>NC_053394.1:275445523-277845523 GCF_905171765.1 Bufo bufo | reverse complement strand
AGGTATATCGCACCCCTCAATAAGTATTCAGTGGAATCAGGTATATAGAACCCCAGAATCAATATTTGGTGGAAGCAGGTATATCGCACCCCTAAATCAGTATTTTGTTGAAGCCGGTGTATTGCAGGCCTCAATCAATATTTGGTGTAAGCAGGTATATCGCACTCCTAAATCTGTATTTTATGGAAGCAGGTATATCGCACCCCTAAATCAGTATTTTGTGGAAGCAGGTATATAGAACCCCAGAATAATTTTTTTTGTGGGCAACACGTATATCACACCCGTTGCAAATAGTTGTTCCTATAAAGCTTGTCCCTCTATATACCTGCGGTATCGTAGCAGAACCACACACAACTGCTGCACAATACAAATGCACTATAATATACTTTCAATGTTAGAAAGTATATTATAGGTATATCACACCCCTCAATCAGTTTTTTGGGGGGCAACAGGTGTATCACACCAGTTGCAATTAGTTATTCCAGTAGCGTTTGTCCCTCTATATAGCTGTGGTATCGCAGCAGAACCGCACACAACTGCTGCACAATACAAATGCACTATAATATACTTTCTATGTTAGAAAGTATATTATAAGTATATCACACCCTTCAGTATAGCACACCTATCGATAGCACACCTATAGCAGTCGTTAAAAGGACTTTTGTGGCCCTATTAGCTAGCGTTTGGTGTTCCTAACAGCCTGTCCCTGCTCTACAAAGTAACCTCTCCCTACATTGGCAAAATGCAGAATGTAAAATGGCTGCCAGATCGGGTTCTGTTATAGGGTGGGGGTGTGTCCATGTGCTGAATTGTCTCAATTGGCTGTCCTATCCCACCTGATGGATGTGTCATTGGTCAAAGTTCGGCGCAATGCAATATAATATGGTGCATGTGAACATCGCCATATGTTCGCATGTTCAGTGAATTGCGAACGAGCATAATTCACTGCGAAATGACAGCTGGGCGAACCGCAATGTGATCTCTATTGGTCAACAGGTTGTACTCTCTGCGCAGTGCGCATGAGTGAGAGATTGTACATTTGATTGATTGGCAAAACAGGATTGTTTGGTAAAACTACAAGAATACAAATAGCAACTATAAGTATAAAGTATAGAATAGCATGTACTATAACATTACATTAACACTGAAGCACATAGTAAAATGGCTGCCTGTACATAAAATTATATACCTATCTACCAGTGATAACAACTCCCAGAGTAACAGTTACAACTATCATAACATAATATCCCTGAAACAAAGGTAGATCTCTCACAGATATGCTTTTACAAGGATGGTGAAGTTTAAGAAGGAGATATGCAAAAGGACAGCTGTGCTGATATGCCCTGGTGACTGGAGGTTTCTCTTTCCCAGGATGCTTTGTACTCCCACAATGCAGTGCACCACCCACAATGCAGTAGTCTTTATAACAGGAAAAACAAAGTGTAATAGAACTTAACAATGCTAGATGGTGCTATAACCACATTAATCACTGCAGAAATACCAAAACCCTTGCAGAAATAAATAGAATCATTTTCTAACCCTGCTGGGCAAAACAGTCCCCTTCTGGCGTCAACAGACCCCACTACTGAATCCTTCTTTCTTAGCATCCCATTTTATTCAATGGTGGGATCAAGCTTTCTCAAAGCGCTGTCCTTAGAAACTGTTTGGCCTTTACTAAGGTAGTCTATTTCTTTAGCATAGCATTTGTGTTACATAGTGCGAATAATTATACTCTTGGACCTTTCCATATTGGGAGCGTTAAAGGCGTGTTTGCAGTGATGCCAAACTTTGCAGGGCTTCTGACTCACTGGTAATGTCAACTTGTAAGACTGAGCTATATGAACTAGACAGGCTATAGCACAAACGAGCAACATCCAGGTGAAGAACCTGTTGAAACGATGAGATTTAAGTTGGTGTTCCGAAGTCACCGTATGTAGAACAGACACTTCGGGTTGGATTTCTTCATCGGTATCTGGTCTACCAATTTAAACGTGTTGGTTCTGGTACTGCAAGACGTTGAACGATGCAGGAATGCAGGAGGACCCGTAAACCATGTTGTGTCCTTAAGGTGGTTTGGTGTGACGGACTATGCTGTGTAGGCACGTAGTGCCACTGTTTAGGACAAGTGGATCTCCTGATCCTTAGCAATCTATTGCTGACATAGATGTAAAAGCATCTCGTTTCGTTGCAGATATATCGCAGGACTACCTTGCTGTCCGTGTAAAACTCAACTTCCTCAATTTACAGGTTCATTCCTGTTGTTATAAGTTATGTAACGGACCGTTTCAGCAGACAAGGGGTTAAAATCCGTTTAGGCGATAAGCCCCTTTCTGAGAGACAGGCACAGCTACTGCAGGATACACCAAACTCCCGAACTGGATACAAAATAGCACTCCAAACTGGAACCTCACGAATAGCTGCTAGCAGACGAACAGGGATCAGCTTACACTTCTGGCAATCGGTCTTCTAACAGCATACAGCGAATCCCCCCAATAACGAGACAAGGCTCCGTGTTGAGGGTCAAGCAGTGGTCTGAGGTGCTGGCACACCCAGCCTGGTTTTTATTACAGTTGTTGCAAATACAGGTCCGCCCACAGGGGTTTGAAATACAGCCAATCAATATGTTACAACACATACAATGTAAGTACACGCCCCTAGGGGACCAGAAGGAAGACTTGTGACATAGGACAGATACGCAGCACTGTAGGATACACAGAGACAATACATCCCCACAATGCATCATGGTCTCCTCCTCTCTGCCCTGGAGACACCCGAGGCGTAATCCAATTATCTCTCAAGACAAAGAGAAGTCACCAATACACATGTGCAGACAATAGGACAGACATCACCCTTTAAACACACAATGGGACAATGGCACAATAGAAACACACCCAGCATTTTCCTCCCAAGCTGACAAGTTACACTTATTATAAATTGTTACAACTTTGTGAGTTTACATTGGCCATACATATAACTTACATCAATTTAAACAGTATAACTTGGGGACAAACCTATCCAAAATTCACTTGAATAGGTTCAGGGGTTTAAAAGTTAGTATATGGCCCATAATCCAGGGGCAAGAGGCCAGCAGCCAGTCCTCTCCAAAACCCAGTGGCGAGGTTGGTTTCGCCACACATCTCCCCCCCCAGGGAAGACTAACCAGATACCTGACCTCACGCGGGTCGGTACCTGAGTTAGTCTGGCAGCCCACCCACAACCCAATACTGGACCTGTTGAATTCAGTAGCCTGTCTCTGTCCAGTGAGTCCACCAAGGTTATGTTGGAAGCTGGTACTCCCGGTCTCTGTGTTGCTCCCTGGCTTGGAGTGGAGGTTGCTTTGTGGGCAGGGATCAGCGGTACTCTGCCCTGGTGCCAGCGCTACCACGGAAGAAGCCTGGTTGGAGCCTGGTTGTTGGAGGGGGAGACCGACTGTCTCTACCCCCTGTGCTGTAAGTGCAGAGACCACGGTCCCATCTGCACTGTTGTGGGGCTTACTGTCTCCCCCTGGTGCGTTAAGCTGCCGCTGGGGAGAGGGGGTAACGAGCTCCTCTCCCATACATACTTCCAGCCGCTGGGGAGGGCGACCGACCGTCTCCGCTCCCAATACAGTGTCCTGCTGCTGGGAAAAGGAGACTGGGCTCTCTATTCCCTGCTGGACACTCTGCCGCTGGGGGACAGGACTGACTGTTTCTGCCCCCTGTAACTCCGCCTGCCACTGGGGAATGAAGACTGGGCTCCCAATTCCCAAAAAATCATGCTGCTGCTGGGGGGCAGGAACAACTACCTCTGCCCCCTGTAACTCAGCCTGCCGCTGAGGAGGGAGGACGCTGCTCTCCTCTCCCTGCATTTCACACTGCCTTCCCGGCATATCACTCTGCTGCCGGGGGGCAGGAACAACTACCTCTGCCCCCTGTAACTCAGCCTGCCGCTGGGGAGGGAGGGCACTGCTCTCCTCTCCCTGCACTTCACACTGCCGCTGGGGAATGGAGACTGGGTTTGTCACCTTACTGTCCTGCTGAGCCTTCTCACTGGCGTGGAACAGCTGCTGGTAGCCCTGTTCCAGCTCCATCTCCCGGGTCACCAGGTGGACCAGGTCCTGCTCAATCTCATGAGTGTCGTCCCAGTCATACCTGCTCTCCCTCCATTCCAAGAGATCATGGAACCGGGCTTGTGTAGGGCTCCCAAACTCCAGCTCTGAAAAAGTCTCCCATAACAAGCCAGGACCATCAAACTCCTCTCCCTCCGGCTTGTCATGCACAGCTGTCCTGGGTAGGTACTGTGCCCCATACCACCAGAGCGCCTGGTAGGCATCTTCCAGCCACAGCTCCCGCCATGCTAGGAGTTCCAATTCCTTTACCCATTCCTCCCGGGGCTGCTCTCCCAGGAAGGGCATCCGCAGGGCTACTCGCTTCTGCAACCGCTGGTCTTCCGTGGGGAGTCTCTCGTCCTGCATATACTCCACAATACCCAGTACCTGGTACCAGATGCCTTTGCGGACTGCATCTCGGTCATCCATGACACCCTCATCGTACTCCACTGCTGTTTCCATTCTGGTGCTGTCAGGGTCGCTGTACTGGGACATGCGTTGCCCTCAAATTGTAATTCCAGGGAATGATGTTTCTTTGTAGCTGTCCTTCTGGGCTGTAGGAACGATCCCGCTGCTTGCCACCAATGTAATAGACCGTTTCAGCAGACAAGGGGTTAAAATCCGTTTAGGCGATAAGCCCCTTTCTGAGAGACAGGCACAGCTACTGCAGAATACACCAAACTCCCAAACTGGATACAAAATAGCACTCCAAACTGGAACCTCACGAATAGCTGCTAGCAGACGAACAGGGATCAGCTTACACTTCTGGCAATCGGTCTTCTAACAGCATACAGCGAATCCCCCCAATAACGAGACAAGGCTCCGTGTTGAGGGTCAAGCAGTGGTCTGAGGTGCTGGCACACCCAGCCTGGTTTTTATTAGTTGTTGCAAATACAGGTCCGCCCACAGGGGTTTGAAATACAGCCAATCAATATGTTACAACACATACAATGTAAGTACACGCCCCTAGGGGACCAGAAGGAAGACTTGTGACATAGGACAGATACGCAGCACTGTAGGATACACAGAGACAATACATCCCCACAATGCATCATGGTCTCCTCCTCTCTGCCCTGGAGACACCCGAGGCGTAATCCAATTATCTCTCAAGACAAAGAGAAGTCACCAATACACATGTGCAGACAATAGGACAGACATCACCCTTTAAACACACAATGGGACAATGGCACAATAGAAACACACCCAGCATTTTCCTCCCAAGCTGACAAGTTACACTTATTATAAATTGTTACAACTTTGTGAGTTTACATTGGCCATACATATAACTTACATCAATTTAAACAGTATAACTTGGGGACAAACCTATCCAAAATTCACTTGAATAGGTTCAGGGGTTTAAAAGTTAGTATATGGCCCATAATCCAGGGGCAAGAGGCCAGCAGCCAGTCCTCTCCAAAACCCAGTGGCGAGGTTGGTTTCGCCACACATCTCCCCCCCCAGGGAAGACTAACCAGATACCTGACCTCACGCGGGTCGGTACCTGAGTTAGTCTGGCAGCCCACCCACAACCCAATACTGGACCTGTTGAATTCAGTAGCCTGTCTCTGTCCAGTGAGTCCACCAAGGTTATGTTGGAAGCTGGTACTCCCGGTCTCTGTGTTGCTCCCTGGCTTGGAGTGGAGGTTGCTTTGTGGGCAGGGATCAGCGGTACTCTGCCCTGGTGCCAGCGCTACCACGGAAGAAGCCTGGTTGGAGCCTGGTTGTTGGAGGGGGAGACCGACTGTCTCTACCCCCTGTGCTGTAAGTGCAGAGACCACGGTCCCATCTGCACTGTTGTGGGGCTTACTGTCTCCCCCTGGTGCGTTAAGCTGCCGCTGGGGAGAGGGGGTAACGAGCTCCTCTCCCATACATACTTCCAGCCGCTGGGGAGGGCGACCGACCGTCTCCGCTCCCAATACAGTGTCCTGCTGCTGGGAAAAGGAGACTGGGCTCTCTATTCCCTGCTGGACACTCTGCCGCTGGGGGACAGGACTGACTGTTTCTGCCCCCTGTAACTCCGCCTGCCACTGGGGAATGAAGACTGGGCTCCCAATTCCCAAAAAATCATGCTGCTGCTGGGGGGCAGGAACAACTACCTCTGCCCCCTGTAACTCAGCCTGCCGCTGAGGAGGGAGGACGCTGCTCTCCTCTCCCTGCATTTCACACTGCCTTCCCGGCATATCACTCTGCTGCCGGGGGGCAGGAACAACTACCTCTGCCCCCTGTAACTCAGCCTGCCGCTGGGGAGGGAGGGCACTGCTCTCCTCTCCCTGCACTTCACACTGCCGCTGGGGAATGGAGACTGGGTTTGTCACCTTACTGTCCTGCTGAGCCTTCTCACTGGCGTGGAACAGCTGCTGGTAGCCCTGTTCCAGCTCCATCTCCCGGGTCACCAGGTGGACCAGGTCCTGCTCAATCTCATGAGTGTCGTCCCAGTCATACCTGCTCTCCCTCCATTCCAAGAGATCATGGAACCGGGCTTGTGTAGGGCTCCCAAACTCCAGCTCTGAAAAAGTCTCCCATAACAAGCCAGGACCATCAAACTCCTCTCCCTCCGGCTTGTCATGCACAGCTGTCCTGGGTAGGTACTGTGCCCCATACCACCAGAGCGCCTGGTAGGCATCTTCCAGCCACAGCTCCCGCCATGCTAGGAGTTCCAATTCCTTTACCCATTCCTCCCGGGGCTGCTCTCCCAGGAAGGGCATCCGCAGGGCTACTCGCTTCTGCAACCGCTGGTCTTCCGTGGGGAGTCTCTCGTCCTGCATATACTCCACAATACCCAGTACCTGGTACCAGATGCCTTTGCGGACTGCATCTCGGTCATCCATGACACCCTCATCGTACTCCACTGCTGTTTCCATTCTGGTGCTGTCAGGGTCGCTGTACTGGGACATGCGTTGCCCTCAAATTGTAATTCCAGGGAATGATGTTTCTTTGTAGCTGTCCTTCTGGGCTGTAGGAACGATCCCGCTGCTTGCCACCAATGTAACAGACCGTTTCAGCAGACAAGGGGTTAAAATCCGTTTAGGCGATAAGCCCCTTTTGAGAGACAGGCACAGCTACTGCAGAATACACCAAACTCCCAAACTGGATACAAAATAGCACTCCAAACTGGAACCTCACGAATAGTTGCTAGCAGACGAACAGGGATCAGCTTACACTTCTGGCAATCGGTCTTCTAACAGCATACAGCGAATCCCCCCAATAACGAGACAAGGCTCCGTGTTGAGGGTCAAGCAGTGGTCTGAGGTGCTGGCACA
This sequence comes from Bufo bufo, assembly GCF_905171765.1. Lineage (NCBI taxonomy): Eukaryota > Metazoa > Chordata > Amphibia > Anura > Bufonidae > Bufo > Bufo bufo. The sequence goes on along the minus strand of NC_053394.1, from coordinate 277,838,176 downwards.
CCCAGCCTGGTTTTTATTACAGTTGTTGCAAATACAGGTCCGCCCACAGGGGTTTGAAATACAGCCAATCAATATGTTACAACACATACAATGTAAGTACACGCCCCTAGGGGACCAGAAGGAAGACTTGTGACATAGGACAGATACGCAGCACTGTAGGATACACAGAGACAATACATCCCCACAATGCATCATGGTCTCCTCCTCTCTGCCCTGGAGACACCCGAGGCGTAATCCAATTATCTCTCAAGACAAAGAGAAGTCACCAATACACATGTGCAGACAATAGGACAGACATCACCCTTTAAACACACAATGGGACAATGGCACAATAGAAACACACCCAGCATTTTCCTCCCAAGCTGACAAGTTACACTTATTATAAATTGTTACAACTTTGTGAGTTTACATTGGCCATACATATAACTTACATCAATTTAAACAGTATAACTTGGGGACAAACCTATCCAAAATTCACTTGAATAGGTTCAGGGGTTTAAAAGTTAGTATATGGCCCATAATCCAGGGGCAAGAGGCCAGTCCTCTCCAAAACCCAGTGGCGAGGTTGGTTTCGCCACAAGTTCAGCCAACTCCACTGCAAGCACAGCAGCGCAGAGCTGCAGTCTGGGAGTGGCGCTAGTTTGGTCCGGCTCATGACAAACCCTATATGGCATTGTTCCTTGACGTCAAAGGTCTTTAGGTATGCTATGGCTGCAATCGCCTTGACTGAAGCATCACTGAAGATATACAGTCTTTGCATCTTGACTTCAGTTAATAGCACGGGAGCATAGGTCTGTGCCACGTGAAGGCTGGTCAAAGCTTCGGGAGACTTCTTCCAACCTGTCCACAGGTCCCTTTTCTCCGTGGAAAGCTGATCATCCCAATCAGATATCTCTGTGGTGAAGTCTCTTAACATCATTTTACCTTGGATGGTAACAGGTGCTACAAATCCCAGAGGATCATATAAGCTGTTTATGGTGGACAGGACTCCTCTACGTGTGAAGGGCTTTCCTTCTTTGCTGATTTGGAAGGTGAATGTGTCTGCCTTTAAATCCCAGAGCAAACCATGGCTGTGCTGCATGGAAAGGGAGTCAGTGTTAAGATCCAAGTCCTTTATATCACTTGAATGGTCTTGGGGTGAGAAGGCCTCCATTAGCTCATGACTGTTAGAGGCAATTTTGTGCAACCTCAAATTAGATAGAGCAAGCATCTCTTGAGCCCTTTTCAGGAGACTAATTGCGGTCTCGTTCGTGGGTATAGATTTCAAGCAGTCGTCCACGTAGAAATCTTCTTCCACAAAGGATCTGACATCTGACCCATACTTTGCTTCACCCTCTCGGGCCGAAAATCTGAGACCGTAGATAGCGACTGCAGGGGAAGAACTGTTTCTGAAGATGTGCACTCTCATTCGGTACTCTACAATGTCTTCATTGGGGTCGTTGTTGCGGTACCAGAAGAACCTCAAGTAGTTTCTGTGTTCTTACTTGACGAGGAAGCAGTGGAACATCTGTTGTATGTCGGCCATAAATGCTACGGAATCTCTGAGGAAGCGTAGAAGTACCTCCATAAGTCTGTTGTTGAGGTCTGGGCCAGACAATAAGACATCATTTAGCGAGACGCCTTCGCACCTGTCGCTCGAGTCAAATACTACTTTCATCTGCCCTGGTTTTTTAGCATGATACACGCCGAATATGGGTAAGAACCAACACTTCTCGAAGTCTTGGAGCATGGGTGCCATTTCTGCATGGTTGTTCTGGAATATTCTTTCCATGAAGGTAAAGAAATGTTCTTTCGTCTCTGGTGTCCTCTGAAGTTTGTGCTTGAGGGAAATGAATCAACTGTAGACAAGTTCTTTGTTGCTAGGTAAGCGTTGTCTCTGGGGTTTAAACGGTAAAGGTGCGACCCAGCTTTTTGATTTGTCTTTTACTATTCCTTGATCTATGATCTCCAAGAACAGCCTGTCTTCTATTGACATTGCGACCCTGCTGTCTTCTCTTATCCTGTGGAAGACCATGCACCCTAAGTGATCTCGCTCACCATCGCCGGCGCCGTCTTCATAGGAGGGATCTATGAAGCCTACGTGTTCCACGTAAGGCACAGGAGCGCTATGTGGCAAATGTTCTAAATAGAGTTGAGCGAACACCTGGATGTTCGGGTTCGAGAAGTTCGGCCGAACTTCCCGGAAATGTTCGGGTTCGGGATCACCCACCACTGGAACAGGCCATTGTCAGATATTTAGGCCCCGGCACCCAGACAGAGGAGAGAGGTCCCATAGCAGAGAATCAGGCTTCATGGCATAGCAGAGAATCAGGCTTCACGTCACCCACCACTGGAACAGGCCATTGTCAGATATTTAGGCCCCGGCACCCAGACAGAGGAGAGAGGTCCCATAGCAGAGAATCAGGCTTCATGTCATAGCAGAGAATCAGGATTCAAGTCATAGCAGAGAATCTGGCTTCAAGTCATAGCAGAGAATCAGGCTTCATGTCATAGCAGAGAATCAGGCTTCATGTCACCCAACACTGGAACAGGCCACTGTCAGATATTTTTAGGCCCCGGCACCCAGACAGAGGAGAGAGGTCTCATAGCAGAGATTCAGGCTTCATGTCATAGCAGAGAATCAGGCTTCATGTCACCCAACACTGGAACAGGCCACTGTCAGATATTTTTAGGCCCCGGCACCCAGACAGAGGAGAGGTTCATTCAACTTTGGGTTGACCCGCAATATAATGGTAAAATGAAAATAAAAAAAGGATTGAATGAGGAAGTGCCCTGGAGTACAATAATATATGGTTAAGGGGAGGTAGTTATAAATGTCTAATCTGCACAAGGGATGGACAAGTCCTGTGGGATCCATGCTTGGTTCATTTTTATGAACGTCAGCTTGTCCACATTGGCTGTAGACAGGCGGCTGCGTTTGTCTGTAATGACGCCCCCTGCCGTGCTGAATACACGTTCAGACAAAACGCTGGCCACCGGGCAGGCCAGCACCTCCAAGGCATGAAAGTCTAGCACTGGCCACGTGGAGAATTTGGAGACCCAGAAGTTGAATGGGGCCGAACCATCAGTCAGTACGTGGAGGGGTGTGCACACGTACTGTTCCACCATGTTAGTGAAATTTTGCCTCCTGCTAACACGTTCCGTATCAGGTGGTGGTGCAGTTAGCTGTGGCGTGGTGACAAAACTTTTCCACATCTCTGCCATGCTAACACTGCCCCCAGAGGAGCTGGCCGTGACACAGCTGCGTTGGCGACCTCTTGCTCCTCCTCTGCCTTCGCCTTGGGCTTCCAGTTGTTCCCCTGTGACATTTGGGAATGCTCTCAGTAGCGCGTCTACCAACGTGCGCTTGTACTCGCGCATCTTCCTATCACGCTCCAGTGCAGGAAGTAAGGTGGGCACATTGTCTTTGTACCGGGGATCCATCAGGGTGGCAACCTAGTAGTCCGCACAAATGTGGGCAACTCTGCTGTCGTTGCGCAGGCACTGCAGCATGTAGTCGCTCATGTGTGCCAGGCTGCCCAGAGGTAAGGACAAGCTGTCCTCTGTGGGAGGCGTATCGTCAACGTCCTGCGTTTCCCCCCAGCCACGCACCAGTGATGGGCCCGAGCTGCGTCGGGTGCCACCCCGCTGTGAACATGCTTCATCCTCATCCTCCTCCACCTCCTCCTCATCCTCGTCCTCCTCGTCCTCCAGTAGTGGGCCCTGTCTGGCCACATTTGTACCTGGCCTCTGCTGTTGCAAAAAACCTCCCTCTGAGTCACTTCGAAGAGACTGGCCTGAAAGTGCTAAAAATGACCCCTCTTCCTCCTCCTCCTCCTCCTTCTGGGCCACCTCCTCTTCCATCATCGCCCTAAGTGTTTTCTCAAGGAGACATAGAAGTGGTATTGTAACGCTGATAACGGCGTCATCGCCACTGGCCATGTTGGTGGAGTACTCGAAACAGCGCAACAGGGCACACAGGTCTCGCATGGAGGCCCAGTCATTGGTGGTGAAGTGGTGCTGTTCCGCAGTGCGACTGACCCGTGCGTGCTGCAGCTGAAACTCCACTATGGCCTGCTGCTGCTCGCACAGTCTGTCCAGCATGTGCAAGGTGGAGTTCCACCTGGTGGGCACGTCGCATATGAGGCGGTGAGCGGGAAGGCCGAAGTTACGCTGTAGCGCAGACAGGCGAGCAGCGGCAGGATGTGAACGCCGGAAGCGCGCACAGACGGCCCACACTTTATGCAGCAGCTCTGACATGTCGGGGTAGTTGTGAATGAACTTCTGCACCACCAAATTCAGCACATGCGCCAGGCAAGGGATGTGCGTCAAACCGGCTAGTCCCAGAGCTGCAACGAGATTTCGCCCATTATCGCACATCACCAGGCCGGGCTTGAGGCTCACCGGCAGCAACCACTCGTCGGTCTGTTGTTCTATACCCCGCCACAACTCCTGTGCGGTGTGGGGCCTGTCCCCCAAACATATAAGTTTCAGAATGGCCTGCTGACGTTTACCCCGGGCTGTGCTGAAGTTGGTGGTGAAGGTGTGTGGCTGACTGTATTAGCAGGTGGACGAAGAGGAGGAGGAAGCCGAGTAGGAGGAGGAGGCAACAGGAGGCAAAGAATGTTGCCCTGCGATCCTTGGCGGCGGAAGGACGTGCGCCAAACAGCTCTCCGCCTGGGGCCCAGCCGCCACTACATTTACTCAGTGTGCAGTTAGGGAGATATAGCGTCCCTGGCCGTGCTTACTGGTCCACATATCTATGGTTAGGTGGACCTTGCCACAGATGGCGTTGCGCAGTTCACACTTGATTTTATCGGATACTTGGTTGTGCAGGGAAGGCACGGCTCTCTTGGAGAAGTAGTGGCGGCTGGGAACAACATACTGTGGGACAGCAAGCGACATGTGCAGTGTACTCAAGTTGTGTGTAGAAATGTGTTCCTGGGTGTAGTAGTGCAATAGACACTAACCTGAGACGGCTGACTCTCTGCATAGGCAGGTGATGGTAGGAAAATGTTCGTGACGCCAGTGCCAATTAAACGGTGGCACGCCGTTTTCTGATAGCAGGAATAACTGAGGAACCACGTGATGTTAAAACAAAACTCCAACTTTAGTAGTTTCCATATAGAGACATTAACGGAAGCACAGTTCCTTTGCATACAGTTGATTTTTCAATACGGTCGATGCAGGCAATACAGATTAAGCAAGGTGACTTCAGAGTGTGAAACACAGGACTTGCAGTACAGGAGCTTGCACTCTATTCCTGACTGATCCTGGGACATAGAAAATCTTCTCCAAGGCCCAATACCTTAACTCTGGCGTATATCCTTGGTTCTCTCTTTATAAAGTACCTCCTCTGTTATCTTGAGTACCTCTTGCTTTCCTTGACATGCCTCTGTCTCTCCCTCAGCTTCCTCAGCCTCTAGAAACTTCAGCACACTCTAGAAACTTCTGACTGACTTCCTGGCTAGGCCCTAGCCTATTTATACAGAACTGGGAGCTCCCTCTGCTGACTGTACCAAGGATTGCCTGCAACAGGCCTAACTGGCTTAAAGGGGAATACACATAAAACCTAGCAGTGTCGGGTAACCTACCCGTATGCTGCACATGAGCTGTCTGAAGCTGTCTGTGTCCACTAGCCTGAATGACAGCATTTCATAGGCCAGTAGTTTAGAAATGCTGGCATTCAGGGCCAGGGATCGAGGGTGGCTAGGTGGGAATTTACACTTTCTCTCAAATGTTTGTGAGATGGAGAGCTGAACGCTGCCATGTGACATGGTTGAGATGCTTGGTGACGGAGGTTGGTGGTACATCCTCTGTTTGCTGGGCGGCAGGTGCCAACGTTCCTTCAGAGGTGGAGGAAGAGGCCGAGGCGGCGGCAGCAGCAGAAGAGGTAGCAGGGGGAGCCTGAGTGAGTTCCTTGTTTTTAAGGTGTTTACTCCACTGCAGTTCATGCTTTGCATGCAGGTGCCTGGTCATGCAGGTTGTGCTAAGGTTCAGAAGGTTAATGCCTCGCTTCAGGCTCTGATGGCACAGCGTGCAAACCACTCGGGTCTTGTCGTCAGCACATTGTTTGAAGAACTGCCACGCCAGGGAACTCCTTGAAGCTGCCTTTGGGGTGCTCGGTTCCAGATGGCGGTGGCCAGTAGCAGACGGACTCTCTTGGCGGCGGGTGTTCTGCTTTTGCCCACTGCTCCCTCTTTTGCTACGCTGTTGGCTCGGTCTCACCACCGCCTCTTCCTCCAAATTCTGAAAGTCAGTGGCATGACCTTCATTCCATGTGGGGTCTAGGACCTCATCGTCCCCTGCATCGTCCTCCACCCAGTCTTCCTCCCTGACCCCCTGTTCAGTCTGCACACTGCAGAAAGACGCAGCAGTTGGCACCTGTGTTTCGTCATCATCAGAGACGTGCTGGGGTGGTATTCCCATGTCCTCATCAGGAAACATAAGTGGTTGTGCGTTAGTGCATTCTATCTCTTCCACACCTGGGGAAGGGCTAGGTGGATGCCCTTGGGAAACCCTGCCAGCAGAGTCTTCAAACAACATAAGAGACTGCTGCATAACTTGAGGCTCAGACAGTTTCCCTGATATGCATGGGGGTAATGTGACAGACTTATGGGCTTGGTTTTCATGCGCCATCTGTGCGCTTTCTGCAGAAGACTGGGTGGGAGATAATGTGAACGTGCTGGATCCACTGTCGGCCACCCAATTGACTAATGCCTGTACCTACTCAGGCCTTACCATCCTTAGAACGGTATTGGGCCCCACCAAATATCCCTGTAAATTCTAGTGGGTACTGGGACCTGAGGTAGTTGGTTCACTAGGACGTGTGGCTGTGGCAGAACGGCCACGTCCTCTCCAAGCACCAGAGGGTCCACTAACACCACCACGACCATGTCCGCGTCCCTTACTAGATGTTTTTCTCATTGTTACCGTTCACCACAATAAGAAAAAAAATATTTGGCCCAATGTATTGAATTCAAATTCAGGCCTTTTTTTACAGGCACCTAACACTATCTGGCTATCTATTTAGGTACCGTATAACACTAATACAGGCACAGCAGTAACGACAGATTTAGCTGAATATAAATTGTAGGCCTAGTATTTAGGCGCTGGATGACAGGTATCCCTTTTACAGACAGAATTAGACTTGGAAATGCATGGTAGCGTGTGAAGTTATTGAGGATGACCCTATCCGCACCTTCAATCTAATATACCCTTTTATGGATAGATTTAACCTTGGCCTGATAGAGCAGAAACCACTAATTTAGGGAATTGCTAAATTGGGAATTATATTTCAACCCAGAACAAAAACTGTGCTTCGGCAGACAGCAGACAGTATTACAATTGGCTAGCCACAGCTGAAACACCAGATTTAGGGTACTGCTATTTTGGCAATTGTATTTCACCTCTCAATAAAATAGCAAGCACAGCCAAGCCCCTGATGTAGGATATAGCAAAAAAAAAAAACACTATTGATGGTTGAAAATGGACTTGGTGGCAGCTTGTGCTGGCGCACCACAAGACACATAATGGCCGCCGATCACCCCAGAAAAAAGTGACTGAAAAACGCTCTGGGCAGCCTTAAAACAGTGAGCAATTGAATAGCAGAGGTTGTATGATACACAGCTGTATATCGATCACTTCAGTAAATAAATCCCTGCCTAATCTCGCCCTAACAGCAGCAGCTGCATCCTCTCCCTACACTGATCAGAGCAGAGTGATGTGCGGCGTTACGTGACTCCAGCTTAAATAGAGGCTGGGTCACATGCTGCACTGGCCAATCACAGCCATGCCAATAGTAGGCATGGCTGTGATGGCCTCTTGGGGCAAGTAGTATGACGCTTGTTGATTGGCTGCTTTGCAGCCTTTCAAAAAGCGCCAAGAAAGCGCCGGACACCGAACCCGGACTTTTACGAAAATGTTCGGGTTCGGGTCCGTGTCACGGACACCCCAAAATTCGGTATGAACCCGAACTATACAGTTCGGGTTCGCTCATCCCTAGTTCTAAAGCCTTCTGTGGCGTGTATAAGTGGAAAAAAATAAGGGCCTATTTGCTGTTCAGCATTGCAGTTATATGTTCTAAAGCCCTTTTTGTCGTGTATTAGTGGCAAAATAAAAATATATTTGCCGTTCAGCAGTGCAGTTATATGTTCTAAAGTCTTTTGTGGCGTGTATAAGTGGAAAGAAATTAGGGCCTATTTGCTGTTCAGCATTGCAGTTATATGTTCTAAAGCCCTTTTTGTCGTGTATTAGTGGCAAAATAAAAATATATTTGCCGTTCAGCGGTGCAGTTATATGTTCTAAAGCCTTCTGTGGCGTATATAAGTGGAAAAAAATAAGGGCATATTTGCCGTTTACCTGTACATTTATATGTTCTAAAACCCTTTTTGTCGTGTATTAGTGGCAAAATAAAAATATATTTGATGTTCAGCGGTGCAGTTATGTTATAAAGCCCCTTTTTTGTGTGTATTAAGGGGGGGGAGGGCTTGTTAGCTGTTGTGTGGTGAAGTGAGAAAATTACAGCCTTTTTTGGGGTTTTTAATTTTCTTTTTATTTATTTCTTTGATCTAACAGTATGTCAGACAGAGAAGTGCCAGGCCCTGCACAGGGGAGTGGCACAGGCCTAAATGTTTCTGGCGCATGCACAGGTCGCAGCAGATAAAGGTGGCGTGACAGCAGGAGTCGCAGCGAGAGGCCTGAACTCCCGGTGTCAGCTAGCGGTCGTGTCTTGACTAGTAACCCAGCGGTTCGTGAATGGTTGACTCGATCTTTGACTTCGTCGTAAGTGAGACACCCCCAGCCAAGAGTCGGTGGGATCGACAGACACAACCCTTAGTTGGCATGGCACGGGAGCAGTCCCTGTGCCCGCATCTGTCCTTAACCTGCCTCTGTCCTTTTCTGTTCCCTCAGCCAAAGAAGTATTGTATGCTGTGGGCTCAGCTCCATTATACAGTGAAGCTGAGCTACTAGAAGACAGCAGCAGCTACTGGCAAGCCAAGATGTGGAGGAGACGTCCACCGCTTCCTCCACTAGGCGGGCAAGTAGTGATGAGGAGAGTGGCGTGGGAGCTGGTGTTGTGAGCGGTCTGGCTCCTGACCCAGAGATGGTTGAGGAGGACATCAGTGATGTGCAGACGGTACTCGATGATGATGATGTAGCTGATCACACTAAAGGTGTGATATAGATTTGGTGAAAAATATTAAATTGAACCAAAAAGTGATTAAAATTATAAGAAACTAAACTTAAATTTGCCAACATTTTATCCCAATCTTCGAGGGAAATTCCCAGACAATCAGTTTGCCAAGCCTTTTGTCCCGGAGAATGTGTATTATTAAATCGTGTATAAGGCAACACTTTATAAATGTGAGAAATTTTTACCTTCTGTCCCATATTCCCTTTAAATGAATAGACAAAGCGGGGAGATCGAGAAAACGATTACACAGGACATGGGGGAGGAGGGGTCAAACATGGAGGCAAAGGAGGACACGAAGCAACATATATTCGATAGTTCAAACTTTAAACCTGTAACCAGGTCTCAGCCGACACTGAAGATCCAAAGAGGGGGGCAGCAGGAAGCAGCGGAGACCCAAACTTTAGAAGGAGGGCCACTGCCCCGTCTGCGAGCGAGGCAGCAAGCAGACACCGCCAGACAAGGCGGACAAGTGCAGGGGATCCGCTGAGAGTCCAGTCCAACAGAACGCAAAGGGCTCAGAGGTGGGGGCGTCCCGCGGTTCAGATAGAGAGGCTGTCTTGCATAGTGTGGCGGGATAGATCCGTCGGAGGGAGGAGCGACATAGCAAACCTACGTCATTACGTCTTCACCCCCTCTGACGAAGGGGCTTCATCATCGGGAGAAGAGGGTGGCAGCTTGCTCGTGAGGCAGCGGTGGCAGCAGTGGGAGGTTGGTAGCGAAACATGCCCGGAGTAGACCACCCGCTTTACAGGAGCCTACCTGTACATGGCCATATGTAGAATCTGTGGGCAGAAGGTGAAGCATGGAAAGGGTGCCAATGTTGGCACCACGGCCCTGCGTCAACAAATGCAGTGTCACCAAAAAGTGGGCTCGGAGAACCGTGGTTCCGATGTGGTGATCCAGCCTGCCGCTGTCACGGCTGAGGATGGGGGAAATCCTCAGCCGTGTGGAGCCCGGTGATGTTATGGCTGCTTGGCCATGAAGACAGGATTAGGGAGCAGGTCACCTCCTAAAGGCATCCCTAACCTGACCCTGACTCCTAGCTACATGAGCCAACCTTGATGGTAGGAGGGCTCATGCTCCGGAACCTAGAAGTCCCTGCTAGCCCTCAAGATGGCCCTAAACTAGGAGCTGAGTAAGACAACCCACTCCTCCTAGACACGGAGGAGCAGGAGTCTCAACGGCCAAGCTGCTGGAAAAGGAGAGACATAAACAGCTCTATGGATATGGCAGGTGAACAAAGAGTTCCACCTACCTGCCACAGCCTTGCTGACTGGATCCCTGTGTAAGCAGGGTGCAGATCACAAACGCATCCCCACACAGGGACCCAGATCCATAGCTGCACAAAATCACATGTAAAACATCAAACAGACATCACACATAACTAGAAATAAACTGAATGAGACATTATGGTTATGACCACAGGGGTGGCTCTTACTGGCAGGTAGTAAAGACAGGAGGCTGCTTTCAGCTAAGCATGGCTGAAGCAACCTGCAAAAGCAGTGAGGCTTTATAGGCCAAGAAGCCACACCCCACAGTCGGACACACCCAGTGAGACACACACACACACACTGGGAAGGGAGTTAACCCTTCCAGCACCAAAGAAGGGAAACACACATAAAAAGGAAAAGTGTCCAAACAACACATACACTGTGGCTGTTGCCGCAGGCAACGACATGGGTGGCACTCATGTCCAGGGAGTCAGCCCGAAGGCTGGGACACTGCCACCACATGTACAACAACGACCAAACGTTGCCACGGGCAACCACAATGAGGGGAAGATGTACGTGCACACCAGACAACACAGAGTGTACACAGACATACCAAAGTGCATTCATACTCGCACACAACTCCTAGGAAACGGCACACATAGCTGTTGTCCGCGGCAACCGCACCTGAGGCCAACTACATTATGCCTCAAGCTGCGGTTGACACTACAACCCAAAACCGCGGGCAACCGTATGCGGCTCCCAAGGAGTCACGGCCAAAACCGTGGCCGTGACACTCCCACCCCTCAAAGCCCCCCCACCAAAAAAAAAAAAAACACGTGAGGGACTCACACAAGGGGATGGGAGAAAGGGACGTCCTCTCCCAGACACGGTTCCCAAAAAGTCGCTGTCAGCTGCATCCTCTCCCAGCACACAACACAGCCAGTCCGACGAGGCCTGCAGCCCGCACCAGCGACACAGGGAAGAGAACATGGAGAGGGACGAGGGATCCCCAACAAGGACACGGAAGGTAAGGTGGCGGGGAATAAGCCACCAACCGTGCCGTTAACGGAGATCCCCCAGGAACGCTCTCCCTCCGGAGAACGCGCATGCAGGCCACAAGGGGAAGACACTGCATGCTGCACCCTCTTTCGAAGGTATGCATACCGCATACCAAACAAACACCAAGTGTAATAAAATATCAGGGGACGCCGAACGAACACGGTGAGGAAGTGGCGGGGAAAAGCCACACACCGTGCCGTCAGCGGCGAAACCCCCAGAACGCTCTCCCTCCGAAGAGCGCGCATGTACCCCTTACGCAGACGGCGGTACATGCTTCACCCTCTTTCGAGGGAATGCATACTCCCACCCCTCAAAGCCCCTCCCAACAACAAAAGGGGAAGGTTGGTGAGGCACAAAAAACAATGGGAGGGGGGGAGGGGAAAGACAAACAAAAGGGGACACCAACACGGACAACGGTGAGCTAGGAATGGCGGGAAATGCCACTCACCGCGCCGTAAACGGTGAAACCCCCATAACGCTCTCCCTCCGGAGAACGCGCATGCACTCCATCCGTAGATAGCGGTGCATGCTTTACCCTCTTTCGAGGGAGCGCCACGTAAGAAGCGACTGTGGTCATACTGTCACGGCTGAGGATGGGGGAAATCCTCAGCCGTGTGAAGCCCGGTGATGTTATGGCTGCTTGGCCATGAAGACAGGATTAGGGAGCAGGTCACCTCCTAAAGGCATCCCTAACCTGACCCTGACTCCTAGCTACATGAGCCAACCTTGATGGTAGGAGGGCTCATGCTCCGGAACCTAGAAGTCCCTGCTAGCCCTCAAGATGGCCCTAAACTAGGAGCTGAGTAAGACAACCCACTCCTCCTAGACACGGAGGAGCAGGAGTCTCAACGGCCAAGCTGCTGGAAAAGGGGAGACATAAACAGCTCTATGGATATGGCAGGTGAACAAAGAGTTCCACCTACCTGCCACAGCCTTGCTGACTGGATCCCTGTGTAAGCAGGGTGCAGATCACAAACGCATCCCCACACAGGGACCCAGATCCATAGCTGCACAAAATCACATGTAAAACATCAAACGGACATCACACATAACTAGAAATAAACTTAATGAGACATTATGGTTATGACCACAGGGGTGGCTCTTACTGGCAGGTAGTAAAGACAGGAGGCTGCTTTCAGCTAAGCATGGCTGAAGCAACCTGCAGACCTGCAAAAGCAGTGAGGCTTTATAGGCCAAGAAGCCACCCCCTACAGTCGGACACACCCAGTGAGACACACACACACACTGGGAAGGGAGTTAACCCTTCCAGCACCAAAGAATGGAAACACACATAAAAAGGAAAAGTGTCCAAACAACACATACACTGTGGCTGTTGCCGCAGGCAACGACATGGGTGGCACTCATGTCCAGGGAGTCAGCCCGAAGGCTGGGACACTGCCACCACATGTACAACAACGACCAAACGTTGCCACGGGCAACCACAATGAGGGGAAGATGTACGTGCACACCAGACATAACACAGAGTGTACACAGACATACCAAAGTGCATTCATACTCGCACACAACTCCTAGTAAACCGCACACATAGCTGTTGTCCGCGGCAACCGCACCTGAGGCCAACTACATTATGCCTCAAGCTGCGGTTGACACTACAACCCAAAACCGCGGGCAACCGTATGCGGCTCCCAAGGAGTCACGGCCAAAACCGTGGCCGTGACAGCCGCAGAAACCACTGCATCACCCAGTGGCACGCAGACGATTTTAGGCAGTCAAGGCTCCACCACATCAGCCGAAGGGAGCTGTCTGTCCTTCCCATCATCTGCTGGTCCTGATGCTCCTGTTCCTCGTCCTCCTACTCCTCATCACTCATTCTGTCAGCAATCGATCACCGAAGTGATTGCCAAGAGCCAACAGTATGAGTGCACTCATCCAATGATGCAGAAGCTGAATGTGCTCCTGGCCAAGTTGCTGGTGCTGCAGTCCCTCCCTTTCCAAGTGGTGGACTCTGCACCTTTCAGAGAACTGATGGCTTGTGCCGAGCTGAGGTGGAGAGTCCCAAGCCATCATTTCTTTGCCACAAAGGCAGTACCAGCCCTGCACGCGCATGTATAATAGAAGGTGGGCCAGTCCTTGAGCCTGTCTGTGTCTGCCAAAGTGCATGGCAGACCCGATGTGTGGAGCTGTAACTGCAGCAGACCACTCCCAGGCATCTGGGTTATCCCTTACCCCTTAGGAGGTTTCTACAAAAAAATGTCCCTCTTATAGAACAAGTAGTCGTGATGCCAGTTGCAGTTAAGCAATGTTAGTGTGGGTAGGGTACCCAGATGTAGGATTGCCAGAGTGGTGTAGAGTGGCCTACAATCTCTCTGAAGGTGTTGTATGCACGTGTCACGGCGCTCCTACCTGGATATCCTTGGATCCCAGACGTGGTAGTCCAAAGCAAGTGCAAAAGAGGTTGTTGAATTTGGGTAGTGAATAAGTAGAATAAATGGAGTCCAGACTGTGCATTAACATTAAACACAACTTTACTTGGCACAAACGGTAATCCAAATGGTTCCTAGACTTTATCTTGGACATCAGCAGGTATTGACTTAACTTTGTCAGGCAAACACTTCTGCAACAATCTCAGCTCTGCTATGCTGTAGCTTTCTCAGCTCTGCTATGCTATCTGAGTTAAATAGGAAACTTCTCCTCTTCTCCTGCAACTTTTACTTAGCTGTCTGTAGTCTGTCTCTTACTTTATCTTTATCTTTAGTCCTAGGAACTTCTTCCTGGCTTCAAGATTACTTAGCTTGGACTTTAGGCAATGCAAGCCCAGGAGGGGACATGCAACCATGTAGAACTCACAGGCAAGGCCTGTCTGGCAGGGACAAGGTGTCACCGCCAGTTCTGTGAGAAGATCTGGCAGACGTTCTTCTCTACCTCTTGTATGATGTTCTTTGTTTTGGTTTCACTTTCTCATTTCCTTTCCTTCTGCCAGATGTCAGTTATTTTGACTAATCGTCTTCCTTTATAATCCCTCCCATACTGCCTCACTTTGCGGTTTATACTACCTCCTGGATGAGGTGTTCACTGCTGGAGGCTGCTTCTGCTGTTTGTTCAGATAAGACATTTACTTTATTGTGTTTCCTTGCTGGCTTGATTCTAGGTGACCCTGACTCCGTCCGTATTAAGTGCAGGGAGCCGGTGGTTGTGTCCCCTCACTAATATAGGGTTTTCAGGTGTCACACAGTATTAGGTACGCGGGCATGCAATCGTGTACCATACAGACCCTTGCATGTGCATAGCAGTCAGGGAGAGCTCTTAGGGTTTTATAGGGCTCACCTATAAGCTCCTTAGTTTGGGATTAAGCCAATTGTTCATTTATTTATATGTTCCAGCTATCTGCTAACTTCATCCGTGACACAAGGCCTGCTGCTTCCTCCCCATACACGGCTACTCTCAACTCCCTCACTAACTAACTAACTCCTCCCTCTCTAGAGAGTGCTGAAATGGAACAAACAGGTTCCACTCCAGTGAAACTAAGTCTGCCAATACTGCTGCCACCTGCTGGTGAACCAGGCACATTATATGTCATCACAACATTGGCAAGGAAATTCATACACACATTGCAGGAAATTCGAAATAAACATAAGAGATGACATACAATGCACCAATAAAGATAGTGGGGGTACAAAAGAGGTGGTAATGCCACTCTGGGTCATTACATAACTACAGTCAGGGACAATACATGTCCTTTATGGCCGCCTGGGTGAATGTGGTTCCTGCACAGCCACACCAGCAACTTGCCCAGGTGACGCCGCTTCCGCCTCCAAATTGTCACACCGTTGGTCCTGCGACAATGTCCGCCTCTGCCTTCTCATCCTCCACCGTGTCCTCAGCCTCCACTGCAGGGACAATTCACAGTGCCCCTCTAGCATACCACATATGCAGGGCACGGAGGAGTCACGCTGTTCTGCACCTCGTTTGCTCCACAGACAGGATCCGTTTTTTGGGGGTTATTGTTCTGACGGATCAGAGGAAGGGCAAAATATTTAGTGATGCCAACACAAACTTACTGCTGACATCCTCTTCACTCTGTTGGGGGGCTTTACTTGTATAAGCGTTTAATAGAACAGGTTCTGTAGACATCTATGTGGAATCAGCTGACAACAGTGTAAAAGGAGTGTGCTTCTTCTTGGCGCTAACATTGACCTGTAAGGCTGAGTTCATACTTGAGTTATTTGGTCAGTTTTGGCCCCGTGACTGCCCAAACAAGTGAAGTGTGCAGTAATTCTAATAGCGACTCCTGTCATCTGCATGTCATACTGACTCACAGTATAATTTCACTACCACAGCAGAATCCCTATGTGTGTTACTGCAAGGCACAGTGTTCTACACAATTATAAATGTCCTCTGCAGCCAGGAAATAGCAATTTTTAACTTCACCGCAAATAAATTCATATCGAACCGAATAAATAAATAAAAATTGGCGAACCGGCCAAATCGAATTTTTTTTAAATTCCCTCATCTCTAATCATGACGTATCATCATGGGTGCAAATACATGGCATAATTAAAGGGATTTTCTGAGATTTTTATACTGATGAACTACCGTATCCTCAGTCAAGGTAGAGATGAGCAAAGTTTTTAAAAATGTGATTCTGCAAATTCATTGAAGTTCACCAAGAAATTTGTTTTCTTCCAAATTAATTTGTCACGAATCGCTATAAATCAGATATAACCAGGCCACTCTGCCTTATGGTACAGCCACACGAAGTTACCGTGCTGCGGGTAGGTTGCGACCATGCTGCGTTGAAGATTCAATGAAGAACCAAGCAGCCAATTAGTCCACAGCTGCCTTTCATTTAATAATAAAGACCTCACTGTATAGTTGTCCTTCATTGTTAATGGCTGTGCGGCACCTTTAAACAGGGAATGTTTCTGGTATGGGGTTTGACTGGATAGGTTGGGGGACAATATGCATATTATTGTTGTTCTGGCCTGCAATCTCCTGCAGATTCAGTGTTCAGTAAACACAGAATATTAATCAGCTCTCGCATACCCAAATCTCCAACCCCAGCACTCTCCTGCATTACAGGTGGGAGCCCTTCTTCTGCCATCTGCTTTTCCCCATTTTCCACATCATCTAATATCGATGAGAGCATGCCATCAGAAACATCCAGCTCTGCCTCTCTGCATCTTGCTGACTTTTCTAGGACATGATTATCAATAGCTTGTAGAGCAGCACTTCAGTACCTTACTGACTCCTCATTGGAAGGCATGCTTGACAAAGACTACTGCGTAGTCGAAACGTTGCAGCTTTTATTAGCCTCTTTTTTACATTTTTAATGGACTAACCACTAATAAAGAAACTTTTGGAAGAATATGCTGCCATCATCTACAATTTGATTTTCTAGGACATGGAGACTTTGAAGGATGATTTGGAAGACAGCAAAAGATGAGGATGGTCATCATTGAGACCTGGCCTCTAAGTGGTGCAGGCTGGATGATATTGGTTGGCACGGTGGCACTAGAATAATAAAGGCTACTAACTTATTGGTATTGAATTACATATCTTAGTTTAGCTGATATAGGAATAAGTACGTAAATTTAGGAGTAAATAAATAAAACTGATACAGAATAAGTCTCCCTGCCACATCTCTACCTATTCCCTTTGTAATACGTGCAGCCACCATTTTAGGAAAACCTGATTAATTACTACGAAGTGCAACGAAATTCGGATTCATTTAAAATCGAAGTTTTTCTAAACTTCGACCGAATTCCACTTCGAATGCTTTGCTTCGCTCAACACTAAGGCTAGGTCATCAGTATCTAATTGGTGGGGGTCCGACAACCGGGACTCCCGGCAATCAGCTGTTTGAGAAGGCGCCAATGCTCCTGTCAGTACATCTTTCTCTTTGCTTACCAAGCACAGCACCATATATTGTATAACGTCTGTGCTTGGTATCACAGCTCAGCCCCATTCACTATAATGGGGCTGAGCTGCAATTAGGCCATGTGACAGATGAACTTGTGTTCACTGGCCTAGAAAAAGCTGAGAGAAGTCCATGGCACTCCCAGGAGTGCTGGTGCCTTCTCAAACACCTGATCGGAGGGGGACCTGGTTGTCGGACCTCCACCAGTCAGATACTGATGACCCATCCTGAGGATACATTATCAGTATCAAAATCTCAGAAAACACAAAATTCTGGGAGATAGATTATAGCATGCATAAACAAAACATTATAGAAATTCTAGATAAAAGTGGTACAATACCGACTATAAATGAGTATACATGAATAATGGAAGCTCTTAGCGCACATACGTGTCGGGCCCATCTACCAGGCGTCAAGGTGGCTTCCGCAGATGGGTCCCTATCACTAAAGAAACTGCCTCACTTTGGACTTACTTAAGCCTACAATATTCAGGGCAGTGTAGGAACCAGCTACAAACATACTCTGCTCAGAAGTCCCAGGTAGATGGGCGTGTCCAGTCTAAAAGGGGTGCCACCCCCAATATATTGCAAGAAAATTTAGACTAAAACCTTCAGGATCACAGGTGCATATCCATGAGGCAAACATAATTACAAAAAACATGATGGCTGCACACCATCATATATACAAACAATAGAGCTAAGAAATGGGGGTCATTCTAGATTAAAGTGGTACAATACCGACTATAAATGAGTATAAATGAATAATGGAAGCTCTTAGCGCACATATGTGTCGGGCCCATCTACCAGGCATCAAGGTGGCTTCCGCAGATGGGTCCCTATCACTAAAGAAACTGCCTCACTTTGGACTTGCTTAAGCCTACAATATTCAGGGCAGTGTAGGAACCAGCTACAAACATACTCTGCTCAGAAGTCCCAGGTAGATGGGCGTGTCCAGTCTAAAAGGGGTGACACCCCCAATATATTGCAAGAAAATTTTGACTAAAACCTTCAGGATCACAGGTGCATATCCATGAGGCAAACATAATTACAAAAAACAAGATGGCTGCATACCATTATATATACAAACAATAGAGCTAAGAAATGGGGTCATTCTAGATAAAAGTGGTACAATACCGACTATAAATGAGTATACATGAATAATGGAAGCTCTTAGCGCACATACGTGTCAGGCCCATCTACCAGGCGTCAAGGTTGTTTTATGTAATTATGTTTGCCTCATGGATATGCACCTGTGATTCTGAAGGTTTTAGTCTAAATTTTCTTGCAATATATTGGGGGTGGCACCCCTTTTAGACTGGACACGCCCATCTACCTTGGACTTCTGAGCAGAGTATGTTTGTAGCTGGTTCCTACACTGCCCTTAATATTGTAGGCTTACAGTTGCAAGAAAAAGTATGTGAACCCTTTGAAATGATATGGATTCCTGCACAAATTGGTCATAAAATGTGATCTGATCTTCATCTAAGTCACAACAATAGACAATCACAGTCTGCTTAAACTAATAACACACAAAGAATTAAATGTTACCATGTTTTTATTGAACACACCATGTAAACATTCACAGTAAAGGTGGAAAAAGTATGTGAACCCCTAGACTAATGACATCTGCAAGAGCTAATTGGAATGAGGTGTCAGCCAACTGGAGTCCAATCAATGAGATGAGATTAGAGATGTTGGTTACAGCTGCCCTGCCCTATAAAAAAAACACACACCAGTTCTGGATTTGCTTTTCACAAGAAGCATTGCCTGATGTGAATGATGCCTCGCACAAAAGAGCTCTCAGAAGACCTACGATTAAGAACTGTTAACTTGCATAAAGCTGGAAAGGGTTATAAAAGTATCTCCAAAATGTCTATAAATGGAGAAAGTTCAGCAATGCTGCTACTCTCCCTAGGAGTGGCCGTCCTGTAAAGATGACTGCAAGAGCACAGCACAGACTGCTCAATGAGGTGAAGAAGAATCCTAGAGTGTCAGCTAAAGACTTGCAAAAGTCTCTGGCATATGCTAACATCCTTGTTAGCGAATCTACGATACGTAAAACACTAAACAAGAATGGATTTCATGGGAGGATACCACAGAGGAAGCCACTGCTGTCCAAAAAAAACATTGCTGCACGTTTACAGTTTGCACAAGAGCACCTGGATGTTCCACAGCAGTACTGGCAAAATATTCTGTGGACAGATGAAACCAAAGTTGAGTTGTTTGAAAGAAACACACAACACTATGTGTGGAGAAAAAGAGGCACAGCACACCAACATCAAAACCTCATCCCAACTGTGAAGTATGGTGGTGGGGGCATCATGGTTTGGGGCTGCTTTGCTGCATCAGGGCCTGGACGGATTGCTATCATCGAAGGAAAAATGAATTCCCAAGTTTATCAAGACATTTTGCAGGAGAACTTAAGGCCATCTGTCCACCAACTGAAGCTCAACAGAAGATGGGTGTTGCAATAGGACAACAACCCACAGCATAGAAGTAAATCAACAACAGAATGGCTTAAACAGAAGAAAATACGCCTTCTGTAGTGGCCCAGTCAGAGTCCTGACCTCAACACGATTGAGATGCTGTGGCATGACCTCAAGAAAACGATTCACACCAGACATCCCAAGAATATTGCTGAACTGAAACAGTTCTGTAAAGAGGAATGGTCAAGAATTACTCCTGACCGTTGTGCACGTCTGATCTGCAACTACAGGAAACGTTTGGTTGAAGTTATTGCTGCCAAAGGAGGTTCAACCAGTTATTAAATCCAAGGGTTCACATACTTTTTCCACCTGCACTGTGAATGTCTACATGGTGTGTTCAATAAAAACATGGTAACATTTAATTCTTTGTGTGTTATTAGATTAAGCAGACTGTGATTGTCTATTGTTGTGACTTAGATGAAGATCAGATCACATTTTATGACCAAATTGTGCAGAAATCCATATCATTCCAAAGGGTTCACATACTTTTTCTTGCAACTGTAAGTCCAAAGTGAGGCAGTTTCTTTAGTGATAGGGACCCATCTGCGGAAGCCACCTTGACGCCTGGTAGATGGGCCCGACACGTATGTGTGCTAAGAGCTTCCATTATTCATGTATACTCATTTATAGTCGGTATTGTACCACTTTTATCTAGAATGACCCCCATTTCTTAGCTCTATTGTTTGTATATATAATGGTCTGCAGCCAACTTGTTTTTTGTAATTATGTTTGCCTCATGGATATTCACCTGTGATCCTAAATTTTCTTGCATTATAGAAATGCTGGCATGTTCTAGTAACAGTCACAATACAGTTCAACGGTTCAACTAGGTGGTGTTGGCAATGCAACATTTACCTTACAGAATACGGTTTTCTTTGTAGGAGGGGCAAGGCTGATTTTAAACCCTCTTAGGACGGGTTCAGATCAGTGTTAGAAATTACGTTAGAGTGTTCCATTATAACAGGGTTATAATGGAATATAACGGAATTTTAGGACAAAACCCTTTAAGAGGCTTCCATTTTGCTCTGTCCTAATACATTTTTATAAGCACAAATAACGGTTCTGTTTTGTTCCGTTATGCATAATGCAAACCCGCTCTTACTTGCGGATTTCACACAGATTATGCATCAAATTTCAAATGAAATCTGACATGTGTGATCTCACTATGCTATAGTCAGAACATACAAATTAAATCTTGACTTCACTTCCTTGGGTGGCTGATAAAATCCTATTTAATTACTTACTGCCTTCAGGAGAAACACTAAGTAACTGCTTTTACTGTATTCTATTTTTAGTTTATCCATAGGAGAATAACAGTAACTCAATATTCACAGGTTGAAGTCTCGGAACATTAGCATCTTATTGTTTGCTGAGCAATCACATTTGCTCATAGGGGGTGATGCATTAATGGATGCGGGAGGGATATAAATTACATATAGCTTCATAAACCAAATGTAATGCTTTGCTAATAAGCAGTAGGAATCCAGCAATCTGCCATTGTAGTGTAGACTCTACTGTAACAATGCATTAAAAGAAATATGCTGTCACACCAATGCCGCTCCTTTTGTAGAAAGCTTCAAGTTGTTATTAGACTTTTCAAAACAATTTTGCTTCCTGTAAGTGAAGCTTCTTTTATCTGTCACTTCTTTTTTCTCGAGGGATAAAGAGTGCTTGGTATTATCTTTGGGTCAGTGTCACATCTGATGCAAGGACAATACAATGTTCCGTAGCTTGGATGCTATGGAAAAATGGTATAACATACAATTGATACAATGTATAATAGTTATTTTTCACAAATTGTCCTACTGCATTGCATGTAATTCTCTCGGCTGATGGCTAAATCTCTTCAACTAATCCCCAGTTTAATAACAGATCAATGCGAGAACAATATTGAAGGATAGTGGATATTGATCTGCAAATTTATAATGTTCCGTTAAAAAAAGTGGAAGTGGAAGGAATAATAATTACTCCAAAAAAATTTACATCACAAGCAATTAGAGGCCAATTTCCCTAGTCAACTATTTAGCTGCAATTTGATGGTTCAGTCCAAAAATGCCCCCTGTGCACCAGCTGCAACTGTTCATTAAAATATTTTCCTTTATTACCAGTAATGAGAACATATAATCATAGAGTTATTATTCCCATAGTACCAAAGCTATGTTTGGCCTGAATGACCTGTGTTAAACGTACATATAGGGGTTATCCAGTAATAAATATTGATGACCTATCCCAAGGATACGATTGCTTGATAAAGACCAACCATGGTCGAAATGTCGCTTTAATCTAGCTGTCTGAGTGAATAAATGACCATTTTACATCAACTACTGGTGAGTGCTGTGGATTATTGAAGCTTCTGGATGAGTTGGGACCCCCAGCCAGGATCCCTATCTGCGTGCACCACACGGCTTGAAGCTTGGCTACTGGTCCGTACCCAAGTGTGTGGGATAAGTAGTGCTGCCAATCCCTGAGGTTTTCTATCCCAAGGATAGGTCATTAATATCAGATTGGTGGGGGTCCGACACCTGGGACTCCCACCGATCAGCTGTTAGAAGAGGCCGGTGCTCCATGAGTGCCGCAGCCTCTTCCTAGGCCATGTGATGACACTGTACATCAGTCACATGGCCGAGTTGCAGCTCAGCCCCGTTACCAAGCACAACCACTATACTATGTATGGTGCTGTGCTTGGGAGAGATACTGAGAGCTGGCAGCTCCCCATAATAGCTGATTGATGTGGGTGCCGAGACTTGGACCACCACTGATGTGATAATGATGACCTATCCTGAGGAAAGATCATCATCATATATGATGAGGGTGGTCTCACTTTAGCAAATGGCATTTATCATGTAGAGAAAGTTAATACAAGGCACTTACTATTGTATTGTGATTGTCCATATTGCTTCCTCTGCTGGCTTAATTCATTTTTCATTCTCATTATACACTGCTCATTTTCTGGGGTTATGACCACCCTGCAATACAGCAGTGATGGCCGTGCTTTTACACTATGGGAAAAGGAGCCAGCCTCTCTGGTGTCTGGGACTGCAAGAGTGCACATAGGCTGAGGCTTTATCCTATAGTGTTCAAGCACGACCACTGCTGCTGGATTACAGGGTAGCCGTAACCCCTTGGATATGAACAGTGTTTTAATGTGGTGGAAAAATTAAGTCAGAGTGGTGGAATGTAAGCCAGTTTTCCTTTAGACCAGTTTTGATAAATTCCCCCTACTGAATTTGTGTGAGAGTAAGTGATGACAGTAGCCATATTTCGTTCTCAAACAGTGGAGGTGATCGGCACATGTAAATGCAACTTTTCACCTCCAGTGAGGAGCAGGCAATTGTCAGAAAGGAATACTTCCTTGGTGCAGTGTAAATAAGCCTTAAGATTTTTCAAATGAAATATTATTGCAATATCTGATACATATATAAAAAAAAATACGTTTTTTTTATGTACTTTACATTACCCTCTGTGGCAGTACCCCTGTTGTTTTTCTCATGGCTGAAATTCTGGTCCACCTTCTCCTGCATCCAATGGTGGACTAACTTGATCATTCACCTCCCTGCTCCCTCCATTTTAGTGCCATCATAGTTAACTTATAGTTAAGTGTCCCAGTTGTAGACACCTTTTATTTATTAATTTGTCCCTACTTTTACATATATATATATATATATATATATATATATAACCACATAGCTATAGCTATACCTCTCTCTAGATAGTGAAGAAGAAAATCGGGGGAAGGGTGTTGCAAACTATAACTTTATTAGTACAATCGCTGGGGCTGTGTGTGATGGACTATTTTCTATGACAGGTACTGTAGGAAGGGGTAACAAAAGCCTATTGAAATCTGCTGGGAGACATAGGTGCTTGATGGTCACATGTGTAGAGTTGCTGCCCACCCACAGAAAGGGAAGAGAGTTCTCCAGATATGCGGGTTAAAAAAAAAAGGTGAAAATTACTAGAGATCAGTCACCAGTGCTTTTTCTGAATTGATATAGTTACGATAATAGCATGCAATAATTCATATATGACATAGTAACATTGTAAGGCTGAAAAAAGACATCTGTCCATCCAGTTCAGCCTGCAAGTTGATCCAGAGCAAGGCAAAAAACCCCATGAGGTAGAAGCTAATTTTCCTTATTTTAGGGGGAGAAAATTCCTTCCCAACTCCAATCAGGCAATCAAAATAACTCCCTGGATCAACGACCATTTTCTGTTTTTTTATTTTTTATTTGTGAAATAAACTCTTTAAGGACTTAAAGAACTACAGGAGCAGTACATTTGTATCTAATTTCAATTGTTATATTTTTTCTGTTTCTCCTATGAAATAAGGACCTACTCATTTGCTAAACTCTACTAAACTCTAGTCTTGAGTAACATGACCGGCCAATAATTGCTTTTTAGTAAGTGATTAAGAAAGAAGATTCAGAAGACGCTTCTGCATTGTCTTTGGAACTTTGGATGTTGTTGACAGCTGTGTTCTGCAACTGTTACTTCAAGACTGAGACTATTCAGGAAGATGGCCCTTGACCGGTCATTGGGGGGGTTATATGATATATATCTTGCCTCATTTTGATTTAAATGCGAAAAAGGTAAAAGCAAAAAATTATGTACAATAATAACCATGTCTCATATTATTAACATACAACCAAAGTTGGTAATTTTTGACTCCAAAGAAATTATTACTAATATCACTAACATTTAACTATTTCATTTTTAGATGCTGGAGGTATTTTTTTTTTTTTCTTCCTTTACTAATTTTATTAAGAACAGTGATTTTCTTTTGAAATACATTGATAAGGTAGCATTTCCCCTCTACTTAATCTTTTGTACTATTATCTCATTCTATTATAATCCTACCAATGCGACTGTGGGTTATTAATCATACTTTTGCTAATGAGAAGCTTTCTGGTTTTCTGCTTAGGTAATGTCTACAGAGAATGTCATCTCAATGGCAGCTGGGCAGGAAGAGGAGATTATACGCAATGTCAAGAAATACTGAAACAGGAGGTAAGAGAATCCTGTGTTCTCAATTCATCTATTAAAAAGATTCTCTAGGAACATAACATATATGAAAAGATGACATTTGGTGTTAAAAACATTAAATGTTGACTGGCTACATCTTGTTATCCCTATTGTTTCTAGTGTTGAGCACCTCTATGTGGGTGAGGCTACATATTCATGTGGGTTGGTTTACATGTTCTGTTCAGAAATCTTGCTATTCTATAGTCCACTGTCACTGGGATAACTGCACCACAGCCAAAAGCATAAAACATCATTCACTGATAGAGATACAGATGTGATGTGTGGGAATCTGACACTATAAATATCATCATATCAGTAGGAATATTATAGCAGTAGGAATAACATAGACACTAAGTATAAAGCAACCTTACAATCTGCCTTTTGTGCCCATACACAAGGATGGATGCCTCCATCAAATAGTATACACTGCTTGTTTACATCTTCTGAAGCAGTCCAAGAATGAAGAAGTTCAGATCTAGAAACTATGGGGACCATTTACTGATACTGGTGTACAAACAATCACTAGAGGAGAGCGAATTTCTCAAAAATTTGATTCGGTCAGTTTGCTAAATTTTCTGAAAAGATTTGATTCGATCCAAATTTAATTGTGGCGAATCGCGTTAAAAACAGCTACAAACCGGATTCCAAAAAAGTTGGGACACTAAACAAATTGTGAATAAAAACTGAATGCAATGATGTGGAGATGGCAAATGTCAATATTTTATTTGTAATAGAACATAGATGACAGATCAAACGTTTAATCCGAGTAAATGTATCATTTTAAAGGAAAAATCCGTTGATTCAAAATTTCACGGTGTCAACAAATCCCCAAAAAGTTGGGACAAGTAGCAATAAGAGGCTGGAAAAAGTAAATTTGAGCATAACGAAGAGCTGGAAGACCAATTAACACTAATTAGGTCCATTGGCAACATGATTGGGTATAAAAAGAGCTTCTCAGAGTGGCAGTGTCTCTCAGAAGCCAAGATGGGTAGAGGATCACCAATTCCCACAATGTTGCGCAGAAAGATAGTGGAGCAATATCAGAAAGGTGTTACCCAGCGAAAAATTGCAAAGACTTTGCATCTATCATCATCAACTGTGCATAACATCATCCGAAGATTCAGAGAATCTGGAACAATCTCTGTGCGTAAGGGTCAAGGCCATACTGGATGCCCGTGATCTCTGGGCCCTTAAACGACACTGCACCACAAACAGGAATGCTACTGTAAAAGAAATCACAGAATGGGCTCAGGAATACTTCCAGAAACCATTGTCAGTGAACACAATCCACCGTGCCATCCGCCGTTGCCAGCTGAAACTCTACAGTGCAAAGAAGAAGCCATTTCTAAGCAAGATCCACAAGCTCAGGCGTTTTCACTGGGCCAGGGGTCATTTAAAATGGAGTGTGGCAAAATGGAAGACTGTTCTGTGGTCAGACGAGTCACGATTCGAAGTTCTTTTTGGAAATCTGGGACGCCATGTCATCCGGACCAAAGAGGACAAGGACAACCCAAGTTGTTATCAACGCTCAGTTCAGAAGCCTGCATCTCTGATGGTATGGGGTTGCATGAGTGCGTGTGGCATGGGCAGCTTGCATGTCTGGAAAGGCACCATCAATGCAGAAAAATATATTCAGGTTCTAGAACAACATATGCTCCCATCCAGACGTCATCTCTTTCAGGGAAGACCCTGCATTTTTCAACAAGATAATGCCAGACCACATTCTGCATCAATCACAACATCATGGCTGCGTAGGAGAAGGATCCGGGTACTGAAATGGCCAGTCTGCAGTCCAGATCTTTCACCTATAGAGAACATTTGGCGCATCATAAAGAGGAAGGTGCAACAAAGAAGGCCCAAGACGATTGAACAGTTAGAGGCCTGTATTAGACAAGAATGGGAGAGCATTCCTATTTCTAAACTTGAGAAACTGGTCTCCTCGGTCCCCAGACATCTGTTGAGTGTTGTAAGAAGAAGGGGTGATGCCACACAGTGGTGAAAATGGCCTTGTCCCAACTTTTTGGGGATTTGTAGACACCAAACTTTTGTTCCGTGATTTATGTTCTATTCTGAATAAAATATTAGAAGTTGGCACCTCCACATCATTGCATTCAGTTTTTATTCACGATTTGTATAGTGTCCCAACTTTTTGGGAATCCGGTTTGTATTTCCTAGCTGCAGAGAGCCTGTAAAGTGGTATAAAACACTGTGTCTTGCAGAAACACGCATAGGGAGTCTGCTGTGGTAGTGAAACAATAATGTGAGTCAGTATGACACGCAGATGACAGGCGTCGCTCTTAGAATTACTTCACACTACACTCATTTGGTCAATTATGGGGCCAAAACTGACCAAATAACTCAAATGTGAACTCAGCCTTACAGGTAAAAGTTAGCGTCAGGTATAAAGAATCATGCAGAGGCCCAAGATCCTACTATAGCGTGAAAGAGCGCACTCCTTTTACACCGTAGTAAGCTGATTCCACATAGATGTCTACTAGTGATGATCAAGCACCAAAGTGCTCCGGTGCTCTGGCCGAACACATCGGGATGCTCGGGTGCTCTACCAAGCACCCGAGTATAATAGAAGTCAATGGGAGAACCCGAGCATTAAACCAGGCACCCCCTGCTCTGAAGAGGGGAGGGTGCCTGGTTCATAGAAACACCACCGAAATGGTTCGGGAACAGCATGGGGAGGATGTCTCGATGCATCTTGGACTCCCAGGTCGCTGCTGGGAACCATGAGTCCGAGTAGTACGCCACTTTTAGAGACTGACAATAATACGCACAAAACCAAAAAAAATATCAATTTTAGAGGAAAAATTGTTAAGAAACATTCTTTCCTGTATATTTACTTGTATATAAAGTGCAAGTGCTGCCAAAAATGACAAGGAAGAGGTACTCCGATACAACTTGTATATCACATAATAGAGGGCCTCATTCACATTGTGGTACAATAGTTCAGGTAGAGGGACTCCTACACTCAAAGTCTATGCACTAAGTGAAAGGGCTGCCAAAAATTACAAAGAACCGGCACTCCAAAACACCCTTTGTTACACATAAAGGAGGGCATCATACACACCCTTGAAAAATTATGATTGATGGCCTGCTGGTGACCCTCGAAAACATTTGGAGCAAGGGCCTGCTGATCTGACCATCTAAAACATTAGGAGCGAGGGCCTGCTGCCGCATTGGTGACTCTAGATAACCTCTGGGCGATTGCACATCCCCGTGACGGCGACGATCCATTTGGATGTCTGCCCTATCAACTTTCGATGTTCTTTTGTGCACCTACCATGGTGATCATGGGTAACGGGGAATCAGAGAGGGAGCCTGAGAAAGGGCTGCCACATCCAAGGGAGGTCAATGGCTGAAATCTGATAGGCTGCTGTTGCCTTGTCCCTTTTTTTTCCTAATTGTGAACCACCCAGAGAGGGTGGGTCAAGTTATTAAAGAACAAACATCCAAGGAAGGCAGCAGGCACGCGGCAATTACCCACTCCCGACTCGGTGAGGTAGTGACGATAAATTACAATACAGCACTCCTAAGCGGCCCTGTTATTGGAATTAGTACACTTTCCGTTAACGAGGATCTATTGGAGGGCAAGTCTGGTGCCAGCAGCCAACTTGCTCCCGGCCTCCACAACGTTTAACCATTGTGCCATCATGGTGAGGATTGTGTTGACCAGACTCTTGGCTACTGAGACTGTACTTGTAGGTGAGGACCTGGTGCCGCTTTGTTGACTCTAGATAACTTCTAGGTGATCGCATGTCCCCATGACGTTGACGATCCATTCAGATGTCTGCCCTATCAACTTTGGAGCAATTTTTCAACAAGGACCTTATGGTATAGCACCGTTTTGCTTGTCCTCTTTACCAGAGGAATAAGAGATGAGAAGTTCTTTGTAGCGGGGGTCGAGAAGGGTGAACAACCAGTAATACGTGTTGTCTAAAATGCGTATAACGCGCGGGTTGTGGGAATGGCAGCCTAACATAAAGTCAGCCATATGTGCCAGAGTACCAACAGGCAAGACTTTGCTGTCATCATCAGAAGGTGAGCTGACCCTGTAAAAGTTTTTAGGTGAGGGCCTGCAGGTGAGCTGACCCTGTAAAACATTTTTTTGCGAGGGCCTGCAGTTGAGATGACCCTGTAAAAGATTTTAGGTGAGGGCCTTCAGGTGACCTGACCCTGTAAAACATTATATGCAAGGGCCTGCATCACAAAGTGGTGAGATGGCAGCAGCATGAGGAGACCACAGAGTGGCCTAGTGACATAGTGGTGACGTGGCAGCAGCATGAGGAGACCACAAAGTGGCCCAGTGACATAGGGGTGAGATGGCAGCAGTATGAGGAGAACACAGAAGGGTGATGTGGCAGCAGCATGAGGAGACCACAGAGTGGTCCAGTGACATAGTAGTGAGGTGGCAGCAGCATGAGGAGACCACAGAGTGGCCTAGTGACATAGTGGTGAGGTGGCAGCAGCATGAGGAGACCACAGAGTGGTGAGGTGGCAGCAGCATGAGGAGACCACAGAGTATTGAGGTGGCATCAGCATGAGGAGACCACAGAGTGGTGAGGTGGCAGCAGCATGAGGAGACCACAGAGTGGTGAGATGGCAGCAGCATGAGGAGAAAACAGAAGGGTGATGTGGCAGCAGAGTGAGGAGACCACAGAGTAGTGAGGTGGCAGCATCATAAGGAGACCACAGAGTGGTGATGTGGCAGCAGCATGAGGAGACCACAGAGTGGTGAGGTGGCAGCAGCATGAGGAGACCACAGAGTGGCCCAGTGACTAAGTGGTGAGGTGGCAGCAGCATGTAGAGACCACAGAGTGGTGAGGTGGCAGCAGCATGAGGAGACCACAGAGTGGCCTAGTGACATAGTGGTGAGATGGCAGCAGCATGAAGAGAACACAGAAGGGTGATGTGGCAGCAGCATGAGGAGACCACAGAGTAGTGAGGTGGCAGCAGCGCACAGAGTGGCCCAGTGACATAGTGGTGAGGTGGAAACAGCATGAGGAGACCACAGAGTGGCCCAGTGACATAGTGTTACGGTGGCAGTTTCTTCAGTAGGCGGGTGAAGAAAGCTGCTCATCATCGACTCTAGACTGATGGATCTGGTACTGCTCCTGCCCATACCCAAACCCCCCTCCAGCAGCCATGGCAGTGGAACATGAGCGCAGAGGGCCCCCCCGGTCAGACCTGCGTGAGGATGCATATAAGCAGCAGCCAACTGACTACATAGGATTTCTCCATAATATTTCAGTTTGACCTCCCTCTCAGCAGGTGTAAAAAAAGGCCCCCATTTTGGATCCGTAGCGAGGGTCTAACATAGTGGAAAACCAGTAGTCATCCCTATGCCCAGTGTCAGAAAATTGTATTCTAAGGACAGCACCAGTGTCCCAAGTCTTTGGAAGCGTCACGGTCACCAGCAGTAAGACTCTTTCCCGCTGTAAATGGTAGACATAAAAATAAAAATGAAACGCGACCAGCGTCTTCCTTTGTGCAAGATTTATTTCCAACCAACACAGCAGACAGAAAGGCTTATGTGAAACCAAAACGTTGCCTATCTGCTGTGTTGTTTGGAAATAAATCTTGCACAAAGGAAGACGCTGGTCACCCTCTGCCGAATGGTGACAATTCGGCTGTCACTACGCAAGCAACTGAGCATGCATTGGGCCATTTGTGCAAGTGAACCCCTGCCTCCATCTCCACTACATACAGCCATGGTGTGTCTGGGTCATCTGCCTCGTCTTCCTCATCACCCTGTAGCTCCTCCAGCTGCTCCTGCTCCTCCTCTTCTGTCACCTGTGTAGATAAACCAGCCATTTCTCTACACATTGCTTGTGCTCCAATGTCCTCCTCGTTTATTGCCTTTCTTTGTTCAAATAATCAGTCCAACATATGGAGAATGGAATTCCAACGGGTGGAAACGTCGTATATCAGCCTATATTGGGGGACGCCGTTCTGCCACTGCAGCTCAAGGAAGTAGTGCTTCGCAGTGTACGAGTGGTTGAAGTGCATGCAAAGTTTTCTGGCCATTTTCAGGATGTCTTGCAGATGGGGTGAAGACTTCAGAAACTGCTTTACAACCAGACAACCAGATTGACACAGCATGTTCTTCCCGTTGTCAGTCACCATGGTTCCGATTTTGAGTTGTCAAGGAAAAAGCCAGGATTCGGTTTCTTGATAAAGGACATGGAGCAGTTCCTCCCCTGTGTGACTCGGTTTGCCCAGGAAAACTAGATGCAGAACAGCGTGACACCGCCATGCCCTACACATGTGGTATGCTGGAGGGATACTGTGAATTGTTACTGCAGTGGAGGCTGAGGACACGGTAGAGGATGAAGAGACGGACATTGTCGCCGGACCAACAGCGTGAGAATGTGGAGGCAGAAGCGGCGTCGCCTGGCCAAGTTGCTGGTGTGGCTGGGCAGGAACCACATTTACCTAGTGGGCCATAAAGGACATATATTGTCCTTGGCCGTAGTTACAGCTCCACATGTTAATGCTGCCATGCACTTTGGCAGACACCGACAGGCTCAAGGACTGGCCCACCTTCTGTTCTACATATATACGTGTGCAGGGCTAGTACTGCCTTTTTGCCAAAGAAATGACAGCTTGGGGCTCTCCACCTCGGCTCGCCACAAGCCATCAGTTCTCT
The DNA here is from genome assembly GCF_905171765.1 of Bufo bufo. Lineage (NCBI taxonomy): Eukaryota > Metazoa > Chordata > Amphibia > Anura > Bufonidae > Bufo > Bufo bufo. Next base: position 277,806,691 of record NC_053394.1, on the reverse strand, counting down.
GAAAGGTGCAGAGTCCACCACTTGGGAAGGGAAGGACTGCAGAACCAGCAACTTGGCCAGTAGCAGGTTCAGCTTCTGCACCGTTGGATGAGTGCATGCATACTGTTGTCTCTTGGCAATCGCTTCGGTGATTGATTGCTGATGAAATGACTGACGAGGAGTAGGAGGAGGAGGAGCAGGAGCATCAGGACCAGCAGATGATGGGAAGGACAGACAGCTCCCTTCGGCTGAGGTGGTGGAGCCTTGACTGCATAAAATTGGGTGCGTGCCACTTGGTGATGCAGCAGTTGCTGTGGCAGGCTGGACCACCACATTGGAGCCATAGTTCTTCCAGTCCACTTTATTGTGAAGGTGCATGTGTTGACGCAGGGCCATGGTGCCAACATTGGCACCCTGGCCATGCTTCACCTTCTGCCCACAAATTCTGCAAATGGCCATGTTCACCTCCGCCGAGTGTGGAATTTTTCCGCGCTGACTGCCTGCTACCACTGCTTCTGTGAACCCCTGCACCGCTACTTTCCGTTAGGCTCCTGCAAAGCTGGGGGTCTAACCCGGGCACGTTTGGCTCCAGACCTCCCACTGCTGCCACCCTACTGAATCAAAGCCATGCTACCACCCTGCTGGTTCAACCGCTGCCTCACGCGCAAGCTGCCACTCTCTTCTCTTGATGATGATGAAGCGCCTTCTTCACCCAGCTCCCAAGTGCGATCGGCTACATAATCATCATCCACTACTGTCTGCACATCACTGATGTGTCCCTCAACGGTCTCAGGGCCAGGAGCCTGACCACTCCAAACATCTGCTCCCACGCAACTCTCATCATTACTACGTATATTTCCTTTTAATACACCCCATAAATGGCTGTAGTACAATGTACCTTCACCACTGAATGTCAATTAAGACATATATTTTTTCTGATTAATAAACTCACCCCCCCAAAAAAATAATAATCACAATTCGCCGCAGAACAAATAATAGAAAGTAGGTTTATTTCTCTTCAATACACCCCGTTAATGGCTGTAGTCCAATGTAACTTCACCGCAGAATGGTAATTAAGACGTATTCTTTTTCCTATTAATACACCCCAAAAAAAGAAATATAACAATCACAATTTACCGCAGAACGGCTAATAGGACGTACGTATCTATCCTATTAATAAGCCCCGTAATTGCTGTAGTACGATGCAACTTCACCGCTGAATGGCAATTATGACATATATTTTTCTCTTTTTTTTCCTATTAATACACCCCCAAAAAAAGTAAAACAATGTAGAATCAACGCAGAGCGGCTAATAGGACGTACATATCTTTCCTTTTAATACAGCACGTATATGGCTGTAGTACAATGTAACTTCACCGCTGAATGGCAATTATGAAATTTTTTTTTTTTTCTATTAATACACCCCAAAAATTGAAATATAACAATCACAATTCACCACAGAACGGCTAATGAGACGTACGTATATTTCCTATTAATACAGCACGTAAATGGCTGTAGTACAATGTAACTTCTCAGCTGAAACAGGATTTATGACATATATTTTTTCCTTTTTTCCCCCCTATTAATACACTCCAAAAAAATGAATATAACAATCACAATTCGCCACAGAACGGCTAATGGGACGTACGTATATTTCCTATTAATACAGCACGTAAATGGCTGTAGTACAATGTAGGGAAAGAAGAGACAATGCAGCAGCACCCTGCAAATCAGATAAAGTACAACAATTCCATAGTCACAAAAATTATAGTGCTAATGCTGCGCTTATTTATAAAGTGAGATGCTTGGCCAATGCATTTTGTACAAAACCATCTGAGCCCGTCTGCCGTACGTCAAGGCAATCTCTGTTAGACGGGTCCTAACACTAAATACTACCTGTTATGCGCCATAATGGCTGCCATAAATTTCAGAGAGTGTTGGATCCACATGCAAGCTGGATCCACTCTGCCTTTTACCAATTTTGGTTCCATAATGGTCTCCATTACAAGGGATGCAGGTACCAACATGCATGCCGAGCCCACTCTATACCTTTCCTTGTGCCAGACAGCTTCCAATGAATGTAGTGAGAGCAGGCTACAGCTTTATACTAAAACTAATTAAAATCAACCTATAGGGCAGACATGCTAATCAGGAGTGCATGACTCGCTGGAGTGCCACATCTCCAGCATTGTAAATCTGCAAAAAAAGGGGGTTAGTCAGCACCTCCCAGTGCGCAGGTGCACGCTGCTATGGCAAAGACCTAGGGAAAAAAGAGACAATGCAATTTTTAAAATATTCGATTCGCCTGTTCTCCGAATTTTGAATATATTTGCGGCAAATTTCATAAAAAAAATTGCTATTTCCTGGCTGCAGAGAGCCTTTATAGTGGTGTAGAACACTGTGCCTTTCAGTAACACACATAGGGAGTCTGCTTTGGTAGTGAAATAATACTGTGAGTCAGTATTGACATGCTGATGACAGGCATCGCTCCTAATATCACTGCACACTTCACTTATTTGGGCAGTCACAGGGCCAAAACTGACCAAATAACTCAAGTATGAACTCAGCCTTACAGGTTGATGTTAGCGCCAAGAAGAAGCGCACTCCTTTTACACAGTCATCAGCTGATTCCGCATAGATGTCTACAGAACCGGTTCTATTAAGTTTGTGTTGACATTACTGATTATTTTGCTCCTCCTCTGATCCATAAGAACAATAACCCCCAAAAAACGGATCCTGTCTGTGGAGCATCCGCCTTCACTCGGTCAGCATTTGGTCAGTAATCAATCAGTATTTCTAATGCCAAAACAGGAGTGGATCCAAAACAAAGATGACTCGTGAACGGAATATTTGCATTTTGCATGTCTTCTATATTTTGTACCCACTGCTTTTGGCTACCAAATCATAAGTCAATTCTGATTGGACCGTACAGGCCTTACAGCTGCTACACAGAGAGGATCCGTTGTGCGTCTCATTTTTCCTTCCTTCTGACAGATCAGAAAAGGGTTAAATAAATGATGATGTCAGCCATGCCGAAAGACAAAATAGTGGCTCATTCAAGAAGTGGGGAGGGTGGGAACAGCATAAGAAGTAAAAAGAGTGGCCCTATAACATAGTGGTGAGGTGTAAAAAGCATGAGGAGGCCACATAGTGGCACAATGACAGTGTGATGATGGCAGCAGCAGCATCAGGAGGCCACAGAGTGGCACAATGACAGAGTGTGGAGGTGGAATCAGCATGAGGAGGCCACAGAGTGGCAAGGTGACAGTGTGGAGGTGGCAGCAGTATCAGGAGGCCACAGAGTGGCACAATGACCAAGTATGGAGGTGGCAGCAGCATGAGGAGTCCACAGAGTGGCAAAGTGACATAGTGTGGAGGTGGCAGCAGCATCAGGAGACCACAGAGTGGCAAGGTGACATAGTGTGGAGGTGGCAGCAGCATCAGGAGGCCACAGAGTGGCAAGGTGACATATTTTGGAGGTAGCACCAGCATCAGGAGACCACAGAGTGGCAAGGTGACAGTGTGGAGGTGGCAGCAGCAGCATAAGGAGGCCACAGAGTGGCAAGGTGACATAGTGTTGAGGTAGCATCAGAACACCACAGAGTGGCAAGGTGACATAGTGTGGAGGTGGCAGCAGCATCAGGAGGCCACAGAGTGGCAAGGTGACATAGTGTGGAGGTAGCAGCAGCATCAGGAGGCCACAGCATGGCAAAGTGACATAGTGTGGAGGTGGGCAGTACCAGTACCAGCTGAAGATGGTGTGTGAAAGAAGGAGAACTTGGCATCAGATGTGTGGCATCAGGTGGGTGGCAGCATTAGAATAGTAGCTAAGGCAGCTAGCCAGAAATAACCTCTTTTGTCAAAGTGCTGGTGTGGCACCATGGATGATCTAGTCTGATGCATCAGGCATTGGTGGGTGGAAATCCTGGCTGATCCATGCCTGATTAATCTTGACAAAGGTCAGTCTCTCCACATTTAGGACAGGCGAGTTCTCCTTGGGGTAACTATGGCCCCGTCGCACAAAACACCCGCTCTGATGCCACACTACTGGCTGGGCAGGACAGCTTTTCCAGGGAAAACTCGGCCAGTTGCGGCCACAAATCCAGTTTGGCTGTCCAGTAGTCCAGCGGATCTTCAATGCACTCCAAGTATGCCACCACCTGCTGGTTCCAGTTCTGCTCAATTTTCAGTTGTCGCGGAGAAAGCCAGGATTTGATTTCTTGCAGAAGGACAGAGAGCATTTCATCCCCTGTGTGACTCCGTTTGCCCAGGCAAACCAGGTGCAGAACAGCGTGAGAGTGATGAAAGGGGTCGCCCATGTCTTGCATACAATACATGCCTCCAACATAATTCTTGGATCTCTACATGAAAATAATGTATTTGGTGTAAATCGCGTGAGAGGCATAGTTGGAGACATTGACTTCACAAGAGATACAGAGCGGCAGAGTTTGCTTTGAAATTAAACATTTCACCGCTAAGTCATTCGGCCCATACCGCAAAAGGAGGTGTACAGTCACCCATCAAATTTCCCCAAAAAAGCCTGTTTAACATAACAAATTTCACCACTAAGTAAGTCGGCCCATACCACAAAAGGAAGTGTACAATCACCTATACATTTTCCGGAAAAAAACCTGTGTCACAGAAAGAATTTCACCGCAAAAAGGGTTTTACCACATATAACTGCATCGCTGAACAGCAAGTAGGTTCTTAATTTTTTCAACTTTTACACTACACAAGGCTTTTCAACATATAAGTGCAACGCTGAACGACGAATATATTTTTCTTTTGCCTACGGAGTCCTTTTGTTATGGCTTTGCACAGGGAGCAAGAATGTTATGCACAATTCTGATGGGACTCCTGATCTTAAGAAACTGGACTTGGACTCCAAACAAGAGGCTCTCCTGTCATGTCTTGTGTGCTGTGGAGATCGAATGCAGACAGAGCAGATAAAAACACATGAATGTTTTCAACTTACTGAAGCTGCTTGATTTAAATGTGAATAGATGGTAAAGGCAAAGTCTGCTGGTGTGCTGTCATCAGCGTCTTTATTATGTTTACTGCAGGACCCACGATGAGTGACGTAATTCGGTCCATACAGCAAAAGGAGGTCTACAATCGCCCATCAATTTTTCCCCAAAAAAGCCTTTTTCACATAAAAAAATTTCACCACTACGTAATTCAGTCCATACAGCAAAAGGAGGTCTATAATCACCCATTAATTTTTCCAAATAAAGCCTGTTTCACATAAAAAAAAAATCACTAATGAAAGGATAATGGAATTCGGTTGATACAGAACAAAGTCTGCAATCACCCATCAATTTCCCCCCAAAAAGCTTGTTTCACATAAAGAATTTCACCACTGCGTAATTCGGTTCATACTGCAAAAAGGGCTTCGCCACATATAACTGCACCGCTGAACAGCAAATAGGCCCTTATTTTTTTCCACTTCTACACAACACAAGCCTTTTCAACATATAAGTGCAACGCTGAACGGCAATTTGGTCAGTGCACCAAGGTGTAATTGGATTGTTCCTATTACCCAGTCAGCCTCCCCTACTGAACCCTGTTCTACATAAACGCTGTGGAATGATTCCTCCCTATCCTTTCCCTGCACTTATAAATAGTTTTTTCACCACAATCAAGTCTTTACCATCACTGTCTCTAGCGCCTGCAGACGTCTCTCCCTGCACTAAGTACACTGGAAAATGGCAGAATCTAAGATGGCTGCTGCTATTCATAGAGCTGTGACATCACAGGGCTTGCTGGCTGCTGATTGGCTGCATGCATGGCATTATGGGTGATCCCAGCTTCCCAGAGTTCCTTTCTCCATGTCCTCACACGTGCAGCAGCCATTTTAGGAAACAATGCGATTTACCACGAAGCGCGAGGAAATTCGCCTTCACTGCGAATCAAATTTTTCCGGAAATTTGGTACGAATTCCACTTCATCAGCTTCGATTCGCTCATCTCTACTCTTTAACACCAAGACAAGATTACTAATGTCTAAGTGTCAGCAACATATATGGCTCTGGGTAAAAACATACTAGTCGGAGGTAACAAATAGCCTGCACCGTCGGATTTTCTTGTCAAGTATGGTTCACCATTTATCCTTTTTTGGTGTCAGGTTTCTTCTTTTCTGTCTTCTGACCTGTCAAATAGTGGCCGCCATTTTGAGAGATTCGTCCAAATCAAATTGCAAATTTGGATTCCTCTGGAATCTGACATTTTGGGAACTTTATTGAGACAAATTTGATTAGTTTAGAATCGATTTGCTCATCTGTACTCACTAATAAATCAGTTGGTACCTTTTCTGGCAACTCATAAATTCCTACTTCTTACAATACTATTGATGATAGCTGTTCAGGTACATGCTGAGTGTTCTCCTGCCAGTAAAGTAGTTATTGATTCTGTCATTGACATTGTGAAATAGTCATCACTAGTCTTGAAGTGAATGTCCACCCATGAATATGATTTTTTTAAATCTAAATAGATACAAAATTTTATGCTATTTATTATGTTAATTTTTAAATGAAGCTCCATTTTCCTGATACAGATTTCTAAACCACCTGTATAGACATAGCGTTAAATGATAAAATGCCAGCTGCAGCCACTACTGGGGGGAACGTAGGACCTTATGTATACTGTATATATTCAAGTCAATAATAAAACAGTATACAGTAATACTCCCTCTAGTGGTGACTGCAGCAGACAGGATGTTATCATCTTACTCCTATAAAGATAAATTAAGAAATTAATCAGCGCCTATAAAATTACATGGTCCTAAAAGATGAAGATGGACATTAAGATGTCTACATTTAAGATGTTATATAAAGGTGGATACACAAAAAAGCTGTAGAGTTTGTTATTTGTTGTCTGTTCTGATGTCAGTTTGATGAGAAGCTGTGTGAAGATACTTTTTAATAAGCTTCACTCGTAATACTGAAAAAAAGATCTCTCCCTCAATGAAATGAGGGTCTGTCTATATCAATAATGGATGAGCCCATATTTTCTGGCTGGTGTCCTCTGCTAAAATGGGCATTTATGGCTGATTTACTGTAATGATGGCTTTGCCTCAGGAAATGAGACCAACAATGTGTATCAAAGATGTCTCCAAGCATTTATTTCATCCATAAATGCACCTTCATGACAGCATGAGTACAAAGAAACCACTGTAATGCCGTGTACAGGTCACATCATCTCATAAATGGAAATACAGAGCAGAAAATAGGTTTTTCGTCTCTTTCATAGGGGGTCTGTAACTTAACGTAACATATTATTCAAGCAAACTATGTATTAAATGAAGCTCCCTGCTGCTGCTAAACCTAATCATCTAATTATCTTTCCTTTAAGTATTACAAATTCTACTGTTTTTATTTCTACTGTGGAATCTCATCTTCTATGGTGTTTGGATTCAATTCAGACCTGCACTGGTCTCTAAGTGACCTTGTGTCAAGTTGTTTAATATCTGGTTTTCCAATCATCAAATTAGAGAATAAATGAATGCAAAAAATCTGTGCCATGTTGATAGTGGCTTTCAACGACCCTTATAGACATAATTCAGGGCCACTCATCTCTCCAAATTCTGCAGTATCCTTGTCAGGGATCTGATCCAACAGTGATAATTGTATTTATGATTTTTTTTCTTTCTTCTAGAAAAAAAGCAAGGTTCATTATCACATAGCAGTTGTGATTAATTTCTTGGGACATTCTATCTCCTTGTGTGCTCTACTGATGGCATTCACGCTCTTCTTAAGATTGAGGTAAGCATAAGGATAGGACCATCATGAGATGTATTTATAAATTACATTGGCCGATAACAATGGATGGTACTTAATGGCCTATATTAGTGATCTCCAAACTGTGGATCCCCAGCTATTATGAAACTTCCACTCCTAACATGCTCTAACACGCATAAAATGACATGAAGACCAATGCCAAAACTGAAAAATATATTACAGGCAGAAGGGTGTTTAAAAAAAAGCATCACTCACCTATTGAAAGTCCTACTGTTCCGGTGCTGCACTCCCCTCCCCACTATTTCTGGTCCCCTTCGTACTATAAGTGATTATGTATCTTTCCTATTTACATGATCACTGCAAGCGATCACTGGCTTTAGTGGGGACGTGTGCAAGAACGGCACATGACCACATAGTGACGATTGCAAAAGTGTGATGAATAGCAGTGCTGCTCAATCCAAGGGCACCAGAGAATCGTGGCAGTTTATTGTAGCAAGAACAATGCATTTCAGGGCGAAACAGGCCTATTTATCAGGTTCAATGCAATACAAATGGCTAGACAGACAACAATTTTGGCGCCCAAAGTAGTAGGAAGGGAATGTCAGGCTTGATGGACTGTTAACCTACTATCTTATGTGTACAGTATCTGTGTAAAAAGAAGAAGATACCCAAGGTAGTCTTTGTAGAGGGAAGTAGAAGGAAATCACTTACTCTTCAGAATCAATGTTTGTCTGCATAAAGAGGCAGAGATCCCCGACAGGGGCTGAAGGAGCGGAAATCAGTACAGGAATGCAGCTATGATACATGGGAGCTAGTGAAGACAGCAGCATCCTGGGCACACATTTCACATCCAGCATGTATTAATGGGAGGGGGATATGACCTCATGAGAAATGTTTGAAATGAGGAGCATGTTTCAAACAACATATCAGAGATCCTGAGTTTAAACAACGAACATACAGATGTAACAATAATTTTTCATTCTCAAAGGTGTACATAGCTATCACAAAAAATAATAAAATAGAATGCAGCCACTAGACTTTAAGATGTAAGTGAGAGAATGCATTAATTGACAATATATGTCTCACTGTCTATTCTCAGCGAAAGCGCAGCAAAGCAAACATGTTAACATCATGTCCCAACAGGAAATATAGCTCAGAATAATGAGAGGGCTGGGGAGGACAATCACACCTTTGCAATAGCATTTTATTTGCAGGCACTAAAATGTATATTTTGTGCATAAGCACCTCTGACGTAAACCTTCCCAATCCATTTAAGGCTACTTTCACACCTGCGTTAGGTGCGGATCCGTCTGGTATCTGCACAGACAGATCCGCACCTATAATGCAGACGCTTGTATCCGTTCAGAACGGATCCGTTTGCATTACCATGAACAAAAAAAAAAGTCAATGGGAGGCGGATCCGTTTTCAATTGCACCATATTGTGTCAGTGAAAACGGATCCGTCCCCATTGACTTACATTGTAAGTCAGGACGGATCAGTTTGGCTCCGCATCGTCAGGCGGACATCAAAACGCTGCAAGCTATCGCAGCTCCCTGTCATTGCACCCGCTACTTACAGAAACTTACAGAAAAAAAGCAAAGCAAATTTTTTTGTGAAATCCGGCAAATCAGCTGAATCGAACTTTTAAGAAATTCGCTCATCTCTAGTCATCACTGATGATCTCATCACACGTGATGATGTGGTGACGTCTTTACACTCGCCACATGCGCTTTGGCGGGTTTTCTTCAATGAAGACGAAGCGGACAGCCTTTGCGCGAGCAAGTGGATGAGGTGAGTATAATAGTTTTTATTTTCAGCCAACATTTTACGGAAAAAAACGATTCGTTACCACGAAGCGCAAGGAAATTCGGCTTCACAGCAAATCAAATTTTTTCTAAACTTCGGATCGAATTCCGTTTTGTATGCTTCGATTCGCTCAACAGTAGTTTTAATCCATATACAAACAAGCAGTTACATGCACCGAGAGAGGGCCCAGTCCACTCTGCAAGACTGTGCCTCCTACCTTTTGCTTCATCTGCCAGCCCTTCCCTTTCCTTCTAGATCAGGCATCCTCAAACTGCGGCCCTCCAGCTGTTTTAAAACTACAACTCCCACAATGCACTGCTGTAGGCTGTTAGCTGTAGGCTGTTCGGGCATGCTGGGAGTTGTAGTTTTACAACAGCTGGAGGGCCGCAGTTTGAGGATGCCTGTTCTAGATAGACAGTGCCAGGATCTCGCCTGGCTGTATGAATTTGAAATTTTTATGCATGCCTTCAGAAAAATGCGAGATAACAGTAAAGGTGTGTGTCACTTTCACGTCTCCTCTAAGCCAGGGAGGAGAGAGGGTTTTACGTTCTTTGCAATCCCAAATGTTGTGCCTGCCAGCAGAACACAGGTTAAATTACTATCAGCCCGTTACTTCACAGGAGACATGATTCAGCCCTGTGTGTCCTCTAATCCCAGTAGGTAGTTCTTGAAAACATGGAGATACAAGGAACAGCGAGATCCAGCAAGAACAAAATATATAACAGAAGTATTGGGTCTGAAGAAGTCCAGAGTCCACTACAACGGAAGCCCCATAACTTCTACATTGGCTCATGAGAGATTACATTTCTAAGTACTATCCATGGTCTGTTTTCAATATAATCCTTCTTAGACCAAAGAGGTGACGCTTTTTTTGTATTTCAGGAGTATTCGTTGTCTGCGTAACATAATCCACTGGAACCTTATAACTGCATTCATTCTTCGGAACATCACCTGGTTTGTGATGCAGCTCACACTAAGCCAGGAAGCCCATGACAGTAATGTGGTATGTAACCTTGACCTGGCTGCTAGATGCTTTGCTGCACTGCAGTCACAGGAATGTCTTTTCACTGTCTGTTCCTCACCCTCGCCCAGACTTTACTAAAACTGTCTGGCTGCATTTCCATAGTAATGTAATAGCTGCTGGTAGCTGAACTTTTTTTTTTTCTATTCACATTGGTATATTCTGGCAAAGCGCTGCCATTGTAATACTGTTGTGAGTCTTTTCAGCGTCTGCTTTGTTTAAGTCAGCAATTTCCCATATGTACTGTATATCAATTTTGTGCAAAGGTGGCAGCAGCAGGATCTCTTTCCCAGCATTCCAGTGTGTACAAGCTGCAGAGGCACAGAATGCCAGCTGCTGCGGACTGCCACTATGACTGCTTATCGAGTTGCTGGCACTTGCAGATAATGCAGAGATTAGAGGTTGGCAGAAAAAAAAAATCATGGTGGGCAATAGAGAGAAGAGTGAGTAGCTGTAACAGAGAAAAGCTGGGGTATGTATAGATAGCGAGATAGATAGATTTAGATAGATTAGATAGATAGATGGATAGTATTTTTTCCTTATCCTCCTTCAGGCAGCGCACACAAAGGGATATAAAAAAGCCATATTAAACAAGGGGGGAGTAGAAGTTGCAGCCTTAATAAGCACTTGTCTGTCTAAAGTTGAATTGCAAGCAGCAGATACATCCAGTTTGTAATGTTTTTGTAATGGTGCATGTAGAACACCTTGTAGCGGCCCTGCAGATTTGATCCAATGCCACTTCTTTCTTTTCCTAAGCGACTGAGTAGACTGAGTTGAGTGTGCCGTAACTCCAGCTAGTAACTCGAGTACATGAGATTGAGAAGCAATCTTGATCCAAGCAGTATAGCCGCAGTATAGCCTTGCTGGCTTTTATGCCGATCTATAAACAGCTGGTCAGCTTACCTGAAGGTCCCCGGTCCTCTAATGACCAGTAAATGAAGCTTCCCTTGTTTAGCTGATTGGAGATTCTGATAGAGAAAAGGGGCAGATTAATTTCTTGGTTTACATTAATGTCAGATAAGATCTTTGGTAGGAAATAAGGCATCAACTTTAAAATCAAGCCTACTTGACGTGCCTTCAGATAAAGCTCTTTACATAATAGCGCTTGCAACTATGACACCCTCTTGGCTGATGCAATTGCCACCAGAAATAAAACTTTCCAAGATATGAACCTTAGTAGTGCTTCTGTAAAAATCCCAAATGGAGATTCAAACAGGGTCTTGAGGAGTAGCCCGATCCCAGGTCGGAATAGAAGACTTAACTGATGGATTCAAATTGAATAAAGCTTTAAAGGGCTTCTGTCACCCCACTAAAGTCATATTTTTTTTTATCTATAATGCTCTTACTCATTTTCGTTCAGTAGTTTAATAAAAAAAACAGACTTTTATAATATGTAAATTACCTCTCTACCAGCAAGTAGGGCGGCTACTTGCTGGTAGCAGCCGCATCCTCCTCTCATAAAGACGCCCCCTCCTCATGTTGATTGACAGGGCCAGCGAACGCGCTCGTCTTCTGACTGGCCCTGTCTGCAATTCAAATCCCGCGCCTGTCTTCATTCGGCGCAGGCGCTCTGAGAGAAGGACGCTCGCCTCCTCAGTGCGCCTGCGTCGATGATGTCTTCTCTTTCGGTGACGTCATCGGCGCAGGCGCATTGAGGGAGCGCTGAGGAGGCGAGCCTCCTTCTCTCAGAGCGCCTGCGCCGAATGAAGACAGGCGCGGGATTTGAATTGCAGACAGGGCCAGTCAGAGGACGAGCGCGTTCGCTGGCCCTGTCAATCAACATGAGGAGGGGGCGTCTTTATGAGAGGAGGATGCGGCTGCTACCAGCAAGTAGCCGCCCTACTTGCTGGTAGAGAGGTAATTTACATATTATAAAAGTCCGTTTTTTTATTAAACTACTGAACGAAAATGAGTAAGAGCATTATAGATTGATATATCGCAGTATAAGGAATTTAAGTAGCCCCAAAAAAAAAAAAATGACTTTAGTGGAGTGACAGAAGCCCTTTAATAAAAAAAAAAAATCTCTAAAATGTGGACAAAATTAGGACAAAGCTCCATCTGTGCAAGCATTGGCAGCCATGAAATGCACTGTTAGGTTTTAACCCAAACTGGAAACCTTCCTGTTAAAACTGTAAACACAAAGATCAGGATTCCGTACCTGTTTCTTATCACACCAGACCTTGACAATTTTCCAAATTCTACCATACGCTTTATTAGTAGCCAGCATGCTGTCAGCAATGTATTTACCATCACATCTAACAAGCCCTTCTCCAGTCCTGAACTGTCAGATTCCAGGCTGTAAGCTGAAATATCTCCAGCTTGGATGTTGTAGGCCTGCTTGAACCAGCTGGACTGTATCTCCAATAATTTCCTCTGGTAAGTTGTAGCCAGTGAGGGAACCATGCCCTCCTAGCCAGATGAGCATCATTGCTATGGCTGAGACTCTCATCTGATTTTCCTGAGCACTCAGCATATGAGGGGAAATAGAGGAAAATTTGGATGACAATTCCTTTCCAACTATTCTTTTTGGGTGATACACTGGATTCAGGGAGCAGAACCTATTGAGCTTGGTATTTATTTAGATAGATTAGATACATCTGACGTAATCTGCACAATATGAGAAAAGGTTTTGTAGTCTTGCTCCCATCAGAACATGTTTTCCTGTTTCAAATTTGTACTTTCTTGTGCTGGACAGCCTGAACACTCAGAACTAAATCTCCTCTGTGTGTCCCCTCTGAATCCTTCTTAGGTTATCTTTGGAATGATAATGACAAGAACGAATCTAGATCTAGAGGTATATTGCAGAAAGGAGACCCCTTTATAATAAAGATTGATTCTAGAAAGTAATAATTTGGGGACCAGACATACTAAGCAGATGAAAAAGTTAGGAACAAAATGGTGCTTAACCGGTATGTCCCTCTGCACTCTGACTGTCATGGGATTCACATGAAACTCAGAGGCACATCCAGGGCCCATTTACATGACCTTATTTGTCTTTCCGCACCCATTCCACAAAATTTGTGGATCGGATGCGGAACCATTATTTCAATTGGACCGGAAAGATGTGGACAGCACACAGTGTGCCATCCGTACTTCCGAACTGCAAAATGTGTAACGCACAAGGCAGGTATCCATATTTTGTGGTCCGCAAAAATTGATAGTCATGTAAATGGACTCCCAATCTTAGTAGGTGACTAATCAAACCTTCCTGAGGGAGCTATCCTCTATGTCCCTAGACAACTGAAGCCAAAGCTGCTTTGCACTCTGCCATAGCCAAAGGAATAGCTATGTTTCAGCAAGGAATCAATCTTCCTGACCATAGTGTCCCTAAAACAGTGAATAGCCTACTGTCTATGAGACTGCAGGATCTGTAACACACACTGCTTTAATCTAGTTCCCACATCATGTTCCCCATCTGGCTGGGACCGCACTCCTGACATACATCTATAATATAGGATGATCAAGCAAACCCTAGTGGGATTTTTTTTTTTTATCTATCCCTTTTGGACTTTTCCTCTCTAGATACAACCATTTCCAGTTCAGCTTCCACATCTTCTAATATTGAAGGTTCGCTATCAGATATATCTGAGACCACAGAGACAGAGTCCACATCTAGAAAGATGAGGTGAGGCAGGAGATAAGTTAAAAAGGGGTTGTAGATAGGCATGGTCTTCTAGATATATGAGCAGAAAGGACCGGACTGAAAGCTTTTGACTACTGAGATCTAAACCATTCCACAACTTCTGCACTATGTCTGCACTGGGGGACCAGCTGCAGCAGAACTCTCCTACATTGTCTTCAGGAACAGGCTGTTCACAGTTGGTGTACATACTATGATTAGCTTTATGCAGGGGTGGGATTCAAATTTTTAACAACAGGTTCCCTACTCAGCGGAGGACACGCAGCGTCACGACACATGTTTACATATACATACACCATATATATGCAACACACATAAATACACCATATACATTTTGGCGAGCATCCCCCCCCCCCCCCCCCCCCCCGCAGCTCACCTGGTCCCGTCTGCAGCAGCTGGCTTCTCCTCTGTGTGGTCCTGGTATCTTCGCTCTGCCTGAGACAATCGCTGGCTTGAGGACCGTATTTTTCGCCCTATAAGATCCACCTAGGCTTTAGAGGAGAACAATAAGAAAAAAATATTTTCCATTACACCTCAGGTCAGACCAGCAATCAGACCCCCAATGTTAATCACACCTCAGATCAGACCCCCAATGCCTCAGATCAGCCCCCCATGTCAGCCATCAGCCCCCCATGTCAGCGATCATACCCCCCATGTTACATTTCACCCCCTCAATGTCACATTTCTCACCCCTCCCTGTCAAATCACCTGTGTCACATCAACCCTCACTTTTCTCCCCCTCCATCCATGTTGTCACATTTCTCCCCCCTCCATCCATGTTGTCACTTTTCTCCCCCTCCATCCATGTTGTCACATTTCTCCCCCCTCCATCCATGTTGTCACATTTCTCCCCCCTCCATCCATGTTGTCACATTTCACCCCCTCCATCCATGTTGTCACATTTCTCCCCCCCCTCCATCCATGTTGTCACATTTCTCCCCCCCTCCATCCATGTTGTCACATTTCTCCCCCCCTCCATCCATGTTGTCACATTTCTCCCCCCCTCCATCCATATTGTCACATTTCCCCCCCACCCATCCATGTTATCACATTCTCCCCCCCCCGGCCCCCTCCATCCATGTTGTCACATTCCCCCACCCTCCCCCCGGCCCCATCCATGTTGTCACATTTCTTTCCCCCTGGCCCCCTCCATCCATGATGTCACATTTCTCCCCCCCCTGGCCCCCTTCATCCATGTTGTCACATTTCTCCCCCCCTGGCCCCCTTCATCCATGTTGTCACACTCACTACCCTAACACGACCTGACCTGTCCTGACTCCTTGTGGCTGCGACTCCTCAATCTTGCTGATGGCTGTGTCTGGACTGTGTGAGTTAGACACAACACAGTCAGTCAGCTCTAGACAGTCCCTCTGCTCTGGCTGCTTCCCGCCGCCGCGGTGCCGCTCACTCACCAGTCACGCCCCCGTGGCCTGAGCCCATGTGACCGTGTGTTGCCATGACTCAGAGCGGCTGGCACATACATTCATTTTTCGGCCTTGCGCAGGGCGCGCATTGCTGCGTGCAGGAGATTTGAGTGGGCGGCTGCTGGAGTGCCGGGTTTTGAAAATAATCAATTATGTTATGTGCTGCAGGACCGGGTCGGGATTCCTACGAGCCTGCTGTAATTTTAACAAACGGTTCGGCAGTACTGGAGAGAACTGGCTGGATCCCATGCCTGGCTTTATGGGATTCTTTGCAGTTCTGCAGCTGCAACATATTAATTCGCTCACACATACATCACAAGCTACATATTAGCTATTCCAGGACACAGGATCCTTAAAGCTGCTGTGATTTTGATACTCAGAAAGTGCACAAAACACAAGCTGAAAGCTGACATTCAAAAGCTGCAGCAAGATCTCGCACATGTGCAGAGCTACACTTCATTGAGAGCTACACAAAAATGGCTACATCCTGAGATAGAGACACTGCCTGAAGGCCTGAAGGTAATAACTCTGTGCTTGTAACAGCCAAACCAGCGCTTCACACAGGGAACAACTTGTTGCACACATTGATACTCTGGAAGAAACACTCTCTGCATATGAGAAACTCTCCAGGAACACTCCAGGATAAATCTCAGCTCAATCATCCCATGGAACACCGGATGGGGAAAAATAAACTCTGGAAAACTCTTCCAGCTCTATAACATTCAATTAATACTCTATGACATGCATGTAACTCTGTAAACACTTCTAACTCTATGACATGCATGTAACTGTGTAAAACACTCCCAGCTCCATAACATGCATGTAACTCTAGAAAACACTCCCAGCTATATAATATCAGGCTTTTTCTATGGCTTAGCTAGGACTCTCCTAGCCTTTTTTTTTTTTTTTTAAGAAATTCTCTATTATTTCTCTGAGCCAAAAAATGTGAATTCCATTACATATAATATAAGAAAAAAGATACAAGTAATCATACTCCAATTCACATATTTGCCCCCGTTATACCCTCCCCCCACCCCTTGATTCACTGCCACGGGATCCAACAATACCCGCCATTCGTGGTCATCCCCAATACCACAAATAGCCAAGCCTTTGGAGCGAAGAGAAACTTCAAAAGACCCGCCCCTTGCAGGACTACTCTGCTCTTCTTACAATTCTTCTGTAAGCATCAATAGTGTCTATCTGAGCCTTCCACTCAGAATAAGTCGGGCTATTTTTTGTGCCCCAATGTTTAAGGATCAAGGCCTTTGCAACTGCAAAGCTCTCCAAGGATATTCTGATCTGATAGGGGTTTAAATCCGTATGGGTGAAAAAACCTAGAATTGCCTGCGTAAAATAGCGATTCAATTTAATCTTATGTCTGCTGTATAGATCTTCATAAATTCTAGTCCAAAATCTGTTTATTTCTGGACAATCCCATAACAGGTGAGCTAGACCAGCATTTTCGGCCAGAACATTTCCAACACGTATCCCTTCTTTCCCTATATATTTTGGCAAGGAAGGCGGGGGAATAATACAAACGATGTACAATCCTGAACTGGATTAATCTATATTTTGGGGATATCGATACCTTTTTTATATTTCGATATACTATATCCCAGTCAACAGTACTTCCTACGCCTAATTCGCCATCCCATCCTCCCTCGCTTTTAAATGTTGTTGTTTCTCCTAAGCAGTCCCGAAATCTACAGTATATTTGTGAGAGAGTGAGTTGTGTATCCCTAAATTTGAAACAATAATCTAAGAAAGAATTTGCCCTAATGCTCAAAGAATCTTTTTCCTGAGTGTTCATATATGCGTGTCTAATTTGTGCATATCTATATCTATCTAAAAAAGTGACTTTTGTACCCTTTATTAAATCATCAAAAGGGATTATACTTCCGTGAGATGTTATTTGGTTTAAACGATTAATACCACGTGAATTCCAATACTCATAGTCTTCAATTAACCTAAACTCTTTTAAGTTGTGATTGTGCCAAAGAGGAGTAAAAAGTGTGGGCCTGCTTACACCCAATATCTTTTTGGTTTTATTCCAGACCTTATCTAACGTGTCGCTAATCAAGCACAGTTTTTTTCTTTTACCCGGATGCCCGGTCTCCAGGATAGAGAATATATCTCCATATGGCCCCAAAAAATCCCTTGAGAGGATATTAAGCAACATCGCAGACTGGTGATCCCCCCCCCTTGCCCCACCCACCACCTTATCTGAGCTGCAATGTAGTATCCCTGCAGGAATGGAAGGGAAAGCCCTCTCAGAGAGATAGAGATATTTTTGCTTAATCCTAACCCTTCCCCTCCCCCAGATTAGCTCATTCAGCAATTTCTCTAGCAGCCCGAAGAAAGAGTCATCAATCCATATAGGACATGCTATCAAGGGGTATAGGGCAATCGGGAGGACCACCATCCTGACCAGTGCAATCCTTTCTGCCTGTGACAAAGGCAACTTCTGCCAAGTTTGAATCTTTTCCTTCACCTTGTTAATCATAGGGGTTATATTTAAGAGGTTATATCTAGTCAGGTCTGCGCCAATTCTAATACCCAAATACCGGATAGAGTCGGTAAGGCCAAGTGGCCTAATACTTAAAACTCCATCGGGGGGAGTTCGAACTAGGGGGAGGAGTTCAGATTTATCCCAGTTTACTTTATAGCCTGATAAGGCCCCATATTCTTCCAGAATATTCATCAAGGGTTGGACGCCATTCCATCCCTGCCTCAAAAAGACAAGGATGTCATCCGCATACAGGCTAATTTTATCTTCCTCTCCTCTCCCTCCAAAGCCTATGATCTCTTTATACTGTCTGATTCTACATGCGAGAGGCTCCAATACCAAGGCGAATATCAAAGGTGAAAGGGGGCATCCCTGCCGGGTGCCTCGCTGTAAGGGGAACTGTTCTGAATCCGTCCCATTTATCTTAACGCTGGCCGTAGGTCCAGAATATAACAGCTGTATCCATTTAATAAACTGTTCACCCAAGTTTATTCTGGTCAGGTTCTCCCATAGGAAGGACCACTCCACCCTGTCAAAGGCCTTCTCGGTATCCAAAGACAGGATGGAGCGGTCCTCCCCATCCCCGACATATATATTGAGAAAGGCTCTACGGATATTCGATTGTATATTTCGTTTTGGGATGAACCCCGTCTGATCCGAATGGATCAGGCAATGTATAACCCCCCTCAACCTATTAGCAAGAAGTTTGGCGAATATTTTGTAATCAGTATTGAGTAATGAGATTGGACGATATGATCCAACTTTAGTCCCATCTTTATCCTTTTTTAAAATTAGAGAAATGGAGGCCTCCCTCAGGGAGGGAGGGAGTAAGCCACTCCTCCAAGATTCATTAAGCGTCTGAAGAAAAAGAGGCAATATCTTTTTACGATGGACTCTATAAATTTCGAAAGGCAGGCCATCTCGGCCCGGCGCCGTATTATTTTTTATACTATCTATAGCGGCCTCCAGTTCTAGAAGAGTTATTGGCGAGTTTAATTTAATACAGTCTTGGTCGGAGAGGGAAGGTAGATCCACTTTGTCCAAAAAAAAAGCCGGGGATCCGCCCTCCGCCCCGAGATTGGGATGATATAGTTTAGTGAAGTATTCTATAAAGGCAAATTTAATATTAAGGTGGTCATTAGTTAAAGCGCCAGAAGATAACCTAATTTGCTTTATCGGGGTTTGGGTCTTTTGGTTAGCGACTACAGATGCCAACAATCTGCCTGTTTTTCCTTTTTCAAAAAAATCACGTTGTCCTGCGAAAAAAGCCTTATGTTGCGCTTTTTCATATAAAAAAGTCTGATGTTCCCTCTTAGCGTCTATTAATGATAATCGGACATTTTCACTATTCTGTCTAGCCAGCTGAGCCTCCAAAGCCTCAACCCTCCCTGCCAATTCTTTTTCAGTTTTGGCATATTCCGCCCTTTTCTTTTTAATTCTCTTACAGTATACCCCTCTTATCATGGCCTTCATAGAGTCCCACACATAATGTATATGTGTGGATCCATAATTTAGTGCCCAAAATTCTGAAATATCCTCCCCAATCCTTTCTTGGTCCCCAACCAATTGTATCCAGTGTGGGTTTAACCTAAAAGGTTTTCTGCTCTTTTGCGCGAGATCAACCATTGATAGCAGCATTGGAGAATGGTCGGATATACTGCGTCCAGGACTTCCGCATATAATGCACTTTTTCAGCTGTTAAGTGGGTCTCCAGCAGCCCCACAATGGCAGGTAAATGTCTAAAGATAGTGTCATAGACCACCCTCCGCTTAAGTTTGTCCGCCAATCCGCCGACATTCCATGTCAAAATACGTACCATCTACCCAAAATTGGAGGGTGGTCCATACCATCCGCTCCGCTCCTAACTCTATAATGGAACCCGCTGCAGTGAAACAACCAATCCCCCGCCCAACCCCCCCTTTCCATGATGCACGAGGCCATTCAGACCCATGCTCCTCTTATACATCGCCTAGGTCTCCTACCCCCCTCACCCCCCCCAACCCCCCCTCTCAACCCCCTACCCCTCACACCTTCCTTATCCAGCATATATGCAATACAAGTACAACTTAGATGCCAAGACAAAATAGCAATTTTTGCATAAAAACATCCTATTTGGCCTTCAAGGGAAAAAAAATAAGAAAAAGAGAGCGAGCGCACGCAATAGATGTTCATGTCTGATATCATATCATATCATATCCCCCTGGCATCCAACCAAGCAGAAGCCTCCTCAGAAATTGCGAAGATGGAAACAGAATCGTTATATACTATTCTTAATTTAGCCGGGAATAACATTGAATATTTAATATTAGCATTAATGAGGCGTTTCTTGATCTCCCCAAATTGCCTTCTTTTAAGCTGGGTTCCGAAGGAATAATCAGGGTAGATCGAGATTTTGTTTCCATTATACAGCAAATCACCCAGCTCTCTTTTTCGGCGTAATATTTTGTCTCGGTTGCTAACGCATAAGATTTTAGCGAGGAGGCCGCGTGGAGGGGCGCCAGGGGGTGGCCTTTTACTGGGGGCTCTGTATGCTCGTTCAACCATAAATAATGATGTAAAAGATTCACGGCCTAGAGAGTCCCCCAACCACTTCTGTATAAATCCCCCCGGGTCTTCCCCCTCTGATCCTTCAGGGAAGCCTATCAGTCGGATATTCCCCCTACGTGACCTATCCTCTAAGTCAGTCAATTTTTCTTTGAGAGCCCTATGCTCTAAATCAATCCGTTCGATTTTCTTTCTCATTAAGGAGACTTCATCTTAGTGACGATTAAGGATTGTTCCGTTGCCTTTACGCTACAACTAATTTTATCCATATTGTCCCTTAGGAAAGAAATGTCAGTTTGCATAGAGCATACAGTAGTTGTTAGTGTTCCCAAAGCTTGATTAGTAATTTTTAAGGTGTCCAGAATGTCCCCCAGTTTTTGCTCAATTGTTTCCATACGCGAATGGATCCGGGTATCAATGTCTTCCTTATCGCTGTAATCTGAGGGCATTACGGTTTTTCTGGGCTCTTCCTTTTCCTCTTGACGGGCGTTAGGTTTCAATGTACCTCTTGTTTTTGTAGGGGAGGATCTTAAATACCTCTCTATATTGGATCTGGGGCTTTTATTTTCTGACCCTTTAGGGGACGTAGTGCCCACAGATTTCCTATTTGGAACTTTAGGGGCCATATTCACGCCTGTAGATGGCAACAATTATCTATAGCAGTGACTATGCGGTCTGGCCTAGGTCTCGGTGGTTCCACCCGTCTCCACTACTGCTTTAGAGTGTCCCGTTGAATGTAATAATGGGTCACTCTAACTAGGACCAGGAAATAAACCGTACCCCTTCATACATACAGAAATGTTGCTTTGTTAATGTTTGTTAAGAGGCTACCCGCAATAACTACACATTTAATACTTTTTTTTTTTTTGTGGTTATTTAAATTAATAAGTATTAATAACAGTATTGAACAGTCAGCCGGGTGATTTTTCACCCTACTTGCCCGTCCCAGGCGTGATCAGTCCAAAGGCTCAGGTCCGTAGTTATCTCCAGATCGCAGGCAATGAATATGGTGCCACTCTTCGGCGTCTCAGAGCTCCGCTGTCCACATACAGCTGGCCACCTCCACCTCCTAGGTCTTTCAAGAGTCCCTGCACTTTACTCGGCGGCCACAGTGTGCTGCCACAATAGACCACGCTCAGTCAGGAGCGAACCAGCCGTCGAGCCGTCGATACCCCAGGGCACCAGGTGGAGCGCCGAGTTCAGGATCCAGACCCACACACAGAGAGCCGCATTCCTTCACTCCGGCAGCCCGGCGCACAGTACATCAGCCAGCCGCAGCAGAGGAACAGGAGGGAAAGAAAGCCGCACAGGGGATGCACCTCAGTTAGACCAGTGGCCCAGTCCAGCGCCAACTCATCACCACAGATCAAGCAGCCATACCGGGAGGCAAGAAGGGAGAGAGGTCGAGCGGTCAGAGGTACGGTAGGAGGGGGGCGGAACCCGCAGCACGCTCACATCATGCTGCACGCCGTCGGATCCATACCTGGTGACTCTCCTAGCCTTAATAACCCTACTGGCCTTCACAGCAGCAGCAGGAGCCTCTGTATGTGAAAGCCTCTTCACTGTCCTAGACAGAATTAAAAACGTGTCTTTATTAGGCTGATTTACTAATGATTTGTCTTTTGTTCTAGACGGGAGGAGCAAGACATTAACCCTGTGTGTGCTGCCTGAAGGACGATAAGGAAAGATAGATAGATGTTTTTTTTTTTTAAAGAGGTTTTCCATTCTCGGCCTTTCATGGCTGAGATGAAAATAATCCACAGTAAGCACCTGCCCCTGTTTCCGTAACTCCAATAGCAATGAATAGATGCTATGCAAACAGCACAGCAAGTAGCGCACCTCCCATTCACTGCTATGGGAGTTCTGGAAAAAGCGGGCCTGCACTTAGTGCAAGTTACTCCCATCCTGGCCATGAAAGGCTAAGATGGGACAACCTCTTTAATTCCATGAAAAAGGACATTAATTTATTTTCTGCATTAATTGTTAACTTATGCAATATTCCTTGACTCAGGTTTGAGAAGAACCTAGCACTGGAGTATATGAAGTGAATAATATGTGAATATATTTATATCGCTCTCCCAACTAAGCCCATAATAAATGCTTTTACTTATACAAGGTGATATGTTGGTGGTAGGTTACTTTGTTGCTAATTCTCATACTAGTGTCTTTTCTTTTTGCTTAGGTTTGGTGTCGTCTAGTTACCATTGCTCATAATTATTTTTATGTCACTAATTTCTTCTGGATGTTTGGGGAGGGTTGCTATCTGCACACAGCCATCGTCCTGACCTACTCTACTGACAAACTGCGCAAATGGATGTTCATCTGCATCGGCTGGTGTGAGTCATGGGTCATGATGGAATGTAAGAGACCGGGGGTTAAGAGATGACCTGATGCAGACTGGAATAAGGAAGGAGTTTTCATTTCTAAAAAATATTGCTTATATTGACTAGACAGCCAGTATTTTGTAGAAAACCATAACCCAAAATGTGACATATACAAATTAGTGGGGCCACCTTCAAATCCCATTTTGAGTGTACCTTTAGCATGTATGTTAGATATATACACTACAAAAATAGACAAAAGGTTGCAATTTTTTGCCCCCTTTTTTATGTATACATTAAACATATAGTTGCATCCACTTGTGTACATTTTTACAATTAAAAACATACAGTGGCTATAAAAAGTCTACACACCCCTGTTAAAATGTCAGGTTTCTGTAATGTAAAAAAATGAGACAAAGATAAATCATTTCAGAACTTTTTCCACCTTTAATGTGACCTATAAACTGTACAACGTAATTGAAAAACAAACTGAAATCTTTTAGGTAGAGGGAAGAAAAAATATAAAAATAAAATAATATGGTTGCATAAGTGTGCACACCCTTAAACTAATACTTTGTTGAAGCACCTTTTGATTTTATTACAGCACTCAGTCTATTTGGGTATGGGTCTATCAGCATGACACATTTTGACTTGGCAAGATTTGCCCACTCTTCTTTGCAAAAACACTCCAAATCTGTCAGATTGCGAGAGCATCTCCTGTGCACAGCCCTCTTCAGATCACCCCACAGATTTTCAATCGGATTCAGGACTGGGCTCTGGCTGGGCCATTCTAAAACTTTAATCTTCTTCTGGTGAAGCCATTCCTTTTTTGATTTGGATGTATGCTTTGGGTCGTTGTCATGCTGAAAGATGAAGTTCCTCTTCATGTTCAGCTTTCTAGCAGAAGCCTGAAGGTTTTGTGACAATATTGACTGGTATTTGGAACTGTTCATAGTTCCCTCTAGCTTAACTAAGGCCCCAGTTCTAGCTGAAGAAAAACAGCCCCTTGGCATGATGCTGCCACCACCATGCTTCACTGTGGGTATGGTGTTCTTTTTGTGATGTGCAGTGTTGTTTGTGCGCCAAACATATCTTTTGGAATTATGG
This sequence comes from Bufo bufo, assembly GCF_905171765.1. Lineage (NCBI taxonomy): Eukaryota > Metazoa > Chordata > Amphibia > Anura > Bufonidae > Bufo > Bufo bufo. Next base: position 277,782,607 of record NC_053394.1, on the reverse strand, counting down.
CCAAAAAGTTCAACCTTGGTTTCATCAGACCATAACACCTTTTCCCACATGCTTTTGGGAGACTTCAGATGTGTTTTTGCTAAATGTAGCCTGGCTTAGATGTTTTTCTTCCTAAGAAAAGGCTTTCGTCTTGCCACTCTACCCCATATGTCAGACATATGAGGAATACGGGAGATTGTTGTCACATGTACCACACAGACAGTACTTGCCAGATATTCCTGCAGCTCCTTTAATGTTGCTGTAGGCCTCTTGGTAGCCTCCCAGACCAGTTTTCTTCTCGTCTTTTCATCAATTTTGGAGGGACGTCCAGTTCTTGGTAATGTCACTGTTGTGCCATATTTTCTCCACTTGATGATGACTGTCTTCACTGTGTTCCATGGTATATCTAATGCTTTGGAAATTCTTTTATACCCTTCTCCTGACTGATACCTTTTAACAATGAGATCCATCTGATGCTTTGGAAGCCCTCTGTGGACCATGGCTTTTGCTGTGGGATGCGACTAAGAAAATTTCAGGAAAGACCAACTGGAGCAGCTGAACTTTATTTGGGGTTAATCAGAGGCATTTTAAATTATGGCAGGTGTATGCTGACTCCTATTTAACATGATTTTGAATGTGATTGCTTAATTCTGAACACAGCTACATCCCCAGTTATAAGAGGGTGTGCACACTTATGCAACCACATTATTTTAGTTTTTTTTTGTTTTCTTCTCTCCACCTAAAAGATTTCAGTTTGTTTTTCAATTGAGTGGTACAGTTTATAGGTCACATTAAAGGTGGAAAAAGAAACCTGACATTTTAACAGGGGTGTGTAGACTTTATGTTAAACAATAAAGCATCTTTTTACTTTTCTACTCCAAAAAAGGAGTTAAAACATATTTGATGTATGCAAATGTACATCTGTACATGTCAAAAAAGGTATATGGTGAGTATATGTTTTTTGGAGGACAGAAAAGCATGGGGCACTACACTGTTCTGTCCCCCAAGGGAAATATATACTCGCCGTAAAGTATATTCTTTTGGACGATGTGTGGCCCATTAAAGTCCCTAAATACACAGAGGAATATGTCTGAATATCTTTTGGTTATATTAAAGAGTATATGCTTGTGCAGCGACCGGGCTGCAGGGGCAATATGTGTGAGCTATGGTAGGCCGATGGGGGTAGTAGCAGTTTTACTGACGGTTAGCAGCGCTCCCTGGGCCGGCTTGCAGTGAATGGAAGGACAGTACCAGTTCCTTTGGGGCACACTCTGTTTTCAAGAGACTCCCGCCAGATGGTGGTTCAAGTGACATTAGTAGTGTGAGTTTAAGGTGCCGTGGAGGCAGGATCCCTGGTGTTCATGACGCCAGCACCGTAAGGTGCAAATAGGTGATAAGTTCACACAATAAGGAGACCAGTTCCTTTAACAAATTCCCAGTACTTTACTGAAGCTGATCCAAAGGTCATCAATGTGTGCAAAAGTCATTTACAGCAAGGCAGCTTCTACAATGGTTCAGGTTAGTTCCCATAAGTTGCATAAGGGGTAGTTTTCCTCTATAACAATCAATCCCTTGTTTCTCCAGACTGGAGGGATGTACTATCTCTGCTGAACTGTATAGTCATATACTTCTGTATCCTCTCTAGGAATACGATCTCCTGACAGGTGGCCTTTCTGTCTTTGGTTATGGTGGGCAGCTGGTAGCTTAGAATCTCTCCACCTATTGAAAAGTAGACTAGAGCCTGATAAATGACAATTACCTTCCTTTGCCAATATTCTCACTCCCTCTCTGGGTTGCCTGGATCTTCTGTAATCTTTCCCTTCTTTGGGCTGGTACATGGAACTAACTCTGGAGTTTTGATAACTCTGCAAAATGGCTGCTGAGATGCAGCTTTTCCCACAGACATCACACTCTCCTCCTTCTTCTTCTCTTCTCCAGAAAGCAGGGCGGAGTCAGCCCTGCGATGTTTGTTAGAACCTCATCCTCCCTGTGCAACTTTATGGGAACTCAGGCACAAGCACATTTTCATGAAACACAATCACAATATTAGGCAGTGTGCTTCAGGTCACTGCACTTGGCAGATGGCATAAACATAGTGTCAACAGGGCCTAAGTTACCTGATTTAAGAAACTCATTCTAACGTATTAGAATGTCTGTAGTAGAATAACTACAAACTAGATTTCACTTTCTCTGGAAGACTTGGCACATTTGTAGATTACATGGACAGCCCATTGATTTCAATCAGAATTATGTGATACTTCATCTCCCCTGTTGCAGTGTTGCAGAGGAATGGCTAGGTTTTCAAACAGATTACACTTTGATACAGTATCAGTAGGCATCCCAGTAGCAAGACACTCAGTGGTCAGTTTCTTGTTAGCAGACTGATCTAACAGAAAGAGATATCCCAAAGTGGACGACTCCTTTAAATTACTCTTTGTGTAATATACATGCAAAATCATAGTTTTTTTCCCCAAATAAATCTATATCTATCTTTATATATAGAGTAGAAGGAAACGGACAGCACTTCCAAATAGAAAATCGTGATTTATTCAGCCACAGTGGCACAGTGAGGCAACGTTTCGGCTCGAACACAGAGCATTTCTCAAGCATAAACCATAAGTGTAATACAAGGTATAAATAGACAAGCATGATTAGGGGGTGGAACAATCAATCAACATAATCGTTACAGTATAAATATATAAAAAGTGAATACAATGTGATATAACATGATACGGTGTATAGCAGTAATAATAAAACACATGATTATATGTAAATTACAAAAGTTGATAATAATAAAGTGCAAGCCATGAATAAAATCCATAAATGACACCATTATAAATCAGCTGCTGTGTATCATCATAATTAAATTAAAATAAAAACAGGAGGAGCAAAGGATAAGATCAGTAACATACCACATAGAACCATCGTGCATCCACATGCGGTCAATGGCCAAACTTGGCGTCTGTCAACTAGCAATGCGCAGGCGCCAGGTTGCGTCTCAATGGTATGAAGTCATGCCGTGCCTGAGGTGGACATCTCGCACATCACCTCCCCATTCGGACGCGGCCAGACCAGGAGCTCCTGCCTGTGTTCCAACGCGCATGCCCACATCAAACCATGTCAGGAAGCGCCATATTGGATATTGACAAAGTTACCACAAGTTGTAGTACTCTTATAATAACAGCTCGCAGGAAGCAAGAATAGGAGGTCCTGTGAGCTGTTATTATAAGAGTACTACAACTTGGGGTAACTTTGCCAATATCCAATATGGCGCTTCCCGACATGGCTGAATAAATGGCTGAATAAATCATGATTTTCTATTTGGAAGTGATGTCCGTTTCCTTACATTTTTGGGTAAGCAGTTACACCCTGGGACATAGCACCCGTGACTACCATTGTGAATTGGTGCTGCCATATCGTTTCCTTTTTGTATCTTTATATATACTGCTCAAAAAAATAAAGGGAACACTTAAACAACACAATGTAACTCTAAGTCAATCACACTTCTGTGAAATCAAACTGTCCACTTAGGAAGCAACACTGAGTGACAATCAATTTCACATGCTGTTGTGCAAATGGGATAGACAACAGGTGGAAATTATAGGCAATTAGCAAGACACCCCCAATAAAGGAGTGGTTCTGCAGGTGGTGACCACAGACCACTTCTCAGTTCCTATGCTTCCTGGCTGATGTTTTGGTCACTTTTGAATGCTGGCGGTGCTTTCACTCTAGTGGTAGCATGAGACGGAGTCTACAACCCACACAAGTGGCTCAGGTAGTGCAGCTTATCCAGGATGGCACATCAATGCGAGCTGTGGCAAGAAGGTTTGCTGTGTCTGTCAGTGTAGTGTCCAGAGCATGGAGGCGCTACCAGGAGACAGGCCAGTACATCAGGAGACGTGGAGGAGGCCGTAGGAGGGCAACAACCCAGCAGCAGGACCGCTACCTCCGCCTTTGTGCAAGGAGGAACAGGAGGAGCACTGCCAGAGCCCTGCAAAATGACCTCCAGCAGGCCACAAATGTGCATGTGTCTGCTCAAACGGTCAGAAACAGACTCCATGAGGGTGATATGAGGGCCCGACGTCCACAGGTGGGGGTTGTGCTTACAGCCCAACACCGTGCAGGATGTTTGGCATTTGCCAGAGAACACCAAGATTGGCAAATTCGCCACTGGTGCCCTGTGCTCTTCACAGATGAAAGCAGGTTCACACTGAGCACATGTGACAGACGTGACAGAGTCTGGAGACGACGTGGAGAATGTTCTGCTGCCTGCAACATCCTCCAACATGACCGGTTTGGCATTGGGTCAGTAATGGTGTGGGGTGGCATTTCTTTGGAGGGCCGCACAGCCCTCCATGTGCTCGCCAGAGGTAGCCTGACTGCCATTAGGTACCGAGATGAGATCCTCAGACCCCTTGTGAGACCATATGCTGGTGCGGTTGGCCCTGGGTTCCTCCTAATGCAAGACAATGCTAGTCCTCATGTGGCTGGAGTGTGTCAGCAGTTCCTGCAAGACGAAGGCATTGATGCTATGGACTGGCCCGCCCGCTCCCCAGACCTGAATCCAATTGAGACCATCTGGGACATCATGTCTCGCTCTATCCACCAACGACACATTGCACCACAGACTGTCCAGGAGTTGGCAGATGCTTTAGTCTAGGTCTGGGAGGAGATCCCTCAGGAGACCATCCGCCTCATCAGGAGCATGCACAGGCGTTGTAGGGAGGTCATACAGGCACGTGGAGGCCACACACACTACTGAGCCTCATTTTGACTTGTTTTAAGGACATTACATCAAAGTTGGATCAGCCTGTAGTGTGTTTTTCCACTTTAATTTTGAGTGTGACTCCAAATCCAGACCTCCATGGGTTGAAAAATTTGATTTCCATTTTTTTATTTTTGTGTGATTTTGTTGTCAGCACATTCAACTATGTAAAGAACAAAGTATTTCAGATGAATATTTAATTAACTCAGATCTAGGATGTGTTATTTTTGTGTTCCCTTAATTTTTTTGAGCAGTGTATATATATATATACACACAGAGACAGATGGAGCAGATACCACGTCACGGTGCCATAATTAAAAGTTACTTGATATAATATAAATATACAGTAGTGTGCAAAAAATTTAGGCATTTTAACACTTTTATTTTTGAAAGCATTCTAACTTTGCTGCATTTTTCAGCCTAAAACTTTTGCACTCTGTGTCTCAGATATCAATGTTTTCTTAATTATTATTTTTTCATTGCAGGTATACCATTTCCCATCATCGTGGCATGGGCAATTGGCAAGCTCTACTATGATAATGAAAAGTAAGAATCAGCTATTGGGAGGAGCAGGGAGGTATACAGGATAGATATGGAGAAGAGTGAAATAAATATTTTTATTAGCTGACCTTATGTGCAGTGGCGTCGCTACAGGGGGGCAAGGGGGGGCAATTGCCCCCCCACGTCATTCCTTGCCGCCCTGGGTGCCCCCCCGATTCGCTGAATCGCTAACGCTAATTAGTAATCGCTGCTGCTGCGCCGGCCGCCCGCACTACTGACTCAGTGTCAGTGATTAAAGTTAAAGTACACACTACACAGAGAACACACAGATACATACAGTTAGTCTATGAGAGTCACATGACAGATGGGGGTGGGGGCGGCGTTCATACCCAGCGGACTCGCGGAGGCAGAGCGTGCAGGGCGGGCGCAGGCTGGGAGTGTGGCAGCCGCAGAGACGAGTTGACGACTTGACGTCACGGTCGTCAACACGTAAAGTTGCGCTGCTGCGTACCTGCCCGCCCGCACGAACAGACTTTGCAAATTGCTGCCAGTGAGTGCCTTCATGTTCTCTCTGCTCCTGCGAGCTGCGTCACTCTGCTAGCTAGTCTAGTGACAGTGTGAGCCAGCGGCTGTCTGAGCCTGACCTGTCTACAGGTGCCCACACTGTCTAGGGCTAGGCGCAAGCTTGGACTGTCAGGAGAGGAGGACAGGAGACAGGAGTGGACTCAGTCGACTGTGTCTGTGGCTGCTGTGGCATTGCAACTTCCCAACTCTGCCTGGCCTTAGAGAAAAGAAAACAAAGTAAGAAAGTTTAAAAAAAAAGTATGTACCCCTATACCCCCACTACCTGGCCTCATGGCCTGCCCTCCCTCCTGCTTGGTTTGTGCCCAGCCCCTCCTCAACCTGTCCCTGATACGGTTACCCCTATAACTTAGGGTATCATGGTACATTATACAGGGGTAATATAACTAAGGACCCCTGTATAATGTCCCCACTCCCCTGATAGCACTGAGTCCTCCTCAGTTATATTACCCTTGTATAATGTACCCTGATACCCCCTAGTTATAATATTACCCATAATGTCCCCTGACTGATACCCCTCAGTTATATAACTGAGGGTAATCAGGGTACATTATACAGGGGGTAATATAACCAAGGGGTATCAGGGTACATTATTATACATGGGTAATATAACTCAGGAGGCCTATCAGGCATTATATGGTTGCAATATAGCTTACATTACCCCTGTATAATGTCCCATGATAGCCCTCCTCAGTTATATTACATTTACCCTTGTATAATGTACCCTGATACCCCTCAGTTATATTACCCCTGTGTAATGTACCCTGATATCCCTTAGTTATATAATATAACTAAGGGGTATCAGGGTGCATTATACAGGGGTAACCTAACTGAGGAGTGCTATCCTATCAGGGACGTAATACAGGGGTAATGTAAGCTATATGACCCCTTTATAATGTCTGATAGCCCTCATCAGTTATATTACCCTTGTATAATGTACCCTGATACCCCTCAGTTATATTACCCCTGTTTAATGTACCCTGATATCCCTTAGTTATATAATATAACTAAGGGGTATCAAGGTACATTATTATACAGGGGTAATATAACTCAGGAGGCCTATCAGGCATTATACGGTTGCAATATAGCTTACATTACCCCTGTATAATGTCCCATGATAGTCCTCCTCAGTTATATTACCCTTGTATAATGTACCCTGATACCCCTCAGTTATATTACCCCTGTGTAATGTACCCTGATATCCCTTAGTTATATAATATAACTAAGGGGTATCAGGGTGCATTATACAGGGGTAACATAACTAAGGAGTTCTATCCTATCAGGGAGGTAATACAGGGGTAATGTAAGCTATATTACCCCTTTATAATGTCTGATAGCCCTCCTCAGTTATATTACACCCAATGTACCCTGATACCCCTTAATTATATTACCCCGGCGTCAGGGGCGTAGCTGCAGGGGAAGCGGCTGCTTTAGTATTTTTCAGTAGTATGATTAGCTAGTGAAAATTATTAGTGCTCCCCCCCCCATTTTTGACTGTGTATCTTCTGTGCCCCCCAATATATTGATCCTAGAGTCGCCACTGCTTATGTGTGACATAACTTGCATGTGAAATGAGAACAGCAGTTAATTTTATATATATATATATATATATATATATATACATATATGGGAAATGTATTTGTTCTGTATAGTTAGGAGGATATCCTTATATTCACTGCACAACTTTGTTCAATCAATAATGCAGGCACATATAACAAACTTTGTAATATATTTTATAAAGGGACAAATGTCTTGTTCTACAGTTATCAAAAATTGCTTTGTAATAAATCAATATAGTTAAAACCAAGCACTTAAAATCTGATTATACAGTCCTGATCAAAAGTTTAAGACCACTTGAAAAATGGCAAAAAATCATATTTAGCATGTCTGGATCTTAACAAGGTTCCAAGTAGAGCTTCAACATGCAACAAGAAGAAATGAGAGTGGGACAAAACATTTTTTGAGCATTCAATTTAATGAAAACAACGAATAAACGGAAACCGGCTGTTTTTCAGCTGATCAAAATTTTAGAACCACATGCCTTTAAAAGGCCAAATCTGTGCAAAGATGTGGATTAATTGTCATTTTCTGTCAGGTAGTCACACGTTGTGATGGCAAAGGCAAAAAAACTCTCCCTTTTTGAACGTGGTCGGGTTGTTGAACTGCAGGGTCTCTCACAGCGCGCCATCGCTGATGAGGTGGGACGCAGTAAGACAGTCATTTAGAATTTCTTAAATAATCCTGAGGGTTATGGAACAAAAAAGTCAAGTGGAAGACCCCAAAAAAATTCATCAGCACTGAGGCGGAGGATCCAATTGGCTGTCCGTCAAGACACTGGACGATCCTCGACCCAAATTAAGGCCCTTACTGGTGCTGACTGCAGCCCCATAACCAGCAGACGGCATCTGAGACTGAAGGGCTTCAAAAACAAAAAAAGTCTTTAAAGACCTCGTCTCCTTGAACGCCACAGAACTGCTCGTTTGGACTTTGCAAGAGAGCACCAAACATGGGACATTCAAAGGTGGAAGAAAGTTTTATTCTCTGATTTAACCTTGATGGTCCTGATGGTTTCCAACGTTACTGGAATGACAAGCAGATCCCACCTGAGATTTTTATGGCGCCACAGTGGAGGGGGCGCCATAATGGTCTGGGGTGCTTTTTCCTTCAGTGGAACAATGGAGCTTCAGGAAGTGCAGGGGCGTCAAATGGCCGCTGGCTATGTCCAGATGTTGCAGAAAGCATTCCTCATGACTGAGGGCCCTCGCCTGTTTGGTAACGACTGGGTTTTTCAACAGGACAACGCTACAGTACACAATGCCCGCAGGACAAGCGACTTCTTCCAGGAGAATAACATCACTCTTTTGGCACATCCTGTGTGATCCCCTGATCTAAATCCAATTGAGAACCTTTGGGGATGGATGGCAAGGGAAGTTTACAAAAATGGACAACAGTTCCAGACAGTAGAGGCCTTTGTGCGGCCGTCTTCACCACTTGGAGAAATGTTCCCACTCACCTCATGGAAACGCTTGCATCAATCATGCCGAAATTTTTGAAGTGATAAACAATAACGGCGGAGCTACTCATTACTGAGTTCATGTTTGGAAGTTGGATTTCTGTTTTGGGGCGGTTTTTTTTTTTTTGGAGGTGTGGTCCTAAACTTTTGATCAGCTGAAAAACAGCCTGTTTCAGTTTATTCGTTGTTTTCATTAAATTGAATGCTCAAAAAATGTTTTGTCTCACTCCCATTTCTTCTTGTTGCAAGTTGAAGCTCTACTTGGAACCTTGTTAAGATCCAGCCAAGTTAAATATGATTTTTTGCCATTTTTCAAGTGGCCTTAAACTTTTGATCAGGACTGTATCATCCCATAGATGGAGAGGAACAAGTATAAGTGCAAATAGTAGTAAAGACAGATACAACAAAGACATTATTCAGCAAATTTAAAGGGGTTGTCCGGGTTCAGAGCTGAACCCGGACATACCCTTATTTTCACCCAGGCAGCCCCCCTGAGGCTAGCATCGAAGCATCTCATGCTCCGATGCGCTCCCTTGCCCTGCGCTAAATCGCGCAGGGCACGGGCTCTTTTGTTTTCAATAACACACTGCCGGGCGGTAACTTCCGCCCGGCAGTGTGTTCGGTGACGTCACCGGCTCTGAGGGGCGGGCTTTATCTCTGCCCTAGCCATTTTACTGGCTAGGGCAGAGCTAAATCCCGCCCATCAGTGTTGGTGACATCACCGGGGTTCCTGGCAGCCCCATGGAGAGCCCCAGTACGTCACCGGATCTCCAAAAAATGCTTTTGCCCTGCGCAATTTAGCGCAGGGCAAAGGAGAGCATCAGAGCATGAACTGCTCCGATGCTCATGTCAGGGGGGCTGCCGGGGTAAAAATGGAGGGATGTCCGGGTTCAGCTCTGAACCTGGACAACCCCTTTAACTTATAATAGTGTTATATCTCACCTTAAGTGTTTTATTCAGATTATTGCATCAGTAATTCAGTATAATGTCCTATGTGGTGCTTCTAAATGAAAGTTAGAAAGAGGAATTTGCTGTCTATGTGTATTCTGTGGGAAGACATGATGAGCAGCTAGTTGCCACCCATTAGCGCAGAGACAACTGGGAGTTATAAATTTAGCATGCAAAGGAGAAATCTGCTAAAAATGCCAGATACAAGTTACACTGGCTAGATATAGTGCCATCACTTAAACATATGGCAGCTTATTCTGAAAAGTAATCTGAAACAACATTTATACTCTAAACTGACCTAGTCTAATGCTGCTACCATTCCCTAGACAGGTCAAAGTGCCATCGCTGCCGTGCACCATGCTGCTTTTACCAATATACAGTAACTATTGAGGATTCTATATTGCTTATTGGGTTTTTTGTGTAAAATAGTAGTAACATATTACACACTTGTGTTCATTAATCTGTAGGTGCTGGTTCGGGAAAAAGGCCGGAGTGTACACAGATTTTATCTACCAAGGACCTGTCATCCTTGTGCTTCTGGTAAGGACATAAGCTGCTGTCAGTTTTGAGCTGGCATAGACAAACAGCCATCTATTATTCATTTGGCATGTCTAGCAAATAGCTATAATGCATTCAGGTGTGTACTAAGAAATGACTAAACCCAAAACATTGAATATCTGTCAGTCTAAATTTGTTCAGGCAGTCTGAGCCACCAGGATCTACTCATTCATTGATATCATTTTGCACTATTATAAAATGAGAATGCAAACTATCCCATCCTCAGTTATATATGCATTAGTATTTTCTCCTGACTATGGACACCTTTGGATCTCATTTCTCTAATGAAATCAGTGCTAAAAAAATCATCTTATAATTGTTTTTTTTATTTTTTTTTATTCCATTTGTCTTCTGAAGCCTGTGTGTACAGTATGCTCATACGTTGCAGGTAGAGATGGCCTTGCGGTTCGCCCGGTGGTCGTTTCGCGGCAAACTTTGCGTGTTCGCGATTCGCCGAACATGCGAACATATGGAGAAATTCGCGCCCGCCATATTCTTTTACATTGTGAAGAACTTTGACCCATGACACATCCATCAGGTGGTACAGGACAGCCAATTGAGACATTTCAGCACATGGACGTACCCCCTACCTTATAAATAAACCTGATCTGGCCGCCATTTTACATTCAGTCTTTTGCCAGTGTAGGGAGAGGTTGCTGTGTGGAGCAGGCACAGGTTGTTAGGGACACCAAACGCTAGCTAATAGGGCCACAAAAGTCATTTTAGGTGTGCTATCGATAGGTGTGATACACAGAGGGGTACGATATACTTATAATATACTTTTATAATGAGTCAAAAACACATAGATCTATATAGTGATCACCTGGAAGTCAGGGGGCTAGGGGCTTACTAAGGGCATTTTAATATAGTGCCGGCGTTGTCCGCAAAACACTTACGGACGTGTAAATGGACCCTCATAGTAAAATTATTAAAGGTTACGTTTTATCTTTATGTATATTCTAATGGATTGCCTTCCTTGTACAATGTTATAATATACTTACTATGTTAGAAAGTATATTATAGTGCATTTGTATTGTGCGGCAGTTGTGTGCGGTTCTGCTGCGATACTGCAGGTATATAGAGGGACAAGCGTCATTGGAACAAATAATTTCTACTGGTGTGATATACCAGTCGTCCCCCAAAAAAACAGATTGAAGCAGGGTGTTATATACCAATATACTTTCTTTATAGTGCATTTCGGTACTGTATAGTGCATTTGCGCATGCGCGTATGCAAAAATTGAATTGACGATATTTCGCATTGAAAACAAAAATTAATGAAGATCGCAAATTCGAATAATACATCTGGTATGTCACTGTCCATGTTGTGGGATTATTTGTGCACTTCTAGTAATTATTTCTTGGCTGCAAATATGAGCTGAAGGTTTTTCAGGTTCGCTTGCCATTAAAATGAATGGGACCCGCCGCGAACTTGCAGTTTGCGAACATTTGATCGTGTTCACGCGATCGCGTTCGCGAACCGTCCCGGCAGATGTTCGTCCATCACTAGTTGCAGGCTGCTCAGTCCCATTCAGTGTGAAATTCATCAGACAAGCTCACTGACATCTCGGTCTGTAGCCCTTCTCTCTTTCAGCCCTCTTGAACACAAAGCTGAAATCTTTACAAGTAGTCAAAATAAACCTCAAAAGGCATGTCTGCTTTAAAAGCATTAGAGACCAGAGAGAGGGGCTGCAGGCCAAGTTTGTCTGATGGATTTCACACATGAAAAAAATGTCCTATTGCTTTGAGTGTAATACACTGCAATGAGGAGCTCTGAGTATTTGGACTATTTAAAACATGGGTCGTTAATAAAAACTAATACAAAATGACCATAGCAACTAGAGATGAGCGAATCGAAGCTGACGAAGTGGAATTAGTTTAGAAATTCAGTAAAAATTTTCAACGAATGCGAATTTCCTCGCGCTTCGCAATTTTGCTGAAATGGTGGCTACACATGTGAGGACTGAGGACATGGGGCATGAAACTCTGGGAAGGCGGGATCACCCAGATTGACATGCCTGCATGCAGCCAATCAGCAAGCTTTTAAGCTGTGTGCCCTTAGAAGCCATAACAGCCATGCCTACTAATGGCATGGCTGTGATTGGCTGGTGCATCATGTGACCCAGCCTCTATATATGCTGAATCACATGTAGCACCGCCCATCAGCTCTAAGTAGTGAAGGGACAGAAGGCAGGCAGCTGAAGTGAGGGACAGTGTTAGTGTGATTTTTTTTTGTGGGTGCAATACACCATTTTTGCACCCCTGACACAGAAAGATAATCATAAATCTGGCTGTTAATTCGGTGGGTGAATTTTTTATTTTCTTTGTGTGGGTGCAATGCAACATTGTACTTTGCACCCCTGACAAACATATAATATAGTTAATCCGTCTGTTAGTTAGGTGCCGTCATATACCCATTTATTGCGTGAAGTACACTTGCACTGCATACGTGACAGGGAAATTAATATAGTTAATCCATCTGTTAGGTGCATTTCATATACCCATTTATTGCATGAAGTACACCTGCACTGCATACGTGACAGGGAAATTGATATAGTTAATATGTCTGTTAGTTAGGTGCACGTCATATACCCATTTATTGCGTGAGGTACACCTGCACTGCTTATGTGACAGGGAAATTAATATAGTTAATCTGTCTGTTAGGTGCACGTTATATATCCATTTTTTGTGTGAAGTACACCTGCACTGCATACATGACAGGGAAATTGATATAGTTAATCTGTCTGTTAGTTCAGTGGGTGACCTCAAAGAATGAGGAGAGCATCAAATAAGGGACGTGGCCCTGGTTGTGGTGCTGCTGGTGCTGGTGGAGCTCCTGTTGCAGGGAGAGGGTGTGGTCGATCTGTGCCAGCTACACGACCAAATGAAACACCTTCCTCAGGTGCACGTAGGCGGCAGAAGTTCAGCGTTATTTTGTAGGCCGGAATACGGGTGTATGAATGGTGAGCCCAGAACAAGTAGAGGCAGTAGTAGATTGGATGGCTGACAGTGCCTCCAGTTCCTTCACATTATCTCCTACCCGGTCCTCTGCTGAAAGCGCAGAATTGGCACCTGCAGCCCATGGGCATCTGTCTTTCGCCTCACCCCCTTGCAAATCAGCCAAGCAGTCTGAGCCCCAAGTCATGCAGCAGTCTCTTATGATTTTTGATGACTCTGCTGGCAGGGTTTCTGAGGGCTGTCCACATAGCCCTGCTCCAGAAGTGGAAGAGATAGAGTGCACTGATGCCCAATCACTTATGTTTCAGGATGTGTACATGGGAGGACCACCGCAGCACATCTCTGATGATGACGAAAAACACGTGCTAACTACTGTGGCTTTCTGGAGTATGCAGACTGGCAAGGAGGGCAGGGGTGAAGAGTGGGTGGAAGATGATGTGGAGGATGATGAGGTCCTAGACCCCACATGGAATCAAGGTCATGTGAGTGACGTGTGCAGTTCGGAGGAAGAGGTGGTGGTCACACAGCACTAGCAGCACAGCAAAAGAGGGAGCAGGGTGCAAAAGCAGAGTGACTGTCCCCTAGCCAGCACGCCTGCTACTGCCCACCGCACCCAGGGACTGAGCACACCAAAGCCAGCTCCAAGGAGTTCCCTGGTGTGGCAGTTCTGCAGACAATGTGCTGATGACAAAACGCGAGTGGTTTGCACGCTGTGCAATCAGAGCCTGAAGCGAGGCATAAATGTCCTAAACCTGAGCATGACCAGGCATCTAAATGCAAAGCATGAGCTGCAGTGAAGTAAACACCTCAAAAACCACGAAAGATCTCAGGCTCCTCCTGGTCCCTCTTCTGCTGCAATCTCGGCCTCTTCCTCCCCCTCTGGAGTGACAGTGGCACCTGCCACCCTGCAAACAGAGGATGTTGCAGCAACGCCACCGTGTTCATCACCGTGACCAAGTATCTCCACAATGTCCCATGGAAGCATTCAGCTGTCCATCTCCCAAACACTGGAGACAAAGAGGAAGTACCCCCCTACCCACCCGCGATCCCAGACCCTGAATGCCAGCATTTCAAAATTTCTGGCCTTCGAAATGCTGTCATTCCATCTGGTGGAGACAGAGACTTTTAAAAACCTTATGGCGGTGGCTGTCCCACAGTACGTGATTCCCAGTCACCACTATTTTTCCAGGAGAGCCATCCCCACCCTGCACAACCAAGTGGCGGACAAAATTAGGTGTGCACTGTGCAATGCCATCTGTGGCAAGGTCCACATAACCACCAATATGTGGACCAGTAAGCACGGGCAGGGACGTTATATCTCCCTAACAGCACACTGGGTAAATGCAGTAACGGCTGGGCCTGAGGCGGATAGCAGTTTGGTGCATGTCCTTCCGCCACCGAGTATTGCAGGACATTTCTCTTTGCCTCCTGTTGCCTGCTTCTCCTACTCCGCTTCCTCCTCTACCGACTCCTCATCTGGTCAGCGCAACAACTTCACCACCAACTTCAGCACAGCCAGGGGGAAACGACAGCAGGCTGATTTGAAACTCATCTGTTTGGGGGAAAAAACCCACACCGCGTAGGAGCTGTGGACGGTCATGGAACAACAGACCAATGAGTGGTTGGTGCCACTGAGCCTCAAGTCCGGCCTGGTGGTGTGCGATAATGCGCAAAATCTCGTAGCAGCTCTGTGCCTAGCCAGTTTGACACACATCCCTTGCCTGGCGCATGTGCTGAATTTGGTGGTGCAAAGGTTTCTGAAAAATTACCCCGATATGTAGAGCTGCTGCAGAAAGTGCGGTCTGTCTGTGCACGCTTTCGGCATTCTAACCCTGCTGCTGCTCGCCTGTCTGCTCTGCACCGTAACTCCGGCCTTCTCGCTCACCGCCTCATATGCGATGTGCCCACAAGGTCGAACTCCACCTTGCACATGCTGGAGAGACTGTGCAAGCAGCACCAGGCAATAGTGGAGTTTCAGCTGCAGCACGCACGTTGAGTCGCTCTGCAGAACGGCACCACTTCACCACCAAGAAGTGGGCCTCCATGCGGGACGTGTGTGCCGGGTTGCGTTGTTTCGAGTACTCCACCAACATGGCCACTGCCGATGACGCAGTCCTCAGCATTACTGTCCCACTTCTATGTCTCCTTGAAAAAACGCTTCAGGCAATGATGGAAGAGGATGTGGCACAGGAGGAAGAAGGATAATTTCCACAGTTATCAGGCCAGTCATTCACAAGTGGCTCGGAGGGTGGGTTCCTGCACCAACAGAGGCCCGGTACACAATTGTCCAGCCACGGCACAGTTCTGGAGGTGATGATGATGAGGAGGAACCGTGTTCACAGCAGGGTTGCCCCCAGAGCAGCTCATGGGCATCACTGAAGCATGGCTGGGGGGATACAGAGGACACAGACGATACACTTCCCACAGAGGACAGCTTGTTTTTGCCTCTGGGCAGCCTGACACACATGAGCAACTACATGCTGCAGTACCTGCGCAACTACCGCCGAGTTGCCCACATTCTAACCAGTGCTGATTACTGAGTGGCCACTCTGCTGGATCCCCACTACAAGGACAACGTGCCGTCCTTAATTCCGTCACTGGAGCGTGATCGGAAGATGCGCGAGTACAAGTGCACTCTGGTAGACACGCTGCTGATAGCATTCCCACCTGACACCGGGGGCTCAGTGGAAGCACAAGGCGAAGGCAGAGGAGGAGAAAGAAGTCGCCAACACAGCTGGGGCACCGCCAGCAACTCAAAGGGAGGGTTAGCATGGCCAAAATGTGGAAAAGCTTTGTCAGCAGGCCACAACAACCAGCACCACCAGCTGATATGGAATGTCTTAGCAGGAGGCAGCATTTCAGCAATATGGTGGAGCAGTATGTGTGCACATGCCTACACGTACTGACTGATGGGTCTGCCCAATTCGACTTCTGGGTCTCTAAATTGGGCACATGGCCTGAGCTTGCCCTTTACATCTTGGAGGTGCTGGCCTGCCCTGCGGCTGGTGTATTGTCCAAACGTGTGTTCAGCATGACAGGGGGGTGATCACAGACAAGCGCAGCCGCCTGTCCACAGCCAATGTGGACAAGCTCATGTTCATTAAAATGAACCAGGTATGGATCCCACAGGACTTGTCCGTACCTTGTGTAGAATAGACAAGTATACCGCGCCCCCCAGCCATTCCTATACTCCAGCGCACTTTCTCTTTGTTTTCTTTTTTATATTTCCCAATGTTTTGGGGTCTTCCCAAATTTATAAAAAATAGAAATTTTTTAAAAAAATACAAAAATAGTGTTGACTACCTCCTCCTCCTCCACTATCGCTTCCACCTCCACCACCACGTCCACCGCCTCCCCAACCTCCTACTCCACTTTGACCTCCGCCTCCTAGTTGAAGATCATTATTTTTAACTTTTTTTTTTATTCTATGTTATTTTAATTAATTTCCCTATCCACATTTGTTTGCAGGGCAATTGTCCTGCTCTTACCCCTATTTTGCTTCCTCTTGCAGCCTTCTAGCCCTTTCTATGAGGGTATACAGTACAGACCAAAAGTTTGGACACACCTTCTCATTCAAAGAGTTTTCTTTATTTTCATGACTATGAAGGCATCAAAACTATGAATTAACACATGTGGAATTATATACATAACAAACAAGTGTAAAACAACTGAAAATATGTCATATTCTAGGTTCTTCAAATTAGCCACCTTTTGCTTTGATTACTGCTTTGCACACTCTTGGCATTCTCTTCATGAGCTTCAAGAGGTAGTCCCCTGAAATGGTCTTCCAACAGTCTTGAAGGAGTTCCCAGAGATGCTTAGCACTTGTTGGCCCTTTTGCCTTCACTCTGCGGTCCAGCTCACCCCAAACCATCTCGATTGGGTTCAGGTCCGGTGACTGTAGAGGCCAGGTCATCTGGCGCAGCACCCCATCACTCTCCTTCATGGTCAAATAGCCCTTACTTTCAAAGTTTTCCCAATTTTTCGGCTGACTGACTGACCTTTATTTCTTAAAGTAATGATGGCCACTCGTTTTTCTTTACTTAGCTGCTTTTTTCTTGCCATAATACAAATTTTAACAGTCTATTCAGTAGGACTATCAGCTGGGTATCCACCTGACTTCTCCTCAACGCAACTGATGGTCCCAACCCCATTTATAAGGCAAGAAATCCCACTTATTAAACCTGACAGTGAACACCTGTGAAGTGAAAACCATTTCAGGGGACTACCTCTTGAAGCTCATCAAGAGAATGCCAAGAGTGTGCAAAGCAGTAATCAAAGCAAAAGGTGGCTACTTTGAAGAACATAGAAGATGACATATTTTCAGTTGTTTCACACTTGTTTGTTATGCACATGTGTTAATTCATAGTTTTGATGCCTTCAGTGTGAATCTACAATTTTCATAGTCATGAAAATAAAGAAAACTCTTTGAATGAGAAGGTGTGTCCAAACTTTTGGTCTGTACTGTATATTGAGGCTGGGTCACAGGTGACATCTCCCCTTGCTGTTATATAGGCTGTCATGGTCATACAGATACTTGATATCCTCCTGTGGTATGTCATTCCAAATTCCTTAAACTTGGACTTGTAGTTAGAGCTTTTCATGGGAGATCCATCCAGTCCCAGACAATCTCGATGAGAGAGATCTGGCAGTCAAGCTGGCCTGGGGAACTGCTGGATACCCTGAATAGTACATTGTGTTCTGCAGGCATTGTGTGGACTGGCGTTATCTTTTTGGAACACCACGTCTCCTGAGTCAAAATGTCTTGGGCATACTGAAGACTGGTCAATGTTCCCCTTACGAATACCAGATGGGAAAAGCCATTGTAGCTAATTGCGCCCCACACCCTGACACGTGGTATTGGTCCTTTGTGTTTCTACACTATGCAAGATGGCATTAGGCTCCCTTCAGCCTTCCTGTGTACTCTGACATTGCCATCATTAGTACCAAAGCAGAACTTGTTTTCATCAATGAACATAATTGTTTGCCATTCATTCCTCCAGTGGACTCTTACGTGGCACCAGTGCAGGTGCTCTGGATGATGATGAGAGATCAGTTAAAAATATGCTAGTGGATTGCGTGAATGCAGTCCTACTTCAGATATACTTCAGAACCCTCTCAATGTGTAGGAAAGCCCTCCTCTGACCACTCTCAACACCACTGTTGCACTACAGAAACTTCTTGTCCAACTGTTTTCAAGATTTGATGGATGGACCATCCAGCTTCTCAAAGTACCACTATTCAGTCCATTAATGGCACAAATGGTGCAAACACTTTAACAGAACCCAATCAATAGTCCTGTAAGAGAGAAGACAAAAAACTGTGCTGTCAAACAAAAAAACAGCAACATCGACGCCAGGAGAAAAAAAAGTCTGTGACCACTACATGTCACACCCTCCAGCACTGCCATATTGTAAAGTAGGCTTTTTCCCTATGTGTTTTTTTTTTTCATTTTCCAGTAGTGTAGTTACAATGGTCACACACCAAGACTCTAACTGATGTACAGTGATACATTGTATACAGAAAACGGCTAATGTTCTTTTCTTGCAGATAAATTTTATATTTTTATTTAACATTGTGCGGATACTGATGACAAAACTCCGTGCCTCCACCACGTCTGAAACCATCCAGTATAGGTAAGTTAACCCTTTCCGTGATTCTGTTTTGCTTCCGCTTGCTCTATTTCCCCTGAATTAGTTTATTTTTGTCTGACTCACCTACAGGAAAGCAGTCAAGGCAACTCTTGTCCTCCTGCCACTTCTGGGAATTACCTACATGCTTTTTTTTGTGACTCCAGGAGAGGATGAAGTCTCAAGAATTGTTTTCATCTATTTTAATTCTTTCTTGCAGTCCTTCCAGGTAATGAGGAAAGATTTTCTGCAGTCACATCACCTATACATTTTTCAGCCATTAGTAGGCATACCTCCCAACATCTAAATCTCAAATATCAAGCCCCAAGCTAGGCTCTACTTCTACTATGCCCAGTAATGCCCCCAAAACAGCTTAGAAATGTATCATTTGAATGCAGATTTGCCTAATTCATGCTCAATGTGTAGGACAGCCCCTGAAATAAAAGTAACCGCTGGCAAGTATGAGTAAGCATAGCTGCACGAATAGTAAGCCACAGTGTCAAAGCTTGAACTTCCAGGGCTCCTGTGCAAAATTTGTTACATGCCCTATCAACCACTGTATCACATGGTTTATATAATACTGTTGACAATTGAGCTGCCAGCGAAGCTATTCAGCCCAATATTGCCCCAGGGTCTAAATGTGACTGGACCTCTTCACCACCAATTGTTACATTCCTGTGGACCACTAATGTGTAGGGTTAGCACAAGCATTCAGGCTGCAGTGCATACTTACGTGGTCAACAGTGCTATATGAAACATCTTGTGGAGGACTTGAGTAAAAAGTGACAAACTATTATTTCTAGTCCATCATTTTTGCAATTGTAATATTTCTTGTTTCATTTATTCTGCAGGGTTTTTTCGTTTCTGTGTTCTACTGCTTCCTAAATAGTGAGGTTGGTATTACTACTCCATTGCAAAAGATTTCCAGCCATGTACAGTGTTGTATAGGGATCAGGTATTCAAGGACTTAGATATTGGTGACCTATCCTCAACATAATCACTCATCAATATCAGATTGGTCAAGGTCTGACACCTGGCACTAGTGTTGAACGAATCGAAGTATACGCAGCGGAATTCAATCCAATGTTTAGGAATTGATTTGCTGCAAAACCGAATTTCCTTGCGTTTCATGGTAACAAATCGATTTTTCCTAAAATAGTGACTGAAAATAATAAAAATTATACTCACCTCATCCACATGATCTAAAAGAGGCCCTCAACTCCGTCTTGATTGAAGAAAACCCGCCAAAGGAGGTGAGCGTGAAGACATTGCAGTGACATCAAATTTTTTAAAACTTCGCTCATTACTACCTGCCACCCCCCTCCCCCCCTTGTTTTGAGCAGCTACCTGCACCAGAAACTATATTTTGTACAAAAGGCACTGTCCATTGTATAGTTTATGGTGCTGGTGTACTGAAACTCATCTCCAAAGGCCCAAAACGGCTGATCAGTCAGGGGGAGGAAGTCAGACCTTCACCATTCTGATATTCATGAAAACGCCTATAATTATAACAAAGGAAAGTGTCTACCTTTTTAGATGCAGGCATAACCAGCATAACCAAAGCAATTATCATAAGGCCAGTTTCACATAGTAATATATTAACATAGTAATATAGCTGCATTGTAGTGAATCTTATCTGTTACAGCTACAGTAACCAGACCCTTCATGGTTTTATTGAATCAAAGATTACCATAAATTTATTTTGAAGGAACCACAAGAGGTCTGGCCGTTGCAGCTGTCATATACTACAATATTTCAATTGTCTTAGAATATGCTATTTTTTTCCTGCACCATTAATACTATTAGTGGTATATATTATACAGATATAACATTAGATATAACATTTTCAACATTGAGTTTTTGTGCATTTTAAAGGGTAACTGTCATTTTTTTAAATTTGCTAGTTTATTAGAGCGAGGCATGTATGCTTGAGTTAGTCTGTTAATGATTGTCAAAAGATCTATAATTACCTTATAATAACAGCTTTCATTAATGTCCCACTGCTCCTTTAAAAGACCGTTGCTATGGCTTGTCTGTCTTACCTTTAGTATGAACAGAAGACAGAGGGGCAGTCCTTCACACTGCATGCCTGCATTAGGCTTCAGAGTGAGGAGGCGTGTCTCCCAGTAATCCAATCTGATTGGCTGGCAGGGAGCTGTTGGCTACAACAAGTGTGTATGGGAAGTGAGGGTAAGCAGTTTTGGCCTCAGAGAACTGGCAGATAAGCCATCTTGAGAAGTTTCTCATATTGGTAAATGTTTAAACAGCCGTAACTAAGGGAAAAACTCAAGGAAAACAGTGGTATGTAAAGAAACTAAAGATTGCTTTATGCATAATGTTGCTGCAGCAGTAACATATGCTAAAATTGATTTTTGTTTTATGAAAACATGGCATTACCCTTTATAGTTAGAAGTTTCCTAGATACACTATATGGACAAAGGTATTGGGACACCTACACAATACAGCTTCAGGAATTTTATGACATCCCATACCAAATCCATAGGTATTAATGTGAAGTTGCCCCCAACAAAATAAAAAAAGTTTTACTTTCTTCTGGGAAAACCACTAGAAACCTTTTATCCAGAAAAACATTTGTGAGGTCAGACATTGATGTTGGAGAGTCCGGCTCGCAATTTCTGTTCTAGTTCATACAAAAAGTGTCCGATGGGGTTGAGGTCAGTGTTGTGTGTGGACAAGTTCTACTACACCAGGGATCAGCAACCTTCGGCACTCCAGCTGCTGTGAAACTACAACTCCCAGCATTCAAACATGGTCGGCTGCTCTGACAACTCACATAGAAGTTAATAGAGCATTCTGGGAGTTGTAGTTTCAGAACATCTGGAGTGCCGGAGGTTGTTGATCCCTGTTCTACACCAAGCTCATTCAACCATGTCTTTATGGTCCTTGCTGCGTGCACTGGGGCACAGTCATGCTGGAACAGAAAATGGTTTTCCCACAAAGTTGGAAGCGTACTTGTCCAAAATATCTTGGTATGTTGAAGCATTAATATTTCCCTTCACTGGAACTTATAAGGAAATCAGGACTTCTGTAAACAAAAGACTATTGTTTCACAGGCAGCAGCGTCTTAAGTGAAGAGTTTATCGAGTATAATGGGTATATTAAACTGCCAGATTTTCTGCTCGATAATCATTAATGAGCGTTCAGATGAACCCTTGTTAGCGATTATCTGGCAGTCTAATACTGTGTGTAAGGCTACAGTAGGTCTACACGACAACATGTGTCGCGCGACAATAAGTACACATAGGGCACAACTACACTGCAACAATTATTATAATGGTAGTCTATGGTGTCGCACTGCGACATGCTACAACTGTGACGCGACAGTCACAGAAAAATCCATCGTGAACGGGTTTTTTGCGACTGTCCTGTCGCAGTGCAACACCATAGACTACCATTATGAAAATTGTTGCGCGACATTGGTGCGACAAAATGTTGCGTGACAAATGTCGTCGTGTAGACCTAGCCTAAATGCCTGATGAATGAGCAAATGCTGAAAGATCTGGATTTGCCGTTGACAGATCGCTCTGTCCTGCATGGGGATGAGCAATGGCATAGCAATCGCTCCTCCCCATGTTGCGGAGGATATTTGCTGAATGTAATAGCAGAGGTGTCCTCTGCTAGCTATCTGCCGATTGACAATCGCTAGCAGCATCAGGGTGTCTAATACAACCTCAAGAGATTTGTAGTAAAAAGAGATTCAAGAGTGAAAATTTAGAACTAAAAATGTGCACGGAGACACACTGTCATGTCTTAATAACTGGCTGCAAAGTGTTGGTTTGGGACATCCCACACACACTGTGGCTGTCTCGAACAGGCAGTAAAGTCTCCCATGGCTGTGTTTAGACAAGCAGTCCTGGGAGTTCCCAAGATATCAGTGAAAACCTCAGGCCCATCAGTGTACTAACTAGTATACATCCAGTTAGCCCCATGCATTGGTAGCTCTTAGGGTTTTCAGTATCATGCTCTGTTTTTTCTCTCTCATGTTTTTGAGGACAGCACAGCAACTTGTATGTTAAACAATTTATGTGGTTGCAAAGGCCCCAGAAAGAGTACTGTACCTATAGGGCCCAAATTAGGAAGGTAAGGGGCCTAGGCCAATGCCTGGAAAATAACCCCATGGCATTATTCCTTCTCCACCAAACTTTACAGTTGGCACAGCTTAGTCAGGCAGGTAATGTTCTCCTGGCATTTGCCAAACCCAGACTCGTTCATCAGACTGTCGGTTAGAGAAGTGTGATTTATCACTCCACAGAACACATTTCCACTGCAATAGAGTCCAGTGGTGGTCTGCTTTACACCACTCTATTAGAAGCTTGGCACTGTGTTTGGTGATGTAAGGCTTGGAAACCCATGTCATGAAGTTCCCAGTGCAAAGTTTTATGTAGATAATGCCATAGGAGGTTTAGGAGCTCTGCAGCAATTGAGTCAGCAGAGCGTTGGCGATTTTTTATTCACAAAGAGCCTCAGCACTCGACAACCCTGCTCTGTAAATTTATGCAGTCTGCACTTCGTGGCTGCACTTTCAAATAATACTACTCACTGTTGATCATGGCATACAGAATACATTTCACTTACTGACTTGTTGCAATGGTGGCATCCTAATTCAGTACCACAGTCTAATTTAGAATGACCCATTGTTTCACAAATGTTTGTGAAGGCAGAGTGTATGGCTATGTACTGGATTCTATACACCTGTAGTAATGGTAGGTGTGTTCCAATTTTTTTGTTTATATAGTGTACATTCTGTAGATTTTTCCTGTGATCTTAACATCTAGCTTATCTGGGACCCCTTGAAAAAATTTTTTTTTTTCCTGTTGTCCTTTTGGCTCAAGGTCAGGAGGCCCAAGACGTAAAACTTTTGACTCTTTGGAGCAGTCCTCCTTGGTGTACGTTCCCTTCCCATAAAAATACATTTAAAGTCTTTATTTTGTGTATCTCTATTCTATACTTAATATTGTACAATTTTGTGATGATGCGTTTTTTTCCCTAGGTACGTTCTGCAGTCAGAAAACGTTGGCATCGCTGGCAAGACAAACACTCAATCCGTGCCCGAGTAGCCAGAGCAATGTCCATTCCCACCTCACCCACACGTGTCAGCTTCCATAGCATCAAACAATCTTCTGCAATCTGACCCACATTATTGAAGAATGGTGCAGTTAGCCCCTCTGAAGCTTCCCAACATTGAAACAGGAAGGTGCAGAGGTTTGAGTCTCCTGCATGGTCAATATAGTGAACAGAACCATGAAGGCCATATTCCATGTGTCCAATGAGTTTTACCTTGACAATCAAAAGAGGGGGAAAGGAGCAAAGAGTACCCTAACCCTTAGTGCAATATTGGTACTGCTAGGTATGAGGAAACTAGGACTACTCAAGCAGATAAACTCATAGACTGAACATTGCCCACAGCACAATCCATTAACTTTTCTGATATATCACCAGCCACAACCAAATGATTGCTGAGTAACCTGTATCCAGACTGTACAGCCAGTCCTCCGTGCCTCGCAGTGGAAAAAGACCAGCATCAGGCTTAGCCATTGCACGATAATTTTCATGCCTCTTTTCCTGTCCTTTACTAAGTTGCTACAATATATGAGCACAAAATGTAATCTGAGTGTACTGGGCAGAAAAAAATAATATTCAGGTTGTATAGGGTGCCATATGATTGTTTACCATGGGACCAAATCCATTGACTGAATCTCGGTAAAAGTTTCCATTGGAGGTGGATGGGGTGAACCAAAAAGGCAATGCAGTCCTGCTTTGGGCAAACGTTAAAACAATGACTTCAGAATATTATTCAGAGAGTAAAATTCAATTATTTGAAATTTTATTCCAATTATTGTATTCTTATTCATGTTGAAAATAACTTGCGAGATGAAGTGTCTGTACCTGGCTAAGCATCTGCTTCATAGTTTCAATATACAGGTGTCTTACAGGACAGAGCCTATAAAAAGCTATGTTTGTATGTAAAGCTCTTCATTCAAAATGATGGAAAAGAGATATATAGTATATTCTGCAGCAGCTTTGTACAAAAGAGATTCTATAAGTGAATGTTCTAATGATGGACCTATATAGTTCCTGACTGGGTCAGGGAAAAAAGTGCCACTGTGGACTGGATCTGCAACTCAAGACATTACATATTATAATATTTTTTACTGCACAAATATAAAGTGTTATAGTGTTGCACTACAATCAGAAAATGTCTTTATATTAAGTCCTCACAGTATACAAATAAACCCTTAAAATTGTGATGAACATTGTCAAGTTATATGTGCAGAAGATGTTTGCACATGCGGCTGCTTCTCTAACAAGAAGTCTGTCTTTCAGAAGTAATTCTTATGGAGTGGACTGTGTCAAGCTACTATAATATATCAAAATATATAACTATTTCAGTGATTTGTGTGTGTTTCCTTTCTGATATTCCTTCACCATTTGCTGCATTACATCACAGGTTGGATCATCTGTGAACTCCCATCATCCCCAAAAGTTGTATGAGAAGCATAGATTCCATAAAAAATGGTGCCCAGACACCAATTTTTAATTTTTTGTGTGTTAAACAGCTAACATTGATATAAAAAGATAAGTAATACCTTTCCAATCCACGTTCACGTTATTTTTATGCTTCCGGGACCCACACTGAAGGTCAAGTGACTGCTGCAGCTAATCACTGACTGTAGCGGTGACCTATTAGCTCACCTGAGTTCACTGATGTGGCCAGTGATTGGCTATAGTGATCACATTTCTGTGACAATATGTCATCACTGGAGGGCTAGTGGGTGCAGAGAAACTTCGAAACAGGAGTGATGGTGATAGAAGGTTAAAAGTAAGATGAGTATTACTTATTTTTATTTTAAACCATTAGATTATGTTTTTCAAAAAGCTTCAGTGGCAGGATGACCCCTTTAAGTTTGTGTGCAATTAGCTCCCCCTAGTGGTGGCTAACAATCAAAATTGTATTATTTTTCAAGTCAAAAAAACAAGGGTGTCTTACAGATGAAGTCATTATAAAATCAGCAAAGATTTCTTGCTTAAATACAGAAGAGTGATAATTAAATTCTAGAACTGTCATAGAAAAGACAGAACAAAGAATCTCCTGAAGAAGAGTTTGTTTCTTTCTTTAATCAGTGGAATCTCATACCAGTGTTTCGCTTCTGGTCTACTAAATTTCAAATTATCCTACAGTTCAAAGATGGAAACATTTGCTGGACTTTTTAAATTCCAGGTAGAAGGAATTGTACCATACCATATGCAGAGATGTTGAGGCAAATTTAGTAATCCTGTCTAATATTTAGATAGCATAAAACTTAGACCATAAGTAATGTACCACTTTTGGGGAAATTGCCATGGAGTTGACATCCCCAGCCCCAGTTCAGACTGCTCCACGGTTGTGACCAAGAGCACTGACTAAAATTTCTATAGTCCAGCTACAGTAAAGATTTGAGCTTAAAGACACTCAAGTCGTGACTGCCTTGAGTTGTTCCTCTTTCATGACAAACTGTTTCCTACAGGAATTCATTACAGTTGAAAATATATGAAGTCTACACTATGACACTGCACAGTGTGACCTTTGACAACTGTATCCCAAAGGGTCTTCTTAATATAGGATGCATAGGCTACACAAATCCCTTTGTAATTTGTCATGTTGTCACTTTCATGTACTCAGGATAGACATGATGTGACAAAAGTTTCACTTGTCTGAATCATTTTTGCTGTGGGCGAGAAGCTTGGCTCTCACATTGCTAAATGCATAGACAGCCTTCTAACACTACTCCTCATTCTGCCTCCATTGTAAGTAAGTGACAGTGGTCACAAGTCACCTTGAAAAGGAAACTGGTGGCTCATACAGGGTCCAATGACTACCTACCTGACTTTCAAATATCAGGTTTGGACATTAAAAACATAATACTCATTCTGTCAAAAGTTGCAATAATCACCCCATCATCTGATCCAACATAGAGCACGGGGGGGATGTGGAGCTGAAATCCAAGGTCAGCACAGAACAGCCCGCAGGGGACTCGTAAGTGAAATAACGTCATTCTGACCAAGCAATCTTCACACATTGATAGTGTTATTACACACTTAAAATAATATATAGCATTTATAACACCTGACGTATACACCGTCCAATGTGAGGAATTTAATTAACTGAATCTTACACCAAACAACAAGAAATGTTAGATAAAATATGTTTTTAATAGTAACAGTTTTGCAGACAAGAACTCATTTCCTACATGTTCTACATAAAGCCTTTTTCATTTCACTTTGGTGATGAAATTACAAACAGTACAATTTCTTTATATATTATTGATATTCAGAAGGTTGGACTGGTCTACCATAGTATCAGAAGATCCTACTAGGCTCCAATATCATAATGAGCCCCAGAAGTTGAGCAGAAGACAACTCCACTTGGAGAAGATTTTGGAGTCGATCAGGTACTACTAGCGTCTATTTCTTATGGGATACTTGAGAAATACCTATAAGACCTTAAAGGGGTTGTCTCACTTTAGCAAATAACATTTATTATGTAGAGGAAGTTAATACAAGCCAATTATTCATGTATTGATATTATCCATATTGCTTCCTTTGCTGGCTGGTTTCGTTTTTCCATCGCATTATACTCTGCTCATTTCCATTGTTATGACCACCCTGCAATCCATCAGTGGCCATACTTGCACACTATAGGAAAAATCACTGGCCTATGTGAGCTCCCATGGTTCCGGCCACCAGAGAAGCCAGCGCCTTTTTCTATAGTGTTCAAGCACGACCACCACTGATGGATTGCAGGGTGGTAGTAACCATGGAAATGAGCAGTGTATAATGTGATGACAAAATGAATATAGCCAGCAAAGGAAGCAATATGGACAGTAACAATACTACAATAGTAAATGCCCTGTATTAACTTTCTCTACATGATAAATGCCATCTGCTGAAGTGAGACAACCCCTGGGTTACTCATGATAAATCCTTTGTGTACAATAACAAAGATCACTTAGGGGCCACACCTCAGTTTAACTAGTGTCTTTCTAATTATTAGAAAGTCCATTATCTCCAGTATGCCAGAGCATAGTAACTGTCAGGTGGGATGGAGATCCAAGCTCGTGTGGCTGAAAAAATGAATGGGACAAACTAACCTCTATTTGTGCAACCCGCTATATGTACAGCGCAATGATATCACCAGTTCAAATGAGCCATAGCGATTAGCAGCAGATGGTAGCCATTGTATACAGCTGACATCCTGATTAATACATTTGCTTATAACCTGCTAGATGCAGCAGTCAATAGCGACATCTAATGGGTTTGTCACAGAGCTTGACACTTGCCTTGACCCCCTACAATGTAAACATAGGGTGTCAGTAGGTTGTTATGTTTGTATACCTGTAAGGCCCTGCCAGTGTTATGCTGACAGCCTAAATACACTGCAATAAGAAATACTGCAATGTATTAAATCGCTGATCAGATATGTTCACCACCCCCCAAAGGAGACTTAAAACATTTTAAAAAATCAATAAAAGAAGTATAAACAAAAATAAACAAAAAAAATCCTCAATTTCCCATTCAAATCATTAATTATTATGTAAAAAATAAGAAAGCATAATTGACATTGTTATCTATGCCTCCAGTTGAACTTCGCAATATTTAAGAAGCAAAATAATAAGGGAATTGGTGGGAGTTTTATTCCCCCCGAAAGAGTTAAAATTTAGTGAATAAGTTATATGCACCCAAAAACGTTATAAGTTTGAGGCCAATTATTGGCCGGATTTGTGGGAGGAGCCCCGCACATTTAAACCCCTCTGGTTCCCCCACTCACTCGTCGGGACGATTGATTCACATGGAGCTTCGTTCAGGCTTCCGGCTTCCGATCCGTGACATCATTCGGCTGCTGCTGTTCGGCCTCGGCTGCCTTCGGTATCGATCGGCCGTTTGCGTTCCTCTTCTTGCGGAGGGAGATTCGTTTCAGGGCTTGTGAGTATGCCTTTGAGCTCTGTCGTTTGCAGTTTCCATGCAATGCTTCGTTTTGTTCAGGCTGCACGGCCCTGCCTACCCTTGATGAAGATCACCTGCAAAAAAAAAAAAGTGTGTTTGAATGTTGGTTGCACTTGCTGTCTTGCAAGGGGTATTGCGCCTCCCATGGTTGGTGCATGTCGGTGCCCTTGTTCGTGGATGGCGGTCATGTTACAGGTGCAGGTATGGGGGTTCCTGGGTGGCTGCACATGTGCAGGTTTCGCTGGTCGTGTCAAGGGGATTGGGTGTCGGTATGTGGGTCGTTTTGGACTGTTGGTATGTGTCTGAGTGTGGAAGTCCGAGGTTGCGGGGATGCTTGTGCGTTCACATTGACGTTTTCATTTATCGCAGGTCTGAGTGTGCGTGTGAATCCGCTGTTTTCCAGAGGAATTTGTGCTGCATATTCGTTTTCAGGTGCTTGGAACTCTGTTGAGGGTATCCTTGTATTTTTTCGGTTCATTACGTTCACACGTCGCAGTGCGTTACACCTCTCTACTTCACATACACTAGGTCATAGGTATTGGTGCTGCGGGGGATGAGCAGTGGTTTTCCATTAAGCACGTGGTTAGCAGCCGCATTGCATACACATACTGTAGTCTCTACCCTGACTGGGGTAGGGGGAAGTCTGAGTGTTGTTAGGTTGATTGGTCACCATTGTCCTCGAGTTCCCCGCTCATACGTCATACGTCACACGTTGTCTTGCCACTCTCCGCATTACTGGCTGTTGGACGGACTTTGTTCTGCTCCTAGCCATTTACCCGCAGCGTCTCAAGTGCCGCCACGTGCATACGGTGTAATTTTATGGGTACCTTATTGTACGTTTGCCCCCTCTTACACACGTAGCCTTGCACACCGAGACCTCAGTGTGACATGCCTGTTCGTTCCAGGCCTCAGTCACGTCTCGGTTAGTTAGCCTACACCCATCATGGGCCTCATTCTGCCCCACGTCTGTGTTGCCATTACATTGTTCAAGGTCTTTGTGTTGTCTGGTTTGTTGGGTGTTTGGTGGTGATCCAGAGCATGTTGGATTTTCCGCTTGTTACATTCTTCACTTCTCTCATTCACATTCACAGGATGGGAATGTCTCGGGCTTCGGATTTAGATGAGTTGGTCTCCGTTCCGCCTTTCCCTACCAGGGACTCTGAACATGGCAGTACTCCGTCCCTATGAGCATGGACCATCCCCCGTCTGACGGCTGAATTACAGCTTCGCAGGATTTCGTTTTCGCCGACAGCCCGCAAAGCTGAACTGTTTCGATTATTGTTTCCCACCCCAGCTGCGGATGGTGCTGCGGCCTCCGGAGTCGAACTGGTCTCTCTGCAAACTGTGGCCACTTCCCTTACGCAAATCCATACAGTGTTGAATTCCCTTAACTCCTCTCTCCAGGATTTGCAACAGTGCATGGAGTCCGTGGAGGTGGCAACCTCCGGCCCCCCGGCAGCGGCTGTCCTGGTGGTTCCCGCAGCCCCCCAGTGCTCTCAGGTATCTCTGCTTCAGCTCCCTCTATTACTCCGGCTCACTTTGTGCCCCCTAGCATCAGGAAGGACATCTTGGAGGGGAAGGATGTGAACCTCGCTTCCTTGCTGTTGGCATCGCAGGACATGACCGAGAACAAGGCCTTTGCCTGCGGGGACGTTTTGGTGATCCTTAAAGCAAAGGATCCCCATCTCAACCGTAAGCTGTCCCTGCCCGAGTTCATGTTGGCGTTCAGCGTGTACAGAGACGTGGTTGGTTCGGTGGCGCCCAACAGGAGGGAGGAGTTGGACTTGTATCTGTACCGGGTAGTGGAGTTGGGTCACAGGTATGGTGGCTGGGCATTTTACGACTACCACAGGTCTTTTTCCGCTAAGGCAGTGGCCACCCTGACTCAGTTCCAAGTTGTCAGCAACTGGGGTGGTGTGGACATGGAGCTGTTCTGCCGTCATTTTGCAGGTTTGAGGGTGCCGGCTTGTGCCATCTGCCAGTCCTCCTCCCATGCCACCATTTGGTGTCCCTCCGCCGATATTCCGTCCGTACCGGGTTCTTCCAGATCGGCTGCAGCTCTGGTCACAGACCTTGGGTTCTGGCATACCATGGGTAATTTGTGTTTTTGTTTCATGCATTGTTACTTTGTTAATTGAGTATGATTTATTGCTTACACACAGCATTCCTGCTCTGCCCTTGATTGTGTTACTATTTGGTAATCCGCATTTATTGGATTGCCATCTATGTTACCATTGGGGGGTAGGTGTGCTGTGTGTGACCACATTGACTTTTTTATATTATTGTATGTAGCATACACATGGTTATAGGTTACTTTGGGTGAACTTACAGCTCTCACATTAGTATGCAGCTTTATACCCAATGTCTGTGACCCCCTTTTCCCTGTTAGTCCGGTATATGTGAGGGAGGTTGATTTTGGTCCCACCACATGGGGCGCACCACCACCCCCTTTACTTTGTGCCTTTATGTTATATTTATTGTCATTTAATGTGTCTTTAATAAACTACATATATTTTATATGTGTGCTCTCTTATTCTATATGGGGTTATTGTTTTTTTTTGTTGGTTGGCTCAGTATATCATACTAGACCCCAGTGTATCTATATACCCAATTTGAGTTTTTTTCTTATAGGTTGGTCTAACCGGCTGCAGCCTCTCTCCCGAGTCCTAAGCAGGCGGTGCAGCTGGATAAATTGGGTAGGCCCATTCATTTTTTGGGCAAGGCCCAGATATGCAGCAACTTCAATCATACCGCCTGTAATTTTGGGCAATGCCGCCTCCTGCATATCTGTGCTTTTGGGCCCACCCCAAATCGGCTTGTACCTTGCGGCAGGGGGATTCAGCGTGACTAAGCAGGGTCGACGTGGGGTTCCTGAGTCACTGTCTGGTAGGTCATCCGTCCTCGTCTTTCCATGACTTCCTGGTCCAGGGATTCACCCTGGGGTTCCACATGGGGTTCATTGCCTTGCCCACCTCCTCTTTTGAGTGCAGGAATCTGCTGTCGTCCTCCCTGGATCTGGACGTCATTGACGGATTGCTGGCTCAGGAGCTGGTTTTCTTATTGGCCCCTTTGTTGCCCCTCCCTTTCCGAACTTGGAGTGAGAGCCCTGTTGGACTGGTTAGAGTTTATATTTCCAATAAACCCCGCTTAATTTATGATTTGTCTGTGCCTCATTCATCCAGTGTGCCTAGTCTGAATTCGCTGATCCCGTCGGAGGAGTTTTCGCTTAAATATTCCTCTGTGGATCAAGCGATTAAGTCAATCATCCGGGCAGGCAGGGGCGCCTGGTTGTCCAAAGCGGACATTTCCGATGCTTTTAAGCTTCTCCTGATAAGGCCTTCTCTTTGGCAGTGGCACGGTGTCAAGTGGAGAGATGGGTATTACTTTGCCACGAAGCTTACTTTCGGTTCTAAGAGTAGCCCGTGGCTGTTTGACAGGTTCGCCCGGGCCTTGAATTGGATTCTCACCAATGCGGTGGACTGCCAGTCGGTAATCCACTACCTGGATGACTTTCTTCTGGTTGAGAATCTGGCTTGGCCCCCAGTGGATCTGCTGTCACTGCTGGCCGTTTTCGCCAAATTGAATGTCCCCTTTGCGGCCCATAAGATGGAGGGTCCGGATACTGCTGTCATGTTTTTGGGTGTGCGGTTGGACATGCTGCGCATGCAGGCCAGTTTACCCCAGGATAAATTGGACAGGATCAGGCTCGCCAGCCGCGCCATGTTCCGGGCCGGCTCTGGAGCTGCAGTCTTTGCTTGGCATGCTTAATTTTGCCATGCGTATTATACCGCAGGGCAGCTCCTTTATCTCCAGGTTGCTTGCGCTGCTGACTTCGGTTCTTGATGCGGAGTCCTTGGTTCACCTGGACCCATGCGCACGAGCGGACCTGGTGATGTGGGAGGAGTTTCTCAGTCGGTGGAACGGTGTGTCCATGTTTATGCCGCAGGCTTAGGCGGATTCGCCTCGTGTGGTTACCGATGCCGCAACCTCGAGGGGCTACACGGCCATTTTTAGGCCCCCACTGGCTAGCAGAATCCTGGTCGGAAGAGGTTTTGGAGATTCCAGAATTTGCGAGGACCTCTTCCCTTTTTGAAATTTACCCTATCGTGGCTGCAGCCGCAGTTTGGGGACACTTGTGGTAGGGTGAAGCAGTAACGTTTCTCACTGATAATCAGGCAACCTCCGATATCGTCACTAAAGGCAGATCCAAGTCCCTAGTCATTATGTCCTTTCTGAGGAGGCTGGTATGGTTGTCTCTGCAGCATAGTTTCAATATAGTTTCAATATAGCCTGTTCGTTTATCCCCGGGAGCGAAAACACTGCTGCTGATGTCACTATTTAATTTCCCCCTTTTTTTCCGACAGCCACTCTGGTGCACCTTTCTTTCTACTCATTCTGGACTGACCTCTCACTGGGCCACCGCCCAGAAGTCGTTATCTGAGAACACAAGGAGGGCTTACACCTCAGCCTGGCACAGGTTCCTTGAATTTCAGGAGAGGTACCCGAGACTAGATTCGGGCAACATCAAATACATACTGTCATTTGTATCATATTGCCACACCAACCTGGCTCTTTTACATAGTACCATCAAGCTGTATTTAGCGGGGGTGCAACATCACATGTCACTCCAGGACCCCAACAGACCATCTCTCTTTTCAGTGCATCCGGTTAAGGCCATACTCAGGGGAATCCAGAAGCTGCAGTCAGGGCCTAGACTCATTTCCGGGATCTTGATTGTGGGCTGTCGTGGGCACCTTTCCATGTACTGCCCAGCCTGGTTTTGAAGGCGGCTATCTACTTAGCCTTCTACGGGTTTCTAAGTCCCGGAGAGTTCACGGTTACCAGGCTGCAGGGCCACGTTCTTGCCAGGAGACAGCTGGTACATCACCCCACCTTATTTTCACTATGTTTGGAGCATTCGAAGACACTGCAACCTGGCCAAAGCGTGGAGGTCAAGTACTTCCCTTCATAGAATGCCTCGTGTCCAGTCAGAGTTCTGGACCAGCTGGTAGCTGCTCTCGGTCATTCCTCTCCAGACAGTCCCCTGTTGCCTTTCTGAGGAGGTCCACTCAGTTCCGCACACTTCATTAAACATGTCCACATCCTTCTAGCCAACAGGGGTCTCAACCCAGAGCAATATTCTGGGCATTCCTTCAGGATAGGGGCTGCTTCTGTGGCATCCAGGCATGGTGTTGCAGTGCACGTCATTAAGCAGTTGGGAAGGTGGAGTTCATGCTAGGTATTTGCCTGATCAACAGCTGGAAATGGCACAGGCATTCTCCAAGCTTCTGCTGTAGTTGCTACTTAAATAAATGTATCCCCTTTCCTACTGAGTGTTTTTTGCCCCCATATTGCATACTGACCATAGTGACCGTGGCACACCTCAGGTCAAGGTTAGGTAGGGTCATCATCTGCATGTTACAGGTACACCTCAGGTCCCCTTATTGCATACTGACCATAGTGACCGTGGCACACCTCAGGTCAAGGTTAGGTAGGGTCATCATCTGCATGTTACAGGTATGAATCAGGTTAGGTAGGGTCATCATCTGCATGTTACAGGTACAAATTAGTGGGGCTCAGCCTTCAAGTTTGAGGCCAATTATTGGCCGGATTTGTGGGAGGAGCCCCCACTCACCGTTGGGACGATTGAGTCACCCCCACCCTCCTGTACCCCTTTCAGCAATATTACTTTGAGTATGTCCCCTTATTGCATACTGACCATAGTGACCGTGGCACACCTCAGGTCAAGTTTAGGTAGGGTCATCATCTGCATGTTACAGGTATGAATCAGTGGGGCTCAGACAACAAATGTTGTTTAAAATGCTAATCATCCCACACAATAAAACATGCCCTTGTACAGCTACATCGATGGAAAAACTAAAAGTTTTGGCTTTCAGAATGCAACAATGAAAACAATGTACAGTAGAAATTACCACAGCCATAGGCTATTTTCACACTTGCGACAGTGTGATCCGGCAAGCAGTTCCGTCGTCGGAACTGCCTGCCGGATCCGCTGATCTGGATGTGACTGAAAGCATTTGTGAGACACATCCAGATGCATTGCGAGAACGGACCCGGACGTTGTGTGTCTTTTTTCACATTTTTACGGATTTTTAGGACGGATCCGGCATTCCGGTATTTTGAATAATACATTCCTATGGGGAAAAATGCCGGATCCGACATTCAGGCGAGTCTTTTTCGCTGGAGCATGCTACGGTTTTCTCTTTTGCCTGATCAGTCAAAATGACTGAACTGAAGACATCCTGATGCATCCTGAACTAATTACTCTCCATTCATGCTCAGATAGCTCAGTCTGCTGTGAGGTGGTACCGATGTAAGTATAGTAGTCGGCTGTAATGCTGAAAGCTTGGAGTCTATAGAACCAATAGTCTGAAATTATAGATCACTCTGGTGTGTATATGTTTTGTGTGTGTCTGTAATTTATGTGAGGAGTGAGTTGAGCACAGACGGTAAAACCACAGACAAAGGGAGGGGACAGTAACCTCCTGGTTTGGAAGGGGGCGCTGTAGCGCCGAGGTGTGTGGCAAAGTAAACTTCGGCTGACCTGGCAGGGAGATGCGTGGAGCCGTATGACCCTTAGATCCTTGAGATAAGGGAAGACTGCGGAGATATTCTCCACCTGACCTGACCCCAGGAAGACGCGGTGGAGCCCGCCTGACCCCTGGAGCAGGGAAAGACGTGCGGGGAGTCCCAGCTGACTAGTCAGACGTGATAGTCAGATTTGAGCCAACCAGAGGGGAGGATGAATCCTTTGTGTGCGGAGGAAAGGGTTAAAGGTGCTGATCACTCCTCTGTTTTGTGTGTGTGTCAGTCTGAAATACTGTTGTTTTGAGATGGGTCAGTCCCATTCACATGAAGAAGGAAAATTGAAAGTTAAAATGTGACAAAGAATGTTAGAGAAAGTGTGGCCCTGGACAGCAGGTCGCCCGCCTGGCAACAGGGATGAACATCTGTAAGAAACTGTGAAGTTAGAGCTTACAGACTGTGGGCATCAGAACTCCTGTGTTGTTGAAGGGGGGGTTCTAATAAGTGAGGAAACAGAGCAGTGTCAGGATGTTAATTGATGACATTAGCAAGAAAGAAAGTGCCCCAGTGTCTGCAATCAGAAAGGCGCTTGTGTTAAATGTTCAGAAATGAACTGGTTAAGTTTTGATGGTCAGTTAATGGAAGTGTTGTAGTGTGAACTACAGTCAGGTCCATAAATATTGGGACATCAACACAATTCTAAGATTTTTGGCTCTATACACCACCACAATGGATTTGAAATGAAACAAACAAGATGTGCTTTAACTGCAGACTGTCAGCTTTAATTTGAGGGTATTTACATCCAAATTAGGTGAACGGTGTAGGAATGACAACAGTTTGCATATGTGCCTTCCACTTGGTAAGGGACCAAAAGTAATGGGACAATTGACTTGTCAGCTGTTCCATGGCCCGGTGTGTGTTATTCCCTCTTTATCCCAATTACAATGAGCAGATAAAAGGTCCAGAGTTCATTTCAAGTGCGCTATTTGCATTTGGAATCTGTTTCTGACAACTCTCAAGATGAGATCCAAAGAGCTGTCACTATCAGTGAAGCAAGCCATTATTAGGCTGAAAAATCAAAACAAACCCATCAGAGAGATAGCAAAAACATTAGGCGTGGCCAAAACAACTGTTTGGAACATTCTAAAAAAGAATGTGAGCTCAGCAACACCAAAAGACCCGGAAGACCACGGAAAACAACTGTGGTGGATGACCGAAGAATTCTTTCCCTGGTGAAGAAAACACCCTTCACAACATTTGGCCAGATCAAGAACACTCTCCAGGAGGTAGGTGTATGTGTGTCAAAGTCAACAATCAAGAGAAGACTTCACCAGAGTGAATACAGAGGGTTCACCACAAGATGTAAACCATTGGTGAGCCTCAAAAACAGGAAGGCCAGATTATAGTTTGCCAAACGACATCTAAAAAAAGCCTTCACAGTTCTGGAATAACATCCTATGGACAGATGAGACCAAGATCAACTTTTACCAGAGTGATGGGAAGAGAAGAGTATGGAGAAGGAAAGGAACTGCTCATGATCCTAAGCATACCACCTTATCAGTGAAGCATGGTGCTGGTTGTGTCAATGCGTGGGCATGTATGGCTGCCAATAGTATTTATTGATGATGTGACTGCTGACAAAAGCACCAGGATGAATTCTGAAGTGTTTCGGGCAATATTATCTGCTCATATTCAGCCAAATTCTTCAGAACTCATTGGACGGCGCTTCACAGTGCAGATGGACAATGACCCAAAGCATACTGCAAAAGCAACCAAAGAGTTTTTTAAGGGAAAGAAGTGGAATGTTATGCAATGGCCAAGTCAATCACCTTACCTGAATCCGATTGAGCATGCATTTCACTTGCTAAAGACAAAACTGAAGGGAAAATGCTCCAAGAACAAGCAGTAACTGAAGACAGTTGAAGTAGAGGCCTGGCAGAGCATCACCAGGGAGGAATCCCAGCGTCTGGTGATGTCTATACGTTCCAGACTTGAGGCTGTAATTGACTGCAAAGGATTTGCAACCAAGTATTAAAAAGTGAAAGTTTGATTTATGATTATTATTCTGTCCCATTACTTTTGGTCCCTTACCAATTGGGAGACACATATGCAAACTGTTGTAATTCCTACACTGTTCACCTGATTTGGATGTAAATACCCTCAAATTAAAGCTGACAGTCTGCAGTTAAAGCACATCTTGTTCGTTTCATTTCAAATCCATTGTGGTGGTGGTGTATAGAGCCAAAAATCTTAGAATTGTGTCGATGTCCCAATATTTATGGACCTGACTGTATAGCGATTCACTTTCCCCTGCCTTCACACAGAAACATTCCTGAGATAAGAGGAGCAGGGAAAGGGGGGAGGGAATCATGGGGGCAGGGAATCATGCAGAGTAAGTGATGTGTAATATATTATACAAGACAAAGAATTGTTCAATAATCTTCTTTCTTCTTTCTTCTTTCCCAAGCAGTGTACTGTGGGAATTCAGCTTTTAACAAAATGACTGTATGATTATAACATGTATATTGTCTTACAGCGACAGACCATCAGCAATTCTGGGTGTGGTGTGGCTATCTGTTTCCAGGAAAGTTGTGTTTGTCTGTGCTGCAAGTTTTGGGATGAAACAAAGTAACTATGTGGCTGGGTTGGAAGACATAAATGATTCAGTGGAATGTGAATGGGTGGGGCTTTGAGTTGTAGTTGAGGCGAATGTGTGAAGACTGATGGATGTGTTTAGCAGAGCTGTGAATGCAATTCATATTTTATGTATGAGGGCGAGATTATGAGCTGTTTGTAAAAATGAGTACATGAAAACATGAAAAAAATGAATGCGTATGGAGTACGGTATTTGTTTTTTAAATAATATGCGCATTGAGGATTTTATTTTATTTTCCTTAGAAGATTTGGGGTTTTTTATTGGTGCAAACAGTTTTGATTCAGCTGTACATTTTTTAAATTGAAGTCAATGAAAAGTTTCTTATGGGCCCTTTGTGTGTTCATGTCTGTATTGTCAGATCTGTTTGTTTCAATGTTTGAAGTTACGTGTTACATGTTAAACATCAGAGCTCTGTTCTAATGGACAGCTGGCACATTACTGACGGACAAAAGGAGGACCACAGCGTCCGACTGAAAGGGGTGGACTTAGATGACTCAGAGCGGAGGGAAGAGGATAGGGGTGGATGTTACAGACAACGACAGCCCTTGTGACCATCCCCTAGTTATAAGACACTCGCATGGAACATGAGAAGTCCTGTTTTGTTTTCCAGTCTATTAATTCTGCGATAGGAAAAGTTGGATACTTCTGTAAGCCAAAATGCAGAGTAACATCAAGCAGCATTGGGTGGTTCAGTGGTGCCAACCATAGGTAGTGTTCCTTTGGCATTGCTTTAGCCCTGATGTCAAACGCCTCATTGAAGTGAGGAAAAAGTAAGTCTGCCACCCTATGATGGGCCTGCAGAGTCTGTGGGACCCAGATCCCAGAAGAGAGAGTGTTGTGCTGTGTTTGGTACTCCTCGTCCACACCACACGAGAGGATTGTATTCTATGTTGACCATGCCCGGATCACTGTCCGTCCCCACAGACACCCATGTTTTGTTTTGTTTTTGTCATAGGGAGAACATAAAGACAGAAAAGGGGGAGTAAGATCAAGATTAGGAAACAGGAAATCCAGTATCGGCTCTACTTTTAAACATTTTTAGCAGATTCAGTCTGGCACAATGATATCCCTCACTCTGGGTGATAAAGAAGTAGCCCTGTTTTTGATTGATACTGGAGCAGCCAAGACAGTTGTGCACAGCAAACATGGCCTCCCCTGATTTACTCCCCAAGGACACCAGTCTTTGGGTAGAAGTGGATGGGAAAGTAGTACGCTCCCTTTTCAACAGAAACCATCCATATTAGATTTGCCCCTAACCAAGATGCGCTTGCCCGTTTGCTGGTCAGTGGTAATGCCCCTTGTTGCCTCCTAGGTGCAGATTTGCTTGCAAAAGTACATGCTGGTATCTCACATCAGGAGGACGGCACTGTGAAGCTTACAGGTGCCCTCAACGACCAGGAACTTTGTTTGTTTGCCATTAGTGATAAAATTCCCTGGTCCATGTTTGTATCAGTACTCCCAGAAGCTGAGAAAAGCAAAACCACTCACCATTGGATGGTACATGACCTACATGCAGTTAATGAAGTCACAGTTTCTAACACCCACATCGTGCCCAATACACACACCTTGTTGGCTCAGGTTCCCATTACCGCCACTCACTCCACTGTGATTGATTTGTCCTTCAGTCCCTACCGCCTCACAGATGAGGTGGTAGATGCTTTTTATGCCTAGAACTGGCAATTTTGTGTTCCCCCACACTGGGCCTATCAGATTATTACATTTAGAATGTATTGTTATGAAGTGAGTGGCCATACCTCAGCTGTCCTCACCCAACTGCATGGCCAGCAATAACGGCCCATAGCATATTATTCAGTCAGACTTGATCCCATGGCCAGAGGTGCCCCTTTCTGCATCAGAGCTGTAGTAGTTGTACTAGCTATGCTTGATGAAAGCTCTGAGATAGTTCAGAACCACAAAGTGATGGTGATATTACATCTATCCTGATGAACGTACAATCCAAATGATTGTTTTGTTGCCCGTTATTTGAGAATGCAGTGTTCCATTTTGTTGCCTGACAATGTTGCTCTCCAAAGGTGTAATACTTTGGACCCAGCCACCCTGTTGCCTCTGGATCAAGGGGGGAGGGAAAAGTTAGGGCACCGCACTTTAAACTTTTCTTCCAGATTCAAAGGAAGAGGCTCCTGACTGTTTGCAGATGATGTCACAAGAGGTAGTGGGATTTGGTAAATCAGCCATTAGGTAATCTAGATCATGTGCTCTTTGTGGATGGATCGAGGTATGGCCAGGATGGCAGGTAGTACACAGGTTGGGCAGTGGTGATTAAACGTGAACTACCACACATGTCTGCTCAAGAAGTGGAGCTAAAAGACTCTGAAGATGGCTTGCAGATATGCAGATGGAAAAACAGCCAACATTTACACTGATTCCAAGTGTGCTTTTGGGATAGCCCATGACTATGGGCCCATATGGAAAGCCAGAGACTCCTTGATCGCTTCAGGTAAACCCATCGAAAATGGGGAAGCAGTGAGGTCTCTGATGGAAGCCCTCTTGTCACTAACATGAGAGGTGATGATAGCAACGAAAGGCCAGTATAAACAGATGCAGAGGAGGCAAAGGGGAAAGCCACGGCGGATCAGGCGGCAAAAATGGCTGCCAAATTACCTAAGCAGACGCCTGTCTTAAGTGGCCACAGTTCAGGTCCCTGAAATAACTCCTCCTGTCTCCCGAAAGTTCTTAAAACCTCACAGAACCAGATGGGGAAAGGAGGAAAGGGACTGGTGGATGGAAAAGGGGGGACTACAATAAGAAGGGAAAACTTTGCCTTCCCAGGTCCCTCTACTCCACGATGGCACAGGCAACCCATGGAGTGATGCACCAGACAAAACTGCTATGTGTGATTTAGTACGTAGCATATGGTATGCCCCAGGGTTCAGCACTGTAACAGTCAGACATACTCAAGGATAAATGGTTTGTGCCCAGAACAACGTGGGCAAGGTGGTTAAGGTACCCAAGAAACACGTCTTGCTTTTTGTATCTGTTTCAACGTTTGCAGACTACCTTCAACTACCCAAGGTGGGCATGTATGAGTATGTATTGATATGTGATGACTTGTTTTCAGGATGGCCAAAACCGTACCCAAGAAAGTAAAGAAGATTATGGCCGAAGTTGTGTGCAGGTATGGGGTACTTTAGATCATTGAAAGTGACACAGGTTTTCACTTCACAGGTGAAGTGATGCAGGAGATGATGAAGGTTTTGGGTGTAGGACAGGCCTTACATGCTTCGTACCATCCACAAAGCAGCAGTAGAGTAGGGAAAAGGAACTGAACGGGACACTAAGTTAAAGATTCAAAGCCTTAATAGAGTGCCTGCTGGTAGCCCTCTTTTAGTAAGGTATACGCCTAACTGTGAGACAGGCCTTTGTCCCTATAAGGTCCTTTCTGGGTCAGCCCCTAGGATAGGATTTTATTTCCCACAGCAGCTTCAGATGCAACATGGTTGTCTGACAGATTATGTGATCAGTTTTGTACAAGTATTTGACTAAAGTACATTTTTGAGTTTTTGCTTCACTTCCAGGTTTTGATAAAGTACCAGGAACCCACCCACTTGTCTCTGGAGATTGGGTGGTAGAAAAAGACACGTTAGGAAAGCCCTAAAACCCTGGTTTAATGGTCCATTCTGAGTGTTGTTGACCACATGCACAGTGAAGCTCAAAAAAAAGGATAATTGGATTGATTTCAAGGTGTGTGTGACTGTTGATCATGACTCAAAAGAATATGGGAAAAATTGTATGAAAACATCGATCCAGAAAATCAGAAGCACTGATGACCTCCAGTCCCCCCATATAATGTCAACGCCAGTTAGGGAAAGATCATCTGACTTCCCCGTGCTCAAATCCAGTGTCACGGGAGGCTGTTCGCTAGGTATGGCTTGTCGTGGAAGCTGGTGAAGAGGATGTCGGAACATTGGGACAGATGTTTAGGTTTAGGGAGAGAATGAAATTCAAGGGGGACTGTTAAAGATGTGTGAATTTTATTCTATATTTTTGTATATCTAGGATTGTAATGAGTTAACTTTTTCTTCTCCAAGTGCCCACCCACCCCCTCTTTGTTTCAAGACTGGAGAAGAGAGGGGGGGAAAAGAGCTGAGCTGTGTGAAGTGTCTGATATAGAGTGTGAAGGAGTGCATAAGCCAATTATATGTCTCGATGATATGTATTAAGGCTGGTTACATAGAACCGAAAAAGAAGAAGAGGCCTCCCTACGATACCATAAATGAGGGCAACCAGAACCAATCATATAAACCTAAAAATGTTGCTAGAAAAACAACCATAGAATGCCCAATAAAAATATAAATATTTTATTAAATCATCAATTGATCAAAAATTATTTAAAGACATTTTCACAGAATTACTATGGAGAAAAATCAGCAAAACAACCTGGATACAGTAGTCCCCCCTGTCGGTGCCTCAAAAGCCCGCCAAATAGATGATATACATGTCCATGCAATATGCAGTGAGGTAATTCACAAGCAGCAAATATCAGGTAAATACCTGCTACAAGTGACTGTGATATTCACCTCACTGCACAGCCCAGTAGAGAGTAGTGTGTACTGATAAGGCCCTAAATGGTAGTATTCTAGAGCACATAATCACATACCATCCGTTAAATAATTTCAAATGAATATACCCCTAAACAACAGGTCATGGATAGCAGACTACAAAATAACAAGCTATTACACAGAAGTACCCACTGGGAACGTGAACATACCCATAGACATGATGAAGGGCTGAGACACCGAACACAGGGCAGGCAAGAACCCCGACGCGCGTTTCGCCTCAGCTTCGTCAGGAGGTTAATGAGAGTGTGGCTATGGCTCCCCCTTTATACCCCTCATGTGGCTGCACATATGTAAGTAATTGATATAACTCGGCTGATACCTGTTAACCGAGCGCTTGTGCCCGATGATGCACGCCGTGGACATCATGGAGGCGCCGCATTCATCAGGAGGAGGGGTGGAACGCAAGCATGCGTTCCAGCCCGCCTCCCAAGGAAACACAGCGGCGTCCCCACGTGACCCGGCGCACAGCGCATCCTGGCCAAGCGCTGCATCAGCTCATACAGCAGACATGCCATTGGACTCTGGAAATGTCAAACCCTCTTCAAATATATGGGAAATGGTTTTAGCCCTAAATAGAGTCTACATTGAGTGTATATGGTTCAAAAATGACAGAGGACCGCTGAATATTCAGAACTAATAGCAGAGAAGATAGAAAAGAGGGGTAAAAAAGAGAAGAGCGGGAGGGATCAGGAGGAATGAACAAAAACTCCATACCATATATTATAAAGTTAGATCATGGATACGCATATCCATGATCACATAATTATACAAGGGATCCTTGGTGTCGTACTGTATAATAGTAAATTAATACATCAGCAATAACATGATTCTATGGACAATTAAGTGCCCGGATTCCCAACAAGAAAAACTATAATTCCACAGTACCATGATTTCATACAAGATTACAACAAATTAACATGATAGATGTATACAGGAAGAATACCATGATTCCACACTATTTGAATCCCATGATTTTTAGCAATAAATTTACATATCCATGACACCATGATTACAACAATCTATCACCAACAGAGATTATGTGCATAATTATGTGATACAATATGTATTTCCTCTAAGACGTGATAAATATACATCAATTATGTACATATATATATGTAGAGGAAAACAATAATATTCCAAAAACAAAAGTGATGTTGCTCTCATACCAATATTACCAAAGACAGATTTAAGTAACCCATCCAACAATTCATTCCATAGAGGTGTAGATTTAATCTACACCTCTATGGAATGAATTGTTGGATGGGTTACTTAAATCTGTCTTTGGTAATATTGGTATGAGAGCAACATCACTTTTGTTTTTGGAATATTATTGTTTTCCTCTACATATATATATGTACATAATTGATGTATATTTATCACGTCTTAGAGGAAATACATATTGTATCACATAATTATGCACATAATCTCTGTTGGTGATAGATTGTTGTAATCATGGTGTCATGGATATGTAAATTTATTGCTAAAAATCATGGGATTCAAATAGTGTGGAATCATGGTATTCTTCCTGTATACATCTATCATGTTAATTTGTTGTAATCTTGTATGAAATCATGGTACTGTGGAATTATAGTTTTTCTTGTTGGGAATCCGGGCACTTAATTGTCCATAGAATCATGTTATTGCTGATGTATTAATTTACTATTATACAGTACGACACCAAGGATCCCTTGTATAATTATGTGATCATGGATATGCGTATCCATGATCTAACTTTATAATATATGGTATGGAGTTTTTGTTCATTCCTCCTGATCCCTCCCGCTCTTCTCTTTTTTACCCCTCTTTTCTATCTTCTCTGCTATTAGTTCTGAATATTCAGCGGTCCTCTGTCATTTTTGAACCATATACACTCAATGTAGACTCTATTTAGGGCTAAAACCATTTCCCATATATTTGAAGAGGGTTTGACATTTCCAGAGTCCAATGGCATGTCTGCTGTATGAGCTGATGCAGCGCTTGGCCAGGATGCGCTGTGCGCCGGGTCACGTGGGGACGCCGCTGTGTTTCCTTGGGAGGCGGGCTGGAACGCATGCTTGCGTTCCACCCCTCCTCCTGATGAATGCGGCGCCTCCATGATGTCCACGGCGTGCATCATCGGGCACAAGCGCTCGGTTAACAGGTATCAGCCGAGTTATATCAATTACTTACATATGTGCAGCCACATGAGGGGTATAAAGGGGGAGCCATAGCCACACTCTCATTAA
Source organism: Bufo bufo (assembly GCF_905171765.1). Classification (NCBI taxonomy): domain Eukaryota; kingdom Metazoa; phylum Chordata; class Amphibia; order Anura; family Bufonidae; genus Bufo; species Bufo bufo. Next base: position 277,737,665 of record NC_053394.1, on the reverse strand, counting down.
CCTCCTGACGAAGCTGAGGCGAAACGCGCGTCGGGGTTCTTGCCTGCCCTGTGTTCGGTGTCTCAGCCCTTCATCATGTCTATGGGTATGTTCACGTTCCCAGTGGGTACTTCTGTGTAATAGCTTGTTATTTTGTAGTCTGCTATCCATGACCTGTTGTTTAGGGGTATATTCATTTGAAATTATTTAACGGATGGTATGTGATTATGTGCTCTAGAATACTACCATTTAGGGCCTTATCAGTACACACTACTCTCTACTGGGCTGTGCAGTGAGGTGAATATCACAGTCACTTGTAGCAGGTATTTACCTGATATTTGCTGCTTGTGAATTACCTCACTGCATATTGCATGGACATGTATATCATCTATTTGGCGGGCTTTTGAGGCACCGACAGGGGGGACTACTGTATCCAGGTTGTTTTGCTGATTTTTCTCCATAGTAATTCTGTGAAAATGTCTTTAAATAATTTTTGATCAATTGATGATTTAATAAAATATTTATATTTTTATTGGGCATTCTATGGTTGTTTTTCTAGCAACATTTTTAGGTTTATATTAAGGCTGGTTACAGCCTGCATTTGTGGGCGGGGCTGCCGGCTATATCTTCTCACGCGACATCACCCTGAGGACGGTCGCTTCATGCAGTCTTTCTCGGTCCGTTCGGTCAGTTCCGGTTCACTGCCACGTCACTTCCGGGTAAGTCTCGGCTCTCCAGGCTTCCTCAGCTGGGGGCAGCGTTCGTCCGACGCCCGGCCGGGCCCGGCCGGTCTTCCTCTCCCCTCCAGCTCCGGGGGGAGCCTCCTCACAACAGGTGTGTTTCTCTTGTCCGCGGCTAGGGTTCGGCAGGACCGGCATCCACGGCACTTCAGGTGGGGCGGACTGTTCCGCTGGGCTCAGCCTGCGCCACAAGTTCCTTAGCCCCTACCATCACTAATTCACGCACGCCTCGTTTCATTTTTTGCAGCCGAACTGACTTGTCTGGTTTAACAGAGCTGAAAATGTTAACCCAAAAAAAATATAAATAAATAAAAGCATGCCCAGCTCTTCTGCCTCTGTATGAATTAGTGTTCTACCAAGCAGGCATGTGCATCGCACCGCATTTTATACTGCACGGCCGCATTGTGCCGCCTCCTATGCACATGTCTGTGACACCTGTCATGCCGCCCTCCTGTGCACTTGTTTATAGTGCAGTGGTGTGATGCCGCCCTCCTGTGCACACATGGTCGGCACCGCTATTTTGCGCCAGCCTTCTGGGCACATTACACGGCTTAGCGGTGTTGTGCCTCCCTCCATGCTCGGGTACCTGGCGCAGCTGTCTCGTGCCGCCCCCCTGTGCACATGCGTATGGCACCGCCGTGTTATACCGCCCTGACGCGTGTGTGGGGGAGGGCGGCATAACCCTTCCCTTCTCAGGTGGAGATGCTGTTTTCCAGTTGTCTTATGTGCCATTTCGGGCTCAGGGCTTTCTTTATGAGCTTGTTGTCTATACCTGGGTGCTGATAAGTTTTTTCCCAACATGAACAGGACTGCGGTATCATCTTATATCCAGACTTCCCGTTCAGCCAGGTAGCTGCTCATGAGGTTCCTGAGTTCTTCAGGTATCTCGCATATGTCATTTTTTCTGTTTCCACGTTGTTGTCTTGCTCTCACACGCCATAGGTAGTCTCCCTGGACCGCCCAGGCTCATGCTGTCTCTGTTTTCCTGGATCGCCCAGGCTCGTTTTTCTCTGTTTCCTGGATCGCCCAGGCTCGTTTTTGTCTCTGTCTGCCTGGATCGCCCAGGCTCGCTTTGTCACTGTCTTCCTGGATCGCCCAGGCTCACATTGTCTCTGTCATCCTGGATCGCCCAGGCTCGCATTGTCTCTGTCATCCTGGATCGCCCAGGCTCGCATTGTCGCTGTCTTCCTGGATCACCCAGGCTTGCTTTGTCGCTGTGTTCCTGGATCACCCAGGCTCAAGTTGCCACTGTCTGCCTGGATCGCCCAGGCTTGCTCTGTCTTCCTGGATCGCCCAGGCTCGTTCTGTCTCTGTCGTCCTGGATCGCCCAGGCTTGCTCTGTCTCTGTCATCCTGGATCTACCAGGCTCGCTCTGTCTCTGTCATCCTGGATTGCCCAGGCTCGCTCAGTCTCTATCGTCCTGGATCGCCCAGGCTCGCTCTGTCCCTGTCATCCTTGTTCGTCCATTCACGTTCCTTCTAGGCCCTCCTGAGCACGTCAGGTCCACCTAGTCAGACGCTTTCTCCAGTTTGTCTCCTGCCTCCAGGGTCAATTTCCTACCTGCTTCACACAGGCATCCGTTCTGGCCGGTGTCCACCTGGATTGCCCAGGTCCTCCCTCTGGCTGTCTTTTTCTAATTCACCCCACGTCGCTCGGGTCACCTTTCAGTCACGGCACATACACGTCCAGGATCGTCACTCGACTCACCCAGGTCCTTTCAGCTGGCCACCAGATGCGTTTTAGTTCCTCTTGTCACCAATTCACCCGCCCCCGCCCTCGGCACATTCCGGCCCTCTTTTCCCAGCACTCCATATTCTCGGCTTGGGTCCTCCCTCTTGTTCATTTTCCTCTCTCATCCTTGCTCCCCGGCCAAGGTCCTCCTTTTTATCTTCTTCCTTCTCTCACCGGCTCTCCTAAAGCGGTGTTTATTCGTGGCTATCTATTTCTTGTGTTCACAGATAATTTTTCCCATACTGTCTCCAGTACCCCCCTGTAGCAAGTTCCAGTTCTGCGCGTTTCGGGTAGGATCACGTTTCCTTCACGCCTCTCTCCTCATTTCATGCCGGTTCTCTGTTTTATTAAAAAATTGATGCCGGATTCTAACAACGCTAGTGTGAAAGTACCCTTAAACAGGTATACACAAGGCATACGCAAGAGCCTCTATTTTATACTTTAATATTGTTCTATCCTGCACTATATAGACAAAGAGAAAAAATCTCTGCGTGCTTCTTTAAGGCAAAGATAGGCCGCATCTTTCAGTGGTTAAAGGATTTGCTAAGCAAAGGTTGGTGTCTGGTTAAATTTCAGATTTCATCCTTTAAGCACTAGGATCCAAATGGTCTCCCTTGGGTCTTTGATTGCCTGGCTTGCTTAATATCCCACACAATTTAAAATTGGAAATGAGATTCAGTAAATCATTTTCCAAAATACAGAATTTGCATAGATCACATCCTCGTTCTTTTTATAACAATTCTATATGTTTCACAGTGATACAGTAGCTACAGTACAAGTATCAATAGGAGTCAAAGCAAATGGCTCCTGATAGCTGCTGTTACAGTAGAGATGGCTACAGGAAACAAATGATCTTTACGTGTTAGAATTTTTACATCCTATTATACTGGAGAAATTAGCTCAAAGGTTCCATTTCCTTTTCCTTTCATGGATTAAGGAAGATTGCCAGGATCCACCTTCCGGACACGCACTCCACTTTATACTATATGTGTTCAAATCACCTTATAATCTTATTTTGGTACCGATAGCGCTATTGCCTGTAATTTATAATCATTTCGTCTTTACTGTCAGGGAAATTATCTCTTCATAAACTAATACTTAAGGTCCCTTTACACAGGATGATATTACAGCAGATTGTCGGGAAGGTAGTGTTCCTTCCCAACAATCTGCTAATCGCTAGCAGAGGAGACCGGTGCATTTACATGCAGCGATCTCCTCCAGGGTATGGGGAGGAATGATCGTTAATGCCATCTCTCCTCCCCCTAAGGACTTGTTTGCCGGCAGGAGATCGTGTTTACACGGCAAGATCTGCTGCCGGTAAATGATAATTTTTGCGTGCGCACAAACGATGCTCGTTCATCGTGTAATCGCCGGTACATTTACACCGCCCAATGTCAAAAAACTATGAATGCTCGATTCTCGACCCATGTAAATGTCCCTTTACTGAACTTGTGCTGGGCCTGTGCCTATACACAACAGCTAGCGCGAACAAACAGAAATAAAGTGTAAAGAATAGGGGAGGGACAGGGTGGCAGCTTCTTCCCCGGATCAACAATATCTCTTTACTGTTACTCACCTCTCCATAGTCCAGTGCTTTTCTCATGTTTCCAATTAATAGCTTCCTGCTCATCCCAGAAATGCCACCACAGGCAGTGTATTTAAAGTGAAATAAGCCCAGATCTTGCCTGAACCTGCTCCCTTGCTTCTATGTTCCTTGCACCTACCATTTGACTACATCTTCCCTGGTACTCTGCCCCCCTTCTGGGTACTGACTCATAGCTTTCCTGAACTACACATTAGTATTGTTGACATGCCCCTGTCTGACATCCTTAGCAGCTCACCCTTGCGGGTGGGTGGCTATTTAACAGGCCATTAGCTGGGAATCTGAGCAGAAAAGCCAATACTTCCATGAGGGGGTTTAAGGTGAAGAATTGGAAGGTTCCTTAGGCCTCATTCACACAATCATATTTATCATATGTGTGCTATCTGTATTTTTTGGGAATAGCACCCTAACCTATTCATTACTATAGGGCCATGCATACATACATATTTTTTGCAGATCCGTGTGAGCGTTCTGAAAATTATTGAATGTGTCCTATTCTGGTCTGCATTGCCGATGAGAATAGCCATTTTTATGAATGGGAGTGAGAAAACGCACACTGATGTATCTTGCAGATCTGTTGTTTGAGGACTATACGGTCACGTGCATGAGGCCTTAGGCCTTATGCACATGACCGTATGTATTTTGCGCTCCACATAAAACGGATCCGAAAAAATACGGATGACGTCCGTGTGCATTCCATATTTTGCGGAACGGAACAGCTGGCCCCTAATAGAACAGTGCTATCCTTGTCCGTAATGCGGACAATAATAGGACATGTTCTATTTTTTTGCAGAAATACGGACATACGGAAACGGAATGCACACTTCCGGTTTTTTTCTGGGCGGACCCATTGAAATGAATGGTTCTGTATACAGTCTGCAAAAAAAAAATACGGAACGAACACGGAAAGAAAATACGTTTGTGTGCATGAGACCTTACACTTCACAAAAGAACAGGTTGTGGCAAAGAAAGTTTAACTAGTTCCACTTCATAGGCTTATCCAAGATGGGCTTCACAATAGACAGACAGGAGTTTTACAAATCCATTACATAGGAAATGCTGAAACAATTGATAAGACTAGGAGGGGAGCGGAACCATGACCATTATGATGTTAAAATTTGCTAAGTAAAATGGACTGCATTAGTAAAATAAGCACATTCTTATTATCTTACTACATTATGCTAAGTATATGATTTTACTGCGGAAAGGATCAAACTGTGTAAGAACCTAAAAATGGAAAGTAGACGCTTTGTAACCTGAATGATTTAGACTCTGCATTTCATTTCCTTCCCAGGATTACATTTTGTTGAACTGCACTAGATATTTATTGTGGTTGAATTGATTTTTTTTAATTGTGCTAATGGAAGTGTAAACCCTTTTTAACAGGACATGATGAGACACCATGATTACAATTAAAACTATCATCATTCAACAAAATTAAATACAAAAAAAAAAATGGCCCACATTTACTATGGTAGCCGCACCTGAAACTGGTGTAATTGGCTCCAAAATTTGGTACATTTCGCTTTAGGTATATTTCCGGAAGAAAGAAAGCCAAAAGAATAATCCATTGCACTTCGGCCGCTAAGGGGTTATTGGGAAAGGGATGTAGCTTAGCAAAAGGTCCACTCCACAGCTTCCTCACGCACATACAACCACATGGCATCCAGAAATGCACTTTGTTTTTGTTTTTTATTGTTGATGGCAGATAAAACAATGGGTTTTGGGGATATCAGTTCCCCTCTTTCGGGTGAAATAACATGCAGAAGGGGAACTGATATCCTTGAAATGTGTTGTTTTATCTGTCATCAACAATAAAGAACAAAGCACATTTCTGGATGCTGTGTGGTCATCTTTGCGCTGGGAAGCTGTAGACCTTTTTTATGTCACCTTTATTAGTGTCAAGGGAAGTGGGCGTTTTCCATTTGGAAGTCTTCTACAGCGGCAGCATTTGAATCCACATCATATCCTTCCTTGATTTTTCCTAGTGTTGTGTCTAATGTAGCACAACCACATAAGGTGAGCCCCCATTTGGAGGTGTCTTGTATATGGTAAAACTTGAATGTACTCACCTTATAGTGCGCCTTTCCTAGTTACATCCTCAGCTAATCTGTTTTATCAAGACATGAGGCACAGGTTAAAGAGTTACTGTACTTCCACACAAATTAATTTCATTTAATAGAGAATGGTGTACCTAGCAAATTTCTAAATCCCTTCATTTAAAAAATATGCCCGCATCCACCTGAAAAAAGCTGTAAAGTCATGGCCACTAGGGGTCTCACCTAAGTTGCAGTTCACTGCCTGTTGTCAGACAAGATCCGCCCCTGGTAACAGAGATGTAGAAGACAGCCAAGAGGAAGTGTGTGCAGACCTGCTGCAATGCTGTGTCTGATGAAAGAACTTCTTCTGAACATCACAGGAGCCTCCTGTCTTTCTGTAAGTGTGATGTATCCCAGTGAGCGCTTTCATTATGGAAGTGCTCATTAGAATGCAGGAGGCACAGGGAGTGATGAGTATAGCGCTGCCTGTACTCACTGCTCCCTTGTCTTCCTCCGGGTGCCAAGCTGCACATGGCCTGACTGCATACAGCATCAGAACTTAGTGTGCACACCATGATTTGACACTGTTAGGTCACAGTGCAGCATGGGCCTAGAGAAGACCAGGAAGTGATGAGTGACAGTGGAGCAGGAGAGGCAAGTCAATTTATTTTAATTTCCGATGGGGGTCTGATCTGAGCTCTGATGGGGGTCTGATCTAAGCTCAGATGGGGGTCTGATCTGAGGTCTGAAATGGGGGTCTGATATAAAGTCCAATATGGGGGTCTGATCTGAGGTCTTATATGGGGATCCGATCTAAGGTCTAATATGGGGATCTGATCTAAGGTATGATATGGGGGTCTGATGAAATCTGATGAAGATTGGGGGTCTATTCTGATATCTCATAAAACATATTATTTTTCTTATTTTCTGTCTAAAAAACCTAGGTGTGTCTTATCATCAGGTGCATTTTATAAAGCAAAAAATATGGTAGATTTATTAGTAACACAATAGAAGGAATTTATCATTCCCCCCATGCCAGTTTTCTGGTAGAAATAGTCACAAACACTGTGGTTGCAACTTTTTTAACACCACTTGCACCAAAATTTTGGTGCATGTGGCGTTTCTCCCCCATCGTCACAACTTTCCTCAGAAGCAGGAGTGGTGAGGACAGGAAGGGGGCAGGGCCAGCAACCCTGGCATATATATATATATATATATATATATATATATATATATATTCTTTTATACCACTTTTCTGGTGCAAAAGAAAACTGACACCTACGCCAGCTAGGGGTTTGCATAGATTTCCGTCTAGGAGCACTGACACTTTGTCATAAATTAGGCACAGCCTCCGGCAACACACTGGGATATCATAGACTGGCGTAAAACACTGGTCTTTGATAAATTCCCCCCAATGTCTTCCCCAAACCTCCCGTTTATATTATAGATACCATGCACTTTCCTGTTCCAGTAGTTTTTACTGCTTGTCAGTTTTGTCACAATTGTTTTCATCGTGAAGTTACATAGCCTCTTTCTTGTGTTAAGGGGCATAGCTGTATGAAGTGCAGAGACACACCAGAGCCACTGTTTCTGAAGGGCCACATGAGAATACACCATGATTATAAATGGTACATGGTAGGTGGGAGTCCTATTACATGATGAGAGTGCTGTACGTTTACCTACCTATGTTTCCTGGAACCTGAGTGAGACAGGTTTGTGTAGCGTAATGCAGCAAGCCTCTGAGGAGCCAGTGCAGAGGATAGGAGTGGTAGTGGCCCTGATGAGCTGTTGTGTCACAGTGTACTCCCTAAGGCAATTGCTCCCTGGGGATCGGTGCAGTGGAAAGGTGGTTTGAGGAAATATGCCAGAAGGAAAAGTATAAAAGTCTCTCATATACATTGTAGTATATGCAGTATATGGACAAATTTCTATGCCCAAAAATATAGTGGCTGACAAAGTGGCAGTTAATGGTACCTCTGATATGTCATATGGCTGAGGACTCTTTCTTGAACCCCTGGCTAATAGCTGTGTGCTGGCACTTGTAGCTCTGGGGGTCCACTGTGTAATGCAGCCTTTTAGAGTTTTTTTCATTGGATGTGATCTAGGTGATGGGTGTCTGAGCTGTAGTCCCTCATGTGCAGCAGGGTCTTTAAAGCTGTGGCTTGCTGGTCACTGTGCTGGCTATACAACACTCTAGCTTTCAGGTATCTGTATCTTTGGTGTTCTTGCAGTCTGTCTGGACTTACAGTATTTCTAACCTATTAATAGGAAAAAGTTCCATCCAGATTTTTCTCTGATTTTTAGCTCAAAATTGGAATCGATCCGGTAAGAGAAAAATAGTAAAAGGCTATCCTACTGTTGCTTCCCTAAAGGACTTGATTGGTAGAAATAACGAATGTTTAATGTGTTAGAAGAAAAGAAAATGTTAAAAAACATCACAAAAATGTTAAAGAAAAGATGCCACGAAATTGTGTAAGTTGAAATGTATTCACCCGTTTTGGCTCAAAATATTGATTAATTAATCAATATGAAAAAAAAAATGAAAAAAATTGCATGGGTGATTGCAGCCTGAAACAAATAGACAAATGGATAGATTGTGCTTAAATAAAAAATGCATGACTTTTTGTCTGTCCTGCAATGGACGAAATTCTTCATGGACAGGAAAAGATTACTTGTGTTGTGCAAACAGCATTATACTTCATTTTTCAGCGTTTAATTAATTTCAAAATTAAAAGAATGAAATGTGTGCTGATGTCCGATTCATGAAGTAAAAGCTGCACTAAAGTTTATAAAACAGCAAATAAAAGACATCTGAAATTGCGAAATACTAGTAAATGGCAAAGTAAGAAAAAAAAACAGGATTGCTTAAGGGCTTGTTCACACGACCGTATTGCTTTTTCAGTGTTTTGCGGGCCGTTTTTAATGGATCTGTTTTTCAGTTTTCTGTTTCAGTAGTGTTTCCGGTTCCATTCTGTTTTTCCGTTCTGTTTTTCCGTATGGCATATACAGTATACAGTAATCACATAGAAACAATTGGGCTGCGCATAACATTTTTAATAGATGGTTCCACAAAAACGGAACGGATATGGAAGACATGCAGAGTACATTCCGTTTTTTTGCGGAACCATTGAAATGAATGGTTCCGTATACGGACCATATACGGAACAAAAAAAATGGCCCGTATACGGAACGCAAAAAAAGTTTGTGTGAACGAGCCCTAAAGGTGTTTTCCAAGTTCAATAAAAACTCAGGTAGTCCCTGTGGCTACTTTTACACTAGTGTTAATATTTTCCGGTATTGATATCTGTCATAGGGTCTCAATACCGGAAAAAAAAACGCTTCTGTTTTGTCCCCATTCATTGTCAATAGGGACAAAACGTAACTGAACAGAACGGAATGCTCCAAAATGCATTCTGTTCCGTTCTCATACCGGAGAGCAAACCGCAGCATGCTGCGGTTTTCTTTCCGTCCTGGGATGCGGAGCAAGACGTATCCGTCAGGACCCACAATGCAAGTCAATGGGGACGGATCCGTTTTCTCTGGCACAATCTGACAAAATAGAAAATGGATCCATCCCCCATTGACTTTCAATAGAGTTCATGACGGATCCGTTTTGGGTATGTTAAAGATAATACAACCGGATCCATTCATAACGGATGCAGATGGTTGTATTATCAGTAACTGAAGCGTTTTTTTCTGATCCCTCCGTGTGCTGTCCGCATCCGTTGCTCCGTTCCGTGGCCCCGCAAAAAAAATATAGCATGTCCTATTCTTGTCCGTTTTGCGGACAAGAATAGGCATTTCTACAAATTGCAGAAGGCACACGGGCGGCTTCCGTTTTTTGTGGATCCGCGTTTTTCGGACAGCAAAAAACGGAACGGTCGTGTGCATGAGGCCTAAATTAGGAAAAAATAGATACTTACCCCTTTTTTCCCCTGCCGCTTCCTTTGCCATGTTCTGGTACCCCCCATTGCTGTTTGTTTTCCTGGCTGCAGCAGTGACGCTCCATTCACACAGGAAGAAAATGTATTCAGGAGCAGCACAGCATGCGGCTTGTGTAGCTGGGCAGGAGATCACTGATCCAACGCGATCCATAGGCATGTAGAGAAAATAGAGGGCCACAGCAGCATATCCAGCAATTCTTCTTTATTAAGTCGATCACTTCACAACATGGCATAAAAACAGCAGCAACGTTTCGGCTAGGAATAGCCTTTGTCAAGCATATTTTACAACTAAAAACACAGCATATAACTCCACAGTACTGGTACCACCCACAATCATGACGATCCAATCAATAATGTCGCTATATGACACACCTACCTAACATGAAATCACCATGCTATTAAATCACATTAATCAGCTGTTTCAAATACGTATCCATTGTGACCACATATTCACCTGTGTGGGGTTATTGCGTGTAGACATCCACATGGCGGCTGGCGCCTATAGGTGGAAAGTGCGCATGCCCATGAGTGTCATCAAAGGGCGGCACATACCAAGCGACGTCGCAACCACCTACGACGTCAACATCAGCGTGGTGGCTGGCGTCCCTATGTTAAAGTGGCGCATGTCCATAGGAGTCATCAGAGGGCGGCCGGCTTACGTCACGAAGCCGCACCTACCTATGACGTAACAGACTACGCGTAACAAGGGAGGCAACATAGTTACCAATAGGATACATCCGCACCGCTAGAATAAACAAACGGCGTGCAGGACATACGCTAAAGGAAACACTAACACATAATGGATATGTATTGTGTAGCGTAACTCAATTTAACGAAGAGAAATCATCATGTCAATGTGTAGACGCGATCCCCACACTGGTGATCTCATAGAATAGTAAACATGGGTACGAAAATAAAAATAAACACAAATGTAGAAAATGACACATAGCATCATCTGTGAAAAAATCATCATGTCAAATAACCAGTCAATTAAGACTGGTAGCAAGATAGGTATATATCAATTGTCATGGTTACTCAATGTGGTATATTTAAATAATTTTCAAGCATATAAAAAAAGAAACAATACAATGTAACAGATGAGAGTCTAACTGATTCCTGCCACATTGAACTCAAGATTGAGTCCAAATGGTTGGAAGGATCTCAGCGTATAGATCCATTTGAGTTCCTTTTTTCTCAATATTGCATCCTTATCCCCCCCTCTCCGTAGGAATCCCACACTGTCTATAACCCTAAAGCGAAGTTGGTTTACTGAGTGTCCTTCTTCGACAAAATGTTTCGCACTGGCTTATCCATGTTCTTCTTGCGTATAGTGCTTTTGTGCTTATTAATGCGTTCTCTGACCTCCATGGTAGTCTCACCTACATAGGTGAGGCTACAGGGACACTGGATGGCATATATCACATCCCGCGACCTGCAAGTGTAGTAGCCATTGATTTTATACTTTTTACCACTATAGGGATGAAAAAAGTGGTCTCCTTTAAGAACATTGCCACAATTACAGCAGGATAAACATGGGTAAGTGCCATTTTTGCGCGGGGCAAGCAGTTTTTGTACAGTTATTGACTGATCTCCTACATCAGTTTTAACCAGTCTATCACGTAGGCTAGGGTTCCTCCTGTATGCCATCATCGGCGGGGACTTGGATTCTTCTATCTCCATGCACACAGGTCACCATGCAGCCAATGACTTGCCTCAGCAGTGATGTTCCATGTACAACTGAGGCCAGTGATTGGCTGCACAGAACATGACCACTGCAGCAAGAAAGATGACATCAGTGGCGGAGAGGATTAGACCTCAGCACTGCAAATGGCGGAGAGAAAAGGGTACCTGTTTTCTTCCTATTTTAATTACATTTACAGGGGCTTCCAGAGTTTTTATCGCACTTGAATAATCCTTTTAATTCACATTCAAATGACAACAGTTGGTGTTAGAAAATGAGATGTGATTTTTAAGCGGCCATGTTTTCTGACTAAAAGCAATTAGCTGCCTAAATGGCCCTGTCCTCTTCTCTTTAATAATAATGAGGATGTCACGGCATTTGTGATTTACAGCCTAAACCTTGTTAGCCTGTAAAGGACAGCTCTTCACAGTGTCAATTAATCAGATCAAATTATGCCATGACATTGGAAACCACCCAGGCTTCAGTCATTCGCAGGCAGTGACTGAGGTTTTCCAGAGATGGGGGTTGGGGCACTCTAAGGGGTTTAACATCCTAATATTACGCATTTCTTGCAAGATGACATTTTGATAGATAGATCAGTCTTAACACAAGGAAAGTGATACTCTGAAAGATAATGCTTAACTATGTTTTAGACGGAATACTCAGTGCAAAACTAACACATACCGTAGGGGGAGATTTCAACTTTGGTTTGCCAAAGGGTCCCTGGAGACTGAGAGCAAGAGGAGCTTGTTGATTTTTGGTAATGCTAGTTGATTAGTCTGCCCCTAATCTTCTGATGCAATTACTCTTCTCTTCTGAGTTTTGGAAGGATACAATATCTCGTTATGGAGAGTGCCTTAAAGGGAGTCTGTCACCAACTTTTCATGTTTTAAACTGCTTATATTGCGTTCTTGCACATGCACACACAATAAAAACTGTACTTTTCTTGTTTTAGTCCAATTCTGTAAAGCTGCAAAAACGAGTTTATAATGTTATGAAAATGAGGTCTTGCAAGTGCTCAGGGGCAGCGTTCTTGCTGTAAGTGCCAAGGCCTCTAGGCGTTGTGCATATGCCCGGGCCCCGCGGCAAACTGTGCACGCGTGGGATCTCGGTATTTAGAGATTATGATACAGCATGAAAAGACTGGCCAGAGGATATACTGGGGAGGAGTTAGGCATGCAAAATGCCTAGAGGCCTGGGCACTTACAGCAAGAACGCCACCCCTGGGCACTTGCAAGCCCTCATTTGCATAACATTATAACCTCATTTTTGCAGCTTTACGGAATTGGACCAAAACAAGAAAGGTAACGTTATTATTGTGTGTGCACGTGCAAGAACGCAATATAAGCAGTTTAAAACATGATAAGTTGGTGACAGACTCCCTTAAGGCCTCTTTCACACTTGCGTTGTCCGGATCCGGCGTGTACTCCACTTGCCGGAATTACACGCCGGATCCGGAAAAACGCAAGTGTACTGAAAGCATTTGAAGACGGAACCGTCTTCCAAATGCGTTCAGTGTTACTATGGCACCCAGGATGCTATTAAAGTCCTGGTTGCCATAGTAGTAGTGGGGAGCGGGGGAGCAGCATACTTACCGTCCGTGCGGCTCCCCGGGCGCTCCAGAATGACGTCAGAGCCCCATGCGCATGGATGACGTGATCCATGTGATCACATGATCCATTCGCTTGGGGCGCCCTGACGTCACTCTGGAGCGCCCGGGGAGCCGCACGGACGGTAAGTATGCTGCTCCCCCGCTCCCCGCTACACTTTACCATGGCTGCCAGGACTTTAGCGTCCCGGCAGCCATGGTAACCACTCTGAAAAAGCTAAATGTCGGCTCCGGCAATGCGCCGAAACGACGTTTAGCTTAAGGCCGGATCCGGATCAATGCCTTTCAATGGGCATTAATTCCGGATCCGGCCTTGCGGCAAGTGTTCCGGATTTTTGGCCGGAGCAAAAAGCGCAGCATGCTGCGGTATTTTCTCCGGCCAAAAAACGTTCCGTTCCGGAACTGAAGACATCCTGATGCATCCTGAACGGATTTCTCTCCATTCAGAATGCATTAGGATAATCCTGATCAGGATTCTTCCGGCATAGAGCCCCGACGACGGAACTCTATGCCGGAAGACAAGAACGCAAGTGTGAAAGAGCCCTTAAATGGCGTGAGGAGTCTTATAGGCCATGCAGGCGACTCTGGAATTCTGGGAAGAAGGTAGGCAAGTGAGCTCTTATCGAGTTCTGTTTCTAAGGTTACCAGATGTAAGGTAGCTATCCTATAAGTAAAGTCAATATTCAACCTTTTGAAAGGCCTTGAGACATGACTTGAATAATAGTTAATCTAGCATCTCATCTGCAGACAGCTGTTTTAGGATACTCCTCACACTGTTTAAGACGTTCTCCATAAGGAGATATTATATTATATTACCCAAATCCTTACATAAGCTTCTCACCCAGTTTATCCATTCTCTGCTCTGTATTGAATTGAACAGCTGTCTGCAGATGGGATGCTGGCTTAATTATTATCCAAGTCATGTCTCAAGGCCTTTCAAAAGGTCAAGCTTATAGAATAGGTACTTTACATATGGTAATATTAGAGGCAGAGCTTGTTAAGAGCTCATTTGCATACCCTCTTTGCTTTGGAAGGGAAAAGACAACTGTTCTTGGAGCCATAAACGGCATTGCTTTCTTGTAGAGATGAGTGACGTTTTGAAAAATTCAATTCGGGTGATTCGCCAAACTTCGTCGTCAAGAAATTTGATTTGTTCTGAAATAATTTGTTACGAAACAACATAAATCTGGTATACCCAGGCCTCTCTGCCTAATCATTTTCATCCCACTTGGTGGCCCCAATCTCAGTGTGAAGGCTTGGAACTTAAATTGCAGGACAATGCAGGGAGAGTTCAGGAAGAGTATATTGCTGTGTGCATTACATTCTACTGCACCCACATTCATAATTAGTCCGTTCTGTAGGTACTGTCCATCAATATTACAGGCAATTGTAATTTATCACTGTCTACATCACTGTGCAGGCCACCAAGATTCATAGCTAATCTCTTCTGTCAGCTGTCAAATTACTGTTTGTCAGTATTAGGTCTCTTGCACACGAACGTTGTGCATCCGTTCCGTGCATTGGGGACCGCAATTTGCGGTGCGGAGGCACAGACAGAGACTCCATGGAAGCACTCCGTAGTGCTTTCGTGGGGTTCCGATCCGTGCTTCCGTTCCGCATCTCTGTGATTGTGGACCCATTCAAGTGAATGGGTCCGCATCCGTGATGCGGAGTGCACACGGGCCAGTGCCCGTGTATTGCAGACCCGCCGTAAGCGTTTGTGTGCAAGAGGCCTTACAGGTCAATAAAAGTGTAAGGTCTAATTTATTGCCGTAGAGAAAAAAGGGGTTAGTCAGCACATCCAAATGCGCAGGTGCGCGCTGCTATGGCTAGAAACACAGGAAAAAACACAATGCAACAGCACCCTGCAAATCAAATAAAGTACAATAATGCCATAGTAATAAAAAATATTCTGGTGCTAATGCTACGCTTATTTTGTAAATTTGAGATTCTTGGCAAATACATTTTGTCCAAAATTATTTGGGCCCGTCTGCCACACGTCAAGGTGATAGCTGTAAGACAGGAACCTAACACTATAAAATTCTGTAAGACAGGAACGGCCACCATAAAATTCACGGAGTGCAGGTTCCACATGCATGCTGGGTCCACTCTGCTTTTTATAATTTTTGGTGCCAAAATGGCCTCCATTAAATTTAGGGGTTGCATGCATGCTAAGCCCACTCTAATTTATTGCTGTAGACTTAAAGGGAACCTGTCACCTCCCAAAACCATCCCAAGCCGCCAGCAGTACTTGCGTGTAGCCCACAGTGTGTTTCTGATGATGCCTTTCTTCCTAAAGGCAGATGCAGCAAAAGTACTGAAAATGTTGTTTTAACACGCCCCCTTCCCTGCCCCTTCGCTGTGACTGACAGCTGGCAGTTTGGCTGGCTTTGCCGAACTCTCTGCATAAGCGCTGTCAGTCACAGCGAAGGGACAGGGAAGGGGGCGTGTTTACCGTGACTTAAAGCAAGGAGGCCGCTGCCTCCTTGATTTCAAGGATGTGTGGAGAAGTGCTCCGGGCAGGGGATAAAACAACGTTTTCAGTACTTTTGCAACATCTGCCTTCAGGAAGAAAGGCACCTTTAGAAACACACTGCGGGCTACATGCAGGTACTGCTGGCGGCTTGGGATAGTTTTGGGAGGTGACAGGTTCCCTTTAACTGTGCAGTGCAACAATATTCAAGTCACCAGCAGCAGGGGCAGTAATAGTGTACACCAAGATTTATAGCTAATCCCTTCTGTTAAACAAAAAGAAAAGCATATAGCACACCCCTGCAGGAGCTGTGTCCAAATAGCTCCTTAGTGGAATAAAATAAAGAAATGGAGGCAGCGATAAAAAAGTTGTGGTGGAAAAAAAGATTATTTTAATCGATGTTGTGGCAGTCCAAACGCATGTCTTTTAATCCCTTCTGTCAGCCGTAGATTTACTGTGTGTCAGTATTACAGGTCAATGTTAGCGTCAGGTCTATTTTATCACCATGGAAACCGTCAGTGCCTCAAGATTTAAGTAGTGGCCCCAAGACAGAGTGGTGATGGTGGTGGCAGCAGTAGCAGTGGCGGTAACCATGACAATAGTGGCTCCACGACAGAGTGGGGATGGTGGCAGAAGCAGCAGTGGCAGTAACCGTGTCAAAAGTGGCTCCATGACAAAGCAAGGATGGTGGCGGCAGCAGTAACCGTGACAATAGTGGCCCCATGACAGAGTGGGGACGGTGGCAGCAGAGGCAGTAGTGGCCCCATGACAGAGTGGGGACGGTGGTGGCAGCATCAGCAGTGGCAGTAGTGGACCCATGACAGAGTGGGGATGGTGGCAGCAGTAGCAGTAACCATGACAATAGTGGCCCCATGATAGAATGGGGACAGTGGCAGCAGCGGCAGTAGTGTCCCCATGACAGAGTGGGAACAGAGTGATGGTAGCAGAAGCAGTGGCACTAGTGGCCCCATGACACAGTGGGGATGGTGGTGGCAGCAGCAGTAGTGGCCCTATGACAGAGTGGGGATGATGGCAGCAGTAGCACTGGCAGTAACCTTGACAATAGTGGCCCTGACAGAGTGGGGAGGGGGGGGGGGGCAGCAGCAGTGGCAGTAAGGATGTGTTCACATCACTGTTTATTTTTTCATTCATCTGATTCGTCAGAAAAACAGAAAACTAAAAAAAAAAAAAAAATCCTGTATTTTCAGCATCCATAAAGCCTATTCCAGACGGTCAGTATTTTGTCAGGGTTTTGGATCAGTACTTGATCTGTATTTGTAAGCCAAAAACAGGAGTGGGTCCAAAACAGAGATAACATGTGATGGAATTACTTGCATCAAATCTGTATTTTGAAACATCTCCAACTTTTGGGTTACAAATTTTGATCAAATACTGATGCAAAACACTGACTAAATACTAACTATCAGGCCTCATGCACATGACCATTCCCTTTTTTGCGGTCCACAAACCGCGAATCCGCAAAAAACGGAAGCCGCCCGTGTGCCTTCCGCAATTTGCATTGTAGAAATGCCTATTCTTGTCCGCAAAACAGACAAGAATAGGACATGTTATATTTTTTTGCGGGGCTACGGAACAGAGCAACGGATGCGGACAGCACACGGAGTGCTGTCCGCATCTTTTGCGGCCCCATTGAAGTGAATGGGTCCGCATCCGAGCTGCAAAAACTGCGGCTCGGATGCAGACCAAAACAACGGTCGTGTGCATGAGGCCTCAGAAAGAGGCCTTCAATTTGCATCCGTTTTGGCCATTTACGTCATATGCCTTTTGAGACTGAATCTGACACACTGTATAACAGTACAGATTAAGTATGAGTGGCGCAGCAGGTGAACAAGATAAACGTGGCAATACGTATATTAGACCGCCTGTTGAGACTGAGTCTGACACACAGTAAGTCTATGTATAACAGAACAGATTAAGTATGAATGGTGCAACAGTTATATATTAGACCGCCCTTTAACCCCTTCAGGACCCTGCCATTTTTCACCTTAAGGGCCAGGCCATTTTTTGCAAATCTGACATGTGTCACTTTATGTGGTGATAACTTTAAAACGCTTTTACTTATCCAGGCCATTCTGAGATAGTTTTCTCGTCACATTTTGTACTTCATGACAGTGTTAAAATTGAGTGGAAAAAAAAAATATTTAAATTTATAGAAAAATTCCAAATTTACAAAAAAAAAAAAAAATTTGCAAATTTACAAATTTCTATTTCTCTACTTTTATAATAGATAGTAATACCTACAAAAATAGTTATTACTTTACATTTCCCATATGTCTACTACATGTTTAGATCATTTTGTGAATGCCATTTTATTTTTTGGGGACGTTAGAAGGCATCTTTTAGAAGTTTAGAAGAAAAATCTTGAAATTTTTCAGAAATTTTTCAAAACCCACTTTTTAAGGACCAGTTCAGGTCTGAAGTCACTTTGTGAGGCTTACATAATAGAAACCACCCTAAATTAATTTTACAAACTTTGTTAACCCTTTAGGTGTTCCACAAGACTTAATGGAAAATGGATATAAGATTTCAGAATTTCACTTTTTTGGCAGATTTTCCATTTTAATAATTTTTTTTGCCACTAACAAAGCAAGGGTTAACAGCCAAACAAAACTCAATATTTATTGCCCTGATTCTGTAATTTACAGAAACACCCCATATGTGGTCGTAAACTGCTGTACGGGAACACGGCATTGCACAGAAGGAAAGGAACGCCATGTGGTTATTGGAAAGCAAATTTCACTGGGATAATTTTAAGCTGCCATGTCACATTTGAAGACCCCCTGATGCACCCCTAGAGTAGAAACTCCAAAAAAAGTGATCCCATTTTAGAAATTACACCCCTCAAGGTATACAAAACTGATTTTACAAACTTTGTTAACCCTTTAGGTGTTCCACACACAAGAATTAATGGAAAATGAAATTTCAGAATTTCACTTTTTTGGCAGATTTTCCATTTTAATAAATTTTTTACAGTTAACAGCCAAACAAAACTCAATATTTATGGCCCTGATTCTGTAGTTTACAGAAACACCCCATATGTGGTCGTAAACTGCTGTATGGGCACACGGCATTGCGCAGAAGAAAAGGAACGCCATACGGTTTTTGGAAGGCAGATTTTGCTGGACTGGTTTATTGACACCATGTCCCATTTTTAAGCCCCCCTGATGCACCCCTATAGTAGAAACTCCAAAAAAGTGACCCCATTTTGGAAACTACGGGATAAGGTGGCAGTTTTGCTGGTACTATTTTAGGGTACATATGATTTTTGGTTGCTCTATATTACACTTTTTGTGAGGCAAGGTAACAAGAAATAGCTGTTTTGGCATCGCTTTTATTTTTTGTTTTTTACAACATTCATCTGACAGGGTAGATCATGTGGTATTTTTATAGAGCAGGTTGTTATGGACGCGACAATGGTTTGTTTCAGTTTTACATAACAAAGCATTTAAAAAATATATATATATTTTGTGGCTCCACATTCTGAAAGCCGTAGTTTTATTTATTTTTTGGGCGACTGTCTTAGGTAGGGTATGATTTTTGCGGGATGAGATGACGGTTTGATTGGCACTATTTTGGGGTGCGTATGACTTTTTGATCGCTTGCTATTACACTTTTTGTGATGTAAGGTGACAAAAAAATTGCTTTTTTTACACTGTTTTTAATATCATTTTTTTTTTACGGTATTCACCTGAGGGGTTAGGTCATTTGATATTTTTATATAGCAGGTTATTACGGACGCGGCGATGTCTAATATGTCTACTTTTTAAAAATTTTGTACGTTTTACACAATGATTTCATTTTTGAAACAAAAAAAATAATGTTTTAGTGTCTCCATAGTCTGAGAGCCATAGTTTTTTCAGTTTTTGGGCGATTGTCTTAGGTAGGGTATAATTTTTGCGGGATGAGATGAAGGTTTGAATGGCACTATTTTGGGGTGCGTATGACTTTTTGATCGCTTGCTATTGCACTTTTTGTGATGTAATGTGACAAAAAATTGCTTTTTTGACAGTTTTTATTTTATCTTTTTTACGTATTCACCTGAGGGTTTAGTTCATGTAATATTTTTATAGAGCAGGTTATTACGGACGCGGCGATACCTAATATGTCTACTTTTTTTTATTTATGTAAGTTTTACACAATGATTTCATTTTTGAAACAAAAAAAAATCATGTTTTTGTGACTCCATAGTCTGAGAACCATAGTTTTTTCTGTTTTTGGGCGATTTTCTTAGGTAGGGTATGATTTTTGCATATGACGGTTTGATTGCACTATTTTGGGGTGCATATGACATTTTGATCGCTTGCTATTACACTTTTTGTGATGTAAGGTGACAAAAAAATTGCTTTTTTGACACCGTTTTTATTTTTATTTTTTTACGGTGGTCACCTGAGGGGTTAGGTTCATGTGGTATTTTTATAGAGCCGGTTGTTACGGACGTGGAAATACCTAATACTTTTTTTTATTTACTTAAGTTTTACACAATAACAGCATTTTTTAAACCAAAAAAACTATGTTTTAGTGTCTCCATATTCTGAGCTATAGTTTTTTTTATTTTTTGGGCGATTGTCTTAGGGAGGGGCTCATTTTTTGCGGGATGAGGTGACAGTTAGATTGGTACTATTTTGGGGTATATATGCCTTTTTGATCGCTTGGTGTTGCACTTTTAGTGATGTAAGGTGACCAAAACTATTTATTTAGCACAGTTTTTATTTAATTTTTTTGACGGTGTTCACCTGAGGGGTTAGGTCATGTGATAGTTTTATAGAGCCGGTTATTATGGACGCGGCGATACCTAATATGTCTAGTTTTCTTTATTCCCCTATTTTTACAAAAAAAATTCCCTTTATTTTGGCAAAAGGATATTTTTATTTATTTTTTACTTGAAACTTTATTTTTTGGAAAACTTTTTTTCACTTTATTTTTTGTCCCACTCAACTTTTGGGGATCTGATCCCCTTTACAATGTCATTGTAAATATATTACACAGTGTAATCCACTTACAGCCTTCCTGCCTGTGACATCCAGGGGGCTGGATCTCACAGGCTCTCCAGGAAGGCAGCCATGATGCCTAAGGAAGGCATCGTGCTGCCTCCCATGCCATCGGGTCCCCGTCACAGCAGCATGGGGACCCGATGGCAGCTCCGATACCCGCAAGGACATCGCTTGTGCCGCGGTCAGCGCTGACCACGGCACATCAAGGGTTAATGCGCCGGCATCAGTGAAATCACCGATGCCGGTGCATGCAGCAGGGGTTCGGCTATCAGTGACTGCCAGACCACTGACGCGTATCGGGCGGGCGCATTTCCTGTACCCGCCCGATCACAGCGCTGTACATGTACGGTGCTGGTCCTTAAGTCAAGGACATCTGCGCCGTTCATGTACAGTGCGGGTCCTATATATATATTAACTTATTAACTATGAATGGTGCAGCAGGTGAACAATATAAATGCAGCGATATATTAGACCGCCTGTTGAGACTGAGTCTAACGCACAGTAAGTCTATTTCTAACAAAACATATTAAGTATGAATGGCGCAACAGGTGAACAAAACAAACGCGGTGCTATATTAGACTGCCTATTGAGACTGTGTCTGACGCACAGTAAATATATATATTAACATATTAATTATGAATGGCGCAGCAGGTGAACAAGATAAACACCACTATATATTAGACCGCCTATTGAGACTGTGTCTGACGCACAGTAAGTCTATATATAACAGAACAGATTAAGTATGTATGGCGCAGCAGGTGAACAAGATGAATGCAGCAATATATTAGACCACCCTTTAATACTGAGTCTGACGCACAGTAATATAAATATATTAACATGTTAACTATAAATGGCGCAGCAGGTGAACAAGATAAATGCTGCAATATATTAGTGTCACGGAAGGGGAGAGCGTGTACAGCCCTGAGCTAAACCCACACCTCTGTCCCTGCCTACTTGCACGGTCCGCCCTAGGCGACGGTGTACAACTGGATGACGTTCCCTAAACGGAGTACGTGCTGGGCCTTAAAGAGAACAATGAAACTGGAGAAAATAATAAACAACGTGACAGGCAGGCACGGAGGGGTAAATAAATAAACAAACAATGCAAATATAAGCAGCGGTCAAAATACAGGATGAAAGATACATATAAAAAAGTAAGCAAAGTCAAAACAAGCCTGGGTCAGTACCAGGAGGTCAGTACAAAGGAATAATCAAATCAAAACAAACACAAGCCGAGGTCTGAATGCCAGGAGGTCATGTCAATTCAGAGGAAACAGCAGAAGGGGGGTCAAGGAAACAGAGCAGAGGTCAAGGTACAATGCAAACCAATACAAAGAACTTGGTAAATGAAAAGACCTTATTCACAGGCAACCTGTGGCCAGCAGGCTGCCTGTTTAAAGGGAACCTGTCACCTGGAAAAGACAAGTGGTAGGCAATTAAGAGTGCCGTGTTTGTGTGAGGGGAGGCGGGGCTTTAATTATTTAAACCTGGCTCCCCTTCCCCCACTTGTCGGTTCGAATGCTTTCGAATCGGCTCGTGGGTTGGCTGTCCTTCCAGAGAGGTCGCGTGTCTCGTTGTTAGTTTGTGTGGTCGGCGGCATCGGGCTCATCGCTGCGGAGAATAGGTAGGCCGGGTGGCTGCACATCCATCTCATTATTTATGTCATGTCATGCTGCCGGGCGTGCCCGCCGGTCCCCAGCCGCACCTGTGACTGCCCGCACTTCCGATCCGCTTCAGGCACCCCGCTCCCACATGCAGCGTCCCCCAGGCTAAACTGTACAACAGCCTCCTCACCTGTGGCTCCGTTGCGGCGAGTCACACTCCCGCTTTCATACCATCGCACACAGCGCATCGGTCACGCCGGCCATCGGCTCCACAGTGCGGCTCACTGCCCTTCGGCGCTCTAGCAGGTCCTGGTCTGAGAGAGGGCGACACCTACAGGCCATGCTGGTACTGCAGTCCAGGTACTGGGCTCCTTGCTCAGCACCAGTGGCTAGGCACTAAGGCAGGCGTCAGTGGAAAAAAATAAATAAAAATTTAAGTATTAAATAAAAGAGGGTTCAAGGAAGGGGGATGGCCACTATGCCTTGCGCACGCAGCCTGGCCGCCCATAGCACATACGGTACGTCGGAGTCAGTGGGTCGGTTTCGGGCGCAGCCGCGACAAGCCGGTGGTTAGCTAGGGAGCGGTGCGTGGGTGAAGGGTCACTCAGCCGGGGTTCGCTCACTCACATGTCTGTCCTTGTTTATTCAGGTCCACAGGTGGTTGGCTACTTTGCGATACTGTGGGGTTTGTGGCTGTTATGCGTGGGCCACCCCCTTTTTACTCCTGCGTGGGCTTGGGGGACTGGGTATGGTGGCCTATCAATACTCAGGCCACTGGCGCATGTCTTGCAGGGTGGCGCCTACAGTCGTGGCCTTTGGTGGGAAGTTGAAAAAATATATATATATAATAATATATAGATATAAATTTTGTTTTGCCAGGTCTGTCACGACTACAGACTCGTTATAAAGTCCTGCCACGACTGCAGGCATTTAGTCTGTCACGACTACAGACTCGTTATAAAGTCCTGCCACGACTGCAGGCATCAGTCTGTCACGACTACAGACTCGTTATAAAGCCCTGCCACGACTGCAGGCATCAGTCTGTCACGACTACAGACTCGTTATAAAGTCCTGCCACGACTGCGGGCATCAGTCTGTCACGACTACAGACCCGCTCTAAAGCCCTGCCACGACTGCAGGCATCAGTCTGTCACGACTACAGACCCGTTATAAAGCCCTGCCACGACTGCAGGCATCAGTCTGTCACGACTACAGACCCGCTCTAAAGCCCTGCCACGACTGCAGGCACAAATCTGTTACGACTACAGACTCATTATATAGGCCTGCCACGACTGCAGGCATTAGTCTCATGTCAACAGACTCGTGAGGTAATACTACCACGTCTACAGGCGATGGTCCGTTACCGCTACTCTCGATGTAGGGTCCCCTCACGACTACAGGGGCTAGTCGGTCACATCCACAGACTCGGTCGCACTCCCGTTGACTACAGGCACTGGGTGGGCATCTACGGGTAGTTGCGTCACGACTATGCACGCGGGTCAGCCACGGCCTGGGAGGTCTGCCTTCACGGTCACAGGTAGGTCCGGTCAGGCTTCAGTCTCCCAGCGGGTTCCAGTCACAATAACCAGCCCCTAGGTGAGGGGGGGCACTCCCGCACCGGCGCACAATGCCAGGGAGCTGTGCGGCTCCTCACGCGGCACACGGTTCAAACCAGCGGGGGCCGGGGCCCACGGTAAAGGAAGGGCTCCCTCTGATCCGGTGCACATTGCAAGAGAGTGGCGCTGCTCCCCACGCGGTACGAGTGTCCAGCCGGCGGTGGGTCGGCCCTAGCTGAGGAGGGGGGCTCCCCCGCACTGGTGCATTCTGCCAGGGAGCAGCGTGAGCTCCCCATGCGGCTGGGGGGTAAAGGCTCCTCATCTTCAATAAAGTCTGGCACGGGCCGCCGTGCCGTTAGGTAGGCAGGGATCAGGGGAAGGAGTACTAGGCTCGGTCAGGGGGAGCAGATCATAGGCGGTGGCTGGCTTCCTGCTGCCGGCCGTACATAAGGTTCCAAGGGGGTTATTTAGGCATAGGATGTTAGTTAGTCCGTGCAGGTGATCTGCGTTATACCATGCTCTTCATGCTCGTACTCAGAGCTGTGCCCATACGGGAGCTGCTTAAGTGGTTTATAGTTTAAAAAAATATATATATATATATTTCAAAAATTTGAGTCTCTCACGCATGGCTTCTCCGTTTTAGGTTTACACATATGACTCCGCCATTAGAATCTTTCACGCATGGCTTCTCCGTTTTAGGTTACACATACGACTCCGCCATTAGAGTCTCTCACGCATGGCTTCTCCGTTTTAGGTTTACACATATGACTCCGCCATTAGAATCTTTCACGCATGGCTTCTCCATTTTAGGTTACACATATGACTCCGCCACTAGAGTCTCTCACGCATGGCTTCTCCGTGTTAGTTTTACACATACGACTCCGCCATTAGAGTCTCTCACGCATGGCTTCTCCGTTTTAGGTTTGCACATATGACTCCGCCATTAGAATCTCTCACGCATGGCTTCTCCGTTTTAGGTTACACATATGACTCCGCCATTAGAGTCTCTCACGCATGGCTTCTCCGTTTTAGGTTACACATATGACTCCGCCATTAGAGGCCCTCACGCATGGCTTCTCCGTGTTAGTTTTACACATATGACTCCTCCATTAGAGTCTCTCACGCATGGCTTCTCCGTTTTAGGTTTACACATATGACTCCGCCATTAGAATCTCTCACGCATGGCTTCTCCGTTTTAGGTTACACATATGACTCCGCCATTAGAGTCTCTCACGCATGGCTTCTCCGTTTTAGGTTACACATATGACTCCGCCATTAGAGGCCCTCACGCATGGCTTCTCCATTTTAGGTTTACACATATGACTCCGCCATTAGAGTCTCTCACGCATGGCTTCTCCGTTTTAGGTTACACATATGACTCCGCCATCTGAGTCTCTCACGCATGGCTTCTCCGTTTTAGTTTTACACGTATGACTCCGCCATTAGAGTGTCTCACGCAGAGCTTCTCCGTTTTAATTTTACACATATGACTCCGCCATTAGTCTCTCACGCATGGCTCCGCCATTAGTCTCTCGCGCATGGCTTCTCCGCTTTAGGTTTACACACATGACTCCGCCATTAGAGTCTCTCACGCATGGAGGGAAAAAAAAATGATTCCTCACCAGGCCCAGCTGCGCTGGGACTAGTCTCTCATCTCACCATAGCTAAGAGACTGATGGCCAATTCCTTGGCCAGTAATACTCTGAGGGCTTACAAGACAGCTTGGCGCCTGTTTCAGAGATAGGAGAACACCTACCCGGCCGCTGGCCGGGGGCCTATTACTCACCTATTGGGCTTCGTCTGGGTTTTGCCACTCTCAATTAAACCTGTCCTATAGCATTGTTAACTATACATGGCAGGTATTCAGCACCATTGGTACATGCTACATCTGGACCTACCGTCACTCTTCTCCGCCCACCCGATCAAAGCGGCGTTGAAGGGTTTGCGCAAGATGTCTGTTGTGAAACGACATGTGCGTCAGCCATTTACCGGTAGCTTGTTCAGGCCGTGACAGACAAACTGCAGAGTAAACCGTTCGGGCCGCAGGTTAGCGCTCTGGTAGAAACAGCCTTGTACCTGGCCTTCCATGGATTCCTCAGGTCAGGCGAGCTCATGGGCACCAATATGCTATGTCCTCACCTTGGCCTCGTCTAAGACGTCACGGCCGGGGGAATCGGTGGCGGTCAGATACTTTCCCACGGACAGCAGATGGTGTCCGGTGCAGGCCTTGGAGGCTTGGCTGCGTAGTATTTAGTCCAAGCGGCATGTTCTCCCGTACTCGAACTAGGCAATGCCCGGCTAACCACCGCGGCCTTTCTTAGTTGACAGGTTCAGAGGTCGGTCCTCTCTGGATCACAGGACATTCCTTCCGCATGGGCGCGGCAGCTGCGGCGTCCATGCATAAGGTGCCAGTACATGTCATCAAACGGTTGGGTCGTCGCAGTTCCGCGTGTTCCATGCGTTATATCCCGGATTCTTATACGAAATATCACTGGCATTCGAGTTTTGGTTTTGTAGTTTCTGTTATCAAGTTTTTTCAAACTCCTATGCATGGTTCTTTTGGCCCCTTTAGGCTACCCTTCGATAAGCAGTTCCGGCATAACTCTGCTTCTTCTAGGTAGGGGGGGGGGAGTATAGGCTTAGGTAGGGGCCCCTCTCATCATGAGCCGATCCAAGCACAAGTGGTAGGCAATTAAGAGTGCCGTGTTTGTGTGAGGGGAGGCGGGGCTTAAATTATTTAAACCTGGCTCCCCTTCCCCCACTTGTCGGTTCGAATGCTTTCGACCCACCCAGAAGCCCTCCCTTCTTCTCAGGACTTATCATTGGTGTGGCCCCCTTTAGGCTACCCTTCGATAAGCAGTTCCAGTATAACTCTGCTGCTTCTAGATAGGGGGGGGGAGTATAGGCTTAGGTAGGGGACCCTCTCATCATGAGCCGATCCGAGCGCAATTTACACTAATCACAGTACCTTAAAGTATCGCTCATAGTGTGCCCAAAGATGTATTCATATCTTCTTTCTGCGTTGTGCTGTCTCATAAAATCGACTTATAAAACTGTGTTTGGCACCTTTTTGAAGTCGTGCTGAAGTCACGGGGGCAGCGGCCTCCTTGACTCAACCGTCGGATAAGCCCGCCCCTATGCCGCTCCTCCGCATATTTATGGCCATTTTTCCCTGTAGCCGTGACCGCGCTCTTCTCGCGCATGCGCCCTGCGCGTCCTGCCGCAGCGCGATCCCAGCTATGGCTCCCTCCCTCCCTGGCATCTGCATGTTCACTGCGCCTGCGCTGCAGTGCAAGCAGACAGTTATCACGCTCACGCAGCAGGGGAGAAGCGATGGGCGCGAGCGCGCTGTATAGGAACGGCGCAGGTGCAGTGAACAAGAAGATGCCAGGGAGGGAGGGAGCCATAGCCGGGATCATGCTGTTGCAGGACACGCACGACGCATGCGCGAGAAGAGCGCGGTCACGGCTCCAGGGAAAAATGTCCATCAATATGCGGAGAAGCGGCATAGGGGCGGGCTTATCTGACGGTTGAGTCAAGGAGGCCGCTGCCCCAGTGACTTCATCACGACTTCAAAAAGGTGCCAAACACAGTTTTATAAGTCGATTTTATGAGACAGCACAACGCAGAAAGAAGATATGAATACATCTTTGGGCACACTATGAGAGATTCTTTAAGGTACTGTGATTAGTGTAAATTGTCTTTTCCAGGTGACAGGTTCCCTTTAAATAGTCCTGGCTGGTGAGTCACATGACGTGGCCGGCATCACGTGTCTCACAGCAGTCCAACTCAGCCAAGCACCGATCATCATTATCGGCGCTCGGCTCTCCTGCAGCTCGTCTGCTGTCATGGATACAAGGACGCAGGCTACGTCGCTGTCCCTCTCCTTGCGCAGTGTGCGCTGGTGCTGCAAAGGAAGCGCACATCGCCAGCCCCTCGTTACAATTAGACTACCTGTTGAGACTGAGTCTGACGGACAGTAAGTCTATGTAAAACAGAACATATTAAGTATGAATAGCGTAGCAAGTGAACAAGATAAACGTGGCAATATATTAGACCGCCTGTTGAGACTGTGTCTGACGCACAGTAAGTCTTTGTATAACAGAACAGATTAAGTATTAATGGCGCAACAGGTGAACAAAATAAATGCAGCGATATATTAGACCGCCCCTTAATACTGAGTCTGATGCACAGTAAATATATATATTAACATATTAACTATAAATGTCGCAGCAGGTGAACGAGATAAACATGGCAATATATTAGACTGCCTATTGAGACTGAGTATGACGCACAGTAAGTCTATGTATAACAGAAAGATTAAGTATGAATGGCACAGCAGGTGAACAAGATGCACAAGGTGATTACAATCAGCTTGTACTGTCCCTGCAGTCTCCCTATGCTCTCCCTATAGTCTCAAAAAACTCTCCTTACGATCTCCCTGCACTCTCCCTCTCCAATATTTTTTTTAACTGTTTGTAGCAACACTGTCCCTAGCGCATTTGCACTTGTCATGTCTCTCCTTACGTTCAGCTCACAGTGAAATGGCGGAGACCGTGCAGGATGAGGTTTTTATAGGGCTGTGACATCACAGGGGATGACTATCTGCTGATTGGCTGGCTGCATGGCATTATGGATTATCTCATGTTCCCGGGCTTCTTACTTTGTAACACGTGTAGGCTCCATTTTAGGGGGGAAAAAAGATTTGTTACCACGAAGTGCGAGGAAATTCGGATTCGTTGCAAATCTATTTTTTTTCGAAACTTCATATCAAATTCCATGTTAGATGCTCCGATTCGCTCAACACTACTTTCACAGACTTTTGGCTGATGATATTGGTATTGGTATCTCTCACAAATGTTTATTCACACTAGTAAGGCAGACGATGCGCTGTTAATTCACACTTTGTCCTTATGACAAATACTAACATGTATTTTACAAAGAATTAGTGCTATTGAGAATTTAGGTTTGGAAACCACATAAAGTCCTTGTGAAATGTGTGAATATAGCATTGATCAGTGGCAGAATTGTACTTAATCTAGCATAGAACGGACAATGAAAATATGTAATCTGAGAAATGATTACAATTTAGTGAAAATGAGTTTCATCATGTTTTGTTAATCCTTTTAGTATTAATTCCCTAGGTGGTTTTAGAAGAAATTCATAGTTCATTGCAACTCTTACAGCACATTTCCCTCTTCTCCTGATGATGCTCACCTTTTATACCCCTGGCCCCCACTGTCTAGATGCTACATGAATTGCATTTTCTGGCATCCTGTTATTTTGATGCTTTTTTCCAAATTATACTCATCACCTGCACCAGGGGGGACTTCATTGGTGTCTCTTTGACAAGGACACTGTAAAAAGCATCTGTCAGACTATCCAAAGGCAAGACCACTATGCTATACTGCTTATAATATATAGGCTTTACTTGCCATTTCTGTACTGCTTATAATCAATGTTTTTTTTTCAATTAGTAAGAAGTAATAAGAAACTGGTCATAAAAATCTGATTTTGCATATGATGTTGCTTACTGTGCCTGGTGTACAGACCACTCCATCTAGAATGGCAATTGCCAGAGCCTGCTCAGGCACACTGAAAGACACTGAACCAGCATGGGAGGCAAGGTAAGGTCAGCATAAGAGCCAGCAGAATTGTGAACACAGTTCCAGATACAAAGAATTATCAATAACACAGGATCAGTAATATATGTTAGCAAAGCAAAATATGTTTATACCATAAATGTAATTTAAAGCATACCTGAGTTTTCAAAAAAAAAAAAGTGTGCATACTGGCTGTGCTGTTTTTTGGCTTCCCTAATTTCTTTTTCAGCTTAATCACCTGTTTCAGCTGCACAGCAAGATTCATTTCACTCAGAATCAGGGAGCATATCCCTTCTGTAAAATCTGCCAGGACTGTACTGCTGTAATGTCCTTTCCCTCACTTCCCACTATGTTTGCTTTCAGCTATGGAGCTCACAGAACAGATAAGGAGGGGGGAAAACACACACCAGATACACTGGAGGCTCTGATAATTTTCAAAAGCTGTGTAGAAGCAGTTCCTTTATCAGTGACAGAATCTCAGCTTGCTCTGACACACACACACACTTCCTCTCTGCCGTCTTCTGTGACGAGGGATGGATCTTGTTTGACAACAGGCAGTGGACTGCAAATTATGTGGAATTGAGACCCCTAGTGGCCATGACTTTACAGATTTTTTCGGGTGCATGCAGGCATATTTTTTCGAATGAAGTGAGTTAGAAATGTGCTATTTACATCATTCTTTATTAAATAAAATGGTGTGAAAGCACAGTGACTTTTTAAGGCCTGATTCAAGCAGCAGTCTTTTCCATCTATATGCTATACAGACTGCACCCGAATAGCACCCAGACCCATTTAAGTAAATGGTGCAATTTACACATCAGATGAACTCGTGGCATGATCCATTCTTGTCCATTTTCCGTTCAAGGCTCACCTGGTGGCCATACGAACATTCCCACATGTCCATGTTTTGCAGATAGAAATCAAAACAGCCTAAAACAATATTCATAGGACATGATGTGTAACAGATTATAATATTTTTTCAGATAATTTGATGGATACTTAAAAGCATATAACATGTACAATTAAAGATCCTTCACAAACCCCCGGATAGAGGTAGCCAATGCAATAAGAAAATTGCTTCCCCTTATGGCCCCTTATGTTGTATACTGTTTTCTATTGATGTCTTTAAATAAATGACTAAAGCCATGAATCCATGAGTTTTAGATTACATTAGCAATGTCATGTGGAACTATCAAAGTATATGTTGCTTGAAAAGAACTGTGAGGGGGAAATATGGTACCCACAGCTTGCTGGGGCTCCAGATTGTACCTGAGTGTGCATATGTATAGAGGCTTTTCTTGCAAAAAAAAAAAGATTGCCTGTTCCATTGCATGCCTGATTACAGGGTATTCTATCCTACATAGCTGCACAGGGTGCCTCACTGCTGCATCATATGGCGGTACAAATGGCCTAAGGGCATTCTCACATCAGTGCTAGCTATTTCCATTGTCCTGCTCCAGTAGTGGGATTTCCAACACATAACCGAACAGAATGGAGCAGAACAGACCTTAATGGGGTCCATTCGGTTTCTGCTTTATTAGAGATAAAGAAAAAAGGCAGGGCTCTTTTTGCAGAATCTGTGACAGAGGCCCTAAATGAATCCTCTAATAAAGATGTGAACATGCCCTAAGGGAGTGCCACACAGGGTCAGCGCAAATGGCTTCTCATGTGTATGAGCCCTATGTGAGATTGTGGAACAGCTCTTCCTTTATAATGCTGGTGCAAAGTTAAACTTTGAGATTGTCATTTTTCATTTCGGCCACAGGAGGCCGCTGGTTCTCTGTTATAGCTAAGCGACTGCTGGATTTAAATATGCAAAGTAGAGGATGACTCATGCTGCTGCTGCTTGAAGAAGAACCAGGAAGTGTGAGAGCGAGAGCTAACATGCTGGAAGTGTGATACTGAATCCGTTCTCTTTTGCGGCACAGCATCGACTTGCAGGCTCTGCTGTGCACGCCATCACGATAGGTCTGTCCAACCGGACAGGGACAGTGACTGTGGGCCCGGGGTATAAGATCTTTGGTGCACCTTCACATTGTTGTCTTTATATTACTGTTTTAGTAAAGTTTCTGTTTTTGCACAAAGCTGTGTGTTGTCACTTTCCTCGTCTGTGACTTCACTGTATCCTGGGGGTCCCTCCGCGGTTCACGGTCTTACACCTACAAGAGAAGACATCCTCTAGCTCACCACTTTCCTGCCTTGCAGATGGTTATTGTTTAACCGCCTCACGTCCGCCCATAGGATATAAACGTCCTATGGGTGGACGTCTATTTCTGACAGCACGTTTTAAAACGTCCTGTCAGAAATAGCAGCTGCACGCTAATCGTGCAGCTGCTGATCGGGTTGCCCGCTGTCAGTGACAGCAGGGCAACCCAGAGATAAGGCAGGGACAGTGCCCAGGTGTCCCTGCCTTCACGATCGCTGCAGACACAGCGCTCGCCGAGCGCTGTGTCTGCAGAGCAGGAAGCGCTATGCGCTTCCTGTTCCGGCCCGGCGGTCATGTGACCGCCGTGACCGGAGCGTGCAGGAGCTGTGTGAGGTCTCTCAGAGACCTCGATCAGCCCTGCTGTGAGGCTGTACAGCGCAGGATTGCTGCTGTACAGCCTCTCTAGGGGTGCATTTCCACTGTAACTGGGGCTACTATGTCAGCCCCAGTTACAGGAGAAATCAACAGTGAAAAAAAAAAAAAAAAGGGAAGTAAATGTCCCCCAGAGGTCTTGTATGACCTTATGGGGGACGAAAAGTGTAAAATAAAATAAAAATAAAATAAAGTGTTGAAAAAATAAAATAAAAAGAAGGTTCACATGTAAAAAAAAAAAAAATCCCAAGTAAGGAATAAAAAAAAAATAAAAAAAATAGAAAAAATAAAATAAAATAGACATATTTAGTATTGCCGCGTCCGTAAAAACCAGCTCTATAAAAATATCACATGACCTAACCCCTCGGGTGAACACCGTAAAAAATAAATAAAAAAAACTGTGTCAAAACAAGCAATTTTTGTCACCTTGCATCACAAAAGGTGCAACACCAAGTGATCAAAAACGCGTATGTCCCACAAAATGGTACCAATAAAACCGTCACCTCATCCCGCAAAAAATGAGCCCCTACATAAGAAAATCTCTCAAAAAATAAAAAAACTATAGCTCTTAGAACATGGAGACACTAAAACATCATTTTTTTGGTTTCAAAAATGCTATTATTGTGTTAAAGTGAAACAAATAAAAAAAAGTATACATATTAGGTATTGCCGCGTCCGTAAAAACCAGCTCTATAAAAATATCACATGACCTAACCCCTCGGGTGAACACCGTAAAAAAAAAAAAAAAAACTGTGTCAAAACAAGCAATTTTTGTCACCTTGCATCACAAAAGGTGCAACACCAAGTGATCAAAAACGCGTATGTCCCACAAAATAGTACCAATAAAACCGTCACCTCATCCCGCAAAAAATGAGCCCCTACATAAGAAAATCTCTCAAAAAATAAAAAAACTATAGCTCTCAGAACATGGACACATTAAAACATAATTTTTTGGTTTCAAAAATGCTATTATTGTGTAAAACTTTAATAAATGAGAAAAAGTATACATATTAGGTATCGCCACGTCCGTAACAATCTGCTCTATAAAAATGTCACTTGACTGAACCCCTCAGGTGAACGCTGTAAAAATAAATAAATAGAAACTGTGCTAAAACAACCAATTTTTTGGTCACCTTGCCCCATAAAGTGTTATAATGAATGATCAAAAAATCATATGTACCCAAAAATAGTACTAATAAAACTGGCACCTTATCCCCTAGTTTCCAAAATGGGGTCACTTCTTGGGAGTTTCTACTGTAAGGGTGCATCAGGGGGCTTCAAATGGGACATGGCATCTAAAAACCATGTGGAGTTCCTTTCCTTCTGCGCCCTGCCGTGTGCCCATACAGCAGTTTACGACCACATGTGGGGTGTTTCTGTAAACCGCAGAATCTGGGTAATAAATATTGAGTTTTGTTTGGCTGTTAACCATCGATGTGTTAAAGAAAAAAATTGATTAAAATGGAAAATCTGCCAAAAAAGTGAAATTTAAAAATTTGATCTCCATTTTCCTTTAATTCTTGTGGAACGCCTAAAGGGTTAACAAAGTTTGTAAAATCGGTTTTGAATACCTTGAGGGGTGTAGTTTCTACAATGGGGTCATTTATGGGGGTATCCACTATGTAGGCCCCACAAAGTGACTTCAGACCTGAACTGGTCCTTATAAAGTGGGTTTTGGCAATTTTCTTACAAATTTGAAGAATTGCTTCTAAACTTCTAAGCCTTCTAACGTCCTAAAAAAATAAAATGACATTTCCAAAATGATGCCAACATAAAGTAGACATATGGGAAATGTTAAATAATAACTATTTTATGAGGTATCACTTTCTGTTTTGAAAGCAGAGAAATTGAAATTTAGAAAATTGCGAATTTTTCAAAATTTGGGGTAAATTTGGGATTTTTTCATAAATAAAGGTGAAATATTTTGACTCAAATTTATGACTATCATGAAGTACAATGTGTCACGAGAAAACAATCTCTGAATGACTTGGATAAATAAAGGTGTTCCAAAGTTATTACCACATAAAGTGAGATATGTCAGTTTTGCAAAATTTGGCCTGGTCAGGAAGGGGGCAAAGGGCCCAGATGGGAAGTGGTTAAGCACTGCTGGCAGCTATGTAATAACCACATAGTCTCAATGACAAAATCTGGGGATATAAGTCTGGTTTCAATTAACTAATATAATTGAAGTTATTCATGGTGCTTGGTATTCCAGACTCCAGGCTCCCTCTGATATATAGATGTTGGTGAGCATTTTCTTTAAGATATTTCCATATTTCTCCAGGGACTTAAGTCTTCAGACACTAAAATCAGCTGCAGTGCTCCTAGGTAGCAGGTAAAGATCTCTGTAGAAGGAAGTGAATTATGAAAGTCAGAAGTGGAATTATTACATTCAAAGACATCTTGCTGAGGCATCTCATAAACTGCATGTTAATTACAAATTACGGATGCTTCCAGATTGTAGGCATATAGAAAAGTAACTTAACATTTTGCACCTGGAAAGTGTTTTTAGGCTGAGGAAGAATTAAATGTAATGTGCCTCAAAGGACATTATTTGTCCTCAGAATTCTCAAGACTTTTTCTTTATGCGTCTCAAACATTTAAGATTTGTAGTCAGTCACTCATTTTTGAACATGTTACAATAAGAGCTACAATTTATATTTGGTCATATATAACTACTATGTTATACTGACTACAATAGCTTGAGCAAGTTGAAAATATGTTCTATTCATGCACTATGTGTTCTTGCTCCAATCCGTATAAAATCAACGGCTAAAAGGTGCATTCACACGACCATAGTTCTGGGTCAGCATCCGTTCCACAATCTTGAGGAACGGGTGCAGAACCATTCATCTCAATGGGGCCGCAAAAGATGCAGACAGCACATTGTGTGCTTTCCGCATCCATAGTTCCGTTACGCGATCCAGCAATAAAGATATAGCATGTCCTATTCTTGTCTGCAATCATGGACAAAAGTAGATGTTTCTATCATAGGGTGAGCCATGTGCATTCCGCAAAATGAGGAATGCACACGGCCGGTATCCGTGTTTTGCGGATCCTCAATTTGCAGACCACAAAACACATACGGTCGTGTGAATGTAGCCTAGGAAAAAGATGCCATTTGTGCCTACAGCTTCTAGGCAGACATTTTGGCACCATAGTTGCAGACTACAAACAAACCCTGTGTAGTTGGATGCTGGAGGCATGTGTCATATCACTTTCTCCAACATTTCTTCTAGCTGTCCAACAAACAGTAATAGATGGGACTGCTAAAATGATAATATAGTCATGACATTCTGTTTCTAACAAAGTTAGAACCAAACCAGTACATCTCATAGATACAGAGATCTCCCCATCCATTTCTCCAGTTGCTCTGCTAGATTTATTTCAAGCTGGCAACACAGGGGGTGTCCTTTCTGAAGCAAATAAGGGGGTGTTCTTTCTCAGGGAGTGTGTGCTTTCTCAGAGGGGTGTCCTTTCTCAAGGGTAGTGTCCTTTCTTCTGCAGCTCTCTCCCTGTCACAGCTTCTAACCCTGGGTTCACACCTGAGCGTTTTACAGCGCGTTCCTACGCGCTGTAAAACGCTCCACAAGGAGAAACCAATGCTTCCCTATGGGAATGGTTCTCACCTGGGCGTTTTACAGCGTGTACGATCGTGCTGTAAAACGCCCGACGTTCAAAAAAGTTCTTGAGCTTCTTTGGGGCGTTTTGTCGTGCGTTCCCGTACATAGACTTTCGGGAACGCGCGACAATGGGCGTTCGCTTGTCTCTGTATGCGCGATTGTAAACACCGGTACAATCGCGCATACAGAGTGCTCCATCGCGAACGCTCAGGTCTGAACCCAGCGTAACAGAAGATATGGCTGGTGGCAATTGAAGGATAGAACTGAACATGTGCGACCACCTCAGCAATGTTATTCAGGTAGACAGAGAACTATTAAAAACAACAAATGCATTACCCCAGACCTGGGGATATCTGAAATTGTTTGTGTTTGCATTGTTTTTTATTATATTGTTATGCCCTGTAAACCAGCAGAGGAGGTATGGTTGGCAGGGACAGGATTTACCACCCTGTTCCTCCTCTCTTGCTAGAAGTGATCTGGTCCTTCTTCTTGCAGAAAAGGGTGTTTGAGTCCAGGCAAAGTGGAGGAAGGGAGCACATGCGAGAGCTCCTGCTCCAAGGGACTTTATCCAGTTCTCCTGTGAGACAACTGCTCCAGAAAGATTCACAGAATCAAGACTGCTTCCAAGCTTAGAAGCTTGTTTAAAAGCTAGTTTAGTCAGTAGAGTGACCAGCAATATAAGATTTACAGACCCTGCTGCAGGTGAGGGGAATACATTTTAGACACCCATCACATAAACAACATCAAGGCCAGACTAACTCCAAGTCTGTATTACACAGTGGACACATATATCTACAAGTGCTGGCATACTGCTGTTAGCCAAAATCACAAGAGAGAGACAACAGAAAGACAGAACATCTGAAGTGCCATTAAATTGCCCCTTATCCAGCCAACCTACCTCATCATCTAGAATAGGAATTATACTTTGTAGCCATTGCTGTTGGATGTACCACAAGTTGTATTTTGTATATTTTGTAAAGAGAGATTTTTATATTTTTACTTCTGGCCCGATTCTTCAAAACTACCTTTCCACTACAACGATCCCCAAGGAGCAACGGTCTGAGGGAGTACACCATGACACAACACTGCAACAGGGCTACTACCACTTCCATACTCTGCACTGGCTCCTCCTCCACTGCAGGTGGAACTATACAGATACATTTTTTGAATGACAGTGATTATAATTAATTTTTATTTACATAATTATAAAATAATTTATTTACTGTATTTTCCTGCGTATTAGACTACTTTTTAACACATGAAAATCTTCTCAAATATCGGGGGTCGTCTTATACGCCGGTATACGGCATGCTAAAACGTACTTCCTAGCCGGACTGGAGAAGCTGTCATTCTCCAGCTTCAGGGACAGGCGCCCTCTCGCTGAGCCATTGTGCGCTGCATCCTGGCCAGCCGCTCCTGAAGCAGCCCCTCTCCCTGCTCTCAGTGGTTTTCTCATGCCGGCAGTATCACATTGCGTACTACCGCTCAGATCGTCTTGAAGACAGGGAGGGCTGGGCAGGCAGGGAGAGCTGACCCACCCAATCCAAGCAGGCTTTGTATGCAGTGTGCTCAGAAAATACCGGTACATCGCTTGCAGTGATTGGCTGGTTGTTGTATACTGGGTTGGATTGGTGATTCTGGGGGAAGGCAGGGGGAAGCAGGAGCATCTGCACTTCAGCCAATTCTAATTTTGGAACAGCGGATCTCTAATGAAGTTTGGTGTGCACATCTTATCTGTGGTGAAAAAAACGGAGTCTATCTGGGGAGCAGATACATGTGGTGGTGAATACAGAACAGCACCAGTATCTGTACCGGTTCATACAGTACAGTATACAAATGGCTAACAGTCAAGATCCCATCATGGCTCTACCAGCAAGAAGAAAGTAATATGAAGCCAGTTTAAAACTTAAAGTTCTAAACTTTGCCATGGAACATAATAACTGCAATGCTGCAAGACAATATGCAGTAACAGAAAAGATGGTTCGGGACTGGAAAGCAAATGAAAAAGCATTAAATAGTATGCCAAGGGATAAGTGTGCATTAAGAGGCACCCCACATTGGCCAGAACTCGAAAAACATGTAGCAGACATGGTGAATGAGAATCGCCAAAATGGTTACATAGTGACACAAAATAAAATACGTTTGTTTGCACTTCAGTGGGCCAAATCTAACCCAGATCACAGCAACAGATTTAAGGCCACTGTATCCTGGTGTACTAGATTATTGGAAAGGCATAATATGGTACTAAGGCAAAAGACGTAAATTGCACAACAATTACCTGCAGATCTTGATGCCAAAGTAAATAGTGTTGGAGGGGTAGTCTTATACGGTGAGTATAGCCCAAAGCCAATATTTTAACTGAAAAGGTTGGGGGTCTTCTTATACACCCAGTCGTCTTATACACCGGAAAATACAGTACCTATTTTTTACAGTTACAAAAGTATTCAGGTGCAGGATTGATTGCAAAAGTATGCATACCTTTTAAAATTTGTTTGACACTATATTTTTATAAAGAGGCCCCTCAGTGCCACTGCATTGCTCCTGCAGTAATATAAAATGGTAATCAGTAGAGTTGAGCGGACACCTGGATGTTCGGGTTCGACGAGTTTGGCCGAACTTGAAAAAAAAGTTCGAGTTCGGGACCCTAACTTGACCTGAACTTGACCCCGAACCCGAACCCCATTAAAGTCAATGGGGACCCGAACTTTTGGGCACTAAAATGGCTCTAAAATAATCCTGGAAAGGGCTAGAGGGCTGCAAAAGGCATCAAAATGTGCTTAAGAGCATGGCAACTGTTCTGCAAACAAATGTGGATAGGGAAATTACTTAAAATAACATAAAATACAGAAAAATTAAAGATAACAATCTGGATCTAGGAGTAGGAGGTTGAGGAGGCGGTGGATGTGGTGATGTAGGTTGACGTGGTGGTGTAGGTGGAAGCGGCGGTGAAGGAGGAATAGGTAGCCAACACTGATTTGTGTTACTTTTTATTTTTAAATCGGGGTATCCCCCAAAATATTGGGACATATAACAAAATAAAACAAAGAATAAGTGCACTCGAGTACAAGAATGGATGGTTGAGGCTGGTATAAATGTCTATTCTGCACAAGGTACGGACAAGTCCTGTGGGATCCATGCCTGGTTCATTTTAATAAACGTAACCTTGTCCACATTGGCTGCGGCCTGTGATAATGCTCTCTGCCGTGCTAAACACACGTTCACACTATAAACTGTCTGCAGGGCAGGTCAGCACCTCCAAGGCTGACAAAGCTTTACCACATTTTGGCCATACTAACCCTGCCTTCTCAGGTGCTGGCGGTGCCACCTCCTCTGCCTTTGCCTTGTGCTTCCACTGTGCCCCCGCTGTCAGGTGGGAATGCCATCAGCAGCGTGCGCTTGTAGTTGCGCATCTTCTGATCAGTAACAGATGTTTTCACTAAATTTAGTTCTCTATCAGCAATGCAGAGCAGGGGTTCATTCATGGCAAAAGGGGGTTCATGTCACACAGCAATAGAACAGAGGATATTGAGAGATTTAGGCCCCTGTCACCCAGGCACAGCAGGGGTTCATTCACGGCAAAAGGGGTTTCATGTCACCCAGCAATAGAACAGAGGATTTTGAGAGATTTAGGCCCCATGTCACCCAGGCACAGCAGGGGTTCATTCACGGCAAAAGGGGGTTCATGTCACCCAGCAATAGAACAGAGGATTTTGAGATATTTAGGCCCCTGTCACCCAGGCACAGCAGGGGTTCATTCACAGCAAAAGGGGGTTCATGTCACCCAGCAATAGAACAGAGGATTTTGAGATATTTAGGCCGCTGTCACCCAGGCACAGCAGGGGTTCATTCACGGCAAAAGGGGGTTCTTGTTGTAACATCCCAGAGTTATGTTACTAAACTCTTTTTCCCCACTGCAACCTGGTTAAGTGTATCTGCATTGTCATCCTGTGTAATTTAACATCACATCCTCACAAATGTGCATTTTCTAAGTCTGTTAAATGTATTTGCTGTAATTTCCATGTACACCAGCAGGTGGCAGTAATGTGTTTAGCAGGGCCTTAGTTCAGTTTAGCATATCTAGACTGGAATAGTACATTCCAGTTTAGCTCCCCCTCTTTGAGCAGAGTGGGCTGGCCCATGTCCTGCCTCATGGGGAGGAAAGGAAGTTAGAGTTAGTGTGCCAGACACCCCGGCTAGGGGAAGGCTGTGCTGGTAGGAGCTCCCAGTTCTAGGGATCCCAACCCAGGATCGTGTCTCGGCTGAGACCAAAGATCTTCATCCCCAGTCTGAGCCTTCAGCCTCAGCTGGTTGACAAGCAAGCAGCCATCTCCAGAACTCCAGGACAAACCATTCCCTGTGAGCATAACTGTGAGTACATCCAGAGACCAGGAGAAGCCAAATTCCTCCTCAGTCAGTCCCATACACAGCAGAAAATAGACAGAGCAGAAGATATAGATTCCTGCCATATTCTCCAGGCATATGATAGAAGCAGAAAAAATATTGATCCCTGCCAATACCTGCTGGGACCCAAGACTATTACTGTATCTCATGTGGATTAATGCTGCCTCCAGTAAAGACAAGTTGAATTATATTCCAAGTCTTGATCTCATTCATTGCTACCAAGTTCCTCAATTACTCCTACTAGCAACACTCATTTATTGCAAGTGAGCCAGGATCCAGGAGTCCAACCGTACCAAGGTAGGAGACACCGTTGACACTATACCTACTACTACACAGAGACATTACCCCACTCTGGCATTCTAACTTGGTACGTGAGTTACAACACCATAAAGGGCCCTGAGACTGTACCCTGCGCACGCTGCAATTGGCGTAACGAATAAAAGACATAGATTATTATACCCATATCCGGACCCACTGCATATTTTGGCGTCCGCCTAACCTTACCACGGTCCTGCTCATTGCATTGTCACCCAGCAATAGAACAGAGGATTTTGAGAGATTTAGGCCCCTGTCACCCAGGCACAGCAGGGCTTCATTCACGGGAAAAGGGGGTTCATGTCACCCAGCAATAGAACAGAGGTTTTTGAGAGATTTAGGCCCCATGTCACCCAGGCACAGCAGGGGTTCATTCACGGCAAAAGGGGGTTCATGTCACCCAGCAATAGAACAGAGGATTTTGAGAGATTTAGGCCCCTGTCACCCAGGCACAGCAGGGGTTTGTATACGCCAAAAATGGTAAAATGTTACCCGACAATTGAAAATAAGATTTTTTCAAATTGGCACTTTTTTGCATTAAAATGGCTCTAAAATAGTCCTTGAAAAGGCTAGAGGGATGTAAAAGGCAGTAAAATGTGCTTAAGAGCATGGCAACTGCTCTGCAAGCAAATGTGGATAGGGAAATAACTTAAAATAAAATAAAATAACTAAAAATTACAAATTATTAACCTGCAACTCAGAGAAGGAGGTGGATATGGAGTCAGAGGTTGAGGAGGCGGTGAATGTGGTGTTGTAGGTGGAGGCAGCAATGGAGGAGGAACAGGTAGACAACAATGTTTTTTTTTATTATTATTATTATTGGAGTAGGTAGCCCCCAAAATATTGGGACAAATAAAAAAAAAGAAAACAAAGAATCATTGCACTTGACTTGAGTACAAGAATGTATATTTGATGGTGGTATAAATGTCTATTCTGCACAAGGTACAGACAAGTCTTGTGGGATCCAAGCCTGGTTCATTTTAATGAACGTGAGCTTGTCCACGTTGGCTGTGGACAGGCGGCAGCGTCTGTCTGTAATGACGCCTCCTGCCGTGCTAAATACACGTTCAGAGAGTACATAGGCTGCAGGGCAGGCCAGCACCTCCAAGGCATACAGGGCAAGATCTGGCCATGTGGACAATTTGGAGACCCAGAAGTTGAATGGGGCAGAACCATCAGTCAGTACGTGTAGGCATGTGCACAGGTACTGTTCCACCATGTTGTTCAAATGCTGCCTCCTGCTAACACGCTCCATATCAGCAGTTGGGGCCGGTTGTTGCGGCGAGGTGACAAAGCTTTTCCACATGTCGGCCATGCTAACCCTGCCTTCTGAGGTGCTGGCACTGACACAGCTGCATTGGCGACCTCTTCCTCCTCCCCTGCCTTCGCCTTGTACATTCACTTGTCCCCCGGCGTCAGTTGGGAATGCTCTCAGGAGTGCGTCTACCAGCGTGCGCCTGTAGTCGCGCATCTTCCAATCACGCTCCAGTGAGGGAATTCAGGACGGCACATTGTCTTTGTAACGGGGATCCAGCAGGGTGGCCACCCAGTAGTCAGCACACGTTAAAATGTGGGCAACTCTGCTGTCATTGCGCAGGCACTGCAGCATATAGTCGCTCATGTGTGCCAGGCTACCCAGAGGTAAGGACAAGCTGTCCTCTGTGGGAGGCGTATCGACTGCGTCCTCCCTATCCCCCCAGCCACGCACCAGTGATGGGCCCGAGCTGCGTTGGGTGCCACCCCGCTGTGAACATGCTTCATCCCCATCCTCCTCCTCATCATCCTCCTCCTCGTCCTCCAGTAGTGGGCCCTGGCTGGCCAAATTTGTACCTGGCCTCTGCTGTTGCAAAAAACCTCCCTCTGAGCCACTTCTAAAAGACTGGCCTGAAAGTGTTAGAGATGACCCCTCTTCCTCCTCCTCATCCTGGACCACATCCTCTTCCATCATCGCCCTAAGTGTTTTCTCAAGGAGACATAGAAGTGGTATTGTAACGCTGATAATGGCGTCATCGCCACTGGCCATGTTGGTGGAGTACTCGAAACAGCGCAACAGGGCACACAGGTCTCGCATGGAGGCCCAGTCATTGGTGGTGAAGTGGTGCTGTTCCGCAGTGTGACTCACCCGTGCGTGCTGCAGCTGAAACTCCACTATGGCTTGCTGCTGCTCGCACAGTCTCTCCAGCATGTGCAAGGTGGAGTCCCGAAGTTACACTGTAGAGCAGACAGCCGAGCGGCGGCAGGATGAGAACGCCGGAAGCGCGCACAGACGGCCCACACTTTATGCAGCAGCTCTGACATGTCGGGGTAGTTGTGAATGAATTTCTGCACCACCAAATTCAGCACATGCGCCAGGCAAGGGATGTGCTTCAAACCGGTTAGTCCCAGAGCTGCAACGAGATTTCTCCCATTATCGCACACCACCAGGCCGGGCTTGAGGCTCACTGGCAGCAACCACTCGTCTGTCTGTTTTTCTATACCACGCCACAACTCCTGCTCAGTGTGGGGCCTGTCCCCCAAACAGATCAGTTTCAGAACGGCCTGCTGACGTTTACCCCTGGCTGTGCTGAAGTTGGTGGTGAAGGTCTGTCGCTGAACGGATGAGGAGGTGGTAGAAGAGGAGGAGGAAGCCGAGTAGGAAGAGGAGGCAACAGGAGGCAAAGAATGATGCCCTGCGATCCTTGGCGGCGGAAGGACGTGCGCCAAACAGCTCTCCGCCTGGGGCCCAGCCGCCACTACATTTACCCAGTGTGCAGTTAGGGAGATATAGCGTCCCTGGCCGTGCTTACTAGTCCACGTATCTGTGGTTAGGTGGACCTTGCCACAGATGGCGTTGCGCAGTGCACACTTGATTTTATCGGATACTTGGTTGTGCAGGGAGGGCACGGCTCTCCTGGAGAAGTAGTGGTGCCTGGGAACGACGTACTGTGGGACAGCAAGCGACATGAGCTGTTTGAAGCTGTCCGTCTCCACCAGCCTGAATGACAGCATTTCAAAGGCCAGTAGTTTAGAAATGCTGGAAATTCAGGGCCAGGGATCGAGGGTGGCTAGGTGGGAATTTACGCTTTCTCTCAAAGGTTTGTGAAATGAAGAGCTGAACGCTTCCGTGTGACATGGTGGATATGCTTGGTGACGGAGGTGGTGTTGTTGGTGGCACATCCTCTGTTTGCTGGGCGGCAGGTGCCAACATTCCTCCAGAGGCAGAGGAAGAGGCCGAGGCAGCAGCAGAAGAGGGAGCAGGAGGGGCCTGAGCCCTTTCTTGGCTTTGAAGGTGCTTACTCCACTGCAGCCCGTGTCTCGCATGTAGATGCCTGGTCATGCAGGTTGTTCTAAGGTTCAAAACGTTAATGCCTCGCTTCAGGCTCTGATGGCACAGCGTGCAAACCACTCGGGTCTTGTCGTCAGCACATTGTGTGAAGAAGTGCCATGCCAGGGAACTCCTTGAAGCTGCCTTTGGTGTGCTTGGTCCCTGGTGACAGTGGCCAATAGCAGGCAAACTGTTTTGGCGACGGCTGCTCTGCTTTTGCACCCTGCTCCCTCTTTTGCTACGCTGTTGGTTCGGTCTCACCACTGCCTCTTCCTCCGAACTCTGAAAGTCAGTGGCACAACCTTCATTCCATGTGGGGTCTAGGACCTCATCGTCCTCTGCATCGTCTTCCACCCAGTCTTCCTCCCTGACCTCCTTTTCGGTCTGCACACTGCAGAAAGACGCAGCA
Source organism: Bufo bufo (assembly GCF_905171765.1). Classification (NCBI taxonomy): domain Eukaryota; kingdom Metazoa; phylum Chordata; class Amphibia; order Anura; family Bufonidae; genus Bufo; species Bufo bufo. The sequence continues at coordinate 277,693,461 of NC_053394.1, read as the reverse complement.
GTTGGCACCTGTGTTTCGTCATCATCAGAGACGTGCTGAGGTGGTATTCTCATGTCCTCATCAGGAAACATAAGTGGTTGTGCGTCAGTGCATTCTATGTCTTCCACCCCTGGGGAAGGGCTAGGTGGATGCCCTTGGGAAACCCTGCCAGCAGAGTCTTCAAACAGCATAAGAGACTGCTGCATGACTTGAGGCTCAGACAGGTTCCCCTATATGCACGGGGGTGATGTGACAGACTGATGGGCATGGGTTTCAGGCGCCACCTGTGCGCTTTCTGCAGAAGACTGGGTGGGAGATAATGTGAACGTGCTGGATCCACTGTCAGCCACCCAATTGACTAGCGCCTGTACTTGCTCAGGCCTTACCATCCTTAGAACGGCATTAGGCCCCACCAAATATCGCTGTAGATTCTGGCGGCTACTGGGACCTGAGGTAGTATGTTCAGTAGGACGTGTAGCTGTGGCAGAACAGCCACGTCCTCTCCCTGCACCAGAGGCTCCACCAACACCACGACCGCGTCCCTTATTAGATGTTTGCCTCATAGTTAGCGTTCACCAAGCAAAGTAAAAAGTGGTAAAGTCTGTTAAAAATAATTAACCGCCAATAAAAACCCTGATGTAGGGTATTGCACTAAATTTTTTTGGGCCTAAATTTCACAGTAACTTAAGCACCTCTAATCCCAGATGTGCAGTATATCAGAGTTTTTTTTTAACTCCAGTAAGCAAAAGCCGTATTTGTGGCCTAAATGTCACAGTAACTTATGCACCTCTAATCCCAGATGTGCAGTATATCAGAGGGTTTTTTAACCCCAGTAAGCAAAAGCTGTATTTGTGGCCTAAAATGAACAGTCCCTTATGCACCTATAATCCTAGATCTGCACTTTATGAAACAGATGTTTTTTTTTTCACCCCAGTAAGCAAAAAGCTGTATTTATGGCCTAAATGTGACACTCACTTATGCACGTCTAATCCTAGATCAGCACTTTATGAAAGAGATGTTTTTTTTTCACCCCAGTAAGCAAAAAGATGTATTTCTGGCCTAAATGTGACACTCACTTATGCACGTCTTCCTGCAGAAGTGGTAGCTGCAAATACAGTGAATGGGTTTAAGCGTGCATGGGATAGGCATATGGCTATCCTTCATATAAGATAGGGCCAGGGGCTATCCATAGTATTCAGATATATTGGGCAGACTAGATGGGCCAAATGGTTCTTATCTGCCGACACATTCTATGTTTCTATGTTTCTATGTCTAATCCTAGATCTGCACTTTATGAAACCAATATTTTTTTTTCACCTCAGTAAGCAAAAAGCTGTATTTCTGGCCTAAATGTGACACTCACTTATGCACGTCTAATCCTAGATCAGCACTTTATGAAAGAGATGTTTTTTTTCACCCCAGTAAGCAAAAAGCTGTATTTCTGGCCTAAATGTGACACTCACTTATGCACGTCTAATCCTAGATCTGCACTTTATGAAACCGATGTTTTTTTTTCACCCCAGTAAGCAAAAATCTGTATTTCTGGCCTAAATGTGACACCCACTTATGCACATGTTGAGGGAAGTGTCATATTCAAGTATATATATGTATATATGCCCTGACATATATGCATATATGTGGCGAAACCAACCTCGCCACTGGGTTTTGGAGGGGCCTGGCTACTAGTCTCTTGCCCCAGGATTATGGCCCATACTAACTTTGAAGGAGAAGAAAGACCGGCCGCACAGCTTAAATCTGTGGAACTGTTTTGGGCAGGAAAGCCATGCTTGCGGCTGGCCAAATGTGACTTCCATGGAATTCGGGAACCCCTGCTCGGATCTGGGTGATTTTTGGATATGTTGTTCACCCAGATCAGAGCTATCCATGGATGTATACATTATGGGGATGTGTGGGGTTTTGAGGTGTTTTCTGTGTGTTGGGAGAAATGTGTGTTTTCTGTCTGGTAGTGATTAAGTTAGCCCATTACGTTTGGTAATTGTATTTTGTGGATTGCGTCTCAGACAATGCTCATTGTGTTAGTTAATTGCGTCTCAGACAATGCTCATTGTATTTTGTTTATTGCGTTACAGACAGAGGGAAGGGGATTTTGTGTACAATTGCTGGGAAGGTTTTAATACTGTAAATGCATGTGATTGGCTGTTTTTACAAAACCCTGTGGGTGGTAACCTTGTTGGAAGATGTGTATAAATCAATGCTTGTGTGTTCAAATAAAGAGAGTTCCTGTTTTTATACCTTCATGAAGTTTTGGCTCCTGTTTGGGGAATGGGATAACTACACTCTTGGGGATTGCTATATCACAATACTCCCCTGAGTATAAGCTCTTGTGAGAGCTTGTTCCTGGTTCCTGTCTCTGGATTTAGGAGAGGTTCACCCACTGGAGCCTGGAGCCTTGTCGTAGGTCCAGGGTGGGTAGGAGACGGCGAGACCTCCACCAAGCTTCGGCGGTTCGTGGGGTCTGCAGTGCTGACGGTGTCAAGTGGAGTGCTTGGAGTCCTCTGGAAGCACTAGGAGCACCTATCAACGGAGGTACCCGGTCGGGTGCTAGGCGTTCCGTTACATTGGTGGCAAGCAGTGGGATGGCGTCCTAGTGAGAGGAGAAGCAGCTCGGAGACACCGTTCGTGGATTTTACAATTGAGGGCAACGCTAGTATCCGTACAGCGCCCCTGGCTACAGCAATATGGATGCCGTTGGTTCCTGCACAGAATTCCATGAGGAAGATCACCCGGATTACAGGGATGCCGAGCGGAAAGGCGTATGGCACCAGGCCCTGGAGGACGTGCAGCGTCGGAGGGGTGAGAGTCTTCCCAGTGAGGAGCAGAGATTATGAATGCGATTGGCGCTGCGACTACCTCTACTGGGAGAGCAACCATTGATGGAGTGGGTGTCAGAGCTTGACACACTGGTATGGCAGGAAACCTGGCTGGATGACGCTTACCAAGCACTATGGTGGGACACAGTACGACAGTCTCCATGGATGGAGGAGTACGCCAAGCCCGAAGGTGAGGAATATAATTGCCCTGGTTTATTGTGGGAGTCTTTTGAAGACATTGACTTTGGGAGCACAGAAGAGTCTAGATTTTGGGACATTACTGACTACAGGTGGGACTTGCACAATTGGCCTAAAACTAGTGGAGTGAGGATAGATCTGACCTTTCTGGTCCAAAGGGAGTGGGAGCTGGAGCAAGATTATCAACAGTTGTTTCGCTCCATTCAAGCCCAGCGCAAGATACAAGACAGTTGGATACCAGGCCCTGACCTGCAGCCCTTCCCCTGGCAAGTCACAGCTGAAGTATCCCCTACTTCCTCACCAACAGTGGAGGTAGGGGACTTCATAGACTGGTACTGGGAGGAACCCCAGTCGGCAGGGGGAGATGGGACCGTAGTCACTCCACCGGCCCAACAGGGTGGCTGGGCAGGCGGCCCAGATCCCCAACTGTCACTGGGAGTACAGGGAGAGGAGATTGTCGGTCCCTCATCTCTGAAACAACCAGAATCACTGGTAGTGGAAACAGTCGGTCTCACTACCCAGCGGCAGTATACTCTACAGGGAGAGGAGACAGTTGGTCTCTCTCCCCAGCGGCAGATGGGGTATCCAGAGGAGGGGGAAAGTGATAGCCCCCCTCCACAGCTCTCTCCCAGCCCAATACTGAGGGCAGTGGGTAAGGCTTTAAACCCCACTGACCCCTCTCCAGCAGAAGAGCTGGCATCAGAGCAGAGCGCTGCTGGCCTCTGCCCTAATTGTTCATTTACTACCCAGCAGGAGTTGGCACCATGCACCCCAGCTGAAGCGCTGGCATCAGGGCAGAGCACCGCTGGACTCTGCCCTCCCCTATCCTCTTCTCCAGAGCTGGACTTCCCACAGGCTACCCCAGCGGAAGAGCTGGCATCTGGGCAGAGCGCAGTCGTCCTCTGCCCACCAAGTACCTACAGCTCCAAGCTAGAGAACCACAAGGAAGCAAGGAGTCGCAGATGCCCACTCAACAGCTGGGGACATACAGAACAGAGCCAGGCCCCAAAATTCAACAGGTCCAGTATTGGGTTGTGGTTGGACTGCCAGACTAACTCAGGTACTGACCGTGAGGTCAGGTATCTGGTTAGTCTTCCCTGGGGGGGGGGGAGATGTGTGGCGAAACCTACCTCACCACTGGGTTTTGGAGGGGCCTGGCTACTAGCCTCTTGCCCCAGGATTATGGCCCATACTAACTTTGAAGGAGAAGAAAGACCGGCTGCACAGCTTAAATCTGTGGAACTGTTTTGGGCAGGAAAGCCATGCTTGCGGCTGGCCAAATGTGACTTCCATGGAATTCGGGAACCCCTGCTCGGATCTGGGTGATTTTTGGATATGTTGTTCACCCAGATCAGAGCTATCCATGGATGTATACATTATGGGGATGTGTGGGGTTTTGAGGTGTTTTCTGTGTGTTGGGAGAAATGTGTGTTTTCTGTCTGGTAGTGATTAAGTTAGCCCATTAAGTTTGGTAATTGTATTTTGTGGATTGCGTCTCAGACAATGCTCATTGTGTTAGTTAATTGCGTCTCAGACAATGCTCATTGTATTTTGTTTATTGCGTTACAGACAGAGGGAAGGGGATTTTGTGTACAATTGCTGGGAAGGTTTGAATACTGTAAATGCATGTGATTGGCTGTTTTTACAAAACCCTGTGGGTGGTAACCTTGTTGGAAGATGTGTATAAATCAATGCTTGTGTGTTCAAATAAAGAGAGTTCCTGTTTTTATACCTTCATGAAGTTTTGGCTCATGATTGGGGAATGGGATAACTACACTCTTGGGGATTGATATATCACAATACTCCCCTGAGTATAAGCTCTTGTAAGAGCTTGTTCCTGGTTCCTGTCTCTGGATTTAGGAGAGGTTCACCCACTGGAGCCTGGAGCCTTGTCGTAGGTCCAGGGTGGGTAGGAGACGGCAAGACCTCCACCAAGCTTCGGCGGTTCGTGGGGTCTGCAGTGCTGACGGTGTCAAATGGAGTGCTTGGACTCCTCTGGAAGCACTAGGTGCAACTATCAACGGAGGTACCCGGTCGGGGTGCTAGCCGGTCCGTTACAATATATATGGGCCCTTTTTCTGGCCCCGTCCAGGTAGGATGTGTATGCATACATAGAGATGTATGTGTGCCCCCTTGGCAGCATACATCTCTATGTATATAGGGTATATTATAGGGGCGGGTTTCAGGGGTATGGGTACATATAAATCTATAGATTTGTCCCAGACATCTGTGGATATATACACTGCGTGCAGAATTATTAGGCAAATGAGTATTTTGACCACATCATCCTCTTTATGCATGTTGTCTTACTCCAAGCTGTATAGGCTCAAAAGCCTACTACCAATTAAGCATATTAGGTGATGTGCATCTCTGTAATGAGAAGGGGTGTGGTCTAATGACATCAACACCCTATATTAGGTGTGCATAATTATTAGGCAACTTCCTTTCCTTTGGCAAAATGGGTCAAAAGAAGTACTTGACAGGCTCAGAAAAGTCAAAAATAGTGAGATATCTTGCAGAGGGATGCAGCACTCTTAAAATTGCAAAGCTTCTGAAGCGTGATCATCGAACAATCAAGCGTTTCATTCAAAATAGTCAACAGGGTCGCAAGAAGCGTGTGGAAAAACCAATGCGCAAAATAACTGCCCATGAACTGAGAAAAGTCAAGCGTGCAGCTGCCAAGATGCCACTTGCCACCAGTTTGGCCATTTTCAGAGCTGCAACATCACTGGAGTGCCCAAAAGCACAAGGTGTGCAATACTCAGAGACATGGCCAAGGTAAGAAAGACTGAAAGACGACCACCACTGAACAAGACACACAAGCTGAAAACGTCAAGACTGGGCCAAGAAATATCTCAAGACTGATTTTTCTAAGGTTTTATGGACTGATGAAATGAGAGTGAGTCTTGATGGGCCAGATGGATGGGCCCGTGGCTGGATTGGTAAAGGGCAGAGAGCTCCAGTCCGACTCAGACGCCAGCAAGGTGGAGGTGGAGTACTGGTTTGGGCTGGTATCATCAAAGATGAGCTTGTGGGGCCTTTTTGGGTTGAGGATGGAGTCAAGCTCAACTCCCAGTCCTACTGCCAGTTTCTGGAAGACACCTTCTTCAAGCAGTGGTACAGGAAGAAGTCTGCATCCTTCAAGAAAAACATGATTTTCATGCAGGACAATGCTCCATCACACGCGTCCAAGTACTCCACAGCGTGGCCGGCAAGAAAGGGTATAAAAGAAGAAAATCTAATGACATGGCCTCCTTGTTCACCTGATCTGAACCCCATTGAGAACCTGTGGTCCATCATCAAATGTGAGATTTACAAGGAGGGAAAACAGTACACCTCTCTGAACAGTGTCTGGGAGGCTGTGGTTGCTGCTGCACGCAATGTTGATGGTGAACAGATCAAAACACTGACAGAATCCATGGATGGCAGGCTTTTGAGTGTCCTTGCAAAGAAAGGTGGCTATATTGGTCACTGATTTGTTTTTGTTTTGTTTTTGAATGTCAGAAATGTATATTTGTGAATGTTGAGATGTTATATTGGTTTCACTGGTAAAAATAAATAATTGAAATGGGTATATATTTGTTTTTTGTTAAGTTGCCTAATAATTATGCACAGTAATAGTCACCTGCATACACAGATATCCCCCTAAAATAGCTAAAACTAAAAACAAACTAAAAACTACTTCCAAAAATATTCAGCTTTGATATTAATGAGTTTTTTGGGTTCATTGAGAACATGGTTGTTGTTCAATAATAAAATTTATCCTCAAAAATACAACTTGCCTAATAATTCTGCACTCCCTGTATGTACCCCTATGATTTGTCAGTATTTAGGTGGGCTTTTTCCTGCCCCCTATGTGTATGTTATGTCCATTCATATATGTTTATAGATGTGCCTCAAGCATCTATAAACATATATGGCCGTAATCCCGCTCAAAATGCGCCTGCTGGGGAGGGTGGAGGAGACCGACAGTTGGACAATTATGTCCAACGTCGGCCTCTACAAAGGACAGAGGATCAATAAGATCCTCTGCCCTTTGTCACCATCTCCGGCCGCGCCGGAGATGGTGCGCCTAACAGAGACATGGGAACAAAGAGTTCCCATGCGCCTGTGGGTGGCTGACCTCCGGCGCTGTAATTACAGCGCCGGAGATAGGCTTCTGCTCCACCGGCGGGAGGATCAAAGGATCCCCCCGCCTGGAAGCGCGCTCCGAGATCCTCGGCCAGCGCGGTGACGTCATATCACCGCGCCGGCCCACGTGTTGAGGTGGAACTGGGAGCTGGGAGCGGAACTGGAACTGGGAGCGGGCGCCGCCAAGCTTAAATAGGCTGGCGGCGCTCCGCTCAGGAAGCAGGTAAGACCACCCGGAGCAGGAAGAAGCATCCCCTGGACATACGAGCCCCCCTGGACAACGAGCATTACACCGCTAAGTATCTATATCCCCCTGCCCTATACCACCAACGATCCCCTGCTATATTCCCTGATTCCCCTGCATTCCCTGCATTAACCCTTATACCACCAACGATCCCCTGCTATATTCCCTGATTCCCTGCATTCCCTGATTCCCCTGCATTCCCTGCATTAACCCTTATACCACCAACGATCCCCTGTTCCCTGATTAACCCTTACACCACCTACCCCTGTGTTCCCTTGGTTTCCCCCTATAACCCTTGGTTACCCTTACCTTCCCCTGTAGCTCATTTACCCTTACCCCTGAACCCTTGGTAACCCTTACCTTCCCCGGCCCTGAGCCTAATCCCCCTGTGTTCCCCCAGGATCCCTCATATTCCCCGCTACCCTGGTATAACCCCTGAACACAACCCTTATACCTATCCTAGTATTGCCTCTACCCCTGATACCCCCTTCCCGGCTGCCCTGCTTACCCCAGCAGCAGCAGTGTTTGTATTTACCCCTTGTTATTCCCCGTAGGGAGAGTATATTGACAGGATTGGGTGGGCTTCTGGTAAAGTGTATGTGTATTATTGTAATTATAGTTAGATACTGGGGAGGAATTGGGACTGTGTTAGCGTAGTCAGAACCGTATTAGTGTGTTGTTATAGTGTGTATACTTATATTGCTGTGTGTTGCCATAACTATATATATCTATTCCCTTGATATAGATATATATAGTTATAAACATAAATATTCCTTTGTAGTAGTAAGGCGCCGCAGCAATAGTTGTAGTATATTGTTGGTACTGTATTATTAGTGTATTACGTGTGTTATGTTCTGTAAGGATTAATAAATACTGTATTATTTATACCTATTGTGTAACGTGTGGTTACTAAGCGGTAGTTAGTAAGGCGCATGCAGCTAGTTTGGTGATTAGGTAAGGCAATCAGTAGTGATTTGTTGTTAATTTCGGCATAAATAGGCGGAGTCATCACTAGACGATTCACGCCTATTTATGAATATTAATTATTGAGATTTGCATAAACAGCAATAATTAATATCCCCTTTAACAGCACGTCTAATCCTAGATCTGCATTTTATGAAACAGATGTTTTTTTTTCCACCCCAGTAAGCAAAAAGCTGTATTTCTGGCCTAAATGTGACACTCAATTATGCACGTCTAATCCTAGATGTGCACTATATGAAACAGATGGGTTTTTTTCACCCCAGTAAGCAAAAAGCTGTATTTCTGGCCTAAATGTGACACTTACTTATGCACATCTAATCCTAGATCTGCACTATATTAAAAAAAGTTTTTTTTTAACCCCAGTGTCTCAAAGCAGTATTTCTGGACTTGCAGACATGCAGATATCCTGTGCTGATGCACTATCGTTGCATAAAATGGCTGCCGATTATGTATTGATATTGACTAACTGAAGGAAAAAAAGTTCGTTTTCAGTAGTAGTTGGCTCAGGGCAGGCTTAAAACAATTGTGCACTGCACCCACAAAACACATTTGCTGTAGATCGCTGAGTAAAGAAGCAGTTCTTCATAAGATTTCTCCCTGATCTCTCCCTCACGGCAGCTGCAGCCTATCCCTACACTAATCCGAGCAGAGTGACGGGCGGCGCTACGTGACTCCAGCTTAAATAGAGGCTGGGTCCCATGCTGCTCTGGCCAATCACAGCCATGCCATTAGTAGGCATGGCTGTGATGGCCTCTTGGGGCAAGTAATATATGACGCTTGTTGATTGGCTGCTGTGCAGCCTTTCAAAAAGCGACAAGAAACCGCCGAACCCCGAACCCGAACCCAAACTTTTAAGTAAATGTTCGGGTCCGAGTGCCGAAAAACCTAAAGTTCGGTACGAACCCGAACTTTATAGTTCGGGTTCACTCAACTGTAGTAATCAGTCATAATTTCAGGTACATGTCCATGACAAAAAACATCAGACCAGTCCAGGAGAAATTGTGGGTGAAATGATGTGCACATCATCAATACTGGCACCAATATTTCTGATTTTAATAAGACTCATGAACTGGACTGTATGCGGTTTAGGCCGAATGCACACGGCCGTGTTCCTCGGCCGCTGCACTACAGTAATACACTATACGAGTGTATTACTGTAGTGCAGCGGCGGCATGAAGCACATGGCGTCATAGCAACCAATGACGCCGTGAACCCCTGCTCTGAACAGGAATCCAGCCCGGCATACCACGGACCGCTCTCGGCCGCGGAACACGGCCGTGTGCATTCGGCCTTATACTAAGGAAAATCTCAAGAGAATAGTGAGATTTCCAAATGTCCAGTGATTTGCTGTTGAAATGTACATACATGGAAACATTTCTTCTGCTTACTGGCAGATGACTCTTGCTCAGTAGGATCAATAGGATCAAGGAGTGCTAGAGAGGTCACTACTTCTTGCAGCACCTGTTGCTAAGCAAAGTCTAAAATAAAACAGATCATAGATCATTGTATCTTTACAGATGACAGATTCTTAGGCTGCTTGGATGTATATAGATTCCTTTTGGCTAGAAACTACAGTGCCACAGGCGTTCTATGTGAGATTTTATAGTGTTTCATAGAGTGAAGACATAGGGACGACACAATGCGTTAGGAGACAATATTTCTGCAATACAACGTCCATTAGTCTGCCCTCTCTAACTTGGAGGTTGGGTAGGCCATAATAAGCCCATGTGCATGAAGCTTTATATGCATGGCTCTCTTTCTTTTACAATTTTATCATGACAAAATTGTGCCTTTCAGAACTTTATTACTGTCATGCCCTATTATTCCCTTATGTTGTAATGTAAAAAAAAAAAAGTTAAATAGAAGCCATGTAACCTTCTGCTTATTGTCTGGCCACTAAATATTTCATAGCCAATTCACGTATGAAACTCATTTCCATCTCTCTCTGAAGCCAAGATCCTGGCAATATCTTCACATAGTGTTTGTCAAATAAGATCAAACATTTGTTGGCAATTTTCTGCTGTGTATTTTCTGTTAAGATCATTTTTCTTTTAGCATCCTACCTCCCAACCTCAAAAAAAAAAAGTCTGGATATCTGAATTTAATAAATTGCCAAGAAAACCTATAAGACAAAGTGTCAGCGTGTAATGATAAAATGGAGACACTGTATAGTGTTTGTCAGAAAAATAATTACGAATAGTGTCACCATTTTCCTTCAGAAAAGACACATTTCTCTTCTCTGACTCTATGTGGAAGGATTTCTGAAGTTAGTGGGGGAATCCCAATGGAAATGTTATCTCCATTTTATTAGATTTAACATGTCCTGTGAGGAGCTGGAGACTGTATAAAATGATTTGAACAGTATATTTATGGCAGGGACATATGGGAAACATATTTTACAGGGTAAAAGCAGCATTATAACAAGCAGTTGGGGACTGCTGGAAAACTCGTTTGAGACATGATCCTGCCCAATTCACTTTTAACGCTGGCTGACTTATCTTTCTAAGGATTTTATTTTGCGCAGTTTGGTCAGTGCTTTTTATAAAATGCCTAAAATGAAGGTTATTATCCATGATGCGGATGTGTTTTCACATGCATTTTGGAGCATATTCTGCGCCACAATCCAAACTGAATCTGCCTCCCATTTCTATAGGAATCTGTGATGCCATTCATATGGCCATGAATTTTTTTCAAAACCATGTCAAGAGATGATGCATCACTTCTTGGTGTGCTTAAATTGCTCTGAAACCAATATGGTTGTCCAGACATTGATTAGCCCTATTGAATTGGACCAATCTGTAATCATATCTGTGGCAATTAAACTACAAAGCCGCAGCAGAAATCCGAGGGTAACCTTCAAATTTCTGCCAGGGATCACCTCAGCAAATACACACTGAATTTCCATGTATGACTTTACTGTTTACACATTTGCTAAGGAGTTGTCTGTGTTTCACTAGAAAGGTCCCAAGAAAATAAACTTCCATCTAAGGCCGAATGCACACGGTCGTGTTCCGCGGCCGAGAGTGGTCCGTGGTATGCCGGGCTGGATTCCTGTTCAGAGCAGCAGCGCACGGTGTCATTGGTTGCTATCACGCCGTGCGCTTCATGCCGCCGCTGCACTACAGTAATACACTCGTATAGTGTATTACTGTAGTGCAGCGGCAGCATGAAGCGCACGGCGTCATAGCAACCAATGACGCCGTGCGCTCCTGCTCTGAACAGGAATCCAGCCCGGCATACCATGGACCGCTCTCGGCCGTGGAACACGACCGTGTGCATTCGGCCTAAGAATGTGAGGGACGGTGTGATACCGAACCTCCTGTTGGAAGACAATTCTCGGCACAATGGATCAACAGAGGATTACAATGAAGAAAGAAGGCATTCTTTATTTCTTAGTCCTCAAAAAGCAATGCATTTTGGGGCAAATAATTTCCCCTTAGCTAAAAAAAAAACACAAACCGACAGGTTGTCCTGCCTGGGGACAGTGACAGAAGCTTCTCTGTCTGCTAGAAATAAACTAATTAAATAAGAGTCGTCAGGGGAACATACTATATTGTATGTGGTGAAATTCTAATAAAACAGAACCTTTATTGATATGCATTAAGAAAAGAGAGTATGGGGGTCATTTATTAAGACCGGTGTCTAAGACCAGTGCTGGCGGTGGATCCGCCGAAGTTATGTAGAGTCACCGGCCTCTACATAACTTCGGCATATACAGTGGCGGTCTAAATGTAAAGTATCTTCCTTGCTGGCCATTTTCTAAATGATGAATGTCACGGGCCTGCTGGCCTGTCCCCTTCCCTGCCCACACCCACTTTTTAGACCTGGGGTAAGCGGGGAAAGGTTGCAGATTGTGGCGCAAATAATCTTGTGGCGCCAATATAGGCGTATTTCTGATCATAAATGACCCCCTATATTTTGTCTCATGAGGCTCAGTGATTAGCAGAGCAGATGTTGCTCAAAATGATGGTGCCTTCTCAGAGGTAAATAGCTCTAAATAGGTGTCCTAGAGCGTTACTAAGTCCTAACACCGGACATAGTAAGAGCACCAGCCATGACAAGGACGACCCCTGATCTAGCACTGGAATATATTCCCTTGCTATCACTATCTGTACCTGTAATGCCCCAGAGGTATTGTCTGCCAGTTTATGCTAAAACCTGCTGGTAACCGAGATAAAGTTGGAAGATTGTTCCTGATGAAGGTTTATTCAAGTAAAGCTGTTATCACCTCCAACACAAGTCTGGACTAACTTTCTTTCATCATCCCCATCATCAACTATCCCTTGCTCTGCTTCGGACGACAACACCTGGGGTCCAGGGTATCCAGGTAGGAGCACCGTGACACGTGCACAGCCACATCTAAAGGGACATTGTAGTCTGCCCTTACACCACTCTGGCATTCCTACACCTGGGTACCACCAACACCATCTACTTAAGGGGACTTTGTCCCTTGTTGCTTCAATGCAACTGGCGTCACGACAAACATATAACATTAACAGGGACACCTTGCCGCTTGTGCGTGCGTCGCATTCTTGCCTGTTTCTTCCAAAGTATTTTGCCTTTATAGGGCTTATCAGGGAAATGTGAATGCATTGATGTATTCAAATATCAGCAGTGGTGCCGTGTTGCAAGCAAATCACAGTCTTTTAACCGTTAAACATAACCCACAACAGCCCTCATGCCCAAGCACCAGACAAAAAGATTAAGGGGGTTGTAATGGCATTAAAACGCCACATTGGCGATTCCATGGCTAGATGCCCTGACAGTCTGCTGAGGGTGGCAGAAGGTAAGAATGCTTTTCATAGCTTCAATCACATGACTTTGTTATCAGTCACATGACCAAAGTTGTTAGACTACAATAAACACCTAGCATTTACACAGCCACAGAGTTCGAAGGGAGCCCTCAGGATGTGTACAAAGTGATACGAATTGGTTATGAAACTAGAAAAAATTTGACAAATTGGAAAAGATTAATGGGCCTAGAATAGAAACCCTAACTGATGTAATAACTCATGATGAAAAGCATCATAACATAATTAGAATATGTAGCAATAAAGAAGGAACAAAAATATTGATTGATACATACAATCCATAAAAGTAATATATTAAAGGGGTTGTGCAGGCTGTATATATTGATGGCCTATCCTCAGGATAGGTCATCAATATCTGATTGGTGGGGTCTGACACCCAGCATCCCCCATGATCAGCTGTTTGAAGAGGAGGCGGCTGTCACGAGTTGGAGGTCCCAGGAGAGACCACCGCGTCGTCATGCAATAAACAAACGGAAATCAGGTACAGACACATAAGAGTTTATTGCACAAACAAAACAGGGAAGGAAGCACAGACAAAACAAGAGCTCTATGTACCGTCAGCACAGTGGGAGAAAACCCCCACTGCGCCACTGTCTAGTAATACTCCAGAGGGGCGTGACTAAGCAACTCCTGGTGTTCACTAGAGCCCTAGATGGTAGGGTTAGACTTTGCCGCAGGAAGTTGGACGAATGGACAACAGGTACCAGAAGGTACCGACGGCACATAGGCAAACATAACAGACAGGTAAATACAAAACAGGGCAAATAATAACACAAGCAGGAGTTCATGCAAGAGAGCAGGAGTGGCAATGAGCAGAGAAGGACTTGCTCCACCAGTAGTAAACTGCATGGCCTTGTCATGCCACTCTGCTGCAAAGGCTTGCTGAACACAGACATCAGAATAAACACAAAGTAACTAAAACATAACAGGCAGAACAGAAAACAGGAAAACAGGAAAGAGGACGGGAAAGAGGACGTTAAAGAACAAGTAGGGAAACCCACAGAGCACAGGCAGACAGACACGGATCCCATGGGTCAGCAGCATGGGAGAGAGAGTACAAACCAGGAGCAAGACAAGACACACCAGGAGAGCTGACACAGAACTGAGGAAACCTCAGCCTTATATACAGGTTCCATGGGTGCAGCAGAGAAGCCACACCCATGGAGCAGACAGAGGATTAACTCCTAATAGGCACACAGGGGAGTTAACCCATACAGAACCACAAATAACACAAAGGAACAGAACTTCAGCGAGGAGCGCCAAACGAGCAAGAACGGAAGGTCACATCCAGAGATAGTGGCTGTGACAGCGGCGCTCCATGAGAGCACCGCTTCCTCTTCATTACACTGCATGTCTTCTTGGAAGTCTCAGAGGTGCAGTGTAATTACAAGTACTTGTTCCATTCACTTGAATTAAGTGAGCACTTGAAAATACACTACGCCGTCGCTACAAGGGAGACGACGCGCAGTGTAATGAACAAGAAGCAGCGCTCGCATGGTGAGCCGCCTCCTCTTCTAACAGCTGATCGTAGGGGGTGCTGGGTGTCGGACCCCACCAATCAGATATTTATGACGAGCTCTGCTTCTTGTTCATTACACCGCATGTCGTCTCCCTTGTAGTGGCAGCGTAGTGTATTTACGAGGGCTCACTCCATTAAAGTGAATGGAACGAGTACTTGTAATAACACTGTACCGCTGAGACTTCCAAGAAGACGCGCAGTGTAATGAAGAGGAAGCAGTGCTCACATGAGCGCCGCCTCCTCTTCAAACAGCTGATTGTGGGGGTGCTGGGTGTCGAACCCCACCAATCAGAGATTGATGACCTATGCTGAGGATAGGTCATCAATATAAACAGGCTGCACAACCCCTTCAAAATGGGAAATTATACATTACTACATATATGGAAAAATTAATAAAAACCTAAATATGTCCAACAATAAATTAAAAAAACAAAAAAACGAAATTCAAATATTTAGTTATATAGCTAAATTAAGTCCATATAGACCTAGGGGTTCAATTTGAAGATTCAAAATGTATTTTTCTTTTAACACAATGGAACCTATTTTGAACAGATTCTGATTTCACAAGTATTATATTTAAGGGCATTTTTAGAAACACTTGGCTTCATTTATCAAAACTGTCTAACAGGAAAATTGTCTCCCATTCACTTCCTTGGGAGCAGCACCACAGTAACCAGCTCTGTTAACTACACAATGCCAGCTCCATCCACCACACAATGAATGGAGCTATGTGGTTTCGGTGCCTACTTTCAGCTCCAAAGCTACTTGGGAACAACTGACAGGCGGGGGTGTGGGATGTCAGACCCCCACCCAGTAGATATTGATGACCTCTCCTGAGGATAAGCCATCCATATAAAATCCTGGACAACCCTTTTAAGGGTTGTATGCCTACTCAAGGGCTGTGCTTGAGGGCCACCGCTTTAAGTCATAGATGGAACAGAAATACACATTCCCAAAAACAGGTGATATTACACTGTACAATACACAATACACTTTGGTGAGCTTTAGCGACACATATTTATATATTGACAGTGTATGATGCAGTCAATATAGGCACACTCAGATAGTTAGTCATTAGGAGTTATTAGTCCAGTATTAATCTATGGGCATGGGTTCACAATTTGCTTACAGTAGACCATCTAATGCCTGCATTGCTAGCTGCTGTCCAGGGTTCTGAAAAATAAGACTAAAGGTTGATATAAAGTAAACCTATACATTAGTCTATATTATTGCTTACTTTAGGATGTCTATATTGACATAAAGATTTCAGATAACAGCATTTGATGCCAAGGTACTTACCTGTACTGTCTTCTTACTCTATGGGTGGGTTAGCGAGAGAGGCAATTGCCTGTCACGTAAATCACAGATATGCTACATAAATTTAAAGTACATCACTGATATTCACCATTTTTATTCACATCAACCACAGTCAATGAAGCTAGAAGAAAACTTCAACATACAAAGCTGCACAACTAGTAGGTTAAAGTGTAGCTCTTGCCAACAGTGAAAAATAGTGGCATCAAAAGTTCAACTTTCTCTCTTATTTTTTTTTGGGGAAACAGCTCATTTGGCCTATGAGACTCTTTGTGGCTACTAGGCACTCTCTATATGGAGAAATATTATTCGCTGTATACAATAGGAAATATATTAAAATTTTTAGTCAATTCTTTTTTATTGGGATTTTCCATTAAAAAATAGACTGCTTGTACACCAAGCGATCAGCTGTAATCTATTGAGACCGTCTATTAAGTTTTCAATTTTCTTACAGTGCCACTTCTGGGGAACCGAATGATTACATGGTGTCTATTGAAATCAAAGGCTCTTTCATGTAATGCATGGAAGCGCTGGGTCCTTCAGATGAGAGACACTCTGTGTATTCACTCTCCAATACAGCTTATTGATGGGGATTCTACTCAATTTTTTACCGGACAACCCCTGTAACCTATGAGAAATTTTGCAGGGAGGAAAAAATCAGTGTTTAGTTTTCAGGGTTTACTATACCTCCTTATAGAGATCATCTAAACGGCGTGAGGAGTCTTAGAGGCCAGGCAGAGGGTATGTATGAGCTCTTAGCAATCTCTGCCTCTCAAGAGTGGGCCACCAAGTGGGATGAATATGATTAGTCAAAGGGGCCAGGGTACACCAAATGTATCTTAATTTGTGATGATTTCATTCAGAATGAATCAAATTTCTTGACGAGGTACAGTAAAACGTCCAAATAAATTTTTTCAAAACTTTGCTCATCTTTACAAGAAAGCACTGCCATTTGTGGCTCTGGAGCAGTTGTTGTTTCCCGTCCAAAACTCCGGAAAGATGGTATGCAAATGAGCTCTTAGCAAGCTCTGCCTCTAAAGCCACCAGATGTAAGGTAGCTATCCTATAAGTCAATGTTTGACCTTTTAAACAGGCCTTGAGACATGACTAGGATAATAATTAAGCCAGCATCTCATCTGAGACAGCAGTTTCGGGATGATTACCCATCATTAGTGCAGAGCAGAGAGTATCAGCTTAACTGGGTGAGAGGCCTAGGTCAATCAGTGTTTAATTAAATGATTCTCCCTAACTGGATACTGTGGGTCTGTTCAAGTCTTTAAAAATAGTCAAGAAGTCGCATATACAGCACACAGATTCAGAGTAGAAGAACAATTTATAAGACATCTCCTGAGCGAACAGGATACATTTCCCTCAGGTAATTATCTTTATTATATTTCCTGGACATTTTATAGAAAAATAATAATGATGTCAGCAGCATCATTCCAGGCTGTAAATAATGATTTGATAAACTGGCAGATGATTTTCTACTCCTCAGGAAACACTGTACAAGGCTTGTTAACCTGTATACTGCTGAACTCTTGAGCGATATATTGAGGCTTGCATCCCTCACAGCTTTCCAACTCCCCAATGGAAGTCTAGAAAAATCTATTTCCTGCAACTGTCATAAATCTGCTAATTAAATGTCTTCACGCAGAAAATTTGGAAGGGAAGCTTTTCTATCCTCACTTTTTCGCAGATTGCAGATGTGATAATCTTGTGTGAGGACGAGACCTCTCTACCAAGGGCTGTGTAAAGTATACTGAGACTTTCTGACAAGCTAGAATTTTGTGCACTTTGAACTCAACTTATTGAATGTCTATAGCCAAAGGCAAATTGATAATCACGGCTGTGATGATGCAAAAAGGACTATTAACCTCTTCCTGACATCCACTGCATGATCACTGCAGGGGTTTGGCCATGACTAACAGTGAGAGATAACTCTGATCCCAGATGTTTAACCCCTTAGATGTCGCAGTTAATGCTTTCCGTGGCATCTAAGTGGTTTACAGAGTGATATGGCTCCCTCTGTACTTCATTAGTCCCCTGAGATGCAATAGTGGGGTTCCAATCATTGATATGGCAGTCAGAGGTCTTACAAAGACCTCCGTGTCTGAGATGTATGAAAGCCCATTCTAGCTGGCGAAGTTTACTAGCTATAAATCTATCAGAAGTTCAGGTTTCCCAGCGGTAGTAACATAAAAAGTAAAAAAAAAAAAAGTTATGCTTTAGAAAAATAAAAATGTCAAAAAAAATTGCCTTTTTATCCTTATCAAGCCATTTATTATTGAAAACATAAAAAAATAAAAAGCATTCATAATAGGTATTGCTATGTCCATGACAACTTCAACTACAAAAATATTGATTATCTATCATAAAAACAATAAAAAATATGTAAAAAAGATGCCAGAACTTAAATTTTTTGGCCACCTCAGCTCCCAAAAAATGCAAAATACACAGTGATCAAAAAATCCTCACACAGATCGTTTGACAGAAGAATAAAAAGGTATTGCTCTGAGATAATAGCAACACAAAACATTAAAAAAGTGTGTTTTTACTGTGTAGTGTGTAAATGCAGTAAATTATTAAAATTTGGTATTATTAAAGGGTTTCTACCACCAGAAATACTGTTATGTAGCTGACTGACATTAGCGATGCGCTAATGTCAGCACTATATAACTGTATGTTTCTAACATTAGTCCCTGCAGCCGTTTTGGTAAAATAGGCACTTTTATAATATGCTAATGAGCCTCTAGGTGCTATGTGGGCGTAAAATCAGCACCTAGAGGCTCCGTCCACTCACCCTTTATCCCGCCCTGGTCCCTTGTTCTGCCCGCCCCGCTCCTCTTGATTGGTGTAACAGTTCGCAGCATCGTTGACGAAATCCCGCGCCTGCGCCGTTCACTTCTGTACTCGGTGCAGGCGCAGTGACTGAATGATGCGCTCCTGGTGCCGGCTTCCTCACTGTGATGTAGTCGGCGCAGGAGCAGTGAGGAATCCGGCACCAGGAGCGCATCATTCAGTCACTGCGCCTGCGCCGAGTACAGAAGTGAACGGCGCAGGCGCGGGATTTCGTCAACGATGCTGCGAACCATCACATCAATCAAGAGGAGCGGGGCGGGCAGAACAGGGGACCAGGGCGGGATAAAGGGTGAGTGGACGGAGCCTCTAGGTGCTGATTTTACGCCCACATAGCACCTAGAGGCTCATTAGCATATTATAAAAGTGCTTATTTTACCAAAACGGCTGCAGGGAGAAAGGTAAAAAACATACTGTTATGTAGTGCTGACATTAGCGATGTGCTAATGTCAGTCAGCTACATAACGTTATTTCTGGTGGTAGAAACCCTTTAATCATACCAACCCGCAGAATAAAAAAAAAAAAGACATTTATAACATGTGGAGGGCACATTAAAAATGAAACCCGTACAACAATGGTGGAATTGCAACTTTTTATCCATCCCCTACCCAAAAAATAATTATGCTGGGGCTAGGAAAAGGCCATATCAAGAGATATTTTTATGGTAGCCAGAAGTTTCAGGTAATCAGTTGTTTTTGGACATTTTTTTTGCAGTATTGTTTTCGTCTTGTTACATCCCTGTGTTGATATATGTCCCTATTTGATCTCAGTCCACTTCTTACACTACAAAGTGCTCGGCTTGTGTACATCCAGAAGACCCCTCCCTTACCCACTGCACATATTCTGCATCATTTCTCAGCATGACTTAATGAGCAATAACTAGAACCCTCCCAAGGATGCTTCCAGATGACCTTTAAATGTCTCTGTGTCACTTTACTGAATATCTGTCTCCTCAGAGGAAGGAGTGGGCTGAGATCCAAATCAGGGGAAGTGGCTGTTGTCCTTTTGACACTGTTGTATAGGGTTCACTCTTTACCTTCTGGTGCACTTTTCAAACTCACAGTGCTGTGTGATGATTAATGTAAGGTGCAGTAGAAGAAGTTGTAATCTGGCATTCTATGATGAAGTTTTAGGAGTGTGACAATATCCTTAGAAGGAGCAATATTGCAATTACTCTTTTTAACTATGTCTTTCATCATTTGACATGTTCTTGTTTTGTTTTTTTTATCCCTTGTTTTACTCCTGTCCTAATACATTGCACTATACATAAGCCACACTTCACGGCTTCTGTAAATGAAGCAATAGGGATAGGATTATTATAGTTCTACTCTGAGCCCAGGGTAAAGAATTGGTTGTTAGGCAAATCCCAATCTGCTTCCCCTCTTTAGAATTACTGACAACCAGGACTACCTCCCACCTCAAAAATAAAGTAGAGTCTTTACAGGTTCATATAAGATTGATGCCGTAAGAAGACATAGCATACCGTGGTACTATAAATCAAGGCACTGTAAGGAGCTATTCACCAGGGAACTGCATACACTATCTGGGAGCTATATGGCGCTTGTTATCATTGTTCTGTTTATCATGGCCTTGTATGGTACTATGTATCTGATCATTGTGTGGCAGTGTGTGATATTATTTATCTGAGTGCTTTATTATGCCGTTTATCTGGGTACTAAATGATACTGAGATAATTAAAAATCTCAGACAACCTCTACAATGTCATACAATAAAAAGCCATCATATATTCAACCTTTTGTTCAGCGCCATTCTTTGCGGAGCTGGTCCAGTACTCCCGGCCCTGTGACTGTGACATGCACAGTGGCATGCCTGGATTCGGCACCTCATTAGGACTTTGTAAGGGTTGTATGAGATTTTTAATTGTTCTGAACAAGATAAGGTCTTAGAAATTAGGTCTATAATTTTAGTTGCACTTTTAGGACACAGTCAAGTTCTGAAAAAACATATAAAATATTGAAAGTCAAAATTTGTGAAAACATATAGGATACTGACGTCCGAACATGCAAAGATAGGGAGAAAGATAGAGAGACCCGCATGAGGAGTCTTATAGGCCAGATAAGCCTTTTCTGGGTATTTAAATTAGCTTCCCTTTTGAAAGAAACAGAAAAATAATCCTCTGTTGTTACTAGATGTTAGGTATCAATCTATCTATCTATTTAATGCTTATCCTTTTAAACAGGCTTTGAAATCTCTCTCGCATATCAAACTGCTACCCAGACGAATCTGAACAAAATTTTGATTCTTCCAAATTTCTCCCAAAATTTTGGTAAAATTTTTATTCTAACGAATCAATTCACTCATCTCTAATTTGTCCTTTATTCAGTGTGTATATAATGAACTGGCTAATAAAATGCAATGGCCACCACAGTCAAAAGCTTCCAAGGATTTGATGGGACTTTCAACAAATCTGGACTTGGTCTATAATGCTCAGAAAATTATAATGTGCAAAGGTATCTTTCTAGTGACTATAACAGGTTATTTGTCAATGATAGACAGCACATGACCTGAATTTTCAACTTCTTGAAAGAAAATTGCTGCTTAATGTTTACATTAAAGTGTCAGTGTTAAATACAGCAGTTAAAAGCAGGAGTTGTAACACTGAGGGCAACTGATAATCTTGAGAGGAGCATGCTAATCACTGGGCAAGCAGTTAGTGGGGTATAAATGGAGGGTAGAGAAAAGGGTCAGAATGAGCAGGTAAGAAGCAGAGTTAATGTAGGCAGAGGCAACAGAAAGGGGTCCAGTAAAAGGAAAACTGCCCCTGTTACTGTGCTCCCAAGCAAAATTTCCAAGGCGGGTGTTAATGCAAGGGTGTCAGTCTCAGAAATGGCAGCCCCAGCAGATACTGTACTCCTAACATCTGGGAGGACAGTACAGGTAGTAGTGGGTGGTAGTACTGCAGGTAGACCTCGCTAGTTATAGGGGATTTTATATTCAGGAAGATGGATAGAATAATTTGTTGCCAAGACCACTTCGATTGAATAGTTTGCTGTCTTCCTGGTGCCAGGGTTTGGCATGTGGTGGAATGGATTGATTAATTACTGGGTGCAGCTGGTGTTGACGCAACTGTCATGGTCCATGTTGGAACCAATGACAATACATGGTAGGTGTAAGGTCCGTAAGGATAATTTCAAAGGACTAGGTTACAAGCTGAAGGGAAAAACCTCCAAGGTGGTATTCTCTGGAATACTGTCTGTGCCATGCGCAATATAGGAAAGACGGTGGGAGCTCAGAGATCAAAATGCATGGTTTAAGGCCTGGTGTACGGCAGAGGGTTTTGGTTTCATAGAGCACTGGGCCGACATTTCGTTAGGGTACAATCTGTATTCTAAGGATGGTTTGCACCTGAATGGAGGGGGGTCTGCTGTGGTGGGGAGAGAATACTAGCAGAGGTGGTTGAGTTAAAATAGGTATGAGGGAAGAGGGTAAGGCAGAAAATGAAGTGGTAGATAGGTCAGAGATGGGACAGAATATATTGGTGGCTGGAGAAATTATGGGGGAGTTATTAGGGCAATGGATAGGGAGATCCACATGTCAAAATCCTACAATAAAAATCTCAAAATCTTAGTGTGGAAAATGAAAGAGTAACTTAAAGTGCATGTTTCCAAATGCTAGAAGCCTAGCAAGCAAAATGGGGGAGCTGGAGTCCATTGTATTGGAGGAACACATACAGTATCTCACAAAAGTGAGTACACACCTCACATTTTTGTAAATATTTTATTATATTTTTTCATGGGACTGAAGATATGAGTCTTTGATACAATATAAAGTAGTCAATGTACAGCTTGTATAACAGTGTACATTTGGTGTGCCCTCAACACAAAACCATGTCTATACCGCTGGCAACAAAAGTGAGTACACCCCTAAGTGAAAATGGCCAAATTAGTCATTTTCCCTACCCTGTGTCATGTGACTCATTGGTGTTACAATGTTTTTTTTGGGGGGGGAAGGGGTGCTTTCAACTTAATTAAGCAGCATATATATGTTATTACTGTAGCAATACCAACGGTGTGGCAAAAATATACCTGTGTGTTAAGTTTAAATTGATCATTACGCCTCAATCGTCCATTAACGTCTTTTCACTTTCCACAGGTCGCAATAATTTTTTTTTTTGGGTGGGGGTCTTTCAATTGAATTCAGCAGCATATATACATAATTTCTGCAACAATATTCATTGTGTGGCAACAATCTTCCTGTGTGTGTTAAGTTGAATCTGAGCGTCATGCATCAATTATCCATTTTACGTATTTTCATTTTCCACATGGTCACAATAAAAAAAAATTTGGCGGGTTGCTTTCAATTTAATTAAGCTGCATATATACGTGATTTCTGCAGCAATACCCACAGTGTTGCAGCAATCTACTTTTGTGTGTTAATTTGAAATTGAGCGTCATGCCTCAATCGTCCATTTATGTATTTTCAGTTTGCATTGGTTAGAATTTTATATATTTTTCGCATTTTTAAATGTAATTAACCCAGCATATATATATATATGTGATTACTACAAGATACAAAGTATAGCAGCAATCTACCTGTGTGTATTAACAAGAAATTCGGTATCAAGCCTCAGTCGTCCGTTTACGTATTTTCAGTCTCCACATGGTTGGAAATTAAGTATTTTGGCATTGTTAAATGTAATTAAACCAGTATATATATATATATATATATATATATATATATATATATAATTACCACAAGACATAAGGTATAGCAACAATTTGCCTCTGTGTATTAACAAGAAATTGAATGTCAGGTCAATTGTCTGTTTCTGTGAAGTCTATTTCCACACAGTTGGAATTTAAATGTTCTTTGGGACTTGTTCAATTTAATTAAACTAGCATATAGGGCAAGCATACTCAAACTGCGGCCCTCCAGCTGTTTCAAAACCACAACTCCCAGCATGCCCAAACAGCCTACAGTTATCAGCCTACAGCAGGGCATTATGGGAGTTGTAGTTTTACAACAGCTGGAGGGCCACAGTTTGAGGAGGCCTGATGTAGTGGATCAACACCAATACACAGACTCAATCATTTTTTTTTAAATTGGGGACTGATCAGCATTTATACGTGATTACTACGTCAATAGTAAGGGTAGCATACAAAAGTTTCTGGGAGTGATAACGAATTTGGCCCAAATCTGTTTCCCTATTTCTCACGTTTTTAATCAATTAAATTTTATTTTTTGGGGGGGAGAAGTTGTTGATTATCTTCTCAAACCAGCAGCATACTACACCAATACACAAGGTAGTGACAACAGTATCTCAGAGGCCTAAAAATGTCCAGGTTACGGAAGGCTTTCCCTTACAAATTCGATTGCTGCAAATTTCAAACCCATTGGATTACTGGCATGGTGTATTCTAAAGTGATTTGATAATGTGTGTTTGTCATACCCCTTTTTAATATTATCATTATGTTTGGCAATTCTTCTTTTGAGGGCTCTCTTCGTTCGTCCTATATATTGTCTCAAACATGGGCATTCGATTACATATATGACCGATTTACTATTGCAGGTGAGTGTTTCTTTTATCTCCCAACTGAAACCATTGGTTGTAGATGATACTACAGTTGTCTTTCTATCAAAATTGGCTTGTTTACAGTTTTTACATAGTTAGTGTGTTAGTGTGGTTTGCTTTTTATTATTTCTAACCGTTGGTGTTATTTGTAGCCTCAATTTTGTGACCGAGTATATACTATTGGTGACTGTTTTGGAATTACAGACCCCCAATATTCTATCCTCCTTTAAGGTCCCTTTCACACGAGTGAGTTTTCTGCACGGGTGCAATGCGTGCCATGAACGCATCCCACCCGCACTGAATGCTGACCCATTCATTTCAATGGGTCTTTGTACATGAGTGTTGTTTTTCACGCATCCCTTCTGCGTGGCGTTAAAAAAATTGCAGCATGTTCTATATTCTGCATGCCTTCTTTCGTCAATAGCCAATCTGATACGCTCAGATCATTTATCTGGCTCCAGGGGTGCACCCCATCCTGGCCGCCTGGCTCAACAGGTCTGGGGTCATTCCTCGTACAGCACACATGTTTTCGCTTGTTTTTTTTTTTTCTTTTAGGTTCTAACCTATTTCCAGGTTCCAGTCAGACCTGTCCAAGTAAGTGCTCACTGACATCCTCGGCGACCCCAACGGGTCAATGTTTCTCGGTTAATCAGATTCTTCATCTATCCAGGCAGGTCGATTTTCTCCTGCTAGTTCATGTTACGATGTTCTGTATTCGGGTCAAGCATGTCTAGAGCCTCTGATATAGATGACAGCCTTTCTGTCCCTGAAATGTTCGTTTCAGGCCAAGCCGGTCCTTCGTTCCTAAGGAATTGGACCATTCCAAAATTATTTGTGGAACTTAACAAGAAGGGC
Source organism: Bufo bufo (assembly GCF_905171765.1). NCBI lineage: Eukaryota > Metazoa > Chordata > Amphibia > Anura > Bufonidae > Bufo > Bufo bufo. The sequence goes on along the minus strand of NC_053394.1, from coordinate 277,668,206 downwards.
ATCCCGCACCCAGCCTCCGCCAGAAAGGCAGAACTGTTTAAGCTGCTCATGACCAGCCCTAACCCTTCCGGGGATCAGCCGGGCACGTCATCCATCCAGCTCTCGCTGGTTCAGCTACAGTCCACCTTGAACACACTGGTCGACTCGGTGGCTGACGTCCAAGCTAGAGTAACGGAACTGGAGTCACGGGCCTCCATGGCCACCTATTTGTACATGGTCACTGACCTGGGTCACAAGTATGGGGGTTCAGCCTTCTACGATTACCATCGATCATTCTCGGCAAAAGCGGCAGCAGCTTTGGCTCAATTTCAGTATGTCACCAGATGGGCCAGCATTCATACAGAACTATTCTGCCGTCACTTCGCGGGGCTCAGGGCACCCACCTGCGCGGTGTGTCAGTCCATTTTTCATACCTCCGAGTGGTGTCCAAACACCACCCAACCGCGCAGGAATGGGCTCTCCCGGGGACCTGCAGGACCCAGCAGGCCACCTTTTCAACCGACAAGCTTGGTCGCCCCATCATCTACCTGGGAAGGAGCCAAGTTTGTAATAATTTCAACACAGGTGGTTGCTCCTATTGCAGTTGCAGAGCACTCCACGTAAAAGTCAGCAATCCTGACTAGCCTACATTAACGTGGACCTCCTGGCGGCTCTCCTCCAGGGCCACCATGACGAGAACTTTGTGGCGTTCCTGTTGGCAGGCTTCTCGGAAGGATTCCACACCGGGCTCGTCGCACTACCGCAGGTCTCTTGGGAGGGCAGGAATCTTCTGTCATCCACCGGGGATCCAGCAGCAGCGGGGGAGTTAATACAGTCCGAAGTAGATAAAGGTTTTCTTATAGGTCCCTTTCCATCCATACCCTTTCATTCGTGGCGTATCAACCCTATCGGCCTGGTCTGTAAGAAAAACACTAATAAAAAAAGGTTGATCTACGACCTGTCCGCCCCTCATGTTTCTGCAATTCCTAGCCTTAATTCACTCATTCCTTCGGAGGAGTTCTCCATGAAATATTCCTCCATAGACGAGGCCATACGAGCCATTCTGTTGTATGGCAGAGGCGCTTGGTTGGCAAAAGTGGATGCATTCAAGCTCCTCCCCATCCAACCTCAGTTGTGGCAGTACTATGGCATTAAGTGGGCCGGCCGATATTACTTCGCCAACAGGCTCACTTTTGGCTCTAAAAGCAGCCCTTGGTTGTTCGACCAGTTCGCCAAGGCACTACACTGGATCCTGGTCTATCACGGCAGACTGCAGACGGTCATCCATTACCTGGATGATTTTCTGATCATTGAGGGCCCACAGGACAGATCAGGCAATCTCGCCACCCTCCTAGAGATATTCGCCAGTCTAGAGGTTCCGGTCGCCCAGGCCAAGACTGAAGGTCCCGCCACTAGGGTCACATTCCTGGGCATCGTTCTAGAGAATGGAAGCGAGCCTCCCAGAAGAGAAGCTCGCCCAATGCCGAGAGCTTATTGCCCACGCTGCCTCCTCCGGGTGCCTCACCAAAATCGAGTTGCAATCTCTTCTGGGCCGGCTTAATTTCGCCTCTAGGATCATGCCCCAGGGCAGGACGTTCATATCGAGGCTACTCCAGCTTCTTCCCTTGACACCCGACCAGGACAGCGTCATCCGATTGGACAACCACGCAATGGCAGACCTGGCCATGTGGGAGTTGTTCCTCTCCCGATGGAACGGCATCTCCCTCTTCGTTCCTCCATGGTCGCCCTACTATCTTATCGGATGCTGCCGCTTCCTGCGGCTACGCAGCCATTTGCGGTCGCCATTGGCTGGTTGACCATTGGCCCACGTCCGTCCTGGCGGATGCCGAATCCATCCTCACCTACTCCCTGTTGGAATTGTACCCCATTGTCGCAGACGCACAGGCCTGGGGTCAACAGTGGGCCAACTCGCCAGTGATGTTCATCACCGACAATCAGGCCCTAGTGAACATCATAACCAAAGGTAGGGCTAAGTCCCAAAAAATAATGTCACTTTTACGCCCGCTTGTCTGGCTTTCCCTTTCTCACAATTTCCACTTACACTGCAGCCACGTTCCGGGCCAGCAAGACATCGCGGCAGACGCATTGTCCTGATTTAATTGTCCCCTCTTTTTCCAGGTCATGCCCAAAGCCGATCCTCTCAGATGTCCCACCCCGGCATTCAGTTCCCTGACCATGGTCTGAGTGCTCTCGTCTCCTCAGCAAGGGGACTGGCACTGCAGTCCCTCGCCGCAAATACGGCCAGGAACTAGCAATCTGGCCTAAGAACCTACCAGAATTTTTCCAGGCTCACCCACAGGGCGATCTAGCTGATATCTCGTACATCATGGCCTTCATCGCTCATTGACATCATCACCTAAATCTCTCACACAACACCATCAATTTGTACCTTGCGGGCATCCAACACCACGCCATGCTCCATAACCCGGAAGGGGGCTCCATTTTTTCAGCGCATGCAGTCGAAATTGGCTCATTGAAACATTGAGCACCCATCTCAGTAGTTGGCAACTTGTGCTCAATATGAAGCTATTTTTAGCCACTTCTTTTTGATATGTACTGCAAACAAATGCTTCATCCTTTATCTTCGCCAGAGCATCAACTGAGGTCAGACCTGGTGCTATGGTGAAAATATATAGACAATATTCTGATTATATGGGAGGGTTCACACCAGGCATTATTGGAATTTATAGAACTAATTAATAATAACCACTATAATCTGAAATTCACCCCTAATATTAATTCACAGATGGTGACATTTTTAGATTTAAAAATAGAAAAAAAGGATGGAGCTTTTTTTTATTCTTATTTAGTTTTTTGGGGATTTTGTATGGGATGTTATATTTGAGTTGTTGTAACTATATTACAGATAGTCGTTTAGTTAGACGTATAGACTGAACAAAGGGTGAAATAAAATAATGTAATATGTGTCCATAACAGTTGTCAGTGGAATGGCCAGAATAGTTGTATTTAATATCATTGTGAATGAAATGGTTAGTTGTGATCCCGTCCATATTTTGGAACCCACATAGGAGGGTTTAAATCATGAGAAGTAGGTCCCTGCTATTATTCCCTCTTTTACCACTGAGGAAGGAACAGCCTGTTCCGAAACACATCTGGTGGTGGTATCCTGAAGTATTGAAGGTGTGCACTGATATTAACAACATCGCATGAACGCATGCGCGAGCTAAGAGCGAATCGAGCCGGCATACAGAGAAGCCAGCATTCAGCGGAGAAGGAGGCCAGGCAGGAAGGGAATAAACTACGTGTCACGGTGGGATCTGTGAGTAATAAGCTTCTTAGTTATTACTAGGACTATCTGCGGACCCATCTAAGGTATATGAGAACATCTATTATTCATGCATAATCTGTAGTAGCTTACTATAAAGCAACATTGTAAGCCATTTAATATAAATAGAATGCTGGACACAGATTGCTAACGAGCATTGCGAGTTTGCTATTAACTAAGAGGACACAAGTGATAACTATCGATATCTAAGGAGGACACAAGTGACAATCATGAACTTATTGCAATAGATGCACACCAAACTGATAAATTAAAAGGAAACCAGGAAACCGTTTTTTAATGAAGGAACTTTTATACATATATGAATTTTCTATGTGTGAGCCCCCCCCCCCCCCCCGTTCATCCGCTGTTGGCCCCGTTGATTTCTGCGCCTTATATTATAATGAGCCGACTCGGTTATACTAGGCGGAGACTCGCCTAGTGAGCGTATCCAATGAGAGCGCACCGCTATTAGCCAGGGAGGAGCTCATTCTCCGCCTAGTATAACAGTGTCGGCTCATTATAATATAAGGTGCCAAAAACAACGAGGCCAACAGCGGATGAACGGGGGGGTTTGGAAAAAAATAAAAGTGGCATGTCATCAGTGGGGGCCGCCCTATAAGGGAAGACCATAATTAGACTAGGGCTAAACTGATAAAAGGTCCTCTTTAAGCCATATTGGTACCCCTTAGAATTTTGTTCAGGGTGCGGGTCACCACATAGAGGGCTCTAAGTGCCGCTTCTGGCACCCGTGCCATAGCTTCACCACCACTGCCCTATACCATCAAGGGCATCAACCAACATCAGAGTGGGCCCTGAAGGAATCCAGTGCCTTCCTTCCTGTCACTGTATGCCAGCCCAGGGAGCTCTTCAGAACCATAAGTACCAACTACTACACCCATCAGACCACCACACTCACGTAACCCCTGCAGCTCGGTCTCTCTCTCTCCCAATATATATATATATATATATATATATATATAGTGGGGATCAATGATGACCCCTTGTACCTTCCTACATACCCCCCCCCCCTCCTCCCCACTTTGTTCAACCCTGAGGGGGTGAACACACGCTAGACAGTATACCCGGGACAGGGCATCCGTGTTTCCCTGTAACTGGCCTGCCCTGTGTTTCACCGAAAACTTAAAGTTCTGTAAAGAGAGAAACCATCGGGTGACCCGGGCATTTCTGTCCTTGGCCTGGCTCATCCATTTGGGGGGGGGGGGGGCGGTAAGTCACCAGGCATAGCCTTTTCCCCCCAAAAAAGTAGCGGAGAGATTCTAGTGCCCACTTGATAGCCAGGCACTCTCTCTCCACTACACTGTACCTGGTCTCGGTTGGGGTAAGCTTACGGCTGAGGAAGACAACGGGATGCTCCTCCCCATTGACTTCCTGAGACAGCACAGCACCGAGGCCTACTTTGGAGGCATCGGTCTGTACTATAAACTCCCTTTTAAAGTCGGGCGTCACCATAACCAGGGACACACACAGGGCCAACTTCAAAGTGGAGGAAGCCTTTTCCGCCTGATCATCCCAGTGAACCATCACTGACTTGCATCCCTTCAATAGCCCTGTCAAGTGTGCAGCCACCATAGCAAAGTGGGGGACAAACCTCATGTAATATCCTACCATTCCCAGGAACGACTTTACTTGCCTAGTAATGACAGGTCGGGGCCAATTCCGTATCACCTCTATTTTGTTCACTTGGTGTTTAATGACTCTGCACCCAATAACATACCTAAGGTATTTCGTCTCCTCTAACCCTATCGCACATTTTTTGGGGTTAGCTGTTAGTCCAGCCTTTCGAACGGAGTCCACTACAGCCTGTACCTTGGGTAGGTGACTTTCCCATTCGGTACTGTGGATGACAATATCTTCCAGGTAAGCCGAAGCGTACCAACGGTGTGGACGCAGCACAATGCCCATGAGCCGTTGAAAGTTGGCGGGGGCGCCGTGCAGACCAAAGGGTAACACCTTATACTGATACAGCCCCTCTGGTGTGATGAAGGTATTTTTTCTTTGCAAGCCTCCATTAAGGGTACCTGCCAGTACCCTTTGGTGAGGTCCAAAACAGAAAAATACCGGGCTTGGCCTAACCTCTCAATAAGCTCATCCACTCGAGGCATGGGATATGCATCAAATTTGGAAATCTCATTTAGTTTGCGGAAATCGCTGCAGAACCGTAATGTCCCGTCTGGCTTGGGAATCAAGACTATTGGACTGGCCCATTCACTTTTGGACTCCTCAATTACGTCTAGTTGTAGCATTAGCTGCACTTCTTCCGAGATGGCTTGTCACCGAGCCTCGGGTACCCAGTATGGTTTCAACCAGACTCTGGCCTGAGGCTCAGTGAAAATGTCATGTTGGATGATAGAAGTGCATACAGGGAGGGGCGAGAACACGTCAGTGTTCCTGCTGACAAACTCCCTGGCCACCTAAGTCTGTTTAGAGAAAAGGCTGTCAGCAATCTTCACTGGGGCAACTGCTTCCCGTGTATCAGACTGGAACCTCTTCACCTAGAAAACCCGGCCGCGGGCTATTGTCAGTACTGATCTGCCTATTTTTCCAAGGTTTCAGTAAATTCACATGGTACACCTGCTCCGGCTTTTGCCGCCCTGGCTGGTGTACCTTGTAGTTTACCTCACCAACTTTTTTGAGTACTTCATAGGGTCCCTGCCACCTAGATAGGACTTACTGTCGACCATCATTACCAGAACCAGAACCAGAACCTGATCTCCCGGGCTAAAGATCCAGACCCAAGCCTGGGATTATAGACCTCTGTGGGCTCTCTGGGCTCGCTGGGCTGCCTCCGTATGTTCCCTAATAAGGGGCAACACTGTCTCTATCCGCTCTTGCATCTGGGTGGCATATTCAATTACACTTTTATATGGTGTGGGTTGTTGTTCCCACGCCTCTTTGGCTATGTCCAACAGACCGCGAGGATGTCGGCCATATAGCAGTTCGAAGGGCGAGAACCCAGTAGAAGCCTGGGGCACTTCTCGCACTGCGAACATGAGATAGGGCAAAAGAAGGTCCCAATCCCTCCCATCCTTAGACACCACTCTTTTTAACATATTTTTTAATGTTTGAAACCTTTCTACGAGGCCGTCCGTTTGCGGAAAATAAACGGACATCCGTAGCCGTTTTATGGGCAGTAATTTACAGAGTTCCCTCATGACCTTTGACATAAAAGGGGTCCCTTGGTCGGTCAGAACCTCTTTAGGTAGCCCCACTCGGGAAAACATCTTCATTAACTCCTTAGCTATGAGTTTGGCCAATGTATGTCGCAGGGACACCGCCTCCGGGTACCGAGTGGCATAGTCTAGGACGACCAAGATGTGTTGGTGGGTCTAGCGGACTTCGGTACTGGGCCTATGAGATCCATAGCTATTCGCTCGAACGGAACCTCGATAATCGGGAGAGGTACCAGGGGACTACGGAAATGTGGCTGGGGGCTAATTATCTGGCAAGTTGGACAAGATTTACAAAATTCTTCCACCTCTCTGAACACACTGGGCCAGTAAAATGGTTGGAGTATCCGGTCCTGCTTTTTCTGCCATCCCAGGTGTCCCCCAAGAACATGTTGGTGGGCTAGCTCCAACACGAGCTTGTGATACGCCTTGGGCACCACCAGCTGTTCAACATGCTCACCCCGTAGTTGGTTTACCTGATATAGCATCTTCTGATGAACCACAAAACAGGGAAACATCGACTCGGCCCCCGGTTGTTGAGGTTCACCATCAACTATTGCAACATTTTACCAGGCCCGAGATAGCATTGGGTCCCGGTGCTGTGCTGTACCAAAATTTTCCCCGGAGACGTTGAGGTCTGCCAACTTAGGACCCGGCGGCAAATCCTCCACATCTCCCACCATTACACTCAGCGGAGCTGTCTCACCCTCTCTCACCGAAGTGGCCTCCACTCCTAACACTGGCCCTTCGGATAGGTTCCCAGGGTTCTGGCCTCCCCCCTGAGCAAGGCCACTCTACTGGGGTTACGCCACTCTCAAGGGTATTGGTAACTTTCGTATCAGGCCACAGTGCCGAGAAACCCTGAAGTCTCTCCCAATTATAAGTTCATAATGTAAATTGGTGGCGACCTCCACCTCGTGGTTCCACCTGCCGGCCACCGTGGACAGAGAAACCAGACTCCCTGAGTCCAGCAGAGCTACCGACAAAGTGTCTCCCACTTCCATCTGGCACAGGTGGCTATTGTCTATAGTCTCTGGAGTACCTGTTGCACACAGCTTCCTGGCATACAAGGAATGGTGGTAGCCATAGTTAGTATCCATGGGTTAGCCCCGATGGTGACAGTCGGCCCTTATGTGGCCAGGCTCCTGACACCACCAGCAGACTATCGGAGCTAGGTCTGCAGGGTGTATATCCTGGGCGGGTTTTAGAGGCACCAGTCGCCGGGTCTGGGGTGGGGATTTCTGGGGTTTCACTGCCCCCCTCCTAAAAGAACTCCCCTGTAGAGTCCTGGAAGCCTCATAGTGCTCCACCAGGTCGACCATCTTAAGGGCATTACCAGGAGACACCTGGCCGATCCAGTGCTGGAGAGGATTCGGCAAAGCCCTCCAGAATACATCAGCCAAACAGCATAGCAGTGGAACTCAGAACGTCAGGCTGCAGCCATTTTTGCAACCGGTGTAACAGATCATAATACTGAGGTCTCGCTGGTTCAGCAGGGTTAAACTCCCACTGATGCACTCGCTGGGCCCCGACCAACACATTCACCCCCAGTCTTGCCAGAATCTCACCCTTTACTGTCGTGTTATCGACCGCTTGATCATCTGGTAAGTTGAAAAAAACCTGTTAGGGTCCGGATGCCAGGAACAGAGCGATGATCTCAGCCCACTGATCTCGGGGTAGTTTCTCCCTCACGGCCACCTTTTCGAACACCGCCAGATAGTTCTCGACATCGTCCAAGGGGGTCATCTTCGGGCATCGTGGACGCTCTGGGATGCTCCTGCCACTTGTAAAGCCATCACATGTTGCAATAGCAGCTGGTTGGTTTCCTGCTGCTGCTTATTAGCCTCCTGCTGTTGCAAGTTAGCCTCCACAAGGGCTTTCAGCTTCCATTTTGTCGAAAGGTTGTAATCTCGCTGGTTTGATGTAAGACATACAACCGTTCCCGGAAAAACTAAAATACTTCAGCCTTCACGCCAGCCTCAATGCACTTGCCCGCATCCTCCACCAACAGCTCGCTCTGGTAGTTGGGATAAGCGGGTGCAGTACAGAGGCAAAGTACAAGTTCGTAATTCAAATGTCTGTGTTTATTCACACATAAGGTCAAACAAAAAACTTTCTATCTTTGCAGGGTTGGTGTTTGGTCACACCGAGTAGAAAGTTCATGCATAACAAAAAAATGTCACCCTGTCAGTGGTTCTGCCTCCAGCAGTCTAAATGCAGGCTTTAGGTGGCCTGCTCTCCCAACACACGGGTCTCAGCTTTTCAGCCCAGCACAGGGCTCAGATCACAACACACAGGGAATTACCTACTGCTGAGCCCAGCTGCCTTTTTAAGGATAGCCAGGTGCTGTCAAAACCCAGCCTGGAACGTGGGGAGTAGTCACCCACCCAGCACTTTGACTACTCCGAATAAGAGCCGTCCCAGATCAGCTATTTACAGCCATACTAAATAGCAAAAGTGTCAATCAGCATAAGCTGCCGCTGACAAATGAAAATACCGGCTCTTACTTCACCGAGGCCCGGAACCTCGGTGACACTTACCTACCATCAATGACGACCCCTTGTACTTTCCTACTATAAATATATATTTGAATCAGGTCCATATAATATAAAACTGATGCTGTACTGCAGTGCATATATCGATTTTGCCATTTTTTTTATGGTTTTAATGTATGTAGTATTTGTGTAAGGGTACTTTCACACTAGCGTCCTTGAATTCCGGAAGGCAGTGATCCAGCAATCTGTATGTAAACGGATACCATTTGTAAATGGATCTGGATGCGGATCAGTCTCACAAATGTATTGCAATACCGGATCCGTCTCTCCGGTTGTCTTCTGGAAAAACCGATCCGGTGTTTATCTTTTTCTCATTTTTAAAGGTCTGCACATGCGCAGACCGCAAAGCTGGATCTGTTTTTCCAGAACACTTAGGGACAGATCTGGCATTAATGCATTTCAATGTAAAATAATGCCGGATCAGGCATTCCTGCAAGTGTTCCGGAATTGTGGACGGAGAAAATACCGCAGCATGCTGCAGTATTTTCTCTGTCCTAAAACCGTACAGTGAACTGAAGACATCCTGATGCATACTGAACGGATTGCTCTCCATTAAGAATGCATTAGGAATAAACTGATCAGTTTTTTTCCGGTATTGAGTCCCTAGGACGGAACTCAATACGGGAAAATAAAAATGCTAGTGTGAAAGTACCCTAATATATAAAACTAATAAACATTTAATCATTGGTATTTACAAATGCATTTAAAGGGTTCTTCCGGTTGTTAGAAGTTAGAAGCTATGCTGTGGATAGGGGATAACTATTAGATCATTGGGGGTCTTAACGCTGGGAACCTTAGTGATCACAAGAAGGGGGCCCTGTACCCCCTGCAGCCCCCTGAGATGAACGGAGTGGCCGGTCACACACGCGTACCAGCTCCTCTCCATTCATCTCAGGGGGGTTGCAGGAGGTACAGGTACAGTTCTGATTATTACTGGATAACCATGATTTTAAACCCCCTGCTATCAAGGCAAAATGGGGGGAATATTTTCCTCTTGCAGAAAGGGAGGACAAATTACGTTACTACCAGGAAACACTGTGTATACAGCTTACGGCGAGCAAACGCCTGCCACCAGTGTGTCTGAAATAGAGGCCCCCCTCCCACCGCTACGAGCTGCAGAAGCTGCAGCAGCCATTTCAGTCTTCTCAACATGATGGAGCGGTTTTTCCACATGCCGTGCCAGGTTGAGGCCAGTCAGCTGCTGCTGCCTCCATCATTCTGCCATCATGTTAATGCTGCAGCTTGCCAACCATCATGTTCTATAAGGCTGCTTCTGCCGCCTCCATTATGCCACCGCCACCCTCATGCCACTGCTGCGACCTGCCTGCCATCATGTTATGTACAGATGCTGCTGCCCCCATCATGCCACTGCTGCGGCCTGCCAACCATCATCTTACATAAGGCTGTTGCTGCCTGCCTACCAACTTGTACCATATGGATGCTGCTCCCTGTGCTTATCATTGCTAATCACCTACTGTCCCCACTATAAATGCAAAGCATCTGCCACTACTACTATTACTAATACTACCCATAGACAGTTGACCGCCTTGTATGTTCCATGCTATGCCACTTCTGCTGCTTCAAAAATTTGTTGAAACTGAACCGAACCAAATCTTGAGTGGTTCGCTCATCTTTAATACATATATTGTTATTAGTACATGCAACAACATGAAGAGAGTTTTGCGGAGACTAAATTGCTAAAGTATAATATTTGAAATATGATAGCTGATATAAATTATGCAGTTCATATGCCTCTTTCTGCCTCTGGGCCTCATTTACACCATAGCTTCCATAAAGTATGCAGCTCTATTCCCACCACTTTGATTGATTTTATAGCCAATTCTATAAATTTGAAATAATACTAAATGTTATTTATGGTTATACCCTCCAGAGTAATGGTCTTAGTCAAAAAAAATCCACTATGGATACTGTGGCCAATGCCCAATATAGATTATTTAGTTCTGTATAAATACCAGTTCTTTTCTTTTTCTGAACTCTTACTAAATAGTCTTTGGGAGAGAACTTTTACATAAAAATTTGTTTAAACTTCCAATCCACACATCTCTACTACATCTCTACTCTTCCAGTGGAAATGTAACAAATGTACCCCTCTCGGCTCCAGTGACAACGATCCTCAGCCTCAGCACGGCTGCGCCAGGGAGATGCCCTGCTGAGCAACACCCATGGTGGTGCAACCGCATCCTTAGCAATAGGATGCAATGCTATGTTTCTCCCTGCAGCGGATGCTCAATTATTGTGTGCTAGTGTTTCTGAATAATGGAGCACCGATTCATGGACCTATCAGGTTCTGATCCAGGGACTCGGCGCTCTATTTCAATCCCTTCCTGGCCATACACCAGTGCCAGTGATAGTCTTTTTTGGCTCACCAGCTAGGCTCCCTGTTCCTGCATTGCTGATTGATTCCTCTGTGTCTCTGACTCCGACTTGTCTTCTGATCACTCTCTGACTCGTTTGGTGCATTTTGGTACTACGTGTCCTGTCTGGTTCAGACCCATTTCTGATGACTCTGGCATTGTGTTTGTCTGTCTTTGTTTGTTTGTCCATCTCTGCACTTATATAGCATAGGGACCATGGACCAGTTTTGGTCTAGCTATAAAGGGCTTGTAATGCAAGCAGGTAGGGAAAGTGGGCTGGGTACTAACCCTAGGACTCACTGTACTTGCCTGTCCCTACCTACAATTGTTACAGAAAACATAGGTTAGCAAGGCTATAACTGACCTGTTGCTTTAAATCATTAGTCCAAAATCTAATGTTGATACACATTCAGATCTGGCATGTGATTGAGAGACATGCCACACTGAAATGTGTGTCCTCTGATGCCAAGAACCCCATCTCTGATATAAGGAACTTACAGTGTTTAAGTAGGTATTCGCACATGGAACATTTATCAATATTAAAATGTAGCCCGCCTCCAGCAATAGTATGACAAGATCAACAAGCAAGTGGATTATTATTATTTTTTTAGTTATCCACAAGTCACAAAAGATGCTGAAAGTGTTCCTCATTCACGTCTATGCATCTTTGGGCACGTCGGATTATGTTGGTTGATACTGCTTGCAGCTCTTCAACAGTAATGCTGCATACATAAAAATGTCCTGCTTTTTTCAACAAAATGGGGCAACATGCCACACCTCACGGAACTAACTGGTATGGGTTCATGAACTGTTTACGGAGGAGAGAACTGTGAGCAAGGGGTTATGGCCACCATGTTCCCCAGACTTGTCCACATGCGATATTTATCTGTGGGGAAATTTAAAACAGAAAGTGTCCGCTAACAATCCACATCCCCTGGATGAACTCAAGGAAAACATCACAAACACTAACTGCAGCATCACTGTTGAAGAGCTGCAAGCAGTATCAGCCAACATAATCTGACGTGCCCAAAGATGCATAGACATGAACGAGGACCACTTTCAGAATCTATTGTGACTTGTGGATAATTAAGCTCCTGACAGCCACATTAAAATTAGAAAAACCTTCCCAAAAATGTCACTTTTTTATTGTAGATTTTAAATATTTGTCTGCAGTAAAGCGCACAACACAGGGGACACTATTAGTGACAAAATTAATTTTAGCCTTAAAGGATAACTGTCGTATATATATTTTTTTGAAGTATTGGATTGTGGTCATTATCACCTTGGTGGCCCTATTTCAACTTTTCACTGTGTATTCAGATACCCCTTAATTCCAAATTTTTGTTCCCAGTACTGCCTACTTTTACCTGTGCTTAAAGGGCTTCTGTCACCCCACAAAACTTATATATTTTTTTTTTGGATAGTTACATTCCTTATAGCGCGATATAGGAGAATATAATCTTATCACTTACTTTCATGCGGCCGTTTCTTTAGAAAACAAAGTTTTATAATATGTAAATCCGGTCTCTACCAGCAAGTAGGGCGTCTACTTCCTGGTAGCCACAGCAGGGCCAGCCGTGTTGATTGACAGGGCCAGCCGTGATCTCCTCCTCCGGCCGGCCCTGTCAGTATTTCAAAAATCGCGCGCCTCTGTTCATTCGGTGCAGGCGCTCTGAGATGAGGAGGCTCGTCTCCTCAGAACTCCCTCAAAGTAAGTGAAAGAAGTGAAAGTAAGTGATAAGATTATATTCTCCTATATCGCGCTATAAGGAATGTAACTATCCAAAAAAAAAAAAATGAGTTTTGTGGGGTGACAGAAGCCCTTTAAAATAGGGTTGCTAGGCATGGTCCGTCTATCAACAGATAGACGGAGCACGCAGCGTGCAGGGTCACATTACTGACAGCCAGGGACTGTAAGTAAATGATTAAAGCCAGGTCCTCCCCAGCAGCTGATAACAGTGCCTGGGCTGTGTGCACTTCTCCCTGTCCCTGTGCTTGGCAGACGCTCCCTCACTCAGCAGAGCTGGGGGAATGTGCAGTAAGCCGGATTGGGACAGATGCACACTGGCGCAATATTAATAGTTTTTAGTTTGTGACGCCAATTGCAGCTTGCGCAGGTACTGTAGCAGGGCCCTTTAAGATGTTATAGCTCACGTACCAGGTGAGGAATGCCAGAGGGGGATAATGTCTGTGTGTAGTAGGTATGGTGTCAACGGTGTCTCCTACCTTGGTACGCTGGACTCCTGGATCCTGGCTCACTTGCAATAAAATTGAGTGTGGTCAGTAGGAGTAATTGAGGAATGAATGCAATCCAGACAGGAAATATAATCCAACTCGTCTTTACTTAATGCAGCTTTGAATCCATACAAGATACAGCAATAGTCTTGGGTCCCAACAGGTATTGGCAATATGTGGCAGGAATTACCATATATTCTGCTTCTTGACATATGCCTAGTAGATCTGGCAGGTATCTATCTTCTGCTCTGTCTGTGGTCTGCTTGGTTTGGGCCTGACTAGCTGAAGGAGGTATTTGGCTTCTCCTGGTCTTTGGATTAAACACTCACAGTTCTGCTCGCAGGGAATGGCTTCCTGGAGATCTGGAGATCTGGAGGTGGCTGCTTGCTTTTCCACCAGCACTGAGGTTGATGGCTCAGTCTGGGAAGGATGATCCTTGGGCCTCAGCTGAGGCTGGATTCTAGGTTGGGATCCCTGTGTCTGGGAGCTCCAGCTAACACAGCCTTCCCCTAGCAGGGGGGCTGGTACACACTAACTAGAACTTCCTTTCCTCCCCATGAGGTAGGATGTGGGAACATTCCACTCCTCCTCAAAGAGGGGGGAGCTAGATTGGACTGGCTATGGACTGCTAAACATATTGCTGCCACCTGCTGGTGTACATGGAAATTACAGCAAAATACATAAAACAGGCCTGGGAAATACATATAATAATGAATGCAGTGTTATATTACACAAGATGACAATACATATGCACCTGACATGATGCAGCGGGGAGACAGAAGTTTAGTGACATACTTTAGGATGTTACAAATGCAGAGTTGAAACAGCGCAGACCAGGGAAGGGAGATCTGCCATCTGCTCAGTGTATAAATGAAAGCAACATGTGGTAAGAGGACCCCTTTGTGCTGCAGGAGATTAACCCTTTAGGGGGGAGGGCTCTGGTTACTGACACTTTTGGGGGGCTATTGTTACTGGCTAGTGAGGGCAGGCGGGATTAGCCTCAGGGTGAGGGCAGTGGCGGCCATCTTAACTAAATAGTGAAATTGCAGTTTTATGCAGGCTGGTTGCTAAGGGCTGAATCTTATTAAATATGGGGTAAGTCAGTCTAATAGTAACTGATTCTGGAATATCATGTTATTAGTAACTACATATATGAAAATTGAAATTAGGCTCTAAATGTGACAGTTATCCTTTAAGGACCAATAATATTTTCTCCCTTTGTGTTTTAGCAGTCATAACTTTTTAATTTTTTCTTCCAAATTTTGTTTGTAGGTTTTTTAGGAACCATTTTGGGGTATATATAGAGTATTAAATAAATTGTATCATTTTATTTTAAGGGGGTAAAAATAATATAATTTAGCTTGGACTGTAGCTGTTATTTTGGTCTTGTATGAAAGCCTGGAATGCCAGGCCCATGCTTCTAGCTGCTACCATTCAGAAAATATCAGTAGCAAAAGCAGCCATCCCCCATTCCACTTCTGCCCAAGCTCAGCTTGGGCAGAACAGTTAAGTACTTTTCCCACCGCCCTAACTGAGCTCGGACAGAACAATTAGGTGGTTAGAAAAAATTCCTCTTGCTCGTTCATCTTGTCATACTATCGCTGGAGGCAGGCTACTTTTTTATGGGCCACCCTGTAGTATGTATTAGGTCATCCAAGGACTTGGAACCACCATCAATCCTGTCCCTCATTCTCTATAATCATGCCAGAATGAGAGGGGGAGATGAATAAAATAGTTTACACACTATACATCTCCTGCAAGCTGAATTATACAGAACATGATCCTTATTCTCATGATTGGGGGGATCTCATACGCCCTTTGATATAACTTGTCTTCTAAAGGTAATGCATGTTCCTGGCAAGAAAACCCATATAATGACAGCCAAACACCAATGTTTATGCACTCCAACTTTTATGGGATATTCAGTTCTGCAATATAAGAGCAAGAAGAGCCGCAGACCTAGTTGTACCAGCTACGCTGTTTAAAACCTTCTTACCTCCAAGTTTGTCACTCAGGAAGGCATTATCACCTTACAATAAGAGAGATGTGCGAGAAACAAAATCGATGTGCGAGAAAACAGGATCCGCTCAGATAACTATATAGACGGCTTCGGGGTGGCGGGAGTGAATGATAAAATAAGTCTATATGCTGATGACGTGATTCTGTTCCTGGATCAGGGATGGAAAATCCTTCCTTATGTGATAGAGGTAATAGAGAATTATGGTAAATTATCAGGTTATATGATTAATTGGACAAAGTCATCGCTCCTCCCGCTGAACCGGAAGGCCGTAGATGAAGGGAGGGGGGTCCGCGTTCTGGCCCCCAAGGATACTTTGGAATATTTGGGAGTTAAGATTGGGGTACCCATAAATTGGTTTTACTAGCTGAATCTGGCCCCGGTACTGAATAAAGTTAAGATCAAGATAAGCGCTTGGCAGAAATTGATGTTGGCTCAGACAGATCGAATAGCATTAAGATGATTATTTTGCCTATCGTCTTGTTCCCGATATGTGCCTCCCCAATTTGGATCGACGATATCTTTTTTCATAGATTGGAGATTCTGATCAACGATCTAATTTGGGGAAGAAAGAGGGTGCGTATAAAACAGAGATACTTATGGTTGTCGGAGGAAGATGGTGGGTTGTCACTTCCCTTTTATCAAGGTTATTATTTATGTGCACAGATACAGCATTGTTGTTTTTTGAAAGAGAGTTTACTCCTACGGTACTTGACTAAAGTGATGGATAAACCAATAGAGAATATTTTTGCATGTTTGGAGACTGGGTATATGGGATTGGAGAAGTCCTTGCCGATCCCTTGCTCACTACAGAGGGCATAGAATAAGCTGAAGGACATTCTTAAAGTTTCTAGTCCCTTTGCTTTTACCCCTCTGTGGGAGAACAGGGGGCTGGCGGAATTCTTCAAAATTACAGATTTTGGTTATTGGTCACGCAAGGGTATCAATAAAGTGTCTCACCTTTTTTATTCGGGCCATTTTAAATCATTTTGGGAATTTGGTTTCACTTATAGTTCACCACTAGATGTGTTTATGTACTCACGTTTAAAACACACTTTTGTAGCCTCTAGGAATAGGGACTTCCTTTTTCTACGAGAGAATTTATTCTTTGGTTATTGTGACGCTCAGAAGTATGAGAAGGTGAAGATTTCTGCATTGTACGCTAAACTCCGAACGGCATTGGCAACTGTAACTCCTTTTAAAAGTCCGAGTAAGTGGGAGCAAGAGTTGAATTGCTCTCCACTACAGTGGTCCTCCATCTATAAGAATGTGAGGAAGGCGTCGGTTTCCAATGCCCATAGATTAATCCAATTTAAGATCTTGCATCGATTATATTATACCCCAAAAATCCAAGGAAAATTCCCCCAAAATAAAGCTAGGGATTGTTGCTGCCCTAAACGTGGATATGTTAATGCAGACTATGTCCATTTTCTTTGGGGCTGTATTAAAATAAAAAAATATTGGGAGCAAGTCTTCTCTTCCCTACAAAAGGAGTCCGCGTCGAATTACAACCCGGGCATTTTGACAGTGATTTTGGGATACTATCTCTCAGAAATGGAAACCCCCCTCCGGGTCAGACAGATCTGCATGAGGGGATTGATGGTCGCCAAAGCTATGTTGATTAAGTATTGGGGCTCTGTCTCACTGCCCTCAGTAAGCGAGTGGAGTTTATACCTTCAACAAATTAGAGTATATGAGGATATTGCAAGAAATTAGAGGGTGGCACGCAAGACCACTTAGTTATATCTAATGTTGTTCTATAGCTGATGGAATGGATTGGACGGCAGCCAATATGGGGGGGGGGAAGGGGGCTGGGTATTAGTATAATTACTATTATATTGGGTGTGAACTTATATTGATCTGTATAAGTTAGGTATAATGATGTTTATAAATGTTGTGTTATGTATACTGACTTGCTCAATGTTGGACCATGTACTAATTTGTGGTTTCAAAAATAAAATTAAATATTTATAAAAAAAAAATAAAAAAAAATAAACAAAATAAAACATGTCCCAGCCATGTCAGCCATTGATTCTGCCTATGAAATACTGTACATGTGGAGATACGCTGAGGACCACATTCAACCACACATTAGTAAAATAATAACCCATTTAAGCAGCGGTGGCCAACCATACGGACACAAAGAGCCAGAAAAAAAAAACATATGACTACCAGGAGCCACAAGATATACATCGCACGGTTGTTATTTTTATTTCTGTTACGGCGTTCACCGCATAGGAAATATTTTTTAATATTTTAATAGTTTTATATTTTAATAGACTTTTATTCGGGCATGCCGACATGTAATATGTTTATTTTTTATTGTTTGTAAATTTTATATGTAAAATTGGGAAAGGGAGCGATTTAAACTTTTAGTATTTTGATGGGGGTTTTTTTACTTTTATTTTTTATTTTTATTTACTATTTACTTAGGGGCTAGAACCCTTGTCCTCTTCACCCTAATAGAGCTCTATTAGGGTGAATAGGACTTCACACTCTCCCTGCTGCCCTGTGCATAGTACACACAGCAGCAGGGAGCATACCATGGCAGCCAGAGCTTCAGTAGCGTCCTGGCTGCCCTGAGGGGTTAATTTCCGCGGTTCGGAGGATCGCTTGCCCTGTTATTGAGGCCGGGTATGTGATACCGCCACCGGCACCCGCTGCCTCCTATACTTGAATGAATTACATTATAAATTCTAACTATTGGTGGCGCAGTGTCCCCCCCAAGTATTAGTATCATTGGTGGCAGCGGTAGCCACGTCACAGTGGAGAGGGAGGGACTCCCTCCTTCTCTACTGTGGTAGTGAACAGAACATGGTAGGTGCTGAGAGCGGCGCATGCTATGTTCTCTATTAGGCTGTGCAGCTGCTTCCCATCTCCACAGCAAGAGGCGCACTTGAAGTGGCAAAGAGCCGCATGTGGCTCGAGAGCCACGGGTTGGCCACCCCTGCATTTAAGCTTCTCAGCAGACATCAACGGTACGGTACGATCATGTACCATCGGCCCCAACACAACTATTCAATCTGTTGTTACCTTTATTCATGGCATTTGACATTTGCACATTTGCTAGGCCAACATAGTCCTTTGTGTACTATAAAAACTGTGACGAACTGAACCATCACTGGGGCTGCTGGAGAAGCCTGAGGGCCAGCCTCCTTCCTACGGACTATGGACCCAGAACTATGGAGACCCCTCAGACCTTTTGGGGTTACAAGAAACTATGAACCCGGATTTATGTGTGAAATTTATATGCCACATATTTCCTATTGCCCATTAAAGGTGCATGGTGTCGATTCAGCAACACAAAAAGGGTTAACTCTGCACTGAGACTCCCACTGATTGTGTTAGTGATGGGATTAAGATAGCTATAAGAGCAGCCGACTCCTAGATGAGCAGATCACCCTATGATACACTCAGGAGATAATCCCATCACATGTGTCTCCTCGCCCCCTATTCATTCATTATGGAGGGGGTGAAGATGTTTGTTTGCATGTTATTCATTGTTGATTGCGTCAAAGACAATTCCATTGTGTTTGTTAATTGCGTCACAGACAATGCCATTGTGTTTGTTGAATACGGTTAGCTTTTGTGTTTAAACTGTAAAGCTGTAAAGGATTGGCTGCTATGTCATGTCCTCAGTTCCCAACCAGGTCCACGGGGGTGGTACCCTTGTTGTAAAATGTGTATATAAGTCAATGCTTGTGTGTTCAATAAAGAGTTCCTGTTTTACATTCAATATAGAGCCTCGTCTCCTGTGTATGGGGATTGCTATACGCTATATACTCCCCTGGCTATAACTCCTAGCTTTTGGAAGAGCTGTTCCTGTTCCTTGTCCCTGTGGTGGTTACGGTGTAGAGCGGAGTGCTTGGAGTCCTCGGGAAGCACTAGGAGCATCCATCAACGGAGGTACTAAGTCGTGGTGCCAGGAGATCCGTTACAAAAACATTAAAGAGAAGTCAGGTAGGATGAAAAGTCCAGTCCAATTTATTCTGTGGGGAAGTTCTTTCAGATCTTAGAAGTATGGTGTACACTCAGACCAAGTGGTAAATAAAAAATTGCATCTTGAGATTTCAGTATGGAAATGGAGGACAAGATGAATTTGAATTTCACTGACATTGACCTTTGGGAATGTGACAAATCTTTGTTAAAACTTGTGCACTTTTGCCTCTTTTACGTACATCCTTCAGTTATCACACCAGCTAATTCATTTTATAAGTCAATGTATAATTGATAGGAAAGCTTTATTTTGACAAATGGCAGACGCTTCGACCCATGGGCTCTTTCCAGTGCTTTTGAAGTCATGTGGAAGATGCAGCAGCCTGTGAACAGGAATAACTGCAATCACATCGAAAGTGGTTTATGTGAACTGGCGTGAAAAATGCTCCCTAATTGGGCACAATTGCCATCATGGTTTTGCTTCTGCAGCACCTGCTTGAACTTAGCTTTATTCCTTCACATGCATTTATAGTCTGACATGTTATTTACCAAGCTATTCACAAGGGTCTCAAGTGCAGAGCTCTCACAAGAAGGCACAAGAAGGCACTGTAAACAATTCTGCTTAATTCATATCATATGCATGCTGCTCATTCCTTAAATTACTGCCACTGTCAATTCATCATTTGATGCAGAGAAAATTCTAGGCATGTAAATTACAGTAGCGTGGGCCAGGCAGAAAGGTTTATTACTTAATCTCTTTAAACTTAATCACAGTCTTTCAAAGCTACCAGTGCAATTTTTTCAACCAGAGAATGGTTTCATCATACAGTATATGTTTAGGTACATGTGAGAAGATAACATTGGCTTCTGTGATACTCAACTGTCTCCGATTTCCAGAATAAAAGGGTTCTATACTAGTCATTGGCAGATATACCCAAGGCAGGACCTTAGATATGGTATAAGTGGAACAGTCTCTGTATAATGCTGAAGACTATCAATAGAATAGTAACCACAGGGAGAAAAGTCTAATGCACTAACCAGAAACTAAAACAGTGTGGTCTGTAGTAGCTAGTTGGTTCTTCTTTTGCCCCCGATACTTTCCCACCATGTATTGTTGTGACTCCTGTTCTAGAAACACACACTTACATGAGGAGCATATCAAATGCTACGCTTCCACACTTATTGGTGCTCCCTGTAGTTGTTCTCCTAGGAAACAGATACTTCACTTCTGTGTCCACTTCTGGACAAGTAGGACTTTGCTAGAAGTCTCCATGAATCATTGTATTTTTTCTGGTTTACATTTCTCACCTCTTTAACCAGGAAAAATACTAAGGCCCCTTTCACACGGGCGAGTTTTCCGCGCGGGTGCAATGCGTGAGGTGAATGCATTGCACCCGCACTGAATCCGGACCCATTCATTTCTATGATTTTCACGCATCACTTGTGCATTGCGTGAAAATTGCAGCATGCTCTATATTGTGTGTTTTCCAAGCAACGCAGGCCCCATAGAAGTGAATGGGGCTGCGTGAAAATCACAAGCATCCGCAAGCTTGCTAAGATGACAGTCTATTCACTGTATTATTTTCCCTTATAACATGGTTATAAGGGAAAATAATAGCATTCTTTAATACAGAATGCTTAGTAGCATTGAGGGTTAAAAAATAAATTAAAAAAATTAACTCACCTCCTCCTCTTGATCGCGTAGCAGCCGGTCTCTTCTTACTTCTTTAATCATGAGCTGCCGGCTAAAGGGCAGGTCTATTTGCCAAAACTGGAATCTATGCCAGCAAGAGAACTGGTGTAGTTGTCCAGTTTAAAAAACACCAGGGCAATACATGTGCCCTTCAAGTGGAAAAGTGTCGAAGCCCCAAAAAACTTGTCATGACTTGTACCAAACTTTGTCACTTCTTTTTTTTATAACTGTCCCCTTATATACACAGTTTGTAAGTCATCACCATAAAAAAAGTAGGACTAAGGCTGTCGTGGGAGAAAAACATGTGATAGCAGGGCTTACAGAAACAAAGGTCTCAGAAACACCTAAACCTCTACTGCCCTGGTGGAAAAACTACAGTATGTTATGTATAGAATTACCAATTTCAGTCATGTGCCTCCTGATATCAATATGTCATGCAATGCAGACGCTATATACACTGTAAAAATGAAATATTAGATTGTATAATGATATAGTGTGACAAGTACATACCTATTTAACTGCAATTAATTTAACATGCCCTTTATAGCACTGCTCTTGTGCTGCAGGAGGGCCTCAAGGCATATAGTAATGGTGTAATAGCATTCACAGCAGGGCGAACTTAGGGCGAACTTCCTTACTCCCCTGTCTATACACAATATGTTTCTGTATTTCTACAATATTTAAATACTGCTGGTGGATGCGCCAAAGTTATGTTCAGGCGCGGCCTTTACATAACTTTGGCGATTGCTGCCGCTAGCCGTGCAACATGCTTTAATCTATGCCAGCTCCCTTGCTGGAGTAAATTAAGATAATTTTCTATGCCAAAAACTGGCATGGAAAATGATAAATGAGACAGGCCTGCTGATCCGCTCTCTTCCAAGGCCATGCCACACACCCTTTTTTCACTACTTTGCAAAAATTCCGTGAGGGAGGGAAAAGTCACATTTTGCCACAAAACACCTTTGCAACAAAATCTGCAACATAAATACGCCTAAAAGTGGTATAAAAAGATAATAAATGACCCCCTTAGACTCTTTTCTTGTATGCCATAAGCACACATACACTACCCACTTAACCTGATGTACGGCACTGAACTACAGAGCAGGCATTGAAAAAATATAAACATTTCCGTAATTGAAATACTATAAAGAACATGACATATTGATTTGTAGTGCATCCGTTTAAGCTCCAACCAGTATTCTTTTTTCTTTTTCCAATAACAGCATATAAAGCTGACTGGTAGCTCACACATCAGGACTGAGTGCAACCTGTTCTCCAGACAGGGGTCAGCTCTGCTTTTAAAAGATGCCCCCTCCATCCACTGCATTTATCAACTAGTTTTAGTTGGACGTGCCATGAATTTCGAAAGCGTCAGTTCCTCATGAGCCTGAAGTCTGACAGGCAGACACACAGTCTCTGGAATGTAAAATGGAGGAAGTCAGATATTAGTAACGTGCGCCTGATATATGACTGCATGACAGGCTAGGTTCTGTAAGGATGGTTGGGATATGTAGAGTAAGAGCAGCTTGACAGGAACAAGTTGTCTAAGTCTGAAATCAGGTCTTTAGGGGCCATTCGAGCCATTATGGACAGGAACGTAGTTTATCAATATTCATTGCTATCTCACTTGGTTAGAACATCCAAATTAGGAGGCTCTGGATGGAGGAGAAAAGATTGGGTTTGATTAGTTATTTTATGTGTTGCTCAGGGTTTGCCTTAAGTTTTTGAAAGTGGACTTTGGAATTTCATTCTTCTCATGATAGGAATATTCTTTGTTTGTCTAGTGCGAATAGATAAAATATTGCCCCTATTCTATTAACCCTTCCCACCCACCTTATTTAAATATGGCACAATCGCAGCAGGAGCCAAAGCCAGCAGACATACGGGGCTAATGTATGTGATCAACGATAACGTCGATCACACACATTTAACCCCTCAGATGCCATAGTGGCATATGGCACAATCTCAGCGGGTGCCCTAGCCGCTGTGTGCCTGCTGTTTTTAAACAGCAGACATACTGGGCTAATGTATGTGATTGACGATAACGTTGATCACACACATTCAACCCCTCAGATGCTGTAGTGGCATATGGCACAACTGCAGCGGGCACCATAGCCTAGATAAAATATTGCCCCTATTCAATTAATCCTTCCCACCCACCGTATTTAAATATGGCAAAATCGCAGTGGGAGCCAAAGCCAGCAGACATATGGAGCTAATGTATGTGATTAACGATAACGTCGATCACACACATTTAACCCCTCAGATGCAATAGTGGCATATGGCACAATCTCAGCGGGTGCCATAGTCGCTGTGTGCCTGCTGTTTTTAACAGCAGACATACGGAGCTAATGTATGTGATCAACGATAACGTCAATCACACCCATTTAACCCCTCAGATGCCATAGTTGCATATGGCAAAATCGCAGCGGTGCCATAGCCACTGTGTGCCTCCTGTTTTTAACAGCAGACATACAGGGCTAATGTATGTGATCAACGATAACGTCGATAGCACACATTTAACCCCCCAGATGCCTGTGGCAAGGCTCTAAAGGGACATAGTAAAATGCTAATGCATTGGACTCTATGCGACAAGCAATCTAATGAACTTTAAAAAAAAAGAAAAAGGTTTTTCAAATTATAAAAAAATAAGAAAAATGTAAAAAATAAACATTATATGTATCGCCGCAAGCGAAAATGCCGTACTATTAAAATATTAAAATATTTATCCCATATGGCAAATAGCATTATGGAAAAAAACATATACAGTACACTCTAAGGCTATTTTCACACTGGTGTTTTGGTTTCCGTTTGTGAAATCCATTCAGGGATCTCACAAGCGGTCCAAAACGGATCAGTTTTGCCCTTAATGCATTCTGAATGGATAAGGATCTATCCAGAATGCATCAGTTTGGCTCCGTTCAGTCTCTATTCCGCTTTAGAGGCAGACACCAAAACGCTGCTTGCAGTGTTTTGGTGTCCGTCTGACAAAACTGAGCCAAACGGATCCGTCGTGACACACAATGTACGTCAATGGGGACGGATCAGTTTTCTCTGACACAATATGGCACAATAGAAAACGGATCCGTCCCTCATTGACTTTCAATGGTGTTCAAGACGGATCCGTATTGGCTATGTTAAAGATAATACAAACGGATCCGTTCTGAACGGATGCATGTGGTTGTATTATCTGAACGGATCCGTCTGTGCAGATCCATGACGGATCCGCACCAAACGAGAGTGTGAAAGTAGCCTAAGGGCTCTTTCACACCTGCGTTCTTTTCTTCCGGCATAGAGTTCCGTCGTCGGGGCTCTATGCCGGAAGAATCCTGATCAGGATTATCCCCATGCATTCTGAATGGAGTGAAATCCGTTCAGGATGCATCAGGATGTCTTCAGTTCCGGAACGGAACGTTTTTTGGCCGGAGAAAATACCGCAGCATGCTGCGCTTTTTGCTCCGGCCAAAAATCCGGAACACTTGCCGCAAGGCCGGATCCGCAATTAATGCCCATTGAAAGGCATTGATCCGGATCCGGCCTTAAGCTAAACGTCGTTTCGGCGCATTGCCGGAGCCGACATTTAGCTTTTTCTGAATGGTTACCATGGCTGCCAAGACGCTAAAGTCCTGGCAGCCATGGTAAAGTGTAGTGGGGAGCGGGGGAGCAGCATACTTACCGTCCGTGCGGCTCCCGGGGCGCTCCAGAGTGACGTCAGGGCGCCCCAAGCGCATGGATCATGTGATCGCATTGGACACGTCATCCATGCGCATGGGGCGCCCTGACATCATTCTGGAGCGCCCCGGGAGCCGCACGGACTGTAAGTATACCGCTCTCCCGCTCCCCGCTCCTACTATGGCAACCAGGACTTTAATAGCGTCCTGGCTGCCATAGTAACACTGAACGCAATTTGAAGACGGTTCCGTCTTCAAATGCTTTCAGTACACTTGCGTTTTTCCGGATCCGGAGTGTAATTCCGGCAAGTGGAGTACATGCCGGATCCGGACAACGCCAGTGTGAAAGAGCCCTAAGATGGTATTAATAAAAAGTGTCATATCTTCAGTGTTGAAAAAATATTATAAAATATTTACAAAAATGTGAGGGGTGTGCTCACTTTTGTGAGAGACTGTACCTGGGCAGTTAACTTAGAGACAGGTCACATGATACCTTTGAGGGTCACATGGTAGCTCACATGACTGACACCATGTTTAGACCTATCTAGCTCTCCTAAGGATGCATTTTACAGGACTAAAATGGATTACACAATTTTTTTCTTTAGGTAGAAGCAAATGCACGGATATAATAAATGTCTGTGAGCAAAATTGTAAATAGATGATGCAGCCAGCCAGTAGCGCAGGGGCAACACGTGAGGTGCACGGTGGACCGATGAGGGGTCAAAATATAACACACAGTTCATCAGTTTACTCACGGTTAGCAGAAAGCCTCCCTGGGCTGGCAGCACAGTGTTGAGGTGGTCAGCACGAAATCCTCCGGGGCATGCTCTGTGGTAGGGAAGCATCAGCCAAGATGGTGGTTGAGGTGCCCTTGATGTTAGGGGTGCTTAGGGTGCTTGTTTCGGCTGAGTCCCTTGATAGTTTTTGTCGTGACGCCAGTACCGTTATTGGTGGTACAACCATTAGTAGTAATAATGAGGTAGACAGTGGTAAGATGCAACTCACAACTTTTACTGTTGATGACTTTGGTTGGTAGCAGTACAAAATACCGTCTCTTGATGTTTTTAGAGTTGGTCTGCATATCCACTGTTTCTAGGCTTTTTAGGTTTGCTTGGAGCTGTGGGTAAGGTGTACCTTGTTCCTGTTGATGTGCTCAGTCCTATTCCTTGTCATTTCCCTACAAGCTGAACATTGGGGACAGGTAAACTCATCTGTTTCCCAGAGTTATGGTGTGACTGCCAGAAGCTATAAATCCTCCACCATGCACAAAGGTGCCTGTGGCCCTCAATAATGGCTGTTATCACCGATGATTCCTTAGGAAGCTTGTTTCTATTCCAGGGAGACAAACTCTCTCCTACTGGTCAGGGATGCAAGTGTATAGTCCGGCCACAGAAGGAAAACGCTGTTCTGCGCCTCACATCTTAGTACTACCTCATAGCGAAGTTGGTTCCACTCACTAATCTGTGTCATGGAGTCTTCACTCCC
The DNA here is from genome assembly GCF_905171765.1 of Bufo bufo. NCBI lineage: Eukaryota > Metazoa > Chordata > Amphibia > Anura > Bufonidae > Bufo > Bufo bufo. Next base: position 277,641,765 of record NC_053394.1, on the reverse strand, counting down.
ACTAATCTAATCTGATCTACTCAGATCTGCATCCATTCTCAACAACCCAATCTAATCTCTGGTCTCCTCCTCAACTCAACTGACTAACTAGGCCTGAACTAGGTATATAAAGAACCTAAGTTTTATCCCCATCTAGTGGTGTAATGTATAAATTACACCTAATCTGCCTGGTACAGGGATTTTGCAGATATATTAATACAAAGTCACATAATACAGCACAATGCAATTGTCAAGATAAAAAGTGCTTTTAAGCAGTGCCCACACACACGTAGTGGGACGCTGCAATGTAAATAAGAAAATTGTTCCACATCATATTCTCGACATAAATAAATGTAATGGTTAAAACAGGAATACCTCTTTAATGGATGCTCTGTTGTCACCATGAACAGTGAAGTCATGTGTAAAAAAAAATAATTATGCTGGATATTACTACATTTTTCTGGTTTGCCCGGAGACTAACTTTAAGTATAGGAATCTCAAATGTTGTTTTCCCATACAATAAAAGTGTCTAAACAATAAACGGCTTTGTGCTCACTGGTTTCCAGCTTTGATCTGCCTCCAGCAGCTCATAGCATAAGCAGAGTAGGATTAATTGTCCTCTGAGGAACACTTTAAAAAGCGGAGCTTGACCACAGGAAAATATAAGGTTATAGCATAATGTGCTTATGTTTCCACAATTAATCCTTGTTTTACTACATTGAGTTAGCGTATTAACGAGAAATGTTTAAATAAGGTCTACTGAATTTCAGCCTAAATGAATACATCTAGCAAAAATATGACCTACAATCTGAATTTCCACAATATAAATTATGCATTGTTCAATTAGAGTGGTTTGTCTTTGGCTCAGAAGTTATCAATCTTTGGCTAGAGCAGTTGTAGCCAACCTAGAAAACTAGAACTCCCAGCATGCTCTGGCTGTGGTAGCAGGTTATAGTCTTACAGAACTGCAGAATATGTTGAGATGTATGCATCTGAAAATGAATAAATAAGGACAGTATTTGAGGACAGATAAGGAATCTGGGGAGCACTTGGGGATGTTTTCGTTGAAAGAATACTTTTGAAAAACCTCCCATGCTGTGAAATGCCAACTGCAGGTTTCAAGGGGGCGATGTCTGACACATGGATGTAATAATGTGTCATAGACCACCCTTTTATCCTCTGCACTACACATAAAACACTATATTACAATTACACACAGTACTCCTTAAATTTTTGACTTGGAGCAGAAATATGAAAGTATAGCAATACAATGCCTTGCAAAAGTATTCACCCCCTTGACTTTTTCGTATTTTGTTACATTACAGCTTTAAATTCAATGTTTTGTTAATCTAAATGTAATGTGAAGGATCGGAACACAATAGTCTAAGTTGGTAAAGTGAAATGAGAAAAATATAAAAATAAAACTATTGTTTAGAAATAGAAAACAGAAAATTGGCATGTGCATATGTATTCACCCCCTTTATTAGAAAGCCCATAAAAATCTCTGGTCCAACCAATTACCTTCAGAAGTCACATATCTAGTGAACTGATGTCTACCTGTGCGCAATCTAAGTGTCACATGATCTGTCATTACATATACACACCTTTTTTGAAAGGCCCCAGAGGCTGCAACACCTAAGCAAGAGGCATCACTAACCAAACACTGCCATGAAGACCAAGGAACTCTCCAAACAAGTAAGGGACAATGTTGTTGAGAAGTATAAGTCAGGGTTAGGTTATAAAAAAATATCCAAATCTTTGATGATCCCCAGGAGCACCATCAAATCTATCATAACCAAATGTAAAGAACATGGCACAACAGCAAACCTGCCAAGAGACGGCCGCCAACCAAAACTCACAGACCAGGTAAGGAGGGGATTAATCAGAGAGGCAGTACAGAGACCTAAGGTAACCCTGGAGAAGCTGCAGAGTTCCACAGCAGAGACTGGAGTATCTGCACATAGGACGACAATAAGCCGTACGCTCCATAGAATTGGGCTTTATAGCAGAGTGGCCAGAAGAAAGCCATTACTTTCAGCTAAAAACAAAAAGGCACGTTGTCAGTTTGCGAAAAGGCATGTGGGAGACTCCCAAAATGTATGGAGGAAGGTGCTCTGGTCTGATGAGACTAAAATGTAACTTTTCAGCCATCAAAGTAAACGCTATGTCTGGCGCAAACCCAACACATCACATCACCCAAAGAACACAATCCCCATGTTTTCAGTAGCCGGGACTGGGAAACTGGTCAGAGTTAAGGCAAAGTGGGATGGTGCTAAATACAGGGATATTCTTGAGCAAAACCTGTACCACTCTGTGCATGATTTGAGGCTAGGATGGAGGTTCACCTTCCAGCAGGACAATGACCCCAAACTCACTGCTAAAGCAACACTTGAGTAGTTTAAGAGGAAACATGCAAATATGTTGGAATGGCCTAGTCAAAGCCCAGATCTCAATCCAATAGAAAATCTGTGGTCAGGCTTAAAGATTACTGTTCACAAGCGCAAACCATCTAACTTGAAGGAGCTGGAGCAGTTTAGTAAGGAGGAATGGGCAAAAATCCCAGTGGTAAGATGCGGCAAGCTCATAGAGACTTATCCAAAGCAACTTGGAGCTGTGATTCCCACAAAAGGTGGCTCTACAAAGTATTGACTTTAGGGGGTGAATAGTTATGCACATTGACTTTTTCTCTTATTTTGTCCTCTTTGTTGTTTGCTTAACAATAAAAAAAAAAAAAAACATCTTCAAAGTTGTGGGCATGTTCTGTAAATTAAATGATACAAATCCTCAAACAATCTATGTTAATTCCAGGTTGTGAAGCACCAAAACATGAAAAAAATATCCAAAAATGTCCATGTGCCCTTCAATGTAATAAGTTTTTGTTTTTGCAAAAAACAGGCAAGCAGGGATAAAGTTAGTCTTAAAGGGAACCTGTCACCTGGATTTTGCAAACAGAGCTGAGGACTAGAGATGTCCCGAACTATTCGCCGGTGAACAGTTCCCGGTGAACAACGCTTGTTCGCATTCGCCGCGGCGGGCGAACATATGAGATGTTCGGTCCGCCCCCTATACGTCATCATTGAGCAAACTTTGACCCTGTACCTCACAGTCAGCAGACACATTCCAGCCAATCAGCAGCATACCCTCCCTCCCAGACCCTCCCACCTCCTGGACAGCATCCATTTTAGATTCATTCGGAAGCTGCAGTCTTAGTGAGAGGAAGGACAGTAAAGCTGTTGCTGATTTAATAGGGAAATCGATAGTTAGGCAAGTGTATTCAGTGTCCACTGCAGTCCTGAAAGACTCATCTGATCTCTGCTGTAAGGACAGCGTCCTGACAGCACCCCAAAAAGCCCTTTTTAGGGCTAGTACATCAGTCTGCTTTTTTTTTCCCTCTGTAATCTAACTGCAGTTGCCTGCTTGCGTGTGTGTCAGGCACACAGTGTATACTGTGCCCACTTGCCCAGTGCCACCACTCATATCTGGTGTCACAGTAGCTTGCATTTAAAAAAAACAAAAACGTTTTGACTGTAATATAATTGCAGTTACTTGCCTGCAAGAATGTGTGTTAGGCGTACAGTGTGTACTGTGCCAACTACTGCCAGTGCACAGTGCCACCAGTGCCACTCATATCTGGTGTCACAGTAGATTACATAAAAAAAATAAAAAATAATTTGGACTGTAATATAATTGCAGTTACTTGCCTGCAAGCGTGTGTGTTAGGCGTACAGTGTGTACTGTGCCAACTACTGCCAGTGCACAGTGCCACCAATATCTGGTATCACAGTAGATTACATTAAAAAATAAATTACTTTTTTGACTGTAATATAATTGCAGTTACTTGCCTGCAAGCGTGTGTGTTAGGCGTGCAGTGTGTACTGTGCCAACTACTGCCAGTGCACAGTGCCACTCATATCTGGTGTCACAGTAGATTACATTAAAAAATTTAAAAAATTAACTTTTTTGACTGTAATATAATTTCAGTTAGTTGCCTGCAAGCATGTGTGTTAGGCCTACAGTGTGTACTGTGCCAACTACTGCCGGTGCACAGTGCCACTCATATCTGGTGTCACAGTAGATTACATAAAAAAAAAAAAAATTCTTTTTTGACTGTAATATAATTGCAGTTACTTGCCTGCAAGCGTGTGTATTAGGCGTACAGTGTGTACTGTGCCAACTACTGCCAGTGCACAGTGCCACTCATATCTGGTGCAACAGTAGATTACATTTAAAAAAAAAACAACACTTTTTTGACTGTAATATCATTTCAGTTAGTTGCCTGCAAGCGTGTGTGTTAGGCGTACAGTGTGTACTGTGCCAACTACTGCCAGTGCACAGTGCCACTCATATCTGGTGTCACAGTAGCTTGCATGCATAGTACAACTAATCTAAAAAAAATGACAGGCAGATGCAGGCCACCCCGCAGGGGCCGTCGTGGTCGTGGTGCTGCGATTCCCTTTGGCCCTAGAATAATGCCCAGTGTTCAGAGGCCACGTACCCTGAACTCGAAAAGTTCTGAGGACATAGTTGACTGGCTAACACAGGACACCCAATCTTCTACCACTTCTGCTCGGAACCTTGACGCACCATCCTCCTCCAGCTCAGCTTCGGGCACCTCTCAAGTTACCACTCGCCCGCCTGCCGCCACAACCAACACTAGCACCACGGCTGCTTCACTTGATCTGTCAGAGGAGTTATTTACACATCAATTGGAAGAAATGAGTGATGCGCAACCATTATTGCCAGAGGATGTAGATAACAGGGATATGTCTCAGTCAGGCAGCATTACACACATTGACGTACGGTGTGATGATGATGATGTTGTACCCGCTGCTGCTTCCTTTGCTGAGTTGTCAGATACAAGTGAAGCGATTGATGATGATGATGTGTCCGGGGATGTCACGTGGGTGCCCGCTCGAAGAGAAGAAGAACAGGGGGAAAGTTCAGATGGGGAGACAGAGAGGAGGAGAAGACGAGTTGGAAGTAGGGGGAGGTCGTCGCAAGGAGCTAGTGGCACAGTCAGACAGCATGCATCGGCACCCGGGGTCAGCCAGACAGCACGCCAATCAATGCATGCTGTTTCCACCACCAGAATGCCGTCATTGCAAAGCTCAGCAGAGTGGCATTTTTTTTGTGTGTCTGCCTCTGACAATAGCGATGCCATTTGCAACCTGTGCCAAAAGAAACTGAGTCGTGGGAAGTCCAACACCCACCTAGGTACAACTGCTTTGCGACGGCACATGATCTCAAATCACAAACGCCTATGGGATCAACACATGAGTACAAGCAGCACACAAACTCAAAGCCGCCATCCTCCTCCTGGTCCAGCATCTTCAGCCACGTCAACCACTGCTGTCCTCCTTGCCCCCTCTCAACCATCCGCCACTCCGCCTCTCACCTTCAGCAGTTCCTGCTCATCTGTCCGCAGTCAGGTGTCTGTCAAGGAAATGTTTGAGCGTAAGAAGCCAATGTCACAGAGTCACCCCCTTGCCCGGCGTCTGACAGCTGGCTTGTCGGAAATCTTAGCCCGCCAGCTTTTACCATACAAGCTGGTGGAGTCTGAGGCCTTCAAAAAATGTGTAGCTATTGGGACACCGCAGTGGAAGGTACCCGGCCGAAATTTCTTTTCACAAAAGGCAATCCCCAACCTGTATTCTATTGTGGAAAAGGAAGTCATGGCATGTCTAGCACACAGTTTTGGGCAAGGGTCCATCTGCCCACTGATGCCTGTTCTGCAAAGCACGGTCAGGGCAGGTATATCACGTACACTGCGCATTGGGTAAACCTGCTGACGGCTGCCAAGCATGGAATGCGTGGCTCTGCAGAGGAGTTGGTGACACCGCCACGACTTGCAGGCAGGCCTGCTGCCACCTCCTCTACTCCTCCTACTCCATCCTCTTTGCTAACCTCCTCAGCTGAGTCCTCTTCTGCTGCGTCTTGCTCCACATCAACTGCACCCCCCCAGCTCCCCAGGGGCTATTCCACATCCCGGATACGACAGTGTCACGCCGTCTTGGGGTTGACTTGCCTGAAAGCAGAGAGTCACACCGGACCAGCACTCCTGTCCACCCTGAACGCACAGGTGGCTGACTCTGCACCAACTGGAGATCGGCAAACTGGTGTGTGACAACGGAAGTAATTTGTTGGCGGCATTGAATTTGAAGTTGACACATGTGCCGTGCATGGCACATGTGTTGAATCTGATCGTACAACGCTTTGTGCATAAGTACCCAGGCTTACAGGACGTCCTCAAGCAGGCCAGGAAGGTGTGTGGCCATTTCAGGCGTTCCTACACGGCCATGGCGCACTTTTCAGATATTCAGCGGCGAAACAACATGCCAGTGAGGCGCTTGATTTGCGACAGCCCGACACGTTGGAATTCAACACTCCTAATGTTCGACCGCCTGCTCCAACAAGAAAAAGCCGTCAACGAGTATTTGTATGACTGGGGTGCTAGGACAGCCTCTGCGGAGCTAGGTATTTTTGTGCCATGTTACTGGATGCTCATGCGCAATGCCTGTAGGCTCATGCGTCCTTTTGAGGAGGTGACAAACCTAGTCAGTCGCACCGAAGGCACCATCAGCGACATCATCCCATTTGTTTTCTTCCTGGAGCATGCCCTGCGAAGAGTGCTGGATCAGGCCTGTAGATGAGCGTGAAGAGGAAGAGGAAGAGTTGTGGTCACCATCCCCACCAGAAACAGCCTTATCAGCATCGCTTGCTGGACCTGCGGCAACGCTGAAAGAGGAGTATGAGGAAGAGGAGTCAGAGGAGGAATGTGGCTTTGAGGAGGAGGAAGACCAACCACAGCAGGCATCCCATGGTGCTCGTTTGTCACCTATCTGGTACCCGTGGTGTTGTACGTGGCTGGGGGGAAGAACAGACCTTCAGTGAGATCAGTGACAGCGAGGAACGGAACATGAGTAGCTCGGCATCCAACCTTGTGCAAATGGGGTCTTTCATGCTGTCGTGCCTGTTAAGGGACCCTCGTATAAAAAGGCTGAAGGAGATCGACCTGTACTGGGTGGCCACGCTACTAGACCCCCGGTATAAGCAGAAAGTGGCTGAAATGTTACCGAATTACCAGAAGACGGAAAGGATGCAGCAGTTCCAAAACAAGTTAAAAAGTATGCTTTACACAGCGTATAAGGGAGATGTCACAGCACAACGGGAATCTAACAGGGTAAGAGGTGAAAGTAATCCTCCTCCTACCATGACCACGCCGGCAAGGACAGGACGCTTTACAGACGTGTTGTTGATGGAGGACATGCGGAGCTTTTTAAGTCCTACGCATCGCCACAGCCCTTCGGGGTCCACCCTCAGAGAACGACTCGACCGACAGGTAGCAGACTACCTCGCCTTAACTGCAGATATCGACACTCTGAGGAGTGATGAACCCCTTGACTACTGGGTGTGCAGGCTTGACCTGTGGCCTGAGCTATCCCAATTTGCGATAGAACTTCTGGCCTGCCCCGCTTCAAGTGTCCTGTCAGAAAGGACCTTCAGTGCAGCAGGATGTATTGTCACTGAGAAGAGAAGTCGCCTAGGTCAAAAAAGTCTAGATTACCTCACCTTTATTAAGATGAATGAGGCAAGGATCCCGAAGGGACTGACAGTGGGCGATACATTTGACTAAAAAAGGCCTGGTGATGAGATGAGCTGCCTTGGGCTAAAAATGGTCCACACGCTACTGTATTTTATCTCTGCATGCCGGATGACTTGCGTGACTTCTCCGCCACCAACTAGGGTTCAAGCCAAAATGTTTTAGTGCCCTTTCTGCCTGGAAAACATCAATTTTTCCGGCCGCAGCTACAGCAGCGGCTGCAACAATATCAAGTTTTTCAGGCATGTGTACATGCCTAATTTTTCTGGCCTCTGGTGCTGCACTGTGGCTGCAAAAACAAAACAAAAAAAAAGGCACATACATGTCAATTCCCCTTCATGATCGTTACCTTGTTGTGGTGAAGGGGCTTGCGTATCACAATGAAGCGATCACCTCTATGAGTGTGTTGGCAATGGCAATGTTGGCACACCCCAGATTAGATAAGGTCGTTGCTTCATTGTGAACAGACCAAAAGCGATCGGCTGGATAATTTTGCATAGAAAAAACATTAATTTTCTTTGTGATCATCTAAGGTGATCATTAAAGCCTACTAGGCCAACAATGGGCCCACACTGCAGAATCATTGTTTTCTGGGTCACTTAACTGTCACTGAACTACCTCAGCACGACCATAGGCTTTGAAAAACCTCCATCGCCTGCAATCTGCCAAAAGTGCACACGAGCACAGTCATCACTACACCAAGATTGACGCATAGAGGAATAAAATTTATGTCATGAGTGTGTCAACTATTGACAATTCTTTGCGATTGTCTAAACTCTATTCCATACACATCCCCTCATAGGGGACGTAACAGGGATTAAACTGATAGGAATAGTACTATTTAACATACCACTCATATTGGGATTGCATAGTACACTGCACGGCGCACGCGCAGTGCCCCAAATTGGAAGTATGAGGACCAACCAAGCATCTTTTTCCATCTCCCGGTTCCTAAAATCTATTCCATACACGTCCCCTGATAGGGGTGACGTAACAGGGATTAAACTGATAGGAATAGTACTACTTAACATACCACTCATATCTGGTAGCACAGTAAATTGCACGGCGCGCGCGCAGTGCCCCAAATTGGAAGTAAGAGGACCGACCAAGCATCTTTTTCCATCTTCCGGTTCCTAAAATCTATTCCATACACCGGCCCCTGATAGGGGACGTAACAGGGATTAAACTGATAGGAATAGTACTACTTAACATACCACTCATATTGGGATTGCATAGTACATTGCACAGCGCACGCGCAGTGCCCCAAATTGGAAGTAGGAGGACCAACCAAGCATCTTTTTCCATCTCCCGGTTCCTAAAATCTATTCCATACACCACACCGGCCACTGATAGGGGACAAAACAGAGATTAAACTGGTAAGAACAGATTTTTTTAATAAAAAAAAAAGAGGACAGCCTCTGCGGAGCTGGGTATTTTTTGGCCGCATTACTGAACGTTCATGCACAATGGCTGTAGGCTCATGCGTCCTTTTGCGGAGGTAACAAACCTGTCAGTCAAACCCAAGGCAACATCATCGACCTCATCCCATATGCGTTTTTTCTGGAGCGTGCCCTGCGAAGAGTGCTGGATCAGGCCGTAGATGAGCATGAAGAGGAAGAGTTGTGGTCACCATCACCACCAGAAGCAGCCTTGTCGTCGTCGATTGCTGGACCTGCGGCAACGCAGAGAGAGGAGTCTGAAGAAGAGGAGTCAGAGGAGGAAGGTGGCTTTTAGGAGGTGGAAGACCAACCACAGCAGGCGTCCCAGGGGGCTTGTTGTCACCTTTCAGGGACCCTTGGTGTTGTACGTGGCTGGGTGGAGGAAGAGACCTTCAATGACGTCAGTGAGGACAAGGAACGGGACATGGCTAGCTTGGTATCCAACCTTGTGCAAATGCGGAGTTTGCGGTTGTGCAAATAGACTGTTTGCGGTTGTTTGCGGTGTGTTAAACGGGAGTTTGGTCTGTCACTGTGAAGCGGGCGTAACCCTTACACTACCTGATCGATACAACATTATACCTGATGTTTTAAAGCACGTTATTCCAAACAATTTAAGAATGTTAGGTGATTTATGCCCTTTATGGATTAAAACCCGACTCTGCATCAACTACATAATTTTCCATGGGAGTTTTGCCATGGATCCCCCTCCGGCATGCCACAGTCCAGGTGTTAGTCCCCTTGAAACAACTTTTCCATCACTATTGTGGCCAGAAAGAGTCCCTGTGGGTTTTAAAATTCGCCTGCATATTGAAGTCTATGGCGGTTCGCCCGTTCGCGAACATTTGCGAAAATTCGCGTTCGCCGTTCACGAACGGAAAATTTTATGTTCGCAACATCTCTACTGAGGACATGGGCTGCTAGATCTGCGCATGCACATGAATCATGAGATTACGGTGCTCTAGATTTGTGACGTCTGGGAGCAAGGAGGAGATTCGGAGGATGCGGGGCGGTGCTGGGCTCCTTCACGCTGGACTCATCTCAGGGACAGAACTCATCTAAGGTAACTTGCATATCTACGGGGGGAAAAAAATCACACAATAAAAGCACACAGAGCTATTGGGACTGGATATTGCGGATGTGCTAGAGGCGATCTAGCAGCCCATGTTCTCAGCTCTGTTCGCAAAATCCAAGCGACAGGTTCCCTTTAAAGGGATTCTGTCACCAGGTTTGGGGCTATAGAGATACGGACATGCACGGCTAGATCGCCGCTAGCATGTCCGCAATATATGTGTCCTATAGGGCTGTGTGGTTTTAATTTCTTTAAAAAAGGATTTTATAGATATGTAAATGAGTGTTGAATGTGACCAAGGGGCTGCACTAACCTTCCTTGTGCCCAGCCGTGCCCAGCCACGCCCGCCTGTGAAGGAGCCCAGCACCGCCTATGTCTCCTCCTTTCATCAACGATAGATAGCCGTAATCTCGCGATGCGCGAGCTCGCGCATGAGCAGTGCCGGTATAGTGTTCCTTCCCTGTGCTGGCATCAGCTTCAGGGAAAGAACTGCGCATCGCGAGATTACGGCTATCTATCGTTGATGAAAGGAGGAGACATAGGCGGTGCTGGGCTCCTTCACAGGCGGGCGTGGCTGGGCACGGCTGGGCACAAGGAAGGTTAGTGCAGCCCCTTGGACACATTCAACACTCATTTACATATCTATAAAATCCTTTTTTAAAGAAAATTAAAACCACACAGCCCTATAGGACACATATATTGCGGACATGCTAGCGGCGATCTAGCCGTGCATGTCCGTATCTCTATAGCCCCAAACCTGGTGACAGAATCCCTTTAAAGAAGAATGCCTGTGGCAGGCGCAGCATTATGAAGTGCCTTTTGCGCTGTGGCATTAGAAGAATTTTGATATCTCTGAGTTTTAGTCTGACCAGACTGTCTATTACTCTGTAATTCCTCTAGCGCCGTTCTATGGAAACAGTAGGTTTAAAGAGCACACCAAATGCTTCAAATAACTTTTTTCATATATAACATTGCTGCCTCCGAAGCAGATAGTCCATGTACAAAACACGTGTTGAAAAGATATCACAAATTAGCGGTATGCATAAGATGGTGGTTCAACTGTTTAATCTTGTCATTCAACATAAAATGGTGGATATATTTCTCTCTTGAGCATCTGTACTCTCACTTTAAGTTATTTAAGCACTTTATGTTCTCTCTGAGAGGTATATCTGAGGTCTAACAGTTCTACTGGCTAAACTGGGTTTGCAGTTTGCAGTAACTATTTTCAGATTGGTTGAGTATGATCTGGTATGGTTGTATGCAATTTGGATTGCAATATAGAATTTGAATGCTTGCAATTTGTAGCTTGCAATTTGTATTTGCAATTGTATGGCTGCAATTAAATTTGAAGCTTGCAATTTGTATTTGCAATTGAATTTGTAGCTTGCAATTTGTATTTGCAATTGAATTTGGGGGAACTGTAAGTAAACACACATATAACTGGTTCAGTATACAGTTCTAATCACAATACTAACAATATGAACATTATATAACTATTCTAAATACCTATTTTGGACTCTTGTTCACATAAAAACACAGCTCTCAGTGAAGTGAATGTCTCTTCTGTCTCTGGTGAATAATAATTCTAGCATCTCCAGCTATGGAAAATCCCAGACAGGCTGCGTGTGAGGCTGGATGTGATTGGTGAAAACTCTTGCTGTGTGAGAAGCTGGCTGTGATTGGTCTAGACTTCTGCCCAGCAACAACAGATTAACACTATGTATTCTATTGTTTCTGTTGTGTCACTGAGCTTACCTTACATTACAAATTAATCTTAAAGGCATATTATCTTTTCTGCTTCTGTGAACACAAAATATAACAGTTATATGACATCCAAAACATGAAGTCACAGAAAAAAACTCTGCTTTTGTCTTTAACACATAAACATAGAAACTGTATTAAGGCTATTGGCAGGTCTAGCTATATACACATATAAGCTATACTAGCAACCTAGAACAGGTCCTAGCTGGCCAGCTACACCCACCAAAATTACCTATAATTCTATGTTCTTAGTGGTAGAACTTGAACATGAATTTGAGGAATTTTCCATCAGGTTCTCAACTTCCAAGTGTCTTTTATCACTCTCAAGTAGAACAACTAACTTCTGTATAGGACGTTTCAACTTGAGTGGAGTAGTGAGACGTTTTCCTTTTTTGTCAAGTTTTGAGTCTCCTATTTGAAACAACACTCTTCTTACTAGTTAGTCTTCATCCTTTTGAACTTCTTGAACTTTGGCCAATTTCCATTGACTTCTAGGTAAATCTTCTTCTTTTACTAACACTATGTCACCAACTTGGAAATTTCTTAGCATAAGCTTGGCTAAGTACTCTTTCCTCCATCTATTCCAAAACTGTTCTGATCGATATTGAACTCTTCGCCATCTCCTTCTGCCATATAAATCCTCTTTGGTGAACTTGCCAGGCGGTGGCTGTATGTAATCTGACTTAAGGTGAAGTAGATGGTTGAGAGTTAAAGGGTCCAAACTTGCTGGATCGTTGATGTTATTAACTGTAAGTGGACGACTGTTAACAATAGACATTACTTCATAGAATAGGGTCCTAAGTGAAGCATCATCTATTCTTCTGGCGTTCTTTTTCAATACTGAACTTAACACATTTCTCACAGTTCTTATTTGTCTTTTCCAAACTCCTCCTGCATGGCTTGCATCTGGAGCATTTATATAAAAATCACACTGTTTCTCTAACAAATACTAGTTTTTCTTTATCGATCTCTTTTAGAGCTTTTATTAATTCATTCTTTGCTCCGACAAAATTAGATCCTTGGTCAGATCTAAGCTCTCTGATGGTACCTTTAATGGCTATTAAACATCTTAAGGCGATGAATGCGTCAGTTGACATATCCTCTAACATTTCCAGGTGAATTGCTCTGGAGCTCAGACATGTAAATATTAGTCCATATCTCTTGTACTCCTTGAGGTTTTGCTTGGTGATGAATGGGCCAAAGCAATCAATTCCGCTATAAAGCAATGGGTTTACACGATCTGCCGGTAAATCTGCCATTCTTTGTTCTTCTGTAGGTCTACGTGCCTTTCTGCAGACTACACATTTACTTATATACTTTGCTATAACTTTGCTTCCTTTCACTATCCAGTAACCACCTTCTCTCAAACAGCTTTGTGTGAAGCTTCTTCCTTGATGCAAGGATTTGTTGTGGTAGTGATCAATAATCAATCTTGTGAAGGTAGAGTTTTTGGGTAGAATTGCTGGATGCTTCACTCTGCTAGGTAACAATACATTTTCCAGTCTCCCTTCCACCTTTAGTATACCTTCATGCAGAACAAGAATAAGCTTGTACAATGGGTGGTTGTTTGGAAGCCTTTTAGGTTCTTGACTAAGTCTCTTCAACTCTTCACTGTAGGATCTCTGTTGAATGAGTCTTATGACTGTTTCTTCAGCATTCATTCTTTCTTCTACATTCAACAATTCCTTCTTTCTGATTCCCTTTGCCAAACGTTGAATTCGAGCTACTACGTTTATGACTGTATTCCATTTTGAACATCTGGCTAGTCTTTCAAGTATATCATCTTGACACTTGGCAGCAGTGCTCAATGTTTGTACAACTTTTACTTCTGGATCACCCATAGACAATTCTGTGTAACCTTTACTAGGTGTGATTTCCTTTTCCCAAAGGAACTGTGGACCTGTAAACCAATTAAAATTTTTCAATTCAATTACATTCAGGCCTCTTGCAGCATGATCTGCTGGGTTATGCTTTGTGTCAATGTGATGCCAATGTTCCGGATGTTATTTCCCGAATTTTCTCAACTCTGTTGGCGACAAAGATATGGAATCTTCGAACTTCGTTGTTTATGTATTCTAGGACAACTTGTGAGTCTGTCCAAAAATATTCTTCATCTATTTTCAATTCCAATTCTTCTCTCAGAAACTTGCTTACTGATGCTGAAACTACAGCTGCTGTCAGTTCAAGTCTTGGTATTGTCTGAATACTGGTAGGTGCAACTCTGGCCTTCCCCATAACCAGGGCACAGTGTATCTTTTCTTCTCCTATTACTCTAATGTAGGAGCACTGACCATAACCATAACTACTGGCATCTGAAAAGTGATAAAGTTCTATTTTCTTGTACTTTCCGAAATCATGAGGTACAAAACATCTGGGTATTCGAACTTCTCTCAAGTTTTGCAAGTCTCTTATCCAACTCTCCCACCTTGGCCTCGAATTTTCAGGTATGGGCTCATCCCATCTCAACTTCTGTCTGCATAATTCTTGCAGTATTTTTTTTGCTCTGAGGATTACTGGGGCCAAGAATGCCAATGGATCAAATATAGAAGCCATTGCGGAAAGAATGGTTCGTCTAGTTGCAACTTTCTCTTCAATAGATACTTCAAAGAAGAACTTGTCGTTCTCTACATTCCATCCCAATCCAAGTACGTTCTGAACTGGAAGATGATCATAATTAAGATCTACATTCTTCATTGTTGCTGCATGTTCAGAGTCACTGTGTCACCGCCAGCTCTGTGAGAACGTCTGTTAGACGTTCTTCGCTACCTCTTGCATGAAGTTCTTTGTTTTGGTTTCACTTTGTCATCTCCTTTCCTTCTCCCAGCTGTCATCTATTTGCACTGTTTGTCTCCCTTTATATTCCCTCCCATACTGCCTCACTTTGCGGTTTATATTTCTTCCTGGATGAGTTGTTCACTGCTGGATGCTCCTTCTCCTGATTCCTCAGATAAGTCTGTTTCCTTTGAATGTGTTTGCTTGCTGGCTTGATTGTAGGTGACCCTGACTCCGTCCGTATTAAGTGCAGGGAGCCGGTGGTAGTGTCCCCTCACTATTATAGGGTTTTCAGGTGTCAGATAGTATAAGGTACGTGGACATGCAATCCTCTACCATAAAGATCTTTGCACGGGCATAGCAGTCAGGGAGAGCTCTAGGGGTTTTATAGGGCTCACCCATATGCTCCTTAGTTTGGGATCAAGCCAGTCGAATGTTTATTTATAAGTTCCAGCTTTCTGCAACACCATCTGTGACATTATAAACCGCCATAACCGTCTTAAGCATGGATCCGGTTTCAGCCTTGATTGACCGCATGCAAGGTCTTTCACTGGAGGTAGCAGATCTCCGTAAAACTGTGTCTCAGTTTCAGGTGACCGGTTCTGCTTGCGTTCATGGAGTTTGTTCCAAGCCTAAGATCTCGCTTCCGGATATGTTCTCCTGGGGTAGTGAGAATTTTGCTCGCTTTAGAGAGGCTTGCAAACTCCATTTTCGCCTACTTCCCCATTCCTCTGGTGATGAGGGGCAGAGGGTGGGGATCATCATCTCGCTGCTCAGGGATAACGCTCAGTCTTGGGCCTTTTTGCTGCCGGTCGGGGCACGGCCCCTCCAATCGGTGGATGAATTTTTTGTAGCCCAGGGGCAGATATATGATGACCCGGATCTTATTGCTCTGGCTGAATCTAAACTGCATCTTTTATGCCAGGGTAAACAGTCTGCAGAGATATATTGTTCCGAATTTCGGAGATAGGCAGCTGATACTGGTTGGAATGATGCTGCACTCCGAAGTAAATTTTGCCATGGTCTTTCGGAAAGATTAAAAGATGCATTTGCTTGTCATGAGAGACCAGCCTCGTTAGAATCTGCTATGTCTCTAGCTGTTCGTATTGACAGGCGTCTTAGAGAGAGAGAGGAGACTACTCCTTCCTGTCATATTCAGTCCAAGGACAGTGGGGCTGTCTCATTCAGTGCACAGAGGTCTCAGTCTGTCTCAATCCCCTCTGAGGAGGAGGCCATGCAGCTGAGTTTGCTTGCCTCTGATAGTAGAGGTTTCAGCTCTCAGAAGAGGGTTTGTTTCTGTTGTGGGGGTATAAATCATTTGGCTAATGTTTGCCCCTCTAGGAGATTCATGGAGTTTTCTGAGGGTAATAAAACAAAAACAAAAAGAAAAAAAAACTCTAAAGACTTTCCATTTGCTACTATTGGCAAGGTTGATGCGGAAATTGAAGGTTCGCCATTTACTTGTAGTTCCCGTTTTCTCCTACCTGCCAGGGTGGCGCTAGACAGCAAGAACATTGTTTGTGAGATTTTTGTAGATAGTGGAGCAGCTGTCAATCTCATTGATAATCAATTTGCAATAACGCATGGTTTCCAGGTATGCTCTTTGGAAAAAGATATACCTGTTTTTGCTATCGATTCCGCTCCACTTTCTCAAAGATCATTAAAGGGCATAGTTCACAATATCCGTTTGACTGTGGGTGACGCTCATGTTGAGGATATGTCATGTTTCGTCTTAAGCGGATTACCTACTCCTCTAGTGTTGGGGCTACCCTGGCTCACTAAACATAACCCCACCATTGATTAGCAAGCAAGGCAAATAAATAGTTGGAGTGAGTTTTGCAGAGAGAATTGCCTCACGGCGTCTCTTTCAGAGGTTTCTACCAAGACTGTGCCATCTTTTCTCTCTGAATTTTCAGATGTGTTTTCCGAGAGTGGTGTCCAGGAGTTGCCCCCGCACCGGGAGTACGACTGCCCTATTAATCTCATCCCAGGCACCAAACTGCCAAAATCACGTTTATACAATCTCTCCCAACCTGAAAGAGTCGCTATGTGTACTTATATCTCTGAGAGCCTGAGAAAGGGACACATCCGACCCTCGAAGTCATCTGTTGCCGCTGTTTTTTTTTGTTTTGTCTGGATTTCAGGGCACTGAACCGTATCACGATTCGTGACCCATATCCGCTTCCTCTGATCCCGGACCTGTTTAACCAGATTGTTGGGGCTAAGGTTGTTTCTAAGTTGCATTTAAGAGGGGCATACAACCTAGTCAGGGTCAGGGAAGGGGACGAATGGAAGATGGCATTCAATACCCCTGAGGGTCATTTCGAGAATTTGGTTATGCCCTTTGGTTTGATGAATGCTCCGGCCGTCTTCCAACATTTTGTGAACAGCATTTTTCATCATTTAATGGGGAAATTTGTACTGGTGTATCTGGATTATATTTTGATTTTTTCTCCTGATTTCAAGACTCATCGAGACCACCTACGTCAGGTCTTGCTGATTCTGCGGGATAATAAATTGTACGTTAAAATGGAAAAATGTGTGTTTGCGGCTCCGGAGATTCAATTTCTTAGTTTTCTTCTCTCCGCTT
Organism: Bufo bufo; assembly: GCF_905171765.1. Classification (NCBI taxonomy): domain Eukaryota; kingdom Metazoa; phylum Chordata; class Amphibia; order Anura; family Bufonidae; genus Bufo; species Bufo bufo. Next base: position 277,624,555 of record NC_053394.1, on the reverse strand, counting down.
CTGGTTTTCGCATGGACCCTGAGAAGGTCAGCGCTGTGCTTGATTGTGAGCTTCCTGAGAATCAGAAGGCGCTGATGCGGTTTTTGGGTTTTGCCAATTATTACAGAAAGTTCATTTTGAATTATTCCTCTGTTGTTAAGCCACTCACTGATATGACTAAAAAGGGGGTAGATTTTTCTTCGTGGTCGGTAGATGCGCTTAAAGCCTTTTCTAGTATCAAAGAGAGTTTTGCTTCCGCTCCCATTTTGGTACAACCTGATGTCTCTCTACCTTTTATTGTTGAGGTGGACGCTTCTGAGGTGGGTGTGGGTGCAGTCTTATCTCAGGGTCCCTCTCCTGCCAAATGGCGACCATGTGTCTTTTTCTCAAGGAAACTCTCCTCTGCAGAGAGAAATTACGATGTGGGAGATAGGGAGTTGTTGGCCATCAAATTAGCTTTTGAGGAATGGCGCCATTGGTTAGAGGGAGCCAGACACCCTATTACCGTGTTTACAGACCATAAGAATCTGGCCTACTTGGAATCGGCCAAGCGTCTGAACCCGAGACAGGCCAGATGGTCTTTGTTCTTTTCTAGATTTAATTTTGTTGTTACGTTCCGCCCTGGGGTTAAAAATGTGAAGGCGGATGCCCTGTCACGTTGTTTTCCGGGAGGGGGGAACTTTGAAGACCCGGGTCCCATTTTGGCTGAAGGGGTGGTCGTCTCTGCTCTTTATCCTGATTTGGAGGCAGAGGTTCAGGCAGCCCAGGCAGAGGCTCCTGATCTTTGTCCCCCTGGGAGGTTGTTTGTGCCTCTATCTTTACGACACAAGGTTTTTAAGGAGCACCACGATACTGTCCTTGCTGGGCACCCGTGGATCAGAGCCACAGTGGATCTCATTGCTCGGAGATTCTGGTGGCCGGCTCTTCGTAAGACGGTTGAGGGTTTTGTGGCAGCCTGCGAGACCTGCGCTCATGCCAAGGTCCCTCATTCACGGCCATCGGGTTCTCTCCTCCCATTACCCATTCTTTCCCGTCCTTGGACGCATCTGTCCATGGACTTCATTACGGACCTGCCTCGTTCCTCGGGGAAGACTGTGATTCTGGTAGTAGTGGACCGTTTTAGCAAATTTGTTTCCAGATTCTGGAAGGCCTTCTGTTCTCGCTTGGGGGTTCGGTTGTCATTCTCTTCTGCTTTTCACCCGCAGTCGAATGGTCAGACCGAACGCATCAATCAGAATCTGGAGACATATCTGCGCTGTTTTGTGGCGGAGAATCAGGAGGATTGGTGTTATTTTTTGTCCCTTGCTGAGTTTGCTTTAAATAACCGTCGCCAGGAGTCCTCTGATAAGTCACAATTTATTGGTGCATATGGGTTTTATCTGCAGTTTGGGACATTCTCTGGAGAGGGGTGTTCTGGTTTACCTGATGAGGAGAGATTTTCCTCGTCTTTGTCATTTATTTGGCAAAAGATTCAGGGTAATCTGAAGAGGATGAGTGAGAGATATAAGCGTGTGGCGGATAAGAGACGTGTGCCTGGTCCGGACCTGAATGTGGGGGATCTGGTGTGGTTGTCTACAAAGAATATCAAACTGAAGGTTCCCTCCTGGAAGTTGGGTCCTAGGTTTAATGGGCCTTACAAGATCTTGCCCGTCATCAATCCCATTGCCTTCCGTCTTGATCTTCCTCAGACTTGGAAGATCCATAATGTTTTTCACAGGTCCCTATTAAAACCTTATGTCCAACCCATGGTACCCTCCTCTTTGCCTCCTCCTCCGATTGTTGTTGATGGTAATCTTGAATTTCAGGTCTCTAGGATTGTGGATTCTCGCATTATCCACAGTTCTCTCCAGTACCTCGTTCATTGGGAGGGTTATGGTCCTGAGGAGAGGATGTGGGTCCCAGTGGCGGACATTAAGGCCACTCATCTCATCAGGGCTTTCCATAGGTCTCATCCTGAGAAGGTGGGCTCTGAGTGTCTGGAGTCCACCCGTAGAGGGAGGGGTACTGTCACCGCCAGCTCTGTGAGAAGGTCTGTTAAATGTTCTTCGCTACCTCTTGCATGAAGTTCTTTGTTTTGGTTTCACTTTGTCATCTCCTTTCCTTCTCCCAGCTGTCATCTATTTGCACTGATTGTCTCCCTTTATATTCCCTCCCATACTGCCTCACTTTGCGGTTTATACTTCTTCCTGGATGAGTTGTTCACTGCTGGATGCTCCTTCTCCTGATTCCTCAGATAAGTCTGTTTCCTTTGTTTGTGTTTGCTTGCTGGCTTGATTGTAGGTGACCCTGACTCCGTCCGTATTAAGTGCAGGGAGCCGGTGGTTGTGTCCCCTCACTATTATAGGGTTTTCAGGTGTCAGATAGTATAAGGTACGTGGACATGCAATCCTCTACCATAAAGATCTTTGCATGGGCATAGCAGTCAGGGAGAGCTCTAGGGGTTTTATAGGGCTCACCCATATGCTCCTTAGTTTGGGATCAAGCCAGTCGGATGTTTATTTATAACTTCCAGCTTTCTGCAACACCATCCGTGACACACTGATGGATTCTAGTACCTCTCTGTGAATTTGAGAAGGCTCAGGTTTCCTCTTGCGCATAACTCTTGGCTTTCTTTCACTACTTTGATTGTAGATTCTGTGTACTCTAGACTTATAAGACCATCATCTACATAAAAGTTTTTCTTACAAAAAATTGGCTGCTGATGGGCAATCCTTTTCATTCTGATTAGCTAGGTACTTCATACCATAATTGGTGCAACCTGGAGATGATGCTGCTTCAAACAAGTGTACTTTCATTCTGTATTCTGCTGGCTCTGTATCTGTATCTCCATCCTCCCACCATAGAAACCTCGGGAAGTCTCTATCTTCATTTTTTACATGAAACTGGTGGAACATCTTTTCAACGTCACACATGACCGCTATGGGATACTTTCTGAATCTACAGAGTACTCCAGGCAGAGTGTTTGTACGATCTGGTACTTTTAGTAGATGATCATTCAATGTAACACCATTGTACTTTGCTGAGCAATCAAAAACTACTCTAATCTTATCTGGTTTCTTTGAGTCGTAAACACTTTGATGTGGGATGTACCTTCTTTAGGTTTTTTATTAACTTTCTCTGCATGTCTTTCTTCAAGGATGCCTTCCATGAATTTCAAATAATCCTGCTTGAACTTGGGATCTCTTCCCATCTTTTTCTTCAAACATTTAAATCTTGATAGGGCAAGATTTCTGTTATTTGGCAGACGAGGTCGTTCTCTAAAAGGTAAGGGCATTTCAAGATGACCCTGTTGATTCTGCTAAATATTTTCTTCTAGAGTGTGTACGAACTTTATGTCTTCTTGGGATACACTCTTTTCTTTAGAACTTACAGTGCTGCCCATAATTATTCATACCCCTGGCAAATTTTGACTTAAAGGGTTTCTGTCACCCTGCAAAACTCTTTTTTTTTTTTTTGGATAGTTAGATTGCTCATAGTGCGATATAGCAGAATATAATGCTCTTACTTACTTTCATGCGGCCGATTCTTTATAAAACGAACTTTTATAATATGTAAATGAGGGCTCTACCAGCAAGTAGGGCGTCTACTTGCTGGTAGCTGCTGCAGAAATCCGCCCCCTCGCCGTGTTGATTGACAGAGCCAGCCGTGATCTCCTCCTCCGGCCGGCCCTGTCAGTAATTCAAAAATCGCGCGCCTCGCGTCATTCGGCGCAGGCGCTCTGAGATGAGGAGGCTCGTCTCCTCAGCACTCCCTCAGTGCGCCTGCGCCGATGACGTCTTCTCTTTCGGTGATGTCATCGGCGCAGGCGCACTGAGGGAGTGCTGAGGATACGAGCCTCCTCATCTCAGAGCGCCTGCGCCGAATGACGCGAGGCGCGCGATTTTTTAATTACTGACAGGGCCGGCCGGAGGAGGAGATCACGGCTGGCCCTGTCAATCAACACGGCGAGGGGGCGGATTTCTGCAGCAGCTACCAACAAGTAGACGCCCTACTTGCTGGTAGAGCCCTCATTTACATATTATAAAAGTTCGTTTTATAAAGAATCGGCCGCATGAAAGTAAGTAAGAGCATTATATTCTGCTATATCGCACTATGAGCAATCTAACTATCCAAAAAAAAAAAAAAGAGTTTTGCAGGGTGACAGAAACCCTTTAATGTTACTTTTATTCAACCAGCAAGTAATTTTTTGACGGGAAATGACATAGGTGACTCCCAAAAGATAATAAGATGATGTACACGAGGCATTATTGTGGAAAAAATAACATTTCTCAGCATTTATTTACATTTGAGCAAAAAGTGTCCAGTCCAAAATTATTCATACCCTTCTCAATAATCAATAGAAAAGCCTTTATTGGCTATTACAGCAATCAAACGCTTCCTATAATTGCAGACCAGCTTTTTGCATGTCTCTACAGGTATTTTTGCCCATTCATCTTTAGCAATGAGCTCCAAATCTTTCAGGTTGCAGGGTCTTCTTGCCATCACCCTGAATCTTTAGCTCCCTCCACAGATTCTCAATTGGATTCAAGTCTGGACTCTGGCTGGGCCACACCAAAACGTTAATGTTGTTGTCTGCTAACCATTTCTTCACCACTTTTGCTGTATCTCTCTTGCAGGCCTTTCTTCTAAGGATTTTAAAAGTAAGATGATGTTACTGGATTACATGCTATCCGTGCTTCCTCATTGACGAACTCAGAGAACTCTTTAAAACTTGGGAAGTTCTTACCTAGATCTAACTGTTTAGTCACATAGCGATTCCATCTAGAAGCCACTTCTTCAGGTAGCTTAGTTAGCATCCTGTGGTTTTCTAGATAGTCGTTCAGTACTTCCAGTCCTTGAACATGTGGGATGACATTGCTGCATGCTTGCAGGAAGTCACCATACTTTTGGAGTCTGAAGTGTTCTTTAGGACCTATTTTAGGCCAGTTATTCAGTTTCTCTCTAATGGCTCTTTGTACTGAGAAAGGATGACCATATCTTGCATTCAATTTTTCCCAAGCTTGTTTGTAGACTTCTCCGTCTTTTCTATAGAAGTTACCTTCAAGAACTTCCTTGGCTTCTCCACCAACATATCTCTGAAGGTAGAATAACTTGTCGATTGGACTGAAGCAATGATGCTCAATGCTCATTTCAAAACTTACCTTCCACTCTATGAACTTCAGTACGTCCCCTGAAAATACAGTAGGTTCCGAAACGGGAAGTCTAGCTAGGACTGTTCTCTGTGGTCTTGCTGGGACAATGGTTGTAACATTCTCCTGAGCATTGCCATGGCATCTAGGAATAGAATCATCCAGTTCTATTTTCTCACTTAGTTCTGAATTAGGTGAGTTCTTTTCTTCATCTTTTTCGGTAGAGATAGAGGGTAAATTCACATACCTTTTTCCTAAGACTGGACTAGGCCTCTCTTTGTTTTTATGAGCAGGGATGGAAGGATAATAATTTATTTCTTCACTACATGCTGGAGATTTCCTTCCATTCTCCTGGGCGTATGAAGGAAAGTAGGAGTCTGTTTCTTCACTTAGTACAGATTTGAACCTATGACTACTCTGACTCATATCCTCCTCATGTACTCTGAGTCTAGCTTCTATGATCTTAACTTTTTTCTGCCTTTCCAGACTTTTAAATTCAGCTTCCATTTGATGGCGCTGAGCCTCCATTTCAGCTTCCATTTTATAGCGCTGTGCTTCCATTTCAGCTTCCATCTGATGGCCTTGTGCATCCATTTCAGCTTCCATCTGATGGCGTTGTGCATCCTTTTCAGCTTGCTTTTCAGCCATCAGTTTACGCTGCACCTCAATGGCAGCTTCTATATCAATTTCTGCTTTCTTGACAGCAAGTTGTTCAGTTAATTTCTTTCTTTTGGCTAAAGTATTTGAGGACTCTGATATGTGCGTGGCACTTCTGCTAGCAAAGGAAGTCACATTTGAGATTGTGGTTCCCCCTAAGGACCTAGCATAGTCTCTCATAAGAAGCTTGTTCATTCTACAGGGTGGGCCATTTATATGGATACACCTTAATAAAATGGGAATGGTTGGTGATATTAACTTCCTGTTTGTGGCACATTAGTATATGTGAGGGGGGAAACTTTTCAATATGGGTGGTGACCATGGCGGCCATTTTGAAGTCGGCCATTTTGAATCCAACTTTTGTTTTTTCAATAGGAAGAGGGTCATGTGACACATCAAACTTATTGGGAATTTCACAAGAAAAACAATGGTGTGCTTGGTTTTAACGTAACTTTATTCTTTCATGAGTTATTTACAAGTTTCTGACCACTTATAAAATGTGTTCAATGTGCTGCCCATTGTGTTGGATTGTCAATGCAACCCTCTTCTCCCACTCTTCACACACTGATAGCAACACTGCAGAAGAAATGCTAGCACAGGCTTCCAGTATCCGTAGTTTCAGGTGCTGCACATCTCGTATCTTCACAGCATAGACAATTGCCTTCAGATGACCCCAAAGATAAAAGTCTAAGGGGGTCAGATCGGGAGACCTGTTCATCTAGGAATGCTCGGACCTGACACCCATAATGTGGTGGTGCACCATCACATTATGGGTGTCAGGTCCGAGCATTCCTAGATTAACAGTTTCCTGGAAAGTGGATTGGTCGTCGTGGGCCAGTTGAATGGCCCCCAAGGTCTCCCGATCTGACCCCCTTAGACTTTTATCTTTGGGGTCATCTGAAGGCAATTGTCTATGCTGTGAAGATACGAGATGTGCAGCACCTGAAACTACGGATACTGGAAGCCTGTGCTAGCATTTCTCCAGCCAATCCACTCACCCGATCTCCTGTGTCTAATCTAATTTGACCAATCTGACTAAAAAAACAGGCTTAGGAACCGATAGGCGAGAGATGGAAGCCACTCAAGACTGCTGTCACTCATTCGCATGAAGACAAGTGGCACTCTCAATGCACGAAAACCGCCACTCACTTCCAAAGCAGACCACATTATACATATGAGTGATATACAACAAGAAATAGCTGGAGTTACTCACATGTTAGCACTATCAAACCCCGAAACTGAAACAACATAAGACATTGTTATAGCAAGGGGGGATTACAAATCCCAAGAGAACCAGGGACGGCATTAAGAAGCAGACTCTGAGAAACACTAAACATAATAACCTCAGGGTTCAATATTTCAGTCCCCTGCTGGTTGCTTCTTCTTTGGTTGCTTTTGCTTGGACATTGCTTGCCACGGCGCCGGGGCGGCTAGCTTGGGCAGCCTCTCCATGTTGGCGGAAGGAAGCCATGATGGTACATCAAGCGGGGGAATCTCAAATTCCTCCCAAATCTTGGGAAGATCATCTGGATGACGGATTTGTCGGCCGTTAATTGTGGTGCTGAGTCCAAAGGGGAAAAGCCATCTCATGGGGAGTCTCCTCGCCCTCAGTTCCATTGTAAGGGGTTTCAGCGCTTTACGTTTAGCAAGGCTGCTAGCGGCTAAGTCCTGAGACAGCAAAATCTCAAATAGTATGTCTTCCCGCTCCCTTGCTGCTTTGAGTACTGCAGCCGTGTCTAGGTAGTTCAGGAGGGCACAGATTGTATCTCTAGGCAGGTCACTTTCTACAGGCTTTGGCCTGAGCGCCCTTTCTATGGTGATGCTGTCAGCATGCTCTGTACCCACCAGGATGGCGAAAATCTGCCATACACTGTCTGTCAGTGCCTCCGCTGCCACAGACTCAGGGATGCCCCTTATCCTCACATTTTTCCTCCTTCCCCTATTCTCCTGGTCTTCCAGGTGGAGGAATACGCTGTCAACTTGGGAGCTGAGCGATCTTATTTGGGTTTGTAGCCCCTTACTGTGCTGCACCAACACTGTCTGAAAGTCCTCCAACGCCTCTACCCTCTGCCCCACCTGCGTTACCTCCGTTTTAATGGCTGCTAATTCCTTCAGCACAGGGGACAGAGCCTGTGCCAGAGATTGCTGAAGAGAATGCTGTAGAAAGGATCTAGTGATTGGTGCAGTATTGGCGTCATCTGGTAGATCTAAAGGAGCACAGGAGCTGGCGTCATCAGATTAGTTTTCCAAGGCTGCCGAGCTGTCCTCAGCCGCCGCCATCTTCCCTCTTCCCGCCGGTGAGGCCAGCTTCTTGTACAAGTATCTGTTCATGTCCCCATGGGACTTCTTTGCTCTGGCGGCATGCCCCACGTCCCTGATACTCTCCTTGTTGAGTTTGCCCATAGTCAGACTGGTGGGAGCGCTGAAAAAGCTGAGAGATCAGGTGCTGTGGTGAGGAGCTCAAAGCTGACACGTCTTCTACCATGCTCTGTTGGCTCCGCCCCCCCAATTATATATAAGTCATTTGGTATACGAAATGCACTTACTGACATTGATATCATATTTGACAGTATATGAAATCAAATAGAACACTTGAAGTTTCTTATTTATATTTTCTAATCATATAAATGACATCATGCACTTTTACAACAGGTCAGAGAATAACATTTTTTGCGGGAGTTCTTCTTTAAGGCTTAGGTCCCATTTTCATGTCCTGTCCATTTTACGGACTGCAAACCAGAGATCCGAAAAACACAGACACTGGCTGTGTGCACTCCACAACACGGTGCAGACTTAATGACTTCAATACATTCGCAATCTACAGCCAAAGAATGATGATTACATAGACGATTGTAAAAGCAACGCTCATGGATGGCATTTGTGAGCTGTCTGTTTATTTTGTTGACACACGGACTTGAATGGGTGAGTCCGGCGCAAGAATTTTACCAGAATTGGGCAGCACGGTGGCTCAGTGGTTAGCATTGTTACCTTGCAGCGCTGGGGTCCTCGGTTCAAATCTAACCAAGGACAACATGTGCATGGTGTTTGTGTGTTATGCCCAGGTTTGTGTCGGTTTCCTCCCACCCTCCAAAGACATACCAGTAAGGAACTTAGATGTGAGCTCCATTGGGGAATGCTTTCATCCTGGAACTCTGGAGGTTGTCTGCTGTTTCTGTCATCCAACCGAGGCTGCAGTGCACAGTCTGGGCAATATGATCACTGTCTCAGCCGAGACAAGATCCTGGCTTTCTCCCCTATGCAGGGGGACTCCTGAAGTCTATCACACAGCCTTCCCCAACAGGGGTGGCTGGCATTCTGACTCTAACTTCCTTCTCCACCCAAGTGCAGGATGTGGGAACAGTCCCCACCTCCACATAGGGTGAGCTAAGCTGGAATAAACCATTGCAGCCTAAATGTACTAAACTGTAACTAGTTCCTTACCAATCCATTGCTGCCACCTGCTGGTGAACATGGAAAATTACAAGGAAAATTGTATTTAACATTGTTTTAAATGCACAGTTTTGAAAACATGAGTAAAATCATATCAGGTAAAGGCTCTTAGGAGATAGTAGTGGGGTAGAGGCGTGTAGTAACACAATTCTGGGGTGTTACAGAAGAAGCTGGCCTATGTTTTCTTTGACATGGTATGTAATGTTTGGAAACTGCATTTAACTTTTTGCTTTTCGTATTATATATGTTGTTTAAAGGGGTCAGTGGTGGAAGGGATAGCTGGTCAGGATTGTGGGAAGGGAGGTCATTGCACTGCCCTGGCTAACTGAAGTGGGCATGTGGTGCACATCTACCTGGGAGGAAATCAGGGGAAGATCATATATAGCCCCTTGTTTTCTCCAAAAAGTAGTTGGGCGCTGCACTGGTGAGCGTAAAGCTGTGCAACAGTATGCAGCCATGTAGCCGGCCTGGGCGCCACTGCAGGATGTCCATGCCAGAGTGAGTACCATTCTGGAGGAGCAGAGTTGAAGATAGTGGGGAGGACTCAGGGGTTGACAAGTTGGATGTAAAAACCACTACTGCACCCCTTCCTAAGTGACCTTTAGCATTGTCTTGTCTTACACATGGACAGTCAGGTGCGTGTGTACAGCCTACCTGGAAATGAGGTGGCACCAGTATACAGTATATAAAAAAGGCAAGCCGGAGCAGGCAGTGTATTGCTCTGGTCAATGTTCTGCTGGGAAACCTTGGTTCATTAAGCTGGTATATCCTAAAGGTAATGACAGAAAAAAAAATGTTAAGGAATGGTTTGAGGAAGATGACAAAGCGTTCAAGGCATTGATTTGTCTTCTAAGTTTGCCAGATCTCAATTTGATTATCTGTGGGTTGTCTGTGGGAGATCCAATTTGATTATCTGTGGGTTGTCTGTGGGAGATTATCTGTGGGTTGTCTGTGGGAGATTATCTGTGGGAGATCCAACTTCTCAGTACACAGGACTTAGAGGATCCGCTGCCAACATGATATTGCCACATACCACAGGACACCTTCAGAGGTGCTTTAAATGTTATGGCTGATCAGTATATCTGCACATACTGTACAAAGACAAAGAAGGAATACATGGGGGGAGATTTATCAAACTGGTGTAAAGTAGAACTGGTTTAGTTGCCCGTAGCAACCAAATCAGATTCTACCTTTCATTTTTCACAGCTCCTTTGGAACATGAAAGGTGGAATCTGATTGGTTGCTGTGGGCAGCTAAGCCAGTTCTACTTTACACCAGTTTGACAAATCTCCCCCATTGATTTTACAAGAGTCTTCTATATAAATGTTATTTGTCTAGGATAATATGTATTCTCTATATGAGTCATAAGACATTTGTTCTGAAGTACAGAACACATAATTTGCAATTGCTTTAAATAATTCATTACTACATCATGGCTATCAGTGTGGCGGAGACAAATTACAATGAGCATTCCTGAAATGTAGAGTACTTTAAGTTTTGACTGAGTGTTATGGTGCAGAATTGCATGCCATTATCATATTATGTATGTTTTATGTCACAGAGTAGTTCAATATTAATGCATGTTGTTAGATAACTCTGTATAGACATATTGTTAGATGGCTTTGTATTGCTAGTTTGGTACATTGTGTTACTCTGCATGATTTCTTAACGCTGCCTTTTCCTGCTGAGATCTTTATCCTTCACAGTTCTCTGAGGGAGCTCAAATGATGTGTTTCCAGCCCAAAATAACTTGCATCAAAATGCCACAAAATTACCAACAGCCTCAGAGGAAAATAATCAATCCAGGATAATCAGGGGTACATGACCCCCCTTCATCACTGCCATTATTCCCATATTCCCTCCAACCTTCGATACTTATTTCTCAGTGGCTTCTGCACTCAGCTCAGAGGCTTTTCAAAAACGTGTGCTATACGGTATTTACAGCAATAATTATTTACTTTATACAGATTTTGAATGAAGGCCCTGCTGCTAGCAAAGGCCCCTTCTCGTACTATAGGGTCCCTGCTAGCAGTTGACTTTTCTGGATGTACGCATGCAACTTACCATTGATGTGATTTTAGTACCTAGTCAATGAAAAGGATTCTTTAGCAGGAGAACCCCACTTGGGCTGGTGGGAGGTCTGGCTGGTATACCTTAATTGGCATACTTTTTCCCATGGAATATTGCCAAAACATCTCATCCAGGCAGGGGTATAGCTATAGGAATAGGTGCACCACTGTGGTGGCTGCAAACAGTAACATCTGACTAAACCCTCACACTGATGTTAAAAATGAGACTTTAGCCAAGGTTTCTCAAGTGGCACAGGACCTAACGCTAAACCTACCTGTACCGTATGGGTAGTACCAGGAGCCAGTGGGCAAATTAAAGCAGCGTAAGTTCGGACTCACAGCAAACAGCTCCCAGTTCCCTCCAGTGTGACTAACCACACATACAATGGGAGGAGAGAGGAGGCTTAAAGTTCCACCCATGGCTGGCTGATATGTTGCAGGCCTCACAGGTGCACCTAAATGCTGCCTATGGATGGTAATCAAGGCGCATTTAGATTAGAGTTTATACACCTCCACATATAAATGTACGATTTAAATCTGGGCTGGGATCGCCCTTAGCAACAGACCACAAGCGCAGTATCTGCTCCCCCGAGCTTAAATGCACAACTGCATTTGGGGTTGAGCATTTCCTGCCTTTTGAGACCACGTATTTTTGTAATTTAAATCGTGTAGCTATAGGGGAAGCAGGGGAAGCGGCTGCTTTGATGCCTGTCATGGAAGTACCGAGACATACGGACGTTCCCGCAACCTGTCAGATGGGCAACACGTGGTTTGATCTCACATGTTTTCCTTTTATATCAAATGATGTATGTGCTGTTTCTGGTGCTTGCCACACCTTCTTTCCCCAGGTGTGGCTATTGTGGTCAATTAACCTTCTCTATTTATTATTGTTTCTCCCACTATGCTATGCGGTTTATAATTATAACTTCTGTTGGACTTGTGGTTAGCTTGTGTTTGGTTCTCGGCTGAGTTCCTGGTGCTACCAAAGCTTCATTAAAGATAAGTGTTTCCTTTCCCTTTTATATTTTGTTTACCGTATTTTTCGCCCTATAAGACGCACCAGCCCATAAGACGCACCTAGGTTTTTGAGGAGGAAAATAAGAAAAAATATATTTTTAATCAAAAGGTGTGCTTTTGTTGGGTTTGAACTAATGGCGGTCTGTGCATGACACTATTATAGGGGATCTGTGGATGATGCACTGTTATGGGGTGGGGGATTTGTGGATGGCACAGTTATGTGGGGGATCTGTGGATGGCACTGTTATGGGGGGGAGCTGTGGATGGCATTATGATGGTGGGGGGGTCTGTGGATGGCATTATGATGGTGGGGGGGGTCTGTGGATGGCATTATGATGGTGGGGGGGTCTGTGGATGGCATTATGATGGTGGGGGGGATCTGTGGATGGCATTAGGATGGTGGGGGGATCTGTGGATGGCATTATGATGGTGGGGGGATCTGTGGATGGCATTATGATGGTGGGGGGATCTGTGGATGGCATTATGATGGTGGGGGGGATCTGTGGATGGCATTATGATGGTGGGGGGGATCTGTGGATGGCACTGCTATATGTGTCATCCACAGATCCCCCCATAACAGTCCCATCCACAGATCCCCTCATCATAATGTCATCCACAGACCCCCCCCCCATCATAATGCCATCCACAGACCCCCCCCATCATAAAGCCATCCACAGATCCCCCCATCATAATGCCATCCACAGACGCCCCCCCCCCCCCCCCATCATTATCCCATCCATAGATCCCTAAGGAGGGGCTGTAGTAGATGGGGAGAGTGGCGGGCAGTGCAGGCCCTGTACTCTGGCCCCACCGCTCAGTATGTACTGTATTAGACCTAGTGTTAATCATAATATCTAAACTGCGCTATCCCTGCTCCCCATCTGTACCGTACTTACCGGTACACATGTCACACTCCGTCTCCTGTAGTAAGCGCTAGCAGGCAGGCTGGGCTTCATTCATAAAGTAGGTGGAGCAGGCACGTGACCTCAGTGAGTTACGGCCGCCTGCAGCCCGGCCTGCCTGCTAGCGCTTACTACAGGAGACGGAGTGTGACATGTACCGGTAAGTACGGTACAGATGGGGAGCAGGGGGAGCGCAGTTTAGATATTATGATTAACACTAGGTCTAATACAGTACATACTGAGCGGCGGGCCAGAGTACAGTGCCTGCACTGCCCGCCGCTCTCCCCGCCTACTACAGACCCTCCTCACTAATACATCGCAGTCTGCGATGCTGCAGCATCGCAGACTGATGTAAATTGCCAGCATTCGCCCCATAAGACGCAGGGGCACTTTCCCCCCCACTTTTGGGGGGGGGAAAGTGCGTCTTATGGGGGGCGAAAAATGCGGTATATAAATATATATATATATATATATATATATATATATATGTTGCCTTTCCCTGATGTTTGCCATTAGGCCTGAGGGAGACTCCTGTTCATCCTTCCCTTTGGAGGAACAGGTAGACTCAGTCCTGACATTAGTTCCAGGGTCCTATAGGGTGAGATAGGATTGTTCTGTCTTCATACACGTTCACACAGTGTGCAGTCTGACATCCAGCATAAACCATTCCGGTCTTCCAAATAAGTGGACTCTTCTCTGTAGTCTAACTTGTTTATTGGCAAAACAGGAGTATAGATAGCATTTACTATAACATTTTCATATCACTGAAGCATATGATAAAATGGCTGCCTATACATAAGATTTTATGTCTAGCTAACAGAATTGACAACTTCCCTGAGACAATTATAACTAACTAAAAAGCTCTGCATAACATAATGTCCCTGAAACAAAGATAGATCTCTCACCAGATATTATTTTACCAAAATGGAGGAGTTTAAGAAGGAGATATGTAGGAGGACAGCTCTGCTGATGTGCCCTGGTGACTGCAGGCTTCTCTTTCCCACAATTCTTTGCACCACCCACAATACAGCAGTCTTTGAAACAAGAAAAACAAGGTGCAATACAATATAACACCGCTATTACCACATTAATCGCTACAGGAATACTAAAATCTGGCTGACGTGAAATTGAATTAAATTCTAACTCTGCTGGGCAGAACAAGGATTCTAGGTATCTGGTGTATGAACTTGCCTAGCTTTGGGGCCTGTTCATACTGGTAGTCTGTCAGGACTGGAGTTAGGGTTTTCTCTAGGAGGTGTCCATCTTCTTTCCCTAGTTTCCAGGCCTTATTTCGGTATCCCCTTTCCCTCCTATGCTCGGTGTGGTGTTTTCCTCCCACACACGAGCGTCACATTATAAACGGCCAAAACCGTCATTTTTGCTTGTTTCAGTACAGCCATGGATCCTATTGCTGCACTGGCCGGACAGCTGCAGGGGCTGTCTTTGGAGGTAGCTGACCTCCACACGACGGTCTCGCAGTAGTCAGTTTTGTCAGGGATTATCAGAGAGGCTGAAGGACGCTTTGGCCTTTCATGAGAATCCTGAGTCTCTGGAAGCCGCTATGTCTCTTGCAGTACGCATTGATAAACGCCTGAGAGAGAGATCTAGAGGCCCCTACTCTCAGGACGTACTATCACATAACGTATCGTCTTCCACTGACACTTTGGGTGAAGATACTCCTGGGTTTATGTCTGGGGATGAACCCATGCAGTTAGGGGGAGCTACTCCTGGATCCACTTTTAAGCATTCTGGTCGTAGGAAGGGAGTGTGTTTTTTCTGCGGACAGAAAGGGCATTTTATCGATGTATGTCCATGCATTCAGCCTCAAAAAGAAAAAGGGACGTTTAATTCCCATCTGACTCTTGGAAGGGTGGGAGGAGAGTCAGAAACTGTGCATTGTCTTTTCCTGGTAGTACTCGATTTCTCCTGACTACTGAGGTGGAGCGAGAGTCCAAGACTGTAGGGATTGAGGTGATTATCGACAGTGGGGCAGGGGTGAACCTGATTGATATTAAGTTCATCCGTATGCATAGGTTGTGAATTTTTGCTATTGATTCTGCATCTCTAACTCAGAAGTGTTTATCTCAGATGGTGCATGACATCTGATTAAGAGTGGTGACTTTCATCCAGAATTCATCTTGTGTTTTGTGTTGGAGGGTCTCCCTGCTCCGTTGGTTCTGGGTTTACCGTGGTTAAGCAGGGACAATCCAATCATCGATTGGCAAGCTAGACAGATTCTGCATCGGGGTGATTATTGCGTTTACAATTGTCTGAATACATCTTTTTCTGCTTTAACCACTAAAACATTATCCTCTTTTATATCTGATTTTGCCGATGTATTTTCTGAAAGTGGATGCCAGGATTTACCTCTGCATCGGGAATATGATTGTCCAACCTTATTCCTGGAGCTAAGTTGTATAGGTTGTATAACTTTTCTGGACTAGAAAGAACAGCAATGAGAGAGTATATTACCGAGAGTTGGACTAAAGGACACATAATACTTTCCAAGTCTCCAGTGGCAGCAGGGTTTTTCTTTGTTAAAAAAATATGACGGTCTTAGGGCATGTCTGGATTTCCGTGAGCTCAATCGGATTACTGTCAGTGATCCTTACCCCCTTCCTTTGATTCCTGATTTGTTTAACCAGATTGTTGATGCCTAGATGTTCTCCACGTTGGACTTAAGGGGGCATATAATCTGTTTAGGATCAAGGAAGAGGATGAATCGAAGACAGCTTTTAATACCCCAGAGGGTCACTTTGAGAAGCTGTTCATGTCTTTCCGATTGACCAATGCTTCTGCGGTTTTACAGCATTTTGTGAATGACATTTTTCATCACCTGGTGGAGAGGTTTGTTGTCGTGTATTTGGATGACATACTAATTTATTCTCCAGACGTGGAGACTCATCAGGATCACATTAGACAGGTGTTACAAATTCTAAGAGATAATAAATTGTACGCAAAATTAGAGAAGTGTGTTTTTGCTGTACATGAGGTGCAATTTTTGGGGTACCTGCTGTCATCTTCAGGTTTTCGAATGGATCCAGAGAAAGTCTGTGCTGTATTGGACTGGGATCGGCCCGAAAATCTGAAGGCTCTTATGCAGTTTTTGGGGTTCACCAACTATTACCGAAAATGTATTCAGAACTATTCGACAGTGGTGTAACCCTCAATTGACATAACTAAAAAAGGAACGGATGTCTCAGTGTGGTCTGATTCGGCGTTGCGAACCTTTTCTGCGGTTAAGTAGTGCTTCTCTTCTGCTCCTATATTGGTGCAGCAGGATGTATCACAACCTTTCATTGTGGAAGTTGACGCATCCAAGGTGGGGGTAGGAGCAGTTTTATCGCAGGGCCCAACACCTGGTAAATGGGGCCGATGTGCATTTTTCTCTAAAAAACTCTCTGCCACAGGGAGAAATTACAATGTGGGTAACAGAGAGTTGCTGGCCATTAAGTTGGCTTTTGAGGAGTGGCGTCATTGGTTGGAAGGGTGATTCATCCGATCACAGTGTTCACAGATCACAAAAATCTGTCTTACCTGGAGTCGGCTAAACGACTGAACCCGAGGCAGGCCAAATGGTCTTTGTTTTTCACCAGATTAAATTTCATTGTCATTTATCGTCCTGGGGTTAAGAACGTCAAGGCAGATGCCTTGTCACATAGTTTTCCCGGAGGTGGTGATTTTGAAAATCCGAGTCCGATACTTTCGGAAAGGGTGGTGATATCCGCTCTATACCCTAACCTAGAGGAGAAGGTGTTAGAGGCTCAGGGAGAAGCACTGGAGTCTTGCCCCTCTGGGAAATGGTTTGTTCCATCAGAATTGTGTCATAAGGTGTTTGAGGAACATCACTGTATGGTTCTTATGGGACACCCTGGGAGTAGATCCACTGCCGACCTCATCTCTCATAGATTCTGGTGGCCGGGGTTGCGTAAGTGTGTTGAGGACTATGTGTCGGCCTGTAGTATGTGTGCACGCTCTAAGGTGACACATACTTGACCTTCTGGATCTCTACTTCCGTTGCCCATCCCGTCCAGACCATGGAGTCACTCGTCCATGGATTTTATTACTGATCTGCCTAATCCGTCTGGAAAGACAGTTATTCTGGTGGTAGTTGATCATTTTAGTAAAATGGTGCACTTTATTGCATTGCCTGGCCTACCTAATGCAAAAACACTTGCGTAAGTGTTTGTTGACAACATTGTGAAACTTCATGGCATTCCCTCTAACGTGGTCTCAGATCGTGGGACTCAGTTTGTGTCCAGATTCTGGAAGGCGTTCTGTACTCGGCTGGAGGTACAACAGTCTTTTTCTTCTGCTTTTCATCCTCAGACGAATGGACAGATGGAGCACACTAATCAGAGTCTGGAGACTTACTTAAGATGTTTTGTCTGTGAGAACCAGGAGGAATGGTCCTCGTTTTTGTCTTTGGCAGAGTTTGCCATAAACAATCGTAGACAGCATTTTTGGGGCATATGGGTTTCAACCGCAATTTGGCACATTCTCTGGTTTGGATACTTCCGGTATCCCTGAGGAGGAATGTTTTTCACCATCATTGTCTTCTATATGGCGGAAAATTCTAAATAACTTGATGAATATGGGCAACAAGTATAAACGTGTGGCTGACAGGAAACGTATGAATGGTCCGGACCTAAGTGTGGGTGATTTTGTGTGTGTCCACAAGAAATAATATTATTATTAGGTCATCTGTAGAAGGGGGGGTACTGTCAAGGAAGTACCGAGACATACAGACGTTGCCGCGACAGGTGGCAGGAGATCTGTGAGACGGGCAACACGTGGTTTGATCTCACATGTTTTCCTTTTGGATCAAATGATGTCTGTGTTGTTTCTAGTGCTTGCCACACCTTCTTTCCCCAGGTGTGGCTATTGTGGTCAATTAACCTTCTCTATTTATTGTTGTTTCTCCCACTATGCTCTGCGGTTTATAACTTCTGTTGGACTTGTGGTTAGCTTGTGCTTGGTTCTCGGCTGAGTTCCTGGTGCTACCAAAGCTTCATTAAAGATAAGTGTTTCCTTTCCCTTTTGTATTTTGTTTATATATATATATATATATATATATATATTTATATATATGTTGCCTTTCCCTGATGTTTGCCATTAGGCCTGAGGGAGACTCCTGTTCATCCTTCCCTTTGGAGGAACAGGTAGACTCAGTCCTGACATTAGTTCCAGGGTCCTATAGTGTGAGATAGGATTCTAGGTATCCGGTGTATGAACTTGCCTACCTTTGGGGCCTGTTCATACTGGTAGTCTGTCAGGAGTAGTTAGGGTTTTCTGTAGGAGGTGTCCATATGCCTTCCCTAGTTTCCAGGCCTTTTTCCGGTTGTCACAACCAGACAGTTGAGAAGCTCTGACAGGAGCTTTCCAGATCCTCCTCCTTGAGTTTCTTTGTTTTGGTTAAGTTCCTTATCTCGTTAGTCTATCTCAGCTGTCATGCAGTTGGACTGATTGCTTCCCTTTAAGTTCCTTATGAGTCTTGAAATCAGGAGAAAAAATCAAAATGTCATCCAAATACACTAATACAAATTTTCCCATTAAATGATAAAAATGCTGTTCACGAAATGCTGAAAAACGGCTGGGGCATTCATCAAACCAAAAGGCATAACCAAATTCTCAAAATGGCCCTCAGGGGTATTGAAAGCCGTCTTCCATTCGTCTCCTTCTCTGACCCTGACCAGGTTGTATGCCCCTCTTAGGTCTAATTTGGAAAAGACTTTAGCCCCAACAACCTGGTTAAACAGGTCCGGGATCAGAGGAAGCGGATAAGGGTCACGAATAGTGATACTGTTCAGCTCCCTGAAATCCAGACAAGGTCTTAAAGAACCATCTTTTTTCTTAACAAAGAAAAAACCAGCGGCAACAGGTGACTTCGAGGGTCGTAGCGACCCTCTCAGGTTGGGAAAGATTGTATAAACGAGATTTAGGCAGCTTGGCGCCTGGGATGAGATTAATAGGGCAATCGTACTCCCTGTGCGGAGGCAAATCCTGAACTCCACTCTCAGAGAAGACATCCGAAAATTCAGAGAGGAAAGGTGGTACAGTCTTAGTAGAAACCTCAGAAACAGATGTCATGAGGCAATTCTCTCTGCAAAAGTCACTCCAACCATTTATTTGCCTCGCTTGCCAATCAATGGTGGGGTTATGTTTAGTGAGCCAGGGTAGCCCCAACACTAGAGGAGTAGGCAAACCGCTAAGGACGAAACATGACACATCCTCAACATGAGCATCACTCACAATTAAACGGATATTGTGAACTATGCCCTTTAAAGATTTCTGAGAAAGTGGAGCGGAATCAATAGCAAAAACAGGAATATCCTTTCCCAAAGTGCATACCTGGAAACCATGAGTTATTGCAAATTGATTATCAATGAGATTGACAGCTGCTCCACTATCCACAAAAATCTCACAAAAAATGCTCTTGCTCGCTAGCGCCACCCTAGCAGGCAGGACAAAACGGGAACTACAAGCAAACGGAAAACCTTCAATTTCCGCCTCAACCCTGCCAATAGTAACAGACGGAACATTTACGTCAGGTCTTGCTCATCCTGCGGGAGAATAAATTATACGCGAAACTGGAAAAATGTGTGTTTGCGGTTCCAGAAATTCAATTTCTGGGGTTTCTTCTCTCCGCTTCTGGTTTTCGCATGGACCCCGAGAAGGTCCGCGCTGTGCTTGAGTGGGAGCTTCCTGAGAATCAGAAGGCGCTGATGCGTTTTTTGGGCTTTGCCAATTATTACAGGAAATTTATTTTGAATTATTCCTCTGTTGTTAAACCACTCACTGATATGACCAGAAAGGGGGTAGATTTTTCTTCCTGGTCGGTAGAGGCGCATAAGGCCTTTTCTAATATCAAGGAGAGTTTTGCTTCCGCTCCCATCCTGGTACAACCTGATATTTCGTTACCCTTCATAGTTGAGGTTGATGCTTCTGAGGTAGGGGTGGGTGCGGTCTTGTCTCAGGGTTCCTCTCCTGCCAAATGGCAACCATGTGCCTTTTTCTGGAAGAAACTCTCCTCCGCAGACAGAAAATCACAAATAAAGGAACAGCACTTATCTTGCAGAGGACTGGGAAATAGAAACAGCAAGCACACACACTCCAGGAAGTTGTATAAGCCGCAACCTAATGCATCATGGGGAGGAACTTAAAGGGAAGCAATCAGTCCAACTGCATGACAGCTGAGATAGACTAACGAGATAAGGAACTTAACCAAAACAAAGAAACTCAAGGAGGAGGATCTGGAAAGCTCCTGTCAGAGCTTCTCAACTGTCTGGTTGTGACACCGGTATCCCCTTTCCCTCCTATGCTCGGTGTGGTGTTTTTCTCCTACACACGAGCGTGACAGGGCCTGAATAAGAAGGGGCCCACCCAGGAAAAGGATTAAAATATTTTATTGTCAGGACCCCTTCAACAGTATTATTCAATTACCTTATATATAGCGACACTGTAGGAAACAGATGGAGCAGCTGCCAGGCTTTGTCTGACTTGCCACAGGAGTGAAGGTTGTGAAGAAGTTGCTGGGGGTGAAGGAGACCCATTCAAAAATGTGCTCTGGGGCCCAGTCATTTCTAGTTAAGTCACTGCATCCAGGTAACTAGTAACGTGCATCAGACTGATGAAGGACAACAACCCTGAAGCAGGTCTGTCTACAGATAGGTCTCTCTAGTTTGGTTAATTTGCATACTTTTATCCATCAAACACTGCCTGAAAAATAGGTTTCCATACAGCACTGTGTCTTTTTGGGGAGAAATGGTACTCCCTTCCCTGAACTGCATTTAAGGCACCTAATCCAGCTAACTAGAACCAGCTCTTTACTAATACTGATGAGGGGCAAGAACTACAAAAGTGCTCTGCTATCTCTTGTTTGACTGGTATAAGTTAATTAGCAAACTGACTATTTAATAATAGGGCATAAGAAATAGGGTTAATGACAGCATAAAAGCATTCTTTTAATTATAAATAAATAAAAAAGTTCCATAAAGCTAATATTTCCTATTAGAGAAACTGCCTCTTTCTCCACCTATTAGGGCCCTACACCCCCTACCTCTTAGGCCTCCTGCACACGAACGTATTTTTTTGCGGTCCGCAAAAACGGGTCCCGTTTTTCCGTGATCCGTGACCGTTTTTTCGTCCGTGGGTCTTCCTTGATTTTTGGAGGATCCACGGACATGAAAAAAAAGTCGTTTTGGTGTCCGCCTGGCCGTGCAAAGCCAAACGGATCCGTCCTGAATTACAATGCAAGTCAATGGGGACGGATCCGTTTGACGTTGACACAATATGGTGCCATTTCAAACGGATCCGTCCCCATTGACTTTCAATGTAAAGTCTGGAGTCCCTTTTATACCATCGGATCGGAGTTTTCTCCAATCCGATGGTATATTTTAACTTGAAGCGTCCCCATCACCATGGGAACGCCTCTATGTTAGAATATACTGTCGGATATAAGTTAGATCGTGAAACCTCATTTCCGACAGTATATTCTAACACAGAGGCGTTCCCATGGTGATGGGGACGCTTCTAGTTAGAATATACTACAAACTGTGTACATGACTGCCCCCTGCTGCCTAGCAGCATCCGATCTCTTACAGGGGGCTGTGATCAGCACAATTAACCCTTCAGGTGCCGCACCTGAAGGGGTTAATTGTGCTATCATATCCCCCTGTAAGAGATCAGGGCTGCCAGGCAGCAGGGGGCAGACCCCCCCCCTCCCCCCTCCCCAGTTTGAATATCATTGGTGGCCAGTGCGGCCCCCCCCCCCTTCCTCCCTCTATTGTAATAATTCCTTGGTGGCACAGTGTGCGCCCCCCCCCCCCTTCCTCCCTCTATTGTAATAAATCGTTGGTGGCACAGTGTGCGCCCCCCCCCCCCCCCCTTCCTCCCTCTATTGTAATAATTCGTTGGTGGCACAGTGTGCGCCCCCCCCCCTTCCTCCCTCTATTGTAATCGTTGGTGGCACAGTGTGCGCCCCCCATTGGCCCCCCCTCCCTCTATAGCATTAACAACATTGGTGGCCAGTGTGCGGCCTCCCATCTAATTTGTTTTCCCTTAGTCCTAACAGCAGCACAGATGGGGTTAACTACCCCCCGTGGACTGGTAGGACCGGCGGAATTTTAATGAGCCCAAGAACCAATAACAAAGCTTTACACCCCTACAAAAGGAGGGAACACCCCCCAGCCCACTGTGTCTATAGCAAGAATAACTTACTAGGGTGGGAAATTTGTGTGCTGCTGTTAGGACTAAGGGAAAACAAATTATCGTTAGAAATTAATGATTCCCTTACGTCCTACCAGCAGCACAGATGGGGAGACAGCAAGAAGAACCCCTAGGGAGGGCCCTCATGCCTGGCAGAGCTAAGAATAG
This sequence comes from Bufo bufo, assembly GCF_905171765.1. NCBI lineage: Eukaryota > Metazoa > Chordata > Amphibia > Anura > Bufonidae > Bufo > Bufo bufo. Next base: position 277,601,977 of record NC_053394.1, on the reverse strand, counting down.
CCTGCCCAAAGGCCGAAAACTCCGCTACCCTGGCGTCTAGTCTGTAGTGGGAGATGAACGTGGATTCAGAGCTCCAGGAGGCAGCTTTACAAATCATCTCCAGAGGAAGGAGACTTCTTTCAGCAAAGGAAGTAGAGATGGCCCTTGTGGAATGGGCCTTCACAAACTCTGGAGGATCCAAAGCCTGAGAAACAAAAGATTCTTTAATGGCCTCCTTAATCCAGCGACTAATCGACGCCTTGGACGCCTTGCGGCCTTTGGACTTACCGGCAAACAGGATGAAGAGATTCTCATCTATCCTGAACTCCTTGGATCTATCCACATAGATCTGGAGGCATCTCGAGATATCCAATGGATGCTTGACAGGATACCTGGAGGAGGTAGAAGGAGAAAATAAAACTGGCTAAGAAATCACCTGATTTATGTTCTGAAATGAAGGGACCTTAGGCCTGAAATATGGAAGGAATCTCAGGAAAACCCGGTCTTGAAGAAAGATGGTATAGGGTTCTGAGGCCGAAAAGGCTTGAAGCTCTGAGATTCTCTTGGCCGAGGTTACCGCCAGTAAGAAGACCGACTTCAGAGTCACAAACTTTAAATCCACCTCCTCCAGAGGCTCAAAGGGGGGCGCTAAACCCCTGAGCACGACTGATAAGTCCCACTGAGGGATGGGCCTCAGTACTGTAGGCTTCAATCTCTCGGCTCCTTTAAGGAAGCGTTTGATGAGCGGGTCCCGAGAATTGGGTCTGTTGAGACAGGCAGAGATGGCAGAAATCTGGACCCTCAGAGTAGATGGAGCAAGGCCTCTGTCTATGCCGTCCTGTAGGAATTGAAGTATCGTATAGAGGGGCGGATCTGCAGACGCCACCTGGTTTGAAGCACACCATGACGAGAAGATTCTCATGATTCTGGAGTAAGCCTTCTTAGTAGATTCTGCTCTTGAATATGACAATGTTTTCAGGACCGACTCTGAAAGCACTTCTATTCTGGGAAGGAACTGATCAACCTCCAGGCTGTCAGGTTGAACCTGTGCAGATCTGGGCAGAGGTGAGTGTCCCATGATACCAGGGTCTGCCGTGGGGGGAGCCTCCAATAATGTCCCCGACTCATCTGAATGAGCTGGGTAAACCAGGATCTCTTGGGCCAAAACGGTATTATGGCTATTACCGAGGCCTAATCCTGACGAATTTTCATCAATACCCTCGGTATCATGGAAAAGGGAGGGAAGATGTAAGCCAGCCTGAACCTCCACGGTATCGACAGAGCATCTATCGCCAGGGGGTTGTCCTCCCTGTAAAGGGAGCAGAACCTCTCCGCCTTGGCATTGAACCTTGTTGCCATGAGATCTATCTCTGGCAAACCCCACATGAGGATTATCTGCCTGAATATCTCCGGATGCAGGGATCATTCCATTGTCGGCAGACCGCGACTCAGACGATCCACGATTATATTGTAGGAACCACGGATGTGGATGGCAGACAGGTGGGAAAGGTTCAACTCTGCCCACCAAAGAATTACTCTGATCTCTGAAAGGAGGGGTAGAGATCTTGTGCCTCCCTGCTTGTTGATGTACAGGACTGCAGTCATGTTATCTGACTGTACTCTCACTGCTAAGCCCCGGATTCGGGGGGCAAAGTGAAGGAGGGCTAGCCGGATGGCTCGAATCTCGCGGAGATTGGAGGAAAGTAGCAGCTCCTGAGGAGACCAAGTTCCTTGGACAGGGGAACCGTCTAGGTGAGCGCCCCTGCCTACTTGGGACGCATCCGTAGTCAATATGACCCAGGATGGCTGGGTTATAGACTTCTCCCCCGGGAGATGGAGCCACCATCTCAGGGATGTTCGAGTCTAACAAGACAGGGAACACAGGGAATTTAGCCCGGCGGGGCTGCCATACCATTTGGCAAGGACCTTTGATTGTAAAGGGTGGAGGTGCCACAAAGCCCAAGGGACTGCCTCCGCAGCCACTGACATGAGCCCCAACATCTTCATGAGAGTCCTGATGGAAACTCGACGAGGAACAGATAGGAACCTTGCCAGGTCCAGAATCCGAGTTCTTCTTTCTGGAGTCAACTGGAGGGACATCTCAACGGAGTCTACTATGAAGCCAAGATAGGTTACTGAAGTCGACGGGCTCACGTTCGACTTCTGGCAGTTGATGATCCACCCTAGGTGGAGCAGAAAAAAGATAGCCACATGAAGATGGTGGGTAAGAACTGGAACCGAGGAGGCTTTTAGGAGCCAATCGTCCAGGTAAGGAATTATGGTCAGCCCTTGAAGCCTCAGAGCTGCCACCACCGAAACCACCACCTTGGTGAAGGTGATAGGAGCAGAGAAAATGCCGAAGGGTAAGACAACAAATTGAAGGTGCCTGAGGACCCCCGAGACCTGGACCACGATCCTGAGATACCTCTGGGAAGCAGGATGGATGGGGATGTGAAGATAGGCATCCTTGAGGTCCAGGGTAGCCATCACGTCTCCAGGATTGAGAACGTGGATCACTGACCTGATAGTTTCCATGCAAAACTTTGCCTTCCTTATAAATCGATTGAAAAATCTCAAATCGATAATCATCCGGAGGTCTCCAGATTTCTTGGGAACTAGAAAAACCGGAGAATAGATCCCTAAGCCCCGCTCTCCTGCCGGAACCTCCTTCAGAGTGCCCTTGAGGATATAGTCCTGGATATAGGCCTGCAGAATTGCCTGCCTGGCGGGCGGTAGGCGCTGGTTGATGACAAATCTGTCCGGAGGAGGCGACTTGAGGTTTATTAAGTAGCCCTCGGAAATTACCTGTAGGACCCAAGGGTCCGGAATCTCCTGAGCCCAGACATCCTTGAACTGGGCGAGACGCCCCCCGACGGGCACAAGGGGATAAGGAATAGGTAAATCTTCCGGAAGGATGGCAGGAGTAGCGGGGGTTAACCAAGAGCCTGCGAAAGGCCCATAGTCAGAAGGGCTTAGCCTCCTTAGCTCCTCTGCGAGGGCGCTTCAAAATTTTTCATTGTGTCCCCCAGTCTCTACGCAATCTATTTTGCGCTTGTTGGCCGGATCTACCGCCGTGCTCTTGTCTGCCCTGTCCCCGAAAGGACTGCTGGGGAAGACTTTTCCCCTTCTTATCGGAAAGATCCTCCATAATCTTGTCCAATTGTGCGCCGAACAAGCGGTCAAGTTCAAAGGGGAGACCGCACAAATTATATTTCGATGCGTTATCCGCGACCCATGGTTTGAGCCATAAGGGCCTGCGGGCTGCAGAGACCTGGGCCATGGACTTAGCTGCCAATTTTAGCTGTAACTGTGCCGTGTCGCACAGAAAGTCCATCGCCAGATTGCTGGTCTTAAATGTGGCCAGGATGTCGTCCCGGGACACCCTCTGGTCCACATGCATCTAAATTTGATTTAGGCGGGACCAGAGGAAGGAAGAAACTTCCGTAGCCGCGATAGCGGTTGAAGCAGAGGCTGCAGCGGCCGAGTAGCCTCTTCTTAACGTGCTCTCTGCCCTCCTATCAAGGGGGTCTTGCAGACTAGACCCATCGTCTGCTGGCACCAGAGTGCGTCTGGACAGTTTGGCGATGGCCATGTCCATCTTCGGAATGGAACCTCACGATTCCACCAAGGAGTTTGCCATGGGAAACATGGTCCTGAATTTCTTAGTCAGGACCGGACCTGTCTCAGGTTTTTTCCATTCCATCCGCATAACGGAAAGAAGGGTCTCATCCGCCTTGAAGACACGCTGTGCCCGACCGGCGGGATCGGAGGACTCCCCGGTGTCAACATCATGGTCCCCCGATCTGGTGGAAAAAAGCATGATTTTAACTCCTCTTCGTCAGAAGAGGAGGAGACCAAAGAAATTGCGGCGGGTCTTTCCACAGGCGCGGAGGTATCCATCGGAGCTTGAGTAGCGGCAGGAAGCCTCTCGTCCAGCAGGTTAACCACACCCTTGATGGAATCATCCACATATCCCTTGACCCACTGGTACATTTCCTGCATGGTGGGATCTACGGCAGGCCTCGCACCTCGAAAAGGCGCAATTGTCATCCAGCAGTGTACTGCAGTCAAAGCAGGCCAGATGCTTCCTCTTTGAGACCGATTTACGGGTCTCCGGGTCCTTAGGTGAAGCTATCACTGCAAAGAAAAAAGAATTAATAATTCTGACAATTTGACAACCATCAGGAGAAAAGGGCATAGCAGAGGCCCACCGAAGTAGCGCAGCAGAAAAAAACTGCAATACAAATATCAGAAGAAGCACCAGGTACTTCTGGGCTCTGGGAGCTAGCTTAGAAAGCGTGTGCTGCCAGAGGACGATTGAGAGAGAAAAGGAGCTTTAAATAGGCGGAGCTCCCGCCCCTAGGAGGATGTAACTAGATCCTACTCTGAGACAGAAAATAAGCCTATTATAATTTGAAAAATAGGCTAAACTACTCCCCCTCCCCTAGCGCAGCCAGAATACAGCCAGTGCTCAAAAAATCTGGCCGAAAAAACGGAATATACTCGGCTAAAGCCGAAAACCGGAAGTGACGTCAGCCCGAACCGGAAGTGACGCCGGGAAGGGTCCGACGTCACTTCCGGTGATGGCGGCGCCCATCGGAGACGCGGCGCCGGACGGAGAAGAGGGGAGGTAAGAAAGGAGAAGCCCCGAAACCATAGTAACGGGGAGCTAAGAGAAAAAAATACCAAAGTAAGCGGAAAAAAAACGCCAAACACAAACAAACACTTCCCTCAAAAAAACTGAGAGGAACCGCCAGTCCACCTGTCCGGAGGACAGAAAAAAACACAGTGGGCTGGGGGGTGTTCCCTCCTTTTGTAGGGGTTATTGGTTCTTGGGCTCATTAAAATTCCGCCGGTCCTACCAGTCCACGGGGGGTAGTTAACCCCATCTGTGCTGCTGGTAGGACGTAAGGGAATTATATGTTGATATCATGTTGATGGAAATGATTATTCAACTAAGATTACTTTACTATCAAAGATGGAATATCTCCAAGCTTCTAGGAGAAGAGACACCAACATTTAAGCACCAATTTCCAAGATTTTAAGGGCAGTCCCAGTAGAAATGTGCTATGACATGATCACTAGACAAATAAGTGCAGCACACCAGCCAACTGATTCCAGAGTCTGCAAGCAGGCAGAAGAGTCTCCAAGACATAAACCAAAAAACATAAAGCTAAGGTCATAACTGTTCTCATCTACACTACCAGTACCAGTCAAAAGTTTGGACATTCCTTTTATTTCAATGGGTTTTCTTATGTACATTGTACTGTAGATTCATATCGAAAACAATGGAGCAACACATACGGAATTAAGTAGTGAATATAAAAGTGTTCAACATACCAGAATATTTTAGATTTTAAATAGCCCCCTTCTGCTTTGATGACAGCTTTGCACACCCTTGGCATTGTCTCAATCAGCTTCATGAGGTAATCGCCTGGAATGGTTTTTAATTAACACATGTGCCTTATCAAGAGTTAATTTCAAGAATTTCTTATATGTGTTTGAGACCATCAGTTGTGTTGGGCAGAGGTAGGATTGGTACATGGTTCCACACATTGTTTAGCCCTATTCTACTACTTCTACAAAACAGAGGTCTTAGGACCAGGCAAGATGACTATGTAGGAACCTATCCCTATCAATTACGAAGGAGAGGCAGGGGCTGGCAGGACACAGGAAGAATAAGGGTGCACAGAGTGGCTTGGTCCTGCCCTTGGTGCACTTAACTGTTCATTTACATATGGATTAAAAGTATGGTTTTCACCACAATGAAGCAACAGATTACTATATGTATTAGTATCACTATCGGTAACAGATCGGTATCCTCTACAAGGCATCGTGCCTGGTTTGATAAGGAAAATGAAAATGTGCGCAATTTCCTATGACACTGGAGTGACTATTTAGAAGCTTACTAAGGAGGGAAGGCCCCATATGAAAAAAGTGGGGTCCACCCTCTACGCAAAACATAGAGAAAACTGACCTGATCATAAACACAGTATGGACAGGGGTGCCAGTGCCCACTAAAGTTTTGTAACTTCACTTTCATATTAAAGGGGTTGTCTCACTTCAGCAAATTGCACTGATCATGTAGACAAAGTCAATACAAGGCACTTACCAATGTATCGTGATTGTCTATATTGCCTCCTTTGCTGGCTTGATACAATTCTTCATTGCATTATAACCTGCTTGTATCCAGGCATTACGGCCACCACTGCAGCACAGATACAAGGAAGCTGCTGCGCATGGGTGCCTATGAGCGCTCCCGCGGTCTCGGCCACCAAAGAGTCTGGTACTTTTTCCTATAGTGTGCAAGACGTCCCCCACTGCTGAATTTCAGGGTGGTCGTAACCCCTGGATACGAGCAGTGTACAATGTGATGGAAAAATGAATCACGACAGCCAAGAGGCAATAGGGACAATCACAATACATTAGTAAGTGCCTTGTATTACCTTTGTCTATAAGATAAATGCCATTTGCTGAAGTGAGACAACCATTTTAACAAACAGGATATAACTGGTTACAAAAATGGATGCCGCTGTTCTGATTTGATCTACTGTGTCCCACACGACCCCCTCTGTAGTACCTTGTAGAGCCTCTACACTTGGAAGCCATTTGTAGGCCCCGTTTCCCTGTCTGGAATTCTGCGCACGCACCAATTTGTGTAAATAAATACTAATGAACTGCAAGGAGCTTCGGGCTTTCATACAACTAATGAGCAGACAGAGAAATGAGAAAGCAATGCTTCTATCACAGAGAATATTAAACAGTTGAGAGAGACGGGCCTTGTACTTAAATGAAAGTTTACAAATGGGTAAAAAAGATTCTAGAGTTTATGGATGAACAACATCCAAACTTTGCATAATGAAAAACATATGGAGTTATTTCCACTTTGATTTCCCCAATGAAGTTATTTCAAGGGAGTGAACGTGTCCTCTAAACAATGCTAAGGAATTATTTCCACAATATAAATGGATCTATAGGCAGTGAGGAACAATCACATCCCAATGTTAGACGGCAGAAAGGATTGTTGCCTTTTACCTACAAGTTCTCCAACCATTTGAGATAATGGCAGCATGACTCATTGGCCATTTTCCCCTTATTTGCTTGCTTATGTAAATTCTCACTAAGACAATACCTTACCATATGGTCTGTTGGGGCATGTAGACATCATGAAACGGGTGACTGTCATGTGATACTGCATTTCAGACAAAATGTCTGGCTGGTGACAGCTACCATCAGGGTTTCTCAAGCCAGGCCAGGACAATCGGCTGATCGCCAGATTGATTCCCATAGAGAAAACTGTTGATTTTATGAGACAACTTTAAAGGGGTTGTCTGGTTTCCCATATTGATGATCTATCCTCAGAATAGGTCATCATTAGCAAATCGGCGGGGGTCCAACTACAGACACTGAAGAGCACTGTGGTCTTTTTAAACAGCTGATTGGTGGTGGTGCTGGGAGTTGGACCCCCGATCTGATATTGATGACCTATTAGGAAAGGTCATCAATATGGAAACCAGACAATCCTTTTATTAAATGTGAACCCTGTGGAGGTTCATACAGCACATAGCAGCAAAGAGAATTACCTACCCTAAGATGTTCCCAAACCTTCTTTTGGTCACATAGTCAGTGCCTGGGCTGCCACTATCCTAGGCATGGCCTTCTTTATAAAGAGTCCTAAAATCTTCCCAATCAACAATGCAAATTATATTTCCAGGAGCCCAAGATGGAGAAAAAGTCTCACTCTACATGTTACACATAACTTTATAGTAAACCAAGTTAGAATAAGCAACCATGCCATGATGCAGAAAGTAGCCCATAATTAGTAAAGTTGGACTAGAGAGCTCGTGCAGGGTGTTCTCTGCTGGAGCAGCCTGCTGGAACTACTAATGCCAGTGTGAAACTAGCCTTAGGCACCAGTATTTCCAATCTCAAATGTCTACTTTACTAACCTTAATATAATTAATGTCCTGTATAATGTAATGCAATATGTCATGTATAATATGATTGTGGCAAGAAGAGCATGTGCATTCACAATGAGTAATCCACAGCCTATTGATAATGTTTAGTGTCTAGGGCAACTACCTTCAAACCTAGTGCTACATGAGAAATCATGAGGAGGCAATACACAATCCATTACTGGCCTATACAATCCCAGATCTTACATTAAAAGCATTGTACAGGGTCTAAAAAGTATGGTTGATGTCTTCTAAAATCAGCGCCACACCTGTCAACAGGTGATGCGATATTGCAGCTCAGTCCCATTCATTTCAGTGGAGCTGAGGTACAATACCAGATGCAACCCATGGACAGGTGGGGCATTGTTTCTGGTCAAAAGCTGCTTTTCGAATCCTGTAAAGCCTCTTCAATCCCTACTTTCTAACAAAAGATATGAGAGGACAAGTTGAAAGAGTTCTCCATATGACTTAGACCTTCCTACGTCAGCCCTCTGCTCTATGCCAGTTGGGACATGAAGCGATAATTAGGATGCAAGCCGGCTGTTACATATACTAACCAGGTTGATTAGCATGCTATGCAGTCAAATTAGACTCTCACCTCATAGCATTTCATCCTATGGAGAATACTCAGATCTGTATTCAACATATGCCATGGGTCATGATTGTAACAATGAGAAGCGTGCAAAAGTCCAAGAACATGTTGTTTCCTGTGTTATAGGTCTCCTTCAGATTGCAGCACAACTCTTCCCATGAATAATGTGCAACTCCTGTTATTGTACCCACCCTCCCCCACCCCAGATCTTATTACATATGGCTTGGCAGGAGATCATTTCATGGTGAAAAATGTCACCTTCCAGCCATTAGCTTCTGAATGTGACTCCCCCTCTTTTTCCATGCTATTGTTTCAAGGACATCTTTCAATGCTTGAATAATGAGATACGCATCTTAATATTTGTGTTCTCCTGAAAAATATAAATGACACCTCTTCTTTGCCAGCTCTGCATTACTGACACAGACGCTAGCAGAACCTTCCTCCCTGCTATGATCTTACTTGTATATCAATAAAATGATGTAATTCAATATAATCATAAAATCCAAAATTAATGGGGACACAGCTCCTCTATGAAATATGGGAACACCTTTTAATCATTACCTTATTTCTAACTGGATTTCTGTTTGAAGCTGAAGACCCAAAGCCTGTAGTTCCTCTCCTCCTGGGTCACCAAGATGATCCATGTAGAAAAAATTTCAGCACTATGTCATAAAATTCACACTCTTTAATGGATCAAATTTACATCACTGTATCCAAGAAAAGTGAGTACTGCAGATGCATTTAGGATAGTTAAAGATACCTATAGTAGGTAACTATTCGAAACGCATTGGAGTGTATGCACTTTTCTTGTATACAGTGATTTTAATATGATCCAATAAAGATTGTGGATTTTAGGCCATCGTGCTGAAATTTTTTCTACATGGATTACCCTGCCGGTAGCTGAAGCGGCCTATTCCTGTGCACCACTATGAAGCGTGCGGTCTGCATTGACAAGCCAGAGTTTGGTGAGCTGATTTGGTATCCATAGACCTTTCTGCACATCACCATGATGACACCTGATATGTTGTTCTCTCACGGATTAGTTTTGTGCTACTTTTATTCAAGCTAATATGATGCCGGCATTAATGTGGATCGAGATTGAATCCTTAAAATTCTCCCATGACAACACTAAGGGGCTATTAAAACGAGCAAGCTCCAACTTGTAAACATACCGTCCGGAAAAAAATTTACCTTACGTGGATGGCGTCCATGTGCTGTCTCATTTTTCTGTCCATTTGCGGTAAAATCGGACCTAAATGGTTCACAACTACGGCATACATATTAGGACATCCTCAGACATCATCCACAACTCCCTCCTCCGTCAGGCAAAACTCCCTCCTCTGTCAGCCCAAACTCCCTCCTACCTCAGACGTCAGCCAAAGCTCCCTCTTCCCTCATTCAAAATTCCCTCCTCCTTCAGACGTCAGCCAAAAATCCCTCCCCTAACTCAAAACTCCCTTATCCCTCAGACGTGAGTCAAAAAATACCTCCTCCATCAGCCCTTAGCCCAAACTCCATCAGCCGTCAGGTGTCATCTCTCAGCCATCAGGGGTCAGACATCAATTGTCATCCCTCAGCCTAAACTCCATCAGCCGTCAGGGGTCAGACATTAGGTGTCAGCCCTCAGCCTAAACTCATTCAGGGGTCAGACATCAGGTGTCATCCCTCAGCCAAAACTCCATCAGCGGTCCGCCGTCAGGCATCAGACATCGAGTGTCAGCCGGCAGGTGTCAGGCATCAGCCAAAACTCCATCAGCAGTCAGTCGTCAGGGGTCAGGTGTTAGACATCGGGTGTTAGACATTGGTTGTCTGTGGAGGGGGCGGCACAAAGCATAATGTCATGTGTACTAGTGCCGGACCTTTTCTTCATGCAACCAAGCCTGGAGGGGAGGAGCCTATCATTAAGTCCCCAGGATTTCAGACGGATCTTTATGCCTGGGCAAAGCACTTAGATGCACGGATCCACTACACAGCGGTCACAGCAGCAGCAGCCTTAGTGTCTCTCCTTGTATTACAGGTATTTACCTTACTCATGGCTCAGATACATTTTGTGTATGGTGGGACTCAGGGTGGGGGTCTCGGTCTCTTAAAGGGCCAGGGACATGGACGCCATTTCATAAAAGTTTATGGGACGGAACTTTATGACAGGTCCCTGGCCCTTTAAGAGACCGAGACCCCCACAAAATGTACCTGAGCCATGAGTAAAGTAAATACCTGTAATGCAAGGAGATATGATATGATTAATGATACACTCCTCCCCTCCAGGCTTGGTTGCATGAAGAAAAGGTCCGGCAGTAGTACACGTGACATTATGCTTTGTGCCGCCCCCTCCCCAGACAACCAATGTCTGACACCCGATGTCTAACACCTGACCCCTGACGACTGACTGCTGATGGAGTTTTGGCTGATGGCTGACGCCTGACACCTGACAGCTGATGCCTTACAGCTGACGGATGAGACCCGATATCTGATGCCTGACGGCGGACGGCTGATGGAGTTTTGGCTGAGGGATGACACCTGATGGGGCTGACGAAGTTTAGGCTGAGGGCTGACACCTGATGTCTGACCCCTGACGGCTGATGGAGTTTAGTCTGAGGGATGACAACTGTTGTCTGACCCCTGACGGCTGAAAGATGACACCTGACGGCTGATGGAGTTTGGACTGAGGGCTGATGGAGGAGGTATTTCTTAAATGATGTCTGAGGGACGAGGGAGTTTTGAGTTAGGGGGCAGGGATTTTTGGCTGACGTCTGAAGGAGGAGGGAGTTTTGGATGAGGAGGAGGGAGTTATGGCTGACGTATGAGGTAGGAGGGAGTTTGGGTTGACGAGGGAGGGAGTTTAGCCTGACGGAGGAGGGAGTTTGGTCTGAGGGAGCAGGACTGATAGAGTTTTGCCTGACGGAGGAGGGAGTTGTGGATGATGTCTGAGGATGTCCTAAAATGTATGCCGTACACAACGTGAATTTATCTGCATGGACTAACAGTGAATTGGTCCATTCACTATAAAGGGTCAGTGTCCAACTGCTGTTCGTTCTACATTCGGATGTGACTATCATTCATCTGGATAAGGCCTAACACTGTGGTCATAGCACAAATCAGGAAGGGCTGTCATGGGGACAGATGTGGTGCAAAAGAATATGCAATCTCCTCTTCCCTTGATCATACTTTGTCTCATACTGCAACTAAAACTAAGAAATATATATGAAGAATTCTTCTATGATTGCCCCAGGAGGAAATGAACACCTTTATTCTCTGTAAGATTTTGTATTTATCACTGTTTGCATTGATTAGTTTCTGTTCCTTCATTTTCTTGCCCAAAGATCAGCTATAGAATTCAAATGAACTATAATAATAATTATAATTCTATTCTTATTTAAAAAGGTTAATAATCAAAAAAGCATATAAAACCAGATATTATATCTGGAGGTTGAGTGTTCCTCATTGGTATGCTGCTTCTAGAGTTCTATAATGAAACAAAGAAAGCAATAACAGTTGGTCACCTTTGCTCCACTTTCTGAACAAGCAGCCATCATGCATTGACCCATTCACTATAACAGGTCAAAGTCCGACTGTTGTCCGTTCAAGTATTTTGTAGTAAGCTATGCCGTGAACAAGAGCTCAGAAGGAGCTCGAAACGCGTAGGTAAAAAACGCTCTCTACTGATTTTAGGAAATTTAACAAAGAAGATGGTTTTATAGAAGTGCTGACAATTTTGTATAGAGTTCTATAGGTGTCATCTAAAAAGATCTCAAGTCTTTCAATATATTCTGCTGACAAATCTCTGTATTAAATACCAGCCTCACACCATGTCCTGTCATAGTCTCATATCTGAAGCCAGACAAACTGTCACCAGAACCGACACTATCTTTCATTATTTGACAGGAGCTGTTACTCAGACGAACAGATGCTCACATACTTAAATCAGAAAATGTGTGAACCTTGTACCTGATACGGGAAGAATGTAGGACGTGTAAGAGTCTTTAGTAATGGGTTTCAACATGGATTCTGTGTAGAAAACCGTAGGACATCTGTGATGAAACTGCCTTCTATTGTTTTCATGCGGCCGAGGATTTTTCACGTGCAGTTTTCCAGACCCCATTCATTCTTGGCGGTTTACCATATAGACATCTCAGGAAATTGAGATTTTGATACTGTTAAAATATGACCTTTGAACCAACCTTAATACGTGTCCAATCTTTCTGTCTAGCAGAAAGGGTATATAGGCATCATATATAGAGGGCCTTGGAGATATAAGATGAGGTGGACACTGGGGTTCTCTAGAGATACGCATTGATGGTCTATGCTAAGGCAAGTCCAATAATACAGTGGGTGGCGAAAGTTTGGGCAACCTTGTTAATCGTCATGTTTTTCCTGTATAAATCGTTGGTTGTTACGATAGAAAATGTCAGTTAAATATATCATATAGGAGACACACACAGTGATATTTGAGAAGTGAAATGAAGTTTATTGGATTTACAGAAAGTGTGCTATAATTGTTTAAACAAAATTAGGCAGGTGCATAAATTTGGGCACTGTTGTCATTTTATTGATTCCAAAACCTTTAGAACTAATTATTGGAACTCAAATTGGCTTGGTAAGCTCAGTGACCCCTGATCTACATACCCAGGTGAATCCAATTATGAGAAAGAGTATTTAAGGGGGTCAATTGTAAGTTTCCCTACTCTTTTAATTTTCTCTGAAGATTAGCAACATGGGGGTCTCAAAACAACTCTCAAATGACCTGAAGACAAAGATTGTTCACCATCATGGTTTAGGGGAAGGATACAGAAAGCTGTCTCAGAGATTTCAGCTGTCTGTTTCCACAGTTAGGAACATATTGAGGAAATGGAAGACCACAGGCTCAGTTCAAGTTAAAGCTCGAAGTGGCAGACCAAGATAAATCTCGGATAGACAGAAGCGACGAATGGTGAGAACAGTCAGAGTCAACCCACAGACCAGCACCAAAGACCTACAACATCATCTTGCTGCAGATGGAGTCACTGTGCATCGTTCACCCATTCGGCGCACTTTACACAAGGAGATGCTGTATGCGAGAGTGATGCACAGGAAGCCTTTTCTCCGCCCACAGCACAAAAAGTGCCGCTTGAGGTGGGCTAAAGCACATTTGGACAAGCCAGCTTTATTTTGGAATAAGGTGCTGTGGACTGATTAACCCTTTCATGACCAAGGGTCATTGATGCCCCAATGTCCAGGTCAAAATTTTCAAATCTGACATGCGTCACTTTATGTGGTAATAGCTTTGGAACACTTTTACTTATCCATGCCATTCTGAGATTGTTTTCTCGTAACACATTGTACTTCATGACAGTCATATATTTGAGTCAATATATTTCACCTTTATTTATGAAAAAATCCCAAATTTACCAAAAATTTGGAAAAATTCACAATTTTCCAAATTTCAATTTCTCTGCTTCTAAAACAGAAAGTCATACCTAATAAAATATTTATTACTTAACATTCCCCATATGTCTACTTTATGTTGGCATCATTTTGGAAATGTCATTTTATTATTTTAGGACGTTAGAAGGCTTAGAAGTTTAGAAGCAATTCTTACAATTTTTAAGAAAATTTCCAAAACCCACCTTTTAAGGACCAGTTCAGGTCTGAAGTCACTTTATGGGGCTTACATAGTGGAAACCCCCATAAATGACCCCATTGTAGAAACTACACCCCTCAAATTACTCAAAACTGATTTTAAAAACTTTGTTAACCCTTTAGGCGTTCCACAAGAATTAAAGGAAAATGGAGATGAAATTTCAAAATTTCACATTTTTGGCAGATTTTCCATTTTTATAATTTTTTTTTCTTTAACACATTGAGAGTTAACAGCCAAACAAAACTCATAATTTATTACCCTGATTCCGCGGTTTACAGAAACACCCCACATGTGGTCGTAAACTGCTGTACGGGCACACGGCAGGGCGCAGAAGGAAAGGAATGCCATACGGTTTTTGGAAGGCAGATTTTGCTGGATTGGTTTTCTGAACGCCATATGTTTTTTATTTTTGTGCCGATCGTCTTGTGCAGGGGCTCGTTTTTTGCAGAAAGTGTTGAGGTTTTTATTGGTACCATTTTTGGGTACATAGGATTTTTTGATCATTCATTATTACACTTTATGGGGCAAGGTGACCCAAAAAGTGGCTGTTTTGGAACAGTTTTCATTTATTTATTTTTACAGTGTTCATCTGAAAAGTTAGGTCATGTGATAGTTTTATAGAGAAGATCGTTACGGACGTGGCAATACCTAATATGTATATTTTTTCTTATTTATTTAAGTTTTACACAATAATAGCATTTTTGAAACCCAAAAAATGATGTTTTAGTGTCTCTATAGTCTGAGAGCCATAGCTTTTTTTATTTTTTGGGCGATTGTCTTAAATAGGTTATCATTTTTTGCGGGACGAGGTGATGGTTTGATTGGTACTATTTTGGGGGTCATAAGCCTTTTTGATCGCTTGCTGTTGCACTTTTTGTGATGTAAGGTGACAAAAATATCTTTTTTGGCACTGTTTTTTTTATTTTATTTTTATGGTGTTTATCTGACGGGGTCTATCATGTGATATATTTATAGAGATGGTCGTTACGGACGCTGCGACACCTAATATGTGTATTTTATTTTATTTTTTCATTTTTTTTATAGGAAAAGGCAATTTCTTTTTTCTAATTTACATTTTTATTTATTTATTTTATTTTTTTTACTTTTATTATTTTCACTATTTTTTTTATTAGTTCCCTCTTGGATCTTGAAGATCCAGTGGGGCTGATAGTTGTACTATACTTTGCAATGCTCTTGCATTCCAAAGTATAGTACTTCCAGATTGCCTGTAGGTGGCAGCACTGGACGCCTTTGCCATGGCAACCGGACGCTTTTGCAAAGCGTCCGGTTGCCATGGCAACCATCGGGTGCTGCAATCACAGCGCTGCAGCCCCGATGGTGGAGAGAGGGAGCTCCCTCCCTCTGTTAACCCCATGGATGCCGCGGCATCTATAGGGGTTACAGGAGAGTGTCAGCATAGAGCTGACACTCTCTGCTTATGGCGGCGGCTCAGTAATTGAGCCGCCGCCATCGCACACAGCAGGGGGATCGGGGGGGGGGGGCAGCGCTGGAAAGGGGGGGGGGGGTCGGGAGGCTGCCCACAATATCGAGGATATCGAGGGAGGCTGGGGCAGGAGGGGCGGCTTGAAAATTAATGCAGGGGGCGGGGAGGGAGCGGACCGCATGCCATCCGAGCAGGAGAGGGGCACAGATCAGCAGAGCACAGATGGGGGGGCACAGATCGGCATTAAGGGCTTGGAGCGGCACAGATCGGGGGGCATGAGTTACACTATCTGCTTTCAGGCTTTGATCTGCAGAGCGCAGATCAGAGCCTGAAACCGGCACTTTAACACTGCCGCGATCCGATTGGTTAGTCTGCACAGACTAACCAATCGGATCGATTGCCGGCAAGGGGCCACTCTGATTGGCCCCTTGCCGGCATTACTAGACTGTATGCTGTCCGTGACAGCAGCAGGGCAGGGGCAGAAGCTTAAATCCAAGCGCTTTGCAGCGCTTGGATTAAAGAGCTGCCAGAACGTTTATATACGTGGTAGCTGCACGGGGCATGTGCAGCTATCACGTATATATACAGATTGCAGACGTGAAGGGGATAAACTAAAATTGAGTTATTTGGCCATAACAAGGGGCGTTATGCATGGAGGAAAAAGAACACAGCATTCCAAGAAAAACACCTGCTACCTACAGTAAAATATGGTGGTGGTTCCATCATGCTGTGGGGCTGTGTGGCCAGTGCAGGGACTGGGAATCTTGTCAAAGTTGAGGGACGCATGGATTCCACTCAGTATCAGCAGATTCTGGAGACCAATGTCCAGGAATCAGTGACAAAGCTGAAGCTGCGCCGGGGCTGGATCTTTCAACAAGACAACAACCCTAAACACTGCTCTAAATCCACTAAGGCATTTATGCAGAGGAACAAGTACAATGTTCTGGAATGGCCATCTCAGTCCCCAGACCTGAATATAATTGAAAATCTGTGGTGTGACTTAAAGAGAGCTGTCCATGCTCGAAAGCCATCAAACCTGAATGAACTAAAGATGTTTTGTAAAGAGGAATGGTCCAAAATACCTTCAACCAGAATCCAGACTCTCATTGGAACCTACAGGAAGCGTTTAGAGGCTGTAATTTCTACAAAAGGAGGATCTACTAAATATTGATTTCATTTCTTTTTTGTGGTGCCCAAATTTATGCACCTGCCTAATTTTGTTTAAACAATTATAGCACACTTTCTGTAAATCCAATAAACTTCATTTCACTGCTCAAATATCACTGTGTGTGTCTCCTATATGATATATTTAACTGACATTTTTTATCGTAACAACCAACAAATTATACAGGAAAATCATGACGATTAACAAGGTTGCCCAAACCTTCGCATCCCACTGTATGTAATTTCTGGGTCTAATCCCTGGTACCCAACCCCCACTAATCAGCAGAATGGGTCTGAGATGCTAACCAGCCATATGTGTGGCAGAGTTACCAACAGTCCCAAATTTGCCAGGATTGTATCAAATTTTTATTGACAAATTTTTCCTGTCTCGTCCCAAAAAAATGGTGGGGCTTATGTAAACACTGCCCAAAAGTGGAAATTCCTGTGTGGGTTTGACTGTGTCGGTGACGAGACTTGGTAAGTATGGCATGGACACATCAAAGTGCCTGGAAAAATACTGAAGGTGCCACAGTACTCTTGTTCTGCTGATAATGGTAACCCGTTGGTTAGGCAGCCATTGATCACACACTGAGGTCCCATTATAATGACATGCCATCAAGTATATTTTTGCTGGACAAACCATGTAATGGAATAATGTCTGCCACACATCAATGAAGTTATGCTTGAACATGTGAAAATGCTTCAACACAACCTTTATATGGGCCCAAACACCAAGACTAATCCTGATTTCATTGTGCAAAATCCATAAATCTTTGGCCATTACTGCACAATGAGTTGCTTTACACAACAAATGTGTAAGTCCTCTTATAACTAAGGGCTCTTTCACACTTGCATTGTCCGGATCCGTCGTGTACTCCATTTGCCGGAAGTGCCCGCTGGATCCGTAACACCGCAAGTGAACTGAAAGCATTTGAAGACTGATCCGTCTTCAAAATGTGTTCAGTGTTACTATGGCACCCAGGACGCTATTAAAGTCCTGGTTGCCATAGTAGGAGCGGGGAGCGGAGGAGCAGTATACTTACCGTCCGTGCGGCTCCCGGGGCGCTCAAGAATGACGTCAGAGCGCCCCATGCGCATGGATGACGTGATCCATGCAATCACGTCATCCATGCGCGTGGGGCGCCCTGACGTCACTCTGAAGCGCCCCGGGAGCTGCACGGACGGTAAGTATACTGCTCCCCCACTCCCCACTACACTTTACCATGGCAAACAGGACTTTAGCGTCCTGGCAGCCATGGTAAGCATTCAGAAAAAGCTAAATGTCGGCTCCGGTAATGCGCCGAAACGACGTTTAGCTTAAGGCCGGATCCGGATTAATGCCTTTCAATGGGCATTAATTCCGGATCCGTCCTTGCGGCAAGTGTTCAGGATTTTTGGCCGGAGCAAAAAGCGCAGCATGCTGCGGTATTTTCTCCGGCCAAAAAACGTTCCGGTCCTGAACTGAAGACATCCTGATGCATCCTGAACGGATTTCTCTCCATTCAGAATTTATTGGGATAATCCTGATCAGGATTTTTCCAGCATAGAGCCCCGACGACGGAGCTCTATGCCGGAAAAGAACAACGCAAGTGTGAAAGAGCCCTAAGGCAGCAGGAGTTATAGACAGCCTTCATATGCAGCAGATTTTTGTTGCAGAAATTTCTGAGATGGAAAATCAGTTCCATTCATCCGCATGGTGCTTGCAGAAATCCATGTCCTTCCTGCCAAAACAACCCCATTCAAATGAATGGAATGATTTTCAGAACTGTGCAAACAAATCCGTTTGTGAAGGCACTTAAAAGCTCTGATCAGTAGACCTGGAGGAACCTGGCAGGTGGTGTCTAATTAGAAGCATAATGCTTACTTTTATTACATTGGTGGGTAAAATATTCTGCTGTAGGTCCTGAAAATTCATGATGAAATTAGATAAGGAAACATAATGTGTGAATGAGTGTTTTCTAATCAGTTCTCATCAAAGTTTATATATGTAAATGGGCTCATAGCATTAACCTAAATGGCTTCTATGTTCTTGAGGATTTCTATAAGAGCCATTAGCCATACTATAGCCTCATGCACATTATTATTATTTTTTATCTGTATGCTACCTGCATTTTTAGCCGACAGCACACTGACCCATTCATTTCTATGGTGCCATGCACACATCTTTATTTTTTGCTGATTCGTGTGCCCATTCTGCAAATTATAGTGGAGGTCCCATTCTTGAAGAAGCTCTGAGGTTGATGCCTGACGGTCAAAAGTTAAAACAAAGTTTTGTCCCGAATCTGGTAAAGGAAATTAAAAGTGGAACACTAGTCTATGACAAATTCCCCCCTTTACACCAGACTTACCAAAACTGGTGTAAATTAAAACTGGCTTAGCATAGCAGCCATTCAGATTCCACCTTTCATTTTTCAGATTTAATGAATCTTCCCCTATAATTAGTTGGCTTAATTTGAGCCTTTCTGCTAAGCCCTGCAAGTGTTGCGGAACGGGTGCGGACCCATTAATTCTCTATGGGGACTGAATGGATGCGGAGAGCACACTATGTGCTCTCCGCATCCGCATTTCCGGAGCGCGGCCCCGATCTTCCGGTCTGCAGCTCCAGAAAAAAAATAGAACATGTCCGCAAATGCGGACAAGAATAGGCATTTCTATGGGGGTGCCGGACAGGTGTATTGCGGATCCGCAATGCACTACGGACGTGTGAATGGACCCTAAAGGTACTTTTACAAGGATTGATGTTTCAGACATTTATTGGGAAGAAACCAGACGTTCCCGATAATTGTCTGATCGTCAATGGAAATGGGGGGAGCATTGACATATGGCAATCACCTCCACAGTATGGGGACAAGCGATCGCTAGTGCAGTCTCTTGTTCCCATAGAAAATCATTGTTTATGGGCAGCAAATCGATGTTTATACAGTACGATCTGATGCAATGACTTCTAGTGTTGCTCTTTCATCGGATGATTGCCAGCATTTTTTACACAACCAATTTATCGGAAACGAGCATTTATAGAAGTGCTCATCCCCGATAATATGGCTGGTTAGCAGTCTGTATAAAAGGACCTAAAAGGGGTTGTGCAAGAATTGGGGAATCTGGTAAACCCACCCACATTACTAGACATGTACTGGAAAGATTGGTTAACTGCTTCCCGGCACTGGCCCCCTTGTTCCTTCTTCAGGCCTGCGATGCTCCGCTGGGCTGCCTTGATGTAAGCATCTGGTTTGACATCACCGCAGCAAATCATTGGCTGTGGCAGAGACTGAATCCCATTGATCATGTGACCATATGCGGAGCCGGTCACTACTGTGGCCAGTGATTGGCTTTGGCGATGTCAAAATGGATGTTTACATCGAGGGATCCCAGAGGAGCATCATAGGCCAAGAGGAGAAGGAGCAAGTAGGCACCGCCGAGAAGCAGGTAAGCAATCTTCCCTTTACAGGTCCGGTAAAGTCAGGGGAGGGGTGTTGTCAAAAACCTGATTCTTGCAAAACCCCTTTAATTCTGATTAAAGGTGAAATTCTATTTAATAAGAATGTTCTGAAGGTTCTATGCACACAGATGCATATTATGGACCAGTAGGCATTCATCAACATCCAGATCAACTTGCACAGCACATCTAATGAAATAAGAGATGAAAAATTGTTGAAGAACACAGTACGTTGTCCCAGATCAATAATGCATAGACATCGCATTTTCACATCTTTCTGTTATCCATGGTAGCTTCACATATGGATCTAGTGTACTTCTCCCAAAACCATGTAAAAAATCATACGAGGACAAGCCTCCAATTGTGAAGCATGGTCGGGTACTGTTCATACATGATTTTATTATACGCACAAAGTTAGGTCTAAAATAAGCATTGAAACATGGCAAACACCCAGAGCTGCTTCACAGCCCTCTTAAGGTTATGCCACAGCATCGGCATAGGGTTTAACAGTCCCTAACTTTTCACACAACTTTGCATAAGTCTTTGATTGGTCTTTTTAATGCACCATCTTTCAAGTGCACCTCTTTAAGTGCACATACTGAATTATACCAGAATGTAATATTATGGATATGGAATCCACTTTGTCATCACTGCCTACTGACCATCACCCAATTCTCTCCTCTCCAGTTATGTCTACATTGAAGCTAACCGCTGCACCCAGCTTTTCCACAGTCTGATTGTCCACACCTCAAATCTTTCCTTCTAATTCCTGGTATGTCTGCAGTGAACTTTAATGTCTCTTTCCCTGCTGGATTTATGGAGTATTTGTTTACATTGACTATTTCACCCTGTATCTGGTCCTCCCTTGATTAAGCCATATGTAGCCCCCTCCCCCTTGGTCACACCTGATTGAACACTGAGTGGTATAAATCTAAGTCCTTAGGTCTTTTCAGACCTTGGTCTTTTCAATGCTCCATCTTTCAAGTGCACCTCTTTAAGTGCACATACTGAATTATACCAGAATGTAATATTATGGATATGGAATCCACTTTGTCATCACTGCCTACTGACCATCACCCAATTCTCTCCTCTCCAGTTATGTCTACATTGAAGCTAACTGCTGCACCCAGCTTTTCCACAGTCTGATTGTCCACACCTCAAATCTTTCCTTCTAATTCCTGGTATGTCTGCAGTGAACTTTAATGTCTCTTTCCCTGCTGGATTTATGGAGTATTTGTTTACATTGACTATTTCACCCTGTATCTGGTCCTCCCTTGATTAAGCCATATATAGCCCCCTCCCCCTTGGTCACACCTGATTGAACACTGAGTGGTATAAATCTAAGTCCTTAGGTCTTTTCAGACCTTGGTCTTTTCAATGCTCCATCTTTCAAGTGCACCTCTTTAAGTGCACATACTGAATTATACCAGAATGTAATATTATGGATATGGAATCCACTTTGTCATCACTGCCTACTGACCATCACCCAATTCTCTCCTCTCCAGTTATGTCTACATTGAAGCTAACTGCTGCACCCAGCTTTTCCACAGTCTGATTGTCCACACCTCAAATCTTTCCTTCTAATTCCTGGTATGTCTGCAGTGAACTTTAATGTCTCTTTCCCTGCTGGATTTATGGAGTATTTGTTTACATTGACTATTTCACCCTGTATCTGGTCCTCCCTTGATTAAGCCATATGTAGCCCCCTCCCCCTTGGTCACACCTGATTGAACACTGAGTGGTATAAATCTAAGTCCTTAGGTCTTTTCAGACCTTGGTCTTTTCAATGCTCCATCTTTCAAGTGCACCTCTTTAAGTGCACATACTGAATTATACCAGAATGTAATATTATGGATATGGAATCCACTTTGTCATCACTGCCTACTGACCATCACCCAATTCTCTCCTCTCCAGTTATGTCTACATTGAAGCTAACTGCTGCACCCAGCTTTTCCACAGTCTGATTGTCCACACCTCAAATCTTTCCTTCTAATTCCTGGTATGTCTGCAGTGAACTTTAATGTCTCTTTCCCTGCTGGATTTATGGAGTATTTGTTTACATTGACTATTTCACCCTGTATCTGGTCCTCCCTTGATTAAGCCATATGTAGCCCCCTCCCCCTTGGTCACACCTGATTGAACACTGAGTGGTATAAATCTAAGTCCTTAGGTCTTTTCAGACCTTGGTCTTTTCAATGCTCCATCTTTCAAGTGCACCTCTTTAAGTGCACATACTGAATTATACCAGAATGTAATATTATGGATATGGAATCCACTTTGTCATCACTGCCTACTGACCATCACCCAATTCTCTCCTCTCCAGTTATGTCTACATTGAAGCTAACTGCTGCACCCAGCTTTTCCACAGTCTGATTGTCCACACCTCAAATCTTTCCTTCTAATTCCTGGTATGTCTGCAGTGAACTTTAATGTCTCTTTCCCTGCTGGATTTATGGAGTATTTGTTTACATTGACTATTTCACCCTGTATCTGGTCCTCCCTTGATTAAGCCATATGTAGCCCCCTCCCCCTTGGTCACACCTGATTGAACACTGAGTGGTATAAATCTAAGTCCTTAGGTCTTTTCAGACCTTGGTCTTTTCAATGCTCCATCTTTCAAGTGCACCTCTTTAAGTGCACATACTGAATTATACCAGAATGTAATATTATGGATATGGAATCCACTTTGTCATCACTGCCTACTGACCATCACCCAATTCTCTCCTCTCCAGTTATGTCTACATTGAAGCTAACTGCTGCACCCAGCTTTTCCACAGTCTGATTGTCCACACCTCAAATCTTTCCTTCTAATTCCTGGTATGTCTGCAGTGAACTTTAATGTCTCTTTCCCTGCTGGATTTATGGAGTATTTGTTTACATTGACTATTTCACCCTGTATCTGGTCCTCCCTTGATTAAGCCATATGTAGCCCCCTCCCCCTTGGTCACACCTGATTGAACACTGAGTGGTATAAATCTAAGTCCTTAGGTCTTTTCAGACCTTGGTCTTTTCAATGCTCCATCTTTCAAGTGCACCTCTTTAAGTGCACATACTGAATTATACCAGAATGTAATATTATGGATATGGAATCCACTTTGTCATCACTGCCTACTGACCATCACCCAATTCTCTCCTCTCCAGTTATGTCTACATTGAAGCTAACTGCTGCACCCAGCTTTTCCACAGTCTGATTGTCCACACCTCAAATCTTTCCTTCTAATTCCTGGTATGTCTGCAGTGAACTTTAATGTCTCTTTCCCTGCTGGATTTATGGAGTATTTGTTTACATTGACTATTTCACCCTGTATCTGGTCCTCCCTTGATTAAGCCATATGTAGCCCCCTCCCCCTTGGTCACACCTGATTGAACACTGAGTGGTATAAATCTAAGTCCTTAGGTCTTTTCAGACCTTGGTCTTTTCAATGCTCCATCTTTCAAGTGCACCTCTTTAAGTGCACATACTGAATTATACCAGAATGTAATATTATGGATATGGAATCCACTTTGTCATCACTGCCTACTGACCATCACCCAATTCTCTCCTCTCCAGTTATGTCTACATTGAAGCTAACTGCTGCACCCAGCTTTTCCACAGTCTGATTGTCCACACCTCAAATCTTTCCTTCTAATTCCTGGTATGTCTGCAGTGAACTTTAATGTCTCTTTCCCTGCTGGATTTATGGAGTATTTGTTTACATTGACTATTTCACCCTGTATCTGGTCCTCCCTTGATTAAGCCATATGTAGCCCCCTCCCCCTTGGTCACACCTGATTGAACACTGAGTGGTATAAATCTAAGTCCTTAGGTCTTTTCAGACCTTGGTCTTTTCAATGCTCCATCTTTCAAGTGCACCTCTTTAAGTGCACATACCGAATTATACCAGAATTGGACCAGAAGGGGACCACAGGTAATTACAGAAATAATTAATGCAAACAATGTTTCACTTTTTCATCTTACTGTTCCCTCTTTTCCAAAACCTCCTGAAAACCCCCCACATATATTTACCCAGCAAGGAACTATTCATCTCTTCCTCCATCTTACCTTATCATCTGACAGCTTGCACGAACCTGTTTGGCAACATACCGTAAAACACTTCCTTCCCAAACACACACAGATACCTCCTCCCCTCTCTTACTCTCACCTACAAACATTTTCTCTGCTTCTCCTTATTGCAACGCCTTAAACCTAATAACCATTCCTCTGACCCCTGCTCCTTTGGTTCCTCTTGCAGGAGCATTATGGAATGCTCGCTCTGTCTGTAACAAACTGTCCTACATTCATGACCTCTTCATCTCTCAAAAACTTTCCTTTCTGGGTCTCACAGAAACATGGCTCACACCCTCTGACACCTCTCCCCTGCTGCACTCTCATATAGTGGATTTCAATTCACTCAAACCCCCTGCCCCGGCTGCAAACCTGGAGGAGGTCTTCTATCAGACACATGCTCCTACAGCCCAACTCCACTGCCACCCTCCATTACGCTCACCTCATTTGAAGTACACTCTGTTTGCATCTACTCTCCCTCCAACCTTCAACTAGCTATCATTTACTGCCCCCCAGGCCCAGCCACCATCTTTCTTGAGAACTTTAACACCTACTACACTTTCTTTCTGCCGACATCCCCACTATTATCATGGGTGACTTCAACATCCCTATTGACACCTGCCACTAAGCCACCTCTAAGCTCCTATCGCTCTCTTCCTCCTTTGGCCTCTCACAGTGGTCTTCCGCTCCCACCCACAGAGATGGTCACACTTATCTAACCTGGATCTTATCTAACCTTTCTACCTTTCTAATTCGCCTCTCCCCCTATCCAACCACAACCTACTCACCTTCTCTTCATTGGTCTCTTCTGCTGCTCCCCCGGTCCACACATTAGCACCCCCCCCCCCCCCCCCCGCAGGAATCTTAAACATCTTGACTTTCACTTGCTTTCTGACTCTCTTCTCCCACTCTCTACCATCTATTCCCTCCAAGACCCAGATGCTGACACCACCCTTTATAACACCACCATAAGTATAGCTCTAGACACTGATGCAAAACAGGCCTACTTATCTCTCATATCTTCCCTGACCCACAGCCCTAAACAACTTTAACACTTTTAACTCCATTCTCCGCCCCCCAGCACCCCCACCCTTCTCCTCTCTTCTCAGCTTAGGACTTTGCCAAATACTTCAAACAAAAGATAGTCAACATCAGAGAAAGCTTCAGTACACATTCCCCACAGACCCTCTACACAACTGCTCGGTCCTCTTCTCCCAAAACCTACTTCTCCACTATTACAGAAGAAAAACTCTCCATTCTACTCTCCAGATAACATCTCACCACCTGTGCACTTGACCCAATCCCATCCCATCTCATCCCTAACCTCACCACAGTGTTTATCCCAGCCCTAACTCATCTCTTCAACCTATCACTAACCTCTGGTGTCTTCCCCTCTGCTTTTAAACATGCTACCATTACACCCATCCTCAAAAAGCCTTCACTTGACCCATCTTCTTTGTCCAGTTATCGACCCCATATCACTTCTTCCATATGCCTTAAAGCTACTTGAACAACATGTCCATTCTGAACTGTCCTCTCACCTCTCCTTCCGACCCCACCACTCGACTGAGACTGCCCTTACCAAAGTCACCAATGACCTACTAACAGCCAAAACCAAAAAACATTACTCTGTACTCCTTCTCCTTGACCTGTCCTCTGCCTTTGACACTCCCTTCTGTTGCAAACTCTCTCATCTCTTGGCATCACTGACCTGACCCTCTCCTGGATCACATCATACCTCACAGACCGGACGTTTAGCGTGTTCCACTCTCGCACCACCTTCTCGTCTCATTCCCTCTCTGTTGGTGTTCCGCAAGGCTCTGTCCTAGGACCCCTGCTCTTCTCTATCTACACTTTTGGCCTGGGACATCTCATAGAGTTCCATGGCTTTCAGTATCACTCTTATGCTGACAACACACAGATCTACCTCTCTGGTCCAGACATCACCACCTTACTATCCAGAATCCCACAATGTCTATCTTCTATGTCATCCTTTTTCTCCTCTCGCTTTCTAAAACTTAAGATGGATAAAACAGAATTCATCATCATCATCATCATCATCTTTCCCCCATCTTGCTCAACCCCCCCAACAGACCTATCTATCACGATCAATGGCTGCACACTCTCCCCGGTCAATCAAGTCCGCTGCCTTGAAGTGACCTTGGATTCTGCCCTCTCCTTCAGACCACACATCCAAGCTCTTTCCAACATCTCCCGGATCCGCGCTTTCCTTAACTTTGATTCTGAAAAAATGCTTGTACATGCCCTCATCATCTCCCGCCTAGACTACTGCAACATTCTCCTCTGTGGCCTTCCATCTAGCACTCTCGCACCCCTCCAATCTATCCTCAACTCTGCTGCCCGACTAATCCACCTCCCACCCTGTTACTCCTCTGCCTATCCCCTCTGCCAATCCCTTCACTGGCTCCCCATTGCCCAGCGAATTCAGTTCAAAATACTAACAAATACATACAAGGCTATCCACAATCTGTCCCCTCCCTAGATCTCTGAGCTACTTTCCCGATACATCCCCACACACACACACACAATCTCCGATCCTCACAAGACCTCCTTCTCTCCTCTCCTCTTATCACCTCTTCCCACAATCGCCTCCAAGATTTCTCCCGTGCATCCCCCACACTCTGGAACTTGCTACCCCAACATATCAGACTCTCACCTACAGTGGTATCCTTCAAAAGAAACCTGAAAACCCACCTCTTCAGACAAGTCTACAACCAGTGACCCTGCTGCCTCTAAACCGCCATGACCAACTTCACCCGCACCTACTGTGTCCTTCTCCCATACCATGTAGATTGTAAGCCCTCATGGGCAGGGCTCTCTCTCCTTCTGTACCAGTTTGTAACTCGTCTTGTTTATGATTAATGCAATTGTCTGTATTATGTATGTATACCCCTTTTCATATGTACAGCACTATGGAATGAATGGCGCTTTAATAATAAATAATAATAATAAGTCTATAGTACAAGTGACCATAAGAAACTTAGTAATATGTCTTATCAGAGAGAACTTTCTAGTTTGTATGTTATCACCTATTTACCTCTCCCTCTCTGCTTTGAATCCAACCAGGATGGCAGCAGCTCCCAGAGATATCATATTACACAAGTCAGTATAAAGTCTATAAAGAGGAGAGGGGGGAGGAATGAGCAGGAGTAGAGTGAGACAAGACTCCAGGAGAGACAACAAAGAAAATGTATATCTCAGCCCAAGTGCTTTATTCATAACCATACAGGTAAGTACTTCTCTGTAATGCCCTCCATGATCCTAAGAAGGTTAGATAGCAGATTCTCCTCTACTTTCTGAATCACCACATATGTAAGTACCGCAAACTAGATATTCAGCATGTACAGGAAAGAACTGGTAGAACATGCCAAATACAGTGGACAGAAATAGTGTTATCCATCATCTACACACACTGTACTACTGATTAATGCAAAGTTTGTTGAAAGTTTAGGTACACTTTAAGGATAGAACTCTGACTTGAACATTCCAAAACACAAATCTTTTTTCAACCATTCTTTAATTGATTTACTTGTGTGCTATGGGCCATTGCCTTGTTGCATCACCCAAGGTCTCTTCAGCTTGAGCTCATGGACTGTTGCCCTTACATTCTCCTGTAAAATATTTTGATACGCCTCAATGATCACAAGCTGCTAAGACCCTGATTCAGGAAAGTATCACAAAACCATTTTGCTCCCTCCCTTGTTGGTGTGCAGTTCCTTTTCCTCCAAACGCAGCAACGTGTTTTTGTGCACAAAAGTTCCACTTTGATCTTATCTGTCCATAAAACATTTTACTAGAAGTATTGTGAAACATGCAGGTGGAACCGGGCAACCTTGAGGCAGACAGCAATGGGTTTTTTTAAAGACAGCAGTGGCTTCCTTTGTGGTGTCCTCCATGATTCTAAGTTTGAATGAAAAAGAACACTGAATGCCAGCACAAAAACCTCATCCCAACCCAGGCATGGTAGAGGGAATATCATAGTTTGGGGCTGCTTTGCTGCCGAAAGGCCTGGTCACCTTGCAATTATTGAGAGAACAATAAATTCTAAGGTGTAAGAAAAGATTTTAAAGGAAAATATGTAAGCGCAACAGTCTATTACCTCAAGCTGACGAGACATTGGATGATGCAACAATTACATCAACAAAAGAATGGTTAAAAAATAAGATTTGTGTTATGGAATGGCAAGTCTTAACCCGATCAAGATGCGTTGTTATGACCTGAAGAGGACTGTGCAAACAAATGCAGAAAATAGGAAAATAATGTTTGTTTCACTGCATGTTTGGTGACATATTACAATCTATAGGAGAAAGAGGTTGGACAAGTAGCATTGTAACCCTCTCCAGAGATATATCAAATTCCCTCACTTGCTTTCATATATAAATCACTTTAAGTCATTAGCTTAGCAGCAAATTGCATAATTAAATCCTACTTGTTAAGTTCCGACGCTGTCCCACAGCTTGAATTTTTATGAGCGAGACTTAGCACGTGATTTTATTTTTTTCTGTAGGGAACCTAATATATCAATCTTACCCAAAATAGAACAGGACATAGCTATGCCTGGATCAGAATCCCAGCTGAGGTAGCAGCATTTCTTCAAGAATAATCATAGCATCATGAATGTAGATTTAATACTTAAATAAGCCTTGACTATAATTAAAGGGTCTAGACACAGGGACATTTTATCTGTCATTGCCTATTCTTCCCAACATTTCAATTTATTTTCTTACAGTTCCTGACATTTTGTGCGTGAGCTTCATATAAATTCATTTAAAAGGAACAGTAAAAAAAAACTTGTTAGTGGAAAAAAACAATAACGTGAATTAAAAACCTTGTTAAAAGGATATATTGGTTAGAAATCATCAGTGGACAGTGGGGGTAGAACCCCTACCAAACTCGAGAATGCTGTTCTTAGCAAATATGATCAACTTTCTGTTCCATTCCTACAGTGGCCGGACCTCCACCAATCTAACAGCTATAACTTATTCAGATTATCAAATGTTCTGGATTATAAACCATTTATATAAGAGTGTTTATAACCTAAATAAAATTTTTTAAAAAGTATAAAGAAATCATAATGACTATAAAGAAACAGTAATTTTCGAATGGAATGATCAAATAATGCTGCAAT
Organism: Bufo bufo; assembly: GCF_905171765.1. Lineage (NCBI taxonomy): Eukaryota > Metazoa > Chordata > Amphibia > Anura > Bufonidae > Bufo > Bufo bufo. The sequence continues at coordinate 277,572,599 of NC_053394.1, read as the reverse complement.
AATATGGCAATTAACCCAAATTACATTAGTGCCTTGTCCTCCATCTCTAGGTGATAAACCATATAAAACCGGTCATTAGTGACAGTTGGCAAACTCCTACTCCTACCGATGGCTAAATAACAACTTCACTATCATTTCCCAAAAGTCAAAAGGGATCAAGGGACTCAACTCAAGGGTATGAACATTCAGTCTCATGTTATCTGATCACTATGATGTCTTTTCAGTTAGGCCTCATGCACACGACCATTGTTGTGTTCCGTTCTACAAAATGGGGTTCCGTTGTTCCGTGATCCGTTTCCGTTTTTGTTTCTGTGTGTCTTCCTTTATTTTTGGAGGACCACCAGACATAAAGGAATGTAAAAAAAAGTCTGACAGGTTTAGGCTACTTTCACACTAGCGTTCGGGGCTCCGCTTGTGAGTTCCGTTTGAAGGGGCTCACAAGCGGCCCCGAACGGATCCGTCCAGCCCTAATGCATTCTGAATGGATGCGGATCCGCTCAGAATGCATCAGTCTGGCTCCGTTTGTCCTCCGCTCAGCAGGCGGACACCTGAACGCAGCTTGCAGCGTTCGGGTGTCCGCCTGGCCGTGCGGAGGCAAACGGATCCGTCCAGACTTACAATGTAAGTCAATGGGGACGGATCCATTTGAAGTTGACACAGTATGGCTCAATTTTCAAACGGATCCGTCTCCCATTGACTTTCAATGTAAAGTCAAAACGGATCCGTTTGCATTATCATGAACAATAAAAAAAATATATATATATATATTTTTTTTTTTTTTTCATGGTAATGCAAAGGGATCCGTTCTGAACGGATCTAAGCGTTTGCATTATAGGTGCGGATCCGTCTGGGCACATACCAGACGGATCCGACCTAAACGCAGGTGTGAAAGTAGCCTTACCATGCAAATGATAGGAATAAAACAGACTCGGACGCGCGAACGTGGATGACAATCTTGTGTGCCTCCGCGTTTTTTAGCGGTCCCATTGACTTGAATGGGTCCGCGAACCGTTTTCCGCGGAAATAATAGGACAGGTTATATTTTTTCGACAGACTAGAACCACATATCACGGACGCGGATGGCAAACGGTGCACTATCCGCATTTTCAACGGCTCTATTGAAATGAATGGGTCCGCACCTGAAACGCTAAAATCGTCGGAACGGACGCGGAAGCAAACGGTCGTGTGCATGAGGCCTTACAGGCAGGTGTTTAATTTAAACTGACTAGTCTGTGTTTTACCAGATAATGACTATCAAGTATGCAAGGGCATAAGTAAACACCACTCCATGGTGTCGTTCAGTGTAGGACCCCCAAACACACACAAATGTATACCCACTCAGTTGACATTGGAGTAAACTGTGACAATATGGGCTACAACAACCACCATGGGAAGTATAAAGAAGATAATGTCCCCCCTATTAAAATTGACCCCATATTTTGGTGGTGCTTTTGCCAACCTAGAAAGAAGGACCTAGTCTACCGACTTTATGAACCTGGGGCCTATTACTTCACAACTCCCTTCAATGTAGTCCCTCTGTAGAGAGAAGATCTGCACAAGGTCTTCTCATAACTAGGGTTGAGCGAACCCGAACTGTAAAGTTCGGGTTTTGTCACAACCAGACAGTTGAGAAGCTCTGACAGGAGCTTTCCAGATCCTCCTCCTTGAGTTTCTTTGTTTTGGTTAAGTTCCTCATCTCGTTAGTCTATCTCAGCTGTCATGCAGTTGGACTGATTGCTGCCCTTTAAGTTCCTCCCCAGAATGCAGTAGTGTGCGGCTTATACAACTTCCTGGAGTGTGTGTGCATGCTGTTCCTAGTTCTCAGTCCACAGTCCCCAGTCGTCTGCAAGATAAGTTCTGTTTATGCATTTATGATTTTCTGTTTTCTGGATCCAGGTGACCCTGACTCCCTCCGTGTCTGTGTAGGGAGCCGGTGGTCGTGTCCCCTCACTATTGTAGGGTCATCAGGTGTAAGATAGTCGAGGTACGTGGATATGCGCCCATCCACCTTTGGGGTGGTCGCATAGGCTGAGCAATAAGGGAGAGCGGCAGGTCTCTTGCAGGGGTCTCCTTTTTGTTCCTTAGTTGTGGATCCAGTGAGTCATTGTTCATATTGTATTGTCTTGTTTCCTGTACACCATCCGTGACATTATAAGCCGCCAAAACCGTCTCAAGCATGGATCCGGTTTCACTTTTGGCTGAGCGCTTCCAGGGTCTTTCATTGGAGGTAGCTGATCTCCGTAAGACTTTTTCTCAGTTTCAAGTGACCGGTTCAGCTTGCGTTCATGGAGTTTGTTCTGAGCCTAAGATCTCGCTCCCGGATACGTTCTCCGGGGGTAGTGAGTATTTTGTGCATTTTAGAGAGGCTTGCAAACTCCATTTTCGCCTTCTTCCCCATTCCTCTGGTGATGAAGAACGGAGGGTGGGGATCATTATATCGCTGCTCAGGGGTAACGCTCAATCCTGGGCCTTTTCGCTGCCGGAGGGGGCACGGCCCCTCCGTTCAGTGGATGAATTCTTTTTAGCCCTGGGTCAGATATATGATGATCCGGATCGTATTGCTCTGGCTGAGTCTAGACTACGTCTGTTATGCCAGGGTAAACAATCCGCAGAGATATACTGCTCAGAATTTCGGAGATGGGCAGCTGATACTGGTTGGAATGATGCTGCACTCCGAAGTCATTTTTGCCATGGTCTTTCAGAGAGATTGAAAGATGCATTTGCCTTTAATGAGAGACCTACCTCCTTGGATTCTGCTATGTCTCAGGCCGTTCGTATTGACAGGCGTCTTAGAGAGAGAGGAGAGATCTCTCCTTCCTGTCATACTCAGTCCCGGGACAGTGCAGCGGTCTTTTTCTGTGCGCAGGGGTCTCAGTCGCTGTCAGTCCCTTCTGAGCAGGAGCCCATGCAGCTGGGGTTGATTGCCTCTGACAATAGAAGATTCAGCCCGCATGGGAGGGTTTGTTTTTGTTGTGGAGGTATAAATCATTTGACAAATGTTTGTCCCTCTAAGAGATTCAGGCAGTTTTCTGGGAGTAAAAAAGAAACAAAAAGGAAAAAATCTTTTAAAAATGTTCCGTCTGTTACTATTGGTACGGTTGAGGCGGAAATTGAAGGTTTTCCGTTTGCTTGTAGTTCCCGTTTTGTCCTGCCTGCTAGGGTGGCGCTAGAGAGCAAAAGCATTTTTTGGGAGATTTTTGTGGATAGTGGAGCAGCTGTCAATCTCATTGATAATCAATTTGCAATAACTCATGGTTTCCAGGTATGCACTTTGGGAAAGGATATTCCTGTTTTAGCTATTGATTCCGCTCCACTTTCTCAGAAATCATTAAAGGGCATAGTTCACAATATCCGTTTAATTGTGAGTGATGCTCATGTTGAGGATGTGTCATGTTTCGTCCTTAGCGGTTTGCCTACTCCTCTAGTGTTGGGGCTACCCTGGCTCACTAAACATAACCCCACCATTGATTGGCAAGCGAGGCAAATAAATGGTTGGAGTGACTTTTGCAGAGAGAATTGCCTCATGACATCTGTTTCTGAGGTTTCTACTAAGACTGTACCACCTTTCCTCTCTGAATTTTCGGATGTCTTCTCTGAGAGTGGAGTTCAGGATTTGCCCCCGCACAGGGAGTACGATTGCCCTATTAATCTCATCCCAGGCGCCAAGCTGCCTAAATCTCGTTTATACAATCTTTCCCAACCTGAGAGGGTCGCTATGCGTGCTTATATCTCTGAGAGTCTGAGAAAAGGACACATACGACCCTCGAAGTCACCTGTTGCTGCTGGTTTTTAATTTGTTAAGAAAAAAGATGGTTCTTTAAGACCTTGTCTGGATTTCAGGGAGCTGAACAGTATCACTATTCGTGACCCTTATCCGCTTCCTCTGATACCGGACCTGTTTAACCAGGTTGTTGGGGCTAAAGTCTTTTCCAAATTAGACCTAAGAGGGGCATACAACCTGGTCAGGGTCAGAGAAGGAGACGAATGGAAGACGGCTTTCAATACCCCTGAGGGCCATTTTGAGAATTTGGTTATGCCTTTTGGTTTGATGAATGCCCCAGCCGTTTTTCAGCATTTCGTGAACAGCATTTTTTATCATTTAATGGGAAAATTTGTATTAGTGTATTTGGATGACATTTTGATTTTTTCTCCTGATTTCAAGACTCATAAGGAACATTTACGTCAGGTCTTGCTCATTCTGCGGGAGAATAAATTATACGCGAAACTGGAAAAATGTGTGTTTGCGGTTCCAGAAATTCAATTTCTGGGGTTTCTTCTCTCCGCTTCTGGTTTTCGCATGGACCCCGAGAAGGTCAGCGCTGTGCTTGAGTGGGAGCTTCCTGAGAATCAGAAGGTGCTGATGCGTTTTTTGGGCTTTGCCAATTATTACAGGAAATTTATTTTGAATTATTCCTCTGTTGTTAAACCACTCACTGATATGACCAGAAAGGGGGTAGATTTTTCTTCCTGGTCGGTAGAGGCGCGTAAGGCCTTTTCTAATATCAAGGAGAGTTTTGCTTCCGCTCCCATCCTGGTACAACCTGATATTTCGTTACCCTTCATAGTTGAGGTTGATGCTTCTGAGGTAGGGGTGGGTGCGGTCTTGTCTCAGGGTTCCTCTCCTGCCAAATGGCAACCGTGTGCCTTTTTCTCAAAGAAATTCTCCTCCGCAGAGAGAAATTATGATGTGGGAGATAGGGAATTGTTGGCCATCAAGTTGGCTTTTGAAGAATGGCGCCATTGGCTAGAGGGAGCCAGACACCCTATTACTGTGTTTACTGACCATAAAAATCTGGCCTACTTGGAGTCAGCCAAGCGTCTGAACCCGAGACAGGCCAGATGGTCTTTGTTCTTTTCAAGGTTTAATTTTGTTGTCACGTTCCGCCCTGGGGTTAAGAATGTGAAGGCAGATGCCCTGTCACGTTGTTTTCCGGGAGGTGGGAATTTTGAAGACCCGGGTCCCATTTTGGCTGAAGGTGTGGTGGTCTCTGCTCTTTTTCCTGAATTGGAGGCAGAGGTGCAGGCAGCCCAGTCAGAGGCTCCTGATCTTTGTCCTCCTGGGAGGTTGTTTGTGCCTCTCGCTTTGAGACACAAGATTTTTAAGGAACACCACGATACGGTCCTTGCTGGGCACCCGGGGGCAAGAGCCACACTGGATCTCATCGCTCGGAGATTCTGGTGGCCTGCGCTTCGTAAGTCGGTTGAGGGTTTTGTGGCAGCTTGCGAGACTTGCGCTCGTGCCAAAGTCCCTCATTCACGGCCATCAGGTCCTCTCCTTCCCTTACCCATCTGTCCATGGACTTCATAACGGACTTGCCTCGTTCCTCGGGGAAGACTGTGATTCTGGTGGTGGTGGACCGTTTTAGCAAAATGGTGCATTTCATCCCTTTTCCTGGTTTGCCCAATGCTAAGACGCTGGCGCAGGCATTTATTGACCACATTGTCAAATTGCATGGTATTCCATCAGACATAGTCTCTGATAGGGGCACGCAGTTTGTTTCCAGATTCTGGAAGGCTTTCTGTTCTCGCTTGGGGGTTCGGTTGTCATTCTCTTCTGCTTTCCACCCGCAGTCGAATGGCCAGACAGAGCGCGTCAATCAGAATCTGGAGACATACCTGCGCTGTTTTGTGGCGGAGAATCAGGAGGATTGGTGTTCTTTTTTGTCCCTTGCTGAGTTTGCTTTAAATAACCGTCGTCAGGAGTCCTCTGATAAGTCACCATTTTTTGGTGCATATGGGTTTCATCCGCAGTTTGGGACTTTCTCGGGAGAGGGGTCTTCTGGTTTACCTGATGAGGACAGATTCTCCTCGTCTTTGTCATCTATTTGGCAAAAGATTCAGGATAATCTAAAGAGCATGAGTGAGAGATATAAGCGTGTGGCAGATAAGAGACGTGTGCCTGGTCCGGACCTGAATGTTGGTGATCTGGTGTGGTTGTCTACCAAGAATATCAAATTGAAGGTTCCCTCCTGGAAGTTGGGTCCTAGGTTTATTGGGCCTTACAAGATCCTGTCTGTCATCAATCCTGTTGCCTACCGTCTTGATCTTCCTCAGACTTGGAAGATCCATAATGTTTTTCATAAGTCCTTATTGAAACCTTATGTTCAACCTATTGTACCCTCGCCTTTGCCTCCTCCTCCGATTATGGTTGATGGAAATCTTGAATTTCAGGTCTCTAGGATTGTGGATTCTCGTCTTGTCCGCGGTTCCCTCCAGTACCTCGTTCATTGGGAGGGTTATGGTCCTGAGGAGAGGATGTGGGTCCCAGTGACGGACATTAAGGCCACTCGTCTCATCAGGGCTTTCCACAGGTCCCATCCTGAGAAGGTGGGCCCTGAGTGTCCGGAGCCCACTCGTAGAGGGAGGGGTACTGTCACAACCAGACAGTTGAAAAGCTCTGACAGGAGCTTTCCAGATCCTCCTCCTTGAGTTTCTTTGTTTTGGTTAAGTTCCTCATCTCGTTAGTCTATCTCAGCTGTCATGCATTTGGACTGATTGCTGCCCTTTAAGTTCCTCCCCAGAATGCAGTAGTGTGCGGCTTATACAACTTCCTGGAGTGTGTGTGCATGCTGTTCCTAGTTCTCAGTCCACAGTCCCCAGTCGTCTGCAAGATAAGTTCTGTTTATGTATTTATGATTTTCTGTTTTCTGGATCCAGGTGACCCTGACTCCCTCCGTGTCTGTGTAGGGAGGGTACGTGGATATGCGCCCATCCACCTTTGGGGTGGTCGCATAGGCTGAGCAATAAGGGAGAGCGGCAGGTCTCTTGCAGGGGTCTCCTTTTTGTTCCTTAGTTGTGGATCCAGTGAGTCATTGTTCATATTGTATTGTCTTGTTTCCTGTACACCATCCGTGACAGGTTTGTACCGAACTTTAGGTTTTTTGGACCCCGGTCCCGAACCCGAACATTTCAGTAAACGTCCGGGTTCGGGTTCGGTGTTCGGCGATTTCTTGGCGCTTTTTGAAAGGCTGCAGAGTAGCCAATCAACAGGCGTTTAACTCTGTGCCCTTAGAAGCCATCACAGCCATGCCATACTAATGGCATGGCTGTGATCGGCCAGTGTAGCATGTGACCCAGTCTCTATATAAGCTAGAGTCACGTAGCTCTGCACGTCACTTTGCTCTGATTAGTGTACGGAAAGGATGCTGCTGGTGCTTTCAGGGAGAGAATAGGAAAGAATCTGTGATCAGAACTCCAATTTAACTCACCGATCTACATAGATTTAGTTGTGTGGGTGCAGTGCACAATCTTTTTACCCTACCCTGAGCCCAGTGACAGAAAAACATAACTTTTATCCGTATGTTAGTTAGGTGGGTGGCAGCGGTGACCATTTTATGCAAGCTCAGTGCACCAGCAAGGAAAAAAATAATTTAAGAAACTTGCTCTTTCTCTAGGTGACCTTATGTTTATAGTAGTGTTAATAGTCTCAATGGTCTATAAAAGCAGTTACCCTATTTTTACAGACCTTTGAGACTCTATTAACACTACTATCAGCATAAGGTCACCTAGAGAAACAGCAGGCTTTAAAAAAAATCCCTTTAGGTGTTAGAGTAAATTGCAATCAAATGAAGGTTATGTGTTAAGATTAGGGTCAGAAGCAGACAAGCAGGGTTTTGTTTAGCCTCTTGGGTATTAGTTTTTACATTCATAAAGCTCCACATTGAGCTTCCAGCAGCAGACAGATGCCAGGGCACTTCTGTGGTCACCTCACCTGGGCACATGGTCTTTGCTCAGCAGAGTCCTGTCATACATGCTGGGTAGATGCTAGAATGGATTTGTTAGAAAGAGGTCTGTGACGTCACTGGTCACATGCTCCTTCATGGTCACATGATCCACTGTGAGAACGCAGGCTTCCTGTCTTCAAAGTTCACACCCTCCTGCTGTGTTCAGCTCCAGAGAGAAGGGGGTGTGAAAGGATGGACCAATGGCAGGGCAGCTAGCTGATACTGGCCAATCAGCAGCCTCCTGCTCCTATCTACAAGCGCAGCTTAGAGTGAACACTGGCTGGGGAGGGCGCCTGGCAGCGCTGCGCGGCTGGCAAGTAAGTGATAAAAAAAAAAAGAAAAGAGGTTTGTTTTTCCTCCCCAGCCTCTGTGTCGGCCCGGCCCTGGTTGCCACGCATGCTGTTGCCGGTGGTTACGTGGTTTAGGATGCTTGTGTGTGCACTTCTCCTTTAAGTGGCTCCCTTCCTCTGTCTGGTGCTGTAAGTAGAGTTGAGCGGACACCTGGATGTTCGGGTTCGACGGAACTTGAAAAAAAAGTTCGGGTTCGGGGCCCGAACTTGACCCCGAACCCCATTGAAGTCAATGGGGACCCGAACTTTTGGGCACTAAAATGGCTCTAAAATAGTCCTGGAAAGGGCTAGAGGGCTGCAAAAGGCATCAAAATGTGCTTAAGAGCATGGCAACTGTTCTGCAAACAAATGTGGATAGGAAAATGACTTAAAATAACATAAAATACAGAAAAATTTAAAATAACAATCTGGATCTAGGAGTAGGAGGTTGAGGAGGCGGTGGATGGGTGGATGTGGCGGTGTAGGTTGACGTGGCGGTGTAGGTGGAAGCGGCGGTGAAGGAGGAATAGGTAGCCAACACTGATTTGTGCAATTTTTTATTTTTTAATATTGGGACATATAACAAAATAAAACAAAGAATAAGTGCACTTGAGTACAAGAATGGATGGTTGAGGCTGGTATAAATGTCTATTCTGAACAAGGTACAGACTAGTCCTGTGGGATCCATGCCTGGTTCATTTTAATAAACGTAAGCTTGTCCACATTGTCTGCGGCCTGTGATAATGCTCTCTGCCGCGCTAAACACACGTTCACACTATACACTGGCTGCAGGGCAGGTCAGCACCTCCAAGGCTGACAAAGCTTTTCCACATTTTGGCCATGCTAACCCTGCCGTCTCAGGTACTGGCGGTGCCCCAGCTGCGTTGGCGACCTCTTCCTCCTCCACTGCCTTCGCCTTGTGCTTCCACTGTGCCCCAGCTGTCAGGTGGGAATGCCATCATCAGCGTGCGCTTGTAGTCGCGCATCTTCCGATCAGTAACAGATGTTTTCACTAAATTTAGTTCCCTGTCAGCAATGCAGAGCAGGGGTTCATTCACGGCAAAAGGGGGTTCATGTCACCCAGCAATAGAACAGACAATTTAGAGAGATTTAGGTCCCTGTCACCCAGGCACAGCAGGGGTTCATTCACGGCAAAAGGGGGTTCTTGTCACCCAGCAATAGAACAGATGATTTTGAGAGATTTAGGCCCCTGTCAACCAGGCACAGCAGGGGTTCATTCATGTCAAAAGGGGGTTCATGTCACCCAGCAATAGAACAGACAATTTAGAGAGATTTAGGCCCCTGTCACCCAGGCACAGCAGGGGTTCATTCACGGCAAAAGGGGGTTCTTGTCACCCAGCAATAGAACAGATGATTTTGAGAGATTTAGGCCCCTGTCACCCAGGCACAGCAGGGGTTCATTCACGGCAAAAGGGGAATCATGTCACCCAGCAATAGAACAGAGGATTTTGAGAGATTTAGGCCCCTGTCACCCAGGCACAGCAGGGGTTTATTCACGGCAAAAGGGGGTTCATGTTGTAGTGTACGGGAACTGTAATACCCGTCACTACCAAAGTGTCACTTGGTGTGCTGTCGTCCCTCCTTAATTATGGAGAAGTTGGTATATGTCAGTTTTATAAAATGTCATGTAATGTTATGTATTTCCCTGTTACTGTGAAACTTGCATGTACAGGCCTGCAGGGGTGTCATTCCAGCTTCTAGTCGCTAGAGGGAGCTAGAGAGCCCTAGTTTATATAAGGCCCAGACAGGGAAGCAAAGGCCAGTCTAGACCACAGCTCAGAAGTTTCTAGAGCCTGAGGAAGTGTCCAGAAGCTGAGAGAGACAGAAGCAAAGATCAGGAAAGCAAGAGGTACTCAGAAAGACAGAGGAGGTACTGATTAAAGCTATAGCCAAGGATATAAAGCCAGAACTAGGTTAATGGGCCTTGGTGAAGATATGCTATATTCCAGGATCAGACAGAATTAGAGTGCAAGCTCCTGTGCTGCAAGTCCTGTGTTCAACACTCTGTAATTACCCTGCTATAACTGAATTGCCTGCATCGACCGAATTGCAAAATCGACTGTATGCTTAGGAACTGCATTTCCAATATTGTCTCTGCTTGCAAAACTACTAAAGTTGGAGTTCTGTTTTAAGACCACGTTTCCTCGATTTATTCCTGCATCCGCAAACGGCGTGCCACCGTTTACTTGGCACTGGCGTCACGAACTATTTCTACCTATACCTGCCCTTGCAGAGAGTCAGCTGTACCAGGTTAGTGTATATTGCACTACATCACCCAGAAACACCTACTACACACAACTTGAGTACGCTGCACCTCTCTTTTGGCGTCCACGAACAGGATACGCACGCTTTCTAGTGCAAGAAGCGTGAACTTTGTGCCTTATACAGTTGCCCTGTGACCAAAGTGACAAATTGCCTGTTTATTGCAAGTGGACTTTGTGGACTGAAAATCATACCCAAAGTGTACCAAAAAACTCTAAAAAGCGCTGTGCAGTGTTGCGCTGCACAGAGGAAGAAAACCGCCGCATTGGAATGTGGTTTTGTGGACTTTTTGCAATCCTGCTTGCTGTCAGTGAATGGACAGCGTTTTGCTAAAGATGGCCACCGGCTGCCTGGAGTAAAGTTTCCCGCGCCGCTGAGGACTTTCGTGGGCGGATCCCTGCAAAGACACAGAGAGTCCCGCCCCTCTTGATCATCGCACCGCCGCGGCCCTGCTTCTCCTGCGTCATCGGGTGCTCAGGACGTCCGGAACCTCGCGAGACTGGACCTGCGCAAGCCCGGCGATACCGGTAAGCACTTGTAACCGGAGGGAAGGGGAGTGTACCGGCCTCTTTAGTCGCCAGCGGCCACCTCTCAATAGACTACCATGTCAGAGCCAGGAGTGCCTGAGCAGCCGGCCCCAGGAGAGCTTGCGGCTCCTGATCACCCTACAGCCCCTAGCATGATGCCCTTTACCATGCCCTACTATTTCGGGGCCCCATGGTTCCCCCGCTACAGGGGAGAGACCCATACCCTACGGGACTTTGAAGAAAAGTTGCTGGCACTATTCCGATTATACCCTATAAATGCCGACCAGCAAATGGAAATCATGCTGGCGCAACTGGAGGGGGCTGCCCGCAGGGAAGTGTTATCATGGCCTGCTACTGAGCGGAGTACTCTAGAACAGATCTTCACCCGCCTCAGAGCCACTTTTGAGACTAGGACTGCCTCAGAGATAAAGATGCACTTCTTTGGCAAGAAACAGAAGTCCGGTGAGTCCCTCCGTGACTTTGCCCTATCACTTCAGGAGGCTTTAGGGGCTGTAATGCAGATAGATCCCAAAGAGGCTGATAACCAAGACCAGACCCTGAGGGAACAATTTATCAACGGGGTGTCTAGTGAACAAATAAGGACCCAGTTAAAGATGCTGTCTGCCCAGCACCCTAACAGTGCCTTTCTAGACTTTAAAGAACTGGCTATAAAAATTCTGGGGTCCACAGTATCTCCTGAGTTGAGCGCCCTATCTGAGTCATCAGCCTGCAAGCCAAAACCGCTTGTCACTAACCGAGCTGAGGCCGGCCAAGCTGTTCAAGTGTCAGCTACTGATACTATTGCCATGCTGACAGAGCAAGTAAATCACCTCACTAAAAGTCTAGAGAAGGTGTGCAGAAAAATAGAGGAATGGGAAAAACCCATAATGACAGAAGAAGAGTTCCTGTCATCTCCTAGGCCGTTCTCACCTCCATACCAAGAGACTCACCCCAGGGATCCTGGGAGGCGTAATAGAGGTCGCAAGAAGCCCGTGTGTACATACTGCAAAAAGCTGGGACACACAGAATCCACGTGCTGGCAGTTAAACGGGCAACCCCTGAGGCTGAGGACCACCCCTCGGGAGGTAGAACACTAGGTCCAGAGGATCCAAATTGGATTCCACGTTATGTAGGACCCCATCCTAAAATCAATATAGAGATCAACGGGGTCCCCTTTGAAGCCCTATTAGATACTGGGTCTCAGGTCACTACTATTCAGCTGCCTGCATTTGAAAAGTTCTGGGACACCAACCAGTTGACCCAACCGCCTGACTCCTGGGTGGAAATTATCGCCAGCAATGGCAAACCAGTAAAGGTTCATGGATACTGGGAACCCACCCTGCAGGTGGGAGAAGTAACCCTGCCTCAACAGGGAGTGATCGTAGTACAGGCCGGTGACAGAGGAGGACATCCTGTCATTCTAGGCACCAATGTCTTCAAAAACTGTTATTCAGAAATACTTGCTGTATTACATCAGACTTTGCCCACTGCTTCCTCTGCATCCAGGAGGGTGATTCAAAAGACTATCACTGTGTTAAGTGCCCAGCAGAGGTTTGCTAATGGGAAAGGAGAAATTTGTACTGCCAGGATCCGTGATATTAAGCCTGTGACTTTGCCTCCTAATTCTCAAACTCTTTTGTGGTGTCGTGCTGTCCTGGGAGTCGAAGGCCGAGATTATCCAGCCCTGGTAGAACCACTCCAGATGGAGGATTATCCTTATGTGAGAGCTGCCAAGTGCCTGGTGAACGTCTCCCAAGGTAAAGTACCTGTCCGTCTGATTAATCTGAGTAATCATCCTGTTGCGCTTACTAAGCATTGCCCTGTTGCCCAGCTGTCCCAGGTGTCCTTCCAAGACATCATTCGTCTTCCAGTGACAGAAAAGCCACCAGCTGCAGACAGCAGATGTTCGCCGGTGACCCAGCCACAAGTGCCCTGGTGGGAAGAGCTCCATGTGGGGGACGAGAATACCCCCCAACGGCAACAAGAAGGGATTATACAGCTTGTCAAGGAGCACCACCAGGCCTTCAGTAAGCATGCCACTGATTATGGAGAGGTGAGTGCCATACAACACACCATACCTACTGGCTCTCATCCTCCTATCAAGGAGAGGTACAGACCCTTACCACCTACCTCATATCAGACTGTAAAAGAAATGATCCAAGAGATGAAAGACTCTAATGTAATCCGGGACAGCCGTAGTCCGTGGGCTGCACCCCTGGTCCTTGTAAAGAAGAAGGACGGTGGTATCCGTTTCTGTGTGGATTATAGGAAAATTAATCAAATAACCCACAAAGATGCATACCCACTGCCCCGCATTGAGGAGTCACTAACTGCTCTGGGCTCCTCTGCCTATTTCTCCACATTGGACTTGACCAGTGGCTACTGGCAAGTACCCATGGCCCCCGAGGATAGGGAAAAGACTGCTTTCACTACTCCCATGGGCCTGTTCGAATTCAATTGTATGCCGTTCGGGCTATGTAATGCCCCAGGAACTTTCCAGAGACTAATGGAACGGTGTTTGGGTCACAAAAACTTCGAAACAGTGCTGCTGTATCTAGATGACGTCATTGTGTACTCAAAAACATATGAAGACCATCTGAAACATTTGGCAGAAGTATTTGAAATCCTTATCAAATATGGCTTGAAGGTAAAGCCATCCAAGTGTCACCTGCTCAAACCTGCAGTAAGATACCTGGGGCATGTAGTAAGCGGAGAGGGAGTGCAACCTGACCCTGATAAATTAGCAGCTGTCCGTAATTGGCCGGTTCCTACTACCGTCAAAGAGGTGAGGAGTTTTCTTGGTTTTGCCGGCTACTATAGACGTTTTATCCCCCATTTTGCTCAAATAGCTGATCCTATCCAGGAACTCTTGAGGGGGCAACCCAAAAAGAGTCCTAGAACTCCTGTGCCCATTGAGTGGAATGAGAAAAGAGAGAGTGATAGCATATGCAAGCCGCTCCCTGAAAGGAGCTGAGAAAAATGACCAGAATTATAGTTCCTTCAAACTAGAGTTCCTGGCATTAGTGTGGGCGATGACAGAAAAATTCAAGGATTATCTAGCCGCCACCCCGTTCATTGCATTCACTGACAATAACCCTCTGGCGCATCTAAATACAGCTAAATTGGGGGCCTTGGAGCAGAGATGGGCCTCTCGCCTTGCCAACTATAATTTCTCTGTAAAGTATCGTGCTGGACGTACTAATGATAATGCTGATGCTTTATCCAGGCTTCCCACAGAGACAGCTCCTGATGATGTGCGAGATGCTTGGGAAGATGTAGAGATGCCGGCTTTCTATAACAAATTTGCTCAACAGGATCAGGCTCGAGCTACCAATAACAGAGCTGCAGTTCCTTCACCCTCCAGTAGGCCTGATCCTAAAGAAGAAAGGTGGGTGAAACTACAGTCTGAAAGTAGAGTGCTGGGTGAGTTGTTGGACTTCATTACTAGTGGCAGAGCCCCTGAGAGGATTCGGCGTAAGAGTGCAGATCCTGAGCTCATCAAACTGTGGAGACAGCGCCATCAACTCTTCATACAAAAGGGCCTATTGCTACGGAGAAGCCTAGACCCAGTGTCCAACGAGAGAGTGCACCAGATTCTCATACCCCGACGAGATGCAGGTATGGTGTTGGAGATGTACCACAATCAATCCGGTCACTTTGGGGTCCAAAAGACTGAAGCTACTATCCGCCAGCGGTTTTACTGGGTAGGCATGAGAGAAGACATGGAGAAGTGGTGTCGAGAGTGTGTAGCCTGTGCCTTGAAATGAAGTGAGCACCATGATCAGAGGGCACCACTGAGACCCATTGTAAGTACCCGTCCTCTTGAACTTGTCGCCATCGACCATGTGAAACTGGAGCCTAGTCGCTCAGGGTATGCTTATGCCATGACTATTATTGACCATTTCACAAAGTTTGTTGTAGCAGTGCCTGTGAGAGACCAGACAGCCAAGACTACAGCCGAAATGTTCTGGAAGCACTTTCTCCTGCCCTATGGATGTCCAGAAAAGATCCTCACCGATCAAGGACCTGCTTTTGAGTCCCATCTGTTCCATGAACTGTGCCGCTTACACAACTGTAAGAAGATCCGGACGACGGCCTACCATCCTCAAGGTAACGGATTATGTGAAAAAATGAATCAGACCTTGATAGAGATGCTGAGGGCCGTGCCTCCTGAAAACAGAGGAGATTGGCCCAGTCTGTTGCCACAGCTCATGTTCACATACAATCATACCATACATTGTTCCACCGGGTATACCCCTTTTTACTTGATGTTTGGGCGCCAAGGGACATTGCCTGCTGATCATTCATTGGACATACATGTGCCTGATTGCATTAACCCATTACCTAACACCGACTGGGTTGCTGAGCACCAAAGGCGATTAGATGCAGCCAAAGCCATTGTTCAGGAACGTATGGACCTTGCTAGAGACCGACAGCAGAGAGACTATGATCAGGCAGCCCATGCAGAACCCTTGACCATAGGGGCCGTGGTATGGTAAAGAATAACCGTCGTACCAGCAAATTGGACAGTAAGTGGGAGCGAAGTCCCTATGTTGTCACTGCAATCCCAAATGTTGGAACTCACACTTATGAGATCACCCAGGAAGACAAGGGATCCCAAATTGTACACCGAAACCGGTTGAAGCTCTGCCTGACACCAGAACCTAGTGCCGAGAGTTCCGGATCTGAATATCCTGTGTCAGAGTCAGCAATACCGCCCGAGGATCCTATGCAGGCTGTCAGTAATCTCAGGTATGACGCTGATCCCATGCATTGGCTTCTGACACCGTGGTTGAACTTGCTGGTGCCTGCTCCGGCACCTACTGTAGTTTCACCTCCAGAAGAGCCGGTTCAAGATGCCCTGGATCCAGTTCCCCCTGTAGTGGATATTGTTGTTCCTGTTGTTCCAGTTGTTCCTGTTGTTCCAGTTGTTCCTGACCGAGGTCTCACGGATGGAGACCCTCCTGTTGCTCCTCTCCCTTCTACCTCGTTGCTAAGGGAAGAGGAGACCCCTGTGTTGAGAAGGTCTACCCGGATGACCAGGGGACGTCCGCCAGTCCGTTTAGGAGACTTTGATTATTCTGGTGGTGTCTCCTCCCAAACAGTTGCCACGGGCAATACCTTACTTGACATTTGTGCGCGAGAATGGACTCCTCCACGTGAGCCCTTGCCTGTGATACACCCACGGGAAACTCCTGGGTAGTTCCGTTATTTTGCTGTTCTATTATGGACTTATTCATTGTCATGGACTATCCTGGTTATAATGTTACGCTGTGCCAGGTCAGCGCCCCCGTTCCATTCACTATCCTGAGAGAAGAGAACGACGCCCCTTGTCACTACCCTTCACTTTTGCCAATTGGACCTGATGTAAATGTAAATGCAGATGAATTACATGTATGTATGCCTGCATGTCTCTATTTTCTATTTCAGGTAGAGATTCCAGTTGGGCGACCCATGATGGAGTACGAGGTCGTACTCAGCTTAAAGCAGTGGGGTATGTAGTGGACGGGAACTGTAATACCCGTCACTACCAAAGTGTCACTTGGTGTGCTGTCGTCCCTCCTTAATTATGGAGAAGTTGGTATATGTCAGTTTTATAAAATGTCATGTAATGTAATGTTATGTATTTCCCTGTTACTGTGAAACTTGCATGTACAGGCCTGCAGGGGTGTCATTCCAGCTTCTAGTCGCTAGAGGGAGCTAGAGAGCCCTAGTTTATATAAGGCCCAGACAGGGAAGCAAAGGCCAGTCTAGACCACAGCTCAGAAGTTTCTAGAGCCTGAGGAAGTGTCCAGAAGCTGAGAGAGACAGAAGCAAAGATCAGGAAAGCAAGAGGTACTCAGAAAGACAGAGGAGGTACTGATTAAAGCTATAGCCAAGGATATAAAGCCAGAACTAGGTTAATGGGCCTTGGTGAAGATATGCTATATTCCAGGATCAGACAGAATTAGAGTGCAAGCTCCTGTGCTGCAAGTCCTGTGTTCAACACTCTGTAATTACCCTGCTATAACTGAATTGCCTGCATCGACCGAATTGCAAAATCGACTGTATGCTTAGGAACTGCATTTCCAATATTGTCTCTGCTTGCAAAACTACTAAAGTTGGAGTTCTGTTTTAAGACCACGTTTCCTCGATTTATTCCTGCATCCGCAAACGGCGTGCCACCGTTTACTTGGCACTGGCGTCACGAACTATTTCTACCTATACCTGCCCTTGCAGAGAGTCAGCTGTACCAGGTTAGTGTATATTGCACTACATCACCCAGAAACACCTACTACACACAACTTGAGTACGCTGCAATGTCACCCAGCAATACAACAGACGATTTTGAGAGATTTAGGCCCCTGTCACCCAGGCACAGCAGGGGTTCATTCACTGCAAAAATGGGTTCATGTCACCCAGCAATAGAACAGACGATTTTGAGAGATTTAGGCCCCTGTCACCCAGGCACAGCAGGGGTTCATTCACAGCAAAAGGGGGATCATGTCACCCAGCAATAGAACTGACGATTTTGAGAGATTTAAGTCCCTGTTACCCAGGCACAGCAGGGGTTCATTCACAGCAAAAGGGGGTTCATGTCACCCAGCAATAGAACAGAGGATTTTGAGAGATTTAGGCCCCTGTCACCCAGGCACAGCAGGGATTTGTATACGCCAAAAATGGTAAAATGTCACCCGACAATTGAAAATACGAATTTTTTCAATTTAGGGCACTAAAATTTGCACTTTTTTTAATTAAAATGGCTCTAAAATAGTCCTTGAAAAGGCTAGAGGGATTCAAAAGGCAGAAAAATGTGCTTAAGAGCATGGCAACTGCTCTGCAAACAAATGTGGATAGGGAAATAACTTAAAATAAAATAACTAAAAATTACAAATTGTTAACCTGCAACTCAGAGAAGGAGGTGGATATGGAGTCAGAGGTTGAGGAGGCGGTGAATGTGGTATTGTAGGTGGAGGCAGCAATGGAGGAGGAGGTAGCCAACAATGTTTTTTTTATTATTTTTTTTTATTGGGGTAGGTAGCCCCCAAAATATTGGGACAAATAAAAAAAAAAAGAAAACAAAGAATCATTGCACTTGACTTGAGTACAAGAATGCATGTTTGATGGTGGTATAAATGTCTATTCTGCACAAGGTACAGACAAGTCTTGTGGGATCCAAGCCTGGTTCATTTTAATGAACGTGAGCTTGTCCACGTTGGCTGTGGACAGGCGGCTGCGCTTGCCTGTGATGACGCCCCCTGCCGTGCTAAACACACGTTCAGATAATACACTGGCTGCAGGGCAGGCCAGCACCTCCAAGGCGTAAAGGGCAAGCTCAGACCATGTGCCCAATTTGGAGACCCAGAAGTTGAAGGGGGCAGACCTGTCATTCAGTACGTGTAGGCGTGTGCACACATACTGCTCCACCATGTTGGTGAAATGCTGCCTCCTGCTAAGACGTTCCATATCAGCTGGTGGTGCTGGTTGTTGTGGCGTGCTGACAAAGCTTTTCCACATTTCGGCCATGCTAACCCTGCCTTCTGAGGTGCTGGTGGTACCCCAGCTGCGTTGACGACCTCGTCCTCTGCCTTCGCTTGGGCTTCCACTGTGCCCCCGCTGTCAGGTGGGAATGCCACCAGCAGCGCGTCTACCAGCGTGCGCTTGTACTCGCACATCTTACCATCATGCTCCAGTGACGGAATTAAGGACGGTACGTTGTCCTTGTAACGGGAATCCAGAGGTGTGGCCACCCAGTAATCAGCACAAGTTAGAATGTGGGCAACTCGGCGGTCGTTGCGGAGACACTGCAGCATGTAATCACTCATGTGTGCCAGGCTGCCCAGAGGCAACGAAAAGCTGTCCTCTGTGGGAGGTGTATCGTCTGTGTCTTCTGTATCCCCCCATCCACGCACCAGTGATGGCCATGAGCTGGTCTGGGTCCCACCCTGCTGTGAACATGGTTCCTCCTCCTGCATCTCCTCCTCCTCCTCATCCTCCTCATCCTCCAGAACTGTGCCCTGGCTGAACAATTGTGTACCGTGGGTTTGTGGGTGCAGGAACCCACCCTCTGAGCCACTTGGGAATGACTGCCCGGAAACCCTACGAAATGATCCCTCTTCCTCCTCCTCCTCCTGTGCCACATCCTCTTCCATCATCGCCATGAGCGTTTTTTCAAGGAGGCATAGAAGTGGGATAGTAATGCTGAGAACGGCGTTATCGGCACTGGCCATGTTGGTGGAGTACTCGAAACAGCGCAACAAGGAACACAGGTCTCGCATGGAGGCCCAGTCATTGGTGGTGAAGTGATGCTGTTCCGCCGAGCGACTCACCCGTGCGTGCTGCAGCTGAAACTCCACATGCGCCAGGCAAGGGATGTGCGTCAAACCGGCTAGTCCCAGAGCTGCTACGAGATTTCGCCCATTATCGTACACCACCAGGCCGGGCTTGAGGCTGACTGGCACAAACCACTCGTCTGTTGTTCAAGGCCCGTCCACAGCTCCTGCGCGGTGTGGGGTTTGTCCCCCAAACAGATACGTTTTAAAACTGTCTGCTGTCGTTTACCCCTGGCTGTGCTGAAGTTGGTGGTGAAGGTGTTACGCTGACCGGATGAGGAGCTGGTAGAGGATGAGGAAGCAGAGGAGGAGGAGGAAGCAACAGGAGGCAAACTGAAGCGCCCTGCAATCCTCGGTGGTGAAAGGACATGCGCCAAACTGCTATCCGCCTCAGGCCCAGCCGCCACTACATTTACTCAGTGTGCTGTTATGGAGATATAACGGCCCTGACCGTGCTTACTGGTCCACGTATCCGTAGTCAGGTGTACCCTGCCACAGATGGCGTTGCGCAGTGCACACCTGATTTTGTCCCCTACTTGGTTGTGAAGGGAAGGGATGGCTCGCCTTGAAAAGTAGTGGCGGCTGGGCATGACGTACTGTGGGACAGCCACCGCCATAAGGCCTTTAAAACTATCCGTCTCTATCAGATGGAATGACAGCATTTCAAAGGCAAGTAATTTAGAAATGCTGGCATTCAGGGCTAGGGATCACGGGTGGGTAGGAGGGTACTTCCTCTTACTCTCCAGCGTTTGGGATATGGAGAGCTGAACGCTTCCGTGTGACATTGTGGAGATGCTTGGTGACCCAGATGTTGGTGTTGCTGGCAGATCCTCTGTTTGTGGGGTGCCAGATGGCACTGTCACTCCAGAGATGGATGAAGAGGCTGCGACTGCAGCAGAAGATGAAGCAGGAGTGCAGCGTACTCAAGTTGTGTGCAATAGGTGTTTCTGGGTGATGTAGTGCAATAGACACTAACCTGGTACGGCTGACTCTCTGCAAGGGCAGGTGATGGTATAAATTGTTCGTGACGCCAGTGCCAAGTAAACGGTGGCACGCCGTTTGCGGATAGCAGGAATAAATTGAGGAACACGTGGTATTAAAACCAAACTCCAACTTTAGTAGTCATCATCAATACAGGGACATTAGTGGAATCACAGTTCCTTTGCATACAGTCGATCTTGCAATACGGTTGATGCAGGCAATTACAGTTTTAGCAAGGTGATTACAGAGTGTTGAACACAGGGCTTGCAGTACAGGAGCTTGCACTCTATTTCTGTCTGATCCTGGAATATAGCATATCTTCACCAAGGCCCAATAACCTAGTTCTGGCTTTATATCCTTGGCTATAGCTTTAGAAAGTACCTCCTCTGTTATTTTTAGTACCTCTTGCTTCTCTGCACTTTGCCTCGGTCTCTCTCAGCTTCCTGAGGCTCTAGAAACTTCTGAGCTCTCCACTAGACTGCCTTTTGCTTCCCTGTCTGGCCTTATATAAACTAGGGCTCTCTAGCTCCCTCTAGCGACTAGAAGCTGGAATGACACCCCTGCAGGCCTGTACATGCAAGATTCACAGTAACAGGGAAACACATAACATTACATTACATGACACTCTATAAAACTGACATATACCAACTTCTCCATAACTAAGGAGGGACGACAGCACACCAAGTGACACTTTGGTAGTGACGGGTATTACAGTCCCCGTACACTACATACCCCACTGCTTTAAGCTGAGTACGACCTCGTACTCCATCATGGGTCGCCCAACTGGAATCTCTACCTGAAATAGAAAATAGAGACATGCAGGCATACATACATGTAATTCATCTGCATTTGCATTTACATCAGGTCCAATTGGCAAAGGTGAAGGGTAGTGACAAGGGGCGTCGTTCTCTTCTCTCAGGATAATGAATGGAACGGGGGCGCTGACCTGGCACAGCGTACCATTATAACCAGGATAGTCCATGACAATGAATAAGTCCATGATAGAACAGTAGGAAACGGTAAAACATTATAATAACGGAACTACCCAGGAGTTTCCTGTGGGTGTATCACAGGCAAGGGCTCACGTGGAGGAGTCCATTCATGGGTCGCCCAACTGGAATCTCTACCTGAAATAGAAAATAGAGACATGCAGGCATACATACATGTAATTCATCTGCATTTACATTTACATCAGGTCCAATTGGCAAAAGTGAAGGGTAGTGACAAGGGGCGTCGTTCTCTTCTCTCAGGATAGTGAATGGAACGGGGGCGCTGACCTGGCACAGCGTAACATTATAACCAGGATAGTCCATGACAATGAATAAGTCCATAATAGAACAGCAAAATAACGGAACTACCCAGGAGTTTCCCGTGGGTGTATCACAGGCAAGGGCTCACGTGGAGGAGTCCATTCTCGCGCACAAATGTCAAGTAAGGTATTGCCCGTGGCAACTGTTTGGGAGGAGACACCACCAGAATAATCAAAGTCTCCTAAACGGACTGGCGGGCGTCCCCTGGTCATCCGGGTAGACCTTCTCAAAACAGGGGTCTCCTCTTCCCTTAGCAACGAGGTAGAAGGGAGAGGAGCAACAGGAGGGTCTCCAACAGGGAGATCTTGGTCAGGAACAACTGGAACAACTGGAACAATTAGATCCACTAGAGGGGGAACTGGATCCAGGGCATCTTGAACCGGCTCTTCTGGAGGTGAAGCTACAGTAGGTGCCGGAGCAGGCACCAGCAAGTTCAACCATGGTGTCAGAAGCCAATGCATGGGATCAACGTCATACCTGAGATTACTAACAGCCTGCATAGGATCCTCGGGCTGTAGTGCTGACTCTGACACAGGATATTCAGATCCAGAACTCTCGTCGATAGGTTCTGGTGTCAGGCAGAGCTTTAACCGGTTTCGGTGTACAATTTGGGATCCCTTGTCTTCCCGGGTGATCTCATAAGTGTGAGTTCCAACATTTGGGATTGCAGTGACAACATAAGGACTTCGCTCCCACTTACTGTCCAATTTGCTGGTACGACGGTTATTCTTTAACCATACCACGGCCCCTATGGTCAAGGGTTCTGCATGGGCTGTCTGATCATAGTCTCTCTGCTGTCGGTCTCTAGCAAAGTCCATACGTCCCTGAACAATGGCTTTGGCTGCATCCAATCGCCTTTGGTGCTCAGCAACCCAGTCGGTGTTAGGTAATGGGTTAATGCAATCAGGTACATGTATGTCCAATGAATGATCAGCAGGCAATGTCCCTTGGCGCCCAAACATCAAGTAAAACGGGGTTTACCCGGTGGAACAATGTATGGTATGATTGTATGTGAACATGAGCTGTGGCAACAGACTGGGCCAATCTCCTCTGTTCTCAGGAGGCACGGCCCTCAGCATCTCTATCAAGGTCTGATTCATTTTTTCACATAATCCGTTACCTTGAGGATGGTAGGCCGTTGTCCGGATCTTCTTACAATTGTGTAAGCGGCACAGTTCATGGAACAGATGGGACTCAAAAGCAGGTCCTTGATCGGTGAGGATCTTTTCTGGACATCCATAGGGCAGGAGGAAGTGCTTCCAGAACATTTCGGCTGTAGTCTTGGCTGTCTGGTCTCTCACAGGCACTGCTACAACAAACTTTGTGAAATGATCAATAATAGTCATGGCATAAGCATACCCTGAGCGACTAGGCTCCAGTTTTACATGGTCGATGGCGACAAGTTCAAGAGGACGGGTACTTACAATGGGTCTCAGTGGTGCCCTCTGATCATGGTGCTCACTTCGTTTCAAGGCACAGGCTACACACTCTCGACACCACTTCTCCATGTCTTCTCTCATGCCTACCCAGTAAAACCGCTGGCGGATAGTAGCTTCAGTCTTTTGGACCCCAAAGTGACCGGATTGATTGTGGTACATCTCCAACACCATACCTGCATCTCGTCGGGGTATGAGAATCTGGTGCACTCTTTCGTTGGACACTGGGTCTAGGCTTCTCCGTAGCAATAGGCCCTTTTGTATGAAGAGTTGATGGCGCTGTCTCCACAGTTTGATGAGCTCAGGATCTGCACTCTTCCGCCGAATCCTCTCAGGGGCTCTGCCACTAGTAATGAAGTCCAACAACTCACCCAGCACTCTACTTTCAGACTGTAGTTTCACCCACCTTTCTTCTTTAGGATCAGGCCTACTGGAGGGTGAAGGAACTGCAGCTCTGTTATTGGTAGCTCGAGCCTGGTCCTGTTGAGCAAACTTGTTATAGAAAGCCGGCATCTCTACATCTTCCCAAGCATCTCGTACATCATCAGGAGCTGACTCTGTGGGAAGTCTGGATAAAGCATCAGCATTATCATTAGTACGTCCAGCACGATATTTTACAGAGAAATCATAGTTGGCGAGGCGAGAGGCCCATCTCTGCTCCAAGGCCCCTAATTTAGCTGTATTTAGATGTGCCAGAGGGTTATTGTCAGTGAATGCAATGAACGGGGTGGCGGCTAGATAATCCTTGAATTTTTCTGTCACCGCCCACACTAATGCCAGGAACTCTAGTTTGAAGGAACTATAATTCTGGTCATTTTTCTCAGCTCCTTTCAGGGAGCGGCTTGCATATGCTATCACTCTCTCTTTTCCCTCTTGGATCTGGGCTAACACAGCTCCCAGGCCTCGCTTGCTAGCATCAGTATAGAGATGGAAGGGCTTGCTATAATCTGGATAACCTAACACTGGAGGCTCGGTCAGTTTCTTTTTTAGCAATTGGAACGCTATCTCTCTTTTCTCATTCCACTCAATGGGCACAGGAGTTCTAGGACTTTTCTTGGGTTGCCCCCTCAAGAGTTCCTGGATAGGATCAGCTATTTGAGCAAAATGGGGGATAAAACGTCTATAGTAGCCGGCAAAACCAAGAAAACTCCTCACCTCTTTGACGGTAGTAGGAACCGGCCAATTACGGACAGCTGCTAATTTATCAGGGTCAGGTTGCACTCCCTCTCCGCTTACCACATGCCCCAGGTATCTTACTGCAGGTTTGAGCAGGTGACACTTGGATGGCTTTACCTTCAAGCCACATTTGATAAGGATTTCAAATACTTCTGCCAAATGTTTCAGATGGTCTTCATATGTTTTTGAATACACAATGACGTCATCTAGATACAGCAGCACTGTTTCGAAGTTTTTGTGACCCAAACACCGTTCCATTAGTCTCTGGAAAGTTCCTGGGGCATTACATAGCCCGAACGGCATACAATTGAATTCAAACAGGCCCATGGGAGTAGTGAAAGCAGTCTTTTCCCTATCCTCGGGGCCCATGGGTACTTGCCAGTAGCCGCTGGTCAAGTCCAATGTGGAGAAATAGGCAGAAGAGCCCAGAGCAGTTAGTGACTCCTCAATGCGGGGCAGTGGGTATGCATCTTTGTGGGTTATTTGATTAATTTTCCTATAATCCACACAGAAACGGATACTACCGTCCTTCTTCTTTACAAGAACCAGGGGTGCAGCCCACGGACTACGGCTGTCCCGGATCACATTAGAGTCTTTCATCTCTTGGATCATTTCCTTTACAGTCTGATATGAAGTAGGTGGTAAGGGTCTGTATCTCTCCTTGATAGGAGGATGAGAGCCAGTAGGTATGGTGTGTTGTATGGCACTAACCTCTCCATAGTCAGTAGCATGCTTACTGAAGGCCTGGTGGTGCTCCTTGACAAGCTGTAGAATCCCTTCTTGTTGATGTTGGGGGGTAGTCTCGTCCCCTACATGGAGCTCTTCCCACCAGGGCACTTGTGGCTGGGTCACCGGCGAACATCCGCTGACTGCAGCTGGCGGCTTCTCTGTCGCTGGAAGACGAATGATGTCTTGGAAGGACACCTGAGACAGCTGGGCAACACGGCAATGCTTAGTAAGCGCAACAGGATGATCACTCAGGTTAATCAGACGGACAGGTACTTTACCTTGGGAGACGTTCACCAGGCACTTGGCAGCTCTCACATAAGGGTAATCCTCCATCTGGATTGGTTCCACCAGGGCTGGATAATCTCGGCCTTGGACTCCCAGGACAGCACGACACCATAAAAGAGTTTGAGAATTAGGAGGCAAAGTCACAGGCTTAATATCACTAATCCTGGCAGTACAAATTTCTCCTTTCCCATTAGCAAACCTCTGCTGGGCACTTAACACAGTGATAGTCTTTTGAATCACCCTCCTGGATGCAGAGGAAGCAGTGGGCAAAGTCTGATGTAATACAGCAAGTATTTCTGAATAACAGTTTTTGAAGACATTGGTGCCTAGAATGACAGGATGTCCTCCTCTGTCACCGGCCTGTACTACGATCACTCCCTGTTGAGGCAGGGTTACTTCTCCCACCTGCAGGGTGGGTTCCCAGTATCCATGAATCTTTACTGGTTTGCCATTGCTGGCGATAATTTCCACCCAGGATTCAGGCGGTTGGGTCAACTGGTTGGTGTCCCAGAACTTTTCAAATGCAGGCAGCTGAATAGTAGTGACCTGAGACCCAGTATCTAATAGGGCTTCAAAGGGGACCCCGTTGATCTCTATATTGATTTTAGGATGGGATCCTACATAACGTGGCATCCAATTTGGATCCTCTGGACCTAGTGTTCTACCTCCCGAGGGGTGGTCCTCAGCCTCAGGGGTTGCCCGTTTAACTGCCAGCACGTGGATTCTGTGTGTCCCAGCTTTTTGCAGTATGTACACACGGGCTTCTTGCGACCTCTATTACGCCTCCCAGGATCCCTGGGGTGAGTCTCTTGGTATGGAGGTGGGAACGGCCTAGGAGGTGACAGGAATTCTTCATCTAGCATTATGGGTTTTTCCCATTCCTCTATTTTTCTGCACACTTTCTCTAGACTTTTAGTGAGGTGATTTACTTGCTCTGTCAGCATGGCAATAGTATCGGTAGCTGACACTTGAACAGCTTGGCCGGCCTCAGCTCGGTTAGTGATAAGCGGTTTTGGCCTGCAGGCTGATGACTCAGATAGGGCGCTCAACTCAGGAGATACTGTGGACCCCAGGATCTTTATAGCCAGTTCTTTAAAGTCTAGAAAGGCACTGTTAGGGTGCTGGGCAGACAGCATCTTTAACCGGGTCCTTATTTGTTCACTAGACACCCCGTTGATAAATTGTTCCCTCAGGGTCTGGTCTTGGTTATCAGCCTCTTTGGGATCTATCTGGATTACAGCCCCTAAAGCCTCCTGAAGTGATAGGGCATAGTCACGGAGGGACTCACCGGACTTCTGTTTCTTGCCAAAGAAGTGCATCTTTATCTCTGAGGCGGTCCTAGTTTCAAAAGTGGCTCTGAGGCGGGCGAAGATCTGTTCTAAAGTACTCCGCTCAGTAGCAGGCCAGGATAACACTTCCCTGCGGGCAGCTCCCTCCAGTTGCGCCAGCAGGATTTCCATTTGCTGGTCGGCATTTATAGGGTACAATCGGAATAGTGCCAGCAACTTTTCTCTAAAGTCCCTTAGGGTATGGGTCTCCCCCCTGTAGCGAGGGAACCATGGCGCCCCGAAATAGTAAGGCATGGTAAAGGGCATCATGCTGGGGGCTGTAGGATGATTCGGAGCCGCAAGCTCTCCCGGGGCCGGCTGCTCAGGCACTCCTGGCTCTGACATGGTAGTCTATTGAGAGGTGGCCGCTGGCAACTAAAGGGGCCGGTACACTCCCCTTCCCTCCGGTTACAAGTGCTTACCGGTATCACCGGGCTTGCGCAGGCCAAGTCTCGCGAGGTTCCGGACGTCCTGAGCACCCGATGACGCAGAAGAAGCAGGGCCGCGGCGGTGCGATGATGAAGAGGGGCGGGACTCTCTGTGTCTTTGCAGGGATCCGCCCACGAAGGTCCTCAGCGGCGCGGGAAACTTTACTCCAGGCAGCTGGTGGCCATCTTTAGCAAAACGCTGTCCATTCACTGACAGCAAGCAGGATTGTAAAAAGTCCACAAAACCACACTCCAATGCGGCGATTTTCTTCCTCTGGATAGCGCAATACTGCACAGCGCTTTTTAGAGGTTTTGAGTACACTTTGGGTAGGATTTTCAGTCCACAAAGTCCACTTGCAATAAACAGGCAAATTGTCACTTTGGTCACAGGGCAACTGTATAAGGCACAAAGTTCACGCTTCTAGCACTGGAAAGCGTGCGTATCCTGTTCGTGACGCCAAAAGAGAGGTGCAGCGTACTCAAGTTGTGTGCAATAGGTGTTTCTGGGTGATGTAGTGCAATAGACACTAACCTGGTACGGCTGACTCTCTGCAAGGGCAGGTGATGGTATAAATTGTTCGTGACGCCAGTGCCAAGTAAACGGTGGCACGCCGTTTGCGGATAGCAGGAATAAATTGAGGAACACGTGGTATTAAAACCAAACTCCAACTTTAGTAGTCATCATCAATACAGGGACATTAGTGGAATCACAGTTCCTTTGCATACAGTCGATCTTGCAATACGGTTGATGCCGGCAATTACAGTTTTAGCAAGGTGATTACAGAGTGTTGAACACAGGGCTTGCAGTACAGGAGCTTGCACTCTATTGGAATATAGCATATCTTCACCAAGGCCCAATAACCTAGTTCTGGCTTTATATCCTTGGCTATAGCTTTAGAAAGTACCTCCTCTGTTATTTTTAGTACCTCTTGCTTCTCTGCACTTTGCCTCGGTCTCTCTCAGCTTCCTGAGGCTCTAGAAACTTCTGAGCTCTCCACTAGACTGCCTTTTGCTTCCCTGTCTGGCCTTATATAAACTAGGGCTCTCTAGCTCCCTCTAGCGACTAGAAGCTGGAATGACACCCCTGCAGGCCTGTACATGCAAGATTCACAGTAACAGGGAAACACATAACATTACATTACATGACACTCTATAAAACTGACATATACCAACTTCTCCATAACTAAGGAGGGACGACAGCACACCAAGTGACACTTTGGTAGTGACGGGTATTACAGTCCCCGTACACTACAGGAGGAGCCAGAGACCTTTCTTGGTTTTTGAGGTGTCTACTCCACTGCAGCTCGTGCTTTGCACTTAAATGCCTGGTCATGCAGGTTGTGCTCAGGTTGAGAACGTTTATGCCTCGCTTCAGGCTCTGATTGCACAGCGTGCAAACCACTAGTGTCTTGTCGTCAGCACATTGTCTGAAGAACTGCCACGCCAGGGAACTCCTTGGAGCTGGCTTTGGTGTGCTCAGTCCCTTGCTGCAGTGTGCAGTGGGAGGCGTACTGTCTAGAGGACGGCCGCTCCGCTTTTGCACCCTGCTCCCTCTTCTGCTGTGCTGGTGGCTCTGTGCGACCACCGCCTCTTGCTCCGAACTACATCGGTCACTCGCATGACCATGATTCCATGTGGGGTCGAGGACCTCATCGTCCTCCACATCATCTTCCACCCAGTCTTCACCCCTGACTTCCTTGTCGGTCTGCACGCTTTCGAAACCCCCAGCAGTTGGCAGCTGTGTTTCGTCATCAACCGAGACGTGCTGCGATGGTCCTCCCATGTACTCATCTTGAATAATAAGTGGTTGGGCATCAGTGCGCTCAATCTCTTCCACTTCTGGGGCAGGGCTAGGTGGATGGCCCTGGGAAACCCTGCTAACAGAGTCATCAAAAAGCAGAAGAGACTGCTGCATGACTTGGGGCTCAGACTGCTTGGCTGATTTGCAAGGGGGTGAGGTGAAAGACTGATGGACATCGGCTGCAGGTGCCAACTGTGGTCTTTCAGCAGGAGACTGGGTGGGAGACAATGTGAAGGAACTGGATCCACTGTCAGCAACCCAATCTACTATCGCCTGTACTTGTTCAGGCCTCACCATTCGTAGAGCAGCATTAGGCCCGACCAAATACCGCTACAGGTTTTGTCGCCTACTCGCACCTGAGGAAGGGGTTTCACTTGTGCGTGTAGCTGGCACAGATCGACCACGTCCTCTCCCTGCAACAGGAGCTCCACCAGCAGCACCACGACCTGGGCCACGTCCCTTATTTGACGCTCTCCTCATATTTTTTGAATTTAGGATCTTGCCCTAAATGGGTGTTTAATTAATAGTAAAAAAGGACAGTATGTAAAGGGTGTATCTCACACGGCCTGAACCAGACTAGGCCTCAATTAAAGATTTCTTTGCACAAAAAGGCTGTATTTCAAGTGGCTGTATTTCAAATGCCTAATTCAAACCCCTGTATGTAGGGGGGTATCTCACACGTGTAGGCCTTGTTATGAAAATTTACTCTCTTGCCTAACGTGTATCCCTGACACATGATTTCAGTGATCAGCTTCAATTAAGTCTTAACCGGTAACGGGAGAATGCATTAGATTGACCACATGAACACATGTCTATTTCCAATCCCTTCTGGTTTATTTCACAGTTGGCAAACAGTTATAATAGAGGGGGTTGAGCTTCCTTGACATCCAATCATATGTTAGCATTAGTATTTGACCTATAGTATGGTCACACATAAGCTTCTGTATTAACATAATAGATGACTCCTAGTAACAGCATTTGACCAATCAGGTATATACACATGGGCTAGCATACAGTTGAGCCAGATGGCCTTATATGGTAGGAAGGCTGTTCAAACTTACAACCTAAGGAATGTATGGATTTCTTGAAACAGCCCAGGATGTGTCACACATTCCTTAAGGGGGAAGAGACATTTTGTAAGTACACTAACCAAATGTAATACACATGGCTGAATAAGACAAAATGGAGTCACATATACCCCATCAGGCCTGAAGTAAATATATGTTTGCACAAAAAGGCTGTATTTCAAATGCCAAATTCAAACCCCTGTATGTAGGGGGGTATCTCACACGTGTAGGCCTTGTTATGAAAATTTACTCTCTTGCCTAACGTGTATCCCTGACACATGATTTCAGTGATCAGCTTCAATTAAGTCTTAACCGGTAACGGGAGAATGCATTAGATTGACCACATGAACACATGTCTATTTCCAATCCCTTCTGGTTTATTTCACAGTTGGCAAACAGTTATAATAGAGGGGGTTGAGCTTCCTTGACATCCAATCATATGTTAGCATTAGTATTTGACCTATAGTATGGTCACACATAAGCTTCTGTATTAACATAATAGATGACTCCTAGTAACAGCATTTGACCAATCAGGTATATACACATGGGCTAGCATACAGTTGAGCCAGATGGCCTTATATGGTAGGAAGGCTGTTCAAACTTACAACCTAAGGAATGTATGGATTTCTTGAAACAGCCCAGGATGTGTCACACATTCCTTAAGGGGGAAGAGACATTTTGTAAGTACACTAACCAAATGTAATACACATGGCTGAATAAGACAAAATGGAGTCACATATACCCCATCAGGCCTGAAGTAAATATATGTTTGCACAAAAAGGCTGTATTTCAAATGCCAAATTCAAACCCCTGTATGTAGGGGGGTATCTCACACCCTCTGAACCTGTGTAGGCCTGAAGTAAATATATCTTTGCACAAAAAGGCTGTATTTCAAATGGCTGTATTTCAAATGCCTAATTCAAACCCCTGTATGTAGGGGTGGTATCTCACAGGGCCTGAACCTCTGTAGGCCTGAATTCAATATTGGTGCACCAAATGGCGGTATTTAAATAAAGCGGTATTTAAATCTCTGAATGGAACCCAAATGTATTAAGGGTGTATCTCACAATGACATCTGCATCAAAGGCTGCCAATTAAATTTTTGGAGCCCAAACGACTGTTTGTTTAACAACTGAATTTGACAGCAATATATAACCTGTAATTTCACACTTGCTGATGCTGCAAGGCCTGAAAATAGTGTTTTTTGTCAAATAAGTGTTTTTTTCAAACCCCAGAAAATGATGGGTGTATTTCTAGCTTAAATTGCACACTGACTAATACAGATATTGTAGATTGCCCAAAAAATCTTTTTTTGCTAACATGAATGCTGTATATATTAAACTTGAATTTAACACTTGCAGATCTGGCAAATACAGTTTTTTGAAAAAAAAAGTGTGTTTTTCAAACCCCAGAAAATGATGGGTGTATTTCTAGCTTAAATTGCACACTGACTAATACAGATGTTGTAGTTTGCCCCAAAAAAATTGTGATTTGCAATGTCCCAAAAGCTCAGATGCAGTGCTGGTGCACTGAGCATGCATAAAATTGTATTTTTGGTCAATGAGCTCAGGGCAGGGTAAAACGATAGTTCCCTGCACCCACACAACTATTTGTCTGTAGATCGCTGAGTTAGATTCTCTCCTATGCTCTCCCTGAAATCACAAGTCCAGCAGCATCCTCTCCCTACACTTGTAACAGCAGAGTGACGTGCAGCGCTACATGAGCCAAGCTTATATAGAGCCTGGGTCACATGCTGCTTTGGCCAATCAGAGCCATGCCATTAGTAGCCATGGCTGTGATGGCCCCTTGGGGCAAGCAGTATGACGCTTGTTGATTGGCTGCTGTGCAGCCTTTCAAAAAGCACCAAGAAAGCGGCGAACACTGAACCCGAACTTTTACGAAAATGTTCGGGTTCGGGTCCGGGGTCCAAAAATCCTAAAGTTCGGTACGAACCCGAACTTTACAGTTCGGGTTCGCTCAACCCTAGCTGTAAGGGTTAACTCCCTGACTGGGTGTGGTCACTTGGCTTTTTTCTTCTGTGGTTTCCTGGGTGGAGTGTGTTGTACTTCAGCTGTGGTTGGTGCACGTCCAGGGCCTCCAGGTGACGTCTCCTCTCTGTCATCATCTTCTCTGTAGATCTTCTCTCTCAACATCTTCTCCACTCGGTCTGGACAACTTCTCTCAGCCGCCTCATCTCTGCAGAGTATGACACACAGACATCTTAGCTTCCTCACATTCTATCATTATCCCCCAACTGGAGTCCCCACAGTGTTATCCTGCTGCTTGCTGTGCCCCCCCCCCTTCCAGGGGTGTAGCTATAGGGGGTGCAGAGGTAGCAGTCGCTACCGGGCCCAGGAGCATGAAGGGGCCCAAAGACACTTGTGCCACATAAGAAGACACACAAAGCACTGAGGGAAGGGGGGCCCAAGCTGAACTCTTGCACCGGAGCCCATGAGCCTTTAGTTACGCCCTTGCCCCCCCAATACCCCCAAATACTATCCTGAAGAAACATTACTGCCACCCATAGTAATAGTGCTCCTCATAGTCCCACCAATACTAATTCCCTTCTAGAATGCCCCATTAGTAACACAGCCCCAACCGTGATAATGCTCCTCAACAATGCCCCCATTATTAGAAGAGCCCTCCCATATTATTAATACCCTCACAGAGTCCCCAGTAGAAATAAGGCCCCCTATTGTTCCCCCAGTGGTAATAAAGCTCCCTACAGACCCCTCAGTAGTAATAAGGCCCCCATAGTGCGCTTAGTAGAAAAAAGGCGGATCTATAAGACCCTCCTATAGAGCCCCCAGTAGTAATAAGACCGCCTATAATGTCCC
Organism: Bufo bufo; assembly: GCF_905171765.1. NCBI lineage: Eukaryota > Metazoa > Chordata > Amphibia > Anura > Bufonidae > Bufo > Bufo bufo. Next base: position 277,540,046 of record NC_053394.1, on the reverse strand, counting down.
CTGGATCTACAGTGCCCCCTGCAGTTATAATCCTCCCTCCACCATACAGTCCCATGTAAATAACATCACCTCCTCCCCAGCCGCCTCCAACGCACAATCCCATGTAAATATCACCCCCTAAGGCTACTTTCACACTTGCGTTCGTGCGGATCTGTCCTGTACTTGTACAGGACGGATCTGCACCGATAATACAAACTAATGCATCCGTTCAGGACCGATTCGTTTGTATTCGATTAAAATTTCTAAGTCCCAATACGGATCCGTTTACAATTGCACCATTGTAAGTCAGGACGGATCCGTTTGGCTCCGCAAGGCCATGTGGACACAAAAACGCTGCTTGCAGCATTTTGGGGTCCGCCTCCAAAACGGAACGGGGGGCCGTACAGAGCCGAACGAATGCATTCTGAATGGATCCGCATCTATTCAGAATGCATTGGGGTTAAACTGATGCATTTGGGGCTGCTTGTGAGAGCCTTGAAACGGATCTCACAAGCTGATACCCAAACCCGAGTGTGAACGTAGCCTAAACATTAAGTCCCATGTACATAAACATCATTCCCCCCCACCATCCACTTTCAACATACAGTCCCATGTAAATAACATCACTCCCTCCCCCAGCCACCTCAAGCACACAGTTCCATGTCAATAACATCCCTCCCTTCAGCCCTAACATACATCCTAGTTAAATAACTACAACTCCCAGAATTGCTCTGCCTCTCCCTTCACTTACCTCTCCAGTCCTCATATACAGACATCAGCATTAGGCTCCTTCTCCTCTTCACTCGGGTCCAATCCTGCACTGGTCACATGATGGTGACATCATCCAGGTCATCCTATCACAGCCTGTTTTGCTGATCACATGACCTGTGATGTCACCACAGGTCCTTCACCTCTTCCCAGTGTATTAGATTCAATTGTATTGCCATTCTGTGTACTAGCAGGCAGGCAGGACATTCGGGGCCTGGGACAAAACATCAGGGGCCCAGGCCCCGAATGTTTTAACCTAGCGACGCAGTCACCAGTGAATGGGAGTCGGGAAACGGAGCTCCCTTGGGCCCCCAGGAGCAACTGGGCCCGGGGCAGCTGCCCCTTTTTCCCTGCGGCAAAGACGACCCTGGTGTTCCATCTTCCAGTGAGGGCCACCCTTGTGGTCATACTGTCATGATGGGGAGTAAGGGAAACCCCCCACGTGCGGTGTCAAAGGGGATCAGGCTGGCCAAAAGGAGTAATAAGGGAGCAGGTCACCTCCTACAGCATCCCTAATCCTCTCCCTGACTCCTCGCCGTATGAGCGGACCCCGATGGTTGGACGACTCATACTCAGGATTCCTAGAGACCATAAGTCACCTTGGTAATCCCTCACCAAGGAGCAGGGAAGAGATGACCTGTTCATCCCAGTCATGGAGGAACAGGAGTCTCTATCTGAGGCCAGGCTGCAAGGAGAGGGGAACACGTACAGCTATAAGGAGATGGCAGGTAAGCGAAACAAATAACACACTTACCTGCCACAGACACACTGACTGGAACCCGTGCACAAGTGCTGCTGTCCACACCAACATTAAAGGACACAGCACACACCACAAACCACACAGAAACCCAGGACATGCATAGCTGCAATAAACATGAGACAGGGGAATGTCTAGCAAACATGACACCAAACACCACCAGACATGTAACACCAAACTAGACATACAAACACCCTGAACATAACCCACTCCATACAAATAGGGACAGGAAGGGAAGGAGACACCGGGATGACATTGATGACACAAGGGTGGCCCTCACTGGAAGATGGAACACCCTGGACTGGAGCAGAGCTCCAGCACCAACCACAGCTGAAGTACAACACACTCCAGCCAGGAAACCACAGAAGAAAAAAGCCAAGTGACCACACCCAGTCAGGGAGTTAACCCTTACAGCACCAGACAGAGGAAGGGAGCCACTTAAAGGAGAAGTGCACACACAAGCATCCTAAACCACACAACCACCGGCAACAGCATGCGTGGCAACCATGTCACGGCAATCACCCAGAAGGCCGAGACACTGCCACCGCATGCTCTCACAGCAACACGTTGCCACGGGCAACCTCAAGTGTGGCAACAGTGTTACAGCGTACACAATAGGCCATGACAATTAGTCAGTGTGCAATTTAAGCTAGAAATACAGCCATAATGTTCTGGGTTTTTAAAAAACACCCTTTTTGTGCAAAATACACTATTTTACAGCCCTTGATGCATCTGCACATGTGAAATTCAAGCGTTATATACAGCTTTCATATTCTATAAAAAAAAAAACTTTTTTTTGCAAAATACTTAATATTGCAGCCCTTGCTGCATCTGTGATTGTTAAAAACAAGTTTTAAAAAATGAAAGAATTTTCTGGCTTTGAAAAAACTGATTTTTGGCAATATCCAACATCTGGTGCCTTTGCAGGATTAGTCAGTGTGCAATTTAAGCTAGAAATACAGCCATAATTTTCTGGGTTTTTAAAAACACCCTTTTTTGGCAAAATACACAATTTTACAGCCCTTGCAGCATCAGCATGTGCGAAATTCAAGGGTTATATACCGCTGTCATATTCAGTTATTAAACAAACACCCGTTTTGGGCAAAAAACTTAATTTTGTAGCCTTTGCTGCATATGTCATTGTGAGACACACACTTTAGATACTGTGGTTATATTCTGTTATTTGAAAAACAGCCATCTTAGAAACATAGAATATGTCGGCAGATAAGAACCATTTGGCCCATCTGGTCTGCCCAATATACTGAATACTATGAATAGCCCCGGCCCTATCTTATATGAAGGATGGCCTTATGCCTATCCCATGCATGCTTAAACTCCTTCACTGTATTTTCAGCTACCACTTCTGCAGGAAGGCTATTCCATGCATCCACTACTCTCTTAGTAAAGTAATACTTCCTGATATTACTTTTAAACCTTTGACCCTCTAATTTAAAACTATGTCCTCTTGTAGCAATTTTTCTTCTTTTAAATATTCTCTCCTCTTTTACCTTGTTGATTCCCTTTATGTATTTAAAAGTTTCTATCATATCCCCTCTGTCTTGTCTTTCTTCCAAGCTATACATGTTAAGGTCCTTTAATCTTTCCTGGTAAGTTTTATCCTGCAATCCATGTACCAGTTTAGTAGCTCTTCTCTGAACTCTCTCCAAAGTATCAATATCCTTCTGGAGATATGGTCTCCAGTACTGAGCACAATACTCCAAATGAGGTCTCACTAGTGCTCTGTAGAGCGGAATGAGCACCTCCCTCTTTCTACTGGTAATGCCTCTCCCTATACACCCAAGCATTCTGCTAGCATTTCCTGCTGCTCTATGACATTGTCTGCCTACCTTTAAGTCTTCTGAAATAATGACCCCTAAATCCCTTTTCCTGAGATACTGAGGTTAGGACTGTATCACTGATTTTAGATTCTGCTCTTGGGTTTTTACGCCCCAGGTGCATTATTTTGCACTTATCCACATAAAATTTTAGTTGCCAGATTTTTGACCATTCCTCTAGTTTTGACCATTCCTCTTGGGCAAAAAACTTAAATTGCGGCCTAGTCTGGATCAGTCCGTGTGAGATACACACTTTAGATACTGTGGTTATATTCTTCTATTAATAAAACACCCATTTTGGGCAAAATACACAATTTTACAGCCCTTGATGCATCAGAACGTGTGAAATTCAAGGTTTAGATAGTGCTGTCATATTCTGTTATTAAATAAACACCCATTTTGGGCCAAAAACTTAATTTTGCAGCCTTTGCTGCATAGGTCATTGTGAGATATACCCTTTAGATACTGTGGATCTATTCAGTTATTTGAAAAACAACCATTTTGGGCAAAAAAACTTTAATTGCAGCCTAGTCTGAATCAGGACATGTGAGATACACCCTTTACATACTGTGGTTCTATTCAGTTATTTGCAAAACAGCCATTTTGTGCAAAAAACTTAAATTCCGGCCTAGTCTGGATCAGTACGTGTGAGATACACCCTTTAGATACTGTCGTTCTATTCTGCTATTAATTAAACACCCATTTAGGGCAAGATCCTAAATTTGAGAAATATGAGGAGAGCGTCAAATAAGGGACGTGGCCCAGGTCGTGGTGCTTCTGGTGGAGCTCCTGTTGCAGGGAGAGGACGTGGTAGATCTGTGCCAGCTACACGCACAAGTGAAACCCCTTCCTCAGGTGCGAGTAGGCGACAGAACCTGCAGCGGTATTTGGTCGGACCTAATGCGGCTCTACGAATGGTGAGGCCAGAACAAGTACAGGCGATACTGGCCTCACCATTACTGGGTTATTCAATGAAATCTATCTGTATATGTCACAACCATGGTCGTGACTCCTGTATCCGCATGCTGTTGCCTGCGGTTTGGTTTGGTTGTTCAACCACAGGTGAGGGCCGCTAGTATGTTGCCTCACTTGTGGTTGCCGCTGGCAACATGTAGTTATTTTGCAGTTTAGCAGCCTGAGCTGGTGCTAGGCAGCTTGCTGCAATGTGCATGCGGTTGCACCTGGCAACCTCTCTTTGTTAGGTGTGTCTTTTGTATGTCTGGTGTGCACAGGGTTTTTGTATGTGTGCGCACGGCTGAGGGTTTTCCCCATCCTCAGCCGTGACAGTATAGCACCGCCTGCTGTTTGCTCTTTTTCTAATTTCTCTGTCCTGCTCACGAGACAGAAGCACATAATCAGTTCCATCTTTCAACTGCCACCAGCCTCAGCAGAAAGGACATGCCCCCTAAGCTGGCAGCTTGAAATAAATATAGCAGAACAATTGGAGCAATAAATACATAGATCTCTGGATCCATGTGAGGTACAGGACTGGTTCTAGCTTTGTTAGAAAGGGATTGTTATGTACTATATGATGTCTGATTTGTACATTAATCATGGGATAACCCTATAAGTCAATGTCTTCCCACCCAACAAAAAAGGGACTTGGGACATCCAGGATTAGTTTCCGTTCCTGTCACATAGCAGTGGCACTGGCTATCTTCATGCTTTGGACATCTTGGCCTTGTTAGTTTGGCCCAGGGGCGTACATAGAAATCATTGGGCCCCATAGCAGGAATCTGAATTGGGCCCCCTAATTCCACCCGCTACCCATCCCACCACCTGCTCTTGCGTGTTTTCCTTTTTTTTTTTTCGTTGTTCATTTATTTATTTATTTTCGTTAAGGCGTTTACTGTAAAGGTTCTTTTTTTAAATATTTTAACAGTGCAGACATTTTCGGGTGCGGCAATATCTAATATGATTTTTTTATTGTTTATATATTATTATATGTACAATTGGGGTGATTTAAACGTTTAATATATCAGTGTTTTTTATTTTATATTTTTTTCACATTTTTTTTTACTATTAATCTATAAAAAAAATTGCTATTAATTGTGGGACCTGAGGGGTTAAATTACGGGGGGCGGTGCACTGTCCTGAGTCCTCTATATAATAAGCCTTATAGAATAGTGTTCCCCAACCATACTTTCTGCTGCCCTCTTCCCCCCACTAACCATCCCCCCATGACACAGTACTCTAAATTAGCAATTTAACAGCAGAGTTCATTGGGGGGGGTGGGGGGGTACTCCTCCTGAGTCCTCTATATAATAATAACCCTTATAGAACAGTTCCCCCCCAACCCTGCAGGAACTCTGCTTGCTGCTCCTGCCCTTTTCCCACCAATAGCCATCCCTTACCACCCCCCATGAACTTTTTTAAACGTAGAGTCTGTCACTCACTGCTGTGAGTGTAAAACTTACTTTGTCCTTGGTGGCAGACTGGCAGCGGCACACAACAGGCCAGGGGCAAGCCGACGATGCTGGGGGCTGGTTGGAGTTGGGTCTCAGTGGAACTGGTGGCAGTATGAGGCAGGGGGTGAGCGCGGTAAGCACAAGACTGCCACCCTGCCCAACCACCCGCCTGCACAGTTCTTCTCTGATCTGTCTGCTGAGCCTGTGACTCGCACACTGGCCAATCAGCAGCAGGAGCTTTGTACCACTAAATGCTGATTGGCCAGTTCAGTGCGAGCGTCCAGCAAACCGAGGAGAATGAGCGGCGTTGCAGTATGTCACTGGCTGGATCGGGGAGCCTGAGCAGAGGGGAAGCGGGGCCCGCCCAAGCTCCAGATAGGGACTTGGGAGTCGGGACAGAAGACTGTAGCATTGATAAATACATAACTACAAACATAGGGGCGGGGCCTTCCATGCACTTCGGGCCCCCCCTTGCCACGGGCCCCATAGCAGCTGCGTGCGCTGCCTATATTGGCGGTACGCCACTGGTTTGGCCCCTGTTGCATTACTTTATATCAGGATTAATAAACGGGTTATGCCATTGATGTAAAAAATAAATATCAGTCATCATATAGTACATTGCAGTCTATTTCTAATCAAGCTAGAACCAGTCCTGTACCTCTCATGGGCCCAGAAATCTCCACATACACTGCTCCAATTGCTCTGCTAGATTATTTTCAGTCTGGCAGCTCAGATGGCGTGTCCTTTCTGCTGCAGCGCTCTCCCTGTAACTGCCACGGCTTGTAGCAGAACATATGGCTGGTGGCAGTTGAAGATTTAAACTGAGCATCTCAATGAGATAGACAAAAAATAAGGAAAAGAACTAACAGCAGGTGGCGCTATACGGATACATTTTATTGAATAACTTACTGGCTGGCTATGTTAAATTTTTAATCGCATGCAATTATAAAAGTATTCCGATCCAGGTGCTGGTTTGAATGTGAAACAGCCCCTTTAACGAAGCCTAAATTCAAATGACATATGAGCCACCAACAACATTGGGAAATATAAATGTAAAAGTCTTAGGAAGTTTGCAAAGTTGAAAATGTGGCAGATAAAGCTGTGATTGCGGGGGAGTATTTTTTTATTGCGCATACAAATTTGCCGCTTATTGCAAGACACTGCAGGCAGGCTGTCAAAAAGCTGAAAATGCAACAAAGAGCAATATCTTTCATTAGCCACACAACAATCTTAAAGGCGCTTTTTCCAATTGAACAGGAAGCTACCACCAATGAATGCTGGGGCCTCTGAGAACAACTGCTACTGATCTGTTGCTGGAGATTTTTAGTGAAGCCTTAAACAGCATATATATATATATATATATATATATATATGTTACCCCTAGATTTATATGTTAATGCTTTCTCTTCAGTTTAGGAGATGATTCTATTAATTAACTTTCAATACAGAAGCCATTCATCAACGTAATATTCCTAATCTAGTGATTAAAAATCCAGTAGTATAATTTCGGCATATTCTATAAAGGAAACAAACATGATATACAGTATATCCCAAATATTTTATGTAGGGATGAGCGAATTTCATATTTTGAAATTCGTTTTCGGCTCATGTTGTGGTATTTACTGAATTGCGTTATGGATTCCGTTACCACGGACCATAACGCAATTCCATGATGGAATGCCTTTAGAGGCAATCCGTTATTCATTCCGTCATAATAGAAGTCTATGGCCTGCATAACGGATCCGTCCGGTTTCCGTTATGCTGGAGTTCTCTCCTGCATAACGGAAACCGGACGGATCCGTTATGCAGGCCATAGACTTCTATTATGACTGAATAAATAACGGAATGCCTCAAAAGCCATTCCGTTATGCATTCCATCATGGAATCCATAACGCAATTCAGTAACTACCACAACACGAGCCGAAAAACTAATTTCAAAATATGAAATTCTCTCATCCCTACATAGAATATTTGGAATATACTGTATATCATGTGATTTTGACCTGCTTGCCGTGTTGGATTGTTTTTTATCCTGTGTCATTTTGGAATAAAGAACAACGTCTTTTTTGGAAAGCTGGACATCCCATCTTATTTTTATACTGTATATCATGTTGTTTGTTTCCTTTATAGAATATGCAGAGTTCTCTCCTGCATCACGGAAACTGGACGGATCCGTTATGCAGGCCATCAGGCCCCAGACTTCTATTATGATGGAATAAATAACGTAATGCCTCTAAAGGCATTCCGTTATGGAATTGCGTTATAGTCCGTGGTAACGGACTCCGTAAGGCAATTCAGTAAATACCACAACACAAACCGAAAACGAATTTCAAAATATGAAATTCACTCATCCCTAATTGTATGTGATGGTGGACACTCATTTCTCTTGGAAAACTGCTGACACCTAGTGGACATTATCAGGAATTGCAGTATACATTTTTATGTAGAGAAGTAATTGCTGTTGTGCTAACACAGACCATTCTGTATCAGTAAGCACTCTTGAAATAAACCCCTTCATAAGCTCTGTCTATTTTAGATGCTGGTCCTCTAATGCCATGTTCTGTGGAAGTAATTTAAGTAACGTGTGAATCCAACATGATGACTGCAAGAAAACACCTGTCAAAAGCTGCAAATGTTTGCTGCGCCACTACTGCTAAATGTGAAGAAGACTAGATTCAGTTCATGAAATCATGATGAAGCATGTAAAGATGATCTTTGTCACAACAAATTACTATAAATGTATATTGCTCTTGCCAGTAACACATAGATAACACCCTGCTGTCAGAAAATGCTGCATTAGGTTTCACGCTTCTAGAAGAATTGTGATTTGCTGCCCTCTGGTGGGAAGAAATAGTGATTGCTATTGAATCTGACTGCAGTATGGGTGTATTTATATGTAGTGTTTGAGTTGCATCAAAACCGCATCTGATATCGCAAAATGGTAATTAGCTGCATGGTTTTAACAGGCGAAATACATTTCCTTGACATAAGCAAGAAAAAAAAAATTGTCCTTATTTGTGCAACATGGATAATCTTTGCTGCTGGGTCCACAAAGGGAAAGGTCCAAAGTTCCCACTGTCCAACAAGATATAAATACCGGATCCGCGCTGATACTTTTGAACAACTGAACTGTCTGGAGTGAACAGCCGGCAATACTGCTTCTCTGTGTTGTGGTCCGAGTGTACAATTGTATTATGAATAGTGAAGTTCCACCAACTGGGGACAAAACTGAACTGAACGAAACGGAATTCACCCGAAAGCATTCTGTTCCATTTGGTTGCATCCCCATCGCGGACAGAATAACGCTGCAAGCATGTCATGACTCACAATGTTAGTCAATGAGGACGGATCTGTTTTCTCTGACACCATAGAAAATGGATCTGTCCTCCATTGACTTTCAATGGTGTTCATGACGGATCCGTCTTGGCTATACAAGCAGATCCGTTCAGAACGGATGCAGACGGTTGTATTATCATGAAAGAAGTGTTTTTGCTGATCCAGGACGGATCTAGCAAAAATGCTGGTGTGAAAGTAGCCTAAGCCAACTGGACGTCCATCTGTTGGCTTTGGAATGGATAGACAGACTTCATTTTGTATTCCTCCAACTGACATGGCACTCACATGATGCAGTTTGGCAATTTTCTTGGCCGAGATACCGCTATCGATGAGCTGGATGATGCTGTTTCTCTTTTCTTGGGAAATCTTCTTCATGGCTGCTCCTGGATTCAAACCACTGACCTTTCGCTTGGGAATCAACCTAATAACACACCGAGCTATTAGGGAATGTTAGAACTGGTCGTAATTTGTAATATACAAGAAGAAAAAGATTGTTCCACCACCAGGAGCAAAACAGTAACGATGCAGTTACATGACGAGAATCTGCATTACTAATCATATGCTACATACAGTCAGGTCCATAAATATTGGGACATCGACACAGTTCTAACATTTTTGGCTCTATACACCACCACAATGGATTTGAAATGAAACAAACAAGATGTGCTTTACCTGCAGACTGTCAGCTTTAATTTGAGGGTATTTACATCCAAATCAGCTGAACGGTGCAGGAATTACAACAGTTTCCATATGTGCCTCCCACTTGTTAAGGGACCAAAAGTAATGGGACAGAATAATAATCATAAATCAAACTTTCACTTTTTAATACTTGGTTGCAAATCCTTTGCAGTCAATTACAGCCTGAAGTCTGGAACGCATAGACATCACCAGATGCTGGGTTTCATCCCTGGTGATGCTCTGCCAGGCCTCTACTGCAACTGTCTTCAGTTCCTGCTCGTTCTTGGGGCATTTTCCTTTCAGTTTTGTCTTCAGCAAGTGAAATTCATGCTCAATCGGATTCAGGTCAGGTGATTGACTTGGCCAGTGCATAACATTCCACTTCTTTCGATTAAAAAACTCTTTGGTTGCTTTTTCAGTATGCTTTGGGTCATTGTCCATCTGCACTGTGAAGCGCCGTCCAATGAGTTCTGAAGCATTTGGCTGAATATGAGCAGATAATATTGGCTGAAACACTTCAGAATTCATCCTGTGGCTTTTGTCGGCAGTCACATCATCAATAAATACAAGAGAACCAGTTCCATTGGCAGCCATACATGCCCACGCCATGACACTACCACCACCATGCTTCACTGATGAGGTGGTATGCTTAGGAACATGAGCAGTTCATTTCCTTCTCCATACTCTTCTCTTCCCATCACTCTGGTACAAGTTGATCTTGGTCTTATCTGTCTATAGGATGTTGTTCCAGAACCGTGAAGGCTTTTTTAGATGTCGTTTGGCAAACTCTAATCTGGCCTTCCTGTTTTTGAGGCTTACCAATGGTTTACATGTTGTGGTGAACCCTCTGTATTCACTCTGGTGAAGTCTTCTCCTGATTGTTGACTTTTACGCACATACACCTACCTCCTGGAGAGTGTTCTTGATCTGGCCAACTGTTGTGAAGGGTGTTTTCTTCACCAGGGAAAGGATTCTTCGGTCATCCACCACAGTTGTTTTCCGTGGTCTTCCGGGTCTTTTGGTGTTGCTGAGCTCACCGGTGCGTTCCTTCTTTTTAAGAATGTTCCAAACAGTTGTTTTGGCCACGCCTAATGTTTTTGCTATCTCTCTGATGGGTTTGTTATGTTTTTTTCAGCCTAATGATGGCCGGCTTCACTGATAGTGACAGCTCTTTGGATCTCATCTTGAAAGTTGACAGCAACAGATTCCAAATGCAAATAGCAGACTGGAAATGACCTCTGGACCTTTTATCTGATCATTGTAATTGAGATAATGAGGGAATAACACTCACATGGCCGTGGGACAGCTGAGAAGCCAATTGTCCCATTACTTTTGGTCCCTTAACAAGTGGGAGGCACATATGCAAACTGTTGTAATTCCTGCACCGTTCACCTGATTTGGATATAAATACCCTCAAATTAAAGCTGACAGTCTGCAGGTAAAGCACATCTTGTTCGTTTCATTTCAAATCCATTGTGGTGGTGTATAGAGCCAAAAATGTTAGAATTGTGTCGATGTCCCAATATTTATGGACCTGACTGTAGTTGCAAGTCCAATTTATGTATGAGATAGCCAAAATGATTGACTATAAAATGATGGTAGTCTCGCGTTTGAAGCTGTAGTGGATAGTTAGATATGGCGCCTAAAAGTCAAAAGTTCAAAACATTGTTACCCTTTTGCTCGTCAGTGTACTTATATTAGAAATTGGTGCACCTAGGTGATGCCACCATTTCCAATTTGGTTGTAATAGCCATTATAAGCAATGCATCTCAGAACATTGCTGTATAACTGTTGGCCGAACCTGCTGTGTCCCTAATATAAGTTGCTGAGACCTACTGCTATGACCTACTAGAATTTCTTGGTGCCAGCAAGTCCTGTGCCATTCCTAGCTGCGACTCCCTTACACCACACTAACTTGTGGGGGCCAATAGTTGCTCACCTTACACTTCTACTGTTATCTGCTTCTAAAGGGTTTAGCCTTCACAATCCCACACTCAATCTGACTTCCTCAAATGCTTCCATTACACTACCATTACACTCAGGGGCGTAGCTAGAAGTAACTGGGCCCCACAGCAAAAAAATTATTGCTCCCCCCCCCCTCGTGCACTTCACAACTCCCTCCTCCTGTGTAAACCCCACTCCTTTGGCTAGTCACGATCTAGACCGGACCAGGCTGCCACGCCATCCTTTTCCTATATTATTATTATTATTTATTATTATAAAAGCGCCATTCCTTCCATAGCGCTGTACATATATGAAGAGGTATACATACATAATACAGACAATTGCACTAATCATAAACAAAACGAGTTACAAACTGGTACAGAAGGAGAGCGGGCCCTGCCCGTGAGAGCTTACAATCTACATGGTATGGGAGAAGGACACAGTAGATGCGGGTGAAGTTGGTCATGGAGGTATAGAGGCAGCAGGGTCACTGGTTGTAGGCTTGTCTGAAGAGGTGGGTTTTCAGGGTTTTCACCTACAGTGGAGGTGGGTTTCTCACCTCCACTGTAGGTGAGAGTCTGATATGCTGGGGTAGCGAGTTCCAGAGTGTGGGGGATGCGCGGGAGAAATCTTGGAGGCGATTGAGGCGGTGATAATAGGAGAGGAGAGAAGGAGGTCTTGTGAGGATCGGAGATTGCGTGTGGGGATGTATCGGGAAAGTAGCTCAGAGATGTAGGGAGGGGACAGGTTATGGACGGCCTTGTATGAATTGTTAGTACTTTGAAGTGAATTCGCTGGGCTATGCGGAGCCAGTGAAGGGATTGGCAGAGGGGAGAGGCAGAGGAGTAATAGGTTGAGAGGTGAATTAGTCGGGCAGGAGAGTTGAGGATAGATTGGAGGGGTGCAAGAGTGCTAGATGGAAGGCCACAGAGGAGAGTGTTGCAGTAGTCAAGGTGGGAGATGATGAGGGCATGTACAAGCATTTTTGCAGATTCAAAGTTAAGGAAAGTGTGGATGCGGGAGATGTTTTTGAGTTGGAGGCGGCAGGTGGTGGAAAGGGCTTGGATGTGTGGTCGGAAGGAAAGGGCAGAATCCAAGGTCACTCCAAGGCAGCGGACTTGGTTGACCGGGGATAGTGTGCAGCCATTGATCGTGATAGATAGGTCTGTTGGGGGGGTTGAGAAGATGGGGGAAAGATAATGAATTCTGCTTTATCCATGTTAAGTTTTAGAAAGCGAAAGGTGAAGAAGGATGATATAGAAGATAGACATTGTGGGATTCTTGATAGTAAGGTGATGATGTCTGGACCAGAGAGGTAGATTTGTGTGTCGTCAGCATAAGAGTGATATTGAAAGCCATGGGACTCTATGAGCTGTCCCAGGCTAAAAGTGTAGATAGAGAAGAGCAGGGGTCCTAGGACAGAGCCTTGCGGGACCCCAACAGAGAGGGAATGAGATGAGGAGGTGGTGCGGGAGTGGGAGACGCAAAATGTCCGTTCTGTGAGGTATGATGTGATCCAGGAGAGGGCCAGGTCAGTGATACCAAGAGATGAGAGAGTTTGCAACAGAAGGGAGTGGTCAACAGTGTCGAAGGCAGAGGACAGGTCAAGGAGAAGGAGGACAGAGTATTGTTTTTTGGTTTTGGCTGTTAGTAGGTCATTGGTGACTTTGGTAAGGGCAGTCTCAGTCGAGTAGTGGGGTCGGAAGCCAGATTCTAGGCGGTCAAAGAGGGAGCAGGAGGAGAGGTGAGAGGACAGTTCCGAATGGACATGTTGTTCAAGTAACTTTGAGGCATATGGAAGAAATGATATAGGGCGATAACTGGACAAAGAAGATGGGTCAAGTGAAGGCTTTTTGAGGATGGGTGTAATGGTAGCATGTTTAAAAGCAGAGGGGAAGACACCAGAGATTAGTGATAGGTTGAAGAGATGAGTTATAGTTGGGATAAACACTGTGGTGAGGTGAGGGATGAGGTGGGATGGGATTGGGTCAAGTGCACAGGTGTTCAGATGAGATCTGGAGAGTAGAGTGGAGAGTTTTTCTTCTGTAATGGTGGAGAAGCGGGTTTTGGGAGAAGAGGACCGAGCAGTTGTGTAGAGGGTCCGTGGGGACTGTGTAATGAAGCTTTCTCTGATGTTGACTATCTTTTGTTTGAAGTATTTGGCAAAGTCCTCTGCTGAGATCAGAGGAGAGGGTGGGGGCGCTGGGGGACGGAGAAGGGAATTAATAGTGTTAAAAAGTTGTTTAGGGCTGTGGTCCAGGGAAGATATGAGAGATGAGAAGTAGGCCTGTTTTGCATCAGCTAATGAGGATTTGAATATGAGGAGGGATTGCTTGTATGCGGTGAAATGATCTTTAGAATGGGATTTATATATATATATACACACACACACACGCATCCCAGGGGGCCACAGATAAGGGCCAAGGGCTGCACTGAAAGGGCCAGGGTGGCGCACACAGGGGCCAAGGGGGCACAGACAAGGGGGACAGGGGCGCAAACAAAAGCCAGGGGGGGCACAGATTAGGGCCAGGGGCGCAGAAAAGGGCAAAGGAGGCACAGACAGAGGCCGGAAGGTGCACAGGCCAGGGCCAGGGAGGAGCAGATAAGGGCCAGGGGTGCAGACAAGGGCCAGGGACAGGGCACAGATAATGGCCAGGGCCCAGGGGCGCAGACAGAGGCCAGGGAGGTGCAGACAGTGGCCTGGGGGCCATAGGCCAGGGCGGGCACAGACAAGGCCCAGAGGGAGGCACATAAGGGTCAGGGGCTGTGCTGAAAGAGCCAGGGAGGCACAGACAGGGGCTAGGGGCTGCGCTGACAAGGGCAAGGGGGGCACACAGGCAGCTTTCACTGGGTGCATTTCATAGCACACTGCGTCCATAAAGCGGGCAGATAATTTTTCCCTTAACCTTTTAAACGCTGCCTGCGCTAAGATACAAACAGGCGGGGAAGCTGCAGCGGAGAACCACAAGCCCCAGCAAGCAGCCTCTGGGTGGATATTGGCAGGAAGGCTGCGATCAGATTGAGCTTGGCAGATAACTGATGTGATGAGGACGGGTACAGGTACCGCCGCAGGGACATTTCATTACCCGCCGCCTGCCATTGTGCACAGAGGGATAACAATCTGCAGACATCAATGGCTTTATATTTTTTTAAAATCCGCCCACTTTATGGACGCAGTGTGCTATGAAATGCACCCAGTAAAAGTTCTCCCTCCTCTCAGTTCATACACTCCTATTGCAGAGCCGCAGCCGGAGCAGACGTTGTTCTTCAGCCGTGGATCCCAGGCGCCCTCTAGTGTACACGCGACCACATTACAAGCCTTTTATTCATTCTCATTCTGAAGTTCAGGTCGTTTTTTTTCTCTGTTCCTCCCCGGGGCTTATGTAAATGCATTAATCGGTTCAGATGAGCCTTATCGGCGATAAATCCACCTCCAGTACAGTGTGACAGCTGCCTATATAGCGTATCATTTCCCATCCTGCTCACTTTCAGCAGCAGCATAGTTGTCATGTGTCCTCTCTCTAGTACTGCTCCGGGCCCCCTGAGCTCGGACCCCGAAGCAGCTGCTTCCCCTGCTTCCCTGGTAGCTACGCCACTGATTACACTACTTTTCCGGCTGCCCATTCTAGTCCAGGGCTACATCACCAAGCCACATTTCAGGCCTGTAGGACAACCAGTTCCCACTGTAGCTATCTTACTGCCCTACTAGACAGGGATTCTCCCAATACCCAACAGGAACCAAATTCGGCCTCCTCTAGGTTTGCACATAGCACCACTCGACCCCAATTCTAATTTCCATACCAGACTAAGGGTCCATTCACATGTCCGTAAGTGTTTTGCGGATCCTCAAAACACGGACACCTGCAATGTGCGATCCGCACATCACAGACACTATAATAGAAAATGCCTTTTCTGGTCCGGGGACAAGAATAGGACATGCTCAATTTTTTTCAGGAACGGAATTGCGGATCCCCAAAAAATGGATGCGGATCCCGAAAATGCGGATTTGGATCCCGGAAATGCGGATTCGCGGACCCATTGAAAGTGAATGGGTCCGCAAATTGCGGAACGAATGCGGACCCAAATTACGGACGTGTGAATGGACTCTAAGGCCACTTTTTTACAGTCAGTGTTTGATCAGTGATGTGGGTGAAAACACAGAACAATCTTTCCATTTTACCTTATCTCTGTGGAGGCTTCATTCCTGGTTTTGGCTCACAATCACTGATGGAATTCACTGACCAAACAGTGATCAAACACTGACTGTATGAAAGCACCCTGATTATTCCCACAATATCCAAAAATACAGTCAGCACAACTCTCCAACCATTCTCTCTCACTTCATGAGCCTGTTTCTCACTCAGACACATCGGTCCGGATAACCTGCACCATTCCTGAATGGTGCCAAGCCTCCTGTTTTTATAGGCTATCCTTTGTCCTCTCCTAGCACTGAGCTTTTACTGGGCAAAGCCAATCCACGGTACTACCAACACTCATAGTTACATCAAGTCCATCAAGTTCAACCAAGGGATAGGTGGGGATACAATTTTAGAAAAAGAGGAGCGAGACCCAGATTTCTACACATTTTCATAAGCATTAATGTTGTTTACTTTTAAGAATTCATCTAAACCCTTTTTAAAACCGTCCACTGTTCCTGTTGTGACCACGTCCTGAGGTAGACTATTCCACAGATTCACAGTTCTTACAGTAAAGAAGCTTTGACGCCTCTGGAGACTGAACTTTTTCTTCTCCAGTCGGAGGCAGTGCCCCCTTGTCTTTTGAGGGAATTTTACATGGAACAGCTTTTCGTTATATTTTTTGTACGGCCCATTTATATTTGTACTAGCAGAAGGACCCAGCTTTGCAAGGGTATATTTCATCTAATTCATTTAATGTTTGTGTGTGTCGTTAAAAGATAGACAGTATCCACTATAACAGTGACATCTACAGTACCCCGCCCCTTCAACAGTGACCTCCACAGCGGCCTGCCCCCTTAACATTAACATCCACAGCGCCCCCTTCCCTTTAACAGTGACCTCCACAGCAGCCGCCCCTTTATTAGTGACCTCCACAATACCCTGTCTCGTTAACAGTGATTTCCATAATAACCTGCCCCCTTAACAGGGACCTCCACAGAGCTCCGTTCCCTTAAAATGTGACCTCCACAAAACCCTGCCCCCTTAACAGTGACCTCTACAGCACCCCGCCCCTTAACACTGGCCTACATAACGGACTGTTCCCTTAACTGTGACCTCCACCGTTCCCTGCCCCCTTAACAGAGACCTCCAACAGTGCCCACCCCTTTAATAGTGACCTCCACAACATCCCACCCCCTTAGCAGTAACCTCCACAGCAGCCCGCCCCTTTAACAGTGACCTCTACAGCGGCCGCCGCGTTACTAGTGACCTCCACAGTACCCTATCTCCATAACAGTGATTTCCACAACATCCCGTCCCCTTAACAGTGGCCTCTACAGCAATCTGCCCCTTAACACTGACCTCTATAGCAGACTGTGCCCTTAACTGTAACCTCCACAGCAGCCTGCCCCTAGGGTGGCCAGAGGTCCGGTTTTAGGCTGGACAGTCTGGCTTTCAGTCTCCCTGTTCTCCGTCCAGCGCAGGGCCTGGACGGACACAGGGATGTCCTTTTGAACAGCTCACTCTCAGACAGCAGCACTGTGCTGTCTGAGCGTGAGCTGCAGGGAGAAAGTTACCCTCCCTCCCACCCCTGCATCTGACAGAAGTAGATTTTTACCTTCATTTTTTCAATCCTCCAGCGAAGTGGGAGGGGCGTGGCCTAATCAGGTTAGGGGCTTGGCTTAGCGGGACCTGGGGGCAGGGTTTTTAAGTCTGTCTATTGAGGGTGGCCTGAATGGCCACCCTACCTGCCCCCTTAACTGTGACCTCCACAGCACTCCACTCCCTTAACAGTGTCATCCACAGCGCCCTGCCCCTTTAAAGCTGACCTACAGCAGTGAAGAAAAATGGCTGGGCTGTTTTGGAAACCTGGTGTAAAACTGTGTGTATGTGGAGACTATGGGCCTGCAAGCTTCTATTGGCTGATAAGGGTCATTTAACCAGGCTTCTATTGGCTAATGCATTTTTTGGAAATATCTCAGGAACTGTACATGCTAGAGAGCTGAGATCCGATCTAAACCCTTCCCGGACACCTGATGTACATGTGTGCTAAATTTAGTGATTGTAAATGCGATGGTGCGGATTCCTTTAGCGGACATACACACATACACTCAGCTTTATATATTGTATAACTTAATAATGTCCACCCTCAAACTTCTCTTCCCAAGACTAAATAAATGTAATTCTCTTAATATTTCTTCATAACAGACCCTCCATACCTTTTATCAGTCTAGCTGTTCTCCTTTGTACTTTTTCCAGCTCCAGAGCATTCTTTCTATGGACTGGTGCCCAGAACTGAACTGCATATTGTAGATGAGGCCGCACCAAAGCTTTATTAAGTTGTCATATTATATCCCTGCCCGTGAGTCCATGCCTCGCTTAATACATGACAATATCCTGGTAGCCTTAGAGGCATCTGATTGACATTGTATGCTGTTATTTAATTGATCTATAAATATACTCTAATACTTCTCTACTCGCATTCCTTCATATAGTCAAAGTACCACACTAAGGTTTCATGCACAAGACCATATCCATATTTTGGTCAGCAACCATAAACCCACTGAATACATATACCTTCAATGTGCATACCACATTTTTCTCATTCCCATCAATGATATTTTGGTCTGCAATATGGAACATATAATAGAACATGTTCTATAATTTACAGAATAGTCATATGGATCAACAAAAAAAAAGGATGTGTGCATGACCCATATCAATTAATGGGTCAGTGTGCTATCTGCAAAAAAAATGTTGATAGCACATGGATGAAAAATACAGTTGTGTGCAGGGGCCTAACTAGATATGACTGGGCCTCATACTAAATTTCTGAACAGAACCCTGGCCACCCCAGCAACTTCCTTGCAGTCCCAGCAGACGCCCTCCGCATATGTTGTGAGATCCCCTTGTTACCAAACCCGCGGTAGTGATCATACTAACCTGATGTGAACCACTGGGTTCTTTCTCAGTCAGGTCCTTCACCACTTACCTCCAGTGCTGAGCTATGTTGCCAATAAAATAGATTTCAGCGGGCTGTCACTTTTAGGCTAAAATCCAGTACTTTACCACTGCGAGGGCAGAGAGACTCCCACTTCCTGCCCATGACTGGCGGATTTCTTTGATGTTAAGCAAAGAAAAAAAATGCCAGTCGTGGGCTCGCAGGCCTGCCATAGGAAACTTCCTGTTAAAGAGGAACTTTCATGTCTCCAGGCATCTCTGTTTTAGTAATTACTTGCATTCCCCATGTAATAACGATTCTTGAGCATCTATTCTTATGACTCTATATTGTGCCTTTCCTTTTTTATTTCTACCAGAATTTATTCATAAATAGCCAGCAGCTTGCAGTAAAGGTACAGATGGGTGTTACCAGTTGGGGGTTGTCCCTGCACAGTCTGATACTAGCAGCACTGATTGGACAGAGTCAAACACACCTGCTACTGGTAACACCCAGTAGTACCTTTACTGCAGACTGCTGGAAATGTATTTGGAAACTTCTGGCAGGAATAATACAGCAACGGCACAACACTAAGTCATATGCGTAGATACTCCGGAATTGTTATTAATGGGGGATGCAAGTAGTTAATAAAGGTGACAGGTCCTCTTTAAGACTTGACTGCAACCGAACTTAAAAGGCATCTGTCAGCAGATTTGTTCCTATGAAACTGGCTACGCTGTTACATGTGCGCTTGGCAGCTTAAGGCATATGTGTTGGTCCCATGTTCATATGTGCCCGCATTGCTGAGAAATATGATATTTAAGTATATGTAAATGAGCCTCTAGGAGCAACGGGGGCGTTGCAGTTAAGCCTAGAGACTGCTGTCTCTTCAACTGCCATGCCCTCTCCATTTGGATTGACAGAACCAGGCAGTGAAAATGTCATCATGCCTGGACCTGTCAATCAAAGTGCAGAGGGCACAGCAGTTGCAGAGAAAGCAGAGCCTCTAGGTGTAATAGAAATGCCCCCATTAATCCTAGAGGCTCACTTGCATATATTTAAAGGTCATTTTTCTCAGCAATGTGGGCAAATACTGTATGGGAACAACACAGATTCCTTCAGCTGCCAAAGCGCACATGCAACAGGTCAGCCAGTTTCAAAAGTACAAATCTGTGACAGATGCCTTTTAATAGGAAGCTACTGAAAATAGAATGGAGTAAGCAATCAGAGGTCAATCAGTCCCCTAAGATGACTTTTAAGTACAGGAAAAAATAAATAAAAAATTCAAAAATATAAAAAAAGCGCCTAAAATGTTAAAATTCAAATCACTCCTTCCTAATTTTACATATAAAAATAAACAAAAAAATGAGCATAATTAGTATTGCCATGTCTGAAAATATCTGAACTATAAAAAAATAAAAATAGTTATCATATCTGGTTATACAATACAGATAGTTAGTGGGAGATAGTCTGTGTAGGTTAGATAGTGATATAGTGTAGATGATAGGTTCCAGTGCAGGGTGTTAGGTAGTGTGATAGGAATTACTGTTTCTTTGCTGTCCATACATACATGCTACAGACATAGTGCTGTGATGTCACAACAATACTTAGTGCACCAACCAGTAATATTTACTCAGACCTGATAAAATGTGAAGTTGCATGTACAGCGCAAAAAATATGCACATCATTAGTGCCGATTTGCGTAATCGCAAAAATAATGACTGGAGATCACGAATTCTAGAATTCACGAATTTATTGTGAATATTATGCGAAAAATTTGCAAAATATCGCGAAAACTAATATTGCCTATGCAGTGTCCCACTACCCATATGGGTACTGCAAAGTTGTAGTGTTATGCTTTGTACGCTTTATATAACCTGTTTTATGCTGCAGTGCATCTTTATGCATAATCCCTGTCTACAGGTGTGTTAGATTCCATTACATTGAGCCTACCACTAGGGGGAGACAACACATCCCATATATAGCCCAGCTCAGGCCTAGTTAGGGAGTCTTCAGCCCTGAGCTGAAGTGGTTCACATCCTGCTCAGAACTCTGCTAAGGGTTAGTGGACATCAGCTAAAAGTTTAGCTTCAGAAAACGATATTATTCCAGAAAGCACTTAAGAAATAGAGACCCAAAGGGTTACGGCCATCGCTATACGCGCCTTAGGACCTTTGGAGTTAAAAGTGAAGAATTTACCAGCCTTCGGCAGCCTCACTAACCTACACTGGGATAACAGGGACCAGCGTAAAAGTCCCCTACCAGTAAGAATAAAATCTATATCATTAATAGCCTGAGAGGCAGACATCACACCTGTGAGCAGTGGACCTCTTGCAGCTTTACCTCTGTCCATCTTAAAAAGACTGTATATTTGATTATCTGGATGATAAATTGCTGCCCTGAGCCAATGTTCAGTAAAAGTTATAAGTTGGATTGCACCATCCTTGTCTCAGTCTCCAATTCCTCAGTTAACACTACAGTAAATAGTTGTACCACCATAAAAGGTACTGGCGTCACGACTACAAGGGACCTTGCCATAGGCACATTAATACAGACCATCAAGAGCACTTCGAACCACCATCTGGCCTGTGTCCCTTACACCAGAGTGTGCCCCAGAGAATTCCTGTGCCGTTCTCCTTATCCCTGGGCAGGCCTGCCCAGGGACAACATAACCGTGAGTAACCAGAATTGTATTTAACTCGGCCCACCTAATGCTCACACTGTGACCTCACATATAATTCCCCTGTCAGTCTGGCTCACTGCATAATAAAATCTTGGCGTCACGAACAGGATTTGCAAACCCCTGCGCCATTATAGCCTGCCTGTTGTGAATGAGCCCCAACTGTTTGATTGCTTTTATTGGACCAAAGGACTGTTTAGGCTGCTTAGAGACTGTCTGCATGTATTGCGCTACACTTCTACTACAAAAACCGCATTTTTAAAACTGCTAAATTTGGGATTTTTCAAAAGTTAATAGCGCTGCGTGCTTTGTTTGAATGGACAGTTTTGCACTTAAAATGGCCACCTAAAGGACTTGAAATTGTTTGCTGCGCCATCACTGAGCAGCCTGGCAGGAAAAGCTAAGTTACACTTCTTCTCAGAGTGGAAAAAGTTGGTGCACCGCCCCATATGCAAAGGAATAAGTAAGAGTGCCGCCTACCACTCCTGTAGCGGTCCGGGGAGGCCGAGCTGTATGCAGAGTGTAGCACTGCCCCTCCTGGCTGTGGGTCACGTTGAAGAGAGGCAGCGTGCGCGGGACTTAAGTGTGACGTACGCTCGCGGATCGCGAGATCTGTCATGCGAGCAAGAGAGAGTAGAATCGTCGCATTGCCAGCCAACCTCCACGGGATAAGCGCAAGTAAAGGCCCCGACCTTACTCCTCACCTTGTGAAAATCCTCCATCAGAAGCAGGAGGGGCATTTAATCTAATAAGAATCTTCCTCAATAGTATCTCTGGCCTGCACCTCGCGTCTTAAAGGGTCATACACCCGCAATGGTTGCCTATAGTAACCCTATTCAAAAATTGTATAAAGTCAAATTTAGCCTGCAGCATTTAAATAAACTGTCATTGCCATGTCTGCTCAGGAGGAAGCCTCGCAGCCCGACCTCAGCAGATCCCCTGCAGCAGCCAGCATGATGACACTAACCATGCCCTACTACTTTGGGGCCCATTGGTTCCCCCGATACTCTGGGGAAGCTCACACCCTAAGAGACTTTAAGGAGAAAATGTGTGCCTTGTTCAGGTTGTACCTTGTCTCCACAGAACAGCAAATGGAAATACCTCTAGCGCAACTAGAGGGAGCCGCACTCCGGGAGGTGAAGTCCTGGCCCAGCTCTGAAAGAAGAAGAACACTGGGACAGATCTTCGAGAGACTCTACACCACCTTCGAACCCAAGACCGTGTCAGAGGTCAAAATGAGGTTCTTCAGCATGAAACAACAAACCGGTAAGTCACTCAGAGACTTTGCATTGTCTTTACAAGAAGCCCTTAGAGCTGTGGTTCAGGTAGACCCCAGTGAGGCAGAGAACCAAGACAAAACTCTGAAAGAACAATTCATTGAAGGTGTTAACACTGACAACCTAAAAAGCCAGTTGAGAATGTTAGCTGCACAACACCCAAGCGTCACCTTCCTGGACTTTAAAGAGCTAGCCATTAGCATTCTGGGAAAGAGTCCACAGCCAGAGCCTGCTAAATTTACTGAAACTCCTGTTCATACGTCTGCTACCCCTTCCACGTGTTGTCCGGTAGCCAGTCAGGCAGCTCAAACTCCGGTCCCTGATGCCGTAGCAGCCTTGACAGAACAGGTTAACTTCTTGACAAAAAGCCTGGAGAAGGTGTGTCAAAAATTAGAACAGTGGGAGAAGCCTTTATTGTTGGAGGATGAAACATCGTTACCAAGAAAACCTTTCCCTCCTGACTGCCAAGTTATATTTACCAGAGGTCCTGGCGGGCGCCGAAATGACCACTCCAACGCCCGCAGGCGACCTATTTGCACCTACTGTCATAAGTCAGGGCATACGGAACCAATGTGCTGGCGGTTAAAAGAGAAACCCTCGAGGCTAAGGACCGCCCCTCGAGAGGTAAACCAGTAGGTCCACAAGATCCCAACTGGATGCCCAGATATGTAGGATCCCGTCCGGAAGTAGCAATCAATATTAACGGAGTTCCCATTCTCACCCTACTGGACACCGGGTCTCAGGTCACTACCATCCAACAGCCTGCATTTGATAAATACTGGGACCAGAGCCAAATTATGCAACCACCAGAATCCTGGTTGGATCTTACAGCCAGCAACGGGAAACCCGTGTCAATCCATGGTTATTGGGAGCCAACTCTGCAAGTAGGAGAAACCACCCTAGCTCGACAAGGTATTATTGTTGTACAAGCCGGAGACAAAGGTGGCCCTCCAGTAATCCTAGGAATTAATGTCCTTAGGAATTATTACACCGAAATTCTTGAGGCATTACACCAATCTATGCCTACTGCTTCACCTGCCTCCAAAAGGGTCATACAACAGACCATCCGTGGGTTAAGCGCACAACAGAAATTCGCCAATGGGAAAGGGGAAATCTGCTGTGTCCGCACCCGAGGTAACCAACCTGTGATCCTTAAACCAAATATGATCATCCTCTAGTCAGGGCTGCAAGAAGCTTAGTGACTGTTTTCCAAGGTAAAGTGCCTGTTCGTCTCCAAAACTTGAATGATCACCACATTACCCTCACTAAACACTATCTTGTCGCTCAGTTATTGCAAATTTCTTAGAACAATCTGCGCAGGGCTCCAGTACTCCTGAACATGCTCCGCCTGCATCATGGTGGGAAGAACTCAACGTGGGAGACAGCTCTACGCCAAAAAACCAAATTGAAGGAGTTTTGAACACCGTGAAGGAACATCATCAAGCCTTCACTAAGCACTCTACAGATTATGGGGAAGTCTGTGGAATCAAACACACTATCTCTACCGGCTCTCACCCTCCAATAAAAGAAAGTTACTGGCCTATACCACCAACGATATACCAATCTGTGAAACAAATGATCCGAGAGATAAAGGATTCTAATATTATCCAAGACAGCCATAGTTCATGGGGTGCACCACTAGTTCTTGTCCGGAAAAAGGATGGTAACATCAGGTTCTGTGTGGATTACAGAAAAAATTATCAAATCACCCACAAGGATGCCTATCTCTTACCCAGAATTGAAGAATCCCTGACAGCACTGGGGTCATCAGCCTATTCCTCTACCCATAATCTGACCAGTGGATAGGCATGGCCAAAGAGCACCCTTACATCCTATTGTAAGCCAGACACCGTTGGAGATCGTTGCAATTGACCACGTGAAGCTGGAACCAAGTCGCTCAGGCTACACATACGCTATGACCATCATTGACCTCTACACCAAATTCGTCGTAGCGGTACCTGTTAAGGACTTGACCGGTAAAACAACTGCAGATGCCTTCTGGAAACATTTCCTGTTACCATACGGATGTCCAGAAAAAATTCTTACAGATCAGGGATCTGCCTTTGAGTCGCAACTCTACAAAGAACTGTGTTCGCTTCACAATTGGCAGAAAATCAGAACAACAGCTTACCATCTCCAAGGTAATGGACTTTGTGAAAAGATAAACCAGACCCTAAAAGAAATGCTTAGAGGTGTGCCACCTGCTACCAGGAATGATTGGCCTACTCTTCTGCCTCAATTGATGTATACCTATATTAATACAATTCACTGTTCCACTGGGTATACACCTTACTAGAGATGGCCTTGCGGTTCTCCCTGCGGTCGGTTCGAAGTGAACTTTGCCCATTCGCGATTCGCTGAACATGCCAACTGTTGTGCCTTTTCATAAGTGTAAACAGTTATATCTACTTATTTTTAGTTATAATGGGTATTCATTGCCTTTAAGAGCACTGTGGATTTATATTCACTGTTTTGTATGAATTTTCATGTAGGCCGAAGTAAGTCCATGGGAAGATTACTGTGCCGTTCAAAAAACTAGTGTTATTGTAACAATATATTATACATTTAGACAGTTAGAAGATACACCGCACCTGCAGATTTAGAGGCCTCATTGTATTTCTTATCTGAACATGAATTCCACAGTGTGAGAATTGTCTAGATGTTCCCCAAAGTATACATTCATATATCAAAGTTTGTCCCTCGGCTCTAAGACAAGGCCTCCAGATGTCAGAGGTGTGTAGTATTGAAAATATCAGGCATGTATGAGTTAACCCTTAATGGTATGATGCTTATAGCTTATACAACAGTGCCACCTAGATATGAGCAGTTAATACTACACCAGTAGCAAAAGTGCATTCTGGGTAGTATTATGACGTCACGCTCCTTATCAATGCACACACCCATCCAACAATGATTGGAAAGGTCCAAACTAGGAGGGTGTGTTCATCTGATAAGTTTTGGGTTAAGAAACCAGATACCAAAAAAGGAAAAAAAAAGAGACAGAAAGGAAAAAACAATCAAAGGAAGAAAGGGAGATCTCTGGAGAAACATTTGGATTATCGGAAAAACTCTTGAGAGCTCACTGCCCCAAGACTCTGCACATCACTTGACCCGTGGGTAATGTATATTTTTGTTTTATGTAGTATTGATCTAAATTAATTGGCTTGATACTTAGCCAGATACCCGCTCATTTGCGGATTTGTAACGTTAGTTGCTACATCAATATTTTCTCTGATTTCAGTTAAGATGCATATAACTGAATAAAGGGGATAATATTGGAGAAACTCTCTGTTGGGAATCTTTATATTCCCTAGTTTGATATCAAGCCAATAATTTATAAGTTTTGTTGCAATACTACCATTATCTGAGATTGTGTAATCTAAAAAATAGAGTTGGTGGTGGCTGCTCTCCTATATAGCCTATGATATGGTGCTGCAAGTCCAGGGAGAGGGCACCCTACCTCTCAAGGGGAATTGAAATTGGACAAAATTGTATGGACGAGCACTCTAACAGTTGGCACACATTTATTGAAATTATATGTGATAAGCTAGCAATGTAAAATAGATAAAACAATACAATAAAATACAAATGTATAAATACTGCCACTAAGGGGTAATCTTCAATATCAAAAACAACCCTTCTGACAAGGGATAAAATTGGTATAGAGGCCTAGTATAATGGCCTAAGTATCTGTAAAAATCCAATATACTCTAAAATAGCAAAACTGCTAATATAACTCCACCAGTTCAGGCAGGCTGCCGTTAATCAATGCATTCAGTAGTAGTCCCGTATCATACAAGATGTTGTAATGGAGATACACTAGCCAGCTTTTCAGCCGCTTACCTCCCCTTCGTATACGGCTTCAGTCCTGCGGTTTGCTCAGACTGCGTACATGGAGCACATAGGATGTATCGTCTCCCGTTGTAAAGTACAGTGGCCGGACTAGCCGACTGTAATGACGCTTACCTTTTATTGTGAGTGGTGTACTTAGCTTACACAGTGCGGGTAAAGCGCATAAATCACCCCTATTGGTATGTAGAGCCGGCGTCTCACAGCGTTCTGTTTGATGCCCGCGTCGATTGCTTGCGGGGTGACGGGATAGTGCTTGCTTACGTCACTTCCTGTGGATACCGGTGGTGACGTGTTCCTTGTATAGCGTCCGATGATTCCAGGCTGCAATATTCAAGTATACAATATTGTCGATCTCAAAGTCCTATTTGCATGGCCATGCAATTGAAGAAGTGTCGACAGGTATATGGCGTGAAACCCATATACCTGTCGACACTTCTTCAATTGCATGGCCATGCAAATAGGACTTTGAGATCGACAATATTGTATACTTGAATATTGCAGCCTGGAATCATCGGACGCTATACAAGGAACACGTCACCACCGGTATCCACAGGAAGTGACGTAAGCAAGCACTATCCCGTCACCCCGCAAGCAATCGACGCGGGCATCAAACAGAACGCTGTGAGACGCCGGCTCTACATACCAATAGGGGTGATTTATGCGCTTTACCCGCACTGTGTAAGCTAAGTACACCACTCACAATAAAAGGTAAGCGTCATTACAGTCGGCAAGTCCGGCCACTGTACTTTACAACGGGAGACGATACATCCTATGTGCTCCATGTACGCAGTCTGAGCAAACCGCAGGACTGAAGCCGTATACGAAGGGGAGGTAAGCGGCTGAAAAGCTGGCTAGTGTATCTCCATTACAACATCTTGTATGATACGGGACTACTACTGAATGCATTGATTAACGGCAGCCTGCCTGAACTGGTGGAGTTATATTAGCAGTTTTGCTATTTTAGAGTATATTGGATTTTTACAGATACTTAGGCCATTATACTAGGCCTCTATACCAATTTTATCCCTTGTCAGAAGGGTTGTTTTTGATATTGAAGATTACCCCTTAGTGGCAGTATTTATACATTTGTATTTTATTGTATTGTTTTATCTATTTTACATTGCTAGCTTATCACATATAATTTCAATAAATGTGTGCCAACTGTTAGAGTGCTCGTCCATACAATTTTGTCCAATTATCTGAGATTGGTCGTCATTATTTTGGGCAGAGCAAGGGCGCGTATCTGTCATCTTCTTGATTGAGTTTTTCGCATAATCCATTGATTGTATATCTTTCACAATTTTAAAACCGTATTGCGTAATATTCTTGTGTTGGTTGAGTAGTTTTTTGTTGGCACCATATAGTGGTGAATTCTGGGTACTGCATATCATTGTATATTATTGAAATTTACGTTGATTAATTTTTGATTGTATTTTAAGCTATTGTATAATAAACCATTTATATTTTTGCATAGACGCTTGTACCCTGTTTTACTGATTGCACAAAATAATCAGGTTCTTGATTGAACTCTTTTTGAGATGTTTATGTCCATCTCGCGGGTCAATATCATTTGCATCATTTTTCTTTTGATCCGTTAATTTTTCTTATATATTTATATAAAGCATTTGCTTTATATACCCGACAGAACATATGGAGATATTCGCGTCCGCCATATTATTTTACATTGTGAAGAACTTTGACCCATGACACATCCATCAGGTGGTACAGGATAGCCAATTGAGACATTTCAGCCCATGGACATACTCCCTACCTTATAAATAGACCTGATCTGGCCACCATTTTACATTTAGTCTAGGGAAAGGTTGCTGTGTGGAGCAGGGACAGTGTAACGGTCACGTACACACACACACACACACACAGGGGGAGGATAGTGACCACTGCGCTCCACCCTCACCCCTGGCCCTGCCTACTTGCCTCACGAGTCCTGATGACAGGGGACAACTGGACGGCAGTCCCTAACTTAGGATACGTGTGGGAAGGACAGACAAGACAAATAACGGATAGTGAACGGACCGGGTCAAAACCAAGAGGACAACGCAGTACAGAGGGATAAGCAAAGAATGGTCAGGAGAAGCCGGGGTCATAAATACCAGGAGAGTCAAGAAGTACCAAAGGAGTCCGCAAAGAATAGTCAGGTGGAAGCCGAGGTCAAAATACCAGGAGGGATGCGCAGTACAGGAGGAGCAGGCATAGGAGCTTCAGGGAACAGGATCAGGTAAGTATACAGGTATCCAACAAATGCCAGGAACCTAAATTAACAGGCAACCTGGGGCCAGCAGGCTGCCTGTATTTATATTGGCGAGTGAGGGTCATGTGACGTGACTAGCGTCACATGACCGACAGACCGACCAGTCGAGCACCGAGTGATCAGCTCGGCGCTCAAGGCAGACCTAGGAGCAGGGAGCCTCCCAGGTAGCAAAGCCGCCTTGGGAACGAGGTCAAACACAGATCCTCGCTCCCGAAGCTAAGCAGCAGGTCTGCGGCTGATGGGAGACCGAGTGCGCCTTAGGCACCCCGTTACAGACAGACTGTTAGGGACAAAAACACTATCAAATAGGTTCACAAAAGTCCTTTTAAGGACTGGTATAGGTGTACTATTGATAGGGGTGCAGTACAGAGGGGTGTAATATACTTTCTAACATAGAAAGCATATTATAGTGGATTTGTATTGTGCAGCAGTGGTGAGCGGTCCTGCAGCGATACTGCAGCTATACAGAGTGACAAACGCAATTAGAAAAAATAATTATAACTGGTGTGATATACCAGTCGTCCCCAAAAAAAACTGATAGAAGCGGGGTGTTATATACCAATAATATACTTTCTATATAGTGCATTTGGGTACAGCAGCATTTGTTTGCGGTTTTGCTACGTTCCCTCTGCTACACACAGTGACAAACGGTATTGGAAAAAATAATTATAACTGCTGTGATATACCAGTCGCCCTCCAAAAAAACTGATTGAAGCGGGGTGTTATATACCAATAATATACTTTCTATATAGTGCATTTGGGTACAGCAGCATTTGTTTGCAGTTTTGCTGCGTTCCCTCTGCTACACACAGTGACAAACGGTATTGGAAAAAATAATTATAACTGGTGTGATATACCAGTCGACTCCCAAAAAAACTATTTTGCACTTGACCGTTATCGAAAATTATATTGCCGATATTTCGCATTGAAGAAAATAACGAATGGAGATCGCAAATTCGAAAAATACATCTTGTATGTCACTGTCCATGGTGTGAGACTATTTGTGCACTTCTAGTAATTATTTCTTGGCTGCAAATATGAGCTGAAGGTTTTTCAGGTTCGCCTGCCATTTAAAATGAATGGCACCCGCCGCGAACATTTGATCGCGTTCGTGAACCGTCCCAGCAGATGTTCGTCCATCACTACACCTTACTACCTCATGTACTTTCAACGTACAAGTGCCTGATGCCATCAATCCATTGCCAAAAACTGATTGGGTGAGCGAGCACCAAAGACGTCTAGCTGATGCACAAGAAATTGTTCACCACCGCATGGAACATGCTCACAAAAGGCAGCAAAAATATTATGACCAATCTGCCAAAGTAGAGCCTCTTGAAATTGGTGATTATGTGTGGCTAAAGAACAATCATTGCACCAGCAAGTTGGACAGTAAGTGGGAAAGAGACCCCTACATCGTTTCAGCTATCCCCAATCCAGCAACTGACACCTAGGAGATCACCATAGAAAACAAATCACCCCAAATAGTACATCGCAATCGTTTGAAACTGTGTTACAAGGAGAAAGATACTCCAGGAGGAATCCTTCCAGACAAGACTGTTGCAGAGGAACATCAGCCTCCAATTCAAGTGCCTGAACTACCAGTTAAGCCTGTAGAGCCTATGCAGACTGTTGAAAAACTAATGACAGAAACAGACCCTCTAAAATGGTTCCTTATACCATGGTTAAACATTGCTGTGCCTGCTCCAGTCAGTACAGTGTCACGTCAGCCAGAGGAACCACCTCAGGAAGAAGTTTCACTAGTGCAAGAAACTCCAGATGTACCAAGTCCCCTTGCGCCAAGGCCAGAAGAACGACCGCCACTTCGCAGATCCAGTCAGATTACAAAGGGATAACCACCTGCCCGTTATAGGGAGTGTCTACTGCAAACCCAGAGGAGGATTAGGGAGTGCGTACTTCAAAATCAGAGGAGAATGCTTCCAGCTATCCCAGTTTAATGTGGATTACAATTTTGCTTCTTGGTGAAACTACAGAGCCTGGGTAAGAAACTTCTTGACTCTGATTATTTGCCTTACTCCAAGGGCTCTCTACAGTCTTCTTTGTTTTCTTGTCGCAACGTTCAAGCCTGTGCACGGAGAAAGACTTAAACGCACCTGAGCCTCTGTGTTGTCCATCATCTTTACATCCTCTATGCTCAGGGAACAGACTCCTGCCCTGTGAGCCTCCTGACTGGCATCCATGTTTATTATTTCCCCATTACGGACTATCCTGGTTTATTACTATTCCACAGCGCCCCTGTTAATCAGTTTCTAGAGGGAAAAAACGACACACCTTTTTACTTGTTTACTACCGTTCTTGATGTTTGACTGATATTTATATTTGTACCTAACCAATTGCTTTTCAGTTTCAAGAAAAAGTGTTGTTATGGGTTATGGTACTGTTCTTCATGCCTGCAGGATTGTTCTCTTTTTGTATCTTTCAGAAGACCTTCATCTTCGTGTCGAGGTCGACACGAGTTAAACAAGGTTGTATGCAGTGTCCCACTACCCACGTGCATACTGTAAAGTTGTAGTGTTATGCTTTGTACGCTTTATATAACCTGTTTTATGCTGCAGTGCATCTTTATGCATAATCCCTGCCTACAGGTGTGTTATATTCCATTACACAGAGCCTATCACTAGGGGGAGACAACACATCCCATATATAGCCCAGCTCAGGCCTAGTTAGGGAGTCTTTAGCCCTGAGCTCAAGTGTTCCACATCCTGCTCAGAACTCTGCTAAGAGTTAGTGGACATCAGCTAGAAGTTTAGCTTCAGAAAAGGATATTAATCCAGAAAGCACTAAAGAAATAGAGACCCAAAGGGTTACGACCATCGCTATACGCGCCTTAGGACCTTTGTAGTTAAAAGTGAAGGATTTACCAGCCTCCAGCAGCCTCACTAACCTACACTGGGATAACAGGGACCAGCGTAAAAGTCCCCTACCAGTAAGCATAAAACCTATATCTGTCACGGCCTATGGTGTACGCTGTGACACTATTTTTCTTTATTATTGAATATGAATTTATGTCTCCAAAATCATGATATCAAAAAGGAAAAACTGATCACTGAACCGTAATTATTATTTTAATTTTTTTTTCAAAGTTTTTTATTTTCCAATTATTTAACGCGTTAACAAGTGAGCATTGTAATACGGTAACCGTAATTATTCTAATAAGTTATTTTTTAATCCTTTCATCAATTCATAAGACAACCTCTATAGTCCTTTATTAGCCAGGGAAAAAATATGACTAGCTATGCTTAGCTAGTCATTAATATATTCTATTTTTTATTTTTCATTTATTTTACTTTAAACATTTTATTACAATAAAAATGTCTTTAGATGACATTTTTTCAATAGTAGTATCCCTCAAAACTTTTCATAGTCCCTAGTATATATCCTAATAGTCTCTATCCCATCTATTTATGTTATTCATAGTCCATTCGTACATCTTTTATCACTTAGATGGTTTTAGGCGACTAGACATCCGTGTACGGCTTCTTCATCCATAAATCTTCTTTAATTTGTATAGTAATTTTTTCATTTCTCAATTTCTCTCATATTTCTTTATATGAAGGCCGAAAAGGAAAAACCTTCATTAAGCCTCATTGTGTTGAGCCTATATATCCACCTTGCCTCATCTTGCAGTAATCTTTTATCCAAATCCCCCCCCCCCCCCCCCCTCGTCCCATTTTTCCTTTTTTTAATACCCCAGAATTTTAGGTTATTTGGGTTGCTTCCATTAAAGTATTTAATATGTCAAGCAATTACTGTGTCTTTATTTATTTAAATAGCACTCAAATGACCAGATATACGTAATCTTAGTTTCTGTATGTTTTTTTCCACATATAATTTAGGGCAAGTGCACATTGCAGTATAAATTACCCCCTGAGTTTTACAGGTTATGAGCTGTTTGATTAAAAAAAACTGTGTTCTTAAAATGAACTTACAAAATGAACAATCTCCAAATGGTACTGATCCCTTAGTATCATCTTTATATTTTTTCATAGGTGACCTCTGTTCTTGATATTGACTGTGAACAAGATAGTCCTGGAGGTTTTACCCTCTCCTATAAGTTATAGAAACATAGAAACATAGAATGTGTCAGCAGATAAGAACCATTTGGCCCATCTAGTCTGCCCAATATACTGAATACTATGAATAGCCCTTGGCCCTATCTTATATGAAGGATGGCCTTAGGCTACATTCACACGTCCGTCATTTTTCTTTCCAGATTTAGGCCGAATGCACACGGCCGTGTTCCGCGGCCGAGAGCGGTCTGTGGTATGCCGGGCTGGATTCCTGTTCAGAGCAGGAGCGCACGGCGTCATTGGTTGCTATGACGCCGTGCGCTTCATGTCGCCGCTGCACTACAGTAATACACTATATGAGTGTATTACTGTAGTGCAGCGGCGGCATGAAGCGCACTTCGTCATAGCAACCAATGACGCCGTGCGCTCCTGCTCTGAACAGGAATCCAGCCCGGCATACCATGGACCGCTCTCGGCCGCAGAACACGGCCGTGTGCATTCGGCCTTACGGTCCGTTTTTTTTTGCGGATCAGTGTTTCCGCAAAAAACTTCAGTTTTGACAAAAGTGCATCCGTTCCGTGTTTCCGTGTTTCAGTTTTTCCGCAAAAAAAAAAAGGGGGAGGAATAGATGTTGCTAGGGTACCAATAGAAGAAGAAAAAAAAAAAGGGGTATAAAAACAGAGGACATGTGCTAGTACAGGTGCCATTTTATTGTGCTTTTGGTGTAGTTCAGAGCTGTGTAAGAAACCTCTGCTTGGCTGGCATAGTTTTCTACCGATTTCTCAGCGATCATCATGGCAGAAGACATGGATAACGTACTATTTCACTGGATTCTCTCTCGGCGATTCAGACTGCCGTCCTCTATGCTGGATGAAGAACCGGGGAGGCAGAGGAGACGGCAGTGGGTCCATCCGATTGTCGCTCAGCGCCTTCAAAAAGGACAATTTCACAAGTTATACAATGATCTGCGACGTGACCCTATAAAGTTCAAAAGCTATTGCCAGATGTCCATGGAAGCATTCGATCATCTGCTGGTCTCTCTACATCCTGACCTTAATTTTCTGGACACCAGCATGAGGCGTAGCATATCTGCTGAACAACTGTTGTCACCTTGAGGTAAGTGAATGTGCCATTTTTATATACTATATACACTGCTCAATAAAAATAAAGGGAACACTTAAACAACACAATGTAACTCCAAGTCAATCACACTTCTGTGAAATCAAACTGTCCACTTAGGAAGCAACACTGAGTGACAATCAATTTCACATGCTGTTGTGAAAATGGGATAGACAACAGGTGGAAATTATAGGCAATTAGCAAGACACCCCCAATAAAGGAGTGGTTCTGCAGGTGGTGAACACAGACCACTTCTCAGTTCCTATGCTTCCTGGCTGATGTTTTGGTCACTTTTAAATGCTGGCGGTGCTTTCACTCTAGTGGTAGCATGAGACGGAGTCTACAACCCACACAAGTGGCTCAGGTAGTGCAGCTTATCCAGGATGGCACATCAATGCGAGCTGTGGCAAGAAGGTTTGCTGTGTCTGTCAGCGTAGTGTTTAGAGCATGGAGGCGCTACCAGGAGACAGGCCAGTACATCAGGAGACGTGGAGGAGGCCGTAGGAGGGCAACAACCCAGCAGCAGGACCGCTACCTCCGCCTTTGTGCAAGGAGGAACAGGAGGAGCACTGCCAGAGCCCTGCAAAATGACCTCCAGCAGGCCACAAATGTGCATGTGTCTGCTCAAACGGTCAGAAACAGACTCCATGAGGGTGATATGAGGTCCCGACGTCCACAGGTGGGGGTTGTGCTTACAGCCCAACACCGTGCAGGACGTTTGGCATTTGCCAGAGAACACCAAGATTGGCAAATTCGCCATTGGCGCCCTGTACTCTTCACAGATGAAAGCAGGTTCACACTGAGCACATGTGACAGACGTGACAGAGTCTGGAGACGCCGTGGAGAATGTTCTGCTGCCTCCAACATCCTCCAGCATGACCAGTTTGGCATTGGGTCAGTAATGGTGTGGCATTTCTTTGGAGGGCCGCACAGCCCTCCATGTGTTCGCCAGAGGTAGCCTGACTGCCATTAGGTACCGAGATGAGATCCTCAGACCCCTTGTGAGACCATATGCTGGTGCGGTTGGCCCTGGGTTCCTCCTAATGCAAGACAATTCTAGACCTCATGTGGCTGGAGTGTGTCAGCAGTTCCTGCAAGACGAAGGCATTGATGCTATGGACTGGCCCGCCCGTTCCCCAGACCTGAATCCAATTGAGCACATCTGGGACATCATGTCTCGCTCTATCCACCAACGTCACGTTGCACCACAGACTGTCCAGGAGTTGGCAGATGCTTTAGTTCAGGTCTGGGAGGAGATCCCTCAGGAGATCGTCCGCCACCTCATCAGGAGCATGCACAGGTGTTGTAGGGAGGTCATACATGCACGTGGAGGCCACACACACTACTGAGCCTCATTTTGACTTGTTTTAAGGACATTACATCAAAGTTGGATCAGCCTGTAGTTTGTTTTTCCACTTTAATTTTGAGTGTGACTTCAAATCCAGACCTCCATGGGTTGAAAATTTTGATTTCCATTTTTTTATTTTTGTGTGATTTTGTTGTCAGCACATTCAACTATGTAAAGAACAAAGTATTTCAGAAGAATATTTAATTAATTCAGATCTAGGATGTGTTATTTTTGTGTTCCCTTTATTTTTTTGAGCAGTGTATTAAATATTATTATATGAAAATGAAAGTTAGAACAAATTTTTTTTTTGTCTGTTTTATTTTAGATTCCTTGCTACCGGGAACTCATTTGCTTCTTTACATTTTTAGTTTCTCCTTGGAATCTCTACAATCCCTGGGATTGTCTGCCATACCTGCAATGTTATATGGCAGCGTCTCAGAGAAGCAGTGATGCCCACCCCCAAGGTGGAAGATTGGCTACGTATAGCCGAGGGATTTCACCAATCTGCGCAGTTTCCTAACTGCATTGGGGCACAGGACGGTAAGCATATCCGTGTGAAGAAGCCGCCTCACTTAGGGTCCCGGTACTTCAATTACAAGCAGTATTTTTCTGTGGTGCTGATGGCCTTGGCTGACAGTAACTACAGGTTTGTAATTGTTGATATCGGGGCCTATGGGAGCATTTCAGACAGCCGCATTTTTAGTACTTCCAGAATGGGTAAACCGCTTCGTGAAAACCTTGCCCTGCCAGAGCCCAGTAGACTTCCCGGATCTGCAGGTCCGCCGGTTCCATTTGTGATCGTGGCAGACAAAGGATTTGCACTGTCACCCCACATGATGCGGCCCTTCCCTAGACGCGATCTGGATGACCGGAAGCGCTTCTTCAACTATCGATTGACTCGCGCCCGTCGGTATGTGGAGTGCGCTTTCGGAATACTGTCCACTAAGTGGAGAGTATTCATGTCATCCATACAGATGAATCTGGACAATGCCACCCTGGTGATACAGGCTTGTGTACTGTTACACAACATCACCAGGATCCATGATGCCTCCACAGATGCAGATTTGGGCCTAAATATGACATCTTCAGTCAGTTTAGACCTGAGCCGGCCTGGACGCCCTGGTACAGCTGGACTAGCTGTTCGGGAACTCTTTGCCGACTACTTCTGCAGTACCTTAGGGGGCATTGTCGTGGCAGTTGGATGCCATCCGTGGAAGACGCTGATTTCAGCTGGAATCTGATTTAAATTTTTATTTAATTTTTAATTTCTTAGTTTAGTTAGATCCCCTGTTGTTAGTTTAGATTAGGGACTCGCAAGAGAATGAGGACCCTTGACGTGGGCTTGCGGGCTGAGGTATTTTGTAAAATCCACATTTTTTAACAATTTGGTGTAAATACCGTCTAATGCCTCATTTTGACTTACGTCTATTAAAATGTAATAATTTTTTTTTTACTATTTAAATGTATATGTACTCACAGCTAAACACGAACATGTCCAAGTTTTATTAATAAAAATCGGATATGTCTGCCTTCAGCTTTGAACAAGGACTACACCAGACGTAATCAGGCCCGCAATCCATCAAGATTACACTTCTATGCAGAAAAGGTAAGTATATGAGATCATCACTTTTCATCCAAATGCACATGACAAACAGGAACCATGAGATACCAGCCTGAATTCTTGCTGAGTGCAGGAGCTCACACGTTCCTGTGCATGAGGTATACACTCGTATAGATCAGTGCAACCAATGAGGCTGTGCGCTCCTTCACTTAGCAGGAATCCAGGCCGGCATCTCACGGTCCGTGTTACATGGACGTGTGCATTTGGCGGACAGGCCCCCTTGACAGTGATGGCCATTTCGCAGTGTTTGCCAACGAACACATGCGGGTTGCCATCTTGACTCACCCGTCCAGCGATGCACAGGTAAGCCCTTACCTGTGTCGGGAGCCTGTCTGAAATCAAATTCTGAGAACAGCCGCCGGAGGCCATCATTGGGCTGTTATCAGAACTGCCTGTTCCGGGTGACCGCATTTGATTTCAGACCGGCTCCTGTCACAGGCACAGGTAAGGGCTTACCTGTGCATCGC
This sequence comes from Bufo bufo, assembly GCF_905171765.1. Classification (NCBI taxonomy): domain Eukaryota; kingdom Metazoa; phylum Chordata; class Amphibia; order Anura; family Bufonidae; genus Bufo; species Bufo bufo. The sequence continues at coordinate 277,502,606 of NC_053394.1, read as the reverse complement.
CTGCCGGGTGAGTCAAGATGGCAGCCCGCATGTGTTCGCTGGCGAACACTGCGAACTGACCATCACTGCCCCTTGATGCTCTCCTTTCACATGTGCTTGATCACACATTGAAAAGGATATTTTTTTTAAATAATCACAATGCCGTTATGTGCGCAATGAAGCTGCCAGAGTGATAAAATGGGGGGACTGTGGGGTTCAGCTCTGATCCAAAAATAAAAAATGGGAGGGTACATGATAATATTATTATTAATATTTTAAAAATAATGGCCTAAATAGATAATAGGTCATCATTATTAAAATTAAAAATTATGACATGTTGGAAGAGAAAAAACACATACGCAATTTAAACAAGATAACAAAGATTTATTTCAAGCAAAAAAAATTATAAGTCAAATAATTCCCTAGTATATGGGCCAGGGGTGTGCACAATTGGGGTGTCCGGTCTGTTAAGACGGGAATGAGGAGTTATGACGTTTAATCTTTGGTCTCTTCTTTTTTCCAAAAAGTGAAGAACATCATGTGGCTCTGCAGGGTCCGTAAATTTATCTATTACCATGACCAAAGCAGAAAGGCACCGTGTTTGCCTTTCATCTGGCACACGGCGCAAGGAAGGAGCAAGCCCTTTTAAAGCTACTTCTTCCTTGCCGTCAGACCGATTCCGGTTTAGATACTCCATAACCATCATATCTACCTGACCACGGAGATCTAAACCGGAATCGGTTGTGACCCTTTGGCCTCGTCTGCCAGATGAACGGCTAACAGGTGCTACTATTTGTTGCTGGCTGGGTTCTGGATTGGCCTGGACTGGTTCTTGAATAGCATTTACCACTTCTGTGACCTCTTCTTGATTTTCCGATCTTTCCTGCAGAGGCTGGTGAAGGAGAGATAATGAAGCCACGGAAGATTCCCCCATGGCCTCAGGCTGTTCACTTTCCGCTTGGGTATCATCTGTGGACATTCCTGGTCTGTCATCCAAATTGCCGGACGATGCTTGTGGATTTGAAGTGTCCGAGATGTTGTCCACAGTTCTGTAAAATAAATTTAATATTAAAATTATTTGATTTATTAAAAGAGCACCTTCCACCAGTTTGCACTCAATAATGCTGTACCTAACACTATAGTCCATGTCAACTAGAAGTCATATTGGTAGAATTAGTTTAATGCTCCTCTGTTGCGCCACTGTGCCTCTCATTCTGTTTATGCGCACTGTATGCAAATTAATATAATGGGAACAACGGGGAGAAGACACCAGCTTTTCTATGTGGCCGTTTCTTCTATCTGGTTGTGGTGCTCTCCAATCACACCGGAGCGCGACACAGACAGGTAGAAGGTTGTTTTTCTCAAGGTCTGAGGTGCTCCGCTGTTATTACAGTGCCTCACACTGTAGCCCATGTCACGTAGATGTCATATTCTTTTTTTATTTTTTATGATCCTCTGTTGCTCCACTGTGCCCCTCGTTATATTTATGCACCCTGTATGCAATAACAGGGCGCATAAACATAACGAGGGGCACAGCGGCGCAACAGAGGATCATTAAAAAAAAAAAAGAATATGACATCTACGTGACATGGGCTACAGTGTGAGGCACTGATTTTTATTAAAGGTGTTCTGCAGTTTTTTTATATCCTCAGGATAGATCATCAGCATCTGATCAGCTGTTTGAGAAGGCAGCAGTGCTGGTAGTAGCGCCGCGGCCTTCTCGCTATTTACCGCTGGCCCAATGATGTCACAACTAGTATCAATGGCCTGGGCAAGGCTAATCAATCTGTGTTCACTTGAATAGAGCTTAGCTGCTCCCAGGCCAGTGATACTAGTCGTGACGTCACTGGGTCAGCGGTAAACACAGAAGCCCGCGTTGCTTCTGCCAGCACCGCTGCCTTCTCAAACTGCTGATCAGATGCTGATGATCTCTCCTAAGCATAGCAAACAAACTGCAGAACACCTATAATTATAAACTGCCAAAAACTCCACTGTCCTACAAATATATAAAAATTACTTACCTTCTTAAATCCATTATTGGAATAAGAAATTGAAGGTGCCGAGTATACATATAGTTTTTTTTTTTGTCATGGCTCCATCACCACTCTTGCTTTTAGTATTCAATTCCCTCCGGAATTGGTCCCGGCAGGTATTCGATCTCTTTTTGATTTGCTGGACTGAAATAAAAAAAAATATATATATATATATATTAGGATTAAAAATTTAAAATCAGGCCTGCCATGCTGCTGAGTGCAGGAGTGCATGGCGTCATAGCAACCAATGACGCCGTGTGCTCCTGCTGGCCCATGCAGTATAATGTCACCTAGGCACCTGCTGCACCATGTCACGGTCACAATCTATGAAAACCCGGCCTGCCATGCTGCTGAGTGCAGAAGTGCACGGCGTAATTGCAACCAATGACGCCGTGCACTTCTGCACTCCAGAGAACGGCAGGATGGGTTTTCATAGACCGTGCATCATGGATATGTGTATGAACCCATGAAAATTACATTGATTTTAAAATAATATTATTTAGGCTACTTTCACACTAGCGTTCGGGTGTCCGCTCGTGCGTTCCGTTTGAAGGGGCTCACGAGCGGCCCCGAACGCATCCGTCTGGCCCCAATGCATTCTCAGTGGAGGCGGATCCACTGAGAATGCATCCGCCTGCCAGCGTTCAGCCTCCGCTCCGCTCAGTGAGCGGACACCTGAACGCTGCTTGCAGCGTTCGGGTGTCCGCCTGGCCGTGCGGAGGCGAGCGGATCCGTCCAGACTTATAATGGAAGTCAATGGGGACGGATCCGCTTGAAGATGACACCATATGGCTCAATCTTCAAGCGGATCCGTTCCCCATTGACTTACAATGTAAAGTCTGAACGGATCCGCTCAGGCTACTTTCATACTTAGAAAATTTTCTAAGTTTTAATGCAGACGGATCCGTTCTGAACGGATGCGAACGTCTGCATTATCGGAGCGGATCCGTCTGATGAAACATCAGACGGATCCGCTCCGAATGCTAGTGTGAAAGTAGCCTTACTCACTTATTTTTTCTTTCTTGGACACTGATGCAGAGTCCCATGCTGTTGCTACCAGCTCTTTGGCAATTTCTTCCCATGCTCGGTCCTTCATGATCCGTTCATGGTAGACTTCGGCTCTTGTGTCCCACAAGGCAGGCCTCTCCTATATCAGAATTATCATTTTTTCTACCTCAAAAGATGTCATTTTGCGGATGTCACGCGGATGACATTTGGTACCTTTCCGCATGTAACATAGTAACATAGTACATAAGGCCGAAAAAAGACATTTGTCCATCCAGTTCGGCCTGTTATCCTGCAAGTTGATCCAGAGGAAGGCAAAAAACCCTGTGAGGTAGAAGCCAATTTTCTCCACTTTAGGGGAATAAAAAATTTCTTCCCGACTCCAATCAGAATAACTCCCTGGATCAACGACCCCTCTTTAGTAGCTATAGCCTGTAATATTATTACGCTCCAGAAATACATCCAGGCCCCTCTTGAATTCCTTTATTGTACTCACCATCACCACCTCCTCAGGCAGAGAGTTCCATAGTCTCACTGCTCTTACCGTAAAGAATCCTCTTCTATGTTTGTGTACAAACCTTCTTTCCTCCAGACGCAGAGGATGTCCCCTCGTCACAGTCACAGTCCTGGGGATAAATAGCTGATGGGATAGATCTCTGTACTGACCCCTGATATATTTATACATATTAATTAGATCTCCCCTCAGTCGTCTTTTTTCTAAAGTGAATAACCCTAATTTTGATAATCTTTCAGGGTACTGTAGTTGCCCCATTCCAGTTATTACTTTAGTTGCCCTCCTCTGAACCCTCTCTAGCTCTGCTATGTCTGCCTTGTTTACAGGAGCCCAGAACTGTACACAGTACTCCATGTGTGGTCTGACTAGCGATTTGTAAAGTGGTAGGACTATGTTCATATCACGGGAATCTATGCCCCTTTTGATGCAACCCATTATCTTGTTGGCCTTGGCAGCAGCTGCCTGACACTGGTTTTTGCTGTTTAGTTTGCTGTTTATTAAAATTCCTAGATCCTTTTCCATGTCAGTGTTACCGAGTGTTTTACCATTTAGTATGTACGGGTGACTTGCATTTTTCCTTCCCATGTGCATAACCTTACATTTATCAGTGTTAAACCTCATCTGCCACTTATCTGCCCAAGCCTCCAATCTATCCAGATCCCTCTGTAGTAGTATACTGTCCTCTTCAGTGTAAATTACTTTACACAGTTTAGTGTCATCTGCGAAAATTGATACTTTACTATGCAAGCCTTCTACAAGATCATTAATAAATATATTGAAGAGAATAGGGCCCAATACTGACCCCTGAGGTACCCCACTAGTGACAGTGACCCAATCTGAATGTGTACCGTTAATAACCACCCTCTGTTTTCTATCACTCAGCCAGTTACTTACCCACATACAGATGTTTTCTCCCAGTCCGAGCATTCTCATTTTATATACTAACCTTTTATGCGGTACAGTGTCAAATGCTTTGGAGAAGTCCAGATATACGACATCCATTGATTCGCCGCTGTCAAGTCTAGAACTTACCTCCTCATAGAAACTGATTAAATTAGTTTGACATGACCGATCCCTCACGAAGCCATGCTGATATGGCGTTATTTGCTTATTTCCGTTGAGATGCTCTAATATAGCATCTCTCAGAAAACCTTCAAACAGTTTACCCACAACAGATGTTAAACTTACCGGCCTATAGTTTCCAGGCTCTGTTTTTGGCCCCTTTTTGAATATTGGCACCACATATGCCACGCGCCTATCCTGTGGGACATTCCCTGTCAGTATAGAGTCTGCAAATATCAGAAATAAGGGTCTGGCTATGACATTACTTAATTCCTTTAGGATACGGGGGTGTATGCCATCCGGTCCTGGCGATTTGTCTATTTTAATCTTTTTAAGCCGCTGATGTACTTCTTCCTGGGTCAGACAGGACACTTTTAATGGGGAATTTATTTTTGCATTCTGCATGTCATCTGACAGTTTATTTTCCTCAGTGAATACATTGGAGAAAAAAATATTTAACAGCTTTGCTTTCTCCTCGTCGCTCTCTGCGACTCCCCCCTCATTACTCTTTAAAGGGCCAACACCTTCAGCTTTATACTTTTTAACATTTATATAATTGAAGAACATTTTAGGGTTGGTTTTACTCTCTTTGGCAATTAATCTCTCGGTCTCTAGTTTGGCCGCTTTTATTTGTTTTTTACATGTTCTATTTTTTTCCTTATAGTTTTTCAGTGCTTCCGTGCAACCCTCCTGTTTTAGTGTTTTATATGCTTTCTTTTTGTCATTTATTGCTTTCTTTACAGTTCTATTTATCCACATTGGTTTCTTTTTGTTCCTTAACCTTTTATTACCATACGGTATGTACCTCTGACAATGAGTTTTTAGGATGTTTTTAAAGATGTCCCATTTTGTGTCTGTATTTGTGAGGACTTTGTCCCAGTTAGTTTGGCCTATGGCCTCTCTTAGTTGGCTAAATTTAGCTTTTTTGAAGTTTGGTATTTTTGTTCCTCCTTGTAGAAACGCTCTTTTGAATGATAATTGGAAGGTTATTACTTTATGGTCACTATTTCCCAGGTGTCCCCCGTCCTGCACGTCTGTTGTTCTGTCAGGTCTATTGGTTAATACTAAGTCCAGTATGGCCGTCCCTCTAGTCGGGTCCTGAACCAGTTGGGAGAGGTAATTGTCTTTGGTTATAGCCACGAACCTGTTTCCCTTATGAGATATACAAGTTTCAGTTTCCCAGTCTATATCTGGGTAGTTGAAGTCCCCCATAATAACAACCTCATTATGATTTGCCGCCTCGTCTATCTCGTTTAGTAGTAGATTTTCTGTGGACTCTGGTATATTAGGTGGTTTATAGTAAACTCCTATTAGTAATTTATTGTTGTTTTTAGCTCCATGTATCTCTACCCATAGTGACTCCACATGTTCATGTCCCTCACTTATATCTTCTCGGACTGTGGGCTTTAGACAGGACTTTATATAAAGGCAGACCCCTCCCCCTCTCCGGTTTTGACGATCCTTTCTAAACAGACTGTAACCTTGTACATTAACTGCCCAGTCATAGCTATCATCCAGCCATGTCTCAGTTATTCCCACTATGTCATAGTCCTCCTCACACATCACTAATTCCAGTTCACCAGTTTTATTAGTCAGGCTTCTGGCATTAGTATACATACATTTGAGAGGTTTATGTATATTTTTTACCCTACACCTTTCCTTCTGAATTGTTCTAGTCCCTCCTTCCATTCCTCCCCCATTCTTATTACCTTGCCCCCGGTCTCTATCTGCACTATCTTCCCCTCCTATAACGTAATTACCCTCCCCCCCAGTCCCTAGTTTAAACACTCCTCCAACCTTCTAGCCATCTTTCTCCCCAGCACAGCTGCCCCTTCCCCATTGAGGTGCAGCCCGTCCCTACGATAGAGCCTGTTGCCGATAGAAAAATCGGCCCAGTTCTCCAGGAACCCAAACCCCTCCATCCTACACCAGTTCTTGAGCCACTTGTTAATCTCCCTAATCTCCCATTGCCTTTCTTGTGTGGCTCGTGGTACAGGCAGTATTTCGGAAAATACTACCTTAGAGGTCCTTGCCCTCAGCTTTTGACCTAAATCCCTGAAATCATTTTTAAGGACTCTCCACCTACCTCTAACTTTGTCATTGGTTCCGCATTTTTGCGGACCCATTGAATACAATGGGGCCACGGATCGCAATGTGCGGCCAAAAGAAGGAATCTACTTTTTTCCAGGATCCGCATAACGGAACGGAACGGAATTGCGGATGCGGACAGCATACTGAAGGCTGTCCGCATCTTTTGCGGCCCCATTGAAATGAAGGGGTCCGCATCTATATCGCATCCATTCCACAATTTAGCGGAACGGATGCAGATTAAAATTGCGGACGTGTGAATGTAGCCTTATGCCTATCCCATGCATGCTTAAACTCCTTCACTGTATTTGCAGCTACCACTTCTGCAGGAAGGCTATTCCATTCATCCACTACTCTCTCAGTAAAGTTATACTCGGGTATGGACTAAGAAGGGGTTTCAAATCTCTGTCTGATTTCAAAATATGCCAGTGTCTTTTTAAGATGGTATTTATTTCTTTTGTGTACCCATCGTACGTTCCTATACATCTAATCCTTTCAGCTTTTTTTGTTATATTTGAATCTAAAAGATCTTCTCGTTTTTTTGTCCTCGTCTTAGTAAAGGCTTTTTTAAAGGGCTTCTGTCACCCCACTAAACTTTTTTTTTGTGTACTTATAATCCCTATCCTGCGATATATCTATACATTATTAATCATTTTCGTTCAGTAGATATGTCAAAAAACGTACTTTTATAATATGCTAATTACCTGTCTACCAGCAAGTTGGGCGTCTACTTGCTGGTAGCAGCCGCAAAAAACCGCCCCCTCCTCCTGTTGATTGACAGGGCCAGCCGCGATCTCCTCCTCCGACTGGCCCTGTCAGCATTTCAAAAATCGCGCGCCTGTGTTGATTCAGCGCATGCGCTCTGAGATAAGGAGGCTCGCCTCCTCAGCACTCCCTCAGTGCGCCTGCGCCGATGACGTCACCGAAAGAGAAGACAGGTAATTAGCATATTATAAAAGTACGTTTTTTGACATATCTACTGAACGAAAATGATTAATAACATAATGTATAGATATATCGCAGGATAGGGATTATAAGTACACAGCCTTATTTCACCTTAAGGACCAGGCCATTTTTTGCAAATCTGACCAGTGTCACTTTAAGTGCTGATAACTTTAAAACACTTTGACTTATTCAGGCCATTCTGAGATTGTTTTTTCGTCACATATTGTACTTCATGACACTGGTAAAATGAAGTAAAAAAAAATACCTCAAAGTTTCAGTTTCTCTACATCTGTAATACATAGTAATACCCCCAAAATTTGTGATGACTTTACATTCCCCATATGTCTACTTCCTGTTTGAATTATTTTGGGAATTATATTTTATTTTTTGGGGATGTTACAAGGCTTGAAATTTTTCAGAAATCCAATTTTTAGGGACCACTACAGGTCTGAAGTCACTTTGCAAGGCTTACATAATAGAAACCACCCAAAAATGACCCCATTCTATAAACTACACCCCTCAAGGTATTCAAAACTGATTTTACTAACTTTGTTAACCCTTTAGGTGTTGCAGAAGAGTTATTGGCAAATGGGGATGAAATTTGTGAATTTCATTTTTTTGCCTAATTTTCCATTTTAACCCATTTTTTCCACTAACAAAGCAAGGGTTAACAGCCAAACAAGACTGTATCTTTATTGCCCTGACTCTTACGTTTACAGAAACACCCCATATGTGGCCGTAAACTACTGTACGGCCACACAGCGGGGCGTAGAGTGAAAGGTGCGCCGTTTTGTTTTTGGAAGGCAGATTTTGCTGGACTGTTTTTTTGACACCATGTCCCATTTGAAGCCCCCCTGATGCACCCCTAGAGTAGAAACTCCATAAAAGTGACCCCATCTAAGAAACTACACCCCTCAAGGTATTCAAAACTGATTTTACAAACTTTGTTAACCCTTTAGGTGTTGCACAAGATTTAATGGAAAATAGAGATACAATTTCCAAATTTCACTTTTTTGGCAGATTTCCCATTTTAATATTTTTTTTCCAGTTACAAAGCAAGGGTTAACAGCCAAACAAAACTCATTATTTATGGCCCTAATGCTGGAGTTTACAGAAACACCCGATATGTGGTCGTAAACAGCTGTATGGTCACACGGCAGGGCGCAGAAGGAAAGGAATGCCATACGGTTTTTGGAAGGCAGATTTTGCTGGACTGGTTTTTTTGACACCATGTCCCATTTGAAGCCCCCCTGATGCACCCCTAGAGTAGAAAATCCAAAAAAGTGACCCCATTTTAGAAATTACGGGATAGGGTGGCAGTTTTGTTGGTACTAGTTTAGGGTACATATGATTTTTGGTTGCTCTATATTGCACTTTTTGTGCGGCAAGGTAACAAGAAATAGCTTTTTTGCCACAGTTTTTTTTTTTTGTTATTTACAACATTCATCTGACAGGTTAGATCATGTGGTAACTTTATAGAGCAGGTTGTCACGGACGCGGCGATATCTAATATGTATACTATTTTTTTTATTTATGTAAGTTTTACACAATGATTTCATTTTTGAAACAAAAAAAATCATGTTTTAGTGTTTCCATAGTCTAAGAGCCATAGTTTTTTCAGTTTTTGGGTGATTATCTTGGGTAGGGTATGATTTTTGCGAGATGAGATGACGGTTTGATTGTTACAATTTTGGCGTACATGCGACTTTTTTGATCACTTTTATTACCTTTTTTTGGGAAGTAAGGTGGGCAAATTTTTTATTTTTATGGCGTTCACCGTTCGGGTAAAGTAACATGATCGTTTTATAGATCAGGTCATTACGGACGCGGCGATACCAAACATGTGTAGAAATAATTTTTTTTTTTCATTTTTAATCAGTGATAAATCGTTAATTTCTAACGATAATTTGTTTTCCCTTAGTCCTAACAGCAGCACAGATGGGGTTAACTGCCCCCTGTGGACTGGTAGGACCGGCGGAATTTTTAATGAGCCCAAGAACCAATAACAAAAGTTCCCACTCCCTCAAAAGGAGGGAACTACCCCCCAACCACCGTGTTTTCAGCAAGCATACGTACTTAGGGTGGGAAATTTGTGTGCTGCTGTTAGGACTAAGGGAAAACAAATTATCGTTAGAAATTAACGATTCTGTTACGTCCTACTAGCAGCACAGATGGGGAGATAACAAGAAGAACCCCTAGGGAGGGCCTTCCTGCCTGGCAGAATCAAGAATGGTCTGCCCAAAGGCCGAAAACTCTGCAAACTTCGCACCAACTCTGTAGTGCGAGATAAAGGTTGATTCGGAGCTCCAGGAAGCCGACTTGCAGATTAGCTCTAAGGGAAGTTGGTTTCTTTCTGCCACTGAGGTTGAAACGGCCCTAGTAGAATGGGCCTTAACGAACTCTGGAGGGTCCAGAGTTTGAGACAGAAAAGACTCCCTAATGGCTTCATTGATCCAGCGACTAATGGAAACCTTAGACGCTTTACTGCCTTTAGATTTACCGGCAAACAGGATGAAGAGATTCTCATCAATCCTGAACTCCCTGGACCTATCCACATAGGTCTGGAGGCATCTCGAAATGTCCAGAGGATGTCTGACAGGAACATCGAAGGAGGCGGAAGAAAATAAGACTGGTAAAGAAATTACCTGATTGATATTCTGAAAGGATAACACCTTAGGTCTGAAGTAGGGTAAGAATTTTAGGAGAACCCGGTCCTGCAAAAAGGTTATATATGGATGCAGAGCCGAAAAGGCTTGTAACTCCGAAACCCTCTTAGCTGAAGTCACAGCTAGCAAAAAGACTGTCTTTAAGGTGACAAACTTGAACCCGACCTCCTCCAATGGCTCAAAGGGGGGAGATGCTAACCCATTGAGCACTACTGAAAGATCCCACTGAGGAATGGGTCTCAGTATTGTAGGCCTCAATCTCTCAGCTCCTTTAAGGAAGCGTTTGATGAGCGGGTCCCAAGAATATGGCCCGTTTAAACAGGCCGAGATGGCAAAAACTTGTACCTTCAAAGTGGCCGGAGCAAGGCCCTTGTCTAGTCCATCCTGAAGGAACTGTAGTATGGCGGAAAGGGGCGGATCTGCAGACGCCACCTGGTTAGAATCACACCATAAGGTGAAGATTCTCATCACTCTGGAGTAGGCCTTCTTAGTGGATTCTGCTCTTGAATGTGACAATGTTCTCAGGACCGCCTCAGAGAGCCCTTCTACTCTGGGAAGGGACTGATCAACCTCCAGGCTGTCAGGTTGAATCTGTGCAGATCTGGGCAGAGATGTGTGTCCCACGACACCAGGGTCTGCTCCGGGGGGAGTCTCCAGTATTGTCCCCAACTCATCTGAATGAGCTGGGTAAACCAGGATCTCTTGGGCCAGAACGGAATGATGGCTATTACCGAGGCCTGATCCTGACGAATCTTCATCAATACCCTCGGTATCATGGAAAAGGGAGGGAAGATGTAAGCCAGCCTGAACCTCCACGGTATCGACAGAGCATCTATCGCCAGGGGGTTGTCCTCCCTGTATAGAGAGCAGAACCTTTGTACCTTGGCGTTGAACCTGGTTGCCATGAGATCCACCTCCGGTAATCCCCATCTCAGGACTATCTGCTTGAAGATCTCCGGACGCAGAGACCACTCCATGGTCGGTAATCCGCGGCTTAAACGATCTGCAGTCATGTTGAGGGACCCCCGAATGTGGGTGGCAGATAGATGGGATAGGTTCAACTCTGCCCACTGTAGAATTACCCCGATCTCTGCAAGAAGGGATAGGGATCTTGTGCCTCCCTGTTTGTTTATGTAAAGAACAGCAGTCATATTGTCTGACTGTACTTTCACTGCTTTGCCCCGGATTTGAGGGGCGAAGTGAAGGAGGGCTAGCCGGATAGCTCGCATCTCTCGGAGATTGGAGGAGAGACGCTGCTCCATAAGAGACCAAGTTCCCCGAACTGTGGAACCGTCTAGATGAGCGCCCCAGCCTACTAGGGACGCGTCTGTAGTCAATATGAGCCAAACTGGTTGGGTCATAGACTTCCCTGCAGGGAGATGGAACCACCATCTCAGGAAATTTTGAGTTTGGGAGGATAGAGAGTATAGGGAATCTAGCCCCGTAGGGCTGCCGTCCCACTTGTTCAAAACTTCTGTTTGAAGAGGGCGAAGGTGCCATAATGCCCAAGGGACTGCATCTGCAGCCGCTGACATGAGCCCCAACATCTTCATGAGAGTCCGAATGGATACTCATCGTGGTACCGATAAGAACCTTGCCAGGTCCTGTACCCGGGACTTCCTTTCCGATGTCAACTGAAGAGACATCTCCACAGAGTCGATTATGAAACCTAGATATTGTATTGAAGTCGAAGGGCTCACATTCGATTTCTGCCAGTTGATGATCCACCCTAGGCGGAGCAGAAAGGAAATTGCCAAATGAAGATGGTGGGTGAGAACTGGAACGGTGGCCGCCAAAAGGAGCCAGTCGTCCAGGTAAGGGACAATGGTCAGTCCTTGATGTCTCAGAGCTGCCACCACCGCTACCACCACCTTGGTGAAGATAAGGGAGGCGCATGAGATTCCAAAGGGGAGAGCGGCAAACTGGAAATGCCTGAGAACCCCGGAAATCTGGACCGCGATCCTGAGATATTTCCGAGACGCGGGATGGATCGGAATATGGAGATAAGCATCCTTGAGATCCAGTGTGGCCATCACATCTCCGAGTTTGAGAATGTGGCTGACTGACCTTATGGTTTCCATACGAAACCTTGGTCTCTTTAAGAATCGATTGAGATGTCTTAAATCGATTATCATCCGGAGATCGCCTGTCTTTTTGGGAACCAGAAATACTGGTGAATAGATCCCTAGGCCCTGCTCCCCTGCCGCGACCTCCTCTAGAGCCCCCTTTGAAATATAGTCCTGGATGTAGGATTCTAAAATCCTTTGTTTGGCAGGCTGAAAGCCCCGATTGATGAGGAATCTTTCTTGGGGGAGAGAGGCGAGATTTATCAGGTACCCAGAGGAGATGATGCTTAGAACCCAGGGGTCTGCAATCTCCTGGGACCAAATCTCTTTGAAATGGGCAAGGCGTCCTCCCACGGGGATCTGGGGAGCGGGTACAGGGAAACCCAGAAGCGTAACGGCGGGGACAGCAGGGGGAAACCAAGAGCCTCTGAGAGGCCCACAGTCAGGAGGGATTGGCCTCCTTAGTTGGTCTGCGGGGGCGCCTCGAAAGTCTTCGCTGCCCCCCCCCAGTTTCTACGGGAAGTAGCCTGTTGGCCCTGTCTGCTGCCTCGATGCTGACTGGGGCATCCTCGAAAGGGCTGCTGAGGAAGACTCTTGCCCTTCTTGTCAGAGAGGGGTCCTCCATGATCTTATCCAGCTCGGACCCAAAAAGCCGATCGGGCTCGAACGGAAGCCCACATAAATTATATTTTGAGGCATAATCTGCCTTCCATGGTTTTAGCCATAAGGGTCTACGGGCCGCAGAGACTAGGCCCATGGTCTTGGCCGCTAGCTTTAGCTGCACCTGCGAAGTATCGCATAAAAAGTCCATGGCCAGATTCACCGTTTTGAAGGCGGCCAGGATATCATCACGGGACACACTCTGGTCCACGTCGGTCTGGATTTGGTTTAACTTACTCCTCAGGAAGGACGACACCTCAGATGCTGCTATAGCAGTGGAAGCTGAAGCTGCAGCGGCTGAATAGCCTCTTCTTAAAGTGCACTCCGCCCTCCTATCAAGAGGGTCTTGCAGACTCGACCCATCATCTGCGGGCACCAGAGTGCGCCTAGACAACTTGGCTATGGCCATGTCAACCCTGGGAATGGAACCCCACGATTCCATTAAGGGTTTCGCCATCGGAAACATCATTTTAAATTTGCGAGTCAGGACTGGTCCTTTCTCCGGTTTCTTCCATTCAGTACGCATGACTGAACGGAGGGTCTCATCCGCTTTGAAGACACGCTGTGCCAGACCAGCGGGATCGGAGGACTCCCCAACGTCAACATCCTGGTCCCCCGACCGGATGGACTTTAGAAGCTTTTGAGTTTTTTCTGGCGGAAAAAAACATGAGGTTAACTCTTCCTCGTCTGAGGAAGATGAGCCCACTGAAACAACAGCGGGTCTCTCACTTGGTGCGGTGACCTCCATAGGAGTCTGGGAGGGTCCCGGCAACCTCTCATTTAAAAGCTTGACCACCCCCTTAATAGAATCATTCACATAGCATCTGGCCCACTGATACATCTCCTGCATCGTGGGTTCCGCAGTGGTACGGGAACGGCAGCTGTCACATCTTGAGTATTGGGAGTCGTCATCTAAGGGGGTATCACAGTTGAAGCAGGCCAAATGTTTGCGTTTGGCGGTGGCCTTCCGCTGGTCAGCGTCTCGTGGAGAAGACATGACTGCGAAAAAAGGAAGAGGAGGATTAAACCTCTATTAAGCAATAGGAAGACAAAAAAGAAAAAAAGAAAAATTTTGAGAATAAGCCCACCAACAGAAACAAAGTTTCAGTCTCAATATCACCAGAAATGATAGAGAAAATCTCTCTCAGCACAATAGGACTCTGGAGGCTTGCTAACAAAGCTGCACACCAGAGACTGAGTGAGGGTAACTGAGGGCTTATGAGGAGGTGTGAGGGACCGCCCAAAGGCAGAGCCATTGCAGCCAATTAATCAAGCTTGATGTTGCCGCCCACTACCCTCCTACTTTCTGTCGCTCTTCCCTTTTTTTTTTTTTTAACCTGGAGAAGATATTCCCCCCAGAGATCAGGGAATTAATCATTCCCTGCAAAAAAAAAACAAACAGAATGTACCCTCAAACGGGTCATTGCCTTCCTCCCTCCCCCCTCCCCTCTCCTGTAGGGATGCGAGCACTGCAGCGACAGCTGCCGGCGAGGGAGCCGCAGAGCGGCGCGAGTCTCGGAAGCGGCGCCGTCAGCACACAGCCCCGAACAGCATGAGGAGGACAGAAAACCTGAGGAAAGATCAAGGTTAGAGGGGGAGGAAGGGATATAAGAAAGAGAAAGGCAAATAGCCTTAAAGATACTGGAAAATATAAGGGGAAGACAAATGTCATATCCCCTCCTATGCTCCCCCCAAAGAAAAAGGAGGGGGGAGCTGCACGCCAGTCCACCTGTCCAAAGGACAGAAAAAAACATGGTGGTTGGGGGGTAGTTATTGGTTCTTGGGCTCATTAAAAATTCCGCCGGTCCTACCAGTCCACAGGGGGCAGTTAACCCCATCTGTTCTGCTAAAAGGACGTAAGGGAATGTGTTTTTTGATTTTTACTTTTTTTTCACTTTTTTTAACTTTTCTTTTGACCCAGACCCACTTGGTTCTTGAAGATCCAGTGGGTCTGATGTCTGTATAATACAGTACAGTACACTATATAGGGTACTGCACTGTATTTTACTTACACTTTGTCTGAACAGATCTCTGCCTTTAGCACAGATCTGTTCAGCACCATGGACAGCAGGATGCCTGAGAAAGCATCCTGTTGCCATGGGAACCTTCCCCGTCTGCCACAACTTCGCAGACGGGGAAGGGTAAGGACGGGTCTGTCGGGGGGCTGTCTGGGGGCTCTCTCCATCGGGGGGCTGCAAAGGCACAGCAGCCCCCGATGGGAGAGGGAAGGAGCTCCCTGCGCTGTTAACCTTTTCCATACAGCGGTCCGTACGGACCGCGGTATGGAAAGGGTTAAACGGCTGACATCGCAGCACAGATGTCAGCCGTTTATACCAGGGTGCCAGCAATGTGCTGGCACCCTGGTATACCCACTAGCCACCAACGATTATTCAAGGGGAGGCGGGCGGTGCGGCAGGCGGGATCGCGATCCCCCGCCCGCCTCCCCTTGAATAATCGTTGGTGGCTAGTGGGTATACCAGGGTGCCAGCAACCCTCCCCCTGCACCTCCCACCGGGCTAAAATCATTCAGGGGTGCAGGGGGAGCTGAAATATATATATTTTGGGCATTATAAAGTTTCTGATCCCCGCGGTCAGCGACCGCGGGGATCAGAAACTGCAAAAAGCGCATCAAACCGCAGGTCTGAATTGACCTGTGGTTTGTTGCGATCGCCGACATGGGGGGGTCCTGGGACCCCCCCGCGCATTTAGCCTAGGTGCCTGCTCAATGATTTGAGCAGGCACTTTGTTCCGATCACCGCCGGGCGGCAGTGATCGGAACAACACATGACGTACCGGTACGTCATGTGTCCTTAAGTTCTCGGGAAACATGCCGTACCGATACGTCATGTGTCCTTAAGGGGAAGTATGGGATAGCCACGTTCTTGAAAGCGCCTTAATAGTTCTTCACTTTCAGCAAAAAAAAAACTTCATCTGAACAGTTTCTCCTCGCTCTGAGATATTGTCCCGTTGGTATTCCCCTTTTTAATGGGGGAGGGTGCCAACTTGTCCAGTGCAGGTAGCTATTTGTTGCCATCGGTTTCCTATAGATGTCTGTACTTAGGCTACCATCTTCCAATTTCTGTATTTTCAGATCGAGAAAATAAATCTCTTCATCCTGTATTTCATGTGTGTATCTCATTCCAATATTGTTGTTGTTTAACTTATCAACAAATTCCTGAAAAAGGAATCTGTTGCCCTCCCATAAACTATAAATAACATAAATAGATGGGATAGAGACTATTAGGATACATACTAGGGACTAGGGACTATGAAAAGTTTTGAGGGATACTACTATTAGTGAAAAAAATGGCATCTAAAGACATTGTTCACAAAGCTTGTCCACAAAGCCTTGCAGTCAGCCTGACAGCCAATCAGGAGGGAGGATATTGGCCGATCTATCAGGCCCGTTGTTAGCTCTGAAGCACAGATGACATTGTGCGCTCACCCGGCTGATATCACAGAATGTGCCTGGCATGTCTCTGACAGACACAGCAATTAAACAGAGGGACAGTGTAGGGATTTTGAAGATATATTTAGTTAAAGAGGACCTTTCACCTATTATGACAATGTGAGCTAAGTATACAGACATGGAGAGCGGCGCCCGGGGATCTCACTGCACTTACTATTATCCCCGGGCGCCGCTCCGTTCTCCCGCTATGCCCTCCGGTATCTTCGCTCACAAAGTTATGGTAGGCGGAGTCTGCCTTTGTTCTGCTGAAGCGCTGGCCAATCGCATTGCAGAGCTCACAGTCTGGGAGAAAAAAACCTCCCAGGCTGTGAGCTCTGCGCTGCGATTGGCCAGCGCTACAGCAGAACAAGGGCAGACTCCGCCTACCATAACTTTGTGACTGAAATCTCCGCCTACCATAACTTAGTGAGCGAAGATACCGGAGGGCATAGCGGGAGAACGGAGCGGCGCCCAGGGATAATAGTAAGTGCAGTGAGATCCCCAGGCGCCGCTCTACATGTATGTATACTTAGTTCACATTGTCATAATGGGTGAAAGGTCCTCTTTAAGTAGATTCAAATACTAGACAGAAAGTCGGGTTTTATCATTAGGGACAGGATAGGGGTAGTTAGTGTACTGTGTGTAGCCAGGGCTGGAGCTGTTTAAGGGGCTGTCACACTTCAGCAATTGAAGTCATTAAAGGGGTTGTCTTACTTCAGAAAATGGCATTTATCATGTAGAGAAAGTTTATACAAGGCACTTAATAATGTATTGTGATTGTCCATATTGTGTCCTTTGCTGGCTTTATTCATTTTTCAATCACATTATACACGGCTCTTTACTAGCCATCAATTTTGAGTGCTTGCAGGCTATAGGTATCACGGTCGGCGTGGCTATCACATACGTGACACAGAGGGAGGGAACGAGGAAGGCCCTGCCCAAGTGAGAGGGAAGATGGTGACCCCTGACTCACCTGGCGGCTGGCACCTGGCTGCCCTGACGTCCCTAGACGGGTTCCTCACCCGTACGCCGATCACGTGCCTAAAGCCCTGGCTTTCCCTGAGCTGAGCCCTAGGTAGTGAACAGGGCGATGGGAACACTAGTCCGCACCACTAACTCTAAGGGAAAACACCAAGGGGAGGACAGACAACACAGACTCAACATATATTCCCAGGTGGGCGACAACAGGAGACAACAATAAGCCAAACAGGGATCCGGAGGGTAGCACACAGGAACAACAACCAGGATTAACCACTCCAGTGGGTCAGTATAGATGTCCAGGCAGGAAGCTCTATAACTGGCAACTAGAGAAGTGTGAGGGGAGAATATAAGGAGGTAGGGAGTGGCAGACAAGAAACAGCTGAGGAGGAGAAGCTACGGATCCCTGAGAGAGACAAAAAGGATAGCAAGGCAAACACAGAAAACAATAACTAAGAAACACCATGATCTTTAGATATAGAGCGCGCAGCCACCCGCTGCGACTTCCTGACCCCGGGTATAACGGAGTCAGACGTGGCTCTAGATACCCTCGTGACAGTACCCCCCCTTTCACGAGGGGCCTCCAGACACTCAGGACCAGGTCTCTCCGGATGAGAGGCATGGAAAGTCTGAATTAACCTGTTGGCGTTTACCTCTGACGCTGGAACCCACATTCTTTCCTCGGGACCGTAACCCCTCCAATGCACAAGATACTGAAGAGAGCGGCGGACCCGACGAGAATCAACAATTCTGGCTATTTGAAACTCCAGATTACCATCCACAATAACAGGAGGAGGTGGCAGCGGCGATGGTTCTAGAGGTGGAACATACTTCTTGAGTAACGATTTATGGAAGACGTTATGGATCTTCAAAGTCTGAGGTAGCTCCAGGCGAAAAGCCACAGGGTTAATGACGGCTACTATTTTATAGGGACCAATGAACCTAGGACCCAGTTTCCAAGAAGGAACCTTCAACTTAATATTCCTAGTAGACAACCACACATAGTCATTCACTCCTAGGTCCGGACCTGGCGACCGTTTCTTATCGGCCATGCATTTATATTTACCACTCATCTTTTTCAAGTTAACTTGCACCTTCTGCCATACCGATAAAAGAGATGAAGAAAACCTTTCCTCTTCGGGAACCCCAGAAGACCCCCCCTCTTTGAAAGTACAAAATTGGGGATGAAAACCGTATGCACCAAGGAATGGTGACTTGCCAGTGGACTCCTGATAATGATTATTTATGGCAAACTCAGCTAACGGTAAGTATGATGACCACAACTCTTGGTTTTCAGACACAAAACACCTTAAATATGTTTCTAGGTTTTGGTTGGTACGCTCAGTCTGTCCATTCGACTGAGGATGGAAAGCTGAGGAAAAGGACAAGTGAACCCCCAAACGGGAACAAAAAGCTTTCCAAAACTTAGAAATAAACTGGGTTCCCCGATCCGAAACCACATCGGAAGGGACCCCGTGAAGCTTCACGATTTCACTGATAAACACCTGAGCGAGAGTTTTAGCATTAGGAAGTGCGGGTAGCGCAATAAAGTGTACCATTTTGCTAAACCTGTCTACTACTACCAAGATAACTGTTTTACCCGCCGACAACGGTAAGTCAGTGATGAAATCCATAGACAGATGTGTCCATGGCCTATTGGGGATGAAAAGTGGCAATAAAGACCCTGCTGGACGTGTATGAGAGACTTTCGCGCGTGCACAAGTAGAACAAGTAGACACGAAATCCATTACATCCTGACGCAACCTTGGCCACCAAAAACGACAAGATAAAAGCTCCAAGGTTGCTTTACTACCCGGGTGTCCAGCAAGTGCCGAATTATGATGTTCTTTTAATAATTCAAGACGCAGGTTTAACGGTACAAACAATTTCTCTGAGGGGCAAGAGGCCGGGGCGTCCCCCTGAGCCTCTAACACCTTTCCCTCTAGAACAGAGTGTACAGCAGAGACAACAACTCCTCTTTGTAAAATAGGTACCGGATCACAAACATTACCCCCTCCAGGGAAACTACGAGATAATGCGTCTGCCTTGGTATTTTTTGCCCCAGGACGATAGGTGATTACAAAGTTAAATCTGGTAAAGAATAGCGACCACCTAGCTTGTCTAGGGGTGAGACGTTTAGCCGATTCTAGGTACAGAAGGTTCTTGTGATCCGTAATCACCGTGACGGGGTGGATTGCTCCCTCTAAGAAGTGACGCCACTCTTCAAGCGCCAGTTTAATCGCCAACAGTTCCCTATTTCCAATATCATAATTCTTCTCTGCAGAAGATAATTTTTTGGAAAAGAAAGCACAAGGACGCCATTTTCCAGGAGACGGACCCTGAGACAATACAGCTCCCACTCCCACCTCTGACGCATCTACCTCGACAATAAAAGGCTGGGAGACATCAGGTTGAATTAGAACAGGTGCCGAGGTAAACCTCTCCTTTAGAGAGGAAAATGCATCTTTAGCGGCGTCAGACCATTTGGAAAAATCTGTCCCCTTCCTAGTCATGTCGGTAAGGGGTTTAACGATCACTGAATAATTTTTAATGAACTTTCTATAGAAATTAGCGAAACCCAAAAACCGTTGTAGGGCTTTAAGGTTCTCAGGAAGATCCCAATCTAAAATTGCCTGGACCTTCCCAGGATCCATGCGGAAACCTGAAGCAGATAATAGATATCCCAGGAACTGTAATTCCTGAACAGCGAAGACACATTTTTCAATTTTCGCATATAATTTATTCGTCCGTAGGACCTGCAGTACTTGCCTGACATGCACCTCATGTGTTTTCAGATCAGCCGAATAAATTAAGATATCATCTAGGTATATGACTACAAACCTGCCGATGAGATGACTAAAAATATCATTAACGAAATATTGGAAGACAGCAGGGGCATTGGTCAGAACGAAAGGCATAACAAGATTTTCATAATGCCCCTCAGGGGTGTTAAAAGCTGTCTTCCACTCATCCCCTTCCCTGATACGAATCAGATTGTAGGCCCCCCTAAGATCAAGTTTGGAGAACCACTTAGCACCCGCAATCTGATTAAAAAGGTCAGGAATGAGAGGAAGAGGGTATGGGTCACGGATGGTTATTTGGTTTAACTCACGGAAATCTAAGCAAGGACGCAGGCCCCCATCTTTCTTTTTAACAAAGAAAAACCCTGCAGCCACGTGTGAAGAAGAGGGTCTGATGTGTCCCTTAGCCAGACTCTCGGAGATATAATCTTTCATGGCTTGTCTCTCGGGACCCGAAAGATTATACAACCTGGACTTGGGTAATTTTGCCCCGGGAATCAGGTTAACCGGGCAATCATAAGGACGATGAGGTGGTAGTTTCTGACAACCCTTTTCAGAAAAAACGTCCTCAAAGTCCGAAATAAATGTAGGTAGGGAAGCTATGGAGGCAATTAAGCAATTGTTATTTAAGCAATTCTCTCTGCAATGCTCACTCCACTCCAATATCTCCCTGGCCTGCCAATCCACCACTGGATTGTGCGCTACCAACCAGGGAAGACCCAATACCACCGGAGAGGGAAGGCCCTCCAGAACGTAACATGAAAGACACTCATTATGGTGGTCCCCTACCCGAAGGTGTAAATTACGAACAATGTGGGTGAGGTTTCTCTGAGACAGAGGAGCAGAATCTATAGCGAATACGGGAATAGGTCTCTGCAGCGTACAGAGAGACAAACCCATAGTGCGGGCAAAATGGGCATCAATCAAGTTTACCCCTGCTCCACTGTCTAGAAAAACAGAAATAGACTCCGTCTTAACACCAAAAACAATGACCGCTGGTAACACAAATTGAGATGTTCGTATGGAGGAAACGTATACCCCCCGGCTGACATCCTCCGCACAGCCCGGGGTTAGTAGTTTTCCGACGGTCTTTTGTTTTTGAGAAAGGAGGGACAGACATTAATGAAATGACCCCTCCCCCCACAGAAAAAACAAGCCCCCCCCCCCTACGGCGAATCTCGGGAGGACGGACCTGACGAGAAGTTCCGCCTAGCTGCATAGGCTCATCTAAGTCAGTACAGGCTGACTGTTGCTTGGGAGAGGTAACCAATTGCTCCGGAATTTTCGATCTCTCCCTAAGACGTCTATCTATTCTGATAGAGAGGGACATAACAGCATCAAGGGAAAGGGGGGTCTCATACAGCGCCAGTGCATCCTTAACCCTTTCAGATAACCCAGAGCAGAACTGACTCCTGAGAGCCGGGTCGTTCCACTGAGTATCCGTAGCCCACCTACGGAACTCTGAGCAATATTCCTCTGCTGACCGATCTCCCTGTAGGAGTCTCCGTAACTTCGACTCAGCCAGGGCGACTCGGTCAGGGTCATCATATATGAGACCCAAAGCCCCAAAAAATCCCTCCACTGACCGAAGAGCCTGAGAACCAGGGGGTAACGAGAACGCCCAGGATTGCGGATCCCCCTGAAGCAGGGAAATGACAATCCCAACCCGCTGTTCTTCATGACCTGAGGAGTAAGGGCGCAACTTAAAATATAATTTGCAGGCCTCACGGAATGTTGCAAATTTGTCCCTTCCCCCAGAAAATCTGTCGGGAAGAGCAACCTTGGGTTCAGTGACAACCTGGTTACCCATAGCTGGGGGTGCGGTCTGCTGCATTTGCTGCTGTTGTTGGAGAACAGACGCCTTCAATCCTGCCACCTCCAAAGACAGGCTTTGAAGCTGTTCTGCCAAGGCATCAATAGGATCCATATTGGATTCTAAAGTAGAGAGAGAAAAAAAAACTTTAATTTTTTATTTTTTTTTCTCAAAAAGTAAGGGCCAGTTATAATATCACGGTCGGCGTGGCTATCACATACGTGACACAGAGGGAGGGAACGAGGAAGGCCCTGCCCAAGTGAGAGGGAAGATGGTGACCCCTGACTCACCTGGCGGCTGGCACCTGGCTGCCCTGACGTCCCTAGACGGGTTCCTCACCCGTACGCCGATCACGTGCCTAAAGCCCTGGCTTTCCCTGAGCTGAGCCCTAGGTAGTGAACAGGGCGATGGGAACACTAGTCCGCACCACTAACTCTAAGGGAAAACACCAAGGGGAGGACAGACAACACAGACTCAACATATATTCCCAGGTGGGCGACAACAGGAGACAACAATAAGCCAAACAGGGATCCGGAGGGTAGCACACAGGAACAACAACCAGGATTAACCACTCCAGTGGGTCAGTATAGATGTCCAGGCAGGAAGCTCTATAACTGGCAACTAGAGAAGTGTGAGGGGAGAATATAAGGAGGTAGGGAGTGGCAGACACGAAACAGCTGAGGAGGAGAAGCTACGGATCCCTGAGAGAGACAAAAAGGATAGCAAGGCAAACACAGAAAACAATAACTAAGAAACACCATGATCTTTAGATATAGAGCGCGCAGCCACCCGCTGCGACTTCCTGACCCCGGGTATAACGGAGTCAGACGTGGCTCTAGATACCCTCGTGACAATAGGCTAAAGCTTCTTGTATCTGCGTTACAGCGGTGGCCGTAACCCCTGGAAACCAGCAGTGAATAATGCGAATAAAAAATTAATCAAGCCATCAAGGAGGAAATATGGACAATTACAATACATTAGTAAGTGCCTGTATTAACTATGTCTATATGATAAATGCCATTTGCTGAAGTGAGACAACACCTTTAAAGAGGACCTTTCACTAGATTAAAAAATCTAAACTAAGTATACAGACATGTAGAGCGGCGCCCAGGGATCCCCCTGCACTTACTGTTATCCCCGGGCGCCGCTCCGTTCGCCCGGTATAGGCTCCGGTATCTTCATATGTTTGGCTCCACCCAGGGGAACCTGCCAGGGTCTCCTTCTCCCATGCTGTAGCGCTGGCCAATCGCAGCGCTCAGCTCATAGCCTGAGAGAGAAAAAACCTCTCAGGCTATGAGCTGAGCGCTGCGATTGGCCAGCGCTACAGCATGGAAGAAAGAGACGGCGTCAGGTTCCCCTGGGTGGAGCCTAACTATGAAGATACCGGAGGCTATACCGGGCGAACGGAGCGGCGCCCAGGTATAACAGTAAGTGCAGGGAGATCCCTGGGCGCCGCTCTACATGTCTGTATACTTAGTTTAGATTTTTTAATCTAGTGAAAGGTCCTCTTTAATGACTTTATGTGCTGCACTGCACAAGACATGATCTTTCTTTTATGTGCAGAAAACAGCCTTTTTTTCAACAAAAAATCGTTGCAAAGCTTCTACAGTTTAGTGATAATTGCAGTGTATTTTAGTGTGTCAACAGCAGTGAATATTTTTGCAATATCCAGAGGACATCCAATTGTACCATTTTTTTTCCCCAAAAAGTTTTCTAGTTTATATGTGTGCATTGCAGTAAGCCTATTTTATTGCATCAACAGCAGTATATTACAGTTTATACATGTACAAAGAACTTAAATAGCATATTTTAGTGAGTCAACAGCTATGTATATTTTTATCGCATCTACGGGACATACAGTTGCACTTGCTTTTACCCAAAAAACTGTTGCAATTTTTATACAATTTATATGTGTGCAATAAGCGTATTTTAGTGTGTCAACAGCAGCGCAATTGTTGCACCCAGGAGATGTCTAATTGTGCCTGTTTTTCCCCAAAACCTGTTGTAAGTTTTCTACAGTTAATAAGTGTGCAAATGAGTGTATTTTAGTGCATCACCATATATTTGTGGTTGAGGGAGGTTGTCCAATTGCACATTTTTCCCCCAAAAAAACCTGTTGAAAAGCTTCTACAGTTTGTAAAGTTTAAAAATATGCATATTTTTCAGCATCCCTATCAGCATATATTGTGGACACAGACTGTGTCCAATTGCAAGTTTTTTCAAAGCAACTTATTAGTGGACTCTGTTGATGCAGGCTTAAAAGCTATGTTAGACTTTGGGACATGTAAGGTGGTTGGAGTGGTCATGTGGTCATTTTTCTCAACAGTGCCAGCTGTTTTCTAAAAAATGAATGGAAAATGTCTTCTAAAAAACGGTTTATCAGAGTTGTGTGTCTGGCCTAATATACATTGTATTGTACTAAGTGCCAATTCTGTACCAAAAAAGTAATGAAAATTGTCTTCCAAAGAATCCATGTATCAGAGTCATGTGCAACAAGCATTGCATTGGACTCTGTCCAAGTGCAAATTTACAATTAATGTAATTTGACTTTCACAAAATATCAGTTTACCGTATCAGTCGTGTACCTAACCTGTCATATATTGTAGTGGACTTTTTCTAAATGAGAATTTTATTTTATTTTTTAAAATATTTAAAATTGTCTTCAGAAAATTCATTAATCAGAGTTCTGTATGTGATCTGTCATATATTGTAGTGGACTTTGTACAACTGAAAATATATATTTTTTTTTCAAAAGAATTGTTGAAAATCAACAATCACATTCTTACATGAGAAAACCTAACAGGCTAGCAGTGTAAACAAGATCATCCTCCTCCTCCCCATCATCATTCTAGTCAAATTGGTCAAATTGTCAGCATCATCATGGTAAACATCATCAGTAGATTTGAGCGGACACCTTGATGTTCGGGTTCGACGGGTTCGGCCGAACTTCACAAAAAAGTTCGAGTTCGGGCCCCGAACTTGACCCCGAACCCCATTGAAGTCAATGGGGACCCGAACTTTTGAGCACTAAAATGGCTGTAAAAATGTCATGGGCTGCAAATGCCAACAAAAAGTGGTTAAGAGCATGGCAAGTGCTCTGCAAACAACTGTGGATAGGGAAATGACTTTAAATAACATAAAATACGTAAAAATAAAAAATTATAATCTTGATCTAGGGGGACAAGGTCCATATGCAGTAGGAGGTTGAGGAGGTGGTGGATGTGGCAGTGTAGGTGGAAGCAGCGGTGGAGGAGGAGGAGGTAGTCTACACTGCTTTTTAGTTTTAAATTTATTTATATTTTTTTAAATTAGGATACACCCTAAAACATTGGGAAATATAACCTGTGATAACCCCCTCCAGTCGTGCTAAACACACGTTCACACAATACACTGGCTGCAGGGCAGGCCAGCACCTCCAAGGCATAAAGGGCAAGCTCAGTCCATGTGCCCGATTTGGAAACCCAGAAGTTGCAGGGGGCAGACCCATCAGTCAGTTCGTGTAGGCGTGTGCAAACATACTGCCCCACCATGTCGCACGTCCCCGTGATGTTCACGATCCAATTGAATATCTGCTCTATCAACTTTCGATGTTCTTTTCTGAGCCTACCATGTTGATCACAGTTGTCGGCGAATCAGGGTTCCACGCCGGAGAGGGAGCGTGAAAAAGGGAGACCTCATCCAAGGGAGGTCAATGGCTGCAATGGGATGGAGCGGAAATGTGGGACAAGTTATTAAAGCAGAAGGATCGAATGAAAGGGCCAATTAAAGACGAATTTTAGAAATTTAAGTCCCTGTTACACCTATGCAGAGCAGGGGTTTATTCAAGGCAAAAATTGTAAAATGTCATCCAAAAATGTGACAAATTAGTGATTTTTTTTTACCTGTCTACTAGGTAGAGCAGAGGTATATCACACCCAAAAATTTGTGAATTTTACCCAAAAATGTAACAGACAAATTAGTGATTTTTTTTTACCTGTCTACTAAGTAGAGCATTGGTATATCACACCCAAAAATTGGTGAATTTCACCCGAAAATGTTACAGACAAATTAGAGATTTTTTTTTACCTGTCTACTAGGTAGTGCAGAGGTATATCACATCCAAAAATTGGGGAATTTCACCCGAAAATGTAACAGACAAATTAGTGAAATTTATTAACCTGTCTACTAGGTAGAGCAGGTGTCTATCACAGCCAAAAATTGTTGAATGTCACCCGAAAATGTAACCAAAAAATTTGTGAAATTTATTAAGCTGTCAACTAGGTAGAGCAGTGGTATATCACAGCCAAAAATTGGTGAATTTCACCCGAAAATGTAACAGACAAATTAGTGAATTTTTTTTTACCTGTCTACTAGGTAGAACAGTGGTATATTACACTGAAAAACTAGTGAATTTCACCCGAAAATGTAACAGACAAACTAGTGAATTTTTTTTACCTGTCTACTAGGTATAGCAGTGGTATATCATACCCAAAAATTGGTGAATTTCATCCGAAAATGTAACAGACAAATTAGTGATTTTTTTTTACCTGTCTACTAGGTAGAGCAGAGGTATATCACACCCAAAAATTGGTGAATTTCACCCAAAAATGTAACAGACAAATTAGTGATTTTTTTTACCTGTCTACTAAGTAGAGCATTGGTATATCACACCCAAAAATTGGTGAATTTCACCCGAAAATGTTACAGACAAATTAGAGAATTTTTTTTACCTGTCTACTAGGTAGTGCAGAGGTATATCACATCCAAAAATTGGTGAATTTCACCCGAAAATGTAACAGACAAATTAGTGAAATAAAATCCGTACAAATAAAAAAATTAAAAAAATATATAGATTTATGAGGTGGAGGTCCATATGGAGTAGGAGTTTGAGGAGGCGGTGGACGTAGCGGTGTAAGTGGAAGCGGCGGTGGAGGAAGACGAGGGAGCCAACACTGGGTTTTGGTTTTAATTTTATTTTTTTATTAGGGTACACTCCAAAAGAGTGTGAAATATCCAAAATACAAGAATGAGCAATTGCGCTGTAGTATAACAATGGCTGGTTAAGGCTAGTATACGTGTCTATTCTGCATAAGGTACGGACAAGTCCTGTGGGATCCATGCCTGGTTCATTTTAATGAACGTGAGCTTGTCCACATTGGCTGTGGACAGGCGGCTGTGCTTGTCTGTGATAACGTTCCCTGCCGTGCTAAACACTCGTTCAGATAATACACTGGCTGCAGGGCAGGCCAGCACCTCCAAGGCGTAAAGGGCAAGCTCAAGCCATGTGCCCAATTTGGAGACCCAGAAGTTGAAGGGGGCAGACCCGTCATTCAGTACATGTAGGCATGTGCACACATAATGCTCCACCATGTTGCTGAAATGCTGCCTCCTGCTAAGACGTTCCATATCAGCAGGTGGTGCTGGTTGTTGTGGCGTGCTGACAAAGCTTTTCCACATTTCGGCTATGCTAACCCTGCCTTCTGAGGTGCTGGTGGTGCCCCAGCTGCGTTGGTGACCTCCTCCTCTGCCTTCGCCTTGTGCTTCCACTGTGCCCCCGCTGTCAGGTGGGAATGCCACCAGCAGCGCGTCTACCAGCGTGCGCTTGTACTTACGCATCTTACGATCACGCTCCAGTGAGGGAATTAAAGACGGTACGTTGTCCTTGTAACGGGGATCCAGCAGCGTGGCCACCCAGTAATCAGCACAAGTTAGAATGTGGCCAACTCAGCGGTCGTTGCGGAGACACTGCAGTATGTAATCGCTCATGTGTGCCAGGCTGCCCAGAGGCAACGCAAAGCTGTCCTCTGTGGGAGGTGTATCGTCTGTGTCCTCTGTATCCCCCCAGCCATGCACCAGTGATGGCCATGAGCTGGTCTGGGTGCCACCCTACTGTGAACATGTTTCCTCATCCTCCATCTCCTCCACCTCCTCATCCTCCAGAACTGTGCCCTGGCTGGACAATTGTGTACCTGGCGTTTGTGGGTGCAGGAACCCACCCTAGGAGCCACTTGTGAATGACTGGCCGGAAACCCTATGAAATGATCCCTCTTCCTCCTCCTCCTCTGCCACATCCTCTTCCATCATCGCCAGCAGTGTTTTTTCAAGGAGGCATAGAAGTGGGATAGTAACGCTGAGAACGGCGTTATCGGCACTGGCCATGTTGGTGGAGTACTCAAAACAGCATAAGGACCACAGGTCTCGCATGGAGGCCCAGTCATTGGTGATGAAGTGGTGCTGTTCCGCAGAGCGACTCACCCGTGCGTGCTGCAGCTGAAACTCCACTATCGCCTGCTGCTGCTCACACAGTCTGAACAGCATGTGCAAGGTGGAGTTCCACCTTGTGGGCACGTCACATATGAGGCGGTGAGCGGGAAGGCCGAAGTTACGCTGCAGCGCTGACAGGCGAGCAGCAGCAGGGTGAGAACACCAAAAGCGCGCACAGACGGCCCACACTTTATGCAGCAGCTCTGACATATCGGGGTAATTTTTAAGGAATCTCTGCACCACCAAATTCAGCACATGCGCCAGGCAAGGGATGTGCGTCAAACCGGCTAGTCCCAGAGCTGCTACGAGATTTCGCCCATTATCGCACACCACCAGGCCGGGCTTGAGGCTCACTGTTGTTCAAGGCCCGTCCACAGCTCCTGCGCGGTCTGGGATTTGTCCCCCAAACAGATAAATCGTTTACCCCTGGCTGTGCTGAAGTTGGTGGTGAAGGTGTTACGCTGACCAGATGAGGAGCCGGTAGAGGATGAGGAAGCGGAGTAGGAAGCAACAGGAGGCAAACTGAAGCGCCCTGTAATCCTCGGTGGTGGAAGGACATGCGCCAAACAGCTATCCGCCTCAGGCCCAGCCACCACTGCATTTACCCAGTGTGCTGTTATGGAGATATAACGTCCCTGACTGTGCTTACTGGTCCACGTATCCGTAGTCAGGTGCACCTTGCCACAGATGGCGTTGCGCAGTGCGCACCTGATTTTGTCCCCTGTACTCATCTTGAAACATAAGTGGTTGGGCAATCGGTGCACTTAATCTCTTCCACTTCTGGGGCAGGGCTAGGTGGATGGCCCTGGGAAACCCTGCTAACAGAGTCATCAAAAAGCAGAAGAGACTGCTGCATGACTTGAGGCTCAGACTGCTTGGCTGATTTGCAAGGGGGTGAGGTGAAAGACTGATGGACATCCGCTGCAGGTGCCAACTCTGATCTTTCAGCAGGAGACTGGGTGGGAGACAATGTGAAGGAACTGGAATCACTGTCAGCAACCCAATCTACTATTGCCTGTACTTGTTCTGGCCTCACCATTCGTAGAGCCGCATTAGGCCCGACCAAATACCACTGAAGGTTCTGTCGCCTACTCGCACCTGAGGAAGGTGTTTGACTTGTGCGTGTAGCTGTCACAGATTGACCACGTCCTCTCCCTGCAACAGGAGCTCCACCAGCAGCACCACGATCGGGGCCATGTCCCTTATTTGATGCTCTCCTCATATTTCTGTTTTTTTATTAATAGAATAGAACAACAGTATCTCACAATGATGCAGCGTACTCAAGTTATGTTTAGAAATGTTCCTGGGTGTTGTAGTGCAATAGTGACACTAACCTGAGACGGTTGACTCTCTGCAAGGGCAGGGGATGATAGGAAATGTTCGTGACGCCAGTGCCAATTAAACGGTGGCACGCCGTTTGCTGATAGCAGGAATAACTGAGGAACCACGTGATGTTAAAGCAGAACTCAAACTTTAGTAGTCATCATACATGGGCACAGCTGGAAACGCAGTTCCTTTGCAGACAGTTTGTTGCAGTACATTTGATGCAGGCAATATAGACATAGCAAGGTGACTTCAGAGTGTTAAACACAGGACTTGCAGTACAGGCGGTTTGCACTCTATTCCTGACTGATCCTGGAAACATAGAAAATCTTCTCCAAGGCCCAATACCCTAGCTCTGGCGTATATCCTTGGTTTTATCTTTATAAAGTACCTCCTCTGTTGTCTTGAGTACCTCTTGCTTTTCTGAGCTTTGCCTCTGTCTCTCTCTCAGCTTCCTCTGACTCTAGGAACTTCTGCACTCCCAGGCTGTTTAACAGTGGTCTTCCTGCTTCTGCATATATAAATTCAGGAGGGGAACCTTCTCCTTGGATCTGGAACCCGGTTACAGGGACTGCAATACCCTCTCCTGGTCCGCAGGCTTCAGGCCTGGACTTGTCTCTGACATAGTCTAAGCTCCAACTTCAGACTACAGGCTGCAGCTTTAGACTCCCACTTAAGACTCCTACTACAACTCTAGACTGACTTTCCTTTCCCTGACTGGGCCTTATATAAACTAGGGCTCCCTAGCTCCCTCTAGTGACTAAGAGCTGGAATGACACCCCTAGCAGACCTGTACATGCAAGTTTCACAGTAACAGGGAAATACATAGCATTACATTACATGACATTTTATAAAGATGACATATACCAACTTCCCCATAAATAAGGGGGGACGACAGCACACCAAGTGACCCTTTTGTAGTGACGGGCATTACAGTCCCCGTACACTACAATGACATATGCAGCAAAGGCTGCAAAATTAAGATTTCTGCCCTAAATGGGTGTTTTTTTTAATAGCAGAATAGCACAGCATTATCTAAAGCGTGTATCTCACACGTACAGATGCAGCAAATGCTGCAAAATTACGTTTTTTGCCCTAAATGGGTGTTTTTTTTTTTTTCAAATTTAAGTTTTATTGAGATTTTTCCGGTACAACCAAAATAGAGACAAATGCACATTCAAAAAATGTTATCAATTTAAACATAATGTCCACAGAATTGTGTTGGGTATACACCCGTTATCACATAGCTTAGCTCATGGAAGAATATGAGTGAGACGTATCTAAATGGACATGTAAAATTTCAGTAACATATAGACAGACAAGACATTAGACAAGGGATTAGGGGGGAGGAAAGGAGGGGAAAGGGTATAATTTCTGCTAAAGCGGTTAAACTTGCGCATCACGAAATGTGTCTGAGGAACGAAAGACTTCCCAGGGGCCCCAAGTCTGTACATAGCGTGTGGTGTCTGAGGGCGTAATACAAATGAGATCTTCCAACCTCTGATACAAGGCAATTTCGTCAAACCACTCCTCAGGTGAGGGGGGAGAAGAAGATTTCCAATGTCTGGGAATCACTGCCTTTGCTGCCTGAACCATATATTTTAGAAGGGATTTTTTATATGCCGGGACGTTCAGGACACTGTCGAATAACAGAAGGGCTTCTGGAGAGTTTTGGATAGGGACACCCGTGATCTCTTTAATCATTCTATGAACGAAGTTCCAAAAGGGCCTTAAGCCGCTACAGTTCCACCATATATGGATCATCGTGCCTTCCTCATTCAAACATCTCCAACAACGATCCGACACCGTCGGGAACCATTTATGGAGTAGTGCTGGTACTCGGTACCATCTGGATATAATTTTGTAGCTCGTTTCCTGAGCTTTGGCCGAAACCGTTGATTTGTGTGTTAGAAGGAAGCATCTGTTCCACTGGGCTGGAGTATAATGATTCCCCAGATCTCGCTCCCAGGCTTGACAATATGGGGGAAGGCATGAGGATCGCTGGTGTATCAGAAGTTTGTATACTGAGGATATGGGGTGTGAAGTCACTGAGGAGGAGATACACATCCGCTCAAACTCAGTGAGTTTTCTGTTCAGAGTATGAGTTCTACTTAGAGAGGCGTAGAAGTGTTGAAGCTGCATGTGTTCAAAGGAGTTGCGGGTTAGTGGAGCCTCTAAAATTTGGGATAGGGGTTTTAGTGTAGGGCCAGAGAGAACTTGGCAAAACCTGATCGGTCGGAATCTTGAGCTTTGAAGAAAATGTTTAGAAGAGTGTCCTGGGGGGAATCTAGGATGATCCGTGACTGGCACCAGAGGGCCTTTAGGGTCAATCAGTGAGGATGGGCGACCAATGGATGCTAAAGTTGCAAGGGTATGGTGAGCAGTGAAGGACAAATGTGACAATGTTTGGCGTGGAGAGCCCACTAGCCATGGGAGGGTTGATACCGCACACGTAGAAGTATCTTTTGTAATTTGCACCCACGCCTTGGGGGAATCGGTACATGTCAAGTCCAACAGTCGGGCATATGCTGCAGAGTGATAGTATAGTCTACAATCTGGAAGACCTACTCCTCCCGTTTCCTTGGTGCGGGTCATTATTTCCCATTTTATCCGCGGTCGACCAGGGGCCCATACGAATTGTGTGAAGCACCTACGGAGCTGGGACCAGAAAGTGGACGGTATGTGAAGGGGAATAGTTTGTAAAAGGTACAATAGTTTTGGTAAAAGGGTCATCTTTATAATACTAATCCTTCCAAACCAGGAAAATTCTCGTTTACGCCATCCATCTAAATCTTTTTGAAACTGTACTAGGAGGGGCGCAAAGTTCAATTTATGAAGATGTGAGAGGTCTGCTGTTATTTTAATCCCCAGATACGTTATGCCTTTAGATGGCCAGGCAAAGGGAAAAGAAGCCTTAAGAGCAGGGGTCAGTTCGCTCGGTAAAGTGACGTCTAGGGCCTCTGACTTGGACATATTAATCTTGAAATTGGACCAGGTACCAAATTGAGCTACCTCCCGAAGTAAGGACGGTAAGGAGATACGAGGATTGGTTATGTAGAGCAGGAGATCGTCAGCAAATGCCGCACATTTATATTCTCGTGATCCGATCTTTATTCCTGTTATATCTGGATTGGCACGAATAGAAGCCAGCAGGTGTTCCATAACCAGAACGTATAATAAGGGGGATAATGGGCATCCCTGCCGTGTCCCATTATGGATTGGGAAGGGGGGGGAAAGGGTACCATTTACTTTGACTCTAGCGGTGGGATGTTGGTATAATGTCAGGATTTTTGACAGGAATGTTGGGCCTAGACCTATATGTGAAAGGGTCTCATGGATGGCATTCCAAGATATCCGATCAAAGGCCTTTTCTGCGTCTAGGGAAAGCACCATAAGGGGGGTCTTTTTGGATTTAGCATAATGGATAATGTCTAGGGTTTTAAGAGTGTTGTCCCGGGCCTCCCTCCCCGGCACAAACCCAACCTGATCAGCAGAAACCAGGGAAGGCAAATAAGCATTCAATCTGTTCGCCATTAATTTGGCGAATATCTTGAGATCCACGTTTAACAGGGAGATAGGACGATAACTGGCACATAGGTGCGGGTCCTTTCCTGGTTTCGGAATGACCGTAATATGCGCCTCCGTGGTCTGCGCCGGGAAGGGGACCCCAGGAGACACTCCATTGAAAACCTGGAGCATAATAGGGGATAGATTAGAGGAAAAGGCCTTGTAAAACCTAGCCGTGAACCCGTCACGGCCTGGGCTCTTGCCACCCGGGAGTGACTTAAGTACCGTATGGAGTTCGGTGTCTGTGAATGGGGCCTCCATAGTGGCAGAATCAAGCGCAGAAAGTTTGGGGAGCAAGAGAGGTCGGTCGGGGTGTTTGCCCACCATTTGAGGGGACGGCTGGGGCAGGTTGTAGAGCTTCGAGTAAAAAGAGTGGAAAGTAGTCGCAATATCAGCGGATGTGTGGATCATACGATCTTGGGCATTTTTGATAGCGGGAATATGGGAGGCTGCTAGTCTTCCCTTTAGAGCCCTTGCCAGCATACGACCACTTTTATTCCCGTATTCGTAGAATTTACTCCTGCAAACTTGTACCATACGTTTGTAGGATACATCTAGGAGACGTTTAGCTTCCATACGTGCATTTTGGAGATCATGTAGGGTTTGCAGGGTAAGTGCTCGTTTGTGGGCAAGTTCCAGGGAGGTGACTCTTTGCAGAGCAAGTTTAAGTGAATGAGCTTTCTCCTTCTTGAGACGGGCGCCGTGCTTAATGAGTACACCTCGAAGAACACACTTCAAGGCCTCTTATCGGATCGGAATTGAGGTAGAATCTTCCTTATGATCTGATAAGAAATTTGTTATACTGCTAGCCAGGTCAGCAGCGCACCCCGCGTCAAGAAGGAGACTCTCATTTAATCGCCATGTCCATTCCTGCCTAGAGAGAAAGGGCAAATTCAAGGAGCAGTATATGGGAGCGTGGTCCGACCAGAGGATATTTCCTATTTGTGTGGAGTCAAGCCAGGATAGGGCCGACTGCTGGATAAGGATATGATCAATACGACTATATGAGCCATGGGGGGCAGAATAAAAGGTGTAATCCTTGTCAACTGGGTGCTGGATCCTCCAGGCATCTCGCAATTGTAGTTGGAGCAGTGCCCGTTTTACCTTTTTAATGGTGGGATATGTAAGAGAGGCACGTCCAGTCGAATTGTCAAGTGTCGGGTCAAGTGTCAAGTTAAGGTCACCACATAAGATAGTTGTCCCCCTAAGTATCGGTATGACGTTATCAATGAGGTTTACAATGAAGGAGGCTTGATTTTGATTAGGGGCATATACATTAAGGAAGGTTAATTCCTGGCCTCCAATAAGTAATGTGAGGGCCAAATATCTTGCATCTGGGTCGGCAGTACACCCCAGCACTTGGTGGGGTAAAGACTTATGGATCGCTATGGCAACTCCTTTGGTCTTATTCACCGCATTGTTTGCAAAGTGCCAGGTGGTGTAGTGTCGATGTCGTATGTTCGGGGCGCTACCCTCCTTAAAATGCGTTTCTTGGAAACAGACAATATGTACCTTTTGACGATGGAAGTGATGAAGTACCTGGGCCCTTTTTTCGGGAGTGTTGAGGCCTTTCGCGTTGAATGATGCAATCTTCAGAGACCCCATTGCTGTGGGAGGTGGGGGGAAGGAGAAAAACACAAGGGAGGCACGGGGAGACAATCAACAACAAGAAAAAAACAAAAATAGAAGAACAACAGTTAGAAGTAGTCAAACAGGTGAGTAACCCTGAGAAAGGGGAGAATAGAGTGGTTTTATGTGACCCGAAGGTCCAAAGAGGCTGTCGCCTGGGGGGGAAGGGACCCCAAGGGAAAGTCTCTGCTTATTTGGGGGGAAAAGTGTCAGCCGGACAGGAGCTGGCCCCCCACAACACCAGTGAATGCAGATGGGAACTTAAAAGCACCAGCAAGTTTAAAGCACAAAAACAGATAAAGAGAATGGGCAAACAGCTAAAAGCCAATAAAAAAACATTCGGCATATTAGAGCTTTAGTAGACCCAGGCAGGTACAACAGGGAGTCCCTCAGGTGGTAAGGCGAGGTGAGGATCTGCGACCAGAGTATTCCGATCCTTTCTGGCGCCGTCCTCTTGAGGCCTGAGCCAAAGAATTGGGAGGTTTTTCAGCATGCAATGGACGTTGTCGCCCTCTCGCCTCAGAGGTAGGCTGGAGGAGGGAAGGCCAGGGTCCCAATTCAACCGGTGGCAAGTCCAGCTGCTGTAGAAAGTGGGGAAGATCTGTAGGGTCCCGCAAAGTGACAACTTGCTCTTTAGGGCCTGCAAGCAGGGCAAAAGGAAAGCCCCAACGGTAGGGGATGCTGCGCTCTTTGAGGAGGTGTAACACTGGGCGTAAGGCAGCACGTTGGGCCAGGGTGTGGCGGGATAAGTCCTGCAGCAAGATGAAGGGGACACCGACGTAAGAAAGAGACAACATCTGTCGGGCCTTGAGTAGGATCTGATCTTTGATGGCGTAAAAGTGGACTCTGCAGATGACGTCCCTTGGTTTTGAGGGGTCAGGATTGGGAGGCCTCAATGCCCTATGAGCTCGGTCAATCTCGATGCTGGAGCTTGGCGGACGTCCCAGAAGATCATTGAAGATTTTTACAATGGTAGATAAAAGAGCCGCCTGCGTTATTGCCTCAGGCAGGCCTCTAATCCGAATATTATTGCGACGGCTCCTGTTTTCGACATCATCCAGATGGTATTGCAAGGCGTGTATCTGTGCATCGTGGGATTGTAGTTTGTCTTTCAATACCTGCACATCTGCAGACAAGGAATCATGTTCCTGCTGAACAGTGTCCACCTTTGTATCAATCAAGGCCATCTCAGAGCGTACTTGTGTGAATTCCTTTTTACATTCTTGTAAAATATTAGCTGCAAAACTAGAAAGATCTGCCTTGGTGGGAAGTGAGCACATCAGATTGCGCAAGTCCGCCATGGTAGGAGGCCGAGAGTCCTCGTCAGGTGGAGGAGCGCGCGACATAGAACCCTGGGGCAAAGGTAAAGAGCCTTCTAAGACTGATGCTGCAGGGTTAGCCAGGGCCTGTGTGCCTGAGGAGGCGCCACCATCATGGCGTGGGTGGGATCCGTCCCATGATGAGCCCGTGGACCAGTGTGGGGAGTTTGCTGGGGACGGCTCAGGAGAGTGAATAGAAGAAAGCTCCCGCAGCACGTACTGGGAGGAGGCCGCAGCCTGTGGTAAATTTGAGGCCTTCTCATTAACCCCTTCAGGTTGCCCCAAGTGAGAATTATCCCTCTGTGGCTGGGGGTGCCCCATAAAGCTGGCTGGGGCATCTGACCAGGGGGATCTAGCGGGAGATCCCACCCCTGGGCTCAGTGAAGCTGCGGG
The DNA here is from genome assembly GCF_905171765.1 of Bufo bufo. Classification (NCBI taxonomy): domain Eukaryota; kingdom Metazoa; phylum Chordata; class Amphibia; order Anura; family Bufonidae; genus Bufo; species Bufo bufo. Next base: position 277,466,074 of record NC_053394.1, on the reverse strand, counting down.
CGAGGTGGGGGTTCTAGGGCCCCAGACAACAGGGTGAGGGGTCAGCTGAGGAGTCTTCTGTAGCGGGGGGAACTCCTCCTCACTAACCTGTATCGCCGGGTCGCAGGGAGACATCATGGCAGCTGCCAGGTCTCCCCCCTGGGCTGAGGATGTCGGCTCAGCGTGCGCTCCAGGGTACTCTCCTTCCTGGACATGCGGCGTCTGGGCTCGGCCAGGGCTGCTGCTTAGGGTCGGCACCGACGCAGACCGGGCTCTCCGTCGATCCGGTGGGTGCGACCGCTGATTCAAATTTTCAGCTTCCCGCTCGGCTGTCTCTGTGAGCGGAGTTACCTCAGGGCCGGCGGCGCCATCTTGGAAGCGCTTGGCGCGCTCATTCATACCGGGTCCCGGCGTCGCAGGTTGCCTGGCAAAGAGCCTGGGAATGTCTCCCTGTGAGGATGCCAGAGGGGCTAGAGAGCGGGTCTTGCCTTTCTTAGGGACTTTGCCCATCTTTAAAAGGTTGCTGGCGGTGGATTAACTCCGGTGCTGTGGAGGAGCTCGCAGCACACACGTCCTCACTCCTGCATGGCTGACCACGCCCCCCAATGGGTGTTTTTTTAATGGCAGAATAGAACAACAGTATCTAAAGGGTGTATCTCACACGTACAGATGCAGACAAGGCTGCAATATTAAGATTTCTTGCCCTAAATGTGTGTTTTTTCAATAGCAGAATAGAACAACAGTATCTAAAGGGTGTATCTCACAATGACATATGCAGCAAAGGCTGCAAAATTAAGATTTTGGCCCAAAATGGGTGTTTATTTAATACCAGAATAGCACAGCAGTATGTAAAGAGTGTATCTCACAATGACAGATGCAGCAAAGGCTGCAAAATTAAGATTTTTACCCTAAATGGGTGTTTTCTTAATAGCAGAATAGAACAACAGTATCTAAAGGGTGTATTTCACAATGACATATGCAGCAAAGGCTGCAAATTTTTTTTTTTGCCCTAAATAGGTGTTTTTTTAATAGCAGAATAGAACAACAGTATCTAAAGGGTGTATCTCACACGTACAGGTGCAGACAAGGCTGCAAAATTAAGATTTTTGCCCTAAATGTGTGTTTTTTTAAAAGCAGAATAGAACAACAGTATTAGAGATGGCCTTGCGGTTCGCCCAGCGGTTGGTTCGCGGCGAACTTTGCTTGTTCGCTGTTCGCCAAACATGCGAACATATGGCGATATTCGCGACCGCCATATTCTTTTACATTGTGAAGAACTTTGACCCATGACACATCGATCAGGTGGTACAGGACAGCCAATTGAGACATTTCAGCACATGGACATATCCTATACCTTATAAATAGACCTGATCTGGCTGCCATTTTACATTCTGTCTTTTGTCAGTGTAGGGAGAGGTTGCTGTGTGGAGCAGGGACAGACTGTTAGTGACACAAATCGCTAGCTAATAGGTCCACAAAAGTCCTTTCAAGGACTGGTATAGGTGTACTATTGTTTGGTGTGCAGTATAGAGGGGTGTAATACACTTATAATATACTTTCTAATGTAGAAAGCATATTATAGTGGATTTGTATTGTGCAGCATTGTGACTGGTGATCGGTTCTGCAGCGATACTACAACTACAAAGAGTGACAAACGCAATTAGAAAAAAGTATTATAACTGGTGTGATAGACCAGTGGCCCCCAAAACGACAGATGCAAGCGGGGTGTTATATAACAATATACTTTCATAATAGTGTATTTGGGTACTGCAGAAATTTAGCCTCTTTCGCTGCGTTCCCTCTGCTACACACAGTGACAAACGTTACAGGAAAAAAAGTATTATAACTGGTGTGATAGACCAGTGGCCCCCCAAAACGACAGATTGAAGCGGCAGTGCTCCAGACTAAAAAAAATACCTGGTAGCCATTGGCTCCTGAACTGAAAAATTTAGGAGCCAAATCAAATTTTTAGTCGCCAAATCGAAAGCGAATCAAAATTTTGGTATCGGCGTAGGGTTGTTTCAATAAAATTTTGATTCGCTTTCATCACCATAAATACCGCGCAAAAAAAAAAAAACACCAAAAAAAGCCGCGTGCATTTCGAATTTTATGAAACGTTCGGCCCATAATAGAACAGTCCTATCCTATTTTTTGGGGTGACTAAAAAATGGCGAATGCTCACCGCATAGGAAATATTTTTTAATAATTTAATAGTTTGGACTTTTCGGACGCAGCGCTATGTAATTATGTTTATTTATTTATTGTTTATATATTTTATATGTAAAATTGGGAAAGGGGGATTTAAACTTAATATTTTAGGGTACTTCCACACTAGCGTTTTTCATTTCCGGCATAGAGTTCCGTCACAGGGGCTCTATACCAGAAAAGAACTGATCAGTTATATCCCCATGCATTCAGAATGGAGAGCAATCTGTTCAGGATGCATCAGGATGTCTTCAGTTCAGTCATTTTAACTGATCAGGCAAAAGATAAAACCGCAGCATGCTACAGTTTTATCTCCGGCGAAAAAAACTGAAGATTTGCCTGAATGCCGGATCCGGCATTTTTCCCCATAGGAATGTATTAGTGCCGGATCCGGCATTCAAAATACCGGAATGCACCCGAACTGAATCCGGACCCATTCACTTCTATGGGGCTGTGCACATGAGCGGTGATTTTCACGCATCACTTCTGTGTTGCGTGAAAATGGCAGCATGCTCTATATTGTGCATTTTTCACGCAACGCAGGCCCCATAGAAGTTAATGGGGCTGCGTGAAAATCGCAAGCATCCACAAGCAAGTGCGGATGCTGTGCGATTTTCACGCACGGTTGCTAGGATGAAAGTCTATTCACTGTATTATTTTCCCTTATAACATGGTTATAAGGAAAAATAATAGCATTCTTTAACCACTTCAGCCCCCCTACCTTAAACACCCTTAATGACCAGGCCATTTTTTACACTTCTGACCTACCCTACTTTCACTGTTTATTGCTCGGTCATGCAACTTACCACCCAAATGAATTTTATCTCCTTTTCTTCTCACTAATAGAGCTTTCATTTGGTGGTATTTCATTGTTGCTGACATTTTTACTTTTTTTGTTATTAATCGAAATTTAACGATTTTTTTGCAAAAAAATGACATTTTTCACTTTCAGTTGTAAAATTTTCTCTAAATTTATTGTTCTACATGTCTTTGTTAAAAAAAAATGTTTGGGTAAAAAAAAAAATGGTTTGGGTAAAAGTTATAGCGTTTACAAACTATGGTACAAAAATGTGAATTTCCGCTTTTTGAAGCAGCTCTGACTTTCTGAGCACCTGTCATGTTTCCTGAGGTTCTACAATGGCCAGACAGTACAAACACCCCACAAATGACCCCATTTCGGAAAGTAGACACCCTAAGGTATTCGCTGATGGGCATAGTGAGTTCATAGAACTTTTTATTTTTTGTCACAAGTTAGCGGAAAATGATGATTTTTTTTTTATTTTGATTTTTTCTTACAAAGTCTCATATTCCACTACCTTGTGACAAAAAATAAAAACTTCTATGAACTCACTATGCCCATCAGTGAATACCTTTGGGTGTCTTCTTTCCAAAATGGGGTCACTTGTGGGGTAGTTATACTGCCCTGGCATTCTAGGGGCCCTAATGTGTGGTAAGTAGTTTGAAATCAAAATCTGTAAAAAATGGCCGGTGAAATCCGAAAGGTGCTCTTTGGAATGTGGGCCCCTTTGCCCACCTAGGCAGCAAAAAAGTGTCACACATGTGGTATCTCCGTACTCAGGAGAAGTTGGGCAATGTGTTTTGGGGTGTCATTTTATAGTGGGCACTCTATATCTGTTGCTATATATCAGGTCAGATTTGTAATAAATTATTTATTAAATCACAATATATCATACATAATATAGAATAAGACAGTATAGAATATAAAATATAAATATCTCAGTCTGATATAGAGTATTGCGGTTTGTTAAAATTTGATGATATCAGATGTATATCTTTAAAACATATCTTAAAAAAGTTCTGTTTATATCCTTATAAACACTGCACCTTTGTTCATAGTGCTACAGAGTCTCAATCGTATATTTATGCTGTTGGGGAAACAATTCACCCCCTATACATCACTATGAACATAAATAACAGATGAATTCAGAATAATTTTAATTAAATTAATATTTTAGTATATTTTAGCACTATATACAGAGGAGATTAAAGAATTCATAACAATTGAATAGAACCTATATTGTTTTTAATAATTTTAACAATTTTATAATAATTGTATAAAAATGTTTAAAATTTTTTAAAATTGCTTATATATAAAAATGTTTATTTTTAGATTATAGAATGGTATTTATTATAGAAAGATACAGTACATATAAATCAAGTCTGTTTAATGCCGATATAAAAGGAATAAGGAATGTTTAGAATTGAGAAAAATGCTGAATATTCTAATCCAATAGCATGAGGAATGGTTTCAAAAATTAACTCATTCCAAACCATATTTTTGAAATGGTCTTAATCAAGGAAATGAGTCTCAATTAAGGAAAAGAGGTGTAACCCGTTTAGGGTATATAAGGAAGCAAAGATGGATCTCATAACCAGCTACTGAGGAAGAGGTCAGAGACCTTGAAACGCGTATAGCGGATGGGATCCTTATACTGAAAAAGACACCTCATCATACCGGAGACATCAGCTGATCAGCACGCACAGTTACGGACATAACCGCATAGCCGGTAATTTACATCATCCCTGACTCACCATAGGAGCCTCGAACTGAATACTAAGTGAGGATTCCTTTGACGCCCTGACCGCGTGGAGTGCAGTCTAAACATAGAACGCCAGCTACACGTGGGGCGCATAGAAGTCAGCGGTAAGCAGGTCTTCAAGCTCCGTAACGATACTGCGGATACCGAATATCGGAAGACACTTCATAGTGTCATAAAGGAGCCGGGTGAGTGTACTGACCTGTGGTGGGACGCCACCACGGGCTGATACGTGCAAGCCGGACCCCAAATAGTGAGTAACATTGAACTTTACACTCCTGGATATACTGCACAGGACTGTGAATTGTTTCCCCAACAGCATAAATATACGATTGAGACTCTGTAGCACTATGAACAAAGGTGCAGTGTTTATAAGGATATAAACAGAACTTTTTTAAGATATGTTTTAAAGATATATATCTGATATCATCAAATTTTAACAAACCGCAATACTCTATATCAGACTGAGATATTTATATTTTATATTCTATACTGTCTTATTCTATATTATGTATGATATATTGTGATTTAATAAATAATTTATTACAAATCTGACCTGATATATAGCAACAGATATAGAGTGCCCACTATAACATATCTATATCTTTCAAATTCTATATTGTGGTCAGGGTGAACCACACCTTAGTTAGAGCACCTACCCTAGCTATTAGAAGGGTGAGCCACTATAAATCTATACCATTTATCTAACACTATCACCTGATAGTTGAGCCCCCCTTCTGAAAACTATGGATATCTGGAGCTATATTGAAGGTCAAAAACTACGGATGGATAATTATTCATTTGATGAATCAAACATAAGAGAAAATACTGCAGATAGATCCATAACTGAGACCTTTAGAGAACTTGAGTTCTCACTCATTAAACAATTGAAACAAAGATGGGAAATCAAAGCCCTGAACCGCCATTTGGAGCAGGGCATTGTACCAAAGGGACTAAGACTCTCTAAAGTGCCAGCTCAGGATCTCTGCAGTAATAGTTTTGATAAAGAATGGGAAGATTTGCTTAAGTCACAATCTGTATTACTTGTGCAACTTATTATTAAAAGGAGAACTACAATACTAGAGGAAATATCTGGTAAAATAGAAGAACTAAAAGAAATTGTAGATAAATTCCCAAAGAATGAAATATTTAAGAACTGGCATGACAGAATATGCAAACAGTTAGGCATAGTAGAACAAGAAATTATCTAAAAAAAAAAGCAGAAAAATACAGAACCTGGTAAAAAGTGATAGACAGATTGATAGATATAATACAATAGAAGATCGTCCAAACATTATTATAACACCAAACCAGAGAGAGAGAGATATATAAATGAAGATAGAACAACACAATATAACATCCCTATCACTAATAGATATGAGACACTGAATAATCCTCTTTTTTTAGACCGCACACCCCCACATCACAGGATTCGCACAAGGTCATCCCGATAATCACCACGGGATCACCATCACATAACACCAATCACAGGGCACAATTACAATTTGAGACACAGGGAGGAAACACAGAAGAACAATCAGAACCAATATCCTCAGAGAGGACATCAAACGAGGAATCAACATGCACCTCACAACAGCAGAGAGAATTATGTAGAGAATTATCACAAACACCAACACAATCAAAATTTAGGAACCAGAAAACACGAAGAGGGAAGAGAAGAAAGGGAAGGAACAAATCACAGGAGACACTAGTTGAGGAGGATAACTCCATAATAAATTTAAGCTCAGTCACTTTAACCACGGCACAACATGCACTGTTGAATAAAGGATTGAAATTTGCACCCACGGCACCATTAAGTAAATTTGACACATATATAGGGATAGAAAAATTTGTACGTAAATTATGGCTAAAAAAATATTTTTTGAAGAACCCTATAAATACAATAGGGACAACACAAGGGAAATATGTACATACGAATCTCAAAGTAAAAAGTAAAGCATACCCAAGATATGAAATGGGACAGGATATCATTACATTTAAGAAAAATGTAGAGGCGGATATAAGAAAAATTAAAAAGGATCCAAGGAAATTTAATAATTTGAAACCCCATGAAATCCATGCAATTAAACAATTGCAACAAAATGATAATATAACCATACGCCCAGCGGACAAAGGGGGCCCAATTGTGATCTTAGATACGTGTAAATACAACACAGAATGCAGAAGACAACTAGAAGATAAGGAAACATATTTAAAGTTACAGAAAGATCCTATGATAGGATTTGTGGAATCTTTGGAGGTATATGTAGAACAAGGCCTAGCGAAAGGATTCTTAAATATACAGGAATCCAAATTTATTATGGGCACGCCTAAACGTACACCTGTTTTCTACATTATACCAAAGGTTCACAAAGATCCACTGAACCCTCCGGGGAGACCCATCATCTCCGGTATAGGATCATATACATCAAACTTATCCCAGTACTTAGATAGATTATTGCAGCCAGTGGTAAGGAAGACATTTGCCTATATTAGGGACACTACACAGATAGTTCAGATCATTGAGAATCTTGAATATGAACCAAATTGGATTCTTGGAACCCTCAATGTCAATTCCCTATACACTATAATAAAACATGATCAGGGATTAGAAGCTTTGACACAACAATTGACATCATATGGGAAATATCTGCCGGACCAAGTAGAATACATAGTGAAAGGGGTACAACACATTCTTAGCCATAATTATTTTGTATATGATTCCGATTTCTTTCTCCAGATGATGGGCACAGCCATGGGCACCAGGTTCGCCCCCAGTTATGCCAATTTGTTTATGGCACAATGGGAGGAACAATATATAGCACCCGTACTGGGGACGGACCTGGTGCTCTGGCGAAGGTTTATTGATGATGTGATCTTCATCTGGAGGGGAACGGAGGAACATTTAGTATCATTTTTGGACCATATAAATCAGAATGAAAATAATATAAAATTTAGTTCTAAAGTCCATAAAAAACAAATAGAGTTCTTGGATCTAACTATTATGGTGGAAGATGAAAAATTAATCTGTCAAACGTACCAAAAAGAGATAGCTAAAAATAGCTATATTCTCTATACAAGCTGCCATCTACCAAGATGGCTGCTAAATATCCCTAAGGGACAATTTAGGAGGTTACGGCGCAACTGTACAAGGGAAGAGGATTATATGAAAGAAGCTATATCCATGAAGGAACAGTTCTTGACAAAAAAATACCCTTTAGAACAGGTCGAGAAAGCCCTAGTGGAAGTGAAAAGTATGGACAGAAAAATATTCTTTGAAGAAAAGATAGGGACCAGAATAGAAATTGACCCCAAAATGGGGGATCCAATTAGAATTGTCTTACCCTATAGTGCACAATATAGGAAGATTGAGGCCATTATTAAAAATCATTGGCACCATATCACAAATGGCAAACTAATAGGACCATACTTAACTAACGGTCCCCAAATGGTATACACAAAAGCACCTAATCTGGCCCTTAAAGTAGCACCGACTATAAAAAAGAAAAAAGAAAATACTCATAAAAATTATTTTAACCTGAAGGGATTTTACAGATGTAACACTTGCAGTAATTGTAAAAATACAAAATTTATGAAAAAGACAAGTTCAATTTCTTCCACATCTAATTCATTTTCGTATGAAATTGACACATTCTTATCATGCAACACATCAAATGTCCTGTATATGATTGAATGCCCCTGCAAAAAGCAATATATAGGGCGGACAAAAAGGCTACTAAAAGTCAGGATTGCAGAACATATGACTAAGATCAGAACAGGATACGAGAAGCATTCATTGTCCAAGCATTTTAAATATCATCACAATCAGGATCCCTCCCTATTAAAGTTTGTGGCATTTTAAAAAATAGACATCCATTGGAGGGGGGGTGATCATATCTCCAACATGTCAAGACAGGAGGCAAGATGCATATATGACTTTAACACCTTATTACCTGAGGGTCTGAATGCAGATTTCGAAATATTTGGTTTTCTGTAGATCAAGGGGTGGGTGCCCCTGGCGGACGAGATATTGGTGTTTAGCTGTAATACCGGCACCCCGATTTCTCCTTGGCTGGGAGCCCCCACCCCCTATACATCACTATGAACATAAATAACAGATGAATTCAGAATAATTTTAATTAAATTAATATTTTTGTATATTTTAGCACTATATACAGAGGAGATTAAAGAATTCATAACAATTGAATAGAACCTATATTGTTTTTAATAATTTTAACAATTTTATAATAATTGTATAAAAATGTTTAAAAATGTTTAAAATTGCTTATATATAAAAATGTTTATTTTTAGATTATAGAATGGTATTTATTATAGAAAGATACAGTATATATAAATCAAGTCTGTTTAATGCCGATATAAAAGGAATAAGGAATGTTTAGAATTGAGAAAAATGCTGAATATCCTAATCCAATAGCATGAAGAATGGTTTAAAAAATTAACTCATTCCAAACCAGATTTTTGAAATGGTCTTAATCAAGGAAATGAGTCTCAATTAAGGAAAAGAGGTGTAACCCGTTTAGGGTATATAAGGAAGCAAAGATGGATCTCATAACCAGCTACTGAGGAAGAGGTCAGAGACCTTGAAACGCGTATAGCGGATGGGATCCTTATACTGAAAAAGACACCTCATCATACCGGAGACATCAGCTGATCAGCACGCACAGTTACGGACATAACATATCTATATCTTTCAAATTCTATATTGTGGTCAGGGTGAACCACACCTTAGTTAGAGCACCTACCCTAGCTATTAGAAGGGTGAGCCACTATAAATCTATACCATATATGTAAAATGACACCCCAAAACACATTGCCCAACTTCTCCTGAGTACGGAGATACCACATGTGTGACACTTTTTTGCAGCCTAGGTGGGCAAAGGGGCCCACATTCCAAAGAGCACCTTTCGGATTTCACCGGCTATTTTTTACACATTTTGATTTCAAACTACTTCTCACGCATTCGGGCCCCTAAAATGCCAGGGCAGTATAACTACCCCACAAGTGACCCCATTTTGGAAAGAAGACACCCCAAGGTATTCCGTGAGGGGCATGGCGAGTTCCTCGAATTTTTTATTTTTTTGTCACAAGTTAGCAGAAAATGATGATTAATTTTTTTATTTTTTTATTACAAAGTCCACATATTCCACTAACTTGTGACAAAAAATAAAAACTTCCATGAACTCACTATGCCCATCAGCGAATACCTTGGGGTGTCTTCTTTCCACAATGGGGTCACTTGTGGGGTAGTTATACTGCCCTGGCATTCTAGGGGCCCTAATGTGTGGTAAGTAGTTTGAAATCAAAATGTGTAAAAAATGGCCGATGAAATCCGAAAGGTGCTCTTTGGAATGTGGGCCCCTTTGCCCACCTAGGCTGCAAAAAAGTGTCCCACATGTGGTATCTCCGTACTCAGGAGAAGTTGGGCAATGTGTTTTGGGGTGTCATTTTACATATACCCATGCTGGGTGAGAGAAATATCTTGGCAAAAGACAACTTTTCCCATTTTTTTATACAAAGTTGGCATTTGACCAAGATATTTATCTCACTCAGCATGGGTATATGTAAAATGACACCCCAAAACACATTGCCCAACTTCTCCTGAGTACGGCGATACCACATGTGTGACACTTTTTTGCAGCCTAGATGCGCAAAGGGGCCCACATTCCTTTTAGGAGGGCATTTTTAGACATTTGGATACCAGACTTCTTCTCACGCTTTGGGGCCCCTAAAATGCCAGGGCAGTATAAATACCCCACATGTGACCCCATTTTGGAAAGAAGACACCCCAAGGTATTCAATGAGGGGCATGGCGAGTTCATAGAATTTTTTTTTGTTTTTTCTCACAAAGTCTCCCTTTCCGCTAACTTGGGACAAAAATTTCAATCTTTCATGGACTCAATATGCCCCTCACGGAATACCTTGGGGTGTCTTCTTTCCAAAATGGGGTCATTTGTGGGGTGTTTGTACTGCCCTGGCATTTGAGGGTCTCCGCAATCATTACATGTATGGCCAGCATTAGGAGTTTCTGCTATTCTCCTTATATTGAGCATACGGGTAATGAGATATTTTTTTTCCGTTCAGCTTCTGGGCTGAAAGAAAAAATGAACGGCACAGAATTCTTCATTCGCATCGATCAATGTGGATTGAAAAATCTCTGCCAAAAAAAAAAAAGGAGGGGAAAGGCGTCTGCCAGGACATAGGAGCTCCGCCCAACATCCATACCCACTTAGCTCGTATGCCCTGGCAAACCAGATTTCTCCATTCACATCAATCGATGTGGATGAATAAATCATTGCCGGGATTTTTTTTTTTTTATATATACAAACTGTTCACCAAAGTATATGAACACCGCCACCTCCTCAACTCATATGCCTCGGCAAACGTATCTTTTACTGCAGAGGAGAAATCTCGTCTTGCAGCGCCGCATACACCGACTTGTGTGTAATCTGACAGCAGCGCAATGCTTCTGTCAGAATGCACATCAGTGCTGCAGCTAGTCGATCGGTTGGTCCACCTGGAAGGTAAAAAAAACAAAACAAAAAAGAAAAAACCAGGCCGCAACGCAATAAATTTATTAACTTTATAATAACTTTTGAACAGAACATATAAACTTTTGAACTGAACGTTAACTTTTTTGCTTACCGGTGATTTTTTTTTTTTTTTTTACCTTTATAGGACAAACCTCTCCTTCCCCATGGGACAATGTGCAAAGCGCAAATCGCCCAAAGATGTGGCGAAGTACATTATGCTCTTTATCCCAGGTGAAAGGAGAGGTTTGCAGCAGCTGTGAGTAAAAGGGCCCTAATAGCCCTGTGTGCCTGTCCTGTGAGATGCAATCCCTATGCTAAGTGTACCTGTGTGTGGTACTTCCGGAAACACTCTCTAAAGCATAGGGCAGGGTGGTCAGGGCAGTCAGGACAGAAATAGCGGGTGTCACGCCTTATTCCACTCCTGCTACAGACACAACATCTTTTTCGGGGGTGACGGTTGGGTTGAGGTACCAGGAACGACACTGGGGAAATGTTGCTCGTGTAGACGGCTAACTACACTGGTGGTTGGGGCCACAGAACCTCCTGGATACAGGAGGTTCGCGATGATCTCTTCCTGAAATTTGAGGAAGGATCCCGTTCTCCCAGCCTTACTGTAGAGAACAAAACTATTGTACATCGCCAATTATAGTCGTGGACTTAGAGGGGCTTTTCAATGACACGGGTTGCCCTTTCAATTTGTATTGTCGTGTCTGCGTGAATGGAGGAGAGCATGTAAACGTCACGCTTGTCTGTCCATTTTACCGCGAGCAGTTCTTCGTTACACAAGGCAGCCCTCTCCCCCCTTGCAAGACGGGTGGTAACGAGCCGTTGGGGGAAGCCCCGGCGACTAGGTCGCACGGTGCCACAGCAGCCAATCTGTTCTAGGAACAAATGCCTGAAGAGGGGCACACTTGTGTAAAAATTGTCCACATAAAGATGGTACCCCTTGCCAAATAAGGGTGACACCAAGTCCCAGACTGTCTTCCCACTGCTCCCCAGGTAGTCAGGGCAACCGACCGGCACCAGGGTCTGATCTTTTCCCTCATAGATCCGAAATTTGTGGGTATAGCCTGTGGCCCTTTCACAGAGCTTATACAATTTGACCCCATACCGGGCGCGCTTGCTTGGGATGTATTTTTTGAAGCCAAGGCGCCCGGTAAAATGTATTAGGGACTCGTCTACGCAGATGTTTTGCTCGGGGGTATACAAATCTGCAAATTTCTGGTTGAAGTGGTCTATGAGGGGCCGAATTTTGTGGAGCCGGTCAAAAGCTGGGTGGCATCTGGGACGGGAGGTGCTGTTGTCGCTAAAGTGCAGGAAACGCAGGATGGTCTCAAAACGTGCCCTGGACATAGCAGCAGAGAACATGGGCATGTGATGAATCGGGTTCGTGGACCAATATGACCGCAATTCATGCTTTATTGTCAGGCCCAAGTACAAATGCTGATTAGCGATACGCTAATCAGCGAATCAGTGACTGCGGTGCGGTGGGCTGGGCGCTAACTGACGCTAAACTACCTAACCAAGGGGCCTAAACTATCCTAAAACCTATCAGTCAATACCAGTGGAAAAAAAAAGTGACAGTTTACAATGATCACTTTTTTCCTTTCACTAGGTGATTGACAGGGGCGATCAAGGGGTGATCAAGGGGTTAATTCGGGTGATGGGGGTGATCTGGGGCTAAGGTGTAGTGTTTGGTGTTACTTACTGTGATGTCTGCTCCTCTGCTGGAACCAACCGACGAAAAGGACCAGCAGAGGAGCAGACAAGCCATTTAACACATCATATTTACTAATATAATATGTTATCTGGCTTTTCATTCGTTTTTTTAAAAATCATCAGCTTGCCAGCGACGATCATTGGCTGGCAAGCTGATGACCCGACCCCCCTCTAACTTTTGCCGGCCCGCGATGCGCATGCACGGGCCGGCTTTGAGCGAAATCTCGCGTCTCGCGAGATGACGCGTATCTGCGTGACTCTGCGCAGGGCTGCCGCCTCCGGAACGCGATCCTGCGTTAGGCGGTCCGGAGGCGGTTAATACAGAATGCTAAGTAGAAGGTCAATATAATAAACATTATATACACCCCAGTATAATAAACATTGGCGGCGCAGTGCGCCCCCCCAACACCCCAGTATAATAAACATTGGTGGCGCAGTGCGCCCCCCCAACACCCCAGTATAATAAACATTGGTGGCACGGTGCGCCCCCCCCAAGTATAATAAACATTGGTGGCGCAGTGTGCCCCCCCCAACACCCCAGTATAATAAACATTGGTGGCGCACTGCGCCCCCCCAACACCCCAGTGTAATAAACATTGGTGGCGCAGTGTGCCCCCCCAACACCCCAGTATAATAAACATTGGTGGCACAGTGCGCCCCACCAGTATAATAAACATTGATGGCGCAGTGTGCCCCCCCCAACACCCCAGTATAATAAACATTGGTGGCACAGTGCTCCCCCCCCCCAGTATAATAAACATTGGTGGCGCAGTGTGCCCCCCAACACCCCAGTGTAATAAACATTGGTGGCGCAGTGTGCCCCCCCAACACCCCAGTATAATAAACATTGGTGGCACAGTGCACCCCCCAGTATAATAAACATTGGTGGCGCAGTGTGCCCCCCAACACCCCAGTATAATAAACATTGGTGGCACAGTGCGCCCCCCCAGTATAATAAACATTGGTGGCGCAGTGTGCCCCCCCAACACCCCAGTATAATGTGCCCCCCAACACCCCAGTGTAATAAACATTGCTGGCGCAGTGTGCCGCCCCCAACACCCCAGTATAATAAACATTGGTGACACAGTGCGCCCCCCCCCCCCAGTATAATATAAATTGGTGGCACAGTGCACCCCCCCAAGTATAATAAACATTGGTGGCGCAGTGTGGCCCCCCCCAACACCCCAGTATAATAAATATTGGTGGCACAGTGCGCCCCCCCCAGTATAATAAACATTGGTGGCGCAGTGTGCCCCCCCCAACACCCCAATATAATAAACATTGGTGGTGTAGTGTGCCCCCCCCAACACTCCAGTATAATAAACATTGGTGGCACAGTGCGCCCCCCCAGTATAATAAACATTGGTGGCGCAGTGTGCCCCCCCCCCAACACCCCAGTATAACAAACATTGGTGGCACAGTGCACCCCCCCAGTATAATAAACATTGGTGGCGCAGTGTGCCCCCCCCCAACACCCCAGTATAATAAACATTGGTGGCACAGTGCGGCCCCCCCAGTATAATAAACATTGGTGGCACAGTGCGCCCCCCCAGTATAATAAACATTGGTGGCACAGTGCGCCCCCCCCAGTATAATAAACATTGGTGGCACAGTGCGCCCCCCCAGTATAATAAACATTGGTGGCGCAGAGTGCAGTGCCAATGAGGGTTAAGAAATAAAAAAATAATTAACTCACCTCCTCCAATTGATCGCGTAGCAACCGGTCTCCTGTTCTTTCTTCAGGACCTGTCAAAGGACCTGTGGTGACATCACTGTGCTCATCACATGATCCATCACCATGGTAATGGACCATGTGATGAGCTCAGTGACATCACCACAGGTCCTGAAGAAGGAACAGGAGAACGGCAGCTACGCGATCAATTGGAGGAGGTGAGTTCATATTTATTTATTTTTTTAACCCTGATTGGCACTTCCCACTGCGCCACCAATGTTTATTATACTGGGGGGGCGCACTGTGCCACCAATGAAGATAACTGAGCTGTTAATACAAATACAGGAGGCGGGTGCCGGAATCAAATAGCCGGCACCCGACCTCTATGACAGGGAGCTGCGATCAGCGGCAGTTAACTCTTCAGGTACCGCTCCCTGTCATAGAGGTCGGGTGCCGGCTATTTAATACCGGCACCTGCCTCCTGTATTTGTATTAACAGCTCAGTTATCTTCATTGGCGGCGCAGTGGCCACAGCCCCGCCTCCTGTCTCTCTTCTTATTGGCGGTGGCGGCAGCACAGGGGGGAGGGAGAGACTCCTCCACTGCGCTGCTGAGAAGAACATCGGCGGCGAGGCAGAGAACTATCAGCTCCTGTGCCCGCCGCTGTATTGAGCAGAGCTGCGGCGGCGGGTCTAGTCGCAAATGGCGACAAGACTAAAAAGTCTTGTCGCCATTTGTGAATTCTAAGTCGCATTGGCGACCATTTTGGTCACCATCTGGAGCCCTGAGTGGGGTGTTATATAACAATATACTTTCATAATAGTGTATTTGGGTAATGCAGAATTTTTTTTCTGTTTTGCTGCGTTCCCTCTGCTACACACAGTGACAAACATTACAGGAAAAAATAGTATTATAACTGGTGTGATAGACCAGTGGCCCCCCAAAATGACATATTGAAGCGGGGTTTTATATAAGAATATACTTTTATAATAGTGTATTTGGGTACTGCAGAAATTTAGCCTCTTTCGCTGCGTTACCTCTGCTACACACAGTGACAAAATTTACTGGAATTTTTTTTTATAACTGGTGTCATATACCAGTGGCCCCCCAAAACAACAGATTGAAGCGGGGGGTTATATACCTTCTTCCACATACACTGTGCTTCTCTAGAGACTTTTGTCATAGGGTCATTTAAAAAACGACAGGCAGAGGAAGAGGCAGGCCGTTCCGCAGGGGTGGTAGGGGTAGGGCAGGAGCACCAGGCCGGAGCCAAAGTCGGAAGTTGCAGAAGGTGCGTTCGATTACGTCAAAGGACGCACCAGTCTTGGTTGAGTGGCTCACTCAGCCTTCCGCTTCTGCACCCTCCTCATCCTCTCTATCTGCACCCTTTTCACTCTCTGCTGTGTACACCCCCAAAGACACCACCACCAACACCACCACCACCATATACCCTCAACTTGAGTCACAGGAATTATTTTCCGATCCATCACAAGACATTTCCGATGCGCAGCCATTCTTGGCATTGGATCAGGAAGAGGAGGTAGCAACAGCCGCCACTCAGCAGTCTGACAACAGTACCCAGATCAGCCCAAGGAGGTTGGTCCCCGCTGTTGCTGCCTACTCCGAGATCTCTAATGTTGAAGGTGACGTTGATGATGACGTGTCTATGGACGTAACGTGGGTGCCCACAAGAGAGGAAGAGGAGGGGAGTTCAGAGGGAGAGATGGACCAGCAGATAGGGAGGAGAAGCAGGCCGAACTTACATTGCACAGGAGGGACAAACCAGACTGCTAATGTATCAGGAGTGAGCCATAAACCATGTACTGTCACATCTGGCGCTTACAGGACGCCGGCACATGGCTCCATAGTGTGGGCTTTTTTAAATGTGTCAGCTGCTGACAATAGTGTTGCCATCTGCAGCCTTTGCAGTCGACGCATAAGTCGCGGTGTCGGTGGGTAATAATTCAATTAAGAATTATTAATTATGGTCATAAAAATTATTAATCATAAAAAAATAAAATTTATAAAATTTGTCATAAATTCTTAAAATCATGACCTGGTGAATTGTAGACAACCTAATTGATACAATTCACATCTGAGTCCGACTATTTCCTCAGATAAATAAGTTCTTTTTGACGTGAGATGATGTTAATGATAAAATGTAGTTCTGCAGTATACAATAATACACAGGTATTATAAAAATATGCAGATTTATTGGTTACAAGATTATAAACATATAGAAGTAAATAAACACAAAGATACATGCAAATGAATATATATATAGTGTTAATATAAAGCATTACAAGCTTAACAATACATGTGAGTGGAAATAACTTGTCACATTATAACAAAGCTATCATTAGGTTAGGATATCAAAATATGAACATAAGCTATAGGGATTAATTCTGACACTTGTAGCAATTAGAGACAGACCTCTAGGCGTCTCTTTTGAATGTTTCTCACACTTAATTTATGGCTCGTAAATGGCTTGTTTTCTCACAGAGATATCAGTACCTCCTCTGTCATACCAAAGATGTGATTAATTGTTACAAAATACACATCTTCACAGACACTCTTCTAATGAGAAATATATATATAATATACTGGATACATGTTGTCTTCGTAACATATAACAATATAATATAAACAAATATATATATGTTCTACTGATTGTCATATGCTAAGGACTAAGGCTCATTAAATGAATACATACATATTATATATTTTATTTCATTAATAAATGCCTAATTGTATAGGTAATTATCACCAGCTGCATAAAGCTTATCTTTTACTCCCGTCATAAATTTAAGTAAGTAAACAAGGCGGATTCTTCTCAGACTGGTACATTCATGAGAAGGATAACACTGAAGAGTATAAACCTTTGTGTGACCTTAATTTGCCCTACTAAAGACATACAAAATTGCAACTATAGTTGAGCATGGCTCTTAAAGGCAATGAACATCCATTTTGACAATAATGAATTGGATATCAATGCATTTACCTATGAAAAGGCACAACAAATCCCCCCTTTTCAGCATATTCAATTTCGTTATTAGAAGGTTGAATAGGCTGAAATGCAATAAAGGGCTAAATGCTCCAAATCATTATGGATTGGGGAACGCAAGTTTTACCCTGGAATAAATTTATCACAATTTTGTGTGTACTTTTACAACACAAACTTTACACACAAACTTTACGATTAGTTTAACAACAAGTAGGTTACGTTCCTTGTATTAGTGATAAACGTGCCGGTTTATAGAACGCATATTATACAATTGTTTCGTTCTTTTCTTTTATGACCACTGTAGAGAGAAAGACGTTTCGGTCATTTTCTGGACTTTCTGGAAACGTGTCTCTAGTTAAGATCTTTCTTTGGTCCTCTAACTCAATAACGTTGCTGCTAAAATGAAAAACTGGAAGTAATCGCTTCCTGGCTGGTCAGCAACTTGGCAACTCGATTTAGCGAGCGGTGCTTGGCATCATATCTTCATGTCTGCGATCTCGAATACTTTGTCATGTTGCACTGGTGTGATGTACTTTTGCAGCGGCTGTCGAATCTCCTGGGGCTCTGCCCACTTGTCCCTCCTGGATACATCTTGGATACATCTGGGTTGGCTCCGACTGGACGTCTCTTGCGTCACGGATAGCCTTGACCTCAGGTTCTCTTGGTTCCGGATACAAAGACTTTTAGGATTCCGCCATCTGTCCTTCCATCAACACGTGATCCCATCTTGGGCCATCATCTAAACTTAAGAAAACAACAGACAGTATGAGTAACAACGCAGCAAAAACTTTATCAGACATATACCTGCCTATTCTAGGCCTTTGACTTATGCCATACTTTAGCCAGCAGCAAGTTGAGGACTTTTATGTTTGTTTGTTTTTTTTCAAAGAAAAACAAACTACAGGGTACCATGAATAGATATAACTATTCTTCCTCTGCTAGGCTAATGCAGCCTTAGGTGTTATGCCTATTTAGGATAATAACCCAATCAATACTTTGAGACTACCTCGAAACAGAGTAATATATATGCGTCCATATATCTGCATGGAATACAGTGACGACAAGTTAGTCACAATTGATAGACAAACAATATGGTTAGTATAACTGTTCAGTCTCTTTTCAGTCATACAATACCACCACCAATCATATGAAATTTATGATGTGTCTCCATCTTCAAATTTTTGATTTTTCAATCTCAGTTCAGCTCTTGGCATTTTTAGCACTGAAAAAAAAACTCTACACAAACATTATGTTAATAATCCTGTGGA
This sequence comes from Bufo bufo, assembly GCF_905171765.1. Lineage (NCBI taxonomy): Eukaryota > Metazoa > Chordata > Amphibia > Anura > Bufonidae > Bufo > Bufo bufo. Next base: position 277,447,119 of record NC_053394.1, on the reverse strand, counting down.
AAAAATTGATTAGTAATCAATATCAATCATTTATTGATTTGCTATAATTATTAATTTAGTGAAGCCGTTTGCTTCGTTTATTGGACATTCCTATGTCAGCAAAGTATTAAACAACTTTTCCTCTACTCTTTATTCACTTCATGAGATAAAGAATTTACATTTAATAGAGTTGGGAGACTCTTACTCTTCCTTTTCATTAGTCTGACTTAAGAAATCAGCTCGCAGCGCAGCTTTGCGACCTCTGACCTTTTCACTGACATCTACCTAGATTTAGGAATGTGCTCCTCACCCCTCCCTTAGTAGACTTTTTAAGGCAATTAGGGTTAGTTAACAGAGCTATTTAAATACAGATTTGTGCTTTGCACTATTAAAACAAATTAGCAGGTTTTAGATACTCTGCTTAAAAAATAATTCACAAACAAATAAAACTAAAAAAAATCTGAAACGATTAATCAGAGTGAGATAAAAAACAATTCCCCCCTTAGGGGATTATCATATCTGCACCAATTGCAGATTGTACATTAGGATCCTATAAGAAAGCATGGTTACATTAGCATACATAGCAATTAACCTGTTTAAAACTGTTCTCTTATAGATTCTATTTATCAATAACATTGGGTCAGACTTTATGTATAAAGTTCCTCTATTATCCTGTAACGCCCTGAGCTACTAAACTCAACCTCCCTGTATATGGGGGTAAATCTCCAACTATGGGAGTTAACTGGCCAGGAATTAATAGGAAGGTTCCTGAGTCAAACAAAGGACTAGAACCGGACCCTGTACCGCCTAGGCTAATGAGACCTACATCTGTTCCCTATCTTGGGACAATTTACTATTAATTTCTGGCGATACAAAAACATCAATTATGTTTAGCATAGACAAACAACTCCTGAGTTGATTTACATGTCATGCACTGGTTGCATTCGTGTAATAACACTTTACTGCAACAACTCATCTGCGGTTCTGGTATGGGCTTAACCCCTTCAGTACCAGGACATTCATATTGACTGTATATACCACGCCCTTCTAAGGGTTGTAAATGTGATCTGGCTGTAGCATTCTAATGCCAGCAACAATATACATGACAATTTATCATTAATATGTCATCTCATCAATCAGTTCTCGCTGGGGCCTCCATTTATGTCGGTGGGTAATAATTCAATTAAGAATTATTAATTATGGTCATAAAAATTATTAATCATAAAAAAATAAAATTTATAAAATTTGTCATAAATTCTTAAAATCATGACCTGGTGAATTGTAGACAACCTAATTGATACAATTCACATCTGAGTCCGACTATTTCCTCAGATAAATAAGTTCTTTTTGACGTGAGATGATGTTAATGATAAAATGTAGTTCTGCAGTATACAATAATACACAGGTATTATAAAAATATGCAGATTTATTGGTTACAAGATTATAAACATATAGAAGTAAATAAACACAAAGATACATGCAAATGAATATATATATAGTGTTAATATAAAGCATTACAAGCTTAACAATACATGTGAGTGGAAATAACTTGTCACATTATAACAAAGCTATCATTAGGTTAGGATATCAAAATATGAACATAAGTTATATACATTACTTCTGTTCAGAGAAAACCTCATGATATCAGGATGGGCATGTCTAATCCTAGACATCAATATAGAATGCTAAATACATTCTGCCCCCCCAACCAACTACACATCACATGACTTCAGGCATGGGCAAATCCATCCAAGGATATAACTTAGAAAAGATAACTATATCCTTCCGCCCCATCCTGGACTATTTTCAAATATATAAAATTGGTAAGACTATTAAGACAAATAACAGGGATCTAGAATTTTTCTAGACCATATCTTAAATGGAAGGACTTGAAATAAGTCCTTCTTGTGGGAATCCATCACTTAGCTTGGCGAAGAATGTTCTATCAATATATATATATATAAAAGCAATCATTTAATGCTTTACTAGATTATGAGTCTAGATTCTTCTGCAGGTAGAATGAAGCCTCACAATACGCTAAGACTACATCTCAATATGGAGATGATCAATTAATTTAATTATTTATTTATTCGCCAATCTAGATGGTATAATTTCACCCACACTATCAAATTAGTCTTAATAAAATGAAATATCATTTTCTGTGTCTCTTACCAAGTCCTAGTAGGAATCTTACTTCTGCTCCTAGGAAAGCTGGGTGGTCCATCATAGCACATCTCACCATGGCTTTCCTCTTGATAGACCTCAACTTCTCTTCTCCTCTCTTTCTTTCTTTTTCTTTTTCTTCTCACTTTCTCTTACTTTCTCTCTATGGCTTATGATCCCAAACTTATCAGTTAGACACACCTTCCTAGTTTGGGAACTTTCCAATCATTGTCGGATGGGCGTGACCATTGATAAAATGTGACATCATAACCTTACCCAGAATGCACTTTTGCTACTGTTGTAATGTCACCTACTGATACCTAGGTGGCACTGCGGTATAAGCTATCTGCATCATAGTATAAAGGGTTAACTTATGTAAGTCTGAATATACATTTTGACCTTAGAAGCTTTAATTCAAAGCTATAGGGATTAATTCTGACACTTGTAGCAATTAGAGACAGACCTCTAGGCGTCTCTTTTGAATGTTTCTCACACTTAATTTATGGCTCGTAAATGGCTTGTTTTCTCACAGAGATATCAGTACCTCCTCTGTCATACCAAAGATGTGATTAATTGTTACAAAATACACATCTTCACAGACACTCTTCTAATGAGAAATATATATATAATATACTGGATACATGTTGTCTTCGTAACATATAACAATATAATATAAACAAATATATATATGTTCTACTGATTGTCATATGCTAAGGACTAAGGCTCATTAAATGAATACATACATATTATATATTTTATTTCATTAATAAATGCCTAATTGTATAGGTAATTATCACCAGCTGCATAAAGCTTATCTTTTACTCCCGTCATAAATTTAAGTAAGTAAACAAGGCGGATTCTTCTCAGACTGGTACATTCATGAGAAGGATAACACTGAAGAGTATAAACCTTTGTGTGACCTTAATTTGCCCTACTAAAGACATACAAAATTGCAACTATAGTTGAGCATGGCTCTTAAAGGCAATGAACATCCATTTTGACAATAATGAATTGGATATCAATGCATTTACCTATGAAAAGGCACAACAGCGGTAAGCCCAACACTCACCTAGGGACGACCGCCTTAAGAAGGCACCTGGCCTCCCATCACCGAGCCCAGTGGGAGCAACGCCGTCAGAACCCACAAAGCCACACTCCAGGCTCTCACCATCCAGCCTCTTCTCCTTCTCCTCTCTCCTCACAATTGTCCTCCACTCCACCTTCCATCATGCCGTCCTCACGTTTGTCTGGAAAAAGGCAGGCTTCCGTGGCCCAAATGTTCGAGCGTAAAAAAATGGTGATGCTGGATAACCCTCTTGCCCAACGGTTGACCGCTAGCTTGTCGGAAGCCCGCCAACTACTGCCATATAAACTTGTGGACTCGGAACACCACAATGGAAGGTCCCAGGAAGGAAACATTTCTCGCAGAAGGGCATCCCAGAGCTATATGGCCACGTTCAGCGGCAAGTTAATGTATCTCTGGCGCACAGTGTCGGTGCCAAGATACATCTGACCACAGACAAGTGGTCTAGCAAACACGGGCAGGGAAGGTATATAACTTTTACTGCCTACTGGGTGAACCTTCTGACGGCCGTCAAGCATGTAACCCGTGACACCCGTGTAGATTTGGTTTTACAGCCACGGATTGCATGCAGGCCTGCCTCTTTTTCTCCTCCTCCTACTCCATCCTCCCTCTCCTCCTCGGCTGACTCCTCCTTTTCCGCTGCTACCGTCTCTTCTGCTGCGCCGCCCAAGATCCCCAGAACCTATTCGACATGCCAGGTGAGACATTGCCATGCTGTGCTGCGTCTGTTGTGCCTAGAAGCCAAGAGCCACACTGGTCCTGCACTCTTTCAGCTTTGCGTTCACAGGCAGATCAGTGGCTAACACCGCTCAGTTTGACAGTTGGTAAAGTGGTGTGCGACAACGGTGCCAATCTGCTGAGCGCGCTGAAACAGGGCAAAATTACACACGTGCCATGCATGGCACACGTCCTGCACGATTCGTTGTCAAATACCCTGGGGTCCAGGGTGTCTTGCGGCAGGCCAGGAAAATCTCGGGCCATTTCAGAAGATGTTACACGGCCATGGCTCCCCTTGCTGACATTCAGCGGCGACACAACCTCCCCGTCAGACGTCTTATTTGTGACTGCCCGACGTGATGGAACTCAACCTTGTATATGCTCGATAGGCTGCTCCAGCAGAAACGTGCAGTTAACGACTACCTGTACGAATTCTGCGGCAGGACAGGTTCTGGGGAGCTTGGTTTTTTTCACCGCGCCAGTGGCTGCTCATGCACGACGCATGCAGACTTCTGCGGCCATTTGATGAGATCACCAAACTGGTCAGTCGCAGCCAGGGCGATATCAGTGACATTGTACCTTTTGCCTTCTTTCTGGAGAGTGCATTGCGTCGTGTCATTGATCAAGCCGTTGAGGAGCAGGAGCTGGAAGATGAGGAAGTCGCAATGCTGGATGAATTCCCAGGGGGGGGCTACTCCATCTGAGACAAGTCAACAACAGGAGGCTGAAGAGGAGTCAGAGGAGGATGGTGCCGGGGCGGATGAGGAGGAGCAAGAAGAGCATGCTTTAAACCTTTCTGGGATCCCTGGTGTTGTCCGTGGATGGGGGGAGGATAACGAGGAAGACATTATCCTGGATGATGAGCAGGAGCCAGGCCACTACACCGCTTCCAGTTTAGTGCAAATGGGGGCCTTCATGCTCCAGTGTTTTAAGAGGGACCCCCGTATAAAAAGCATAAAGGGCAAGGACCAGTACTGGGTGGCAACGTACTTAGACCCCCGGTACAAACAAAAAATGGCAGAAATGTTACCACCATCACAGAGGGCTATCAGAATGCAGCATTTCCAGACCTTGCTTCGAGAAATGCTGCATTCTGCTTTTGTGGGCGCTGGCAGAGGAATTTCCACTCACAGAGAAACAGTTGCGGGTACCAATCCAACAGCGCCTGCAAGAAGAGGGTGGTTTGAAGATGTGTTGGTCACTTCTGATATGAGATCATTCTTTCAGCCGACCCGACAGCTGTCCTCCGGATCCAGCATCAGGGAACGCCTAGACCGACAGGTGTCCCACTACATCGGGTTAACGGCCGATGTGGACGCTCTGAGAAGTGATGAACCCCTGGACTACTGGGTGGGCAGGCTTGACCTCTGGCCAGAGCTTGCACAATTTGCAATGGAACTGTTGGCTTGCCCTTCGTCAAGTGTCCTGTCCGAAAGGACGTTCAGCGCAGCAGGGGGGATCGTGACCGATAAGCGCACTCGCCTAGCTCACGACAGTGTTGACTACCTCACATTTCTAAAAATGAATGAGGCATGGATCTCGGAGGAATTCAACACATGTGACCAGTAGACCATGTTTGATTCTAATTGCTCATGACAGCCCACAAATATCCACCACCACCCATAACAATTTATGGTCCCTGTCTTCGGTAAATACAGCGGCATAAAAGGCCTTTTATGTCCGTTGAATGCCTAATTTTTGGGGCCTGTAATGGCCGACACTTATTTATCCTGTGAATGCCTAATGTACCACCGGCCACAGAATAAAAAATGCTTTGCTGTCAGGTGAACGCCTGTTTTTCAAATTTTTGGGGCCTGTACTGGCCAACACTTACTTCTTTATCCTGTGAATGCCTAATTTTTCAGACTGGAATTGAAAATCAATGGGTCTGTAAACGTTCCGCTAAATTGTGGAACGGATGCGGACCCATTTTACAGATGTGTGAATGGACCCTATATGTATTTGACATGTACTGTATTTACCGGCTGCTGTCAGTTCTGGCTGATTTAGGCCAAGCTATTACACTAAAACAGAGCAATATTACAAAAAAACTAAATACACGTTATAACTGTATAAACGATTTATATAACTTATTATAAAAAAAAATAAAAAAATTATGGCAACTTTTCAAATAGCAGGATCATCTCCTGCACCCCCTTCATGGCCTGGCTGTCATGCCTTGCTCAGACTCTATGCGGAGGTCTGCCAGATTGGCAGCACGTGTTTAGTCATTTGTTTTGTTTTGGAGTCGTGCTAGATCCGCCTCCCTTCAGGTGCACTGGGTCGGGTCGTTGGTTTAAATTACTCTCACTCCCAGTGTGCCGTGCGGGTTATAGCTTCTGTCAGGCTGTGGAAGCAAGGAGTGAAGGATTGGCTTTTCCTGCTCAGATAAGATAAGTTGGTTTCTGTTTTCTTTGGTTTGCTGTCTTGGCTGTTCGAGTGTTGTCTGTCCCCTCCTAGTTCTGAGGGAGCAGGCTGCCCCTTTTCCCCTTTCACCATCTCAGGGATTCTAGGGTATTCTCAGCCCAGGCACGAGGACACATTATTCCCACCTTTAGGGTCTGAATGTGGGCAAAGCAGAATAGGGAGAGCGGTTAGGGATTTGCTAGGAGGTGACCTTATCCCCAGCTTCTCGCCTAGACAACTTGTTGGTTTAGTTATCTGTGTATCTTATATCCTGTCCGCCGTGACACCGACGTTGCCTCTCCTCCATGGCCTTCATGCGCTCCTGAAAGGCCCACATATCGTTGCACTGCTCCTTCTGCATTTTAGCCAATTTGGCCTTCAATGTCTTCAGTACTGTTTTAAAAAATATATATATGAACATTATCTGCAATTCTTATTAAACCTTTAAACCTTTATTTTGTGGTGCATCTGACTTTATGATTGCTATTACACCTTTTTGTGATAAAAATGCCTTTTTTAGAGTTTAAAATTTTTGTTTTGAAAGGTGTCCACCTGAGGGGTTAGTTGGTATGATATTTTTATACAGCTGGTTGTTACAGATGCGGCAAGACCTAATATTTTTCCATATTTTTTTGTTATTTCTATTTTACACAATAAAAGCATTGTTGAACCAAAAACAATTCATGCTTTACTGTCTCCATAGTTTGAGAGCCATATTATTGTTTTTATTTGGCGATTGTCTAATGTTAGGGTCTCTTTTTTGGCAGAATGAAATGACCGATTGTTACTATTTGGGGGGGCATATGCCTTTTTTGATAGCTTGGTGTTGCACTTTTAGTGATGTTAGGTGAGTAAATTAGTATTTTTTTTAATTGTTTATTTTTTTTATTTTTACAGTGTTCACCTGAGGGGTTAGATCATAGGATATTTTTATAGAGACGGTCGATATGCACACGGCGGTACTAAATACTAAACTGTTTGTCTATTTTTTTATTTAAAGTCTTTATACACATAAATCTTAATACGTTAGTTTGTGATATTTATGATGATTATATAGTTTATTAGTTAGTGATATTTCAGTACAGTATAATTTTATTTTGTTTGTTAGTTAGTAATAGTTCTATAGAGTTTAGTATTATTTATTCGTTAAGTTAATGGTTTTAATGTAGATTAAAGAGTTATTGTCCAGTGTTCTTTTTTGTATTACTATTGTGTATGTTGCCGCCTCATTGTTGGCCCTTTTAATGTTTATGTACATGTTATGGATACATAATCATATTGCTATGTGCACATATTTACCCTCCTGGCAGGGGCTGGTGATCGCCTCCTCTTCCTCCGAGTCCTGAGATGGGGTAGTGCTGGAGGGTCCATCACTTTCCACCTCCACCTCTTTAACTTCTCCCACATCTGGTGTGGGTGGCTCAATAGGCTGGGAGGGTCCGGCCTCCTCCTCCTCAACCTCCACCACCTTCACGGCCTCCACCGATCGCTTTCTCCGAATGGAGGGAATAGGAGCTTCTGTGATCACAGAATGTTCAGAGTTTAGATAAACAACTCCAAAATCTTAACAACATTAGATATAAAGAAATTCAAATATGGAGGGATCTTTATATAATTGCAGTGGCTGTCAGCTTTATGACGCATAACTAAATCAAAAATGAACAGCATGGAAAAAGACATCCCCTACACAGTGTCTTGATGAAACAATAGGGCGAGAGGAGACCCATGGGATGGGATTATCTCCTGAGTGTATCATAGGATGATCTACTTCTCTACACCAGAGTCGGCTACTTCTTAATCCCATCACTAACACAATAGAACAAAGAACAAATAAACTAACACATTCATTGGGAGTCTCAGTGCAGAGTTAACCCTTATTACGTTTATGGATTCACACCATTTAATGGGGAACAGGAAAGATGTGGCCTATAAACTCAACCAAAAAATAATGGTTTATAGTTCCCTCTAACCCAAATAGGTCAGAGTGGGGGTCTCCATAGTCCTGGGTCAATACCCCGTAGGAAGGAGGCTAGCCCTCAGGCTTCTACTGCAGACACAGTGATGGTTCAGTCCGTCACTTGTCTGGCACAAAGCCAACACATCACATCACACAAAGAACACCATCCCTACAATGAAACATGGTGGTGGCAGCATCCTGCTGTGGGGATGTTTTTCAGAAGCCAGGACTGGGAAACTGGTCAGAGTTGAGGGAAACATGGACAGGGATATTCTTGAGCAAAACCTGTACCACTCTGTGCGTGATTTGAGGCTAGGACGGAGGTTCACCTTCCAGCAGGACAATGACACCAAACACACTGCTAAAGCAACACTTGAGTGGTTTAAGGGGAAAGATATAAAGTCAAAGCCCAGATCTCAATCCAATAGAAAATCTGTGGTCAGACTTAATGATTGCTGTTCACAAGCGCAAACCATCCAATTGGAAGGAGCTGAATCAGTTTTGCAAGGAGGAATGGGCAAAAATCCCAGTGGTAAGATGTGGCAAGCTCATAGAGACTTATCCAAAGCGACTTGGAGCTGTGATTGCTAAAAAAGGTGGCTCTGCAAAGTATTGACTTTAGGGGGGTGAATAGTTATGCACATTGACCTTTTCTATTATTTTGTCCTATTTTTTGTATGCTTTTCAACTAACCAATTTAAAAAAAGGTCTAAGTTGTTCGCATGTTTTACACATTAAATGATGCAAATCCCTAAAAAATCCATGTTAATTCCAGTGGGTGAGGCAACAAAAAAAAGAACGAAGTCAAGGGGGGTGAATACTTTTGCTTAGCACTGTATACATTATAGTGTTGGCAAAACATACAAAAGTTATTTACGCATGTACCTGGGCATTTTTCGTCCCAGATTTTTATAAACCGGGGCAGTCTTCTCTTCATGTCTGACCATTTTTTTATAATGGCCAGACGGTGGTGTTTTACACTCGTTTGGCGCCAGATATCATAGGCCAGCTCCCGCACAATTCGCTGCTTCTCGGCGTGGGACCAGGTGCGGTCATATCCCCGCCCCAACATCCGCTGCAAGATAAAAATGCAAGCATATAATCCCAATTTTTAACAATAATAGTATTGAAAATAATTTACTCAAGTAAACTGCAAAAAGTATTTAATGCTTTGAAGTGGAAATATTAGATTTTGGCTGCCTGCACACGGGCGTGTTTTTTCACAACTACGGACCGTACAAACTCGTCCTGCAGAGTGGACGAACACACGGCGTCATTGGATGCTATGACGACGTGCGCTTCTGGCCACCACCGCTGTACTGTGATACACCTGTATGATCTATACAAGTGTATTAATGTACACCGGTGGCGGCAAGAAGCGCACGGCGTCATAGCGAGTTAGCAACCAATGAAGCCGTGCGCTCTTCCACTCTGCAGGACAGCAGCCCGGGTTTTACGGTCCGTAGTTGTGAAAAAACACGCGCGTGTGCATGTGGCCTTACTGTTACGGTTAGAAGATGGGATTGTATTATGACTGTATGTGGGTGGGGTCTGAGCTATCAGATATTGTCCAGCTAAGCAGAGATGTACCTGTCTAGTGAAGTGGCGGAACGGTATGGGGTGTACAGCTGGTTCGCCTCCCCGGGATGCACCATGGGTAACTCTAAATGAACCAGCAAATACTGGCGGTCTGACAAAGAAAGCTTCTCCTGAGTCCTGACCAACAGGATACAAACTATAATCTATAGACTCTTTGTATGTGTGCAGTATATAGTGTGTGTCTGTGGTATATAGTGTGTGTGTGCGGTATATAGTGTGTGTCTACGGTATATAGTGTGTGTGTGCGGTATAAGGGAAAAATCAATAATATCTAGTGAGACCTTATAAAATGTGAAGTTTGGTGCACTTAAGAATAATTAGAATCGCAGAAGGTCGCACTGGCAATTTTTTGATAACACTCTTTATGCATATAAAGCGATTGTTCAGACATGCTGGTGAAATGTAATCAAATACACTACTTTAATGTAAGATTACTTACAGTCACCAGGAGTTATTCCTCTTCGTCGCTGAACTTCGTTCCAACCATCGCATCCATCTAATTGCTAGTCGGTGCAAACCAGGTGCTATAGGCCACGCCTTCCTAGCGCATGTGCTCCTGCGATTAATACTTTGCCGAAATTTCGCCGAAAAAAATGAATGCTTGTCGATCGCAGATTCGCTTAATACTTCTGGTATGTCAGTGTCCATGTTGTGGTACTATGTGTGCGCATCTACTAAGTATTTTGTGGCTGCAAATATGACCTGGAGGTTTTTCATGTTCTCCTGCCATTAAAATTAATGGGACCCCCGCGAACCGGCGGTTCGCAAACATTTGAGCGAATTCAAGCGATCGCGTTCACGAACCGTCCCATCAGATGTTGGTCCATCACTAAACAGTATCTAAAGGGTGTATCTTACAATGACATATGCAGCAAAGGCTGCAAAATTAAGATTTTTGCCCTAAATGGGTGTTTTTTTAATACCAGAATAGCACAGCAGTATCTAAAGTGTGTTTCTCACACGTACAGATGCAGACAAGGCCACAAATAAAAAAAATTGCCCAAAATGGGTGTTTATTTAATACTAGAATAGCACAGCAGTATGTAAAGGGTGTATCTCACAATGACAGATGCAGCAAAGGCTGCAAAATTAAGATTTTTGCCCTAAATGGGTGTTTTTTTAATAGCAGAGTAGAACAACATTATTTAAGGGTGTATCTCACACGTAAAGATGCAGACAAGGCTGCAAAATTAAGATTTTTGCACTAAATGTGTTTTTTTATACCAGAATATGACAGCAGTATATAACGTTTGAATTTCACACGTACAGATGCAAACAAGGCCACAAATTAAGTATTTTGCCCAAAATGGGTGTTTTTTTAATACCAGAATAGCACAGCAGTATCTAAAGTGTGTATCTCACACTGACAGATGCAGACAAGGCCACAAATTAAGTATTTTGCCCTAAATGGGTGTTTTTAAAACCCAGAAAATTATAGCTGTATTTCTAGCTTAAATTGCACACTGACTAATGCGGCAGAGGCCCCAGATGGAGGGTATTGCCAAAAATTTGCGTTTTTTCATAGCCAGAAAATTATTGAAGTATTTCAAGCTTATTTTTAACAATCACAGATGCAGCAAAGGCTGCAATATTAAGTACTTTGCCCAAAATTGGTGTTTTTTTTAAAACAGAATATGACAGCAGTATATAACGCTTGAATTTCACACACACAGATGCAGCAAGGGCTGTAAAATTTAGCATTTTGCCCAAAAAGGGTGTTTTTTAAAACCCAGAAAATTATATAAATTGCACACTGACTAATGCGGCAGAGGCCCAAGATGGAGGTTATTGCCAAAAATGGGTGTTTTTTTAAAACCCAGAAAATTATTGAAGTATTTCAAGCTTGTTTTAATAATAGCAGATGCAGCAAAGGGTGCAATATTAAGTACTTTGCCCAAAATGGGTGTTTTTTTAATAACAAAATATGACAGCAGTATATAACACTTGAATTTCACACTGACAGATGCAAAAAGGGCTGTAAAATTGAGTATTTTGCCCAAAAAGGGTGTTTTTTAAAACCCAGAAAATTATAGCTGTATTTCTAGCTTAAATTTCACACTGACTAATGCGGCATAGGCCCCAGATGGAGGGTATTGCCAAAAATGGGTGTTTTTTAAAACCCAGAAAATTATTAAAGTATTTAAAGCTTGTTTTAACAATAACAGATGCAGCGCAGGCTGCAATATTAAGTACTTTGCCCAAAAAGGGTGTTTTTTTAATAACAAAATATGACAGCAGTATATAACGCTTGAATTTCACACTGACAGATGCAACAAGGGCTGTAAAATTGAGTATTTTGCCCAAAAAGGGTGTTTTTTAAAACCCAGAAAATTATAGCTGTATTTCTAGCTTAAATTTCACACTGACTAATGCGGCAGAGGCTCCAGATGGAGGGTATTGCCAAAAATGGGTGTTTTTTCAAAGCCAGAAAGTTATTGAAGTACAGTTGCAAGAAAAAGTATGTGAACCCTTTGAAATGGTATGGATTTCTGCACAAATTGGTCATAAAATGTGATCTGATCTTCATCTAAGTCACAACAATAGACAATAACAGTCTGCTTAAACTAATAACACACAAAGAATTAAATGTTACCATGTTTTTATTGAACACACCATATAAACATTCACAGTGCAGGTAGAAAAAGTATGTGAACCCTTGGATTTAATAACTGGTTGAACCTCCTTTGGCAGCAATAACTTCAACCAAACGTTTCCTGTAGTTGCAGATCAGATGTGCACAACGGTCAGCAGTAATTCTTGACCATTCCTCTTTACAGAACTGTTTCAGTTCAGCAATATTCTTGGGATGTCTGGTGTGAATCACTTTCTTGAGGTCATGCCACAGCATCTCAATCGGGTTGAGGTCAGGACTCTGACTGGGCCACTCCAGAAGGCGTATTTTCTTCTGTTTAAGCCATTCTGTTGTTGATTTACTTGTATGCTTTGGGTCGTTGTCCTGTTGCAACACCCATCTTCTGTTGAGCTTGAGCTGGTGGACAAATGACCTTAAGTTCTCCTGCAAAAGGTCTTGATAAACTTGGGAATTCATTTTTCCTTTGACGTTAGCAATCCGTACAGGCCCTGACGCAGCAAAGCAGCCCCAAACCATGATGCCCCCACCACCATACTTCACAGTTGGGATGAGGTTTTGATGTTGGTGTGCTGGGCCTCTTTTTCTCCACACATAGTGTTGTGTGTTTCTTCCAAACAACTCAACTTTGGTTTCATCTGTCCACTGAATATTTTGCCAGTACTGCTGTGGAACATCCAGGTGCTCTTGTGCAAACTGTAAACGTGTAGCAATGTTTTTTTTGGACAGCAGTGGCTTCCTCTGTGGTATCCTCCCATGAAATCCATTCTTGTTTAGTGTTTTACAAATCGTAGATTCGCTAACAGGGATGTTAGCATATGCCAGAGACTTTTGTAAGACTTTAGCTGACACTCTAGGATTCTTCCTCACCTCATTGAGCAGTCTGCGCTGTGCTCTTGCAGTCATCTTTACAGGACGGCCACTCCTAGGGAGAGTAGCAGCAGTGCTGAACTTTCTTAATTTATATACAATTTGTCTTACCGTGTACTGATGAACAGCAAGGCTTTTGGAGATACTTTTATAACCCTTTTCCAGCTTTATGCAAGTCAACAATTCTTAATCGTAGGTCTTCTGAGAGCTATTTTGTGCGAGGCATCATTCACATCAGGCAATGCTTCTTGTGAAAAAGCAAACCCAGAACTGGTGTGTGTTTTTTATAGGGCAGGGCAGCTGTAACCAACATCTCCAATCTCATCTCATTGATTGGACTCCAGTTGGCTGACACCTCACTCCAATTAGCTCTTGGAGATGTCATTAGTCTAGGGGTTCACATACTTTTTCCACCTGCACTGTGAATATTTACATGGTGTGTTCAATAAAAACATGGTAACATAATTTTTTTTGTGTGTTATTAGTTTAAGCAGACTGTGATTGTCTATTGTTGTGACTTAGATGAAGATCAGATCACATTTTATAACCAATTTGTGCAGAAATCCATATAATTCCAAAGGGTTCACATACTTTTTCTTGCAACTGTATTTCAAGCTTGTTTTAACAATAACAGATGCAGCAAAGACTGCAATATTAAGTACTTTGCCCAAAAAGGTGTTTTTTTTACTAACAGAATATGACAGCAGTATATAATGCTTGAATTTCACACGTACAGATGCAGCAAGGGCTGTAAAATGTAGTATTTTGCCCAAAAAGGGTGTTTTTTAAAACCCAGAAAATAAAACAACATTTCTAGCTTAAATTGCGCACTGACTAATGCGGCAGAGGACCAAGATGGAGGGTATTGCCAAAAATGGGTGTTTTTTCAAAGCCAGAAGATTATTGAAGTATTTCAAGCTTGTTTTAACAATACCAGATGCAGCAAAGATTGCAATATTAAGTACTTTGCCCAAAATGGGTGTTTTTTTTTACTATTAGAATATGACAGCAGTATATAACGCTTGAATTTCACACGTACAGATGCAGCAAGGGCTGTAAAATTGAGTATTTTGCCCAAAAAGGGTGTTTTTTAAAACCCAGAAAATTATAGCTGTATTTCTAGCTTAAATTGCACACTGACTAATGCGGCAAAGGCACCAGATGTAGGATATTGCCAAAAATTTGTGTTTTTTTAAACCCAGATTATTATTGCAGTATTTCAAGCTTGGATTTCAATGTTACAAAAGCACATGTGCATTGCTGGTGCACTGAGATTACATAAAATGGCCGTACCGCCCACCTAACTAACAGACGGATAAAAGTTATTTTTGTCTGTCACTGGGCTCAGGGCAGGGTAAAAGGATTGTGCACTGCACCCACACAACTAAATCTATGTAGATCGCTGAGTTCAATTGCAGTTCTGATTAAAGTTTCTTTCCTATTCTCTCCCTCACAGCAGCAGCATCCTCTCCCTACACTAGTAACAGCAGAGTGACGTGCAGCGCTACATGACTCCAGATTATATAGAGGCTGGCTCACATGCTGGACTGGCCAATCACAGACATGCCATTAGTATGCATGGCTGTGATGGCTTCTGAGGGCACAGAGTTCAGCAGAGCTCTGCAGCCTTTCAAAAAGCGGCAAGAAATCGCCGAACCCCGAACCCAAACTTTTACTGAAATATCCGGGGTCCAAAAATCTTTACAGTTCGGGTTCGCTCAACCCTAGCCCTGACCAGCAGAAACGCCAAATAATGTTTTGCAGGCTGTAAACACTCTGTGAGGCTCTCCAAGCTACCACCAATGTTTATTCTTCACAAATTCTAATTCTTTTAATTTACTGCTTTACATACAGTTGACAATCTGGCGCAGGATGTTGGGTAGGAAGAGTTGGAAGAGGAGATGCAAATAGATATGTCAGTCAATGAATATCCAGCTGCCAGCACCACCACAACACAGCATGCAACTCCGGAAAATCAGCCGGCAAAACCCAGACCAGTGGCCTAGCTATCAGAATCAAGGCCAGAGACATGATAGACCTGCCCAGAACTTCAAAGGAGGGGGTGTACTCAGCCTGTTTCAGGTTCAGATACTCAGGTACATGATTGATGCTCGTGTGCTCGAGTATCTGAACCGAAACAGTGCTAAGAGACCTTGTTGCGTAGTCTTGCCCCTTACCTTAGACATGTGCCAGAGCGCCACATGAGGTTTACTGGCCTCATAACCAGCATAGTAGATATGCATGTTAGACCACAAGAGCCATTGGAGCTTTATCAATATGTTTAGCAATGGAAATTGCACACACTTTGTCCACCACCACCATACCTAGCCCATGTTGCCCAAGGATACATATGAGCACCACACAAACACGCCTTATTCCCAGGACCAGCAAACATTTTACGGCTAGAACATTCAAATACTGTTCCCAAAAAAGGCACCCTACCTTGGACACTTCCAGACATCTGAAGGAGAGCACGGAGAGGGGATGGCTCCCTTCACATAGTCTTCTGGCACAGTGACCTTTTTGAACTACAATATCTTTCTTTTTTTATATACTGTATTTTTGGACTATAATACGTACTCCCCCCCCCCCCCCCCCCAAAAAAAAAGTGAGGGAAAAGTGACAGTGCGTCTTATAGTCAGAATGCTAATGAGAGCTTCCATCAGCATGCGGGAGGTGAGGCACTGCACAGTACTCATCCTCCCTGGTCTCCTTCCTGGCCCCTCTCTGCAATGAGTCCTGACACTGTAGCAGCAGGATTTAGAGCACGTAGGCAAGCACTATGTAGTCACTGCCTAATAGGACGGTAAAAAGAAAATAATAAATCTTTAATACAAACACTTATTAAAATTTGGCTAATCCCTCTCAAAGTGTATAGAAATAGGCAAATGGGATCTTTACAAAATGAGGGTCAGAGTGAATCCTTCTGGCCCCTAATGGAATGACTACGGGCTCACTACACACTGCTTATGGATGTACACAGTGGTCTATATGTCAGCCACAATGATATCTCACTCCATTGGTGGTGGCAAAAACCTGCGCTGAGTTTATTCACAGTTATGCCATCACCTAAGTTACATTCATCAAGAGTCCCTATCAAGCAAACCTAAGGAAAATACCCCTCCGGTGTCTATGTTACTGCCCACCATGATGGTCGCCTGGGGGACTCCTTGCTACCGCTATAATAGAAGCTACCTAACTATACCCAACCCTCACGTAGGCACGCACTATGGCCCAATGCTGTGCAACATCAGGTCACAGTGCAGCACGGGCCAGAAGAGGACCAGGGAGCAGTGAGTAAGTGGCTGCTGATAGGAGCAGTGAGTAAGAGGCTGATGAGGTCTGATATGAGGCTGATGTGGTCTGTTCTGGGGCTGATGGGGTCTGTTCTGGGGCTGATGGCATCTGTTCTGTGGCTGATAAGGTCTAACATGAGACTGATGGAGCCTGATTCGAGGCTGATGGAGGTTGGGGAGTCTGATCTGAGGCTGATGGAGCTTGGGGGTCTGATCTGAGGTCTGATGAAGAATGGTGGTCTGTTTTTTTTTTTTCTTATTTTCCTCCTCCAAATTCTAGGTGCGTCTTATAGTCCAGTGCATCTTATAGTACAAAAAATACAGTGTATATATATATATATATATATATACATACATACATACACACACACACACACATATATATATTGTGACACAGCGAGAAGGCAAGTATTTTCCTTCCAACATTTGCGGCTGGTCTGGTTTCCAGCCAGGTGAGGTCAAATACCGTACCAGAGTTTAAGGCCCCTTTCACACGGGCGAGTATCCTGCCCGGATGCGATGCGTGAGTTGAATGCCCTGCATCCACACTGAATCAGGACCCATTAATTTCTATGGGGCTGTGCACATAAGCGGTGATTTTCACGCATCACTTGTGTGTTGCGTGAAAATTGCAGCATGTTCTATATTCTGCGTTTTTCACGCAACGCAGGCCCCATAGAAGTGAATGGGGCTGCGTGAAAATCGCAAGCATCCGCAAGCAAGTGCGGATGCGGTGCGATTTTCACGCACGGTTGCTAGGAGACGATCGGGATGGGGACCCGATCATTATTATTTTCCCTTATAATATGGTTATAAGGGAAAATAATAGCATTCTGAATATAGAATGCATAGTAAAATAGCGCTGGAGGGGTTAAAAAATAATAATAATAATTTAACTCACCTTAATCCACTTGCTCGCGCAGCCCGGCTTCTCTTCTGTCTCCTTCTTTGCTGATTGCAGGAAAAGGACCTGTGGTGACGTCACTCCGGTCATCACATGGTCCATCACATGATCTTTTACCATGGTGATGGATCATGTGATAACCGGAGTGACGTCACCACAGGTCCTTTTCCTGCAATCAGCAAAGAAGAAGACAGAAGAGAAGCCGGGCTGCGCGAGCAAGTGGATTAAGGTGAGTTAAAAAAAAAAATTTAACCCCTCCAGCGGATATTTTACTATGCATTCTGTATTCAGAATGCTATTATTTTCCCTTATAACCATGTTATAAGGGAAAATAATACAATCTACAGAACACCGATCCCAAGCCCGAACTTCTGTGGAGAAGTTCGGGTTTGGGTATCAAACATGCGCGATTTTTCTCACGCGAGTGAAAAACGCATTACAATGTTTTGCACTCGCGCTGAAAAATCGCACATGTTCCCGCAACGCACCCGCACCTTTTCCCGCAACGCCCGTGTGAAACCAGCCTAAGTGCCTGTCCGGGTTTTAATAGGCAGCTGGGCTCAGCAGCTGAGTCTCTGTGTTTGGGATCTGAGGCTTTGTGCAGTGCTGGAGGGCTGAGAGCTGCACACTGGGAAACAGGCCCCCTAAAGCCTGCTGTGGACCACTGGGTGATATTTTGTTCTGGGGACTTTCCATTGCGTGAACTAACACCAAGTGTGGTTTTCTTTTTGCCTTATGTGTGAATAAACACTGAAGTTTTGCTTTACAAACTTGTTGCCTCTATACTGCGTCCGCTTACCCTGCCTACTAGAGCGAATCCCCCACTATATATATATATATATATATATATATATATACACTGCTCAAAAAAATAAAGGGAACACTTAAACAACACAATGTAACTCCAAGTCAATCACACTTCTGTGAAATCAAACTGTCCACTTAGGAAGCAACACTGAGTGACAATCAATTTCACATGCTGTTGTGCAAATGGGATAGACAACAGGTGGAAATTATTGGCAATTAGCAAGACCCCCCCAATAAAGGAGTGGTTCTGCAGGTGGTGATCACAGACCACTTCTCAGTTCCTATGCTTCCTGGCTGATGTTTTGGTCACTTTTGAATGCTGGCGGTGCTTTCACTCTAGTGGTAGCATGAGACGGAGTCTACAACCCACACAAGTGGCTAGGTAGTGTAGCTTATCCAGGATGGCACATCAATGCGAGCTGTGGCAAGAAGGTTTGCTGTGTCTGTCAGCGTAGTGTCCAGAGTATGGAGACGCTACCAGGAGACAGGCCAGTACATCAGGAGACGTGGAGGAGGCCGTAGGAGGGCAACAACCCAGCAGCAGGACCGCTACCTCCGCCTTTGTGCAAGGAGGAACAGGAGGAGCACTGCCAGAGCCCTGCAAAATGACCTCCAGCAGGCCACAAATGTGCATGTGTCTGCTCAAACGGTCAGAAACAGACTCCATGAGGGTGATATGAGGGCCCGACGTCCACAGGTGGGGGTTGTGCTTACAGCCCAACACCGTGCAGGACGTTTGGCATTTGCCAGAGAACACCAAGATTGGCAAATTCGCCACTGGTGAAAGCAGGTTCACACTGAGCACATGTGACAGACGTGACAGAGTCTGGAGACGCCGTGGAGAACGTTCTTCTGCCTGCAACATCCTCCAGCATGACCGGTTTGGCATTTGGTCAGTAATGGTGTGGGGTGGCATTATTTTGGAGGGCAAGCTCCGTGTGCTTGCCAGAGGTAGCCTGACTGCCATTAGGTACCGAGATGAGATCCTCAGACCCCTTGTGAGACCATATGCTGGTGCGGTTGGCCCTGGGTTCCTCTTAATGCAAGACAATGCTAGACCTCATGTGGCTGAAGTGTGTCAGGAGTTCCTGCAAGACGAAGGCATTGATGCTATGGACTGGCCCGCCCGTTCCCCAGACCTGAATCCAATTGAGCACATCTGGGACATCATGTCTCGCTCTATCCACCAACGTCACGTTGCACCACAGACTGTCCAGGAGTTGGCAGATGCTTTAGTCCAGGTCTGGGAGGAGATCCCTCAGGAGACCGTCCGCCACCTCATCAGGAGCATGCACGGACGTTGTAGGGAGGTCTTACAGGCACGTGGAGGCCACACACACTACTGAGCCTCATTTTGACTTGTTTTAAGGACATTACATCAAAGTTGGATCAGCCTGTAGTGTGTTTTTCCACTTTAATTTTGAGTGTGACTCCAAATCCAGACCTCCATAGGCTGAAAAATTTGATTTCCATTTTTTTATTTTTGTGTGATTTTGTTGTCAGCACATTCAACTATGTAAAGAACAAAGTATTTCAGAAGAATATTTAATTAATTCGGATCTAGGATGTGTTATTTTGGTGTTCCCTTTATTTTTTTGAGCAGTGTATATATATATCATGTTTTTGCTTGTTTCTTACCCCCCCCCACCCCCACCCCGAGTTCTGCTGTTTGAAGTTTTAGCGACACTTGTGCGTGAGATACTTCAGCTTTCAAATTACAAGGGTTTTGTTCTCTCTTTTGCCCCTGTACTGCAGTGTAATTACAACTGCTCATCCAATTCCCTGGATTGGGAAAAGCTGTTAAATCTGCAAGACCGCTACAGGCAAGCGAACAATGTAATTTGAAAGTTGAAGTAGCACAAGCATTGTTACTGCTTCATACCAAAGACCTATCATAAGGATAGACCATCAATATTTAATCACTGTACAACCCCTTTAATTACTTCTGTTGTTCTGGTCTTTAAGCTGAGCATGAAAATAGAAATACTAAAGAGGGCATTTATCAGAGACCAGTGTTTAACGCCAGTTTTTGATATCCCCTGTGCTGCTGGATGATGCGCTTAATTTATGACAAGGCGCATGTCTAGAACACAATCAATCTGAAAACTCATATTAAGGCTCCATTCACACAACCGCAATTCCGTTCCGCATTTTGCGGAACGGAATTGTGGACCCATTCATTTCTATGGGGCCGCACGATGTGCTGCCCGGATCCGGAAATGTAGATCCGCACTTCCGGGTCCGCAAAACCCATCCCGATAAAAATAGAACATGTCCTATTCTTGTCCGCAATTGCGGACAAGAATAGGCATTTTCTATTAAGTGCCGGCGATGTGCGGTCCACAAAATGCGGAACGCACATTGCCGGTGTCTGTGTTTTGCGGATCCGTGGATCCACAAAACACACACGGATGTGTGAATGGACCCTTAAAGTGGAATATGGACAGTAAAATACCCCAAGGGTCCTCATTCTCTTGCAACCCCTACACTAAAAACAACAGGGAAACTAACTAACTAGAAAAACAGGTAAACTAAAAAGTGTCCAGATCAAATCAATGACTGCCACGAATAGTGTCTTTTTGCCATGGAACTGCTCCGTTAGGGCTACTGATATAGTCCGTATAGGGTTCCTGAACAGCCAGTTCTTATGTTCCAAGTCGTCTATGCAGGGTCTGGTCCATACCAACGGTTGATAAGGTCTGATACTGGTCCAGATCAGCATCCAAAGAAGCTTTGTGGATGCTGGTGAAGTTGTGTGGGACTACGAAGGCTTCAATCACCAGGGTGGCACTGTCTAAACCCGTCTTCAGGAATGATATGAACACCCTATACTTCTTGAAAAGTATTCCGAAAGCAGGCTCCACATACTGACCAGCCCTAGTCAATTGGTAGTTGAAGGTACACCTCCTTTCATTCAAATCGCATCTTGGGAAGAGCTTTATCACATGGGGTGACAATGCAAACCCTTTGTCAGCCACAATGACAAATGGAGCAGGTGTTTCTGTAAATCTGGGTAGTCTTCTGGGCTCTGGATGGGCGATTTGGTTGACCTGAAGCCGTTCACCCATTCTGGAAGCTTCCATAGGCCCTGATATCCACAATAATAAACCAGAAGGTACTGGCAGACAAGGCCCACAGCACCACCAAACAATATTGCTTATAATTGAAGATCTGGGACCCTAAGTGATGCAGCTTTTTAATATGGATCCATTTCCCCAATGCAGTTAGGAAAATACGCTGAATGTTCGAGATCCTCGGTGACACAGAGCCAGTCTTCCACCCTGGGCTGTGGCATCACTGTCTCTCAGGCCCCTTGCAGACAAGCGTTCCTCCCGCAGCGAGTCCGCATCGCAGAACCCGGCCTGACCTCCCAGCACTGACGGGATTCACATAGCATTATATTGATTTATGATGCTATGTAACCCTTACAGTTCTGGAATGTATTGGATAGCACTGGCAGCATTATGCAAGTGTTATCCAATACATTTCAGAACTGTAAGGGTTACATAGCATCATAAATCAATATAATGCTACGTGACCCCCGGCAGCGCTGGGAGGTCAGGCTAGGAGCTGCGTTGCGGACTCGCTGCGGGAGGAACGCTCGTCTGCAAGGGGCCTTAGAGTCGCTGCCAGATGACTTCACAAGTGTGATAATCTGAGAGATGGTTGAGGTCCCCGCCAGGATTTCGAAAGGTAGTGATGCAAATAAGATCCTGGTCGCCATAAACCTGGAAATAGAGCAAAGGACTTAAAGGGGTTGTCTGAGTTATGAAAAAATAATAATATAGCACTGAAAATCTGATATATAACTGAGCTAAGCAAGTTTTATGCAAAAAAAATATATATATTTCCTCATTTCCCTGGTTCTTTTCTGGCCCTTTGTTTACATGCAATAAAAACTATCTCTGCCCCTCCTCCTGCTCTGCTAAGGGAGTGAATACAAGAGCTTCCCTGAGTGACATGTCTGCCTGCTGGGAGACTCTGCAGCATGTTGTATGTGTAGGACTACAAGTCCCAGCTGTATAATGACACTGCTAAGGGAGTGGATACAAGAGCTGCCCTGAGTGCTGGGAGACTCTGCAGCATGTTGTATGTGTAGGACTACAAGTCCCAGCTGTATAATGACACTGCTAAGGGAGTGAATACAAGAGCTGCCCTGAGTGACATGTCTGCCTGCTGGGAGACTCTGCAGCTTGTTGTATGTGTAGGACTACAAGTCCCAGCTGTATAATGACACTGCTAAGGGAGTGAATACAAGAGCTGCCCTGAGTGACATGTCTGCCTGCCTGGAGACTCTGCAGCATGTTGTATGTGTAGGACTACAAGTCCCAGCTGTACAATGACACTGCTAAGGGAGTGGATACAAGAGCTGCCCTGAGTGCTGGGAGAATCAAAAGCAACTTGTAAGTGTAGAACTACAAGTCCCACTTGTATAATGACACTGCTAATACACACAGGATCTTCCCCCTTCCTTCTTGTGCAAAGCTCTCTCTAGTCTGTCAGCTCCAGTGCCCAGCATTGTCTCCTCACTGCCTGCAGAGCTGTGCAGCTGAAGGGGTTAAGAAACCTAGCAGAGAGTAGACGGCAGTGAAGGGGGGCGTGGCCAGCACAGTGACGTTTCCTACAGGCTTGTAAACGACCTTTATCAGAGCAGGGAGAGAAGCTGACATCACAGGTCATGTGACCCTCAGTCAAATCTGAGAAACCAGCCACTGGAGATAAAGTGAGTTAATTGGAAATCTGTTACATTTGCTTAGTTAGGAACATAGAAAGAACAAAAAAATAACTCGGATAACCGCTTTAAGACAGATATCATCAAAAGGAAAAATTAGAAAACAAGGCAGGTGGGAAAAAAAGGTGAAAGGGTTAAGTAATGTGTGCTTACGTCAGGGTAGCGATAAGCATTTCACTGGGAGACAATGGAATGAACCCAGAGCCTCCTCCTCAGTTCTTCATCCAGCATAGCAGTCTACTGTCCGTAGTGCTGCCAAAAGAACAGTACAGGACGACATCTGCAGAGTCTTTCACCCCTGTGATCAGCCAGAAATCCCCAGAAACCAATGCTGGCCAAGCAGAGGAATCTAACAGAGCTCTCTACTCTGTGAAAGCAGTCCAGAATGGCGTTAGAGCAATCACATGACCTTCCTATGGACGCTGAGAGAAGGACGCTCGCTTCCTCAGCACTTCCTCAGTGCACCTGCGCCGATGATGTCTTCTCTTTCGGGTTTAGAGGTGACGTCGTCGGCGCAGGCGCACTGAGGGACTGCTGAGGAAGCGAGCGTCCTTCTCTCAGAGCGCCTGCGCCGAATGAAGACACGTAAGGCGCAGGCGCGGGATTTGAATTGCAGACAGGGCCAGCCGGAGGAGGAGAGCGCTCGCTGGCCCTGTCAATCAACAGGAGGAGGGGGCGTTTTTTTGAAAGGAGGATGCGGCGGCTACCAGCAAGTAACCGCCCTACTTGCTGGTAGCGAGGTAATTAACATATTATAAAAGTGCGGTTTTTAAAGAAACTAAGCCACAGAAAAAGGTAAGAGCACTATATATTGAATAATTGCACTATAAGGATTTTAATTAGCCTAAAAATGAAAAATGACTTTTGGGGGGTGACAGAAGCCCTTTAAATATGGCGCCTGCTTGCAAGCGCAGTGGGCCCAATAGCCACTGGCACCCGGGGCTATTGTTAAAGGGAACCTGTCATGTGGATATTTGATTATAATCTAACTAATTATATACAATCATTAACTACTAAAAAGTACCTTAGATGTATTCACTTACTGGTGTGACAGATGGTTACCTCATTATACACACAAAGATGCCGCATGCTAATGAGCTGATTTGAGTCCAGCGTGATGTCAGTGAGTCCAGTGTTTATTTAATTAACAGCTATAGCCACTCCCCTGCCCACCTGCTGCTGATTCATATGGAAAATAACTGTCAATCAGCAGCAGGTAGGCGGGGAGAGTCAGGAGCTCATGAATATTCAGGACTCATCATTATCAGCTGGAGCTTTTCAATACAAGATGTTGGCAGATTGACTGGGTCAATTACAGAAAGTGACCCAGCATTTTGCTAAGAGAATCAGTCCCTTATTTATGTTGCCCTTAGTTAGGACACCATTAAACTGGTGACAGGTTCCCTTTAAATTATAACTTCGGTCACAGACATTTAAAGGATAACTGTCACATTTAGACCCTAATTTCAATTTTCATATATGTAGTTACTAATAACATGATATTCCAGAATCAGTTACTATTAGACCGACTTACCCCATATTTAATAAGATTCAGCCCTTAGCAACCAGTCTACATAAAACTGCAATTTTACTATTCAGTTAAGATGGCCGCCACTGCACTCACCCTGAGGCTAATCCCGCCTGCCCTCACTAGCCAGTAACAATAGCCCCCTAAAAGTGTCAGTAACCAGAGCCCTCCCCCCTAAAGGGTTAATCTCCTGCAGCACAAAGGGGTCCTCTTACCACATGTTGCTTTCATTTATACACTGAGCAGATGGCAGATCTCCCTTCCCTGCTCTGCGCTGCTCCAACTCTGCATTCTCCAGCTCTGCTGAGTGAGGGAGCGTCTGCCAAGTGCAGGGACAGGGAGAAGTGCACACAGCCCAGGCACTGTTATCAGCTGCTGGGGAGGACCTGGCTTTAATCATTTACTTACAGTCCCTGGCTGTCAGTAATGTGACCCTGCACGCTGCGTGCTCCGTCTATCAACAGATAGACGGACCATGCCTAGCAACCCGATTTTAACAGATAGACGGACCATGCCTAGCAACCCAATTTTAAGCACAGGTAAAAGTAGGCAGTACAGGGAACAAAAATGTGGAATTAAGGGGTAATTGAATACACAGTGAAAAGTTGAAATAGGGCCACCAAGGAGATATTAATCACCACAATCCAATAATACTCCAAAAAAATATATATACAACAGTTATCCTTTAATCCTTCAGATGCCGTGTTCAAGTGTGACCATGGCAT
The DNA here is from genome assembly GCF_905171765.1 of Bufo bufo. Lineage (NCBI taxonomy): Eukaryota > Metazoa > Chordata > Amphibia > Anura > Bufonidae > Bufo > Bufo bufo. The sequence goes on along the minus strand of NC_053394.1, from coordinate 277,421,762 downwards.
CTGAGAGCAAAAAATCCTGAAGCATTGCACTTCCAGGACTAGAATTGCTCCCTCTAGTGGCAATCGGGGGAGCCGTTCCTTCCCAGAAGCAGTCTCCGTCTCCCTGAAGTATCTTAGGCTGCTGTCACGGCGCAGCAGTGTGGTAAATACACTCCACACTGAACACAGAAGGGAAAGGGAAAAGGTATTAGACCTGGAACCTAGGGAAAGGGAAATAGTCACACCTAGTGGGTCCCTACACCGAGCCCTGACTGCTATCAGTATGCAAAGAGAAAAGAAAAAAGAGGTTGAGTGGTCCCACCAGGACTGGAGGTCCTGGGGAAAAGGCGCCAGAGGGATGGAGGAGATGTAGATGTAGACAAAAGAAGTATAGAATATCCTATAGGATGAGATAAAAAAGCACCACAAACTACGTGCCTGTTGAATAACTATTCGGGGAAGGCAGCACAAGTGTTATAGGGATATGAAAAAGGATTTCATTCCCATTTGACAAATACCAATAACAGTCTGGAGGTTCCAATTGAGGATCCAACCGGACGTGATTCAAAAAAGAAGGAACACTGTAAAGGCGCCACTCCCATAGATGTGGAGAAATTAGATGTGGTGGTTAGTACCCCCTTAAGCCGGAGGATAATATATGGTGATGAAAGATGTAGAATACTCTCCAAAGGGGAGATTCCTGATGATGAGAGCTGGAGTACTCACTTCACAGGGGGGGTAGTCACAGGATAAAGCTCAAGACACCTGTGGCCAACTGCCCCCCTAGCCGGGATCTCATGTAGAATGATTTCAATTGATGGCAGCCAACGACAAGGCTTCTGATCAATGTAGTTTATTACAGTAAAATAGCCCAACGCGTTTCGGAGGTATTATAGTCCTCCTTCTTCAGGGGTCTTTTCACAAGGGTCTCCACTGCTTCAAAAAAGGACTTTTTTGAAGCAGTGGAGACCCTTGTGAAAAGACCCCTGAAGAAGGAGGACTATAATACCTCCGAAACGCGTTGGGCTATTTTACTGTAATAAACTACATTGATCAGAAGCCTTGTCGTTGGCTGCCATCAATTGAAATCATTCTACATGAGATCCCGGCTAGTGGGGCAGTTGGCCACAGGTGTCTTGAGCTTTATCCTGTGACTACCCCCCCTGTGAAGTGAGTACTCCAGCTCTCATCATCAGGAATCTCCCCTTTGGAGAGTATTCTACATCTTTCATCACCATATATTATCCTCCGGCTTAAGGGGGTACTAACCACCACATCTAATTTCTCCACATCTATGGGAGTGGCGCCTTTACAGTGTTCCTTCTTTTTTGAATCACGTCCAGTTGGATCCTCAATTGGAACCTCCAGACTAGGTTCACCTGTTATTGGTATTTGCTATCAGTATGAACAGACCTTAATGGTAGGAATGTTCATACACAGGAACCTAAGCCCAATCTCACCCTAACAGGGCCCTGCAGATAGTGTCAGGACACGGATGGCCTATTCCTTTCCAGATGAAGGAATATACCCCATCAGGCTTAATATCAGCAGGTAGGGGAAAACAGCAAACAACAAAGAAGATAAACTTAACTTCCAGAAGTATGCGGACGAGCAAGAAGTCAGAGAGAACCAACACCAGGACGTCCACAAACAAGGAGCTATCAACCGCATAGCATGATGGGTGAGGCCAGACTAAATAGAGGAGAAGGAATGACCACTTAAAGGGGTTATCCGAGTAATTTTTTTGTTCTTTCTATGTTCCTAACTGGGCAAATGTAACAGCTTTCCAATTCACTCACTTTATCTCCAGTGGCTGGTTTCTCAGATTTCACTGAGGGTCACATGACCTGTGATGTCAGCTTCTCTCCCTTCTCTGATAAAGGTCGTTTACAAGCCTGTAAACGAGATGTCACTGTGTTGGCCACGCCCACTTCACTCTGCTCTCTGCTAGGATTGTTAACCCCTTCAGCTGCACAGACTCAGGGCTGAAGTGTTTACTGTGTAGCTGCAGGCATGAGGAGACAAATGCTGGGCACAGGAGCTGACAGAGAAGTTCTGCAAAGCATTGCAGGTAGGGGGAAGATCCTGTGTGTATTAGCAGTGTCATTATATAAGTGGAACTTGTAGTTCTACACTTACAAGTTGCAGTTTTCTCCCAGCACTCAGGGCAGCTCTTCTATCCACTCCCTTAGCAGTGTCATTATATAGCTGGGACTTGTAGTCCTACACATACAACAAGCTGCAGAGTCTCCCAGCAGGCAGACATGTCACTCAGGGCAGCTCTTGTATTCACTCCCTTAGCAGTGTCATTATACAGCTGGGACTTGTAGTCCTACACATACAACATGCTGCAGAGTCTCCCAGCACTCAGGGCAGCTCTTGTATCCACTCCCTTAGCAGTATCATTGTACAGCTGGGACTTGTAGTCCTACACATACAACATGCTGCAGAGTCTCCCAGCAGGCAGACATGTCACTCAGGGCAGCTCTTGTATCCACTCCCTTAGCAGTGTCATTATACAGCTGGGACTTGTAGTCCTACACATACAACAAGCTGCAGAGTCTCCCAGCAGGCAGACATGTCACTCAGGGCAGCTCTTGTATCCACTCCCTTAGCAGTGTCATTAAACAGCTGGGACTTGTAGTCCTACACATACAACATGCTGCAGATTCTCCCAGCAGGCAGACATGTCACTCAGAGCAGCTCTTGTATCCACTCCCTTAGCAGTGTCATTATACAGCTGGGACTTGTAGTCCTACACATACAACAAGCTGCAGAGTCTCCCAGCAGGCAGACATGTCACTCAGGGCAGCTCTTGTATTCACTCCCTTAGCAGTGTCATTATACAGCTGGGACTTGTAGTCCTACACATACAACATGCTGCAGAGTCTCCCAGCACTCAGGGCAGCTCTTGTATCCACTCCCTTAGCAGTATCATTGTACAGCTGGGACTTGTAGTCCTACACATACAACATGCTGCAGAGTCTCCCAGCAGGCAGACATGTCACTCAGGGCAGCTCTTGTATTCACTCCCTTAGCAGTGTCATTATACAGCTGGGACTTGTAGTCCTACACATACAACATGCTGCAGAGTCTCCCAGCAGGCAGACATGTCACTCAGGGCAGCACTTGTATCCACTCCCTTAGCAGTGTCATTATACAGATGGGACTTGTAGTCCTACACATACAACATGCTGCTGAGTCTCCCAGCAGGCAGACATGTCACTCAGGGCAGCTCTTGTATCCACTCCCTTAGCAGTGTCATTATACAGCTGGGACTTGTAGTCCTACACATACATGCTGCAGAGTCTCCCAGCAGGCAGACATGTCACTCAGGGCAGCTCTTGTATTCACTCCCTTAGCAGTGTCATTATACAGCTGGGACTTGTAGTCCTACACATACAACATGCTGCAGAGTCTCCCAGCACTCAGGGCAGCTCTTGTATCCACTCCCTTAGCAGTATCATTGTACAGCTGGGACTTGTAGTCCTACACATACAACATGCTGCAGAGTCTCCCAGCAGGCAGACATGTCACTCAGGGCAGCACTTGTATCCACTCCCTTAGCAGTGTCATTATACAGCTGGGACTTGTAGTCCTACACATACAACATGCTGCTGAGTCTCCCAGCAGGCAGACAGGTCACTCAGGGCAGCTCTTGTATTCACTCCCTTAGCAGTGTCATTATACAGCTGGGACTTGTAGTCCTACACATACAACATGCTGCAGAGTCTCCCAGCAGGCAGACATGTCACTCAGGGCAGCACTTGTATCCACTCCCTTAGCAGTGTCATTATACAGCTGGGACTTGTAGTCCTACACATACAACATGCTGCTGAGTCTCCCAGCAGGCAGACAGGTCACTCAGGGCAGCTCTTGTATCCACTCCCTTAGCAGTGTCATTATACAGCTGGGACTTGTAGTCCTACACATACAACATGCTGCAGAGTCTCCCAGCAGGCAGACATGTCACTCAGGGCAGCACTTGTATCCACTCCCTTAGCAGTGTCATTATACAGATGGGACTTGTAGTCCTACACATACAACATGCTGCTGAGTCTCCCAGCAGGCAGACATGTCACTCAGGGCAGCTCTTGTATCCACTCCCTTAGCAGTGTCATTATACAGCTGGGACTTGTAGTCCTACACATACATGCTGCAGAGTCTCCCAGCAGGCAGACATGTCACTCAGGGCAGCTCTTGTATTCACTCCCTTAGCAGTGTCATTATACAGCTGGGACTTGTAGTCCTACACATACAACATGCTGCAGAGTCTCCCAGCACTCAGGGCAGCTCTTGTATCCACTCCCTTAGCAGTATCATTGTACAGCTGGGACTTGTAGTCCTACACATACAACATGCTGCAGAGTCTCCCAGCAGGCAGACATGTCACTCAGGGCAGCACTTGTATCCACTCCCTTAGCAGTGTCATTATACAGCTGGGACTTGTAGTCCTACACATACAACATGCTGCTGAGTCTCCCAGCAGGCAGACAGGTCACTCAGGGCAGCTCTTGTATTCACTCCCTTAGCAGTGTCATTATACAGCTGGGACTTGTAGTCCTACACATACAACATGCTGCAGAGTCTCCCAGCAGGCAGACATGTCACTCAGGGCAGCACTTGTATCCACTCCCTTAGCAGTGTCATTATACAGCTGGGACTTGTAGTCCTACACATACAACATGCTGCTGAGTCTCCCAGCAGGCAGACAGGTCACTCAGGGCAGCTCTTGTATCCACTCCCTTAGCAGTGTCATTATACAGCTGGGACTTGTAGTCCTACACATACAACATGCTGCAGAGTCTCCCAGCAGGCAGACATGTCACTCAGGGCAGCACTTGTATCCACTCCCTTAGCAGTGTCATTATACAGCTGGGACTTGTAGTCCTACACATACAACATGCTGCTGAGTCTCCCAGCAGGCAGACAGGTCACTCAGGGCAGCTCTTGTATTCACTCCCTTAGCAGTGTCATTATACAGCTGGGACTTGTAGTCCTACACATACAACTTGCTGCTGAGTCTCCCAGCAGGCAGACAGGTCACTCAGGGCAGCTCTTGTATTCACTCCCTTAGCAGTGTCATTATACAGCTGGGACTTGTAGTCCTACACATACAACATGCTGCAGAGTCTCCCAGCAGGCAGACATGTCACTCAGGGCAGCATTTGTATCCACTCCCTTAGCAGTGTCATTATACAGCTGGGACTTGTAGTCCTACACATACAACATGCTGCTGAGTCTCCCAGCAGGCAGACAGGTCACTCAGGGCAGCTCTTGTATCCACTCCCTTAGCAGTGTCATTATACAGCTGGGACTTGTAGTCCTACACATACAACATGCTGCAGAGTCTCCCAGCAGGCAGACATGTCACTCAGGGCAGCACTTGTATCCACTCCCTTAGCAGTGTCATTATACAGCTGGGACTTGTAGTCCTACACATACAACATGCTGCTGAGTCTCCCAGCAGGCAGACATGTCACTCAGGGCAGCTCTTGTATTCACTCCCTTAGCAGTGTCATTATACAGCTGGGACTTGTAGTCCTACACATACAACATGCTGCAGAGTCTCCCAGCACTCAGGGCAGCTCTTGTATCCACTCCCTTAGCAGTATCATTGTACAGCTGGGACTTGTAGTCCCACACATACAACATGCTGCAGAGTCTCCCAGCAGGCAGACATGTCACTCAGGGCAGCACTTGTATCCACTCCCTTAGCAGTGTCATTATACAGCTGGGACTTGTAGTCCTACACATACAACATGCTGCTGAGTCTCCCAGCAGGCAGACAGGTCACTCAGGGCAGCTCTTGTATTCACTCCCTTAGCAGTGTCATTATACAGCTGGGACTTGTAGTCCTACACATACAACATGCTGCTGAGTCTCCCAGCAGGCAGACATGTCACTCAGGGCAGCTCTTGTATTCACTCCCTTAGCAGTGTCATTATACAGCTGGGACTTGTAGTCCTACACATACAACATGCTGCAGAGTCTCCCAGCAGGCAGACATGTCACTCAGGGCAGCTCTTGTATTCACTCCCTTAGCAGTTTCATTATACAGCTGGGACTTGTAGTCCTACACATAGAACATGCTGCAGAGTCTCCCAGCAGGCAGACATGTCACTCAGGGCAGCACTTGTATCCACTCCCTTAGCAGTGTCATTATACAGCTGGGACTTGTAGTCCTACACATACAACATGCTGCAGAGTCTCCCAGCAGGCAGACATGTCACTCAGGGCAGCTCTTGTATCCACTCCCTTAGCAGTGTCATTATACAGCTGGGACTTGTAGTCCTACACATACACCAAGCTGCAGAGTCTCCCAGCAGGCAGACATGTCACTCAGGGCAGCTCTTGTAACCACTCCCTTAGCAGTGTCATTATACAGCTGGGACTTGTAGTCCTACACATACAACATGCTGCAGTCTCCCAGCAGGTAGACATGTCACTCAGAGCAGCTCTCGTATCCACTCCCTTAGCAGTGTCATTATACAGCTGGGACTTGTAGTCCTACACATACAACAAGCTGCAGAGTCTCCCAGCAGGCAGACATGTCACTCAGGGCAGCTCTTGTATTCACTCCCTTAGCAGTGTCATTATACAGCTGGGACTTGTAGTCCTACACATACAGAATGCTGCAGAGTCTCCCAGCAGGCAGACATGTCACTCAGGGCAGCTCTTGTATCCACTCCCTTAGCAGTGTCATTATACAGCTGGGACTTGTAGTCCTACACATACAACATGCTGCAGAGTCTCCCAGCAGGCAGACATGTCACTCAGGGCAGCTCTTGTATCCACTCCCTTAGCAGTGCAGGGGGAGGGGCAGAGATTGTTTTTATTACAAGTAAACAAAGGGCCAGAAGAGAACTAGGGAAATGAGGAAAAATATTATTTTTTTGGGCATAAAACTTGCTTAGCTCAGTTATATATCAGATTTTCAGTGCTATATTATTTTTTTTCATAACTCGGACAACCCCTTTAAGTTACACCTGAGACAAGAGGTGTGGTCATCCCCAGCAACAACACAGAACGGTGAAACCAAAGGGGCTGTCAATCACGTGCAGTCAGTCTCCTCGATCTTCTAGCCCCTGTCACAGGCGGGACTGTGACAGCTGCCACAGCTATGTTCCAATGGAGTGCCTGCCTGTGAACATGCTTATAGACTTCAATGCAAATGCAGTAGAATCTGTGAGAGTAGCGATCTGATGATCAAATGTTCAAGTTCCCTTGGGGAACTTTTAAAAAGTGTAGAAAAAAAAGTTTTAAAAAAAATTAAAAATAAATAAAACAAATACAGGGAGTGCAGAATTATTAGGCAAGTTGTATTTTTGAGGATTAATTTTATTATTGAACAACAACCATGTTCTCAATGAACCCAAAAAACTCATTAATATCAAAGCTGAATATTTTTGGAAGTAGTTTTTAGTTTGTTTTTAGTTTTAGCTATTTTAGGGGGATATCTGTGTGTGCAGGTGACTATTACTGTGCATAATTATTAGGCAACTTAACAAAAAACAAATATATACCCATTTCAATTATTTATTTTTACCAGTGAAACCAATATAACATCTCAACATTCACAAATATACATTTCTGACATTCAAAAACAAAACAAAAACAAATCAGTGACCAATATAGCCACCTTTCTTTGCAAGGACACTCAAAAGCCTGCCATCCATGGATTCTGTCAGTGTTTTGATCTGTTCACCATCAACATTGCGTGCAGCAGCAACCACAGCCTCCCAGACACTGTTCAGAGAGGTGTACTGTTTTCCCTCCTTGTAAATCTCACATTTGATGATGGACCACAGGTTCTCAATGGGGTTCAGATCAGGTGAACAAGGAGGCCATGTCATTAGATTTTCTTCTTTTATACCCTTTCTTGCCAGCCACGCTGTGGAGTACTTGGACGCGTGTGATGGAGCATTGTCCTGCATGAAAATCATGTTTTTCTTGAAGGATGCAGACTTCTTCCTGTACCACTGCTTGAAGAAGGTGTCTTCCAGAAACTGGCAGTAGGACTGGGAGTTGAGCTTGACTCCATCCTCAACCCGAAAAGGCCCCACAAGCTCATCTTTGATGATACCAGCCCAAACCAGTACTCCACCTCCACCTTGCTGGCGTCTGAGTCGGACTGGAGCTCTCTGCCCTTTACCAATCCAGCCACGGGCCCATCCATCTGGCCCATCAAGACTCACTCTCATTTCATCAGTCCATAAAACCTTAGAAAAATCAGTCTTGAGATATTTCTTGGCCCAGTCTTGACGTTTCAGCTTGTGTGTCTTGTTCAGTGGTGGTCGTCTTTCAGCCTTTCTTACCTTGGCCATGTCTCTGAGTATTGCACACCTTGTGCTTTTGGGCACTCCAGTGATGTTGCAGCTCTGAAATATGGCCAAACTGGTGGCAAGTGGCATCTTGGCAGCTGCACGCTTGACTTTTCTCAGTTCATGGGCAGTTATTTTGCGCCTTGGTTTTTCCACACGCTTCTTGCGACCCTGTTGACTATTTTAACCACCTCCGGACCGCCTAACGCAGGATCGCGTTCCGGAGGTGGCAGCGCTGCGCACAGTCACGCATATACGCGTCATCTCGCGAGACGCGAGATTTCCTGTGAACGCGCGCACACAGGCGCGCGCGCTCACAGGAACGGAAGGTAAGAGAGTTGATCTCCAGCCTGCCAGCGGCGATCGTTCGCTGGCAGGCTGGAGATGTGTTTTTTTTAACCCCTAACAGGTATATTAGACGCTGTTTTGATAACAGCGTCTAATATACCTGCTACCTGGTCCTCTGGTGGTCCCCTTTGTTTGGATCGACCACCAGAGGACACAGGTAGCTCAGTAAAGTAGCACCAAGCACCACTACACTACACTACACCCCCCCCCCATCACTTATTAACCCCTTATTAGCCCCTGATCACCCCTAATCACCCCTGATCACCCCATATAGACTCCCTGATCACCCCCCTGTCATTGATTACCCCCCTGTCATTGATCAACCCCCTGTAAAGCTCCATTCAGACGTCCGCATGATTTTTACGGATCCACTGATAGATGGATCGGATCCGCAAAACGCATCCGGACGTCTGAATGAAGCCTTACAGGGGCATGATCAATGACTGTGGTGATCACCCCATATAGACTCCCTGATCACCCCCCTGTCATTGATTACCCCCCTGTAAAGCTCCATTCAGATGTCCGCATGATTTTTACGGATGCACTGATACATGGATCGGATCCGCAAAACGCATCCGGTCGTCTGAATGAAGCCTTACAGGGGCATGATCAATGACTGTGGTGATCACCCCCCTGTCATTGATTACCCCCCTGTAAAGCTCCATTCAGATGTCCGCATGATTTTTACGGATGCACTGATAGATGGATCGGATCCGCAAAACGCATCCGGACGTCTGAATGAAGCCTTACAGGGGCATGATCAATGACTGTGGTGATCACCCCATATAGACTCCCTGATCACCCCCCTGTCATTGATTACCCCCCTGTCATTGATTACCCCCCTGTAAAGCTCCATTCAGATGTCCGCATGATTTTTACGGATGCACTGATAGATGGATCGGATCCGCAAAACGCATCCGGACGTCTGAATGAAGCCTTACAGGGGCATGATCAATGACTGTTGTGATCACCCCATATAGACTCCCTGATCACCCCCCTGTAAAGCTCCATTCAGATGTCCGCATGATTTTTACGGATGCACTGATACATGGATCGGATCCGCAAAACGCATCCGGTCGTCTGAATGAAGCCTTACAGGGGCATGATCAATGACTGTGGTGATCACCCCCCTGTCATTGATTACCCCCCTGTAAAGCTCCATTCAGATGTCCGCATGATTTTTACGGATGCACTGATAGATGGATCCGATCCGCAAAACGCATCCGGACGTCTGAATGAAGCCTTACAGGGGCATGATCAATGACTGTGGTGATCACCCCATATAGACTCCCTGATCACCCCCCTGTCATTGATCACCCCCCTGTCATTGATTACCCCCCTGTAAAGCTCCATTCAGATGTCCGCATGATTTTTACGGATGCACTGATAGATGGATCGGATCCGCAAAACGCATCCGGACGTCTGAATGAAGCCTTACAGGGGCATGATCAATGACTGTGGTGATCACCCCATATAGACTCCCTGATCACCCCCCTGTCATTGATCACCCCCCTGTCATTGATTACCCCCCTGTAAAGCTCCATTCAGATGTCCGCATGATTTTTACGGATGCACTGATAGATGGATCGGATCCGCAAAATGCATCCGGACGTCTGAATGAAGCCTTACACGGGCGTGATCAATGACTGTGGTTATCACCCCATATAGACTCCCTGATCATCCCCCTGTCATTGATCACCCCCCTGTCATTGATCACCCCCCTGTCATTGATCACCCCCCTGTCATTGATCACCCCCCTGTCATTGATCACCCCCCTGTCATTTATCACCCCCCTGTCATTTAGCACCCCTCTGTAAGGCTCCATTCAGATATTTTTTTGGCCCAAGTTAGCAGAATTTTTTTTTTTTTTTCTTACAAAGTCTCATATTCCACTAACTTGTGTCAAAAAATAAAATCTCACATGAACTCACCATACCCCTCACGGAATCCAAATGCGTAAAATTTTTTAGACATTTATATTCCAGACTTCTTCTCACGCTTTAGGGCCCCTAGAATGCCAGGGCAGTATAAATACCCCACATGTGACCCCATTTCGGAAAGAAGACACCCCCAGGTATTCCGTGAGGGGCATATTGAGTCCATGAAAGATTGAAATTTTTGTCCCAAGTTAGCGGAACGGGAGACTTTGTGAGAAAAAAATTAAAAATATCAATTTCCGCTAACTTGTGCCAAAAAAAAAAAATTTCTATGAACTCGCCATGCCCCTCATTGAATACCTTGGGGTGTCTTCTTTCCAAAATGGGGTCACATGTGGGGTATTTATACTGCCCTGGCATTCTAGGGGCCCCAAAGCGTGAGAAGAAGTCTGGTATCCAAATGTCTAAAAATGCCCTCCTAAAAGGAATTTGGGCACCTTTGCGCATCTAGGCTGCAAAAAAGTGTCACACATCTGGTATCGCCGTACTCAGGAGAAGTTGGGGAATGTGTTTTGGGGTGTCATTTTACATATACCCATGCTGGGTGAGAGAAATATCTTGGTCAAATGCCAACTTTGTATAAAAAAATGGGAAAAGTTGTCTTTTGCCAAGATATTTCTCTCACCCAGCATGGGTATATGTAAAATGACACCCCAAAACACATTCCCCAACTTCTCCTGAATACGGCGATACCACATGTGTGACACTTTTTTGCAGCCTAGGTGGGCAAAGGGGCCCATATTCCAAAGAGCACCTTTAGGATTTCACAGGTCATTTACCTACTTACCACACATTAGGGCCCCTGGAAAATGCCAGGGCAGTATAACTACCCCACAAGTGACCCCATTTTGGAAAGAAGACACCCCAAGGTATTCCGTGAGGGGCATGGCGAGTTCCTAGAATTTTTTATTTTTTGTCACAAGTTAGTGGAAAATGCTTATTTTTTTTTTTTTTTTTTTTTTTCATACAAAGTCTCATATTCCACTAACTTGTGACAAAAAATAAAAACTTCCATGAACTCACTTTGCCCATCAGCGAATACCTTGGGGTCTCTTCTTTCCAAAATGGGGTCACTTGTGGGGTAGTTATACTGCCCTGGCATTCTAGGGGCCCAAATGTGTGGTAAGGAGTTTGAAATCAAATTCTGTAAAAAATGACCTGTGAAATCCGAAAGGTGCTCTTTTGAATATGGGCCCCTTTGCCCACCTCGGCTGCAAAAAAGTGTCACACATCTGGTATCTCCGTAATCGGGAGAAGTTGGGGAATGTGTTTTGGGGTGTCATTTTACATATACCCATGCTGGGTGAGAGAAATATCTTGGCAAAAGACAACTTTTCCCATTTTTTTATACAAAGTTGGCATTTGACCAAGATATTTATCTCACCCAGCATGGGTATATGTAAAAAGACACCCCAAAACACATTCCTCAACTTCTCCTGAATACAGAGATACCAGATGTGTGACACTTTTTTGCAGCCTAGGTGGGCAAAGGGGCCCACATTCCAAAGAGCACCTTTCGGATTTCACAGGTCATTTACCTACTTACCACACATTTGGGCCCCTAGAATGCCAGGGCAGTATAACTACCCCACAAGTGACCCCATTTTGGAAAGAAGAGACCCCAAGGTATTCGCTGACGGGCATAGTGAGTTCATGGAAGTTTTTATTTTTTGTCACAAGTTTGTGGAATATGAGACTTTGTATGAAAAAAAAAAAAAAAAAAAAAATCATCATTTTCCACTAACTTGTGACAAAAAATAAAAATTTCTAGGAACTCGCCATGCCCCTCACGGAATACCTTGGGGTGTCTTCTTTCCAAAATGGGGTCACTTGTGGGGTAGTTATACTGCCCTGGTATTCTAGGGGCCCAAATGTGTGGTAAGGAGTTTGAAATCAAATTCAGGAAAAAATGAGGAGTGAAATCCGAAAGGTGCTCTTTGGAATATGGGCCCCTTTGCCCACCTAGGCTGCAAAAAAGTGTCACACATCTGGTATCCCCGTACTCAGGAGAAGTTGAGGAATGTGTTTTGGGGTGTCTTTTTACATATACCCATGCTGGGTGAGATAAATATCTTGGTCAAATGACAACTTTGTATAAAAAAATGGGAAAAGTTGTCTTTTGCCAAGATATTTCTCTCACCCAGCATGGGTATATATAAAATGACACCCCAAAACACATTCCCCACCTTCTCCTGAGTACGGAGATACCAGATGTGTGACACTTTTTTGCAGCCTAGGTGGGCAAAGGGGCCCATATTCCAAAGAGCACCTTTCGGATTTCACTGGTCATTTTTTACAGAATTTGATTTCAAACTCCTTACCACACATTTGGGCCCCTAGAATGCCAGGGCAGTATAACTACCCCACAAGTGACCCCATTTTGGAAAGAAGAGACCCCAAGGTATTCGCTGATGGGCATAGTGAGTTCATAGAAGTTTTTATTTTTTGTCACAAGTTAGTGGAATATGAGACTTTGTAAGGAAAAAAAAAAAAAATCATCATTTTCCGCTAACTTCTGACAAAAAATAAAAAGTTCTATGAACTCACTATGCCCATCAGCGAATACCTTAGGGTGTGTACTTTCAGAAATGGGGTCATTTGTGGGGTGTTTGTACTGTCTGGCCATTGTAGAACCTCAGGAAACATGACAGGTGCTCAGAAAGTCAGAGCTGCTTCAAAAAGCGGAAATTCACATTTTTGTACCATAGTTTGTAAACGCTATAACTTTTACCCAAACCATTTTTTTTTTACCCAAACATTTTTTTTTTATCAAAGACATGTAGAACTATAAATTTAGAGCAAAATTTCTATATGGATGTCGTTTTTTTTGCAAAATTTTACAACTGAAAGTGAAAAATGTCATTTTTTTGCAAAAAAATCGTTAAATTTCGATTAATAACAAAAAAAGTAAAAATGTCAGCAGCAATGAAATACCACCAAATGAAAGCTCTATTAGTGAGAAGAAAAGGAGGTAAAATTCATTTGGGTGGTAAGTTGCATGACCGAGCAATAAACGGTGAAAGTAGTGTAGGTCAGAAGTGTAAAAAGTGGCCTGGTCTTTCAGGGTGTTTAAGCACTGGGGGCTGAGGTGGTTAAATGAAACGCTTGATTGTTCGATGATCACGCTTCAGAAGCTTTGCAATTTTAAGAGTGCTGCATCCCTCTGCAAGATATCTCACTATTTTTGACTTTTCTGAGCCTGTCAAGTCCTTCTTTTGACCCATTTTTCCAAAGGAAAGGAAGTTGCCTAATAATTATGCACACCTAATATAGGATGTTGATGTCATTAGACCACACCCCTTCTCATTACAGAGATGCACATCACCTAATATGCTTAATTGTTAGTAGGCTTTCGAGCCTATACAGCTTGGAGTAAGACAACATGCATAAAGAGGATGATGTGGTCAAAATACTCATTTGCCTAATAATTCTGCACGCAGTGTATAAAAATTCAAATCACCCCCCTTTCTCCAAAATAAAAATAAATATACAATTAAAATGAACATAATAGGTATCACCATGTATGAAAATGCTCGTACTATCAAAATAAAAAAATGATTTATCCCACGTGGCGAATGGTGTAATGGAAAAAAACATCAAAATTGCCGATTCGCCATTTTTTATCACTTCACCTCCCCCAAAAAATGTAATGAAAAATTACCAAATAGTCATACACACTCCAAAATGGTATCAATAAAAACTACAGATCGTCCTACAAAATAGGTATTGGGGTCAGAATATGGCAATGCAAAGTTCCAAAATTTCCAAAGTTTTTTTTTTTTGTCAGCATTTAAATGCAAGAAAATCTGTATAAATTTGGTATCGTTGTAATCGTACTGACCCGGAGAATGAAGGTAACTGGAAATCTGTAAAAACAAAACCCATAATATTGTAGTGGAACAAATAGCGTTTTTTTTCCCCTAATTACACCCCATTTGGAACTTTTTCCAGCTTCCCGCTACATTGTATGCAACAGTATTGGGTGCCATTAGAAAGCAAAAAACCAGCCATCATATGGTTATGTCAGAAAGTTATGGCTCTAGGAAGGCAGGGAGTAAAAAATGAAGAAAAAAATAAATTAAAAAAATATGGAAAATGACCCGGTCCTAAAGGGGTTAAAGACCAAAGAGGGACACAGTTACTATATTTGTAATATACTGTAGATTTCTTATCAGCCATTTAATAAAGAGTAGAAGCTGACTGCAGTGTTCTGAGGTGAAATAGTAAAAATTAATTCCAAGACCCCCCCCCCATAATCACTACTTTATATTACAATAAATAATTGGGGTCATTTATCAAACTGGTGTAAATTTAGAACTGTAGCATTGGCTCAGTTGCCCATAGCAACCAATCAGGTTCCACCTTTCATTTTCACAGCTCCTTCGAAAAATGAAAGGTGGAATCTGAGTTTGATAAATGACCCCAAATATCTCCAAATCTGATCCTCTACAAAGTCTACATCCACAGATTCAGTGCTATATACTTCTGTCCGCTAGAGGGCGCTATTTCTTCGATCCGCTGGAGCGCAGTCCTGTTATTTCCGGCTGCTTAGTAGATTTCGCCCGCTTCCGTATCTATTCGGCGGTTTCCGGACACTGCCGCAGATTTTCGGCAATTTCCGTGGGATCTCGGCTGGGGCCGACTGCTTTCGGTTGTATTCGGCTATCTCCGGCGGCCTCCCCGGTAACGGTCGCTGTGAGTTTAAATGAGCCGGAGCCGCCCGACTGACGTCTTGAGAGCAGCCGATAGGGAGAGAGGTCCCGACAGCGGGAGAGAACGCGGGAGGCCGGAGAATGACGGTGCTGCAAGAACCCGTCCAGGTAACTGGCGGGCCTGGTGCTCCGAATACTACCCAGCCAGGCTTGAGGCCTAGTGATGGGCATAGGGAGGGAGCTGCTGACGGGCACCCTTCCAGTGATGGCAGGGGATGAGTGTGGACGTCTGCAGGCGAATTACCATATTACCGGGTGTGAGGGGGAGGGCTCTGAGCTCTGGGCCATGAGGGAGGCAGCCTGCAGTGTGTGACAGGAGGTCCACTGGTGGGCATGGAGCCCACATCTTCTCCCACCTCACCTGATGGTCGTGGTGGTAAAGTGACAGATTACTAAGGTTTTTACCACCAAAATCACCAGGTCCTGAATACCCCCCCCCCCCAATACTAGTGTCTCCTTCTCTGGGGGTGTCTGGCTTTGTGGCTTGTGCCATGTTAAGGGAGGCTTCTATGGTATGATAATGGGGGGCTGACCGATACCGTGTTACTGTGGGGAAGCCATTTTGTGGCTGGCATCTTGTTATGTGAGGGTCAGTCTGTGCCTTGAAATGTGGCGTTCCTTGACTGGCATCTGCGGTTGGCATTGTGTTATGGGAGTTGGTAATTACAGTTAGCTCTATGGAATGAGGTGGTCTCTGCATCACGGGGTCCTCTGCAGCTGGCGCCTTGTTACGGGGGGAGGGGACACCTCTGCAGCTGGCGCCTTGTTACGGGGGGAGGGGACACCTCTGCAGCTGGCGCCTTGTTACGGGGGGAGGGGACACCTCTGCAGCTGGCGCCTTGTTACGGGGGGAGGGGACACCTCTGCAGCTGGCGCCTTGTTACGGGGGGAGGGGACACCTCTGCAGCTGGCGCCTTGTTACGGGGGGAGGGGACACCTCTGCAGCTGGCGCCTTGTTACGGGGGGAGGGGACACCTCTGCAGCTGGCGCCTTGTTACGGGGGGAGGGGACACCTCTGCAGCTGGCGCCTTGTTACGGGGGGAGGGGACACCTCTGCAGCTGGCGCCTTGTTACGGGGGGAGGGGACACCTCTGCAGCTGGCGCCTTGTTGCAGGCTAGTCATATAGGGGAGATTTATAAAAACTGGTGTAAAGGAAAACTGTAATTGCCCATAGCAACCAATCAGATTCCACCTTTCATTTTTCAGAGCTTCTTCGAAAAAATAAAAGGTGGAATCTGATTGGTTGCTATGGGCACCTAAACCAGATTTATACCGTTTAAGGGCACAATTCCAAAAATATCTAGTAGTGAATTGCTTAAAGTGGTGTCCATTACTACCTAGCCCCAATCAGTGCAAGTTTGAAATCCATCCATGTGTCGTTCAGATTGCTGTGCCTTCTGTTCTCCTCTCATAGATGCATATAATACTAGGGATAGGGCAGAAAGGTAGAACGATTACCAGCCGATGAGAGGCTGACCTGCTTGGAGCACGCCATCCAGAAGAGTGTGCCCCACGGGCCGGAGGATCGGTAGAAGATCAGTGAAGGGAAAGAGACGACCTTCCCTCTGCTCGTATTGGGGCAGAAGATCGGTAAGTATGTACTTTTATTATTTTATTGGTAACAAATTTGTTACCTGTAAAACTACATACTTGCCGATCTTCTGCTGAAGTCTTGTTCTCCAATACGAGCAGCCAACTTGTGACTGTGCAACATAACACCTCATTCACACGTCAGTGTTTGGTCAGTGATTTCCATCAGTGTTTTTGAGCCAAAACCAGGTGCGGCTCTAAACGCAGAACAGGTGCAGAGCTTTCCATTATACCTTATGGTGGCTCCACATCTGGTTTTGGCTCACAATCACTGATGAAAATCCCTGACCAAACACTGATGTGTGAATGAGGCATAAGATTACAATTTCCCGCTAATTTATAGTAACGACTGTACAGTGAATGTTGTCGCAAGTTGACAGAACTTCCGATCACTGGAGTTCTGTGGGACCACATTGACTATCATTGTGTATGAATGCAGTTCAACATTTGCAGTCTTAAAGGGGTTGTTCACCTTCAGGGGACATTTCTCCCAGACACCCCTGTCGTGGTTAGACCTGAGAACGGAAGCATACATTCCTGCTTCCCACCGCTGGATTCCAGCTCCTGCTGACTTGCTCTGTTCTCCACGTGTCCACATCCTATCATATGGCAGCTGTAGCCAATGATTGACGTTGTATAGTGGCTGTGCTTGGTATCCTAGCTCGGCCCCATTCACTTGAATGGGGCTGAGCTACGTCCAGGCCACGTGACCGAAGAACGTGTTGTCGCTAGCCTAGGAAAGGCTACTGCTGGTGCCCCTGCCTTCTCGAACAGCTGATTGGCGGGGGTCCTAGATGTCAGACACCCACCGGTCATATACTGATGGCCTAAAGGTACTTTCACACTTGCGCCAGAGGATTCCGGCAGGCAGTTCAGTCACCTAAACTGCCTGCCGGATCCGTCGAAACGTATGTGCAAACTGATGGCATTTGTCAGACGGATCAGGATCCTGATCTGTATGACGAATGCATTGAAGTGCCGGATCCGTCTCTCTGGTGTCATCTAGAAAAACGGACCAGGCACTTATTTTTTTTTCACATTTTTTGCGGTCTGAGCATGCGCAGACCACAATGCCGGATCTGTTTTGCCGGAACACTCGGGGCCGGATCTGGCATTAATGCAGATCAGTGGGGAAAAATGCCGGATCCAGCATTCCGGCAAATTTTCCGGAATTTTGGACGGAGATAAAACTGCAGTATGCTGCGGTATTATCTCTGTCCTGAAAAGGCCTGAAGACATCCTGAACGGATTGCTCTCTATTCAGAATGCATGGGGATAAAACTGATCAGTTCTTTTCCGGTATTGAGCCCCTAGGACGGAACTCTGTGTCAGAAAAGAATAACGCTAGTGTGAAAGTACCCTAAGCCAGGGATGGCCAACCTGCGAGACTCCAGCTATTGTAAAACTACAATTCCCACTATGCCCTGCTGTAGGCTGTCAGCCATTTTCTCACAAAGTATTGACTCTAGCTGTGTGACTGGTACTTTCACTTTCACTTTGTGCCAGTCATCTAATAAACCTTATTTGTAAATTACTAAGGGGTCATAAATGCTAATTTAAGCCACATTCTTATCAGAAGTGCTTAGGAGGTCAGAGATAAGAAGCCATCAGCTGAGCTGCCTGAGGTACTGAGTGAAAATTCAGATCCTGCTACTAGATAAACTCAAGGCTGCACAAAGACAGTGGTTCAAAATTTTTTATAAATTTTTTTTGGACATTTCTAACTATTAATTTCAGTGTGCTCTACCTGATGAAAAAATTCATACTGACTCGCTTCCTGTCCCTCCATTATAGGTTTGAGACTCCCTTCACCGATCTTCCAGTTCCGTACTGCAAACCTCTTCATGGACAGAGTCACCTGCGCTGCAATGGCTAATCTCAGCAGTGACGTGTCCCCAAGCGGCACATCACTGCTGGGTCACGTGTCACTTGCAGGGTGGTGTTAAGGGTACTTTCGCAGTAGTGTTAAAGTTTTCCGGTATGGAGTTCCATCATAGGGGCTCAATACTGGGAAAAAAAACACTTCAGTTTTGTCCCCATTCATTGTCAATGGGGACAGAACTGAATGGAATGCTCCAAAATGCATTCCGTTCCGTTCTCATACCGGAGAGCAAACCGCAACATGTTGTATTTTGCTTTCCATCCTGGGAAAAAACGGGGACAGATCCGTTTTCTCTGCCACAATAGAAAACTGATCCGTCCTCCATTGACTTTCAATGGAGTTCATGACTGATCCGTCTTGGCAATGTTAAAGATAATACAACCGGATCCGTTCTGAACGGATGCAGGCGGTTGTATTATCAGTAACAGAAGCGTTTTTGCTGAACCCTGACGGATCCAGCGAATACGCTAGTGTGAAAGTAGCCTAAGCCAGAGTTCTAACTCTTAAGTCCTGCATTTTATCACACGTTATTGGCCATTCATAAATTGCCAATAATTATAAGTAGTACATTTCCTGTAGTAAATTGGTGAAGTCTGGCTTTTTCTCACCTCTCGTAAGTAGTCAGGCTAATTATGGTCCCTTTACACGTGATGATATTACAGCAGATTGTTGAGAAGGAAGTGATCCTTCCCGACAATCTGCTGATCGCTAGAGGAGAGGACCAGTGCATTTACATGCCGTGATCTCCTCCAGAGTATGGGAAGGAACGATCGAAAATGCCACCGCTCTTCTACATACAGACTTGTTTTTTACCGGCAGGAGATCGTGTTTACACGACATGATCTGCCACTGGAAACCGATCTTTTGTGCTGCACAAAAGATGCAATTACTAGATGAACGAGCGTTTAGCTCGTTTATTGGTTAATCAGCGGTGCATTTACACCGCCAGATCATCGCTAAGGTACATTACTAGTTAGCGCTGGTTAGCGATGATCTATTCAATTGTCTGCCTGTGTAAAGGGCCCTTTAGATAGAACCTAAGCCATATTTATTGCAATACTATTTATGAACAAATCCTTTTTAAATTCCCGGAAGTAAATATGCAATGTGCTATGCCTTTAACAACTGGAAATACTGTTATACACTTCATTGTAAGAAATCCACCAATTTGTCCTAGGCGAAAGTTAGAAAAGCTCTATATGTCTGTCCTGGAAATGTAGAGAATTGTGTGTAAATCTAAGTGGGAATAAAAGAAACCTGTAGAAAGTGCAGCTGCTCTATTCACTACTTGTCATAATTCACACATTTCACAGGTGCCCGCAGCCTGCCTCAGCTATGGAAAGAATCATGCTTACCTGCTATCCGCAGCTCGGCTCCTGTGTGCCTATCTTCTGGTCCATGGCTTGGCATGGGTATGGTCATCTGCTCCGCTGCAGCCAATGGTTTGATTCAGCGGTAAAGTGTCTATTGTGGATATGTCACTGCTGAAGCAGAGCAGATGATCATGACTGGAAGATAAACACAGGAGAGCCAGCATGCAGGACTGGAGTGTCGGGAGGCTGTGGGCTCCTGTGAAAAGTTACTTATTCCCAGACAACCCCTTTAGCGCTTTCTTCCTGTTCTATCTTGCAGTTCTGAGATGACTGCAGCCAGGCATGCCCAGTAGTGAACGTCCTCCTCTGGTCTTCACTACTGAGCATGTGCAGCACAGTTTCAGGCATTGTAACTAAGGACCTTGGAGAAGCACAAAGATACCTAGTATAAGGGACAGAGGAGGACACAGGAGAGAACTGATTATCTATCACCATTAGAACACCCTGCTTATAACTGATTATAGTATAAGGGACAGAGGAGGACACAGGAGAGAACTGATTATCTATCACCATTAGAACACCCTGCTTATCACTGGGTCTAAACTTTTCTAAATTCCTATAAAAGTTAATCATTTAATTACTGATAATGTATTCCACAGCCCTAGTCGCTTGGGAACACGTCACCATTGAGGCCAGGCAGCATTGCTGCAGCTGCGCTTATGACCCTGTTCCACCAGCTTACAGGAAAGGGCTAGAAGACCGCTGAAGGAAGCTAAAACAGTGGAGAGCAGGTCAAGTATGACTTTGCAAACAGATCCGTACAGCAGACTGCTATCACTAGTTAAAAATGTCCAAAAAGCTGAACAACCTCTTTAAAGGTCATTGATATCTGCTTGGTGGGATTCTGACAGCCAGGACCCCCGCCGATCAGCTATCTGAGAGGGGACACCGGTGCTCCTGTGAGCGCTGCAGCCTTCTTGCAGCTTTCCCTAGGCCAGAGACAACACGTTCATCTGTCACGTGGCCTAGGCGCAGCTCGATCCTATAGACGTGAATGGGGCTGAGCGGACCAAGCACACCGCTATAGAATGTACGGCGCTGTGCTTGGTAAGTTATGAGAAGGACGCAGCACTCCCAGGAGCACCGGTGCCTTTTTTAAACAGCTGATCGGTGGGGATCCAGGGTTTCAGACCCCCACCGATCAGATACGGATGATCTATCCTGAAGATAGGTCATCGGTATCAAAGTCTCGGAAAACCCTATTAAGCCACAAACAGGATGATGTGAGCAGGTGTAATAAACGTTGCATCGCTCCTATGAAATGCTGAACAAACTATGGCCCAGTTCACATTGATGGTAAAAATAGCTCATTCTTCACACGGGCAGCTTGGACCACTTAGCTTTAGTTTAACCATTGTCCTGTATGGAGGATGAAATGCAGAACCTTGACATTTACTAGAGATAAAATAGTTTGTGCTGTTTTGGGTTTAGTGTGAATTGGGCCTTGAGATACATTGGAAACCATAATGAGGGATGAGTGGGACGCACTGCTAGCTCCTTCTTGTTGACTTGGAAGCGTAGGCGGTCAGGTCTTCAAGAATCCTTCCATGGTATAACAATGTGCAGTAGACAGTGAAGATTGGCAGAGAATTCATGTTGGATCCGAGTGGCCGAGAGCAGCTGTTAAGTAGGGGCACCTCTATCCATATATAGTTGCTGGTCTGCCACATTCAAGTCAATGGGGCTGAGCTGCAATACCAAGCACAGCCACTAGATGATGTATGGCACTGCTTGGAGAGCTACCAGGAGCCCACAGCACTTGCCAGAGCTTTGGTAAGCATAATGGCTCCCTGAAACAGCTGATGTGGTAATGATGATCTATTCTGAGGATGTCATCATTATCTTTACCCGATAACCCCTTTAACTTCCTCATTTGGACAGCAAACAGCATTGCTTGGCTTTCTCAGTCAGAGTTTTGGGGGACAAAACACCGCTGCATTGGTGCACATGACCCCTGTCCATGCTGGAAGTTTACCTGTGGAGACTGAAGCACAGTGAAGATATTGGTGGACCCATGGGGCCGGAGCAGGTAAGTACTTGGACAGGGCAATGTTCACACTGTGTTGGCGCTAGACATCAGAACTCTGTATCTCGCTCAGTATATGGTCAATACACTATTCTATACAGCAAAGAAAAACTGTTATGCCAAGGCATACCCACACAACCTATGCCCCATGGGTACATGATTTGCAACTTTGAGCTTAGGCTGTGTTCACATGACACGGACTGTAGTTACTTCTGTAGTCAGACGGCCGCAGACAATTTACAGATGGGCGTTTTTCCCATAAAGGTTTTATATGTGAAATGTTTCCCATGCACATTTATATTATCTGGATGTTTTATGCGCTCTTCTTTTTTTCTGAACACCCAGGCTGCTATATGGCAAGCACTGAATCACTACGCCTACCGAGATGCCGTGTTCTTGGCAGAAAGACTTTATGCAGAAGGTATGTTATGTAAATGAGTGTATTCATTCCTGACTCTCCAGGCTGAGTATTCATCGCTTTCATCTTAAGTAAGATATTACTACATTATTCACTTTGCCCCACTATGCCCCTGCTATGGAGCCCATAGTGAGGGCATGTGTGCAGTGCTGAAGTCCTGCCGCTGCCAGTAGGGGGAGCTTGGTGCATTGCAGCTTCCATTGGGTTCAGTGGGGGCTGTATAAATTGCTCTGCTCCGAGCTGCTCTTAGTGTACATCCAGTTTTATAATATGTGATAGGAAGCAGAGGAACTAGAGCTTTATGGGGGAGAAATATCAATGTATTTTGACAGAACACTTTCAGAAATATGGTGATCAGAGAGAGCAGGCAAAGTGGGCGAAAGTTTAACTTCTCCACAAATGAAATATTTGTGTAAATATGTCAGAATTCACAGTGGGGGCCATTGTGAAGTTTTACTATTGGGCCTTATAATGTCTGTACAGCCCTGACTGCATGTTTGGAATCCAGGTGGGTTTATTCACTTTGGACAACCCCTGTCCAGCAGCGGTGTTCCCAAAGGATGACCCACCTGCACCCCAGACAATCAACTCTTTACCCTGGGATAAGTGGGCACCTACCATGATGTCATGTGGATCTACCAGCCCACTCCCATTACTAGTCTCTGCTGACATCTTGGAATATATGGCAGCATTGTTGAGGGGAGAAATTGCTCCTAAATCAAGGGTAAAAGGGGGGCAGGGTACTTCTGTACCCCGTGCTATAATGAAAGGCAGTGTCTCCATCTAAGTAGGTATGTTGCACTCTGGCCCAGAGGGTTTTGTGCAGACTTGGATGGAGTATGTACCTTGAGTGTCATCTGAATCTGTTCCCTTTCCTTCAGTGCATTCAGAAGAGGCATTATTCCTCCTTGCCACATGTTATTACCGCTCAGGAAAAGCGTATAAGGCTTACCGGCTCCTGAAAACCCATAGCTGTGCCACCCCGCAATGTAAATATCTTCTTGCAAAATGCTGCGTGGACCTTAGCAAGTGAGTCTTTCCTTTTTGTCACTTACCTTACGTGTAGTCTGATCCAGTGTATTAAAGGGTTGTCGAGCTCCCTTACAATCTGACAAACTGTTTCTAAGCGGCTGAAAAAAATAAATAATAATTTGCGGTTAGCCAGTGGCGTCATGTGCCAGTGGATGAAATGCTTTACATTGACAGAAAGACATGGTCGGGACTAGTGTTGAGCGAACTTGTGTTTTAAGTTCGGCGTCTAAAGTTCGGGTTATCGAAGAATCTCGTTATGGATTCTAAATTCCGTTATGGTCCGTGTTGGCGGAATCCATAACGCGATTCTTCGATGACCCGAACTTTAGACGCCGAACTTAAAACACAAGTTCGCTCAACACTAGTCGGGACTTTAAAGCTGGCCATATTCATGAAATAACAATCTAATATGTACGGGGATGACTTAATTGTCTCCCAGTGTCACCTACGAAATAAAGATTAGGCTGGTTTGCAGCCACAAGAGGAAATAATGTACACAACTGTCTTATCATTCATGGTGAGATGGCTATATATGTAGTGTGGCCAGCTGGCTTACATGGAGTGGGTAGTGCATGACACAATGTATCTGGTGTTTGGAACCTATGAGTCGTGCACCACCCTCACAGGCCCTGCTGGAGAGGGGTATTCCCATCTCTGACTTTTATCGCGTATCCCAAGGATATGCCATAAAAGTCGTATAGATAGGGGTCCAACCTCTGGAACCTCTCTGTTCACTTCTACGGTAGTTCCAAGGATAGTCATGCAACTGCCATATCTCCATACACTGACGTTGTCAAACAGGTCCCCATTCTCAAGATAGATGCAGGTTGAGGAGGTGGAACCTGAATCTCTTTGGCTTCTATGTGATGTCCTGTGGATATTCCATAACTCTCAGTTGGGAATACCTCTTTAAGGTCTGCACCACAGGATGTTCTGTGGAGTGTTTAAATTAAAACTATTAACTAAAGCGGTTCTCCCTAAGAAATAATTTACATAAGTATCTGATCGGTTGGTCCTGGAGACAATGGAGCGATGGTTACATGTACACTGACACTACTGAACTCTGCTTCTCTCCAGCAGACCCCTATATGGAGCAGCAGTGCATGTCATTCATTCTAGGGACTCTGTTTTCGTGATAGGTAGGGGTCCTATCAGTTGCCTATCCCTTATCATGTTTTCAAAACCAGAAGTGGATTCAAAAGGTAGCGGACATACAGATGTAGCCAAGCCATGGTTAACCCGTTAAGTAAACAATGGGAAGAAATTGGTAATTGACTTCTTCAATGGATTTGAATGGCGTTTGTCACCAGATAACACTGTGACACGTGATATCAGAGTCGATTTTAGCTTGGCTACAGGGAAGGACATACTCCATTCTGTTGTATGCATTGTTGTATGCATTTCTGGCTTTGGATCAAACCTGCAGTGGTGGTTTTACCCTAATTCTGGTTTCAGGCACAATCATTTTCGTATCTGTGGCCAGCTCAAGAGTTAACTATGTTTTTCCGGCTGCAGATCCACCAATTCCCAGGCTCCTCTTTTGCTATCTATGATGGCCATGCAGCTTCTCAAACTACCTTGTACATACCATGCATTTAGTAGCACTGTCCTGCTGCCCTCAGATTGGAAAGCTCTTCCCATGTGAGAAGTGCTGGCCAATACAAGAACAGGGCTGAAAAGTAAGAAGTGTCTCGGGCTGCCGATGCACAGGTATTTTGAAAAGCAAAGCGGCCATCTTTTTTTTTTTTTTTTTTTAACCAGAGTGTCCAATGACCAACTTACAGTATTAATCGCAGCCATTCAGGCAACATTTTAGAAAAACATTGCTACATTTTGCATTGTACAGTCTTGATGCCCAGACTATTGCAAACGGCCTTGAGTATCAGGGAACATTTAAAGTTGGTCTCTGGTCATTGAACCCCTAAGATGCCAGGGTTAGTAGCGATCACAACATCTAATGCCTTGTTTAGCCTGACCAGTTGTCGGGGATCACCTGATAAACTAGTGGAACGCACATTTGACGGGTGAAATTATTTATTATCGTTTCTGGTCAGAAACCATGCATCTGTATGAGGACGAGTGATCGCAATAACCATCACTAGTCCTCATACTGTGGAGGTGATCACTGCATGTAAATGCTGCTCTTCACCTCACAAACAAGCAGGCTATTGTTAGGAAGGAACACTTTCTTCCTGACAGTCGTCTGCTCATCGGCACACGTAAAATGCGCCTTAAGGACACCAATGGGTTAACGTGGCAACTGGGGGCCTAACAAAAGTCTCCCACATCTGCCATGAGCTTCTGCCTATTAGGCTATTGCAGAGGCATAGCCTAATAGTTTGCCTGTTAGTGTACCACTGACGGGCAATAATGCTTTGCAGGACTATGTATTCCAAAGCATTATGTGATCAAGTGCTGATAGAAGTTCCCTAGAAGGACAAAGAAGAACTAAAATAAAGTTGAATTACTTATTTGGTACTGCTGTAACTGTAATGAGCCGTGGATTAAAGAAAATGTATTTTTACCGCACAATAAAAACTAAGAAAAAATACATCTTTTTTTTGCACCACCCTAAAATATAAAAATGATTCAATAAATCAAAACATTGTACCAATACAAGCTTCAACCCGTCCTACAGAAGTCAAGCCCTGATATGGCTATGTTAAAGGGGTTATCCCATCTTAGACAATGGGGGCATATCGCTAGGATATGCCCCCATTGTCTGATAGGTGCAGGTCCCACCTCTGGGACCCACACCTACAAGGAGAATGGAGCGGAGAAACTTGGAGGGCGCACTGCGCATGCGCAGCCGCCCTCCATTCATTTCTATGAAATTAATGGGAGCGGTGGCCGCGCATGAGCGGTGCGCTCCCATTCACTTCAATGGGAGAGGCGAGGAGCTGCGCCTGGTGGTGGACGGACCCCGGAAAACCTGGGATCCTACAGCCACAACTCTCCCCGGCTCCGTTCTCCTTGTAGGTGCGGGTCCCAGAGGTGGGACCCTCACCTATCAGACAATGGGGGTATATCCCAGTGATATGCCCCCCTTGTCTAAGATGGGAATACCCCTTTTAAAGTGAAAATATAGTCTTATTCTGCAAAGTACTAAAATGTTAAAATATATATATATATATATATATATAATAAAATTTGGTATCACTATTTTCGTACAAGACCATAGAAAAAGGTTAACGTCTTTTTATGATTAGGTAAACGGAGAATAAAAAAAATAAAGAAACTGGTGTTTTTTTTTTTTTTTCCCCTACAGAATGCATGTGGTATTAAGAGGTTAATAATGTGATATTCTGATATGTGCACAGAATACTCCCTCTTCCTTATTCCACGCAGTGTCTGACCCGTTTCTTCCCTTGCAGACTGGCTGAGGGGGAGCAGATTCTGTCTGGTGGGGTTCTGAATAAACAAAAGAGCCAGGAGGAGATAGTTACAGAGTTTGGAGACTCTGCCTGCTTTACACTGTCGCTGCTCGGCCATGTATACTGGTAAGCTGTCGTGTCTCTAACATTTATTGCAGGATAATGGTTGCACGTTTCACATTTTGACGTCTTGCAGCACACCTTTCTTGCCCCATAATTGCCACTGTTGGAAGGTACTTTCAAATTCAGCTGTAATAAGTCATGGTACAGCCTCTCCTTTATAGTCTGCATCTCAACTAGGTGTTGGAAATGTAGTCCTGTGCTCATTATTTTCTGTATAGGATGAAATCCACACTGTAAGTTATACTTTCATCTTAAAGAAGTTGTCCCAGAATGACTACTTATCTATGCACAGGACAGGTGATAAGTGTCTTGATTGGTTGTGGTTCGACCTTTGGTTCCCCACCAATCACTAGAAGGGGGTCTAGTGTTCCCCATTTGAATGGTGCAGCAATCATGCTTATGCACAGGCACCATATGTAACCACTCTGCGTTGGGCAGTTGGAGGTCCTAAATGAGGGACACCCAAATAGTGTTTGTAAGTGGGTTTTCTAAACCAGACCACTTTCTGTAGGAGTTACGGAAATTTCTATGACTGAAATTTAGTTCAGTTCAAGCAAGCCCCATGTCCCCTGTGTGATGTCACCCTTAGGCCACTTACACACAACCGTAGCAGGTTTGTACAGTATTGCGGTCCGCAATCCAGAAGATCCAGAACAAAGGCACGCATCAGAGGCACTACGGAGTGCTTCTGTTGGTTTTCTGTCCATGCCTCCGCACCGCAGAAACGTAGTGCATGCTCTACTTTTTTGCGGTGCGGACCCCATTCAAGTGAATAAGTCCACAGATGGCAGGCACACGGTGTGTCCCCGTGCATTGCAGACCACAATTTGCGGCCCACAGCATGGGCACAGCCAGAACATGGCCGTGTGCATACAGTTGATTATTGCTGTAAATAATTGGGTTATTGATTTTGTCCCAGAATAGTAGAAATAGTTTTCGGCCACATGGATAACAGCCTCAAGTTACTTGTCTATCATTTCTTTTTTTTCTAAGCATTTGCAGCACTAATTGTATCACTCATGTCTTTGCAGCAAAACCGATCGATTGGCCAAAGGATCCGAATGTTACCAAAAGAGCCTTAGTCTAAACCCTTTCCTGTGGTCCCCTTTTGAATCATTATGTGAAATAGGTATGAGTTGCTGAAGATGCCTCCCACCCCTGCTTGTTCTGGTATTACTTTTGGAGTTCTAGATTGCTGCATTGCCACTAGAAAAGAGAACGTTATTGAAACATTCCACAGTCATACTTTTTGTCTTTCCCTTGTTTGATGTGTTTTTTGTTTTGTTTTTAGGTGAAAAGCCAGACCCCGAGCAGACCTTTAAACTGACCTCCCTCCAGAATTTTAGTAGCTGCCTGCCGAACACTTGCACATTAATGGTAAACAACCACAACGTTATATCCCACAGGCAAGCTGACACAGTATTAATGGAAACGCCTCAAGACACTATAGTAAGTGCTTGTGAGATACGTAGGTGTGTTTTTAGTTATTTTTGTGTTACCTGCGGATTTATTAATCAACATACCAGATTTCAACCTATGCAATGACGTGCAGATTGAATTGACATGCTGCCTTGAAATCTAAGTACGTCAATTGATTTGCAGATATTTTTCTACAATGTGTGGAGGATATTTAGACAGGCATTGTACAAAGGAGTTTTCTACCAGATTTAAATAGGATGTTTTACTTCAGAAAACAATATCTTAAAGGTGTATAATGTGATTGTTAAAATTTACATATATTTTATATTATATACTTTATACTAATAATTGTTCCTTTCTCTCTTGAAGGAATTAAATAGATTAAATCTGGAGTCATCCAATGTAAAATATCCCCTGAACTCTGACTCCTCACTGTCCTACATAGACCCATCTGTTATCTCCCCTGACTCATTACACTTGGGGACAGGTTCCTCTATCTTGGTAAAACAGGCTCAGAACAAACCAAAAAGTGGGCGCAGCCTGTTAGGGGGGCCAGCTGCACTGAGCCCACTCACTCCCAGGTACATGTGTTATATATGTGTTTGTATGTATAGATAGATGTGTGTGTGTGTGTGTGTGTATGTGTATATATATATCAATCAATGTAGTTACAATATTGCAGTTTATTTTCCTGCTATTTTGCCAGTTTTGGAATCTTGCCACTAGACACCCCTAGCCCAGTTGATGGGTCATACTTACAAACCTACAATTCCTCTTGCGTCCTTGATGTGCCATCTTCTGGAACCCCTGCTAAAAAGGTCTGTAATGCTTCCTTATTATTATTGTTGCTTTATCATATCCTACTTGGTTTAATGCTTTCTCCTACCTTGCTGTTGCTTCTCAACAGTCTGTCACCAGAATCAGCCAAGCAGGAACAAAGTCGGTGTTCTCACAGAGTGGCAACAGCCGGGACATAACCCCTGTGCTTGTCGTACAGACTCAGGGTTCTGGACCTCAGACTAGGTATGGGATATTAGTGACCCTCTAGGCCCCCTTTCTAAACCTTTATTCCTCTCAGCATATGTGGGGCAATTACCAGATACGTTTTTTTTTTTTTTTTTTTTTCTCACTGGTGGTTTAGCGATCTGTGCTTTGAAACAATTCTGATTCAATGATGAGACTGGAGGTATGTTTCAGACTACCCCAGACTACAGTATCCGCAAGCATTGACCTTGAACTGCCATTATGGAAATGCATTCATTTACTTTTACTTTTCTTGAAAATTAACGTTGATTAAAACTCAAAAATGGTGACGTGTGCTATGTTTCACAAATTTTCTGTATATATGATCAGATTCGGGCTACATGCACACGACCGTTGTGTGTGTTGCGGTCCGCAAATTACGGATCCGCAAAACACGTATGGCGTCCGTGTGCGTTCCACAATAGCCTTTAATATAACTACCTATCCGCAAAACAGACAAGAATAGGACAGGTTGTTTTTTTTGCGGACCACAGATTCCTGTCCGCATCTTTTGCGGCCCTATTGAATGAATGGGTCTGCATCCAAGCCGCAAAAACTGCGGCCCGGATGCGGACCAAATCAACGGTCGTGTGCATGTAGCCTTATTTTTTTTATTTATTTTTCTTTTTAATAGCACTACACCTCAGGTACTGAGCCCAACTATAGCTGCCCCTCCTAATGCATTACCGCGACGAAGTTCCCGTCTTTTCACCAGCGACAGCTCTACCACAAAGGTAAGACTTTTAAGCATTGGTTATTAGATCTGTATCCTAGAAGTTTAAGTTTAGCATTGGCCATTGTAGAGGGTTTCGGTAGGGAAAAGTCATGTCCAAAGCTACATGTAATAGTAAAACCGCCTGTTGTATCTTTCTGTTACAGGAGAACAGTAAAAAACTGAAAATGAAATTTCCACCCAAAATCCCTAATCGTAAAACCAAAAGCAAAACAAATAAAGGTGTTACGCAGGCCAACATGAACGAGAGTTTAGAAATTAGCAAGCTTGATTCCTCAATCATCTCTGAAGGCAAAATCTCCAGTGTAGGTCCTCAAATCCAAGCACTGACGATACAAAAGGCAGCAGCAGGTGAGCAATGTTTCCCAACAGTTCATTGTATCACAAGGTAATCCGGATGTGGTGCGAAGAAATCCCGATTTTTATATCCCTGGCCGTCAGTGTTTCATATAAAAGAAACAAATCTCTTTTATGGAGGAAATGTAAGGTGTGATCAGTACATTTGTGGTATTTCAGAATAAACGGTTCTTGGCATGTCAGTGATTAACATGAGGACCCTGTTTGGTAACATTGAGATGGAGGGAAAAGGGGGATGCTGTTTGGGAGAATGTGAAGTAAATCTTAGTCATTTGTCGTGTAGACCTATAGTGTATTTAAGAAGACCTGTGAATGCTGCATTATGTTTACGCAAATTGCTTTTATATCTTTCTCCATTATATTTTTATAGAAGGGTTAATGAGCCTCTTAAGGGACATGGGAAAAGGCTACGTAGCCTTGTGTTCCTATAACTGTAAAGATGCTATCAACATCCTGAGCCACCTACCGTCTCATCACTACAACACAGGTTGGGTATTGTGCCAGATTGGCAGAGCCTATTTTGAATTGGCAGAATATCTGCAGGTAAGATGAGGTTTCTGCTCTCACACAATTGTATAGAATTAATTTAGCAGATTCACGTGCATAAGGCTGCTTGACCAGATGATTCTGACTGTGCAGTGGAAGATAACTAGCACTCTTTGTCTGGCAGAAGTTTTAGGGTATGTTCACTCAGCTCTGGACTCAAATCCGTTAACAGTCTGTCTTCAGCTTCATGTGAAAGGGCTTTTTGTAACCCTGATTGGGCCGCATTCACCTATGCGCTGTGTACTCTGCCAGTCTGTTCCAGCGGAGGAACAGAATGCCGGAGTTCACTGTATCCGACATAGCTGGATACCACCATGCACAGTCGGGCCCCTTTATTCACTGTAATGGGATCTGACTACTTTCCGGCATATATGCTGGCTTTTGGCTGGACAAAAAAAAGTTACGTGTAGTGTTTTTTTAATTTATTTTTTATTTTTTTGAAAGATGGCTGTCTCACAGTAATTTTCATATACTGTATTTTTCGTTTTATAAGACGTACTTTTTTCCCCTCCAAGGTGGAGTGAAAAAATCAGTGCGTCTTATAAACGCAAGGTGACCCCAAATGTGCTGGCTGCGGCAGCTAAGGAGCTCTCACTAACTGCTCCTGAGCTGCCATTAAACCATGGGCGGGCAGGAGTTAGCGCAGGCTGGCAGCAGAGCCTTCAATGAAGCCTCCAGTCCGTGCATACATCGCGGCACTAAGCAGCACCTTGCGCGGGCTGGCAGCTTCGCTAAATGATGCCGGCAGCCCGTGC
The DNA here is from genome assembly GCF_905171765.1 of Bufo bufo. NCBI lineage: Eukaryota > Metazoa > Chordata > Amphibia > Anura > Bufonidae > Bufo > Bufo bufo. The sequence goes on along the minus strand of NC_053394.1, from coordinate 277,389,810 downwards.
TTCTATTCATGACATTTAGTATCGTTGGGTGGGCTGGTGGCTTCTCTGTATGCGCTGTACTGCCCCCAACAAACACGTCATTCACTTACCACAGCCGGAGCAGCAAGAGGATCGCCTTTTTCCTCTGTGCTGTCTGTCCATTAATCCTTAACCAGCCGCTCTGGTTTGTTAAACTAGCGTAATCTTCTGTAGTAGTACTCACTATCAAAGCGGCGGGCAGGCCGTCAGCGTAACCTCTCTCATTCATGCTCCTCCTGCTCCTTTCATGAAGTGGGAGGAGCATAAATGAGTGAGTGAGGTTACGCTGCCGGCCTGCCCGCCGCTTTGATAGTGAGTACTACTACAGAAGATTACGCTAGTTTAACACACCAGAGCCACTGGTTAAGGATTGAATAAACACACGTGATCATATGATGGGGTGTATGAATTCAGGTTTTTTTTATTTATTCTTATGTACTGTTTTTTAGTGTGCTGTAAAATATATATATATATATATATATATATATATATATATATATATATATATATATATATATATATATATATTTTAGTAAAGTTATATGCAAATTACTGTGAGACTTTCAGATTTTTTTGTGTCTACTTATATCACTGAATGGTGGTCAGTGGGCTGGGCTCCAGATTAACTGGTGAGCATCCTCTATTCTATTGTTAATTTATTTTATTTTTTTGTCCAGCCGAAAACCAGCATATATGCTGGACACAGTGACCTGATCAGAGTGCCAGAGCTCACAACGCATATGTGAACCCAGCCTTTTGTGCTCCGCAAAATAAGCGGTGTTCAAGAACGAGTAGTTTAGCTGGCAGCTTATTTTACCGTATTTACATCCACAAAATCAGTGTCTGCCTCAGATTTATGCCGGAAATCCTTTGGTAAATATGTGTCAGATCTGCCATCCAGCAGCTGTGAACCTACCCTTTGGTGCCCTACAAAGGTTCTCTAACATGTTAGCCTTCAAGGCCAGGCAGACGTTTCACCCTCTTCTCACCTGACGTCTAGCCATATATGCCACCAAGCTGCATGATCTGAAACACATAGGCATTTACACTGCACTAAGCTCCAGTGATAGTGGGTGCAGGCAGCTATGTAATAAGGGAAGCAGCGGTTTAGAGCTGTATGGGAGATTTATCAATGTATTTATGCCAGTTGTCTAGGGTGATTGATGCACGCGTACTGGGAAACTGGATGGGGCAGGGGGGCCCATACTATGTTTTACCATGGGGCCCTATTAGATCTTTATGCGCCCCTGCATTTACGGTATATTGAGGAGGATTTGTGATGTCCCTCTCTTTACTGAAGTAAATAGGAAGTAGATTTCCTTCACAATGCATTTTTTAATCCTGATTCAGCCAAGAGGAGGGCAAAGCACTCCCTAAGGGCTCTTTCACACGAGCGGATCCCGTCCGGGTAATCCGCTGCGTGAAAGAGAGCCAAGACCCGCTGCGGACAGCAGAGACACGGAGCAGTAACATGATTGATAATGCTCCGAGCCTCTCTGATCTTTTTACTACAAAATCATAGTGAGATAAAGTTGTCACTGTGATTTTTGTAGTAAAAAGGTCGTCAATTATCAATCATGTTACTGCTCCGTGTCTCTGCTGTCCGGAGCGGGGTTTGGCACTCTTTCATGCAGCGGATTACCCGCACGGTATCCACTCGTGTGAAAGAGCCCTAAGGCTATGTCCACACATGACTGACTGGCTGTAGAAAATATGCAGTGGTTCTGCTTGTAATCTGCAGTAAAAAAAAATGCACCAAAATGCGCAGATTTCACTCTTTGCTCTGGAAAGTAGCTAGTAAAATCGGAGGTATAAATTGACATGCTGCCATCTTACGTCATTTTCAGTGTCAGATTTTTTTTCTGCCACGTGTGCATGAGAATTGCTAAAAACTCCTTCACTTTGCTGGTACTGTACAATGCAGACAATTTGCTCCGATAAAATCCAAGATGGCAAATCCACAGCTATTCAGTCATGATGGGACAGCCTAACTCTCTCCCTTCCCAACTCTGTCCATTTTGTCATCTGAAGTGCTGCTATCTGTGTTTCTGCAGGCAGAACGGGTGTTCTCTGAGGTGCGCAGGATTGAAAACTATCGAGTTGAGGGCATGGAAATCTACTCCACCACGCTATGGCATTTACAAAAGGATGTCGCGCTTTCAGTACTTTCCAAGGACCTCACAGATATGGACAAGAATTCACCAGAGGTAAGAGTTTTCCCTTGAATAGCAGCGACCAACCACCCGCAGAGCATGGAACTGCAGCGTGGCTCCATTTAAGTGTATGGGGTCAGCTGCAGTTGTGCATGGGCTAACCTTAAAAGGGTTTTCGGGGATTTTAATATTGATGACTATTCCTCAGGATAGGTCATCAATATCAGAACGGCGGGGGTCCGACACCCGGCACCCCTTACTTTTAGCTATATATTAGCGGCGCAGCCTTCCTTTCATTGTTTACCTGCCTGCCGTCGACATTGCAGCGGCAAGCAGGTGTAATTACAAGAAGCCACCCCATTCACCTCAACGGGACAGCTCGTTCCTATTGAAGTGTATAGGAATGAGCCGTCCCATTGAAGTCAATGGGACAGCTTAAACAAGTAAACAATGAAGGGAAGGCTGTGCTGGCACAGTGGGCAACCTTCTCTTCAACCAGCTGGTCGGTGGGGGGTGTCTGACCCCCACCGATATGATATTGATAACCTATGAGGATAGGTCATCAATATAAAAATCCAGGAAAACCCCTTTAATAGGGGACCTTGGGCTAAATCAGATTTGAGAATTGTTGGGGATCTCAGAAGTCAAAATCCCATGTTCATACAGGGATGGCATATCCTAGGGAATACGTTTCATCCAGTGTCTGAATATTTAACAATGTTCATCATTGCAGGCTTGGTGCGCCGCTGGAAACTGTTTCAGTCTGCAAAGGGAGCATGATATAGCCATTAAGTTCTTCCAGCGGGCTATTCAAGTGGATCCTGGCTATGCATATGCTTTCACGCTATTGGGCCATGAATTTGTACTAACAGAGGAGTTGGACAAAGCACTTGCTTGCTTCAGAAACGCCATCCGTGTCAACCCCAGACACTACAATGCTTGGTGAGATATATCTGGTATTCAGTTACTGCTACACTGTCATGTTCAATGTGTTGTCCAGTATGAGAAAAACATGGCTACATTCTGCCATGCCATGTCTGTCCATGGTTTGTGCCTGGTATTTCAGCTCTGCTCCATTGAAGTGAATGAGGCTGAACTGCAATACCACACACCCTGTGAATAGTTATGGTGCTGTTTTTGGAATAAAGTGGCCCTAATTCCTGAACAGTTCCCCATTAGGCAAAAAGATGCTGCTGGAGTTTTCTTTTCCAGTATCTCCAGTAGGGGTGGGCGGTATAGGCGATATAAATTTTGGCCACGATATGTATTTTCGCCATATCGCCTATATCGCCGGACCGCGATATGATCACACTCTCTGCGCGCACCATTTTCTCCTGATGAGCTGGCCGGCACAGTGGAGACTGGGGAAGGAGGGAGTCCCTCCCTCCCCACTGTGCGCGGCTGCCGCTGAACACCATTGAGGACAGAGGAGGAGGGGAGGGACTGTGGCCACTGCACCACCAATGAATGTGCCGGCCATATCCCACAGGGTCCCCCTCATCATTAGTGGCAGTGGGCAGTTCCGATCGGAGTCCCAGCAGTGTAATGCTGGGGCTCTGATCAGTAGCGTGACTCCTGGCTGCCATGGTAACCGAAGTCCTGGCTGCGATGGTATGTTAGTGAGCAGCATTATACTCACGTGCGCCGTGGCCGCCGGGCGCTCCTTCTTCTGTCTGTGCGGCGGATTGCTAATGCTTATAGCATTAGCAATGCGCCGCACAGACCTATGAGAAGGAGCGCCTGGCGCACGTGAGTATAATGCTGCTCACTAACATACCATCGCAGCCAGGACTTCAGTAGCGTCCTGGCTGCAATGGTAACCGATCGGAGCCCCAGCATTACACTGCTGGGACTCCGATCGGAACTGCCCACTGCCAACAATGATGGAGGGGGAGGGGGACCCTGTGGCCACTGCCACCAATGATGGGGGGGCGGGGGGGGGGGAGGAGGACCCTGTGGCCACTGCCACCAATGATTAATACTGGGGAGGGAGGGAGGGGGGTGGGTTTGAGTTACCAGAGGGGGCACATCAGAGGCTGGCTGCCATGGTCAGCTCCCTGCTGTTGTGTGCACAGGGCAGCAGGGAGAGTGTAAAGTCCTATTCACCCTAATAGAGCTCTATTAGGGTGAATATGACAAGGGTTCTAGCCCTTAAGGAGGCTAATAGTTATTAAATAAAAAGTTTAAAAAAAAATAAAAGTTGAACCCCCCCCCCCCCCCCCCCCCACTATAGAAAACAATATATCGCAATATATATCGCACATGCTTAAAATTATATCGCAATATAGATTTTAGGCCATATCGCCCACCCCTAATCTCCAGTCAGCTTCATGGTTGATGAATACAGATACAATTGAGATTCCGCACTGATTATTCATACTCATTACCCTGTTTACTGGATCTGTGCCTCCCTGGCGTCGGACATGGAAGGCAGACATTCTGCTTCTGCATAGGTAACCGCTGTTTCACAAACCATTCTCAAGTAAGCCTGTATTTTCTTGCTTTACTGTCTCAGGTATGGTCTTGGAATGATTTACTACAAGCAAGAGAAATTTAGCTTGGCAGAGATGCATTTCCAGAAAGCACTAGATATCAACCCACAAAGTTCAGTATTGCTGTGCCATATAGGAGTGGTAAGTGGTCTGAGTTTCCTTTTTAAAGGGTTTGGCCAAGACTCGATAAAATTTGCCGGGTGGTTGGAAAGGTTTTAATAGCAAAAAAATAAATAATGAAAGCACCTTTTTCAAAAGTTTTAATTCCCGCAATGACGTGCTATATACACATAGGTTACCACTGAGATCCATAAGTGCATGTAAGTTTAGGTTTATTGGTTTCCAAGACTTCAGATGCACAGTTTTGTTTTTTTGTATTGTTATAGGTGCAGCACGCACTCAAGAAATCAGATAAGGCTTTGGATACTCTCAACAAAGCGATTTCCATAGATCCCAAAAATCCACTATGCAAATTCCACCGAGCCTCCATTTTGTTTGCCAATGAAAAATATAAGGTATGATATTATGGTAGCTTCTGAGGTTTATACAGTATGAGTGAAAATGTTCCTTTTTTTTTTTTTTTTGTTCATTTCTATTTTTTTATATTTATTAGTCTGCACTGCAGGAGCTGGAGGAGTTAAAACAGATTGTCCCCAAGGAATCCTTAGTTTACTTTTTAATAGGAAAGGTAAGAGAGTAAAGCATAACTTAACAATGACAAGTTAACCTGCAGTCGATTTTACACGATTTCCCTTTGTGATATGTTATTGAATGGTTTCTGAGTTTAAAGGGAGTCTGAAACCAGTGACAGCCCCATGTAATATGGTTTTGTCACCTAATCACAACGGCGCCTTTGTGTTTATTGATCAGTGGCTCCCCTACAGAGAAATTCCACTTTATCAATAAATAGAGAAATTCCATCTTTTTCAACACTTATCAATATGCAAATGAGGTGCTTAGTGCAACAGTGGTCTTGCTGTTGCACCCAAAGCCTGCTCCTTTCTCTGGCCAGTCCCTGCATTTGACTGTTGATTCACAGAGCCAGACAGTAGGTGCATGATCTTGCATGACTCTGTATTCTCACACACGTATTTGTTCACATAGCAGCACATCCCCAGTGCAAACAAGGGTACTGCGCATGCGCTGATATGCGAACAAAGAGTGTACACGAGAATACAGAGTCAGGTGAGATTACACATCTACTGTCTTGCTGTCTCAATCAACTGTCCGAGACGGGGACTGGCCAGAGTGAGACGCAGGGCATTGAAAGCAACACCAATGCTATCATTGCTCTAAATGCCTCATCTGCATATTGATAAAAAGAGGAATTTCTCTGCAGGGGAGCCCCTGGTCAACAAAACACAAGGCACTTTTGTATTTAGATGAAAAAAATACCTATTTGGCACTATGCTTGGTTACATAGCATCGTCACTGACAGTATCCCTTTTAATTGCCCTCCATACTTCACTGAAAAGCCAGTGGTATTCACACCCTCCCTATTCCATTGATGGCTTAGTTTTCCGTATGGATAGTTGAATAGTTTTTTTTATTATACGACAGCCGGGTTTCTTTACAAATTCTTTATTTCTTTACAAATTCATGAACTGCAGAAAGAGATTTGGCACATATGGCACCTTTTAAGGGACAGGGAGAGTCTGAAAAGGATAACTAAAGTTGGTTTAGTGCGCTGTGCATATTTTTATTTGTTTTAATGTCCTATCTGTTTATACAGAACATTCCCCTAATTTACATAGAACCCTCTATAGTACCTGGCAAAATTAAATTGGGTCACACATCAGGACACCTAAATGATAATACAAGTCCTAGACTAGAGCACCGCCCTGTATACAGACCCTGGAAATGGAGAGAAGTGGAATCTGTGGACTATTAAGGTCCATTCACACGTCCGTATGTGTTTTGCGGATCCGCAAAACACAGACACCGGCAATGTGTGTTCCGCATTTTGCAGACCGCACATCACCGGCACTCTCATAGAAAATGCTTTTTCTCGCCCAATTTCCTTGGGGGACACAGAAGACCTTGGTATAGCTCATCTCCATAGGAGGCGTGACACTAAGTGAAGACTGTTAAGCCCCTCCTCCACAGCTATACCCTCAGCCTGGAGAGAGAGACTGCCAGTTTTTGCTTAGTGTCCAAGGAGGCAAGACACTCCCTGCTCTGCAGGGCAGTTTTCTCCTTGCTTAAATTTTGATTTTTACTTTATTCTTTTCTTTTTGTTCCAGATCATCAGGGACAACAGAGACGCACTAGACCTCTCTGCTTCTCCCGGGGTTGAGCTGCGCCAGTGGCGGTCACCCGCACTGCTGCCTCCCCCACAGAAGGCAAGGTGGATCAGGGCAGCCTAGCTCCCCTGCATCCCGCCAGCGCAAGGGTCGCCCGCACGCCAAGTCCCTCTTCCAGCGTTTTTGCCACTACGGTGCCAGTAGCTGAAGGGGCGATCCTGCTGGAACGGACCGAGGGTGAAGACGGCTATGGTGAGAGAGTGGCTTCTCCAGCCCTGCTTCTCCCGGGGTTGAGCTGCGCCAGTGGCGGTCACCCGCACTGCTGCCTCCCCCACAGAAGGCAAGGTGGATCAGGGCAGCCTAGCTCCCCTACATCCCGCCAGCGCAAGGGTCGCCCGCACGCCAAGTCCCTCTTCCAGCGTTTTGCCACTACGGTGCCAGTAGCTGAAGGGGCGATCCTGCTGGAACGGACCGAGGGTGAAGACGGCTATGGTGAGAGAGTGGCTTCTCCAGCCCTACGTTACCCTTTTTGGGCCAGGCTTCGCGACCTGCTAGGCCGCCATTCCGGGCCCCTGACTCTTCCGGTCGGGGTGGGCTCCCGCGGCCGGCATTGGGCTTGACCTCCTATGCTCCAACAGGCCCCGTCGGTGCCGGTCGGCAGGGCTCCGCAAATTTTGGCCCAGGCTTCGCGGTGGGCACCCGCGGCCGGTTTGATGCGCCACTCCGCCTCAGGTCCCGGCGGTACATAATACTGTGCGGGCCGGGCGCCGCCGCAAAAATTTAGACTCCGGCTTCACGGCCTACTTGGCCGCAAAATTCCGGCCTCTGTTGGAGTGGGCGGGAATTCTCCAGGCGCGAATTCTTCCCGCCTGGGGGTTCCTCCGCCCCCAGGGGATCGCAGCGCCGCCCTCCAGGCCGGGTCCCTGTTAACCCTTTGGGTACAGGCCGGCTCCCAATGGGCCTGTATGGTTGGCCCCCCTTTTTTCCTGTCTCTCGCCGACTCTGTTTGAGAGAATCTGTGCCCCTATATGGTGGCTCCCCTTTAGCCTCAGAGAGGCTGTGTTTATATATAAAAAAATAATAATAATAAAAAATAGATAACAGATTTCTTGTGGGCTGCGCAGGACGCTGCAGCCTCATCTCAGTAGTGCTGCCTGTCTGCATGCCCTCTTTCCACAGGCGGCATGGTGTTGCGCTCCCAGCCTGCGTCGCTGCTAGGGCATTTCCCCTTTTAGGCGGTTTCTTGCCCTCTTCCAGGATACGGCGCTGACCAAGTGCATGCGGCCCTTCCGTAGGCAGCATTCATCAACCTCTCCAGTTATGGTGCCTGCCATGTGCATCTTCCCCCCCCCCCCCCCCCCTCCTAGGCGGGATACTGCACTCTCCCTGGCTGCCGGCTGGCCATGTGCATAACCCCCTTCTTAGGCAGAATACTGCACCTTCACCGGATACGGTGCTGGCCATGTGCACGACCCCCTTCCATAGGCGGAACGCTGCACTCACTGGATTCGCTGTCGGCCATGTGCGTGACCCCCTTCTCTAGGCGGAGCGCTACACTCTCACTGGATCTGTTACCGATCATGTGCATTACCCCCTTTTTAGGTGGAATACTGCACTCTCACCGGATACGGTACTGGCCATGTGCACGACCCCCTTCCATAGGCGGAATGCTGCACTCTCTTGTACTATGATGTAATTATGTACTATGTTACTATGCTGCACACTCACTGGTTTCGCTGCCGGCCATAGGCATGACCCCCTTCCATAGGCGGTATGCTGCACTCTCATTGGATTCGCTGCCGGCCTTGGGTATGCCTCCTTGCCTCAGGCGGCATACATACACTCCCTCTGTCTGTGGTTGTTTTCTCGCAGGTACGTTGCTGGCCATGTGCATGAACCCCATACATGGCGGGGTGCTTGCACTCTCGCTGGACCCGTTGTCGGCCATATGCATGACCCCTCTTCCGTGGGCGGTGTACGCACTCTCGCTGGATTTGCTGCCAGCCAGGGGCATGCCTCCTTTCCTCAGGCGACATACACACATTCTCACTGACTGTGTTTGTCTCTCTCCAGTACGTTGCTGGCCATGTGTATGACTCCCATACATGGCGGGATGCTCGCACTCTCCCTGGATGAGATGCTGGCCATGTGCATCACCCCCCCCCCCCCTTTTCTGGGCGGCATGCTACACTCTCACCGGATACGTTGCTGGCCATGAGGATGGCCCTCTAACATGGGTGGAACTCTTGCACTCCCATTGGATACGGTGCTGGCCTTGTGCGTGACCACCCCTCATTCCATGGGCAGAATTTGGCACGCTCATGAGATTCATGGTTGTCCTTGTATGTGCTGTACTGGACTTGTACATGTCCCCCTTCATTGGCAGAGTAGTTGCACTCTCGCAAAGTTCAGTGTTGGGTGTATTATTGCACACTCACTTAATGCTAGGATAACCCTGTGCATGTCCCCCTTTCACTAGGTGGACCTCCTGCGTTCCTGCTGGATTATATGGTATGTCCTGCTTCTCTGAAGAAGGTACGGCCTTAGGCATCACTCCCTTTTGGGACGGGCCTTTGCACTCTTGCCGACTGCAGTTTGCCAGGTACATTTTCCCCCTTTCGGGGCGGACTGCTTGCGTTCTATCGCATGCCATACTAGGCTTGTGCATAACTCCCTTTCAGGTTGCACTTTGCAATTCCATACATGCTGTGGCACTCTGTGGCTGGCCCTTTTCGCTGAGTAACCTTTTTGCAGTGAGCGGACGTTCTTGTGCGTTGTTTGGGCCGTGTATGCCTTCTCCTCCTGTAGGTGGGTTGGCCTTCTCACTGCTTACGGGGCTGCTCGTACGTATGCCTCACCTCCTTCCTGCGACATACTTTTTTCTTGGGATACGATGCTTGCCGCAAGCCTTGCACTCGTCTCTAAGGCGTTCATTCTGTCCATCTGACCCGGACGGGCTCTACTTGCTCTCTGCTGCACCGAGCTGGGTGGTACTCATTCATTTAGTTGGCCCTTCATCCCAGGGAGTGTTCGTGGTTCCTAGATGCCTGCCCATTCGTCCTTCCGCGGCATTGCTTCCCTGCGCTAGTGGTCACATGGTCGAGAGTGCTGTTGTCTGCAGCGCCCCTCGAATTCTTTGTTTGCTCTGGCGGGACTGCGGTTCCCTTGCCTACTGCAATTTCCTCCTCTTCGGATGCAGTGTGGTATGAGTCCTTCCTCTTGGCGCCTCTACGCTTCAGTCTGATCTGCTACCAGGTTCGGCCGCTCTTCTCGGGAAGGTCACCCAACTTCTCTTGGGTGCTCGATTACCCAGGTCCGGAGGACCTCCACCTTGGGTTCTTCAGGGTATTCGCCTTCTGCGAGGCGGTGAACCGGGCGTCTCACAGTGTAGCGGGGTTCTGCTTTTGAGCTGTCCTATGGCTTCCCTGTTGCCCACTCCTCCTTTCGGTTGGAGGGTGTTATGCCGGCCTCTGTCTCGACTACCTTATCTCACCGGCTCTGTTTGGCTCCCGCTCGGTACAGATCACTCCGATGGGGCTTCTGCCCCGCCAGGCTTCAGAGGCTGTTCCTTCACTGTCCTCCCCTCTGGGGAGAGCATGGTTGTTCATGTTGATGGTTCCGGTGTTCCTTTTGGCCTCGTACTGTCTCCCTTGTTCACACTGGCCGTATTAGCTGTGTGCCTATTTACCGAGTCTACCGCGTTCTGTCCTCCCGCCGGGTACAGATTGCGTTTTCCATTCTAGACAATGGTCCTGCTGTAGACTTACCTTCTCGGTAACTTGGGGGGACTACCTTTCGGTCCAGATTGTCCTTTGATCTCCCACACCGGGACTGTAGAACGTGGCTACATCAGCATGGACTTTAGCCTGTCTTGTCCTGGCATCTGGCGGATGCTGGGCGGACCCTTTGGTTCCTTTCCGTCTGTCCTTCTGCTCCCCCACTCGGGTGGATACGGGACGACGTTGCTCGGGCGCCGACGGGACCAGTTTTGTCGACCCTTCTGCCCGTGTTACTGGTCTGCGCCTGATCACATTGGGTTTTCGCCCGCTTGCCAGGCGACTCCAGCGGGCTCGCTACTGTTCGCTCCTGGCTGTGTTTCGTACAGGATATGTCGTAGGACTTAGGGTTTTTTGTCTGGGGTTCTGTGGGAAGCTGTGCATTCCCCACTCTGACTTTCTCTCCCCATGGTTCTGTCTTTTTCCGGTCCGGCCTGGACCTGGGACTGGGACTCCTTTACTTGAGGTGTCAAGTGTCGGCGCTGTTCTTCCTCTTCCAGCGTTCCCCGGCCCTCTGGGCCTGTCAAGACCTTCTTCCTCAGAGTGGCTCTTTGGTCCCTCTGTACTGTCCTCCGGTACCGCCCTGGGAACTACAGGCTGAGCTCTCGGCGCTCCAATCTTTTCCTTGGAGCCGTTACAGAAGTTCTCTCTACCCCTTCTGTCCTGTACGGTTGTGTTTCCGTAGCAGTCGTGTCTCTGACGGGTGCCTGAGTGGCGGCCCTTCTTGTTCTGAGCCTTCTGTCTTTTCCCAGGACAGGGCTGTTATACATCCCGTTTCTTCCTTCCTTCCTTCTGAAGGTGGTGTTTGCCTTTCGCCTCAACACTTCACCGTTTTGGACGTTGTTTGGGCCTTGCCGTTTTTACTTGAAGATCTCCGACTCTTGTCGATGTTCGGTCTCTTGGGTTTCCAGGAGGTCCCCGCATAGGGTTGACGGACTCCAGGGTGGTTTTCCTCCGCTTTATCAGATTGGCTATTGCTGAGGTTACCGCACCAAGGACAGGATTCTGCCTTTGGTGTCACCGTTCATTTCATCAAAGCGGTCGGTGCTTCCTGGGCCGGAGGCATTGGGCTTCGGCCATGCATTTGGGCAAGGCGGCCACAGGTCTTCCTTGCACGCCTTACCGAGTTCTACAGGGTGCATACTCTGGCTTCGGCGGATGCTGCCTTGGCCCGCCTGGGTCTGCAGGCGGCGGTTCCTTGATGCCTTTGGGTGCTTCGCCTTGGTGCTGTGGTCCCTCCCCTTTTGGACTGCTTTTGAACGTCCTAAGGTCTTCTGTGTCCCCCAAGGAAATTGGGCGAGAAAACGAGATTTTTGTATAACTTACCAGTAAAATCTCTTTCTCGCTCTTTCCTTGGGGGACACAGCACCCACCCATTCATTGTTTTTCTCTACACGGTTTCCGAGTTTGTGTTACCCGTTGGGTAGTTGGCTTGTTGGTTCCTTGTTGGACTTTGCCTTTTCTCACTACTTGGACACGCAACTGGCAGTCTCTCTCTCCAGGCTGAGGGTATAGCTGTGGAGGAGGGGCTTAACAGTTTTCACTTAGTGTCACGCCTCCTAGGGAGATGAGCTATACCCAAGGTCTTCTGTGTCCCCCAAGGAAACAGCGAGAAAGAGATTTTACTTACTGGTAAGTTATACAAAAATCTCGTTTTCTTGTCCGCAATTGTGGATAAGAAAAGGACATGTTCTATTTTTTTGCGGAACGGAAGTGCAGATGTGGACAGCACATTCTGGCCCTATTGAAAATGAATGCGTCCACACCTGTTCCGCGGAGCGGATGCGGACCCATTTTGCAGACGTGTGAATGGACCCCCCCCAACATAATGGAGAGGACACCTGTGAGCATTCCTGACTGTATTACAGCGCAGCTATGAGCACTGTGAGGGGAGGGTGGCAGTAGGGACATTTAAAAACGGTGATCTGGTCTCCTTATCTGCAGTACTGCTGTAGAGAAGTCCAAGTTAATGGTGACATTCTCTTTAAGGAATGGGGATAGAGGAGTATCTCATTTAATTAATTTAAAGAGGACCTGTCGATAGCAATTTTGGAGCATCTATTTTAATCACGTCACTCTGTGTCATTCCTCTACTATTCCTACTGGTAGTTTATGAATAAATTGCTATCGGTCTGCAATAAAGGTCCAACTAGGTGTTACCAGGGAGTGTGTCCTTGCACAGTCTGGCGACATTACCCAGTCAGCACCGTGCAGGGACACACTGTATCCAGTACAACCTTTATGGCACACTGTTATTGCAGAACGCCTAGGTTTCTAGTAGGAATTATAGAGAACTGAGCAACAGTCAGAAGAATAAATGCTCCAGAATTATTACAGGAGGGATTCAAGTCGTTATTAAAACACAACTAGAAAGAAGGGGTGATGGGCCCTCTTTAAAGCTGCTGGGCACATAGGAGGCATGGCAACTTTTTCTGGAAGCTTACTGGACTTTCTGGTAGAGTTGGCAAATATGAGATCTGGCTGCAGCATAAAGAGAATTTCTGCCTTTATGTAAAGTACACTGTGTAATAAAGAAAGTATGCAGCTTTGTAATATGTTGTTCTTGCATTTCTCACCATTTTTAACATCAACATCTGCTTGTTGTCGGTGTGGTTTTTCAACCTATGGATATAAACGGGTGTTCTCAATGCTAGTGGAGACAGTTGTGTCCAGTCTAGGGAGCACGTCGGCTGCACAGATCTGTCTCTTGGCATGAAAGTTTGGAGAATATCTGTGTGCACTCCAATCGAGGCAAAGTATTGGGTCTATGTTTTTTTGTTTTTTTTCTTTTCAGGCTTTGATATTTCCCATTCACAGCAGCAAAGACTTCTTGACATGGTGTGAAATTAAAACCTTAGCAGATTTGATATTTTTTTATAACTGTTGCCCAAAGCAACCAATCACAGATTAGCTTTTATTTTTAAGCACAATATGAGAAATGAAAGATGAGCTGTGATTGGTTATGAGGGGCAACAAAAACAGTTTTTTAGATGGTTTCATAAATCCTCCTCCGTTGTGTATTAATCCTTTCCAAACATTTGACATACATGTGCGGCAAATGTTGGGTCTGGGACCGGGCCAATTTCTTTTTTTCTCCATAACTTCTGTTTTGTTCACATTGCCCTATTAGGGTGTTTTATTTTTTGTGTCGGATAAGTTGTATTTACACTTTACCGTAACCTGTATTGGAAAACGGGAGAAAATTCTTTGTGGGGTAAAATAGAAAAACAAAAATACAATTCTGCCACTGTGTGCTAAAAATGGTGTGAACTCCTTATTCTGCGGGTCAGTACAAGTACGGTGATACCAAATTTTGTATAGTTTTTATTTTGTTTTACTACCTTTTAAAAAGTAAAATCCTTTGGAAAAATAAAAACTGATTTGAATCACCATTTTCTGCCACTTTCTTATATTTCCGTCTACAGAACTGCATGAGGGCTTGTTTTTCACTGGGCAAACTTTAGTTTTTACTACTATAATTTTGGGGTACATAAGAACATTAGACTTTTTTGATCACTTTTTATTTCGTTTTTTTGGGTGGGACAAGAGGACCAAAAATGGTGAATCGTGTATTTTTTTTTGTTTTAAAAAAACAAAACTTTTTTTACTTTCACAATGTAATTTTTAGTTCTCTTAGGGTGCATTCACATGACCGTATAAATGGATCCGCATCCATTCCGCAATTTTGCGGAACGGGTGCGGACCCTTTCATTTCAATGGGCCCGCAAAAGATGCGGACAGCACACGGTGTGCTGTCCGCATCCGTTGTTCCATTCCGCGTCCCCGCAAAAAATCTGGAGCATGTCCTATTCTTGTCCGCGGTTGCGGACAAGAATAGGCATTCTCTATATAGCGCCAGCCATGTGCGGTCTGCAAAATGCGGAGCGCACATGGCCGGTATCCGTGTTTTGCGGATCCGCAATTTGCGGACTGCAAAACACGGTCGTGTGAATTAGGGATCGACCGATTATCGGTTTTACCGATATTATCGGCCGAGATTCAGGATTTTGAACGTTATCGGTATCGGCATCTATTTTGCCGATATACCGATAACGTATTAGGAACACAGAACGCGCTGCTCTCAGCGCTCTCTGTGTTCCCTCAGCAGCACAGGGGAGAAGGAAGCAGTGTCTCCCTCCCCCTGTGATGCTGCTGCCGCCAATTAGAGGAGAGAGGACAATAGAAGGGGAGGGGCTGTGGCCACCGCTCCACCAATGAAGATAAGTCTTTCATTATTTCATATACAGGAGGCGGGAGCTGGCTGCAGAATCACATAGCCGGCTCCCGACCTCTATGAGCTGTAGCTGCGAGCTGCGGTAGTTAACCCCTTAGGTGCCGCGGATCGCAGCTACCGCTCATAGAGGTCGGGAGCCGGCTATGTGATTCTGCAGCCAGCTTCCGCCTCCTGTATATAAATTAATGTAAGACTTATCTTCATTGGTGGCGCAGTGCGCCCCCCCACCCAAGCCCCCTCCAGTATTAATCATTGGTGGCAGTGGCAACAGGATCCCCCCCTCTCCTGGGGCTCCGATCGGTTACCATGGCAGCCAGGACGCTACTGAAGCCCTGGCTGCCATGTTCAGCTCCATGCTGCTGTGTGCACAAAGCACAGAGCAGCAGAGACAGTGTGAGGTCCTATTCACCCTGATAGATCTCTATCAGGGTGAATAGGACAAGGGTTGTAGTTCCGAAGGGGGCTAAAAGTTAGTAACAAAACAAAAAAAATAAAATAAATAAATATTAAGTATAAATGAAAAAGAAAGATTTTACAAAAAAAATACACGTTAACAATAAACATTAATTTTCAGCCGATTTTGTGTAGGAAATTTTTTATTTTTTTTTCAAAAATGAAAATTCCCAGAATATCGGTATAAATTATCGGCTATCGGCCTGAAAGTTCACAAATTATCGGTATCGGCCCTAAAAAAATCAATATCGGTCGATCCCTAGTGTGAATGCACCCTTAGGGAACTTTAACGTGATCTTCTGATCACTTGTCCCATAGACTGCAATAGAATGCTATGATTATGCTTTAAGGGGTTAAAGGTGACAGCAGGTCTCTGCCGTTTTAAATAGCAGACACATGACGACAGTGTCCGAGATCGGAGGCAAGTCTGATCACGGACAGTTAACTCTTTAGATGCCATGGTAATTTGCACCCACAGTATTTGAGCAGACATTTAGAGGAAAGGAGCTCTCACTGATGACTGAACTCCCCTTCCACCTACCTCCACTATGATGAGATTGCGGCAGCTGTTCAGTTCCCATCTCATCCTGGGGCCTTCTGAGGCTCCTAAAGTTCCTATTAATTCAAATGAACCCCCCCTCAGTCCCCATTTTACTATTATAATGACTGCATCTGAAAATTCCTGTTAAAATATGAAAGAACTTACGGTGAACCCTGTAAGGAGGGATGGGGAATCAAAATGCCCATATCACAGTTTTTTGGTCACTTGCCTACCAAAAAATTTAATAACAAGTGATCAAGGCCATACATATCCCAAAAATATTTTAAAAAAAGTAAAAAAAAAGTATGGGTGCCAGAAAAGCGTTAAAGGTTTGGTATTGTTGTAGTTGTGGTGCCCTGCAGACTAAAGGTAAAGTGCCATTGTTACTGCAAAGTGAATGCTCTCAAAATGAAACTCATAAAGCAATGGTGCGACTGCATTTTCTCGCCCATATTCCTTGGGGGACACAGGAAACCATGGGTATAGCTCTGCTCCCTAGGAGGCGTGACACTAAGTGAAAGCTGTAAGCCCCTCCTCCATCAGCTATACCCTTCAGCCTGGAGAAGAGACTGCCAGTTTTTGCTTAGTGTCCAAGGAGGCAAGACACCCCCTGCTTATGCAGGGTTGTTTTCCTATGATTTTTTATTTTTGCGTTATTTGTTGTTTTTAATTAGATTTTTTTCTACCTACAGGGACAACAGAGGCGCATTAGACCCCTCTGTTTCTCCCGGGGTTGAGTTGCGCCAGTGCCGGTAATTCCGCACTGCTGCCTCCCCCACAGAAGACAAGGCGGACCAGGGCAGCCTCGCTCCCCTGCGTCCCGCCAGCTCAGGGTCGCCCGCACGCCAAGTCCCTCCCCCGGCTTCCTGCCACTGCGGTGCCAGGAGCTGAAGGGGCGACCCCCGCTGGATGGACTGAGGGCGAAGACAGCGTATGGTGAGAGTGGCTGCTCCAGCCTCCCCTTCCTCCCTCCCACCGCTGCTGCATCCCCCATGGCCGCTGCTGCATCCCCCATGGCCGCTGCTGCATCCCCCATGGCCACTGCCACATCCCCCATGGCCACTGCTACATCCCCCATGGCCACTGCTACATGGCCACTGCTACATCGACCGCCCCCCCTTTTCCCCGGGGGCAGTCTGATCCGCACTGTACTGCATGCCGAGCTCCACCGCAGCCTCAGTCGCCCGCTGTGTCGCTCCCTGCTTCCTCTGACCCGCCTGACTGGGCTAGATCCCTGTCCCAGGCCGTGGAAAGCCTCACTCATGTCGTGGGCCGCCTAATAGACAGGCCACCTACCCCGCAGGACGCCTCTCTGACTGTCGCGCCCTCCGGGTCCACTGCTTCTGCCGCTGCAGCGGGTTCACTCTCTCTTAGTGACCCCTCCCGAGCTAGGCACTCTCAGAAGCGTATTAGAGTAGAGCGAGCCTCCTCCTCTGAGGCCTCACTCTCCCCGCCACGCGTGCGCACCCAGACGAGCCTCTCCTCTCCAAAGGATTCGCTCTCTGAAGGTGAATTGGCGGTTTCAGATTTGGAAATGGACTCGGCCCTGACGTCCAAGCTAGCCTCAGCGATGGGTCAACTCATCTCTGATATTCGTGACACCTTTAAGGTGCAGGATGATCCCCCTAGCTCGGATGCAGCTAGCGTCTCCTTTATCAGACCCAGGCAGGCCTCAAAAGTCTTTCCAATCCACTCTGATTTCTCCTCTGTGGTGTCTAAGGCTTGGGCTCGCCCGGACGCCCGTTTTGTCAACCCCAAGAAGCTGGACATTTGCTATCCTTTTCCAGCCGATGTCGTGGCCACATGGTCTTCCCCACCCAAGGTGGACCCCCCTGTGGCCCGGCTGTCAAAGAACACGGCCATCCCTGTTCCCGACGGGTCCTCTCTTCAGTCAGCGGAGGACCGTCGCATGGAGACCCTTTCCAAGGGAATTTTTGCTGCCTCCGGTTCTGCTCTCAGACCGGTTTTTGCCTCTGCTTGGGCAGGGAAAGCAATCTCTGCTTGGGGTGCGCAGCTGGAACAGGAGTTGGACTCGGACGTCCCCATCCAGGACCTACGTTCCTTGGCCCAGCTTATTATTCGGGCCGGGAATTTTGTTTGTGAGGCCTCCCTTGATGCGGGAGCCCTTATTGCACGCTCCTCCGCCCTGGCAGTTTCCGTCAGGAGGGAGCTCTGGCTGAAGGTTTGGAAAGCGGACGCTGCCTCCAAACGTTCCTTGGCGGGGCTATCGTTTGCGGGTTCCCGCCTTTTCGGGGTCCGCCTAGACGAACTTATTTCAGAGGCCACGGGTGGTAAAAGCACCCATCTTCCTCAACCCCAAGCCAGGGGCGCCCCCCGCGGACGCCCTGGTGCGTCTCGTTTTCGGTCCTCCCGCAGGGCCTCTGGGGCTCCCACCACAGCTGCCGCTTCGGCTCCTCCCCAGGACAAGCGTAGGAAGCCGTTTTTTCGGGCGCAGCCCTCCTGGCGCAAGCCGCAGGCTGCCCGCACACCCGCAGCAAAGCAGTCCTCTGCCTGAAGGCGCGCCCCCACCCACCCGGGTGGGGGGCCGGCTCCTCCTTTTCAGGGACGTCTGGATGGCTCACGTCTCCGACGCCTGGGCCCTCGAAATTGTGTCCTCCGGATACAAAATCGAATTTGCATCCTTCCCTCCAGATCGGTTCTTTCGCTCCCGCCCGCCGCGGGACCCGAAAAGCGCGGCTGCGTTCTCCGCGGCCGTTCAAGCCTTACTGGACAGGGGGGTGATTATCCCCGTTCCTCTAGAGGAAAGGTTCCAAGGGTTCTACTCGAACCTCTTTGTAGTTCCCAAGAAGGGAGGTTCGGTGCGGCCCATTTTGGACCTCAAAAAGCTCAACCGTTTTCTCCTCCTTCGACGGTTTCGGATGGAGTCCCTCCGTTCCGCGGTGGCTTCCCTGGAGCAGGGAGATTTCATGTCTTCCATCGATATACAGGATGCCTACCTCCATGTTCCGGTAGCCCGGTGTCACCATCGCTTCCTCCGATTCGCCGTGGGGGACCTCCACTTCCAGTTTGTCGCCCTTCCCTTTGGGCTGGCAACAGCCCCCCGGGTGTTCACCAAGGTCCTGGCCCCGGTCTTGGCCTTACTCCGTTCCAGGGGTGTTTTTCTGCTACCGTACTTGGACGATATCCTCATCAAGGCTCCGTCCCTTTCTCAAGCGGTTGCCAGCGTGGATCTCACTCTAGAGACTCTAGCGAGGTTCGGTTGGGTCATCAACTTCCCCAAGTCCTCCCTTCCCCCCTCCAGACAACTAGTCTTCCTGGGAATGCTTTTAGACACAGGAGCGGCGGAGGTACGTCTTCCCTCGGAAAAACGTCTGATCCTCCGTGGGGCGGTTCGGGGTCTCCTTCTCCACCGTCGACCGTCTTTCCGCTTCTGCATGCGGGTCTTGGGGCAGATGGTTGCCTGCTTCGAGGCGATGCCATTTGCGCAG
The DNA here is from genome assembly GCF_905171765.1 of Bufo bufo. NCBI lineage: Eukaryota > Metazoa > Chordata > Amphibia > Anura > Bufonidae > Bufo > Bufo bufo. The sequence goes on along the minus strand of NC_053394.1, from coordinate 277,370,451 downwards.
TTTCACTCCCGCCCTCTCCAACGGGCGATCATCTCCTCCTGGGACAAATCGCCGGAGTCTCTGGATCATCCCTTCCGTCTATCGCCTCCGGTGCGGTCATCTCTCCGCTGGTGGTTACAGTCCCCTCTTCTGGGCAGGTCCTTTCTGCCACTCAACTGGTTGGTGGTTACAACCGATGCCAGTCTCTTGGGCTGGGGAGGCGTGTTTCCTCCCCGATCCGTCCAGGGCATTTGGTCTCCATCGGAGTCCAAACTCTCGATCAATGTCCTGGAGCTGAGAGCGGCCCTTCTGTCTCTACGACACTGGACTCATCTACTGAAGGGTCATCCTGTTCGTGTACAATCGGACAACGCCACGGCTGTGGCGTACATAAACCACCAGGGGGGCACTCGCAGCGCTGCAGCAATGCGGGAGGTCACCAGCATTCTCCGTTGGGCGGAAGCCCACGTCCCGGCCCTATCTGCAATTTTTATTCCAGGGGTGGACAATTGGGCGGCGGACTTCCTCAGTCGCACCACCGTCGACCCCGGCGAGTGGTCTCTTCACCCGGAGGTATTCGAGGCCATTTGCCTTCGTTGGGGCATACCGGACGTGGACCTCATGGCCTCAAAATTCAATCACAAGGTCCCCGCCTATCTGTCCAGGGCCAGGGATCCGGGAGCTTGCGGAGCCGACGCCCTCGTTCTTCCTTTGGCGAGGCTTCGCGCGCCCATACATATTCCCTCCCATCCCTCTCCTGCCCAAGGTCCTTCGGAAGATCGCGGCGGAAGGCGTCTCGGTGATTCTGGTCGCTCCGGACTGGCCCCGCCGGTCTTGGTATGCCGACCTCATGCTGCTCCTGGCAGACGCGCCCTGGCCGCTGCCCGCCAGGGAAGATCTTCTCTCTCAGGGACCGATCTTCCACCCGCGTTTAGGGTCCCTACGTTTGACGGCGTGGTTGTTGAGACCACCATCCTGACACGTAGGGGTTTTTCTGCGGACGTCGTCCGCACCATGATCCACGCCCGTAAGCCGTCCTCTTCTAGGATCTATTATAGGACCTGGAGGACCTTTTTGGGGTTCTGTGCCGATCTGGGGATTCCTCCGCTCTGCTTTTCTCTCCCCACCGTTTTGTCCTTCCTGCAGAGCGGACTGGCCCAAGGGCTGGGCCTTAGTTCTTTGAAGGGTCAGGTGTCTGCGCTGTCCATTTTGTTTCAGCGCCCACTGGCCCCCCTTGGTCCTGTCAAGACCTTCCTTCAGGGCGTGGCTCACGCGGTTCCCCCGTACCGTCCTCCGGTACCGCCCTGGGACCTGAACCTGGTTCTCTCAGCGCTCCAGGCTTCCCCTTTCGAGCCTCTGCGGACGGTTTCCTTGCGACTTCTGTCCTGCAAGGTTATTTTCCTTGTAGCCGTCACCTCTCTTCGGAGGGTGTCCGAATTGGCTGCACTCTCCTGTCTGGAACCGTTCCTAGTGTTCCACCAGGACAAGGTGGTTCTTCGTCCGGTCCCTTCCTTCCTTCCTAAGGTGGTCTCCGCCTTTCATCTGAACGAGGACATCGTTCTCCCCTCTTTGTGTCCTTCCCCTTCCCACCCGCGGGAGAGGAAGCTTCATCGCCTGGACGTTGTCAGGGCGCTCAAGATTTACCTGGAAGTAACCAGCTCTTTCAGGCATACTGACTCGCTCTTTGTGGTCCCGGAGGGGTCGCGCAGAGGGATGGCGGCATCCAAAGTTGCTATCGCCCGTTTTGTCAAGATGGCTGTTACTGAGGCTTATCTCGCCAAGGGCAAGGTTCCGCCCCTTGGTGTTACCGCTCACTCCACTAGAGCGGTCGGGGCTTCCTGGGCTCAGAGGAATCGGGCTTCTACGGAGCAGATTTGCAAGGCGGCCACTTGGTCCTCCTTGCACACCTTCACCAAGTTCTACAGGGTGCATACTCATGCGTCGGCTGACGCTGCTTTGGGCCGTCTGGTGTTGCAGGCGGCAGTTGATTGATGCCTCTGGTGTTGGTTGAGTTTGTTCTGGTCCCTCCCTTCTGGGACTGCTCTGGAACGTCCCATGGTTTCCTGTGTCCCCCAAGGAATATGGGCGAGAAAAGGAGACTTTTGTATTACTTACCAGTAAAGTCTCTTTCTCGCTCTTCCTTGGGGGACACAGCACCCGCCCTTCATTTGGGTTACAGTTGTGGTTCCGGCTTGGTTGCCCCCGTTGGGGCTCGACAGTTCTTTTTCCGGTTGGTGGTTATCTTTCACTACTTGGACACGCAACTGGCAGTCTCTTCTCCAGGCTGAAGGGTATAGCTGATGGAGGAGGGGCTTACAGCTTTCACTTAGTGTCACGCCTCCTAGGGAGCAGAGCTATACCCATGGTTTCCTGTGTCCCCCAAGGAAGAGCGAGAAAGAGACTTTACTGGTAAGTAATACAAAAGTCTCCTTTTTATTTGTTTTTTTTATTACGATTTTACCTCATTGCAATTTTTTTTTCTAGCTTCTCAATACTTTATGGAATATCCTGCAGAAAATGAGCCCAATACAGTTTTATGAACAGAAAAGTCATTGTTTTGGAAGGCAGAGATTAAAAATGAAAACAGTGGGGAAGGTTAAAAAGTCATTACTTTTCTTTATACAGTGACTGAGCTTTAAGGGCCAAGAATCTTAAATATAATCACTAATGAGCATTCATAGGAACGCTCGTTGGCAATTATCTGGCAGTGTAACTGTACTGCCGATTACCCGATGAACAAGCAAAACGCTCACTCATTGGTTAATCCAATCATTTGTGCGTACACACAAATCGTCGTGTGCCGGCGGCAGATCTCGCTGTGTAAACATGATCTGCTGCCGGCAAACAACAAGTCAGTATGGGGAAGAGCGATGGCATTAGCGATCACTACCCCCATACTGTGGAGGAGATTTCTGCATGTAGATACAGCAGTCTGCTCCACCAGTGAGCAGCAGATTGTCGGGGAGAAAAGTTTCCTTCCCAATAATCTCCTTCTCTATTGTCCTATGTAAGGGGAGACCTTTAGTTATTGAAAGGCGCTTTTATATGAACTCTAGGAAGCAGCAACATAAGTAATCCAGTTATCCTTGATGTATAATATAACACTTCGATTCATGGGCTCATGCAGTTTCCCAATCTGTCTCGTCCGCATCCACAGGTCTATAAGAAACTTGGTCAGACACACTTAGCCCTCATGAATTTTTCATGGGCCATGGACTTAGATCCCAAAGGAGCTAATAACCAGATCAAAGAGGCCATAGATAAGCGATACCTGCCAGACGATGAAGAGGCTGTGACACAAGAGGAACAAATCAGTGAGTGCTACCCATATGAAACAGGTAAGGCAAGTCTGGGTGTGTTCACACATGATGGTTTTTTTTATTTATTTTTTGCACTTTGCATAAAGCTGGTGAATACACTGGTGAAGCTAGTAAAGAAATCTAGTATTAGGAGAAATAGAAAATACTTCTGAAAAGGCACATAATCAACTTTGAGATGTATTTCTAATTGTAAGGATATGTGTGTTAATACCTGCATTGTGAAAACATAACTTCCATGTTATTAAAGGGTGCACTTTGGTCAAACCATTTTCATAAAACGTGTACCCTTGTGTTGGCTTATAACAAGAGATCCTTTGCCTGATGCAGGGGAGACGCTAGGCAAATGCTCTATCTGGTCCCCATTGAAATGCAGGCATACTTGTAGCTCTCCAGGGCGGCCTCGGAACCTAAAGTAGGCCTAAATTGATAGAGGGCAGGGCAACACAAGTAGGTGGCATCTGCAATACCCTAGCGCAAAATACCATCCCATCAGAACCATATACCACCGTGCAGCACAATATACTGCCCCAAAAACTGTCCATCTGGGGTGGCCATTAATAGATGCCATTTCCTGTCCTTCAGGAGGGCATGTGCGTTCCCTGCCTGATTACTGCTGAGAGCTCATTTGGTACCCGGCCAACGGCAGAGAGGAGGGCTTGGGCACCTCTCCTACATGTAGGAGAATACAGCACCACATACCTCTTACATCCAGTGACCTCTTCTGTCATGTAGACCTTCTCTTTCCTCTTCTCCTCCATTTGACCCAGACCACCATGACAAATTCTTTCAGCTGCATTTTGTCTCTACAAAGTTTCTTACACAGACACGTTAGATTTCTAAATTTTTCAATCAACCTCCCCATCCTGGTCATTCTGCTGCCACTCCCAATACTGTGTCCATTGTGCTCCCCAATACCCCAGGTACTATACTGCTGAAAAAATAGTGACCCCAGTAGAAAAAATTTCCCTATAGTGTCTACAGATATTATAAATGCCCCCTAGAGTGCCCCTAGTAATAATAATAAAACCCTAGATTGTGCTCCAGGTAATAATGCCTGTATAGTGTCCCAAAAAATAATGTCCCTGGGGGCCACTTTTCTGGCCAGTAATGGGCCACCCTTCTGGCCAGTAATGTCCCCCGTTGCCGTCACTTAAAAAATAAAAATAAAATCTTTTACTCACCTGTGTATTTTTACCGGCGCTCACTCACTACTAGTACGGCCCGGGATGGTGCGATGCAGATGCGCATACGCCACTGCTCTGCGTCCCGGCATAGGCGGGTGCAATGACATCATCACGCCCGCTTGCTCTGTGCTTTTACTACCACATAGGCCTCAGGCCTTCTAGGCCTGAAGTCTATGACGGCATCGGGGCAAGGAATTATTGGCTCCCGTGCTCAGCCGCAATATTCAGCTGCAGCGCAGCGGTCTTGTCGCCATTTGTAAATTTTAAGGTGCATTGGCGACCATTTTGGTCGCCATCTGGAGCACTGCTATGGCCAGTCCACCCCTGGCAAGAGCTATTGTTTTTGCTCTGGCTTTATAAGCTATTTGAGCTTGGGTATAACCTCATATGAGTATCAAGCAGTTTCTTTTTTCTATTTAAGGGCTTGTTCACACGACCGTATGGCTTTTTCAGTGTGTTGCGGGACGTTTTTAACGGATCAGTTTTTTTGTTTCGGTAGTGTTTCCGGTTCTGTTCCGTTTTTCCGTATGGCATATGCAGTATACAGTAATTACATAGAAAAAATTGGTCTGGGCATAAAATTTTCAATAGATGGTTCCGCAAAAACGGATACGGAAGACATACGGAGTACATTCCGTATGTGTTCCGTTATTTTTGGGCAGACCCATTGACTTGAATGGAGCCACGAAACGTGATTTGCGGGCAATAATAGTTCTATCTTTGAACGGAAATACAGAAACTGAATGCATACGGAGTACATTCAGTTTTTTTTTGCGAAACCATTGAAATGAATGGTTTCGTATATGGAACTTAAACAGCGGCCCGTATACGGAACACAAAAAACGTTCGTGTGAACGAGCCCTAAGGCTGGGTTCACACATGAGCGTTTTACAGCGAGTTCAAACGCGCTGTAAAACGCTCAACACATGAAAACCAATGCTTCCCTATGGCCCTGGTTCTCACTTGAGCGTTTTACAGCGCGTTTGAACGCGCTGAAAAACGCCCTACGCTCAAACAAGTTCTTGAGCTTCTTTGGGGCGTTTTGACGCGCGTTTGTGGCCATAGGACACTGCAGTCAATCACACAAACGCGCGTCAAACGCGCGTTTACTATTGCAAAAAACGCGCGACAAAAACGCGCGTTAAACGCGCATATCAAATACGCTCAGGTCTGAACCCAGCCTAAGCCTCATTCACACGTCTGTGTTTTGGTCAGTGATTTCCATTTGTGATTGTGAACCAAAAGCAGGATTGGAGCCTCCACAGACATAAGATATAAGGGAAAGATCTGTACCTGTTCTGTGTTTAGAGCCGCACCTGGTTTTGGCTCAAAATCACTGATGGAAATCACTGACGTGTGTGAATGAGTCCTAATGTACGACCAGTTGCCCCAAATGCAAATGTGCCGCCGCCCCTCACACCTAAGGCTACTTTCACACTAGCGTTCGGGGCTCCGCTTGTGAGTTCCGTTTGAAGGGGCTCACAAGCGGCCCCGAACGGATCCGTACTGCCCCAATGCATTCTGAGTGAATGCGGATCCGCTCAGAATGCATCAGTTTGGCACCGTTTGGCCTCCGCTCAGCATGCGGACCCCCGAACGCAGCTTGCAGCGTTTTCGTGTCCGCCTGGCCGTGCGGAGCCAAACGGATCCATCCAGACTTACAATGCAAGTCAATGGGGACGGATCCGTTTGACATTGACACAATATAGTGCAATTTCAAACGGATCCGTCCCCCATTGACTTTCAATGTAAAGTCAGGATTATACCATCAGATCGGAGTTTTCTCCAATACGATGGTATATTTTAACTTGAAGCGTCCCCATCACCATGGGAACGCCTCTGTTAGAATATACCATCGGATTTGAGTTACATCGTGAAACTCAGATCCGACAGTATATTCTAACACAGAGGCGTTCCCATGGTGATGGGGACGCTTCAAGTTAGAATATACTGAGAACTGGCAGCAGGGGGCAGACCCCCCGTCCCCCCCCCCCCCCCCTCCTGTATTTAACTTATTGGTGGCCAGTGCGGGCCCCCCCTCCCTCCCCAGTATTAATTGTAACCAGTGCAGCCCCCCTCCCTCTATATTCATCGGTGGCCAGTGCGGATATTAAATATGACCAGTGCGGCCTCCCCCTCCCTCCCTCCCTCCCCAGTATTAAATATGACCAGTGCGGCCTCCCCCCCCTGTATTAAATATGACCAGTGCGGTCCCCCACTCCCTCTATTCATTGGTGGCCAGTGCGGATTCCAAGTATTGTGACCAGTGCGGCCTCCCCCCCCCTAATTAAAATCCCCCCCCCCCCCCATCATTGGTGGCAGCGGAGAGTACCGATCGGAGTCCCAGTTTAAATCGCTGGGGCTCCGATCGGTTACCATGGCAGCCAAGACGCTATTGCAGTCTTGGCTGCCATGGTTACTTAGCAACAAATAGAATCATTATACTTACCTGAAGAGCTGCGATGTCTGTGTCCGGCCGGGAGCTCCTCCTACTGGTAAGTGAAAGGTCTGTGCGGCGCATTGCCTATAGCACAGACCTGTCACTTACCAGTAGGAGGAGCTCCCGGCCGGACACAAACATCGCAGCTGGGGAGGGAGGGGGGGCCCGCACTGGCCACCAATAAGTTAAATACAGGAGGGGGGGGGTTCTGCCCCCTGCTGCCTAGCGGCATCTGCCAGGCAGCAGGGGGCAGTCATGTACACAGTTCTCAGTATATTCTAACTTGAAGCGTCCCCATCACCATGGGAACGCTTCTGTGTTTAGAATATACTGTCGGATCTGAGTTTTCCGAAGTGAAAAATCAGATCTGAAATAAACAGTTATGCAAACGGATCCATTCTGAACGGATGCAAGCGTTTGCATTATAGGAGCGGACCCATCTGTGCAGACACCAGACGGATCCGCTCCTAACGCAAGTGTGAAAGTAGCCTAGGGAGTAAACACACAAGAAATTGTTAGTAAAGGGTTTGCAGTAAACTGCTGCTTCATTCAAGCTCTTCAGTCATAGGACTGTGACTCGGGACCCCTGTTCTGCTGATCGGTAGGGCCCTTAGCGATTACCGTTTCTCGTACTTTTTTCCATTGGGGGACACAGACCATGGGTATAGCTTAGAGGTATTAGTAGGGGGGACACTATGCAAATATAAAAGAGCTCCTGCTTTCAGGCTATACCCCCAGGCTCCACCAGGAGGAACTCAGTCTTTGCTTAGTGTCTGGTGAAGGAGGTTGACACTCACTGATTCTACTCCTTTGTTATTTTCATTCTAGATGGGGACACAGGTCGGCATTGCGCCTTCCTGGTCCCCCGTGGAGTGCCCGCCGCCGTCTTTTGGACGCTGCCTGGCTGCCTCCATTTTTCCCCCCCAAGAAGATAAGTGGATCCGGGCTCGACCTGTTGGCCCCGGCATCCCACCAGCCTCTGGGTCACCTGCTGCTGCCCTCCATCCAGACCACTGTACTCAGGGAGTTAGATGTCTGAAGAGGTGAGCCCTGCTGGTACGGAACAGAGGGAGAAGACTTCAGGAGCAGATAAGTATACTGCAATCGCTCTCTGCTCCCTCTCCTCCCCCCCGCCTTATATCTAGGGCCGCCTGGGTGAACTATGGAGTGGGTGTTATCTCTGTCCGGGGGTTCTAGGGTATGGAGGCACTATACTGGGTATTATCTCCCTGCTGGGACTCTCAGGCTCCCATTGAGTTTTTTCTATGCGGCATGACTTTTCTCTGCACGGCGCCAGTCACTTTTAAGGTTTCTTTCTCTAACTGCAACTGTAGATTTTTGTATAGTTGTCTGCCAAGACACCTTCTCAGGCCCCAATGGGGCCCTGTATGGAGTGTTTCCTACCATTTTAGACCACTGGTGTTTGTGCCTCCTACCCTGCCCCTGGACAGGATCTCTTGCCCAACCCAGTTCCTTCAGTCCCTGCGGAGCCTGCGGTACCCGCTTGGGCATCTGCCATGTCCAGCGCGGCCGCTGATTTGGCCTGAGTCGCCAAGGCAGCCATTTCCTTTATGGACCGTATGGCAGTTGCCAATCCAGTGGCCCCAACCACTCCGTCTCCTCGCAGTGGTTCCCGCAAGAGGTCGCCTGACTAATAAGAGGCAGCGTGAGCGGTAGCATCCATCCTTGGGTGACTCCGTTTCCCCCCCCCCCTCGTGTAGAGGTGCGTTCAGACGACTCTCCCCCACTAGGGAGCGCAGGTCTGAAGGGGGATTGTCCGACTCGGACGAGGTCATGGAGCGGGACCCTCCGCCTAAGCTCTCCACATGTGGCGGACTTAGTAGCGGCTGTCCGTGACACCTGTAATCTCCAAGGGGATTATCCCCCTTCCTAATAGGCGGGAGTTCCCCCTTTTTTCCGTCCACGAAGCCGTAGGTTGCCGCATTTCCTATCCATGAGGAATTTTCGCGGTCATACCTAGAGCCTGGGACAGGATCATCCTTTTTACGGCTGACAGTGTGGAGGGGTGGTCTTCTCCCCTAGGGTGGATCCCCCGGTAAACAGGTTATCTGAGATCACGGCCCTCCCTGTCCTTGACGGCTCCTCTCTGCAGGACGGTGTGGACAGGCGCCTAGACTCTCTCTCCAAAGCCATTTTATCGCCGGCGGGCACGTCACTCGACTTGCCTTTGCCTCTGCATGGGCGGCCAGTGCTCTCGGTGTGGTTGCAGCGCCACCACCAGAACCTGGTGGGTCATGATGCGTCTACTGACACACTGGATTTGGTTCTCCAGATGTCTCAGACTTCCAAATTCCTTTGCGAGGCTTCCATGGACATTGGTTCCCTCTTTGCCCGCATTGCAGCCCTCTCGGTCATTCAGCACAGAGAGGTCTGGTTAAAGGTGTGGGACGCCGACGCTTCTTCCATGTGTTCCCTTACTAACCTCCCCTTGAGGGTTTCAGGTTTTTGGGGCTCAGCTGGACGAGTTCTTCTCTGCCGCTACAGGGGGCAAGAACACTCATATTCCACACCTAGGTCCAAGCGTCTTTTTCGGACCAGGTCTTCAGTTTCCGGTACCAGTCCTTTCGCCGCTCCTCCGCTGGGGGGCTACAGGACTCCCGCAAGAAGCCCCCCTTCAAGCCCCAGCCTTCATGGTGCCCAAGGGCGCAGTCAGCCTCCCTGCTGCTTCCAAGCAGTCTTCCGCATGATGGGTCGCCCTCACCCCTCGTGGTGGGGGGCCGTCTGCTCTCGTATCAGCAGGTTTGGAGGGCTCATGTTCGGGACGCCTGGGCTCTAAAAATTGTAACGGCGAGTTACAAGAGAGAATTTACATCCAGCGTTCCGGGGGATCCGTTCCGTGCCTCGGATCTCTTGATGGCAGTTTCTTCCCTTCTGGACCGGGGGGTTATTACCCTAGTTACCCCAGAGGAACAGGGCACAGGTTTCTATTCAGACCTGTTCATCGTTCCAAAGAAGGAGGGGTCGGCGCGTCCGATCCTGGATCCGAAGCTGCTCAACATTTTTCTGCGGGTACGGAGGTTTCGAATGGTATCCCTCTGCTCCGTTATTGTTTCTTTTCTTCAGGGGAGTTCCTTGCGTCCGTAGACATCCAGGACGCCTATCCGCATGTCCCGATCGCAGAATCTCACCAACTATTCCTGCGCTTTGCCATTGGTGGCCGGTGCTATCAGTTTGTCGCCCTCCCTTTCGGGTTAGCGACCGCCCCTTGGGTCTTTACCAAGATCCTAGCGCCTTTCTTGGCTCTGCTTCGCACCAAGGGCATTTCTTTGCAGCCTTACCTGGAACAGCGTCCGGATCACTGTTCAAACTCTGGAACAGCTCGGGTGGCTGATCAACTTCCACAATCCTTCTCCTCCCGTCCCAGAAGCTCTCCTTCTGGGGATGGTTTTGGATGCCTCGACCACCAGAGTGTTTTCTTTCAGACTCCAAGTCCTCCTGGATCCAAGGGGCGGTGTCGCACCTGCTGCGCTCCCCATGTCTCTCCATTCGGGAGTACATGCGGGTCCTGGGTCTTATGGTAGCCTCTTTCGAGGCTGTACCATATGCCCATTTTTTATTTTTTTATTTTATTTTTTCTCTCTCCACACTTGTTCGCTGCAACAGGAGATCTTTCCCTCTGGGACAAGACCTCTCGTGGTCTGGACGCTTACATCCGCATGTTTTTTCTGCGGGTTCAGGCAGCTCTTTTTTTGTGGCTGTCCCCTATGAATCTGACGGCGGGAAGATCTTTACTCCCGTTTTTTCCTGGGCGATCGTCTCTGCCGATGCCTGCCTCTGGGCTGGGACAGCGTTCTCCAGTCCCACACGGTTCTGGGGGTTTGGTCGGCGACGGAATCACGTCTCCCAATCGACATCCTTGAGCTGAGAGCGATTTTTCCACTCTCTCTCTCCATTGGACTCCTCTCCTTGCCGACCGCCCGGTGAGGATTCAGCTGGGCATTGCCACGGCGGTGACTTACATCAGCCATCAAGGTGGGCCGCAGCCGGACAGTGTTGCAGGACGTGAGGAAAATTCTGCTGTGGGCAGAGTCGCACGTTCCGGTGTTGTCAGTGGAATTCCTTCCAGGAATAGACATCTGGACTGCGGACTTTCTAGGTTGTAACAAGATGGATCCAGGCGAGGTTCTCTGCGTCCGGATGTATGCGAAGACGTGAGCTGCAGGTGGGGCCGTCCGGATGTTGTCCTGATGGCGTCATGGGTTCAACAACAAGCTTCCTGTGTTTCTGGCTCGCGCCTGGGGTCCGAAGGCGTATGGGTTGGATGCGCTGGTGTCTCCGTAGCAAGACTTCAGCCTCCTCTATGTCTTCTCTCCACTTTCTCTGCTGTCGAAGGATCTACTCAAGATCGAGGCGGAAGGGATTTTGACCGTTCTCATCGCCCTAGATTGGCCTCGCCGCGCATTTTTCTCGGACGGGGCTCGGATGCTGGCGGACGCCCCATGGCCTCTTCCCGACAGAGGATCTACTGTCTCAGGGTCTGCTCTTCCACTGGAATTTACAGTATCTTCGTTTAACGGCGTGGCTGTTGAAACCGCCATCCTGAAGAAGAAAGGGTTCTCGGTTTCGGTGGTTAGGACTATGATCAGAGCGAGGAAGCCGGCTTCCTCCCGAATTTACTATCGTACCTGGAAGGCCTTCCTGACTTTTTGTGAGAACTCGGGGTTCCCTCCCCTTAGTTTTTCCATCCCTATGGTGCTCTCGTTTCTTTAGTCCGGGCCTGAGATGGGACTGTCACTGAGCTCCCTGAAAGGTCAGGTTTCGGCTCTGGCCGTCTTTTTTCAGAAGTCCCTTGCTCTTATGGGTCCTGTGAGGACTTTTCTTCAGGGGGTGGCACATTCGGTTCCCCCCTATGTTCCCCCTTTGCCTCCTTGGGATCTCAATTTGGTCCTGCGCGCTCTGCAAACGGCCCCCTTCGAGCCTCTGAGAGAGGTCTCCCTGACTTTTCTCATCTGGAAAGTGGTCTTCCTTGTGGCCATAACTTCCATTGGGCGGGTGTCAGAGCTGGCCGCACTTTCCTGCCAGGAGCCTTTTCAGTTTTTTCACCAGGATAAGGTGGTGCTCCGTCCGGTTCCCTCCTTTTTGCCCAAGGTAGTCTCTCCCTTCCACCTTAACGGGGATCTTGTTCTGCCTTCCTTTTGTCCTTCTCCGGCAAACTCCAAGGAATGGGCTCTCCATTCCCTGGATGTCGTCCGGGCCCTGAGGGTTTATCTGACGGCTACCGCCGTTCAGACTCGCTCTTTGTGACCTCGTAAGGGTCAGGTGTCCTCCAAGGTCACTGTGGCGCGATGGATCTGCTCGGCTATCTCCGCGGCTTATCGCGCTCGTGATAAGGTTCCCCCGGCTCGGATAACCGCTCACTCCACTAGGGCGGTGGGAGCTTCCTGGGCAAGGCGCAATCGTGCCTCTGCGTCTCAGCTGTGTAAGGCGGCCACCTGGTCGTCCTTACATACCTTTTACAAGGTTTTATCAGTTGCATTCGCTGGCTTCGGTGGTGATGCTGTCTTTGGCCGCAGGGTTTTGCAGGCTGCGGTTCCTGTTTGACTGTTTGACGTTCCTCCTGGTGGTGCTGATATTTTTTTCCCACCCCATGGACTGCTTTAGGACGTCCCATGGTCTGTGTCCCCCAATGGAAAAAAGTATGAGAAAAGGAGATTTTTTGTGAACTCACCTGTAAAATCTTTTTCTCCTCTTTTCCATTGGGGGACACAGCTCCCACCCATTCTGCCTGTGGCAGGAGGGGTTTTCAGTTCAGTTCTGTTACGGTTGGCCCTCATGGGCTTGGTCTGATGGCTTCCATTATTTCTTGTCTCCTTCTCCTACTGCTTTTGCAACGCCTGAGTTCCTCCTGGTGGAGCCTGGGGGTATAGCCTGAGGAGGAGGAGGAGCTCTTTTATATTTGCATAGTTTCCCTCCTTCTAATACCTCTAAGCTATACGCATGGTCTGTGTCCCCCCAATGGAAAAGACGAGAAAAAGATTTTACAGGTGAGTTTCACAAAAAAATCTCCTTATTTTTCGCCCCATAAGAGGCACTTCCCCCCCCCCCCCCCCCCCAAAAGTGGGGGAAAAGTGCCCCTGCGTCTTATAAGGCGAATGCTGGCAATTTACATCAGTCTGCGATGTATTAGTGAGGAGGTAGGAGGGTCTGTAGTAGGTTGGGAGAGCGGTGGGGCCGTGCAGGCACTGTACTCTGGCCCCGCCGCTCAGTATGTACTGTATTATACGTAGTGTTAATCATCATCATCTAAACTGCGCTCCCCATGTGTACCGTACTTACCGGTACACGTCACGCTCCTGTAGTAAGTACTAGCAGCTAGCAGGCAGCCGTAACTCATGGAGGTCACGTGCCTGCTTCATTCATAAAGTAGGCGGAGCAGGCACGTGACCTCCGTGAGTTACGGCAGCCTGGCCTGCCTGCTAGCGCTTACTACAGGAGCGTGACATGTACCGGTAAGTACGGTACACATGGGGAGCGCATCATTACTCAGTTTAGATATGATGATTAATACTACGTATAATACAGTGGAGGGATCTGTGGATGGCATTATGATGGTGGGGGGGGGGGGGGGGGGGGGGGGGGGGGGGGGATCTGTGGATGGCATTATGATGGTGGGGGGGGGGGGGGATCTGTGGATGGCATTATGATGGTGGGGGGGGGGGGATCTGTGGATGGCATTATGATGGTGGGGGGGGGTCTGTGGATGGCATTATGATGGTGGGGGGGGGATCTGTGGATGGCATTATGATGGTGGGGGGGGATTTGTGGATGGCATTATGATGGTGGGGGGGGGGGGGATCTGTGGATGGCATTATGATGGTGGGGGGATCTGTGGATGGCATTATGATGGTGGGGGGGGGGGTCTGTGGATGGCATTATGATGGTGGGGGGGATCTGTGGATGGCATTATGATGGTGGGGGGGGATCTGTGGATGGGACTGTTATGGGGGGATCTGTGGGTGACACATATAGCAGTGTCATCCACAGATCCATTACCCCATAACAGTGCCATCCACAGATCCCCCCCCCACCATCATAATGCCATCCACAGATCCCCCCCCCCCCCACCATCATAATGCCATCCACAGATCCCCCCCCCCCCACCATCATAATGCCATCCACAGATCCCCCCCCCCCCCCCACCATCATAATGCCATCCACAGATCCCCCCCCCCACCATCATAATGCCATCCACAGATCCCCCCCCCCACCATCATAATGCCATCCACAGATCCCCCCCATCATAATGCCATCCACAGATCCCCCACATAACAGTGCCATCCACAAATCCCCCACCCCATAACAGTGCATCATCCACAGATCCCCCATAATAGTGTCATGCACAGACCGCCATTAGTTCAAACCCACCAAAAGCACACCTTTTTGGTTAAAAAATTTTTTTTCTTATTTTCCTCCTCAAAAACCTTGGTGCGTCTTATACCGTATTTTTCGCCCTATAAGACGCACCAAGGTTTTTGAGGAGGAAAATAAGAAAAAAAAAATTTTAACCAAAAAGGTGTGCTTTTGGTGGGTTTGAACTAATGGCGGTCTGTGCATGACACTATTATGGGGGATCTGTGGATGATGCACTGTTATGGGGTGGGGGATTTGTGGATGGCACTGTTATGTGGGGGATCTGTGGATGGCATTATGATGGGGGGGGATCTGTGGATGGCATTATGATGGTGGGGGGGATCTGTGGATGGCATTATGATGGTGGGGGGGATCTGTGGATGGCATGATGGTGGGGGGGGATCTGTGGATGGGACTGTTATGGGGGGATCTGTGGGTGACACATATAGCAGTGTCATCCACAGATCCATTACCCCATAACAGTGCCATCCACAGATCCCCCCCCCCCCCCCACCATCATAATGCCATCCACAGATCCCCCCCCCCACCATCATAATGCCATCCACAGATCCCCCCCCCATCATCATAATTCCATCCACAGATCCCCCCCCCCCCCCCCACCATCATAATGCCATCCACAGATCCCCCCCCCCCACCATCATAATGCCATCCACAGATCCCCCCCCCCCCCCCCACCATCATAATGCCATCCACAGATCCCCCCCCCCACCATCATAATGCCATCCACAGATCCCCCCCACCACCATCATAATGCCATACACAGATCCCCCCCCACCATCATAATGCCATACACAGATCCCCCACATAACAGTGCCATCCACAAATCCCCCACCCCATAACAGTGCATCATCCACAGATCCCCCATAATAGTGTCATGCACAGACCGCCATTAGTTCAAACCCACCAAAAGCACACCTTTTTGGTTAAAAATTTTTTTTTCTTATTTTCCTCCTCAAAAACCTTGGTGCGTCTTATAGGGCGAAAAATACGGTATATGTGTAACCGAAACCTGATGGTTATGGTAGGACCACCTAATTGGTAACCTGCAAAGACAAAACGACTCAATGAAGAGCCAAAAGAACCACCCTATAAAATGCACATCCAACAATGACCATAGGTTCTTTTGGCTCTTCATTGAGTCGTTTTGTCTTTGCATCATACTTGAAACTACTCCTTTGCACTCCCTGCACTATTTGTATTTATCGGCGTGCCCCCTCCATCTACATTGTATACTAATTAGTAACCTAGTTATAAATTGTAAAATATACTGTAGGTATGAGGTATTAAAGGGAACCTGTCACCGGGATTTTGTGTATAGAGCTGAGGACATGGGTTGCTAGATGGCCGCTAGCACATCCGCAATACCCAGTCCCCATAGCTCTGTGTGCTTTTATTGTGTAAAAAAAAAGATTTGATACATATGCAAATTAACCTGAGATGAGTCCTGTCCCTGAGATGAGTCCAGCGTGAAGGAGCCCAGTACCGCCCCGCATCTTCAGAATCTCCTCCTTGCTGCCCGACGTCACAAAGCTAGAGTGGCGTAATCTCGCAATGCGCGAGCTAGCGCATCCGCAGTGTCGTCATAGTGTTCCTCCCCTGTGCTGGCATCAGCCTTAGGGAAAGAACTGCGCATGGGCTAGCTCTCTCATCCCGAGATTACGGCGCTCTAGCTTTCTGACATCGGGGAGCAAGGAGGAGATTCGGAGGATGCGGTGCTGGGCTCCTTCACGCTGGACTCATCTCTGGTTAATTTGCATATGCATCAAATCAGTGTTTTTTTACGTAATAAAAGCACACAGAGCTATGGGGACTGGGTATTGCGGATGTGCTAGCGGCCATCTAGCAACCCATGTCCTCAGCTCTATACACAAAATCCTGGTGACAGGTTCCCTTTTAAAGGGGTCCCGTTAAGACTATTTATCCCATATACATAGGGGACATCCACATACAGCTGAATGGAGTGCACATGCATAACCCCCGCTCCAACAGAGGAGCACAGCCCCCATTCTTGAGATTTTGTCTTTGGGACAACCGCTTTAAGGATTCATGTACTGATCAGGTTGAAGAGAGATGAAACATTTCAAGCTAGGGCTTTTAAAATGTTTTTTTTTTTCTCTTTTCTTTACTTAATTGTTATCTGTGACCTGCAGATGGAGCGCTGTCTTTACAGATGCATTTTAAATGGTAGCTGTACATTATCTCTATTGCCAGGTTATTGAAAGAGAAACATTCAAGGCTTTCATATTTCACTAAGAGCCTGCCATCTTATTTCTCAAATCAGAAGCCGTCAGCGTAAGCTGGCATCATTCTCATGATAATTAACGCCTTCCTTTGTTTCTTTCAAGTGGGAACGGATGAGTCGCAAGAGAGCAGCATGACGGATGCAGATGACACACAATTGCACGCAGCTGAGAGTGATGAGTTTTAAACCACTTCTCACCGGACATGTGGCGCTGTGGTGTCTGACTGTTATTACTCCGCACCACCCCAGCATCACCCTTGCCTTCTCGGACGCCTTTCATAGGCCGCCATTTTGTATCATCATCATCATCTGTCATCATAATCAGCCATTCCTCCTCCCTCCCCCCTTCCCGATTTTAAAGTCCTGCAGCGAATTAAAGACTGTGCAATATGTGGGTAGCACTCAGTTGGCTTCCTGCTTTTTTTTTCTTTTCTCCAGCTTTTGAGGCTCCTGCGGCTGGCAAGTGGGTATGCAGTCCGGAGCCTCATGGATGTCCCGCAAGAAGATAATTAACAACAAGGGAGCACAAGATTCGCTTCTAAGGCATGCCTTCCAAGCGTAAACCTTCAAATTGCTAAATTCTTCTTTCCTGAGAACAGATGTGAGAAGCCTTTCTGCTTGGATAACATTTATTCAACACATTGATCTAAGGATGAGGCGGCATCATGTCCTGACAAGCCTACAGAGAACCTGTAATCCATTACCCTACAGACCCTTTGACGAGTCCCCCTGTTGGCCCTCTTCACACCTGGTGCTTTATTTTTATTAAACAAGACCCCTACTCCCAAGACTTTTTAACTGATAGGGTGAGACCCCCTCTGCCTGTGTAAAATTTGATTAGACAATAACTTCTAAATTTAGGGTTGCACCAAGATGAGATGACCTGAATGACTATAGCGCAGGATTCCTATAAAACATAAATGTGGAGAGTGAAAGCCATAATCTTCTAGACATCCTCCCTAATTTATCATGGCCTTTGCTTCAGAGAACTGGCTTCAAAAAGTCAGAATTTTTTGCACATGAATTATTCGCACAAACATTGTGGTATTTTTTTTTGGGGGGGGCAGATTTACGCCACTCATGTTCGGCACATATTTAAAAAGTGGGTGGGATTTAACAGAAGGGGGACAAGGCTCCTCCATGCACAGACAGATTATTCTAATTTACGCCATTCTCTTGTTCAAATCTACACCAACTCGTAGCTGGCATCGATATGAATTTTTGGTGCAGGCAAGATGCGACACATTTGTTAATGGGCCTGAGCATCTAAATTTTGTTCCATCTTACTCCAGCACACTTTGGACTACTACTAGTGTTTCATAATGCCTATCCCCTCCCCGGTTTTGTATGTGGCATTTTAGGTGTTTCAGCAGGTTTTTTTTTTTGGTTTTTTTTTTGTTCTACATAGACTTCTCATAAATAAAAAAAAAAAAAAAAACACATTACAAATGGAACAAAATAAAAAATGCTACCACAACACCATTCTGAAAAGGAAAGAAGCTCGCTGGAGTACGATGTGCTACAATTAAAGGGGTTCCCTGGGCTTTTAATATTGATGACCTATCCTCAAGATAAATCATTAATATCAGAAAGGTGGCAGCCCGACACCCGGGACCCCTGCCAATCAGCTGTATGAAGGGAAGGTACGTGCAGTCTCCTTTCTCTCTTCCTGCTCGCCATAGGCATAGCAGCAGCGAGCAGGAAGAAGGAAGGGAAACGGCGGGTGTGCCGGGCCCCCACTGATCTGATATTGATCATCAATATTAGAACCTCTTTTAAGGCCCCTTTCAGACGAGTGAGTGTCGCGCTCCGGACTCTGACAACGTATCAGACAGCACCCGTCCTGACCTTCTAGCGCTGCCGCTGTCAAATAGCATTATATTGATTTATGATGCCATGTAACCATTAAAGTTCTGGAAAGTATTGGATAACGCTGACATAATGCTGTCAGTGTTATTCACTACATTTCAGAACTGTAAGGGTTACATAGCATCATAAATCAATATAATGCTATGTGACCCCAGCAGTACTGAGAGGTCAGGATGGGTGCTCTCCCTGACACACTACGAGTCCAATGCGTCGGACCCGCTCGTGTGAAAGGGGCCTAATAGGGCTGCGTCGTAGAGTCCTGTCCCCCTCCTACCTACACCATGTGTGTGGGGTTTATTTTTTTTTCAGGAAAGGGAAATGTAAAAAGCCCAAATTTTAGCAAATTTTGTTACAAAATAAATCTGCAATCAGTTTTCTGTTGTATAAGCGAAACACACGTTACCCTTTTTTTATTTTTTTTTATTAAACATTTATACAGGCCATTTTCAGGTGTTTTTCAACTCCCAAAGAGATGCCTAAGAGAAAAATACCAGTCATGCTGCGTTTTAAGAAAAATACCAAAACTACAAACTCAATGAAAAACAGCATGCAAAAAAAAAGTGTTTGTAGTGATTTTCATAACAGTACAGACTTTGAAGTAACATCTGGATGCACAAAAGAGACCTTGTGAAACCATGTTCTCAAAAGATTCTCTGTCCCGTCCCATGCCAATGAACTCCCCCCCGCCTTATTCCAGCTCATGGTTTGGGTGTTCTGTAGGAGAGTTGTCACTGTCCCCCCTCTCTCTCAGGTTTTCCCAATGAGCCAGGCCCCTTCAGCCTTCTTCATCTTACATTTAGTGAATTTACTTGGAATCAGAAGACAGAAACAAGTCGCTCTAATTTTGCTGACATAATGTCTACCAGATCACATGCCTGTCACTGCCATCCAGGCGGCCAGCGTTCCTGCGATAGACAGTTATTCTTTGGCACTTGCCTCTCTGGTGGAGCCGGATCCCTTTTTATTGTGTGGATGTGATTTTTGTCTTTTTATTTCTCAAACCCCCTCCCTCCCCCCTCTCCTCTCTTTTTTTATTTTTGGGAAGTGTACAGTGTTCCATTATTTGGGCAGGAGGTTCCTGTTTAATATATTTTGCGAATCATTTAAGGATGTGAAAAATAAAAACTTCTTTTAAAAACGTCATCAGGAAAGTTAATGGATTGACGTTATTGAAGACCCAGAGGCTGCACTACTACAATAGAGCCAGTTCTAGGTTCTCAGTCTTACTGTCACTGTTATCATTAAGGTTATGGCCCCGATAAGTCAAAAAGAAAGTTATGGGGTCATTTATCAGACTGGTGTAAAGTAGAACTGGCTTAGTTGCCCATAGCAACCAATCAGATTCCACCTTTCATTTTCTAAATGAAAGGTGGAATCTGATTGGTTGCTATGGGCAACTAAGCAAGTTCTGCTTTACACCAGTTTGATAAATGACCCCATTAGTGTCACAGAGGTTCCACTTGTTTTTCCAGTGTTCAATAAAACGTGGGTAGAAATCAGTGCTGACATGAAGTATATTAGCTTTTTATTGTAACAAGCATGAATGAAGCATTAAAGGGGTATCCCAGGCAGATAATGCTAAAATATGGGTCAGAAGAGTTGAAAATAACAAGCTTAAGAAGATAAAAATGGATTCCTCACTTACCGATGCATTTTAACTGAACTAGCAAGCTTTCCTGACTACTTGGGTCTCTTCATCAGGAATGGTATTAGACAATATCTGAAGTCACATATTTAGCTTGCCCTGTATCCTAGAAAACTGGCACCAAAACGTTGCACTTAAGCCTCATTCACACGTCCCCTTTCATTTTAATGTGTGTCCGTTTTTTTTAGCACGGATCCATCACTCCTATTATAATCTATGGGTCCGTGAAAACCAAGGATGCAACACAGATGCCATCAGTGTTTCACGGATCATTAGGAAGAGATGATTTGAAAATTATTTTCTCGCCCATATTCATTGGGGGACACAGAGACCGTGGGTATAGCTATGTCCTCTAGGAGGCGTTGACACTAGTAAAAGCTGTTAGCTCCTCCCCTGGCAGCTATACTCCCTCCAGCCTGGAGAGAGAGCTTCAGTTTTTTCTAGTGTCAATAGGAGGCAAGACCTCCCTGCTCTGCAGGGATCTCCTGAAGATTTTTTATTTTAGTTTATTTTTTTCCTTCTTTTTCAGATGGGAAAACAGTGGACGCCTCGCCTCCCTGTTCTCCCGGGGTCGAGTTGCGCCAGTGCCAGTCACCCGCACTGCTGCCTCCCCCACAGAAGACAAGGTGGACCAGGGCAGCCTCGCTCCCCTGCATCCCGCCAGCCAAGGGTTCACCCATCCAAGCCCCCCTTTTCCAGCGTCCTGCCACTACGGTGCCAGTAGCTGAAGGGGTGACCCTGCTGGACCAGAGGGGTGAAGATGGCGGCAAGACAGAAGATGAGGTGAGTATACGGGACTAGGTGAGTATTTAACCCTCTGGGTTGGTCCCCCCTCCCTCTTGGTGGCAATAGTCTGCGACCAGACAGGGCTTCAGTATAGCCCAGCACCCCTGAAGCATTCCCCTCCGGCACAGGCCGTTTGGTTGATTTGAGGGGGACATAGGGGGTTAATAGATGCGGTATTCTTACTGGCGCCAAATTAGGTTGCCTTATTTACATGCAAGGAGCGGCACATATTCCGCTCACAGACAAGGCGGCATTTACCTTTTTGCCACCAGTGGATACTACACCCCTTCGGGACAGGATGCCGGGCGCATCGCTTTTAAGGGGAGTTATCCACCCTGCAATTCTTTTTGCCCCTGCTCAAAGAATATGGCGGCCGTTCACACATGCGACGAGCTCCGCTCCCCGACACCCCCCACATTTACTCCCCTTGGAGCGGACGCCGTCGCACCGCTCCGGGAAGGGGTTAACCACCCTGCGTTCGGCCGGCACCACTTCGGTGCTCCGGCTGCGATTTTCTGCCGCCCTGCTCAAAAAATAGGGCAGCCGTTTACACATGCGACAAGCTCTGCTTGCGAAGGAGACTCCGCTCCCCGACACCTCCCACATTTACACCCCTTGGAGCGGACGCCGTTGCGCCGCTCCGGAAGGGGTTAACTACAGCGCGATTGGCCGTGCACCGCATCGGTGCGCCGGCCAGGCCTTCTCTGCTCGACCCCCGCTATCAACGGCCCGGCCGGCGGGGGGACGCCCGCATTCAGTCCGGCCGGTCTGTGACACAGCCGGTGCTGCAAGGGGGGGAAGGCAATCTCTGAATAGCCGCGCTGCGGCTTGCTGGGGCAGCGGCCTTCGTCCCTGGGGGCGAGTTCTTCCCGCCCCCCCTGCTGAGCTGCTGCCGCCTTAACCCTTCATGGCCACCCACCATTGGCTGGCACCTGGTTATCTGGGCCCCTTCCCCTGAGTGCACTGTACATAAGCGGAGGATTTAACCCCTTACTCCCTCTTGTCACTGAGGCCGGTTTCCTAGTTTTATTTAAAAAATATATATAATAATAATAAAGGATATGTCCGTCCATACGGGTCCCCCTCCTCAGCCACACTCTCATAGTTCCCAATACCGCCTCCGGGCCGTTTGGTTGATGATTCTCCACCTGGGCAATCCAGTGAGGGACCCCTGCAGGATCCCAATCAGTCCTCCTGGGCCGTTTGGTTGATGATTCTCCACCTGCGCAATCCAGTGAGGGACCCCTGCAGGATCCCAATCCGTCCTCCTGGGCCGTTTGGTTGATGATTCTCCACCTGCGCAATCCAGTGAGGGACCCCTGCAGGATCCCAATCCGTCCTCCTGGGCCGTTTGGTTGATAATTCTCCACCTGCGCAATCCAGTGACGGACTGCTGCAGGATCCTAATCTGTCCTACGGGCCGTTTGGTTGATAAATTCTCCACCTGCTCCATACAGTGAAGGACCACTGCAGGATCCCAATTCCGTCCTCTGGGGCCGTTTTTGGTTGATGATTCTCCACCTGCACTATCCAATGCGGGACCACTGCAGGATCCCAATCCGTCCTCCGGGGCTGTTTGGTTGATTATTCTTTACCTGCGCAACTCAGTGAAGGTTCTCTGCAGGATCCCAATCTGTCCTACGGGGCCGTTTGGTTGATAAATTCTCCACCTGCGCCATACAGTGGAGGACATCTGGGATTCCCAATCCACCCTCTTGGTTGTTGGTTACTAATTCTCTGGGGTCCGCTGCAATCTCCCATCCACCCTCCGGGGTTCTTTGGTTGATAATGCACTGCCTTCGCAACCCGGTGGAGAGACTTCTGGGAGTTTCTGTTCCACCCTCGGGTGGTTTGGTTGATAAGTCCCCGCCTGCGCAGTCCACAACTGCCAGGGGCGAGATTCTGAAGGGTAGCTCTACGAGCAGGCGAACCGCAGCAGGACAATTTTCTCCTCGAATATTTCCGCTCCCCTACTCCTTCCTCCCTAAAAATCATGCTCAGACACACCCTCCCTCACTGGGGCGGGTCCGTCCAGAAAGAGGGGAGAATCTCTGATTCGGATCCTGATACGAGTCCGAAGCAATCTTCAGAGATTGCGTCTAGTTGGCCAGCAGTACTGTCGTATGCATTACCCACTTCCTTTGGTGGTGTAACTGCACTACTTCAGGATACAGTACCTGCTTTATACATTGTCCCCTGCCATAGGTGGACTAAGTACACTGACTTGGGGTTCGTGACCTGCCATATGCAGATCCATCGGTGGCGCGATGACATTGTCACTGGTTACATTATGCGCTGTATGCATTACCCCCTTAGGTGCACTATTGCACTCCACGGGGTACAGGACTCGCCATATCCGCTAGTTCGCTGTGGGCATTCGCCCCCCTTCTTAGGTGGGGTATTCTCCCTACCACTGACCAGTACTTGCCGTATGCTCACCTTCCTTAGGTAGCTGATTACTCTACCATTGAATACGGTTCCGACTGTCCGCTATCCTTCCATAGGAGGAGTGTTGCACATCACCGTGCTTCTGTCGCATTTCCCCCCTCCACTAGTGATCCACTAGCGGGGAGTAACATCTTCTGCGGAACTACGGCTCTAGGTGCCTTCGCTTATTCCTAAGAGGGCGTGGCTACAGTTGGTTCTCGCAGGCGCCCGACACTCTTGCCCTAGTGTTATATGGGTGCCGTATCAGTGGCTATTCATCGTTACATTCTTCTTTTGGTGCTGGTTACGCACCTGATTATGACATACTCTGTCTTCCAGGGGGGTTCCTAGCATCACTTGTGGGTCTTACGGTCGTCGTCGTCGTCCCCCCCCCCCCCCCCCCCCCATCGGCCTCTGTTGCTCTGGTCGGTCCTGATATTGTCCGTGTCAATACATAATACATACTCCGTTGTACTTACCTAGTGAGTACGTTCCAGCGGGTTGGCTCTTTTCGCTGACTCCATATGCGCTATTCACCACTCCCCATTCTCTGGGGAGGTGGTTATGCTGGCGACTCTGATTTAGCTCCTACAGCTTGTTTTCCTCCACAGGTGCGGCTTGTCGCTAATATTCGAGTTCATGGTGGCTGCAGTGGGCACCCCCCTCTGGTAGGGGTCCTACCCTGGAGCTAGCTTGGCAGTTGCGCCTGTTAAGCGCCCTTCCAGGTAGGGTTCTTTAGGGTTAGCTCCACGTAACTGGGGCAGTGTGGCACATGGTTTCTATGGATAGTATCGGGCCACTCCCTCAGTTTTTGCGTTGCCGGGGCAAGCGCTGGCTACCACTGTGGTAGCGGTATTATTTTCCCTACATGCTTGGGTTCTTACTGCACAGCCCCTCGCTAGGCGGTGGACTCATTGGCACCGGATCGGTGGCTTCTACGGGTGTTCCCTCCTCTGCTGGGAGATGGGACTGGCATTGCAGTGTGACTTCCCTTGCCTGGCTTCCCTTCTCGGGTGGAGTTCTTTTGGCACGGCCGCTTGATCTTTGGCTACTTCTGTATAGCGTTGGTCTCTTACAGGGTAGGGGCTTAGACCTAGCCTATTGCTTCTCCTGTCTTACCCCTATGGCTCATGGTTCATTGTCACCCCATATGCCTTGGTAGTTCCTACGTTGCTACCTTCCCTCACCTGCGTTGCATGGGATATTTGTTTGGTGCCTTTCCATTCCAGACACGATCTGGTCCCAACTGGTGGGCCGTGCCGCCCTCCACATTCTTCCTCCTACAGGGACTCTTCCATTGGTCCGGGTGTGCTAACGGTATCTGCACAAGGGCTTCTGCCTTCTCTCCAGAGCCAGAGTTCCGGAAGCATCCGCCATGGAGGGTCCTGATTCTCCTTGGCGGGAGTTTCTTCCCCCTCCTTCTCAGGGTTCTACGGAAGGTCCGGATGGAGGACATTTAGACATATTCTAGTCACTCCGATACTGACCCGTCGTGCGTGATACGCCGACCTCGTTCTCCTGGAGACGTCCCTTGGTCACTGCCACTCAGAGATGTCCTTCTTTGAAGGGGTTCAGTCTTACTTGACCTTTTCGATGATGGTGTGGCTATTGAGACCGCCGTTCTAACGTGGAGGTTTTTTTTCCGACAGATATCGTCTTCACTATGATTCAGGACAGGAGTTCTGCATAGCCAGTATCTGTTCTGGGACCTGCAGGTCCTTCTGAGGCTTCTCTGAAGCCAAGACGTCCCCCTCACTTTGGGGTTTTCTCTCTCCTTTTCTACTTTAAGTGTTGGACCTTTTGTTTAGCCCTTGTTTCCTTGATGGGTCAGGTGTTGGCTCTTCCATCTTGGGCAGCCTTCCAGGTTCCCTGGTGCCCATGGGAATCTTCTTTTTAAAGGAGCGGCACATGTGGCTCCTCTGTATCGTCTTTACAGCCTTGGCATCTGAATATGGTTTCCTTTTTCTTCGCGCCCTACGGAAGGGAGTCACATTATGGACGTTGTCAGTGTTCTACTCATTATTAGCAGCCTCCAGTCCCTTTCGGCGTACGGACCCCCTTTTTTTTACGTCCGGAGGGTCATCGCTGGGGATTGGTGGCCCCCAAAGGGCGATTGCACGTTGGATTCGGTCTGGCAGTGCTACAGCTTACCGCGCTTGGAGCGGGGTTCCACCCTTAGGTGTCACGGCTCACTCCCCCAAAGTGATGGGTGTTTTCTCGTGCTAGGAGGAATCGCGCTTTGGCTGCAGAGTAATGTGAGGTGGATCCGGTCCTCCTTGCACATGTTCGCAAGCAGTCGCCAGGTGCATACTTATGCATCGATGGTCGCTGTGTGGTCTGCAGGCGACAGTTCTTAGTTGCCTGCACGGGCTTGCTTCATGGGTCTGTGGTTTTTCCCTCCCTGTTGGACTGCTCTCGGACGTCCCATGGTCTCTGTGTCCCCCAATGAATATGGGCGAGAAAACGAGATTTTGTAAAACTTACCAGTAAAATCTCTTTCTTGCTCTTCATTGGGGGACACAGCACCCACCCAGTATTGTTTTTCAGCCACAGTTGTGGCTGTTGCTGGTTAGAACCTGGTTCGGTTCTTGGCATTGTTGCTGTTCCACGTTTTTTCGTTGGTTTACTTCTCACAAACTGAAGCTCTCTCTCCAGGCTGGAGGGGGTATAGCTGCCAGGGGAGGAGCTAACAGCTTTTACTAGTGTTAACGCCTCCTAGAGGACATAGCTATACCCATGTAGAAAGAGTAGAGGGCCACAGCAGCATATCCAAAAAAATTCTTCTTTATTGTTCAATTACCGCATGCCACGGCATAAAAAGTAGCAGCAACGTTTCGGCTAAGGTTAGCCTTTGTCAAGCATATCTTACAATTAAAACAACAGGTATATAACCAACATGTCAATGCCACCCACAATGTCAATAATCCAATCAACAGACATTTCACTATGTTACACCCACCTAGTTAATATTCACCAAGCTGTTGTATCACATTCATTAACAATACCAACATACATGAACAAAGATCACACATTCACATAGTCACCTGCGTTGCCTGTCGGTGTATACACATCCTCATGGTGGCTGGCGTCTCAGAATGGAAAGTGCGCATGTCCGCGAGCGTCATCAAGAGGCGACTCACCCAGGGCAGCACCGCAACTGTTGATGACGAACTTCACAACGTGGTGGTTGGCGTCCCAATGTGCACACTGCGCATGTCCGTAAACGTCATCAGAGGGCGGCCGGCTAGCGTCACGACGCCGCACCATCAATTGACGTGACAGGCAGTGCGGCAGGGGAGGCAACCTAGTTGTGTGACAGTAGAGGCAACGCAGCTACAGAAATCGAGCATGTCAGCGTTGCCTAGAGACCGAACAGCGCGCACTGTAAAGGATACAATGACACATGGTATGAATACAATGTGTCACGTAACATCGTGAACACAGAGATCGCCCTACAGGAGGATAGATACAATGCCAACACAGGTGTATATACGTATAAAACGTCAGTATAAAGTATGGCACAGATATAACACATCACATATCATGGTTGGGACAAAGTTCACCTAGTGGCTGGATAGACACACAACCATCACAGGTATACACATGCGATGATGTGTATCCACACAGCAATATACAACAAGTGTGCCAGTATAAAGTAACATAATAAAGAAAGAATATCCTGGTTAATAACTTGTCTGTTGAAAAACAGTAATATGGTGGTTATCGATCATTAATCATACGGTATAGCATGGTCATGTATTAGATTGGTTTTCATATATAAAATGTAAAATCAAAGCTAAGTATACAGAGAAGAGTCTAACTAATTCCAGCCACATTGAACTCAAGATTGAGTCCCAGTGGTTGCAAGGACTTCAATGTAAAGATCCATTTGAGTTCCTTTTTTCTCAGTATCGCATCCTTGTCGCCACCTCTCCGAAGAAAACCCACACTGTCTATAACTCTGAAGCGAAGCTGGTTGACAGAGTGCCCAGCCTCAACAAAGTGTTTGGCAACGGGCTTATCCATGTTTTTATTGCGTATAGTGCTCTTGTGCTTATTAATGCGTTCCCTCACCTCCATGGTGGTCTCTCCCACATAGGTGAGGCTACATGGGCATTGGATCGCATATACCACATCCCGTGACCTGCAGGTATAATAACCTTTGATTTTATATTTTTTGCCACTGTATGGATGGAAAAAATGATCTCCTTTAAGTACATTACCACAATTACAGCAAGACAAACACGGATAGGTACCATTCTTGCGTGGGGCAAGTAATTTCTGTGTAGCCATTGTTTGGTCACAAACATCAGTTTTAACCAACCTATCACGTAGGCTAGGGTTCCTCCTGTATGCCATCATCGGCGGGAACTTAAATTCTTCTATATCTGGCAACCCCCGTTGGAGTATATGCCATTCCTTCCTGAGGACATGCGCAATATCGCCACTGTCCTGGCCGAAGATGGAAACAAAAGGAACCCTAGCCTTAGGTCTGGTCTTGGTGGATTGTCGAAGTGTGGAACCTCTGTCAACCAACTTCACCCTACGTCTAGTTCTGTCTAGAAGATGTTTAGGATAGCCACGTTCCACAAAACGTGTACACATGGCATCCACCCTTTGTGTACAAACATCTTCATCAGAAACTATGCGTCTAACCCTTAAAAGTTGACTCCAGGGTATGGAATCAAGCATTTTGCGTGGGTGATAGCTATCATGCATAAGGAGGGTGTTTCTATCAGTGGGTTTCTGATAGAGGTCCGTTGCTAAAAGACCCTCCATCACATAAACCCGTACATCAAGGAACTGCAATTCACTTGCTGAAACAGTAGCTGTGAATTGCAGTCCTGGGACACCCGCATTCAAATGTGAGTGGAAACTGTCCAACTCATCAGTTGTCCCTGTCCAGATCATGAAGATGTCGTCGATGTAGCGCCACCAACATAGGACCCTCCCAGCAAAGGAGGAGCGATACACCAGCTTGTCCTCAACCTCGGCCATAAAGATGTTAGCATAAGTTGGGGCCATATTGGACCCCATGGCCACACCCCGTTGTTGCTGGTAGAAGGTATCCCTGAAGAGGAAGTAACTCCTCCTCAGGACAACCTCCAAGAGGCTGAGGACAAACCGGCGCACCTCCGGGGAGAGTCCCATGTCGGCAAGGGCCACATCGACGACACCTAAACCATAAGTATGGTCAATAGATGTGTACAGGGACACTACATCAAAGCTTACCAATAAAAATTGGGAAGGTAACTGCAACTCATATAGCTTGAAAAGAAAGTGCCCTGTATCCTTGATATAGGATGGGGCGGAGGTCGCCCGGACCTGCAGCAACCTGTCAAGAAAGACAGACAATGGGTTAAATACAGAGCCCCTACCGGAGACAATCGGTCGACCCGGAGGGTTGTCCAATCGCTTATGGATTTTGGGGAGTATGTATAACATCGGGGTGATAGGGTGTGGCACCGTTAGATATTGAAGTAAACCATCATCGATGATTAAGTTAAGTCTTGCCTCACCTAATATCACCCCGATGTCCCGCATAATATCCCACTTGGGGTCCCCTGGCAACCGTTTGTATACTTCAAGATCACCCAATTGTCTGTCTATCTCGCAGGTATACATTGCAGTGTCCATAACGACCACCGCCCCACCCTTATCGGCAGGTTTGATGGTAATGCGGGTGTCACGTTCTAGTGATATGATAGCCTCCCGCTCGGATTTAGAGAGGTTATTCCTATCTGGAAAAGTGGTTTTCAAGGCATTGATCTGTCTGTGCACTATGTGTATATAGGACTCCACCACGTGGTTTGAATGAGGTGGTGAGAAAGTGCTAGGTTTCCTGAGCTGCAGCTCATTACATGTTAGCAAAGTATCACTAGCTTTGTCAGGTAACAATACTCTGCCATCAACATTTTTGGATGCAAAAAAACTTTTTAAATGTAAATTTCTAAAGAAACGCTGTAAATCAAGCTCTAAGGAAAAAAGGTCCCTCTCAGTGGTGGGAGAGAAGCTGAGACCCCGACTTAGTACTTGGATCTGTACAGGTGTAAGTGTCGTTGACGAGATATTCACAACGAGTTGTATTATCTCCTCGGATTGCGCCTGGTTGGCCTTCCAGGCATCGCCTGTTTCGTTGGCGGTTTCCCTTTTATATGACCGGTGATGCTTCCTTCCGCCCCGGCGGCATCCCCATCGCCTAGCTGACCTAAAAAAGGAGCTGACGTGGAGGGTTCATCCGTGGAGTCGGAGTCAAAGGTGGAAAAGCCAAAGTGGCTGCGGTCAAATCTTCTATTGCGTCTTTTCCTGGGTCTACCTTGTGACTGTTGAGAGCGCCAGTTGTACACCTTGCCAGTTTGATAGTCCTCAAGGTCCCTGTGCCATTTCTCCCTTTTAACCCGTTCGGTTTCACTTCTATGGCGTTGGACCTGTTGTACAACTTTGTCAGTGTGCGCTGTAAAATCCTCTGTGCTGCTGAGGCCTTGGATTTGCACATTCAAATCAGTCACAATTCCTTTAATATTCTCGACCTCTCTGCACAGATAGTCAATATTAAGCAGGATCAGGTCAAAGGAGTATTTGTTACTCACTGCCTCAAATTTGGCACAAAAGTCAGTGTCATTTGGGAAAAGGTTCGGCCGCAAATGGGAGCGCAATCCCCTAGGAATACGACGATTCCGATAGAACTCTCTCAAAGTACTAAGGTGTAGTTCCATGGTAGTCAGCCTCTTTGATTCCTGCTCACATTTGCGTCTGAGCAAATCAATGGAAGGAGTGCTGAGAAAGGAAACATCACTGGAATCTGTACCAATAAGTTTCTGTATCTCCTCGTCTGTATACATATAAGCCGTGTCATTTGGCAAATCAATGCTCTTACCGGAGCCTGAGAGGGGGTCCATGTTCACATATAGTGTAAGAAGGCAGGTCCACTCCCCGGTGCTCGCTCCCCAGAGGTGCGCCGACATGGGACTCTCCCCGGAGGTGCGCCGGTTTGTCCTCAGCCTCTTGGAGGTTGTCCTGAGGAGGAGTTACTTCCTCTTCAGGGATACCTTCTACCAGCAACAACGGGGTGTGGCCATGGGGTCCAATATGGCCCCAACTTATGCTAACATCTTTATGGCCGAGGTTGAGGACAAGCTGGTGTATCGCTCCTCCTTTGCTGGGAGGGTCCTATGTTGGTGGCGCTACATCGACGACATCTTCATGATCTGGACAGGGACAACTGATGAGTTGGACAGTTTCCACTCACATTTGAATGCGGGTGTCCCAGGACTGCAATTCACAGCTACTGTTTCAGCAAGTGAATTGCAGTTCCTTGATGTACGGGTTTATGTGATGGAGGGTCTTTTAGCAACGGACCTCTATCAGAAACCCACTGATAGAAACACCCTCCTTATGCATGATAGCTATCACCCACGCAAAATGCTTGATTCCATACCCTGGAGTCAACTTTTAAGGGTTAGACGCATAGTTTCTGATGAAGATGTTTGTACACAAAGGGTGGATGCCATGTGTACACGTTTTGTGGAACGTGGCTATCCTAAACATCTTCTAGACAGAACTAGACGTAGGGTGAAGTTGGTTGACAGAGGTTCCACACTTCGACAATCCACCAAGACCAGACCTAAGGCTAGGGTTCCTTTTGTTTCCATCTTCGGCCAGGACAGTGGCGATATTGCGCATGTCCTCAGGAAGGAATGGCATATACTCCAACGGGGGTTGCCAGATATAGAAGAATTTAAGTTCCCGCCGATGATGGCATACAGGAGGAACCCTAGCCTACGTGATAGGTTGGTTAAAACTGATGTTTGTGACCAAACAATGGCTACACAGAAATTACTTGCCCCACGCAAGAATGGTACCTATCCGTGTTTGTCTTGCTGTAATTGTGGTAATGTACTTAAAGGAGATCATTTTTTCCATCCATACAGTGGCAAAAAATATAAAATCAAAGGTTATTATACCTGCAGGTCACGGGATGTGGTATATGCGATCCAATGCCCATGTAGCCTCACCTATGTGGGAGAGACCACCATGGAGGTGAGGGAACGCATTAATAAGCACAAGAGCACTATACGCAATAAAAACATGGATAAGCCCGTTGCCAAACACTTTGTTGAGGCTGGGCACTCTGTCAACCAGCTTCGCTTCAGAGTTATAGACAGTGTGGGTTTTCTTCGGAGAGGTGGCGACAAGGATGCGATACTGAGAAAAAAGGAACTCAAATGGATCTTTACATTGAAGTCCTTGCAACCACTGGGACTCAATCTTGAGTTCAATGTGGCTGGAATTAGTTAGACTCTTCTCTGTATACTTAGCTTTGATTTTACATTTTATATATGAAAACCAATCTAATACATGACCATGCTATACCGTATGATTAATGATCGATAACCACCATATTACTGTTTTTCAACAGACAAGTTATTAACCAGGATATTCTTTCTTTATTATGTTACTTTATACTGGCACACTTGTTGTATATTGCTGTGTGGATACACATCATCGCATGTGTATACCTGTGATGGTTGTGTGTCTATCCAGCCACTAGGTGAACTTTGTCCCAACCATGATATGTGATGTGTTATATCTGTGCCATACTTTATACTGACGTTTTATACGTATATACACCTGTGTTGGCATTGTATCTATCCTCCTGTAGGGCGATCTCTGTGTTCACGATGTTACGTGACACATTGTATTCATACCATGTGTCATTGTATCCTTTACAGTGCGCGCTGTTCGGTCTCTAGGCAACGCTGACATGCTCGATTTCTGTAGCTGCGTTGCCTCTACCGTCACACAACTAGGT
The DNA here is from genome assembly GCF_905171765.1 of Bufo bufo. NCBI lineage: Eukaryota > Metazoa > Chordata > Amphibia > Anura > Bufonidae > Bufo > Bufo bufo. The sequence goes on along the minus strand of NC_053394.1, from coordinate 277,338,355 downwards.
TGCCTCCCCTGCCGCACTGCCTGTCACGTCAATTGATGGTGCGGCGTCGTGACGCTAGCCGGCCGCCCTCTGATGACGTTTACGGACATGCGCAGTGTGCACATTGGGACGCCAACCACCACGTTGTGAAGTTCGTCATCAACAGTTGCGGTGCTGCCCTGGGTGAGTCGCCTCTTGATGACGCTCGCGGACATGCGCACTTTCCATTCTGAGACGCCAGCCACCATGAGGATGTGTATACACCGACAGGCAACGCAGGTGACTATGTGAATGTGTGATCTTTGTTCATGTATGTTGGTATTGTTAATGAATGTGATACAACAGCTTGGTGAATATTAACTAGGTGGGTGTAACATAGTGAAATGTCTGTTGATTGGATTATTGACATTGTGGGTGGCATTGACATGTTGGTTATATACCTGTTGTTTTAATTGTAAGATATGCTTGACAAAGGCTAACCTTAGCCGAAACGTTGCTGCTACTTTTTATGCCGTGGCATGCGGTAATTGAACAATAAAGAAGAATTTTTTTGGATATGCTGCTGTGGCCCTCTACTCTTTCTACACGTTCTTTGGATCACTCTGGATCTGTGGTCCCTTGCCCAGCTGCTGCATGACCTCCATTACCGCTCTACACTAGCCGTTTGATGTGCTGCTTCTGAACAACCTTTCTTTCTAGCTATACCCATGGTCTCTGTGTCCTCCAATGCTGAGCGAGAAAGAGATTTTACTGTTAAGGCTACTTTCACACTAGCGTTCGGGGCTCCGCTTGTGAGCTCCGTTTGAAGGGTCTCACAAGCGGCCCCGAACGCATCCGTACTGCCCCAATGCATTCTGAGTGGATGCGGATCCGCTCAGAATGCATCAGTCTGGCAGCGTTCAGCCTCCGCTCCGCTCAGCAAGCGGACACCCGAACGCTGCTTGCAGCGGTCGGGTGTCCGCCTGGCCGTGCGGAGGCAAACGGATCCGTCCAGACTTACAATGTAAGTCAATGGGGACGGATCCGTTTGAAGTTGACACAATATGGCTCAATTTTCAAACGGATCCGTCCCCCATTGACTTTCAATGTAAAGTCTGGACGGATCCGTCTGAACTACTTTCACACTTTCAATTTTTTTTAAAATATATAATGCAGACGGATCCGTTCTGAACGGATCAAAACGTCTGCATTATAGGAGCGTATCCGTCTGTGCAGACACCAGACGGACCCGCTCTGAACGCAAGTGTGAAAGTAGCCTAAGTTTTACAAAATCTAGTTTTTTCAGCTGAACAGTGTCGGTGAAACACGGATGACACACATACAGCAAAAAAACGGACACACGGATCCATTACGGACTACGTTTTCACGGATTTGAGCACGGACACGGGATGTGTGAATGAGGCTTTAGGGGGTTTGGAGCCCCACTTGCCACTTTACCAGAGAGTGGGTAGGTCCTGGGCCGGTTCGTCATATTTGTTATAATCTACGCCACGAAACTGGCATAGATTACAGTGGAAATCTATACCAGCAATAGACAGGGTAAGAGTGGCGTAAAATCCGCCAGGCTTAGTAAATTTCCCCTATAATGCAATAAATGAGACAAGTGATTTAGAACAGAACAATCAATATGGGGAGAGGAATTGGAGCAGTTCATAGAGCAGGAAAGTTTTATCGTTCTCTGACTGATATCTGGTGCATGGTAGTGATGCCCCCATCAGGTCTGACGGGAACACCATTAAGGCTCCATTCACACGTCCGTAATAACGGGTGCGGACCCATTCATTCTCTATGGGGCAGGAATGGATGCGGACAGCACACAGTATGCTGTCCGCATCCGCATTTCCGGAGCACGGCCCCGAACTTCCGGTCCGCGGCTCCGCAATTGCGGACAAGAATAGGCAGTTCTATGGGGGTGCCGGCCGGGTGTTTTGCGGATCTGCAATGCACTACAGACGTGTGAATGGACCCTTAACCACCTCCCGACTGCCTAATGCAGGGATGCGTCCTGCGGGCGGCCGGGTTATTCCTCCTAGACGGATCGGCGCGTCATCTCGCGAGACGTGAGATTTCCTGTGAACGTGCGCTCACAGGATCGCAAGGTAAACGAGTTGATCTACAGCCTTTTTTTTTTTTTTAACATCAGAAAGGTATATTAGACGCTGTTTTGTTAACAGCGTCTAATATACCTGCTACCTGGTCCTCTGGTGGTCCCTTTTGCTTGGATCGACCACCAGAGGACACAGGCAGCTCTGTAAGTAGCACCAAGCACCACACTAAACTACACCCCCCCCCCCTGTCACTTATTAACCCCTGATCACCCCATATAGACTCCCTGATCACCCCCCTGTAAGGCTCCATTCAGACGTCCGTATGTGTTTTGCGTATCCGCAAAACACGGAAACCGGTAATGTTCTTTCCGCATTTTGCGGATCTGCACATTGCCAGAACTATATAGAAAATGCCTTTTCTTGTCCGCAATTGCGGACAAGAATAGGACATGTTCTTTATTTTTGCGGAACGGAAGTGCGGACCCGGAAGTGCAGATCCGCAATCCCGGATCTGAGTGGGACAAAGTCTGTCCCCATAGAAATGAATGGGTCCGCAATTACGCTCCGCAAAATGCGGAACAGAATTGCGGATGTGTGAATGGGGCCTAAGGGTTCCTTATCACCGCCAGTTAGTTAGCCACTTGTTAGGTAGTTAGCGCCCACTGCACCGCAGTCGCTGATTAGCGTCATCGATGTCGCTAATCAGCACTAGTACTATACAGTATCTGTAAGTGATCAAGACTGATCGCAATCAGATCTATATCAGTACATTAGGGTCACCTTAGGCTCTAAATCACAGAGAAAATGCACCAAACGGATATGCCACTGACTATACTGGCTAGTCATAAATGCAGATATTAAAAGCTGAGACTTTCGCCAATATATTCCTGTCAGGAAAATATCGGAGCCCATCATTGCACCACGTCACGGTCACTCAGCATGGCAAAGGGTCCTACCACTACGCTACCTATGGTGTGAACACGGTCTGAAGGCGATGTAATCCAGCTCGCAGCCAGGCTTCCACACAAACGCCTAGCAGGACAACTAGTGCAATGTGAACAAAGCCAAGACTGCAAGCCACGCCCATATCAGACCCTGTGATGGAGGTCACCAGGTGCAAAAGAGTGTTTAAATGCCAGGTAACGGCACATACACTACATATAAAACAAGACAAAAACACAGAAATATAGTGGCAATACTGGAGGAGCGGCTCAACCCCTAACACTGTAGCGTGTTTTACATTGGGGGAGCAGCCCCACCGCGTGTGGACCGCAGCAAACGACTATCCCCAGCAAAAAATGCACCTTAGGCTCTACAAAAAACGCAGTGTTCGGCCGATCAGGCCTGATCTTGTGTGCACACTTGCGTTCAGTCCGCCCCACCGCAGTGACAGGAATGTTTTTTTTCTGATCACTGCAAAAACACCGTAAAATCGCTGCGGCGCTATAAAGATCACTTTTGAGCTTTTTGGATCTTTATTAGTGATCACAGCTTTTTTTTTTTTGCACATTTTTTGGCAGAGATTTTTTCATCCACATTGATCGATGCGAATGAAGAAATCTGTGCCGTTCATTTTTTCTTTCAGCCCAGAGGCTGAACGAAAAAAAAAAATTTCATTACCCGTATGCTCAATATAAGGCCTCATGCACACGTGCCTTTTTTTGCGGTCCGCAAACCGCGGATGTGCAAAAAACGGAAGGCGCCCGTGTTGACTTCCGCAATTTACGGAACGGGCGCCGGCAATATAAATGCCTTTCCTTGTCCGCAAAGCGTGGACAAGAATAGGACATGTTATATTTTTTTTAGCGGGGCCGCGGAACGGAGTGCTGTCCGCATCTTATGCGGCCCCATTAAAATGAATGGGTCCGCATCAGAGCCGCCAAAACGTGTGCATGAGGCCTAAGGAGAATAGCAGAAACTCCTAATGCTGGCCAAACATGTAATGATTGCTGAGACCCTCCATTGCCAGGGCAGTAAAAACACCCCACAAATGACCCCATTTTGGAAAGAAGACACCCCAAGGTATTCGCTGAGGGGCATATTGAGTCCATGAAAGATTGAACTTTTTGTCACAAGTTAGCGGAAAGGGAGACTTTGTGAGAAAAAACAAAAAAAATAATTTCAATTTCCGCTAACTTGTGCCAAAAAAAAATTATTCTATGAACTCAACATGCCCCTCACGGAATACCTTGGGGTGTCTTCTTTCCAAAATGGGGTCACATGTGGGGTATTTATACTGCCCTGGCATTTTAGGGGCCCTAAAGCGTGAGAAGAAGTCTGGAATCCAAATGCCTAAAAATGCCCTCCTAAAAGGTACGCGTTGGACTTTCGGCCCCTTTGCGCATCTTGGCTGCAAAAAAGTGTCACACATGTGGTATCGCTGTACTCAGGAGAAGTAGGGCAATGTGTTTTGGGGTGTCTTTTTACATATACCCATGCTGGGTGAGAGAAATATCTCTGTAAATTGACAACTTTGTATAAAAAAAATATTTGATATTTCTCTCACCCAGCATGGGTATATGTAAAAATACACCCCAAAACACATTGCCCTACTTCTCCTGAGTACGGCGATACCACATGTGTGACACTTTTTTGCAGCCTAGGTGCGTAAAGGGGCCGAAAGTCCAACGAGTACCTTTAGGCTTTACAGGGTTGCTCACAATTTAGCCCCGCCCAAAATGCCAGAACAGTAAACACACCCCACAAATGACCCCATTTCGGAAAGTAGACACCCCAAGGTATTCACTGAGGGGCATAGTGAGTCCGTGGGAGATTTTATATTTTTTTGCCAGAAGTTAGCAGAAATGGAAACTTTATATATTTTTCTTTTTCTCAGAAAGTGTCATTTTCCGCTAATTTGTGAAAAAAAATTAAATCATACATGAACTCACCATGCCCCTCCGTGAATACTTTGGGGTGTCTTCTTTCTAAAATGGGGTCATTTGGGGGGTATTTATACTATCCTGGCATTCTAGCACCTCAAGAAACATGACAGGTGCTCAGAAAGTCAGAGCTGATTCAAAATGCGGAAATTCACATTTTTGTACCATAGTTTGTAAATGCTATAACTTTTGCGCAAACCAATAAATATACACTTATTGGATTTTTTTTTATCAAAGACATGTAGCACAATAAATTCTGACACAAACTTGTATAGAAATGTAATTATATTTGAACAATTTAACCAGAGAAAGTTAAAAATACACTTTTTTTTTTGAAAATTGCGGCCTATTTTGATTAATATCGGAAAAACGAAAAATCTTAGCAGCAATCAAATACGACCAAAAGAAAGCTGTATTAGTGAGAAGAAAAGGAGGTAAAATTAATTTGGGCGGTAAGTTGTATGACCGAGCAATAAACCGTGAAGGTAGTGTAGTGCAGAATTGTAAAAAGTGGTCTGGTCATTAAGGGGGTTTAAGCTAGGGGGGCTGAGGTGGTTAAAGTGATGTAGAAGGACATAAATCCAAAGGTTGTTTTTTCATCCATTTTTTTTTTTTTTTTACTTTTAGTGAAGTATATGGGTAATGCCTGAAAATATCCAGAATATACTGTGTGTATGTATGTGTGTGTATACACATTTTTTTTATTTATTTTTATTTTTCCCCAAGGCGTTTTCCCAAAAACATTCCCCAAAAACATTTTGTGGCAAAAAAAACAACATCCCTAAAAACACTAGTAGAAAACGCCAGAACTTTTTCAAAACAAAAAAAAAAGACGGATTGGCAGCACCTTAGGGGGCTCTACACCCCTTTCTTTCACCACTAAAAAAAGCCATAGAAACCGCTTGTGTGTGTGTGTGTGTGTGTGTTTGCATTTGGCTTTTTATGGTATTTTTTTTTAGCTGCATTTTTTTTTAAACCTCTGTTTGAATCACTTCATTAACAAGTGCCAGTAGCGAGATAAACACTTGTGTGTCCCATATTCCATATTTCCCATAAACTTTCAGATAGAAGTGGGGTTTTTAAAGCAAAAAATGCAACAGAAACCACAGATGCAGAAAAGCCACTAAAACCTGTGTAAACCCACCCTTATGGCTGTATTACACAAACAGATTTACACACACAGATCGTTTGTTATATACACCAACTACTGGTCTGATTGGACAGAGATTGGTCAGATAATCTGTTGGTGTAATATAGCCCTTAGGCCCCTTTCACACGGGCGAGTAGTCCGCGCGGGTGCAATGCATGAGTTGAACGCATTGCACCCACACTGAATCCTGACCCATTCATTTCTATGGGGCTGTGCACACGAGCGGTGATTTTCATGCATCACTTGTGCGTTGCGTGAAAATCGCAGCATGCTCCTCTTTGTGCGTTTTTCACGTAACACAGGCCCCATAGAAATGAATGGGGTTGCGTGAAAATCGCAAGCATCCGCAAGCAAGTGCGGATGCAGGTGACGATCGGGATGGGGACCCAATCATTATTATTTTCCCTTATAACATGGTTATAAGGGAAAATAATAGCATTCTGAATACAAAATGCATAGTACAATAGGGCTGGAGGGGTTAAAATAAAATAAAAAATAATTTAACTCGCCTTAATCCACTTGCTCGCGCAGCCCGGCATCTCTTCTGTCTTCTTCTTTGCTGTGTGCAGGAAAAGGATCTGTGGTGACGTCACTCCGGTCATCACATGATCCATCACCATGGTAAAAAAAAAATCATGTGACGACCGGAGTGACGTCACCACAGGTCCTTTTCCTGCACACAGCAAAGAAGAAGACCGAAGAGATGCCGGGCTGCAGGATCAAGTAGATTAAGGTGAGTTAAATTATTTTTTATTTTTTTTAACCCCTCCAGCGCTATTCTACTATGCATTCTGTATTTAGAATGCTATTATTTTCCCTTATAACCATGTTATAAGGGAAAATAATACAATCTACAGAACACCGATCCCAAGCCCGAACTTCTGTGAAGAAGTTCGGGTTTGGGTACCAAACATGCCGATTTTTCTCACCAGCAAGCGCTGATTTTTAAGCATGTTTAAAAATCTGAGTTGCTCGATGAATAAGCATTTGCTCGTTCATTGAGCAATCTGCAGCAGTATTAGGCTACATGCACACGAACGTTAGGGCACAGACCGTGGGGCAGCCGCATGCGGATCTCGGACCCATTCACTTGAATGGGGTCCGCTATCCGCATCGCAAAAAAGTAGTGCATGCGCTACTTTTTTGCGGTGCGGAGGCACGGCCACAAACACCACGGAAGTACTCTGTAGTGCTTCCGATCCGTGCCTCTGTTCCGCATCTCCGTGATTGCAGACCCATTCAAGTGAATGGGTCTGTGATGCGGAATGCACACGGCCGGTGCTCGTGTATTGCGGACACGCTGTATGCAGGCCGCAATACGGCCACAGGGGGCACACGGTCGTGTGCATGTAGCCTTAGACTGCAAGAAGATCACTACCGAGGGTTCATGTGAACACTCGTTAGCGATTATTGACCAAAAAATCGGCCAGTGTAATACAGCTCTAACAGTAAATCTGCACAGATTTTCGTGCGGTTTTCTGTGCATATCCCTACCAAAAATCGTATGTGTTAGGCTACTTTCAAACTAGCGTTTTTGCTGGATCCAGCAGGGTTCAGCAAAAACGATTACATTACTGATAATACAACCATCTGCATCCGTTATGAACGGATCCGGTTGTATTATCTGTAACATAGCCAAGACGGATCCGTCATGAACTCCATTGAAAGTCAATGGGGGACAGATCCGTTTTCTATTGTGGCAGAGAAAACGCATCCGTCCCCATTGACTTGCATTGTGGGTCATGACAGAAAGCAAACCACAGCATGCGGTATGAGAACGCAAACAAACAGAACGGAATGCATTTTGGAGCATTCCGTTCTGTCCAGTTACGTTTTGTCCCTATTGACAATGAATGGGGACAAAACAGAAGCGTTTACTTCCGTTATTGAGACCCTATGACGGATCTCAATACCGGAAAATATTAACGCTAGTGTGAAAGTAGCCTTACTTGCTGTTTTGGTGCAAATTTTCCACAGATCTTAACCTTGCATTGAAAAGGATGAAATTCACACAAACAATTGACATGCTGCAGATTTCTAAATCCACACGGCACGTCAATTTCTGCACGGAAAGAAAATGCAGATTTGTCTAATCTCATACACTTTGCTGGTATAGTAGAGAATCCACTCTGAAAAAACGCCTAATCCGCAAAGTGTTCAGGTAGCGTAAGGCTACCTGTTAATAGGTCTGGGCTGTCTTGCAGAAATTCAGCCCGGATTTCTGTGCGCTTCTGTACTATATCCTCACCAAAAACCACGTGTTACTTGCAGTTTTGATGCAGATCTTACCCTTTTCATTGCAAAGGGTGAAATTCGCACAAACAATTGACATGCTGCGGATTTCAAAAATCCGCCAGGCAGGTCAATTTCCACACAAAAGAAAAAAAGCAAAGTATACATGAGTTTTGTCTAATCTCATACACTTTACTAGTGCTGTATTAGGGCTCATGCACATGACCGTATGTATTTTGCAGTCTGCAAAAAACGGATCCGCAAAAAATACGGATGACCTCCTTGTGCATTCCTTATTTTGCGGAACGGAACAGCTAGCCTTTAATAGAACAGTACTATCCTTGTCCGTAATGCGAACAATAATAGGACATGTTCTATTGTTTTTTTGCAGAACAGAAATACGGAAACAGAATGGTTCCGTATACGGTCCATAAAAAAAACGAATGGAAAGTGAATGAAAATATGTTCGTGTGCAAGAGGCCTTAGGCCTCATGCACACGACCGTTGTGTGTTTTGCGGTCCATAAAAAAAACGAATGGAAAGTGAATGAAAATATGTTCGTGTGCAAGAGGCCTTAGGCCTCATGCACACGACCGTTGTGTGTTTTGCGGTCCGCAAAACACGGATGGCGTCCGTGTGCGTTCCGCAATTTGAGGCCATTAATATAAATGCCTATTCTTGCCCTGTGCAATTCAGGTGAAAATGGGGATCTCCAGTACGGTCTTCTGCATAGTATGACCCCCTAAGCCTCATTCAGAAGGCCGTAATATAGGCACATTTTGTCGTCTGTGTTACTGCCACAAATCCTGGCATGACCGCAAGTCTAAGGCCAAGTTCAGACAGACAGAGCACCGGCCGTGTGAACGCTGTACTGCGGTGCGGACTCATTGACTTTAACGGTTCCGCAATCCGCAAGATATGGCAAAAGATAGGACATGTCCTATCTTTTGTGGTGCGGAGACACTGACCTGAAAGCCCACGGAAGGGCTTCCGACTGTTTCCGTGGGCTTCTGATCCGTGCCTCCATTCCACAAAAGATAGCATGTGCCCCATCTTTTGCAGATCGTGGACCCATTCAAGTCAGAGTTCATACGGGTGGGGCTGTGTTTTGCGGACCTGCTGTTTGTGGTCTGAAACACAGCCACGGCAGTCATGTGAATGGGCCCATGTTGTCAGCCAAAACCAGCTGTGAAGCCTACACCGAGATAAGGTATAATGGAAATAGGTGCACCTGTTCTGTGTTTTTGTCCTGACCTGGTTTTGGCTCACAATAACTGAAGTGTGAACTCGGCCTTAGGACCCTAACTACTACTAGCAGCATAGGGGTCGTTGATGCTGTAGGTACCGGTCATGAGCCCTGTGGACAGGCCAGGATTTGCAGCTAAGATGTGTCCACTTTACGGCCGTCTAAATCAAGCCTTGGTTTTGTATAATACACCCTTCATTGGTTATTACAAGATGATATTGCTACAAGATACCAGAGTGCCCATGGGGACAGCTTGCCGCCATAAAAAATGCTGCACACCTTGCCATTTGTGTTTCTCAAGCTGAGCTGAAAAACAATAGTTTTGTCTGAGACAAAAATGCAGAAAAGGCCACACCTAGAGCATGTTTGGTATTGACCACAAAAAAACAACATTTGTACTTTTTGTACTTTGGTTAATAACTCTAATAGACTTCCAACAAACAGCTGGAGCTCGCGTTTTTTTTGTTCAAAACGCTAAAGCAAAGCCTGTGTGTTAAACTACCCGAAGGGCCTGCTCAGAGAGCAACTGGACTTTTTCTATATTTTTTTTTCTTGAAGACATTTTGTTACTCGTCCAGCTGGTTTTCTCAATTAGAATGGTTTGTACAAGAATTCGTGTATGAATCATGGAGGTAAGATGTTGATTTCATTTGCATGACTAAAGCTATTAAACTCAGGAGGATAGTTTGATAACAATGAGGTTTGCATCTGAGGCTGTTTTGACACTACAGTCAGAGTTCAGTCAGTGATTTCCATCAGTGACTGTGAGCCAAAACTAGGTGCGGCTCTAAACACAGAACAGGTGCAGACCTTTCCTTTATACCTGATCTCTGTGGAGGCTCCACTCCTGGTTTGGGCTCACAATCACTGATAGAAATCACTGACGTGTGCATAAGGCCTTAGACACAGAGAAGCACTCGTTCAAAAGAGGTGTGAAAGAAGCCATTTATGTTAGGGTACTTTCACACTAGCGTTATTCTTTTCCGGTATTGAAATCCGGTAAAGGGTCTCAATACCGGAAAAAAACGCTTACGTTTTGTCCTTATGCATTCTGAATGGAAAGCAATCCGTTCAGAATGCATCAGGATGTCTTTCGTTCCGTCCCTTGTACGGTATTTGACCGGACAAAATATCGCAGCTTGCTGCTGTATTTTTTCCAACCAAAATTCCAGAATAATACTGCACTTGCCGGATTTCCATAGAGATGTATTAATGCCGGATCCGGTACAAAGTGTTCCGGAAATTGTCGCATCGCCGAGATCCGGTTTTCCGGTCTGCGCTTGCTACTTTCTCTTTTGACCTTTGAATTTTTTTTAATACCGGGTCCTTTTATTCTGGATGATACCGGATGAGATGGATCTGTCTAACGGATCCGTAAAAAAAAGCTATCCGTTTGTATACAGCTTGCCGGAACTGCCTGCCAGATTCCAACAATGCTAGTGTGAAAGTACCCTTAAATTGGAGAAACCAAGCTTGAATAGAGGTGGATAGGCATGGCATCTATTGTCTGCCACTTACAATACTGTTCTAACACCCTTCCCAAGGCAGTTTAATCACACCTAATAGCTTTAGTTATGCAAATACCATCAAAACTTGTTGTCAGTTGCTCTGACTTATTAACACTGATATGCCAGGACCTGGATAAATGAGAACCTTCACAGACACGTAAGGCCTCATGCACACGACCGCGTGTGTTTTGCGGTCCACCAAGGGCGGATCCGCAAAACACAGACACCGGCCATGTGCATGCCGCCATTTTATTTTTCCCTTCTGTAGAAATGTCCTATCCTTGTACACAAAATGGACACGTATAAGACATGTTCTATTTTTTTTTTTTTTTTTTTACAGGACTGCAGCATGGACATACAGATGTAGAGAGCACATGGTGTGTTGTTAGCATTTTTTGCTGCCACATTGAAATTAATTGGTCAACATATGATCCTCAAAAATGCGGATCAAATGTGGAACACAAATACAGTCGTGTGCAGGAGGCCTACATGTGAACTCTAGTAAAAACTGCTGCTCACTGTTCATGAGAAGAGAAAATTTAGACTAGCACATCCGTAGCCACAGGTGGACATCCATAAAGCGAGCATACAGACAGCAAACAAAAACGTATGGCAGCACACAGGGCCGTTTGAAGGAATTTGGGGGCCCCAAGCAAAATAGACATGGAGGCCCCCCCTCCACGCCCTCCCCACCTTACGCACGCAAAGCCTACAGGAACCACAGTATAGCCATACAGTTTAAGTTCACTCACACTTTATATAAATAAAAAAGGAGGTTTACAGTGCAAATACTGCTGTTGCATTTAATGTGCATGAAATTTGAACATTTTCAACAAATGTCCTACTTACTCTCCCCCTCCCTGTTTTTTTTTTTTTTTTTTACTCCCTACCCTACCTTAGATAAGTTCCTAAGTTAATTCAGTCCTCCGGCTCCTTCCCTGGACCCTGTAGCGTGGCCGAGCTCATCGCTCTCTACCTCCAGTCCTGGCTGTCACTCAGTCCGGCCGGGAACCGCGTGGTACAGGTCAGGAGATTCAGTTTCCTGTTCCTGGCCGCGGCCGGACTAAAAGGAAGTGAGCACTCAGTGTACACTTCCTGTCAGTCCGGCCGGGAACAGGAAACTGAATCCCCTGTTCCTGTACCGCGCGGTACCCGGCCGGACTGAGTGACAGCCAGGAGGTAGAGGAGGAGAGCTCGGCCACGCTACAGAGCAGCAGTCAGTAGAGGAGGAACTTGGGAGGTAACCAGGAGTGCTGCAGCCGCCTGAGGCTCTCTATAGAGTGCTCAGGCGGCTGCAGCCTTAAAGGAAGCAAAACAAGCACCGGCTCTGCTTGGGGCCCTGGGCCAGCTAGGGGCCCCAAGCAATTGCTTGTTTTGCCTGTCTGTTAGCGACGGGCCTGGCAGCACACCATTACACATGCAAACAATAGAACTAAAGATTGGGGATTATTCTGGATTAAAGTAGTACTTTACCTACTATACATTAAAAAATGGAAGCTCTTTGCGCACATTTTTTATCAAATGTGTGTCGGGCCCATCTACCGGCATCAAGGCGGCTTCCGCAGATGGGCATTTCTGTTAGTGTTAGGTACCCATCTGTGGAAGCCACCTTGATGCCGGTAGATGGGCCGGACACACGTTTGATCAAAGCTGTGCACTGCTCAAAAAAATTAAGAGAACACTTTAGCATCACACTGTTAACCACAAGTCACTTAAACAACAGAGAGATCCGTCTGCCTAGTTTGGAAGCATATGACATGTCATTGTGTTTTCAGTGAATTACACACAGTAAAGATTTTCAACTTGAATCTTTCATTCATTCGTACTATCAGCAATAACCTATTGTATAATACCAGTGTATTAATCAGCTTTGATCTGCTTTTATTAGCATTTGTGTTGGAGCTACTGCTCCACCTAGTGGTAACCAACAGATAGTACACATAAATTAAATTCATAAACAAATTACTGGAATGATGATTTATTCCTTGGCATAAAATTCATCCAAAAATTCTATATCGTACCTATATTAAAGGTGTATGCACTGATAAGTGGATTATTGCTCTGCAGTACTGAGTCACATTTTTCACAAGACAGTGGATATAGGAGTGCTCAGTGAAGGTAACATAGTATATAAGGCCGAAAAAAGACATTTGTCCATCCAGTTCAGCCTGTTATCTGCAAGTTGATCCAGAGGAAGGCAAAAAAAAAACAACTGTGAGGTAGAAGCCAATTTTCCTTCCCGACTCCAATCAGGCAATCAGAATAACTCCCAGGATCAAAGACCCATCTTTAGTAGCTATAGTCTATAATATTATTACACTCCAGAGATACATCCAGGCCCCTCGTGAACTCTTTTAGTGAACTCACCATCACTACCTCCTCAGGCAGAGAGTTCCATAGTCTCACTGCTTTTACCGTAAAGAATCCTTTTCTATGTTTGTGTACAAACCTTCTTTCCTCCAGATGCAGAGGATGTCCCCATGTCACAGTCACAGTCCTGGGGATAAATAGATGATAGGAGAGATCTCTGTAATGACCCCTGATATATTTATATATAGTAATTAGATCTACCCTCAGTCGTCTTTTTTCTAAAGTTAATAACCCTAATGTTGATAATCTTTGAGGGTACTGTAGTCCCCCCATTCCAGTTATTACTTTATTTGCCCTCCTCTGTACCCTCTCCAGCTCTGCTATGTCTGTCTTGTTCACAGGAGCCCAGAACTGTACACGGTACTCCATGTGTGGTCTGACTAGTGATTTGTAAAGTGGTAGGACTATGTTCTCATCACGGGCATCTATGCCCCTTTTGAAGCAACCCATTATCTTATTGGCCTTGGCAGAAGCTGCCTGACACTGTTTTTTACAGCTTAGTTTGCTGTTCACTAAAATTCCTAGGTCCTTTTTCCATGTCAGTGTTACCCAGTGTTTTACCATTTAGTATGTACGGGTGACTTGCATTATTCCTTCCCATGTGCATAACCTTACATTTGTCAGTGTTAAACCTCATCTGCCACTTATCTGCCCAAACCTCCAATCTATCCAGATCCATCTGTAGCAGTATAATGTCCTCTTCAGTGTCAATTGCTTTACACAGTTTAGTGTCATCTGCAAAAATGTATATTTTACTGTGCAAGCCTTCTACAATAAATATATTGAAGAGAATAGGGCCCAATACTGACCCCTGAGGTACTCCACTAGTGACAGTGACCCAATTTAAGTGTGTACCGTTAATAACCACCCTCTGTTTTCTATCATTGAGCCAGTTACTTACCCACATACAGACATTTTCTCCCAGTCCAAGCATTCTCATTTTATATACTAACCTTTTATGCGGTACAGTGTCAAATGCTTTGGAGAAGTCCAGATATACGACATCCATTGATTCGCCGCTGTCAAGTCTAGAACTTACCTCTCATTGAAATTGATTAAATTAGATTGACATGACCGATCCCTCATGAAGCCATGCTGATATGGCGTTATTTGCTTATTTTCATTGAGGTACTCCAAGATAGCATCTCTTAGAAAACCTTCAAACTGTTTACCCATGACAGATGTTAAACTTACCGGCCGATAGTTTCCAGGCTCTGTTTTTGCACCTTTTTTGAATATTGGCACTATATTTGCTATGCACCAATCCTGTGGCACACTCCCTGTCAGTACAGAGTCCTTAAATATCAGAAATAAGGCTCTGGCTATGACATTACTTAATTCTCTTAGGATACGGGGGTGTATGCCATCTGGTCCTGGCGATTTGTCTATTTTAATCTTTGTAAGATGCCGCTGTACTTTTTCCTGGGTCAGACAGGGCACTTTTAATGGGGAATTAACTTTTATATTCTGCATTTCATCTGACAGTTTATTTTCTTCAGTGAAAGTGATTGTTAAAGAGGACCCACCATCTCTCCTGACATATTGGTTTTAGTAAATACTGTACTTGTGTTCGTCATTTGCAATGAGCTAAGGAGGAGCTGGAGCAGAAGATGGGAGTGGTAGTGCGTTTTGCTGTAACAACTTTCCTTACACAGTTCTTCCATAGGGCCATGCAATGAAAGTAGGATGCCCCCTGATTCTGGGGCTCCTGCCTGATGTTAGCTATGGTGCTCCCTGCAAGGCAAGGGGCATAGAGTTGAATGGCTGGGATATGGTGCAAGAGTCAGTAATTAGGCCAGATTTAACAAAATAAAAGTGCAAAATAGAAGTTTTAGTACATCCAACTACAGCACAGTTCCAACTATACACAGTACAATTCTCTCCCAGATAGTGATTTATGCAAGAATGGGAGTTATCGCCATCTTCTGTTGACAATCTATCTTGAGAAAATCTCCTCCAATACAATTTTTGGCGGGCAATAGTACTTTTATAATGGTAGCTATAATGTGGGATACATGGCTTTAGTGATACGACTGGCCAAGTTGTGTCTAGGTGTGAAGGATGTCTTAACAGTGTCCTTCACAGCCACAAAGTCTGAATAGCTGAAGTAGCAGGTTACCTTGCTGATTCCTATGCTACACCATCTCTTGTTTGTCTTTCTCCTCTCCTTCTATAGACCATGCAAAGATCTGTCTTTGTAGCTTTCTGAGCCTAAGAAGAGGAAGCCTCCTTTGCCTCCTCTCTCTTCAAATTCAACTAACTAACTAACTAACTAACTGAGCTGGGGTGGATTCTGGATTTCATGCAACTTCATGCAAGGATTGAGCCGGGATTGTTTTTTTTAATAAATATATATTTTTATTTTCCAGATCATAGTATTAATTCATAAAACAATAATAATCACAACGGTATGCCTAGCATGGCAATCATAGACATCCTTACAAAAAATTGTATATAACATCCTAAGAACACCCTCACGACAATATATAATAATAACTATATCAACCCCCCCCCCCCCCCCCATTGGCTGCCGTCCACTCCATTCATTAATGTATAAAATAGTATCATTATTAATTATAGCTATGTAGCTCTGCGTGCAACTCTCCGTTTCCTTTCAATTTCCTCATATACTCTAATTTTTTGAAGATATGAACTCCACTCCCTTGTTGAGGGCGGGGAGACAGAGCCCCAATACTTTATCAATATAGCTTTAGCGACCATCAATCCCCGCATCCAAATCCGTCTGACCTGGGGCGGGACTTCCACTTCTGACCCACAATCTCCAAAGATCACAATCAAAATCCCCGGGTTATAGTTCATTGAACTCTCCTTTTGTAGAGTAGCGAAAACCTCATCCCAATAATTTCTTATTTTGCTGCAGCTCCAAAGCAAATGGACATAGTTTGCGTTAACATATCCACATTTAGAGCAGCAGCAATCCCGATCTTTATTTTGGGGAAATTTTCCTTGGGTTTTAGGCGTATAGTAGAGTCTATGGAGGATCTTAAATTGAATTAACCTATGCGCACTGAAAACTGTCACCTTTCTCACATTCCTATAAATAGTAGACCACTGTAGTGGAGGGCAATTCAACTCTTGCTCCCACTTATCTGTACTTTTGAAAGGTGTTACAGTTGCCAGTGCCATTCGGAGTTTCGCATAAAGTCTAGATAACTTCACTTTTTCATACTTCTGAGCGTCACAAAAATCAAAAAATATATTTTCTCGTGGAAAAATGAGGCCCCTATTCCTAGAGGCTTCAAATATATGTTTCAAACGTGAATACATGAATAAATCTAATGGTGAACTATCAGTAAAACCAAATTCCAAAAATGATTTAAACCGACCCATATAAAAAAGGTCAGACACCCTGTTGATGCCGTTACGTATCCAATAGTCAAAATCTATAATTTTGAAGAACTCCTCCAGCCCCCTATTCTCCCACAGAGGGGTGAAGACAAACGGACCAGAAGATTTAAGGACCTTCTTCAGTCTGTTCCAGACCCTCTGCAGTGAGCACGGGATCAGCAAGGACCTCCTCATTCCCATAAACCCATTCTCTAAACATGCAAAAATATTATCAACTGGTTTATCAAAAAGTTTTGTCAAATACCGTGAAAGCAAACTCTCTTTTGAGTAACAGCAGCGCTGAATCTGTGCACATAAATAATAACCTTGAAAAAAGGGTAATGACAGCCCACCATCTACCTCCGACAACCATAGATATCTCTGCTTTATACGAACCCTCTTCCTTCCCCAAATTAAATCATTAATCATAGTCTCCAACCTATGGAAGAAAATATCGTCTATCCAGATGGGGGAGGCACACAACGGAAACTAAACTATTGGTAAGATAATCATTTTAATCAAAGCTATTCGGTCCGTCTGTGCCAATAACAATTTCCGCCAAGCACTGATTTTGTCCCTGAC
Organism: Bufo bufo; assembly: GCF_905171765.1. Classification (NCBI taxonomy): domain Eukaryota; kingdom Metazoa; phylum Chordata; class Amphibia; order Anura; family Bufonidae; genus Bufo; species Bufo bufo. Next base: position 277,321,010 of record NC_053394.1, on the reverse strand, counting down.
TTTATTCAGAACCGGGGCCAGATTAAGATCATAAAACCTATTTATAGGGACCCCAATCTTAACCCCCAAATAATCTAAGGTGTCATTGGGGACCAAAACACGAACTCGCCTCCCCTCATCTACAGCTTTGCGGTTCAGCGGGAGGAGCGATGACTTTGACCAGTTGATTCTATAGCCTGATAGTTTACCATAATCTTCTATTACCTCTATGACATACGGGAGAATTTTCCATCCCTGATCCAAAAACAGAATCACGTCATCGGCATATAGACTTATTTTATCACCCGCTCCCGCCACCCCAAAACCGTCTATACGACTATCTAAACGAATCCGGGAAGCCAATGGTTCAATAAAAAGAGCGAAGAGGAGAGGAGACAGGGGACAACCCTGTCGCATCCCTCTCTGCATCGTAACGGGGGAAGAACTAATACCGTTAACACTGATATATGCAACTGGATGTGCATATAGCATTTGAGTCATTTCCAAAAAAGGATTCCCAAGACCAAAATGGGACATTGTAGCCCACAAAAAAGGCCACTCCATCCTGTCAAACGCCTTTGCGGCGTCTAAGGACAGAATGGAGTGGTCTATACTACCCCCAACAGACAGATTCAAATAAACCCTATATAGACTCATCTGTATTTGCCGTCCCGGGATAAAGCCCGTCTGATTGGGGTGTACCAAACCCGCTATAACCCTCTTTAAACGATTGGCCAGAATTTTTGCGAAAATCTTATAATCCGTGTTTAGGAGTGATATGGGTCTATATGACCCCATATCACACGGATCCTTCTCCTTTTTTAAGATCAAGATAATCACTGCCTCACCAAATGATGGAGGTAACGAGCAGCATGCACGAGATTCATTCAGGACTAGAAGCAGGATCGGCAAGAGTACTCTAGCGTGGTACCTATATAGATCAAACGGCAATCCATCTGATCCAGGGGCTGATTTATATTTTAGAGAGGAAAGAGTCGCTTGGAGTTCCTCTAAGAGAATGGGGGAGTCCAAGCGCTCTCTATCTTGAGAACATAACTGGGGGAGCTCTAACTTTTGAAGATATTGCTCCATATCGGTGCAACTAAACATAGACTCAGATTTATACAGAGTAGAGTAATATCTCGCAAATTCCTCCCTTATCTCCTCTGCAGAACTCACCCCAGCACCCTGTAAGTTCCTGATTTCTCTTATACTGGTAGACTCTCTCTGGTTAGCCACCAGACGAGCCAAAAACCTGCCCGTTTTACCAGATTCGCAAAAACGATTCTGGCCTTGAAATAGGAGCTTATGTTGTGCTTTTTTATATAGGAGCGTCTTAAGCTGTAAATTGGCTTCTTTTAACTGATTAATGGATTGCTCCGTATAGGAGTCAATTAATGCGGCGCGTAAACTCCTTATTAAGTCTGTCAATTGTTGTTCCCTGCGCCGTACTTCCGTTCTGAACCTATTAATTTTACTAAAGTATAAGCCCCTTATAAAAGCCTTCAAAGCATCCCACACATAGTGAATATGTGCCGATCCTACATTAAGGTCCCAAAATTCCTGAATATCTTGGTCTATTCGGGATTGCTCCCCTATCACATCAAACCAATGTGGGTTCAGTTTAAAAATTCTACCTGTATTTGGAGCCTCCTCAAATATAACAAGAACTGGGGAGTGATCCGAGATTCCATGAGGTTCATACCTCATTTTTAGGACACGACCGCACAGATCCCGACTTGCGAACGCCAGATCTATACGGGACATTGACCCGAATGACTGGCTAAAACATGAAAAGATTTTTTTATTGCCGTAGAGGTGTCGCCAGATATCAACCAACGCCAGCTCCTGGCATACAGCGGTCAAGGGGGATCCCGTGCGGCCGCGCCCAGAGAACGACGAGAACCGATCCAACTCAGGATCAGGTACCGCATTAAAGTCACCTGCCACTAAAAGTGCGCATTGATTTTTTGTGGATATATATTGGACCAGCTGTGAAAACACCGTTGCATTAAATGGTGGGGGGATATAAATAAAAGCCAATATGACCTCCTGCCCTTTCCAATACCCATGAAGAAATACAAATCTACCTTCTTTATCAATCAGATTATCTAGCGGTTGATACTCCATCCCATGATGAATATATACGCTAACCCCTCTTGCATAAGAAGAGTAGCAAGCGTGATACTCAAGAGAAGCCCATTTCCTTTTCAGTGTGTAAATCCTATCTACTGTAGCATGGGTCTCCAATAGAACCACAATCGCCGGCAGATGGCGGACTACGAGGTCAAATACCACCGTCCTCTTCACCCTGTCTCCCAGCCCTCTCACATTCCAAAATAGAATGTTACACGGCATATCCTATAAATAAAAGGATTTCCAAAACCCCCTTCCTTAACGGAGAGGCACGCATATCTACACAGCAAACGACGGCAGCTAAACCCTCCCTTAAGCCCACCCCAAAACCCCCCCCTACCTGGTTGACAGGGCATTTCACAATACCCATCAACCTCTCTCCTTCCACCAAACCTCCCCCCCGCCACCTCCCCTCATTAACCTTCCACCTCGCCCACCTTGCGTACATTTCATAGGCCCTTTAGGTCCAACCATTGCGCCACTTCCGTCTGTGTGGAAAAAAACTGCACAGAATCATTATATACCACTCTCAATTTAGCGGGATATAGCATTGAGTAGTTAATCTTAGCTGCAATCAATCTTTTTTTCACGTCAAAAAAGGATCTTCTTTTATTTTGGGTCTCTCGCGAAAAATCGGGAAAGATTGATATCAGATTACCATTAAATTGCATGTCTGCTACTTCTCTTTTGCGTCTAAGGACCCAGTCCCGATCCTTTGAGCAAACAAACTTTGCCAGGATAGCCCTGGGAGGGGCCCCTGGAGGGTTTTTTTTGAAGGGGATTCTATGGGCTCTTTCCACACAGAAGGTAGACACATCATAGTCTGGTCCCAGACTTTCTACCAGCCATTTCTGAATGAAATTCGAGGGGTTATCCTGCTCTGCCCCTTCGGGAAACCCTACTAACCGCAGATTATATCTACGGGATCTATTCTCTAGCTCTACCACTTTTCTTCTTAACCAAGAGCGATCTTCATCTATCTCTTCTAATCTGTTCTTTAATGCGACATTCTCTACGGTGACAGAGTTGACTGCAGATTCCAATTCCTTCACCTTTAGTCTCAACTTCGACATTTCGTCTTTTATTATGGTGACATCGCCTTGAACTACTGCAAGGGAAGACTTCAACTCTGCCACCGAAGTATTAGTAGCGTTTACTACTCCCAATATATCCTGGAGTTTTTTATTAATACTGTCAAAACCTTCACTATGGGAGGAGCTGGCCTTTGATAAACCCCGTTCTAACTGATCCGTACTATCCAATCCTGGCTCGATCTGAGAGGCGGATCTATGTACACCTCCTCTAGTTTTGGGTGGTGGTGACTTCAGAAATTTATCTAATCGGGCCTGTGGGCTCCCCCCTGATCCTCCTTTTGGGGAGGTCACTCCTCCTGATTTGCGAAACTTTGGCGGCATTTTTATCTAAGTAAGTGAGCTACCGTTATAAGCACACTTCAACACCCCAACTATGGACCCAACTCAGCCCCGCAAAAGGCCGGTTATTAATAGTATCAGATAAACATAAGCAGGAAAAGATAAGTTACAAGTAAACCTAACTCCCAGGGAGAGCGAGTACAGAATAAATACGCACCCCTAAAGACAAAATAATTACAGACTGAATAAATAGTTACATCCCCCAAATAAAGGACTATAAACGGTTACAGGTAATTATATAACACTCATCACCCAGAACAGAGAACGGTACAAAACCATTAACAAAGAAAATATATTTCTTAATCATTCTATGAGAATCATATTCATGAAAGTGTGCCAGGACCACTAAATAACTAGATAACGTATTGAAATTAAGTAGCTTATTGCAGTTAGGATTAGTGTGTGAATCCAGTTTACAAGTACGACAGCAGGATACCCAGTACTGACGCCGCTCTTGCTTCCTGATTAGAGCCCCAAAAATATAGCTTTCCGCCACCCCGCTATAATGACACGAGTACCCAAGTAAAGGCCCCCCCTGTCAAGTGCAATTTTCAAAAAGTCAGTCCATCTAGGCAATCCATCCAAATAGAAAAAGACAAAGGGGGTCCTAACATCTATCGGTGGAAAGGGATCCTCTTGGGCCTTGTTACTTCATCTGTAAAAAAAAAGGGGGGGGGGGAACCGTTCCCCACTGAATGACCCAGCTCCAGTGACCACTACGAGTCATACAGCTGACAGTCATACGAGGATCCAACTAGGACCACAGAAATATCGTGGAGTAGAGTATCCCCCAACCTCACAACGCCCCCCGCCAACCACACCAAACCACTGCCGCCTCCCAAAGGAATGTTAGTATGTCAGTATGTTAGTAAAGAAAAAATCACCGAATTCACCCACCGGTCACCAAGCCCGGGCTCTCCACTCCACCCACGGAAACCGCGGCTCAGCAATCCATCAGGCTCCCCAGCTCCAGTGCCCCCAATACTTCACAGGCTGCAGACCACATGCGGCAAGACACAGGGACATCACCGGTCAGAGGAAATAAACAGCATGAGGCGATTCACAGCCAGGAGGCAAACGAAGGGCAGAGGAAACACAATACAGCGGACCGCAGGCAGTGGAGCAAGGCAGGTACCGTGAGGCAGGCAGCAAGCGGCAGGACGAAGCGGATCACATCAAGTAGCTGGGGACCGCTCAGGGCAGGGCAGGTTACAGACGGATCCCAGCAGGCGGCAGGACGGAGCGGCAAGCGGCATGGCACATCAGGAAACCGCTCAGAGCTGGTAACGGAGCGGCAGGCGGCAGGCAGATCGCAATCCATCAGTCACATCTGGGCTCAATTAGTCAGGGCTGGTCTGGAATCGGTCTGGAATCGGCGCTCCTACCAGCGGTTACATCCAGGAACGAGGTGAGGAGAGAGGGGAGAGGGCGGCCAGAGGAGGAGCGCGGCACACCTACGTCATGCCGCTAGTTCCTCAGCTAGTTAACCCCCAGCTGTGCCATCTATACATGGCTATGCTGGGTACACATTACATAAAAATACAATACATTAAACAATGAACCATTTACAGATAACCCCTGCCCGGGGTACTGCACATGAAATCATTGTTGAGCATCTTTTCTTAGATTGCTGAGTTGTACCTTTCCACTGTTATTTCTTCTGGAAAGTTAGGAATTAATGATAACTAGGTGTTACCAGTTGGGGTGAGTGCCTACATGTCTGACATTGTCCAGTCAGTTATGACAGAGCTAAACGGTGTAGGGGCACACTCCTTTGAAAAAGGGAATGGTAAAGTCCAATGTATTCATAATTATTCAATAGGAATAGTAGAGGAATTGAACAAAGCAGAGTTCTGAGAAGAGATACTCTAGAATAGCTATTCCATGGGAATAAAACTATTCAGACACTAACAGACATGACAAGAGTGGTGATGGGTCCTTTGATTCTGTGGTAGAAGGGGGAAACAGCTGCCGGACACCTTTCCAACCCTCTTTCCCCATGACATGACTATGGATGAAGGTCTACAAAAATACTGTGTATGGCTGAATAACTTCAAGGAAGACTTCGTGCTTTGTATGGAAACAGCACCGGCTGACTATGTTATTACCTGACCCCGGACACAACCATGGCAAGCACAATAAAAACATCCAGGCCTGCGTTCTGTGGGAACAATGGCTGTGATTCACATGAGATTATGTCCTGTGAGACCTGCATGGTGATTTTTACAGGCAGGGCATAGGGAGAACTTTGCAGTTTCTCCGTGCCCTGCTTTGTTTGATTGACAGATCTCTTCTGATTTGCAAATAACAAAAGACTTGTCAATTAAGCAAAGCACATAGCAGACTTTTCTCCCCGCCCCTGCTATGTTTTCTCAGAAATACCACAGCATGTAATGAGGGAGCCTTACGGTTTTCATACTGCCTGTGAACTAGGAGCAAGAAATGGATGACGGGTTCCCTTTAAAGTGGTTGTCCTAATATGCCACATGCTCAGGAACCCCTTCATTAGCCTCCTGTGGATGACTTGGAGCAAGCAAGTGCAATGGGCGCCTCCCCCTATGGCCCTCTATATAACGCGTCCCAGGTGTAGGAAATGCCGAGTGGTATAGTGTGGCCTAAAATGTCTCTTTATGTGTCACTGTGCTCCTACCTGGATACGGCTGGACTCCAGGCTTTGGCTCCGAAACAATAAATAGGGGGAATAATTACGGGATTTGAAGAAATAACTTGAGTCCAGACCTTGAGAGGAAGTTCAATGGCAGCTTTACTTGAATAAACGTTTCTCCAAACAGTTTCAGGCTTTGTCTTGGTTCCAGCAGGCTTTAGCATTAAACTGGCAGGCAAACTCAACTCTGCTATATCTCACTTTGCTGTCCTGACAAACTTAATTAGTGTCTTTGCTTTCTTCGTGATGCTGTGCTCCACTGTTTGGTCGAGCTTATTTTCAGCCAAGGGATGTGTTAGAATCCGGTGAGCTCCAACATGGAGTACCTACCAGCACACACACTACCACTAGCACTAGAACCCGTTTTAACTGGTCCCCACCCTTACTGCAGGAAATAGGACTCGCCCACTTCTCTCCAGAGGGGGGTTAGAATGGAATGAGCTCCATTCTACATAATTACAGCTCTGCTGGGTTTGCTGCCACCTGCTGGTGAACCAGGCATATTACATGTTATAAACAGTTGCAAACATTATTATAGATGCACATTATGGAGAGGACCTGGAACATAATGCATAGATAACTTTATGTTAGACCAATTAAGGACAGTAGCAGGGTGTAGGAGTGGCAACACCACTCGGGGGTGTTACACAAGCACGGTCACAGTTTTTATGGGAGCTTTCAGCTTCCCAAGACGAGACACTCACTTAACTTTCGCTAGCAAGAGATTATTGTAAGCTGCCAAATAGCATCAGTCTCCAACAGTATGGCGCCAGGGTAGTCTGCAAGTTTATCATTTGAGGGTGCTAGGTTGCCAGGAACCTGAGAGCTAAAATGATTTTTATAAACTCCTTAAAGTTGGATGGTACTCTTAGCCGCACCTTTTATTGAAGTTTCATGCCTATATGGTATGCCATATTGAGCCCAAATATTACAACTAGTGTTGAACGAAGCAAAGCATTTGAAGCAGAATTCGGTTCGAAGTTTAGGAAAATTTTGATTCGCAACGAAGCCGAATTTTCTTGTGCTCCGTGATAACGAATAATTTTTTCCTAAAATGGCAGCTGCAGGTGTTACAAAGTGAAAGTAAGAAGCCCGGGAACGAGAGATCACCCATAATGCCGTGCAGCCAGCCAATCCACAGGTAGTCATCCTCTGTGATCCTCACAATCCTATAAAACTCTCATCCTGCACAGTTTCCACCATTGTCCTGTGAGCTGAGTATAGGGAGAGACGTGGCAAGTGTTTATGCGCTAGGGACAGTGTTGCTGAAAACAGTTTGAAAGAACAATATTGGAGAGTGTGAGTGTATCACCATGTGCATTATGTTCTAGTGCATCGACGTTCAGAGTTAATCCACTATTTTAGTGATACAATTACTGTTCCTCAGTATTAAATGCAGGTGTCACTATGCAGTCAACAGACATTCATAGCTAATCCATTCTGTTAGCTGTAGCATTATGTTGCGTCCATATTAGGGGAAGGTGTAATTTATTGCCCTGTACATAACTGTGCAGTGGAGCAAAATTTATCATAGCTAATCCCTTCTGTTACCTGTAGTATTACGTTGCGTCCGTATTACAGGCAGGTGTAATTTATCACCCTTTACATAACTGCAGAGAAACTAAATCTATCATAGCTAATCTGTTCTGTTAGCTGTAGCGTTATGTTAAGTCCGTATAATGGGGAGGTGTAATTTATTGCCCTGTACGTAACTGTAAATACCCAAAAATAGACTCAGAACAGCATGTAACATAGAATCACAAATTTTTTATTGGACATACACTTGTATAAAACATAGAAATCCATATACATTAGCAGCATTAAATCACACAGGATAGATATCCACAGGTCTGTCACATTATAGTACATATAACTTGCAATAAAAACCCCCGGGCTGTGAGAAAAGAATAATAAATCACAGCCCACAGTTAATATATATAAAGTGCATAGTGCCACAACTTACAAAATCACATAGGGGAGATAAATGCAGTCAAAATAAATACAGACCAAGACAGTCCTGGATCCCAACATGTGTTTCGCTGTCGCTTTCTCAAGGGATAGTGGTGGTGTGTATACACTGATCATATTTAGTCTGCAAATTAGGTAAATTGGGAGCACATGAACTGCCAACAAACGCCCAGGGACAGGAACCGGAAGTGCAATGCGTTCCACACTGGAACGCACCAAATCACTTCCGGTCCAGTCAGTGTCCGGACACTCATACATTCATACTATTCACACGTCATAATATGGAGAGGGAGAGACACAAGTCAAGTACAGAGAGGGTCACTCATGGCCGCAACCTGCATAGTGATCCTGCGGCGGCTGGCAGAGGCAGATCACTCCACGGGGGACCGCGCCGGCCATACCGGATATCCGGCATGCGGTCCACCGTGGAGCGCACCAGCCCCAAACCAGCCAACGCAGTCTCCTCCAACGTCAGGAAAAAGGCCGTAGATCCCGCGAGAACAGCGGGGCATGATCACATAATGCGTTCCACACCGGAACGTAAGCGGCACTCTGCGGCACAAGTTTGAACTGGAACTCTCCATTCATTGTGCATGTAACTATTAAGGAGACCATACATATACACTCACCTAAAGAATTATTAGGAACACCATACTAATACGGTGTTGGACCCCCTTTTGCCTTCAGAACTGCCTTAATTCTACGTGGCATTGATTCAACAAGGTGCTGATAGCATTCTTTAGAAATGTTGGCCCATATTGATAGGATAGCATCTTGCAGTTGATGGAGATTTGAGAGATGCACATCCAGGGCACGAAGCTCCCGTTCCACCACATCCCAAAGATGCTCTATTGGGTTGAGATCTGGTGACTGTGGGGGCCATTTTAGTACAGTGAACTCATTGTCATGTTCAAAAAACCAATTTGAAATGATTCGAGCTTTGTGACATGGTGCATTATCCTGCTGGAAGTAGCCATCAGAGGATGGATACATGTTCTCATTCTGTTTACGCCAAATTCGGACTCTACCATTTGAATGTCTCAACAGAAATCGAGACTCATCAGACCAGGCAACATTTTTCCAGTCTTCAACAGTCCAATTTTGGAGAGCTCGTGCAAATTGTAGCCTCTTTTTCCTATTTGTAGTGGAGATGAGTGGTACCCGGTGGGGTCTTCTGCTGTTGTAGCCCATCCGCCTCAAGGTTGTGCGTGTTGTGGCTTCACAAATGCTTTGCTGCATACCTCGGTTGTAACGAGTGGTTATTTCAGTCAACGTTGCTCTTCTATCAGCTTGAATCAGTCGGCCCATTCTCCTCTGACCTCTAGCATTAACAAGGCATTTTCTCCCACAGGACTGCCACATACTTGATGTTTTTTCCTTTTCACACCATTCTTTGTAAACCCTAGAAATGGTTGTGCGTGAAAATCCCAGTAACTGAGCAGATTGTGAAATACTCAGACCGGCCCGTCTGGCACCAACAACCATGCCACTCTCAAAATTGCTTAAATCACCTTTCTTTCCCATTCTGACATTCAGTATGGAGTTCACGAGATTGTCTTGACCAGGACCACACCCCTAAATGCATTGAAGCAACTGCCATGTGATTGGTTGACTAGATAATTGCATTAATGAGAAATAGAACAGGTGTTCCTAATAATTCTTTAGGTGAGTGTATGTAGCCTAGATAGTGCAAATAGTGCATATAGCATAATAATCCATTATATATATTCATGCCCATCATAAATAAATATATAAATAACAAAATTCTTATCTCACAATTCATATATCACAAGACCCAATAGAGGAAGATAAATATATAATAAAACCACATGTGATGATGCAATACGAATTTCAATAAATTTATATGTATATACTGTATACATTCTGATCAAGTGAATATAATCAGTAAAAATATATATATATGAAAATTAAAAAAATCGTGCAAAAATAAAAAGTGAAAAAAGTGATGAAATAAAAAGTGAGGTAAAAAAGTGATGTTAATCCAGTGACATACTCTATACAATAGCATTTAATAAATATAGTATTCCCTTATTGATAATATACAATATACACATATATGTATATATGATACAAAGAAGAATATAGTGATACGTAAATATATATGTCCATTCGGTGCAGAAAGTACTTTTGCCTTTTTCTTTTTCATTATTTTTTAGATTTGTTGTTTCAAAGACGCTCTGTGTATTCTCCATTTACACCCCCTCCTTACTGATGCTCTCCATCACATACAGTTCGTCTCGTTCATCACCAGGTTTTGTCAATCCATGTGTTTTAGTATGCTATCAAATGTAGCCATCAAGGCTTAGCAACCCAAGATAACCTAATAACACAGAAAAGTATTTATTAAAAGCACAATATAAAATTGTACATTAAAAAGGTCAAGAAGATCAACACCACTTAGACCTACAGACGAATTAATTAGCACAAGAAACAAATGGGAGTATATTTAAAGGACTAGCCCAAGAATGGTGAGAAACTTAGAGCCTCATTCAAACCAGATGGCATCACAGTATTAAGCTCAAAAATCCATTTCACTTCTTTCTGAGCGAGAACCTTTTTCCAGTTGCCTCCCCTCTCCCCTATCAGGACCCTGTCAATCCCTCTTACCTTGAGGAGAGAGGCGTCACTATTATGATGGATCTTGAAGTGTCGTGGGATAGTTTTTAAGTTCTGGGGGTCCTCTTCGTCTTTCGCCCCCATAATCCCGAGGATATGCTCTCTTGTTTGTCGTTTCAGTTGTCTCCCTACATAAGATAAATTGCAGGGACAGGTGGCAACATAAATCACCCCCATTATTGTGCACGATATTGTGTGCGTGATCTCATTTTTCTTCCGCCCAGTGCAATCTGTAAAAGTATTTGTTCGTACAATGTTGGGACATGCAACACATTTTCCACAAGGACGACAGCCCCATTTCGGACCCTTAAAACCGAACAAATTCTCTGTGATTTTACCTTCATAGTGACTATGAACTAGCATATCTTTTAAGTTCCGTTCCCGTCTAAAGGTGAGAGAGGGATGTTGGGGTAAATAACCCCGCAAGGTATGATCCATCCGTAATATATTCCAGTGTTTTTCAAGTATAGAGACGAACTCCTTATGGCCAGAGTTATATGATGTAATAAATCTCACTGTTTTACCACCATCCTTTTGTTTGCCTTGATCTTCCAACAATTTTTCTCTTTTAAAATGTTTGGCACGTACATACGGTTTCTTACCAAGCGATCACTGTATCCACGATCTTTGAATCTGTTAGTTAAATCAACCACCCGTTTCTCAAAATCATCATCCCTGGAGCAAATTCTTCTCAATCTCAAAAACTGTCCAATGGGTATGCCATCCAATCGTTTTTTTGGGTGATAGGAGTCGGCACGGAGGAGACTGTTCACAGCGGTGGGCTTCCAAAATAGGTCTGTGTGTATAAAACCATCATTATCCACATGTAAAGCCACATCTAGAAAGTCCATCTTGGTCCTCCCCATTTTATACGTGAGATGGATATTCACGTTATTCTCGTTGAGGAGTGCCATGAACTCTTTCAAATCCTCGCGGTGCTACCCTGCCAAATCATAAGCACATCGTCGATATAGCGGCACCACATGTGGACCTTCTCTATGTGCTTGATCAGGTCCGTTAAGAAGATATTTCTCTCCCACAGCCCCAGGAAAAGATTCGCATAAGAGGGCGCACAAGACGCCCCCATTGCGGTTCCCTGGAGCTGTATGTAGAAAGACCCCTTAAAGATGAAAAAGTTGTGTCGCAGTGTAAAATCAAGCAGATTGAGGATAAATAGAGCATACTCATTTCGTATGTTGGAAGTCATCAGGTAGTGTGTTGCCGCCAGGATGCCGTCGTCATGACGAATGGACGTATAAAGTGCTTCTACTTCACACGTGACCAGAAGCATGTCTTCATCTAATTGCAATCCATCAACTTTCCGTAGCAAGTCACCTGTGTCCTTAAGATATGAAGGTAGAACATGGTCAATCAGCTTGCTGACGGCTTCACACATGTTGTTATTACCTGAGACTATCGGGCGTCCTTGCGGAGTCTTAGCATTTTTATGGATCTTAGGCTACATATAGAATGTCGCTATAGTTGGATCAATGATGAACAGACACTTCTGTTCTTTGGGATTGATTATTCCCATATCGGCTGCTTTCTGCAAAATCCCGCCCAGGTCATCCTGGAACGCAATCAAGGGATTGAAGGTTAATTTCCAGTAGCAATCTGGGTTCCTTAGCTGTCTAAAAGCCTCCCGCTCATACATGTGGGTTGGCCAGAGGACCACATTGCCTCCTTTGTCCGAGGATTTAATTACCAAGTTCTCAATTTTATTAAGTTGTTTCAGTGCAAGACGTTGTCGTCTATTGAGGTTGTCCCCAGATGTAAATTTTTGGACCAACCTCAATTCATCTGTCACAACCTTAACAAAGATATTTATATTGGAGAACAGCGATATAGGAGGAAATTTCTTGGACTTTGGTGTCATCGCTGCTGGTAATCTACTCTCCGATACATCGTCTGTTTGTTCATCCTGCAGTTCCTCTAAAGTACGGATTGCTTCCAATTCCACCACTGTGAACAAAGTGTCCTCCGTGCCACCCCTATGATACTTCTTAAAAATTAGGCTTCGTGCAAACATCTGTAAATCCTTCACCGCTGTGAAGAGATTGAATCCAGTTTTAGGAATAAAGTTAAGACCCAGGCTCAACACCTCACATTGTTCATCACTCAGAACATGATTAGATAGATTAATTACCTGTAGACGTTGATTGTTGGGATCACCAGTTCCCTGAAATCTCCTTGTTGGGGGACGACTTCTTGCTACCTCCTTCCGTTTTCTCCCATACCGTGTGACATGTGGTCTCATATTCATATCTGAATTATTCCCCTCATTGTCAGTCGAGAGGAGTGACGATACCGATACACTTCTACTACATGGCTCAGACCTCTTCTGTTTCCACTTATAGATCCTGTTCTGATCCAAATCCTGTAGATCTCTTTGAAATTTACTGATCTTTCTTTCCTTGATTTGTTTTTCCCATATTTTAAAAGCTTCATCGACCTCACATTTGAACACCTCCCGTTCATTCTCATTCAATGTTTGATTTAATTGTTCTTCTAAATTCTTCAGATCATTATCCACTTCTACAAGCATCATATCATTCGTAGTAATGAGAGTCTGCATAAATGTCAAGGAGCATAAATTACATGCCTCTTCCCATTTCGTATTGAGTTGTACTGTACCAAGTTTATGGGACGGAAAAACTTGTACTCTCATGCCACGAGGGATCAAGTTCCTCATAATATACTGCTCAAGTGAGGTTCTATTCCACCATATTTTTAGGCGTCTATGTGAAAGATTTTTAAATTTCACCTTAATTTCTCGTGAATTCCTCTGTTCCACATCGTGTGAGCGGCTGCTGCCACTATAAAAGATGCTTTTTGCCTGGGACTTCCACGAGGCCTCCTGGACTGAAAAATCCATTGTAATGGATACTGAATATCTGCAAAGAGAATAAATTCACTTAACAGGGATAGAAACCCAAATCGCGAAGCGAAAAACGCCCAGAATATTGCTGTCCAAACTAACTACAAGTAAATACCCAAAACTAGACTCAGAACAGCATGTAATATAGAATCACAAAATATTTATTGGACATACACTTGTATAAAACATAGAGATCCATATACATTAGCAGCATTAAATCACACAGGATAGATATCCACAGGTCTGTCACATTATAGTACATATAACTTGCAATAAAAAACCCCGGGCTGTGAGAAAAGAATAATAAATCACAGCCCACAGTTAATATACATTCACCTATTTCTCATTAATGCAATTATCTAGTCAACCAATCACATGGCAGTTGCTTCAATGCATTTAGGGGTGTGGTCCTGGTCAAGACAATCTCCTGAACTCTAAACTGAATGTCAGAATGGGAAAGAAAGGTGATTTAAGCAATTTTGAGTGTGGCATAGTTGTTGGTGCCAGACGGGCCGGTCTGAGTATTTCACAATCTGCTCAGTTACTGGGATTTTCACGCACAACCATTTCTAGGGTTTACAAAGAATGGTGTGAAAAGGGAAAAATATCCAGTATGCGGCAGTTCTGTGGGCAAATATGCCTTGTGGATGCTAGAGGTCAGAGGAGAATGGGCCGACTGATTCAAGCCTAATAGAAGAGCAACGTTGACTGAAATAACCACTCGTTACAACCGAGGTATGCAGCAAAGCATTTGTGAAGCCACAACACGCACAACCTTGAGGCGGATGGGCTACAACAGCAGAAGACCCCACCGGGTACCTGTCACGACCATGGTCATGGTCGCGACTCCTTGAGCCGCACGCAGTTGCCTGCGGTCTGCTCTTGTTGTCAACCACAGGTGAGGGCTGTTAGTATGTTGCCTCACGTGTGGTTGCCGTTGGCAACATGAGGTTGTTGGCAGTGGAGCAGCCTGAGCTGGTTGCTAGGCGGTCCGCTGTCTATGCATACGGTTGCATCAGGCAATGTGTGTTTGTATGTGAGCACTTTCTTTGTTTGGTATGCACGGGATTAAGTTGTATGTGCACTTCCCCTTTAGGTGGCTACCTTACCTTGTCTGGTGTTGGAAGGGTTAACTCCCTTCCTAGTGTGTGTCTGTGTGGGTGTGGCTACTTGGACTATTTAGCTTCTGCTGGATCCCTGAAGCAGAGGGGTACTCCAGCCATGCTGTATGCTGGAGTCATCCTCCTGGTCTTCTTATGCCATCTATCCAGTGAGGGCCACCCTTGTGATCATAGACGTTAAGATGTTAAGAATATGTTAAGATGTTAACTTTATGTTCTTGTGATGTCTCACCTTTTGCAGCTATGGTTTCCTGGGTTCCTGTGTGATGTGTGGTGTGTGCTGTGTCCTTTTATGTTGGTGTGGACATCAGCACTTGTGCACGGGTTCCAGGCTGTGTGTCTGTGGCAGCTAGGTGTGGTACTAGTTTCACTTACCTGCCATTGCCATATGCTGTATATGTTCCCCTTTCCTTGCAGCTTGGCCAGTGAGACTCCTGTTCGTCCGTGTCTAGGAGGAACTGGTCGTCTTACCCTGCTCCTAGTCCAGGGATTTCCTGAGGGCTAGTAGGGACCCGAGGTTCCGGAGTATGAGTCCTCCTACCATCTGGGTTGGCTCATACGGTTAGGAGTCAGGGTCAGAGTTAGGGACGCATTAGGAGGTGACCTGCTCCCTGATTCCTGTCCTGGCCAAGCAGCTTCCCATTATCCCTTTAACATCGCACGGCGGGGGGTTTCCCCCACTCTCCGCCGTGACAGTACCACTCATCTCCACTACAAATAGGAAAAAGAGGCTACAATTTGCACGAGCTCACCAAAATTGGACTGTTGAAGACTGGAAAAATGTTGCCTGGTCTGATGAGTCTCGATTTCTGTTGAGACATTCAAATGGTAGAGTCTGAATTTGGCGTAAACAGAATGAGAACATGTATCCATCCTCTGATGGCTACTTCCAGCAGGATAATGCACCATGTCACAAAGCTCGAATCATTTCAAATTGGTTTCTTGAACATGACAATGAGTTCACTGTACTAAAATGGCCCCCACAGTCACCAGATCTCAACCCAATAGAGCATCTTTGGGATGTGGTGGAACGGGAGCTTCGTGCCCTGGATGTACATCCCTCAAATCTCCATCAACTGCAAGATGCTATCCTATCAATATGGGCCAATATTTCTAAAGAATGCTATCAGCACCTTGTTGAATCAATGCCACGTAGAATTAAGGCAGTTCTGAAGGCAAAAGGGGGTCCAACACCGTATTAGTATGGTGTTCCTAATAATTCTTTAGGTGAGTGTATATAAAGTGCATAGTGCCACAACTTACAAAATCACATAGGGGAGATAAATGCAGTCAAAATAAATACAGACCAAGACAGTCCTGGATCCCAACACGTGTTTCGCGGTCGCTTTCTCAAGGGATAGTGGTGGTGTGTATACACTGATCATATATAATCAGCAAATTAGGTAAATTGGGAGCACATGAACTGCCAACAAACGCCCAGGGACAGGAATCGGAAGTGCGATGCGTTCCACACTGGTAACTGTGCAGTGGAGTGTAATTTATCCTAGCTTATCCCTTTTGTTAGCTGTAGCATTATGTTGCATCCATATTATGGGCAGGTGTAATTTATCGCCCTGTACATAACTGTGAAGTGGAGCGAAATGTATCATAGCTAGTCCCTTTTGTTAGCGATATAGTTATTATACACTATGGCCAACAGACAGTTGTCAGGGCTCTCCAAAAGAACGTCAGTGGCAAAAATGTTGCTGTAGCCGAAACAAGTAATAGCAGCAACAGGCCGGAGCTGCCACTGTCATCAGGTGGTCATGTTGTTACCAACAATCCAGTTGTATTGGAATCGACTCGCTCTTTAACATCATCTCAAGTGACAATAGATACACACAGCCAGGAATCGGTGGGTTCCTCTGACACCACACTTATTTGGCATGGCAGAGGAACTGCCTCTATGCCCTCACCTGTCCTGAACCTGCCTCTTGCTTTTGCTTCTCTGTCTATTAGCCAAGTAATGGTATTCGCCGACTTTGCTCTGATTTTCAGCAACAATGAGCTTTGTGAGGACAGTCAACAGTTACAGGCCAGTGGGAGCACATGTTGCAAGAGGTCAGGGACCTGCGCAAGAGACAGATGAGGGTGACACAAGTGACGACCAAACATTTGTAGATGATGGGAGCCGGATAAAGAGGGGGCATCATCATCGGGGATGGGGGGGGGGAGGGGATGCCATACTCGGCAGCGAGGGATTTTTTCACCAAGTCACTGTGGGACATCAGCGTGGCAGTAAGCAGGATGTGTGGGCAGAAGGTGAGCTGCGGCCAGGGTTCTAATGTTGGCACAACGACCCTGCATCAGCACATGGAGCGTCAGCATAAAGTGGCGTGGGAAAACTATGCCACTCATTTAGTCTTACAGCCTGATGCAGCAACTGCATCTCCCACCGGCCCGCACCCCTTCTCAAGCAGTCAGGACTCGTCAATGTCAGCAGAAGGAAGCTATCATTCCTTCCCATCGACTTCAATGTCGTCTATTGCTCCTCCTTCTCACTTGTTTCTACAGCAATTGATCACCTAGGCCAGTGGTGTCTGAGGGCCGCACTAGACTTGGTATAAATTTTGCGGGCCGGAACCAGGTAGCTTTGCCAGAAAGAAATGCAAACGCTGTGAGGGGGCACGTGTGAGCATTACTACTGTGAAGAGGGCACATATCTGGCATAACTACTGTGAGGGGGCACATATCTGGGCATAACTACTGTGAGGGGGCACATATCACGGCATAACTACTGTGAGGGGGCACATATCAGGGCATAACTACTGTGAAGAGGGCACATATCTGGGCATAACTACTGTGAGGGGGCACATATCTGGGCATAACTACTGTGAGGGCGCATGTGCGAGCATTACATCTGTGAAGAGGGCACATATCTTGGCATTATTACTGTGAGGGCACAAAACTGGGCATAACTACTGTGAGGGGGCACATATCAGGGTATAACTACTGTGAGGAGGGCACATATCAGGGCATAACTACTGTGAAGAGGGCACATATCAGGGCATAACTACTGTGAGGGGGCACGAGTGAGCATTACTACTGTGAAGAGGGCACATATCTTGGCATTATTACTGTGAGGGGGCACATATGTGGGCATAACTACTGTGAGGGGGCATGTGTGAGCATTACTACTGTGAAGAGGGCACATATCTTGGCATTATTACTGTGAGGGGGCACATATCTGGGCATAACTACTGTGAGGGGGCATGTGTGAGCATTACTACTGTGAAGAGGGCACATATCTTGGCATTATTACTGTGAGGGGGCATGTGATGTATACATGTGTGTAATGTACAGTCGTGGCCAAAAGTTTTGAGAATGACACAAATATTAGTTTTCACAAAGTTTGCTGCTAAACTGCTTTTAGATCTTTGTTTCAGTTGTTTCTGTGATGTAGTGAAATATAATTACACGCACGTCATACGTTTCAAAGGCTTTTATCGACAATTACATGACATTTATGCTAAGAGTCAGTATTTGCAGTGTTAGCCCTTCTTTTTCAGGACCTCTGCAATTCGACTGGGCATGCTCTCAATCAACTTCTGGGCCAATTCCTGACTGATAGCAACCCATTCTTTCATAATCACTTCTTGGAGTTTGTCAGAATTAGTGGGTTTTTGTTTGTCCACCCGCCTCTTGAGGATTGACCACAAGTTCTCAATGGGATTAAGATCTGGGGAGTCTCCAGTCCATGGACCCAAAATGTCAAAGTTTTGGTCCCCGAGCCACTTAGTTATCACTTTTGCCTTATGGCACGGTGCTCCATCGTGCTGGAAAATGCATTGTTCTTCACCAAACTGTTGTTGGATTGTTGGAAGAAGTTGCTGTTGGAGGGTGTTTTGGTACCATTCTTTATTCATGACTGTGTTTTTGGGCAAAATTGTGGGTGAGCCCACTCTCTTGGATGAGAAGCAACCCCACACATGAATGGTCTCAGGATGCTTTACTGTTGGCATGACACAGGACTGATGGTAGCACTCACCTTTTCTTCTACGGACAAGCCTTTTTCCAGATGCCCCAAACAATCAGAAAGAGGCTTCATCAGAGAATATGACTTTGCCCCAGTCCTCAGGAGTCCATTCACCATACTTTCTGCAGAAGATCAATCTGTCCCTGATGTTTTTTTTGGAGAGAAGTGGCTTCTTTGCTGGCCTTCTTGACACCAGGCCATCTTCCAAAAGTCTTCGCCTCCCTGTGCGTGCAGATGAGATCACACCTGCCTGCTGTCATTCCTGAGCAAGCTCTGCACTGGTGGCACTCCAATCCCGCAGCTGAATCCTCTTTAGGAGACGATCCTGGCGCTTGCTGGACTTTCTTGGACGCCCTGAAGCCTTCTTAACAAGAATTGAACCTCTTTGCTTGAAGTTCTTGATGATCCTATCAATTGTTGATTGAGGTGCAATCTTAGTAGCCTTGCCTGTGAAGCCATTTTTATGTAACACAATGATGGCTGCACGCGTTTCTTTGCAGGTCACCATGGTTAACAATGAAAGAACAATGATTTCAAGCATCACCCTCCTTTTAACATGTCCAGTCTGCCATTTTAACCCAATCAGCCTGACATAATAATCTCCAGCCTTGTGCTCGTCAACATTCTCACCTGAGTTAACAAGACGATTACTGAAATGATCTCAGCAGGTCCTTTAATGACAGCAATGAAATGCAGTGGAAAGGTTTTTTTGGGATTAAGTAAATTTTCATGGCAAAGAAGGACTATGCAATTCATCTGATCACTCTTCATAACATTCTGGAGTATATGCAAATTGCTATTATAAAAACTTAAGCAGAAACTTTTCCAATTTCCAATATTTATGTAATTCTCAAAACTTTTGGCCACGACTGTATGTAGTGCAGTATGTGATGATCACACACTGCACTACATACATTACACACATGTATACATCACATACTGCGCTGTCACCTTCTTCTGCAGGTCTACCTTGATGTCTGGTCTTTAGGCTTCAGTCAGATCCTCCACCGCCATGCTTGCGCCGTGTGCCCGACACCACCAGGAGCTGGCCCCTCCTCCTTTTATCTCCTACAGCAGAGCGCTCTATCGCTCCAGTGCCCGCCCAATCTTACCAATCAGGTGCATAGCTAGAAATGACTGGGCCCTATAGCAAAAAAATGTATGGCGCCCCCCCTCCCGGATCTCCCACCCCCACATACCTATTGGACCTCCCACCCCTTCCAGAGCTCCCACCCCAACATCCCCACACCCCTCCCTAGATCCCCCTCAGTGTCATCGACAGATCCCCCCTCAGTGTCATCGACAGATCCCCACTCAGTGTCATCCACAGATCCCCCCTCAGTGTCATCCACAGATCCCCCCTCAGTGTCATCCACAGATCCCCCCCTCAGTGTCATCCACAGATTCCCCCCCTCAGTGTCATCCACAGATCCCCCCCTCAGTGTCATCCACAGATCCCCCTCAGTGTCATCCACAGATAACCCTCCCTCAGTGTCATCCACAGATAACCCCCCTCAGTGTCATCCACAAATATCCCCCCTCAGTGTCATCCACAGATATCCCCCCTCAGTGTCATCCACAGATATCCCCCTCAGTGTCATCCACAGATATCCCCCCTCAGTGTCATCCACAGATCCCCCCCTCAGTGTCATCCACAGATCCCCCCCTCAGTGTCATCCACAGATAACCCCCCTCAGTGTCATCCACAGATAACCCCCCCTCAGTGTCATCCACAGATAACCCCCCCTCAGTGTCATCCACAGATCCCCCCCTCAGTGTCATCCACAGATCCCCCCCTCAGTGTCATCCACAGATGACCCCCCCTTCCCTCAGTGTCATCCACAGATACACCCCCCCTTCAGTGTCATCCACAGATACACCCCCCCTCAGTGTCATCCACAGATATCCCCCCCTCAGTGTCATCCACAGATATTCCCCCCATGTCATCCACAGATACCCCACCTCAGTGTCATCCACAGATATCCCCCCCTCAGTGTCATCCACTGATATCCCCCCCTCAGTGTCACCCACAGATATCCCCCCCCCACCCAGAGCCGCTTCCTAGCTAATTTATTCACTGCACTTGCCTTGCCTCTGTGAAATTGAAGAAAAGCGCCGTAATCTCGCACAGGCGCACTGGCAGAGGCCAGGAAGACGGTACATGCGCACTTCAATGCCTCTGCCAGTGCGCCTGTGCGAGATTACGGCGCTTCTCTTCAATTTCACAGAGGCAAGTGCAGTGAATAAATTAGCTAGGAGGCGGCGCTGGGCGGGGAGATTGCAAGATTGCCATTCACAGCGCTCCCTGCGCTGATAAAGTCCGGTCACTGCGCGGGCCGCATGACACGGCTTCACTGGCTGCATTTGGCCCGCAGGCCATAGGTTGGGCATCACTGACCTAGGCGATTGCAAAAAGTCAAGAGTGTGCGTGTACTCATCCAACGGTGCAGAAGCTGAATGTGCACCTGATAATACAGTCCCTCCCTTTCCATGTAGTTGACTCTGCACATTTCAAGGTGAACCAAGGTGTAGAGTCCCAAGCCAACATTGCTTTTCCAAAAAAGCTGTACCAGCCCTGGGCCTCTTGGTGTCTGGTAGAGTTCATGCCAGCGCTGACGTAAGGAGTTGTAACTATGGTAAAGTACAATATACACTACTACAAAAAGTTAGGGTTATTTGTCTTTCCAGTGAAATTTATGGAAAATGTAAAAAGTTCACGCTACAGTGATATTATATCATGAAAGTAGGGCATTTAAATAGAGGCATGCAGTAGTGATTTCCTTATCACAAACAATTTATTGAAACAAAAGCCAACAACAGTGGTGGGTATACCCCCACAAAAAATGTCAATGTCTCAAAAACTTGTCATGTAACCTTGACTATCAAGACGTCTCATGCTGTTCACAAGTCGACTTATTGTCTGCTGAGGTATGGCATCCCACTCTTCTTGAAGGGAAGCCCTAAGGTCACTGAGGTTCTGGGGTACAGAGTTACGAGCCTCTACACGGCGACGTAGCTGATCCCATAGGTTTTCAATGGGATTCAGATCTGGAGAAACTGCAGACCACTCTATTTGTGGTACTCCAGTCTCCAGCAGCCATTTCCTAATGATACGACCTCGATGAGCTGGCGCATTGTCATCCATGAAGATGAAATTAGGCCTGTGTTGTTCATGCAGTGGCACAATGACAAGATTAATTATGTTATTCAAGTAGTATGGGCTTGTCACTGTACCATTCACAAAGTGTAGGGCAGTTCTGCATTGATTAGACACACCTGCCCACACTGTGACACCAACAAAGATCTTGACGTCTCCAACATCGTTGGCAGCCATCATTTCTGCTCAGCGTGAATCACATTTCATCAGTGAACAACACTGAGGACCACTGGTCACTCGTCCATCGTAGATGCTCCCTGGCCCATGCAAGATGATTACGCCTGTGCCTGGTGTTGTGGTCAGGTCGTCTAGCACGCAGACCACTCTGATGTAAACGGTTTCTAATGGTCTGATGTGACACTTGGGTGCCTCTCACCTTCCTTAAATGTGCTTGAAGTTGTGTAGCATTCATCATCCGGTTCCGTAGGGCATTGTTCACAATGAAGCGGTCATCAGTGTGGGATGTAGCGAAAGTAAGTCCACTTCTATGCCTTTCTGTGACTCTTCTAGTCTCTCTGGATCTCTGTTGCAACCTGCTGATACCACTACGTGACACTCTAAGCTCAGTGGCCACTTTCGTCTGAGAACATCCTGTTTGAAGCTTTGCCTTGGCGAGATACTGTTCATCAATTGTTATGTGTCGTCTTGGTCTCATGATGTCAAAATGTGAACAGCATGATGAGGAGGACTATTTAAATACCAATTCTAATTTAACCAGGAAATTTATTGGGTGATTCATGGATCAAACATCTGTTTTGAATTTTGCCATTACGTTCCAGCAACTTGGCCATATGTTAGACCACCTGTATGAGCAGAGGAGGGCAGTCAACAAGTTATTATTGCTGCAGGCGGACAGGTCTACTCCCAAGTGTAACTTACACATTAGCCAGTGGCAGCTCATTCGTGACGCGCCGTTTGCTAAAGCCCTTGCCACTTTATTTATCAGTTGGTAGAACTACGGGATGAAAGATGTCATTCCACTCATATTCTGGAGGAGATGTTGATAAATCTGATTGGCGAGGGAACAGAAGATGTGGCGCCTACATCTCATGGCCACCTGAGTCCTGAGGAATATAGAGTGGCAAAGGAGGAAGAGGACATAAACGCCCAGAAATTTTATACACAACTAGGTGGTTTATCTTCCCAAGTGACAGGAGAGGAGCATGAGGAGCTGGAGGGCGACAACAAACATGACACACGTAACCCTGACAGACTGTGGCAGTATGCAGTGGAGATAGAGGAAGGGAGGCCCTTCAAGTCCCTTGCGCAAATGGCAAGATACATGCTTTATTATTTGTGTAGTGACAACTGCATTTTCAGGTTTGGGAGAGGGATGACTACTGGCTATCCACATTGCTAGACCCTCGCTACCGGTCAAACATAGTTGCATTTTTTACACCGTCTGTAGTCAGTTGGCTGCTACCTACGAGCACAATTGCATGTCCTAAAGAAGGTCTGACCGGGGGGACCCTCTGTGCTCATGCACCACTACCATGACTGGAGGGCGGGGGGGGGCACAGAAACAGCACCAGCTCCATAAGCAGCAACTTAAGTCTGGAGTCTCTGACTAGCAGTTTTTTTTAGCTGCCTTCTAAAGAAACCAACTGGTAGCAGTGCAGTGGGCAGGTTTGGGGTGGCCAAAATGCTATACTGGGTCCCCCAGACACCGTCGAGGTGTCAGCACGTGTTGCTGCTCTCCGGAAGGGATGGTAAGGCGTGGTGCACCCCATTGGGAAATAAGTCCAGAGAGTCAGGGTCTGCAGTAAACCAGGGTGCTTCTTTACTGGAGGAATTCAGGTACAAAACAATGCAGGTGAGGCATTGGGCTGATTTCTCCAGTCTCCAGAAGAAGGGTTTGATGCTGAGGAAAGGCCTGAGAAAGCTGTCCCTTTATTTCTCTGGTACGATGGTTAAGGCTGGTGATCCAAGGTCTGTGGCAGAGTATCCACATCTCCAGTATCCAGTATCTTCTTCTGGTCACTCAGTAGTCTGGCAGAGTCTCCTCTTTCAAGCACTGTTCCCTAACTGCAGAACACTAGGGGCTCTGACTGCTCTCCTTACCGTTTTAGCTAGACTAGAACCTTCTAGTGGGAGGGGTGGAGTGGAGAAGCTCAGCACAAACAGATACATTGTTTCAACTCCCGTCTGGCATAGACTTACATTTAAACTTCAATGATACTCAATGGCAATGACACAGCAGTTTTTCCAGACAAAAACAAGTTACCAGACATAACAGGGTTAAACCAGACAGTCACAAGGTCAGGTTGTCTGGGTTTGGTGGTAAACAACGTCAGTTTTTTCCCCCTCCATAACTATGTATAAATATATCAGGGGTCAGAACAGAGATCTCTCCCATCATCTATTTATCCCCAGGACTGTGACTGTGACAAGGGGACATCCTCTGCGTCTGGAGGAAAGAAGGTTTGTACACAAACATAGAAGAGGATTCTTTACGGTAAGAGCAGTGAGACTATGAAACTCTCTGCCTAAGGAGGTGGTGATGGTGAGTTTACTAAAAGAGTTCAAGAGGGGCCTGGATGTATTTCTAGAGTGTAATAATATTACAGGCTACAGCTACTAGAGAGGGGTCATTGATCCAGGGAGTTATTCAGATTGCCTGCTTGGACTCGGGAAGTAATTTTTTTCACCTTAGGTGGGGAAAATTGGCTTCTACCTCACAGTTTTTTTTTGCCTTCCTCTGGATCAACTTGCAGGATAACAGGCCGAACTAGATGGACAGATGTCTTTTTTCCGGCCTTATAAACTATGTTACTATGTAACATGTTCTTCTTCAAACTGTACGGCAGCTGTGGAAAATTATCAACTTCTTATTCAAAGTCCTAACAGTCTTTCAGTATTCATTAACTCTTTCCACAGAGCCTTGCAAATACAGTGATAATGAACAGAATATATATCACAACATATGAAATGCAGTTACACAGTATTTAACAGTATAAGTTAACCTTTTCAAGTGAAATAAAGTAAGATGTTTATAACTTTGCATAGGGGAAATAGGCAAATGTCCAAACGTCAAAGTGCCCCCTGCTCCAGGGCACTACAACAGCAGTTGGACATGCAGCAGAACTGCAACCAGCAGGTGGTGGCATATTTGGACTGCACCCTGTCACTCATGATCCAAGATCCCCTGGACTACTGGGCATGCATTGGCCGAATTTGTCATGGGCATGCTTTCCTGCCAGTAGTGTGGCATCAGAGCAGATGTTCAGCGCAGCGGGGGCATAATGACCACTAAGAGAACTTGACTTTCCTCCCAAAATGTTGAGAGACTAACCTACATAAAGATGAATCAGGCATGGATCAACCAGGATTTCCAGACACCAGTGCCTGATGCAACATAATAGATCATTCTGCCACTAATGATTGGGCTGGGTATACCAGATTTATAGCAATTCATGATAAATTTATTTGGATCAAAACAAAATTCTTGGCGACCTTCGTTGAAGCTGCCGAATCGAATTTTTCTAAACTTCGCTTCTTTCTAATTTCAACCATGCAGTGCTCAAATAACCTTATCATAAAGTCCGTAAATAACACTGCCCTAGCAATAAATTGGATAAGGAAGTGTCATCTTGAGAACCTATCTTTCCATAGGTGTGGGACCTTAGGCGCAGACCAGTCTATAAAATTCAATGATGCCTCCTTCAGTTATGACAGGTGAGGTACCTTGTGAAAGCACACAGATAGACTTCTACCAGGATATGACTGTCACATTTCATGTTTACCATGAAATCCCATGCTATGGGATTTATTACAAAGAGCTTCTCTTCTTGAGGCAGTGACCGTTATCTCCTCTGGGATGATGATACATACAGCTGTCTAGTCTGTTTTCTGAAAAAATACTATGTCATTCCTTGGAGATGACTAATAGTCCATTACTTGAACCCATTTTGACAACGTAATTTGGAAACACAAGCACATAGACCCTTGGGTACTCTTATCAAATGCTGGATCTAGATAAGGTAATTAAATAATTATGTAGCATTAAAGGGGTTGTCTCACTTCAGGAAATGGCATTTATCATGTAGACAAAATTAATACAAGGCACTTACTAATGTATTGTGATTGTCCATATTGCTTCCTTTGCTGGCTGGATTTATTTTTCCATTACATTATACAGTTGTGTTCAAAATAATAGCAGTCAGACATCACTAACCTGATCAATCACTGTTTTTGGTAGAAATGATATTTCTGCATGGCAAATCATTTACTAGCAGGTGTAGTAGTGTAATAGAAATCCAACAGACCCAACAGTCATGACATGCATGCTGCTGATTCTGTATAATTTAATCACTAATTGAAAGAGGCATGTTCAAAATAATAGCAGTTCAATTAGTGAGGTCATTCATTCTTTGAAAAACAGGTGGCAATTATTGCCCTTATTTAAGGAAGGAAGGCAGCAAATGTGGTACATGCTAGTTACAGTGCATTTCTCTCTGAAATTCAGAGGAGAATGGGTCGTTCCAGACATTGTTCAGAAGAACGGTGTACCTTGATTAAAAAATTGATTGGAGAGGGGAAAACATATAAAGAAGTGCAGATAATAATAGGCTTCTCAGATAAAATGATCGCAAATGCTTTAAAATGGCAACCAAAACCTGAAAGACGTGGAAGAAAGTGAAAAACTACCATTCAAATGGATATAAGAATAGCCAAAATGGCAAGGACTCAGCCAACAATCAGCTCCAGGAAGATCAAAGAAGGTCTAAAGTTACCTGTGAGTACTGTTACAATTAGAAGACGCCTATGTGAAGCCAATGTCACGGATGATGTTGCAGATAGCTGGAACATATGAATAAACGTCCGACTAGCTTGATCCCAAACTAAGGAGCATATAGGTGAGCCCTATAAAACCCTAAGAGCTCTCCCTGACTGCTATGCCCATGCAAGGGTCTCAATGGTAGACGATTGCATGCCCACGTACCTAAGACTGTGTGACACCTGAAAACCCTATAATAGTGAGGGGACACGACCACCGGCTCCCTGCACTTAATACGGACGGAGTCAGGGTCACCTAGAATCAAGCCAGCAAGGAAACACAATACATGAAAAGACTTATCTGAGCAAACAGCAGCAGCAGCCTCCAGCAGTGAACACTTCATCCAGGAAGTAGTATAAACCGCAAAGTGAGGCAGTATGGGAGGGAATATAAAGGGAGATGATTAATCTAAATAGGTGACACCTGGGAGAAGGAAAGGAGATGACAAAGTGAAACCAAAACAAAGAACGTCATGCAAGAGGTAGAGAAGGACGTCTGCCAGACCTTCTCACAGAACTGGCGGTGACAGTACCCCTCCCTCTACGGGTGGACTCCGGACACTCAGAGCCCACCTTCTCAGGATGAGACCTATGGAAAGCCCTGATGAGACGAGTGGCCTTAATGTCCACCACTGGGACCCACATCCTCTCCACAGGACCATAACCCTCCCAATGACTGAGGTACTGGAGAGAACCGCGGATAATGCGAGAATCCACAATCCTAGAGACCTGAAATTCAAGATTACCATCAACAACAATCGGAGGAGGAGGCAAAGAGGAGGGTACCGTGGGTTGGACATAAGGTTTTAATAGGGACCTGTGAAAAACATTATGGATCTTCCAAGTCTGAGGAAGATCAAGATGGAAGGCAACGGGATTGATGACGGACAAGATCTTGTAAGGCCCAATAAACTTAGGACCCAACTTCCAGGAGGAAACCTTCAGTTTGATATTCTTTGTAGACAACCACACCAGATCACCCACATTCAGGTCCGGACCAGGCACACGTCTCTTATCCGTCACACGCTTATATCTCTCACTCATCCTCTTCAGATTACCCTGAATCCTTTGCCAAATAAATAACAAAGATGAGGAAAATCTCTCTTCATCAGGTAAACCAAAAGACCCCTCTCCAGAGAATGTCCCAAACAGCGGATGAAACCCATATGCACCAAAAAATTGTGACTTATCAGAGGACTCCTGGCGACGGTTATTTAAAGCAAACTCAGCAAGAAACAAAAAAGAATACCAATCCTCCTGATTCTCCGCCACAAAACAGCGCAGATTTGTCTCCAGATTCTGATTGACGCGTTAGGTCTGATCATTCGACTGCGGGTGAAAAGCAGAAGAGAACGACAACTGAATCCCCAAGCGAGAACAGAAGGCCTTCCAGAATCTTGAAACAAATTGCGTGCCCATATCAGAAACGATGTCTGAAGGAATGCCATGCAATTTAACAATGTGATCAACAAATGCTTGCGCCAACGTCTTAGCATTGGGTAACCCAGGAAAGGGATTGAAATGCTCATTTTGCTAAAACAGTCTTCCCCGAGGAACGAGGCAGGTCCGTAATGAAGTCCATGGACAGATGCGTCCAAGGACGGGAAGGAATGGGTAACGGGAGGAGAGAACCCGATGGCCGTGAATGAGGGACCTTGGCATGAGCGCAGGTCTCGCAGGCTGCCACAAAACCCTCAACCGTCTTACGAAGAGTCGGCCACCAGAATCTTTGAACAATGAGATCCACTGTGGCTCTACTCCCCGGGTGCCCAACAAGGACAGTATCGTGGTGCTCCTTAAAAACCTTGTGTCGTAAAGCGAGAGGCACAAACAACCTCCCAGGAGGACAAAGATCAGGAGCCTCTGCCTGGGCTGCCTGAACCTCTGCCTCCAAATCAGGATAAAGAGCAGAGGCGACCACCCCTTCAGCCAAAATGGGACCATGGTCTTCAAAGTTCCCCCCTCCCGGAAAACAACGTGACAGGGCATCCGCCTTCACATTTTTAACCCCAGGGCGGAACGTGACAACAAAATTAAACCTAGAAAAGATCAAAGACCATCTGGCCTGTCTCGGGTTCAGACTCTTGGCCGATTCCAAGTAGGCCAGATTTTTATGGTCGGTAAACACGGTAATAGGGTGTCTGGCTCCCTCTAACCAATGGCGCCATTCCTCAAAAGCTAATTTGATGGCCAACAACTCCCTATCTCCCACATCGTAATTTCTCTCTGCAGAGGATAGTTTCCTTGAGAAAAAGGCACACGATCGCCATTTGGCAGGAGAGGGACCCTGAGATAAAACCGCACCCACACCCACCTCAGAAGCATCCACCTCAACAATAAAAGGTAGAGAGACATCAGGTTGTACCAAAATGGGAGCCGAAGCAAAACTCTCTTTGATACTAGAAAAGGCTTTAAGCCAGGCATCCTCAAACTGCGGCCCTCCAGCTGTTGTAAAACTACAAATCCCACAATGCCCTGCTGTAGGCTGATACCTGTAGGCTGTTCGGGCATGCTGGGAGTTGTAGTATTGGAGGGCCGCAGTTTGAGGATGCCTGCTTTAAGCGCATCTACCGACCCTTTTTAGTCATATCAGTGAGTGGCTTAACAACAGAGGAATAATTCAAAATGAACTTTCTGTAATAATTGGCAAAACCCAAAAACCGCATCAGCGCCTTCTGATTCTCAGGAAGCTCCCAATCAAGCACAGCGCGGACCTTCTCAGGGTCCATGCAAAAACCAGAAGCGGAGAGAAGAAAACCAAGAAATTGAATCTCCGGAACCGCAAACACACATTTTTCCAGTTTAGCGTACAATTTATTCTCCCGCAGAATCAGCAAGACCTGACGTAGGTGGTCCCGATGAGTCTTGAAATCAGAAGAAAAAATCTAAATGTCATCTAGATACACCAGAACAAATTTCCCCATTAAATGATAAAAAAATGCTGTTCACAAAATGTTGGAAGACGGCCGGAGCATTCAACAAACTAAAGGGCATAACCAAATTCTCGAAATGACCCTCAGGGGTATTGAAGGCCGTCTTCCATTCGTCCCCTTCCCTGACCCTGACTAGGTTGTATGCCCCTCTTAAATCCAACTTAGAAAAACTTTAGCCCCAACAATCTGGTTTAACAGGTCCGGGATCAGAGGAAGCGGATATGGGTCACGAATTGTGATACAGTTCAGCTCCCTGAAATCCAGACAAGGTCTTAAAGAACCATCTTTTTTCTTAACAAAAAAATACCCAGCGGCAACAGGGTCGGATGTGTCCCTTTCTCAGGCTCTCAGAGATATAAGTACGCATAGAGACTCTTTCAGGTTGGGAGAGATTCTATAAACGTGATTTTGGCAGCTTGGCGCCTGGGATGAGATTAATAGGGCAGTCGTACTCCCGGTGAGGGGGCAACTCCTGGACACCACTCTCGGAAAACACATCCGAAAATTCTGAGAGAAAAGATGGTACAGTCTTGGTAGAAACCTCTGAAAGAGACGCAGTGAGGCAATTTTCTCTGCAAAACTCACTCCAACCATTTATTTGCCTTGCTTGCCAATCAATGGTGGGGTTATGTTTAGAGAGCCAGGGTAGCCCCAACACTAGAGGAGTAGGTAATCCGCTTAGGACGAAACATGACATATCCTCAACATGAGCGTCACCCACAGTCAAATGGATATTTTGAACTATGCCCTTTAACGATCTTTGAGAAAGTGGAGCGGAATCGATAGCAAAAACAGGTATATCCTTTTCCAAAGTGCATACCTGGAAACCATGCGTTATTGCAAATTAATTATCAATGAGATTGACAGCTGCTCAACTATCTACAAAAATCTCACAAACAATGTTCTTGCTGTCTAGCGCCATCCTGGCAGGTAGGAGAAAACGGGAACTACAAGCAAACGGCAAACCTTCAATTTCCGCATCAACCTTGCCAATAGTAGCAAATGGAAAGTTTTTAGAGGGTTTTTTTCTTTTTTTTTTTTTTTTTACCCTCAGAAAACTCCATGAATCTCCTAGAGGGACAAACATTAGCCAAATGATTTATACCCCCACAACAGAAACAAACCCTCCTCTGAGAGCTGAATCCTCTACTATCAGAGGCAAGCAAACCCAGCTGCATGGCCTCCTCCTCCGAGGGGATTGAGAGAGACTGAGACCTCTGTGCACTGAATGAGACAGCCCCACTGTCCTTGGGCTGAATATGACAGGAAGGAGTAGTCTCCTCTCTCTCTCTAAGACGCCTGTCAATACGAACAGCTAGAGACATGGGTGACTCTAACGACGCTGGTCTCTCATGAAAAGCAAATGCATCTTTCAATCTTTCCGAAAGACCATGGCAAAATTGACTTCAGAGTGCAGCATCATTCCAACCAGTATCAGCTGCCCATCTCCGAAATTCAGAACAATATATCTCTGCGGACTGTTTACCCTGGCATAAAAGACGCAGTTTAGATTCAGCCAGAGCAATACGATCCGGGTCATCATATCTCTGCACAAGGGCTACAAAAAATTCATCCGCCAATCAGAGGGGCCGTGCCCCCACCGGCAGCGAAAAGGCCCAAGACTGAGCGTTATCCCTGAGCAGCGAGATGATGATCCCCACCCTCTGCTCATCACCAGAGGAATGGGGAAGTAGGCGAAAATGGAGTTTGCAAGCCTCTCTAAAGCGAACAAAATTCTCACTACCCCCGGAGAACATATCCAGAAGCGAGATCTTAGGCTCGGAACAAACTCCATGAACGCCAGCAGAACCAGTCACCTGAAACTGAGACACAGTTTTACGGAGATCTGCTACCTCCAGCGAAAGACCTTGCATGCGGTCAATCAAGGCTGAAACCGGATCCATGCTTAAGTTTAGGCGGTTTATAATGTCACGGATGATGTTGCAGATAGCTGGAACATATGAATAAACGTCCGACTGGCTTGATCCCAAACTAAGGAGCATATAGGTGAGCCCTATAAAACCCTAAGAGCTCTCCCTGACTGCTATGCCCATGCAAGGGTCTGTCACGGCGGACAGGATATAGAAATGCAGATAAATAAACAAACAAGGTCACCTCCTGATAAATCCCTACCAGCTCTCCCTATACTGCTAAGCCCACGTTCAGACCCTAACGTGTCCTCGTGCCTGGGCTGAGAATACCCTAAAAATCCCTAAGATGATGAAAGGGGAAATAGAGGCAGCCTGCTCCCTCCGAACCTGGAGGGGCAGGCATCTCTCTAACAGCCTAGACCGCAAACCACAAGAGAACAAAAAACCAACTTATTTTTTGAGCAGGAATAGCCAATCCTTCCTTCCTTGCAAACACAGAGCCAGACAGAAGCTATAACCCGCAGGGAACACTGGGAGTGGGTGTGATTTAAACTGAAACCAACAACCCCACCCAGTGCACCTGAAGGGAGGCAGATCTAGCCTGACTCCAAAACAAAACAAAAGGCTAGACACGTGCTAGACATCTGGCAGACCTCCGCACATAGCCTGAGCAGGGCATGACAGTACCCCCCCTTCTACGGGTGACCTCTGGACACCCTGGCCCAACCTTATCCGGGTGGGATCTGTGAAAAGCCTTCACCAGACGGCTGGCACTAACATCCCGAGCCGGAACCCACATCCTTTTCTCAGGGCCGTATCCCCTCCAGTGTACCAGGTACTGAATGGAACCCTGAAGAACTCTTGAGTCAAGAACCCTGGAGATCTCGAACTCTAAATTTCCATCAACCAGAACAGGAGGAGGAGGAGGCAAAGGCGATGGTTCCACCGGTTTCACATATTTTTTCAGTAAAGACCTGTGGAACACATCATGGATCCTCCAAGTCTGCGGAAGATCCAGACGAAACGCCACTGGATTGACCACCGCAGATATTTTGTACGGTCCAATAAATCTTGGACCCAGTTTCCAAGATGGCACTCTCAGTTTAATATTTTTAGTAGACAACCACACCAGATTACCCACACACAGGTCCGGACCAGTCATACATCTCTTGTCAGCCATTCGCTTATACCTCTCAACCATCTTCTCCAAATTCACTTGGATCCTCCGCCAGACAAGGCAGAAGAAAATCTCTCCTCCTCTGGCATCCCAGAGGAACTAGTCCCAGAAAAGGTACCAAACTGAGGATGAAAACCGTATGCGCCAAAAAATGGCGACTTACCCATGGACTCCTGCCTACGGTTATTCAAAGCAAACTCTGCTAGGGACAAGAATGAGGACCAGTCCTCCTGATTCTCAGTCACAAAGTACCTCAAGTAGGTCTCCAGGTTTTGATTAGTACGCTCTGTCTGCCCATTCGACTGCGGATGAAAAGCCGAAGCGAACGAAAGTTGAATGCCAAACCGAGAGCAGAACGCCCTCCAAAACCTGGAGACAAACTGTGTGCCCCTATCAGAAACCACATCCGAAGGAATGCCATGCAATTTCACGATATTATCCAAAAAAATCTGCGTTGGGCAGACTAGCTAACAATATAAAGTCAGCCATTTTACTAAAACGGTCAACAACCACCAAAATTACTGTCCTCCCGGAGGAACTCGGCAGATCCGTAATAAAATCCATAGACAAGTGCGTCCAAGGACGAGATGGAATAGACAAAGCAAGAAGTGAACCAGCAGGTCGAGTATGAGCAACCCTTGACCGTGCACAGGTTTCACAGGCTGCCACGTAATCCTCAACGCTCTTACGTAACCCGGGCCACCAGAACCTCCGGGACACAAGATCAAAGGTGGACTTACCACCAGGATGTCCAGCAAGGACAGTATCGTGATGTTCCTTGAACACCTTATATCGCAATCCGTCAGGAACAAACAACCTCCCTGGGGGACAAGAACCAGGAGCCCCCTCCTGGGCTCCCAACACCTCCATCTCCAACTCGGGATACAGAGTGGAGACCACCACCCCATCAGCCAAAATCGGAGCAGGATCCTCTGAATCACATCCCCCAGGAAAACTGCGAGACAACGCATCTGCCTTAATGTTTTTAACCCCCGAGCGAAAAGTAACTACAAAATTGAACCTAGTAAAAAACAGTGACCATCTGGCCTGTCTAGGGTTCAGACGCTTGGCAGATTGCAGGTAAGCCAAATTCTTATGATCCGTATATACAGTAACGGGGTGAGACGCCCCCTCCAACCAGTGACGCCATTCCTCAAAGGCCAATTTGATGGCCAGCAATTCTCTATCTCCTACATCATAATTCCTCTCAGCGACCGAGAGTTTCTTGGAAAAAAAAGCACACAGAACCCATTTGCCAGGAGATGAACCCTGAGACAGCACTGCTCCAACCCCCACCTCTGATGCATCAACCTCCACCACGAATGGCTGAGACACATCGGGCTGCACCAGAAAGGGAGCAGACGCAAAACATTCTTTAATAGTCGAAAAGGCCTGCAATGCCTCATCCGACCAGACAGAGACGTCGGTGCCCTTCTTACTCATATCGGTTAGAGGTTTTACAATGGTAGAATAGTTCAAAATAAATTTTCTATAATAATTAGTAAATCCCAGAAACCGCATCAAAGCTTTCTGATTCTCCGGTCGGTCCCATTCCAGAACGGCCCGGACCTTTTCGGGGTCCATACGAAAACCAGAGTCAGAAAGCAGATAACCCAGAACGGAAGCTCCTGCACAGAAAACACACATTTATCCAATTTGGCATATAATTTATTCTCCCGAAGGATCGTCAAAACCTGTCTCACGTGATCCTGATGGGTCTTCAGATCAGGAGAGTAAATTAAAATGTCATCCAAGTAAATCACTACGAACCTCCCCACAAAATAATGGAAAATGTCATTGACGAATCGCTGAAATACCGCTGGCGTGTTCGTTAACCCAAAAGGCATAACCAGATTCTCGAAATGACCCTCATGTGTGTTGAAGGCCGTTTTCCACTCATCCCCTTCCTTGATTCTGATCAGATTGTAGGCCCCTCTTAAATCCAACTTGGAGAACACCTTGGCTCCAACAATCTGATCAAAAAGATCGGAGATCAAAGGAAGGGGATACGGATCACGGACCGTAATACGGTTCAATTGCCGGAAATCCAAACAAGGTCTCAGCGATCCATCCTTTTTCTTTACAAAGAATAAACCCACTGCCACTGGAGACTTAGATGGCCTAATATGACCTTTTGCCAGACTCTCGGCAATATACTTCCGCATGACCTCTCTTTCAGGTTGAGAAAGATTGTAAAGCCGAGATTTTGGCAACTTAGCCCCTGGGATGAGATTAACTGGACAATCATAGTCACGATGAGGGGGCAATTCCTGAGCCCCACCCTCCGAAAAGACATCCGCAAAATCTGAGAGATACAGAGGTAGAGCCATAGTAGACACACCAGAGATAGATGTGCGAAGACAATTATCTGAACAAAACTCACTCCAACCAATGATCTGTCTTGCTTGCCAATCAATAATTGGGTTATGTTTTGTCAACCATGGTAACCCTAAGACTATAGGAGCGGGAAAGTCCTTCATGACAAAACAAGACATAATCTCAACATGTGAATCACCCACCCTTAACAAAATACCATGAGCAATATGAGTGAGACTCCTTTGAGAAAGAGGGGAAGAATCAATTGCGAAAACCGGAATCTCTCTTTCTAAAGTGCAAGTACTTAGACCCAGATTTTGAAGAAAAAGAAAATCAATAAGGTTTACCCCAGCACCACAGTCAATGAATACTTCAACAACAAAAAATTCTTGAGTCTAGCGCCACCATAGCTGGAAGGAGAAAACGAGTACTACAGGGAGCTTGCATACCTGTTTGCTCCACCACTCAATTCACACTACCAAGTGTCAGGAATGTTTTTTTTTTTTCTTTAAGTAAACCTCTTGGTGATTCTTTCTCGTCAATATGCGGTTTAACGGAAGGACAAGCAAAAATAAAATGACCACTTTTTCCACAGTAATAAAATAGTTTATGCAACCTCCTAAAGTCTCTACGACCAGAACCGAAAGATACCTGACCCAGCTGCATGGGTTCCTCCCCTACCCCAGAGTTATATGTAATATCACTCTGGGGAGCAGGTGAGACGAAACCACTCACAGAAGAGATCCCTTGCACGGAGGGAGCCTTACACCTCTCTCTAATACGTCTATCTAACCATACTGCCAAAGACATTGCATTCTCCAATGTATCCGGGTACTCATGAAAGGCGAGGGCATCTTTCATTCTCTCAGATAACCCCTGACAAAACTGACTACGTAACGCGGGGTCATTCCACTCTGACTCGGTAGCCCATCTTCTAAACTCAACACAATAAGCCTCTCCAGTATGTTCACCTTGTAATAAATTGCGCAATTTAGATTCCGCCATCGAGACCCGATCTGGATCATCATATATTAATCCCAAGGCTTTAAAAAATTCTTCCACCGACCGGAGGGCCAGAGAACCGGGCGGCAGAGAAAAGGCCCAGGATTGCGCGTCCCCTTTTAACAGAGAAATGATTATACCAACCCTCTGACTTTCATCACCAGATGAAGATGGACGCAGCCGAAAATACAACTTGCATGATTCTTTAAAGCGGATAAAGACATCCACACCCCCTGCAAATCTATCAGGGAGCGCGACTTAAGGCTCCCCATAAATTTGACTTGCACCTGATGCCAGAGCATTCTGACACCGTGTGACCGAATTACGCAGATCCGCAACCTCTAGGGATAATCCCTGCATGCGATCAACTAGCGCATCAAATGACTCCATCTCAAAACCGCTGAGCAATGGCAGTTACAGTATTGGCGGGTTAGGCTACTTTCACACTAGCGCTTGATCGGATCCGTTCTGAACGGATCCGATCATATTAATGCAGACGGAGGCTCCGTTCAGTACGGATCCGTCTGCATTAATAACTTAGAAAAATTTCTAAGTGCGAAAGTAGCCTGAGCGGATCCGTTCAGACTTTCAATGTAAAGTCAATGGGGGACGGATCCGCTTGAAGATTGAGCCATATGGTGTCATCTTCAAGCGGATCCGTTCCCATTGACTTACATTGTAAGTCTGGACGGATCCGCACGCCTCCGCACGGCCAGGCGGACACCCGAACGCTGCAAGCAGCGTTCAGCTGTCCGCCTGGCCGTGCGGAGGCGAGCGGAGCGGAGGCTGAACGCCGCCAGACTGATGCAGTCTGAGCGGATCCGCATCCATTCAGACTGCATCAGGGCTGGACGGAAGCGTTCTGCTCCGCTCGTGAGCCCCTTCAAACGGAGCTCACGAGCGGACAGCAGAACGCTAGTGTGAAAGTAGCCTTATAATGTCACGGCGGACAGGATATAGAAACACAGATAAATAAACAAACAAGGTCACCTCCTGATAAATCCCTACCAGCTCTCCCTATACTGTTAAGCCCACGTTCAGACCCTTAAGGTGGGAATAACGTGTCCTCGTGCCTGGGCTGAGAATACCCTAAAAATCCCTAAGATGATGAAAGGGGAAATAGAGGCAGCCTTCTCTCCCCGAACTTGGAGGGGCAGGCGTCTCTCTCACAGCCTAGACCGCAAACCACAAGAGAACAAAAAACCAACTTATCTTTTGAGCAGGAACAGCCAATCCTTCCTTCCTTGCAAACACAGAGCCAGACAGAAGCTATAACCCGCAGGGAACACTGGGAGTGGGTGTTAAACTGAAACCAACGACCCCACCCAGTGCACCTGAAGGGAGGCGGATCTAGCCTGACTCCAAAACAAAACAAAAGGCTAGACACGTGCTGCTAATCTGGCAGACCTCCGCACATAGCCTGAGCAGGGCATGACAGGGTCTCAATGGTAGACGATTGCATGCCCACGTACCTAAGACTGTGTGACACCTGAAAACCGTAGTTTGAAAAATTTGACCCAGGAACAAGTAAATGTATAAAAGTCTCTTTTTACTTAATGCCAAATATAACTTGTGGCACTTCCAGCAGTATTAAGGAGATGAGGAGCTATTGTGGCTGGTTGGATGGAAATTTAATTGCACTTGCAGGAACTCGTAAATATAGTTGTCCACTGTGATACTGGCTTGATATTTGTATGGCCTGCTCGTTAGCTAGGTAATAGGTGTCTGTGATGTAGTCCCTCACGTGCAGCAGTGTCTGTAAAGCTGTAAGCTAATCACCCTGCTGTCTTGCTACACTAATGCTTTCTGGAAACAGTGTTGGTCTTAGGCTACTTTCACACTAGCGTTCAGAGTGGGTCCGTCTGATGTCTGCTCAGACGGATCCGCTCCTATAATGCAGACGTTTGTATCCGTTCAGAACGGATCCGTCTGCATTATAGTTTGAAAAAAATTCTGAGTGTGAAAGTAGCCTGAACGGATCCGTCCAGACTTTACATTGAAAGTCAATGGGGGACGGATCCGTTTGAAGATTGAGCCATATGGTGTCATCTTCAAACGGATCCGCCCCCATTGACTTACATTGTAAGTCTGGACGGATCCGCTTGCCTCCGCACGGCCAGGCGGACACTCGAACGCTGCAAGCAGCGTTCAGGTGTCCGCTCGCTGAGCGGAGCGGAGGCTGAACGCTGGCAGACTGATGCATTCTCAGCGGATCTGCGTCCACTAAGAATGCATTAGGGCTGGACGGATGCGTTCGGGGCCGCTTGTGAGCCCCTTCAAACGGAGCTCACGAGCGGACACCCGAACGCAGGTGTGAAAGTAGCCTTACAGGAGAATTAGATAGGATACCTAGGAGTAGGAGCTTACTCTTCCTTCACTGTGTGAACTGGAATTCCGCCTCCTGGCAGGAAGTTGGACAATCCCATTCTTACCAAGAGCGGAGGAACAGGGTGGTTAGCCCCATTAAAAGTGGCCTGTTTGACCCAGGAACAAGTGCAGCGGTGTCTTAAAAATACTAAAATAGACAAATCGCTGGGACTAGATGGCATACACCCCCATAAGAGAACTAAGTAATGTCATAGCCAGACCCGTATTTCTGATATTTAAGGACTCTATATTGACAGGGAGCGTTCCACAGGATTGGCGCTTAGCAAATATGGTGTCAATATTCAATAAGGGGTAAAAAACAGATCCCGGAAACTATAGACCGGTAAGTTTAACATCTATCATGGGTAAACTGTTTGAAGATTTTCTAAGAGATGCTACGTATCTTGAGTACTTCAATGAAAATAAGTAAATAACCCCATATCAGCATGGCTTCATGAGGGATCGGTCATGTCAAACTAATTTAATCAGTTTTCTATGAGGAGATAAGTTCTAGACTTGACCGCTGTGACTCAATCTGTATATCTGAACTTCTCCAAAACATTTGACACTGTACCACATAAAAGGTTAGTATATAAAATGAGAATGCTCGGACTCGGAGAAAACATCTGTAAGTGGGTAAGTAACTGGCTCAATGATAGAAAACAGACGGTGGTTATTAACGGTACACACTCAGATTGGGTCACTGTCATTAGTGGAGTACCTCAGGGGTCAGTATTGGGCCCTATTCTCTTCAATATATTTATTAATGATCTTGTAGAAGGCTTGCACAGTAAAATGTCAATTTTGCAGATGACACTAAACTGTGTAAAGTAATTAACACTGATGAGGACAGTATACTACTACAGAGGGATCTGGATAGATTGCAGGCTTGGGCAGAGAAGTGGCAGATGAGGTTTAACACTGACAAATGTAAGGTTACGCACATGGGAAGGAACAATGCAAGTCACCCGTACATACTAAATGGTAAAACACTCGGTAACACTGACATGGAAAAGGACTTAGGAATTTTAGTTAACAGCAAACTAAGCTGTAGAAACCAGTGTCAGGCAGCTGCTGCCAAGGCCAATAAGATAATGGGTTGCATCAAAAGGGGCATAAATGCATGTGATGAGAACATACACAGTAGTCCTGCCACACACTGCACATCGTAAATCACACACTACACTACAGTATATACATCACACACGGGCACTATATACATCACACACTGCACTACGTACATCACACACAACGCACTACATATATCACACACTGCACTACATACATCATACACCGCACTACATACATCACACACTGCGCACTACATACATCACACCAGGGGCGTTGCTAGGTTTAAACATTCGGGGTCTGGGCCCCTGATGTTTTGTCTCAGGCCCGAATGTCCTGCCTGCCAGCTAGATACAACTGTATTACTGTCCTCAGGACGCAATACAATTGAATGTAATGCACTGGAAGAGCTGAAGGACCTGTGATGACATCACAGATCATGTGATCAGTTCTAAATGCAGTAGCTGAAATCACCATCATGTGACCAGTGCAGCAAAGGACGGCTCAGCAGTAAAGAGAAGTCCTGGGAAGAAGCTGTGGTGAGGTCTGCTAATGAGGAGAGGTAAGTGAAGGGAGAGGCAGAGCAATGTTGGGAGTTGTAGTTATTTAACTGGGACTATATGTTAAGGCTGAAGGGAGGGAAGTTATTTACATGGGACAGTGGGGTGGAGTGATGTTATTGACATGGCAATGCATGTTTGAGGTGGCTGGGGCAGGGTTATGTTATTTACATGGGACTGCATGTTGGAGGCGGCTGGGGAGGGAGTGATGTTATTTGCATGGGACTAATTATTGAGGGGTGATTTTATTTACATGGGACTGTATGTTGAAGGCTGCTGGGGAGGGGGTGATGTTATTTACGTGGGACTGTATATTGGAGGGGGCTGGAGAGATGGTGTGATGGTATTTACATAGGACTCTGGCTGAGGGAGGGAAATAATGTTATTTACATGGGACTGTATGGTGGAGGGGCTGAGGAATTATAATTTCTGAGGACAGTAAATGGAGGAATATAACTACAGGGGGGCACTGCAGTGGGCATTATAAATACTGGGGGCGATTCCAGGCAGGCATTATAACAGTACGGGGCATTATAAATACTGTGGGCACTATAGGGGCTTTTTAAATTCAGGGGACACTATACGCGTTCTTATTACTACTGGGGGCTCTATAGGAGAAACGTATAGATCCGCCTTATTTCTAGTAAGAGCACTATGGGGGTCTGTAGAGAGCTTTATTACCACTGGGGGAACAATAGGGGGCCTTATTTCTACTGGGGGCTCTGTGAGGGCATTATTAATACTGTGGACTGTTCTACTAATGGAGGCATTCTTGGGGAGCATTATTGCAGCGTACTCAAGTTAGGTTTAGAAATGTTCCTGGGTGTTGTAGTGCAATAGACACCAGGGCTGGGACAAGGCCATTTGGTGCCCAGGGCGAAGATGGCAAACTGCGCCCCCCCCCCCCCCCCCCCCCCCCCGTTTTTAAGAAAGAATCAATGTTGTTTCAAAACAAGAATATACTTAAAGCAATAGAACAAAGGACTGTGGGACTTTGAAAGTCACAGACACTATAAAGTTCCCCCCCATCATCATGTGCCAGTATAAAGTCCCCCCCATCATCATGTGCCAGTTTTGTAATAAGCCCCCCCAATGTGCCAGTAACACTATTGTAAAAAACAAACAAAAAAAAAACACTTATACTTACCTAAGTGTCAGCGATGCGATGCAGCCTCTTCCTGTGTCCCACGCTGTAATGTAAGGCTCAGGCGGCACGATGACGTCATTGCGCCGGCCTCTGATAGGCTGCCGGCCTAGTGCCTGCAGCCAGGGGCGTACATAAAAATCACTGGGCCCCATAGCAGGAATCTAAATTGGGCCCCCATTCCCCTTTTATAGCCCCTCCCTTTGTTCCATGAACTATTCTTGCTGCTGCGTTTTATAATTTATGCCATCAGGGCCGGAATGGGATTACAAAACAGCCCTGGCACACAAAAGAGGTATAATAGATGCAGATGTATATTATATACAGCAGTGTACAGTTATGTGAGGTACGCGGTATAATAGATGCAGTGTGTACAGGTATATAGTATATTCCCTAGTGTTCTGATATGTGAGGTACAGGGTATAATAGATGCAGTGTGTACAGGTATATAGTATATACAGCAGTGTACTGATATGTGAGGTACGGGGTATAATATATGCAGTGTATACAGTATATACAGTAGTGTAATATGTGAGGTACGAGGTATAATAGATGCAATGTGTACAGGTATATAGTAAATACAGCAGTGTATTGACACCTCGTACCTCACATATCAGTACACTGCTGTACACCCTGTACAGAATTATTAGGCAAATGAGTATTTTGACCACATCATCCTCTT
The DNA here is from genome assembly GCF_905171765.1 of Bufo bufo. Classification (NCBI taxonomy): domain Eukaryota; kingdom Metazoa; phylum Chordata; class Amphibia; order Anura; family Bufonidae; genus Bufo; species Bufo bufo. The sequence continues at coordinate 277,279,164 of NC_053394.1, read as the reverse complement.
TATGCATGTTGTCTTACTCCAAGCTGTATAGGCTCGAAAGCCTACTACCAATTAAGCATATTAGGTGATGTGCATCTCTGTAATGAGAAGGGGTGTGGTCTAATGACAGCAACACCCTATATCAGGTGTGCATAATTATTAGGCAACTTCCTTTCCTTTGGCAAAATGGGTCAAAAGAAGGACTTGACAGGCTCAGAAAAGTCAAAAATAGTGAGATATCTTGCAGAGGGATGCAGCACTCTTAAAATTGCAAAGCTTCTGAAGCGTGATCATCGAACAATCAAGCGTTTCATTCAAAATAGTCAACAGGGTCGCAAGAAGCGTGTGGAAAAACCAAGGCGCAAAATAACTGCCCATGAACTGAGAAAAGTCAAGCGTGCAGCTGCCAAGATGCCACTTGCCACCAGTTTGGCCATATTTCAGAGCTGCAACATCACTGGAGTGCCCAAAAGCACAAGGTGTGCAATACTCAGAGACATGGCCAAGGTAAGAAAGGCTGAAAGATGACCACCACTGAACAAGACACACAAGCTGAAACGTCAAGACTGGGCCAAGAAATATCTCAAGACTGATTTTTCTAAGGTTTTATGGACTGATGAAATGAGAGTGAGTCTTGATGGGCCAGATGGATGGGCCCGTGGCTGGATTGGTAAAGGGCAGAGAGCTCCAGTCCGACTCAGACGCCAGCAAGGTGGAGGTGGAGTACTGGTTTGGGCTGGTATCATCAAAGATGAGCTTGTGGGGCCTTTTCGGGTTGAGGATGGAGTCAAGCTCAACTCCCAGTCCTACTGCCAGTTTCTGGAAGACACCTTCTTCAAGCAGTGGTACAGGAGGAAGTCTGCATCCTTCAAGAAAAACATGATTTTCATGCAGGACAATGCTCCATCACACGCGTCCAAGTACTCCACAGCGTGGCTGGCAAGAAAGGGTATAAAAGAAGAAAATCTAATGACATGGCCTCCTTGTTCACCTGATCTGAACCCCATTGAGAACCTGTGGTCCATCATCAAATGTGAGATTTACAAGGAGGGAAAACAGTACACCTCTCTGAACAGTGTCTGGGAGGCTGTGGTTGCTGCTGCACGCAATGTTGATGGTGAACAGAACAAAACACTGACAGAATCCATGGATGGCAGGCTTTTGAGTGTCCTTGCAAAGAAAGGTGGCTATATTGGTCACTGATTTGTTTTTGTTTTGTTTTTGAATGTCAGAAATGTATATTTGTGAATGTTGAGATGTTATATTGGTTTCACTGGTAAAAATAAATAATTGAAATGGGTATATATTTGTTTTTTGTTAAGTTGCCTAATAATTATGCACAGTAATAGTCACCTGCACACACAGATATCCCCCTAAAATAGCTAAAACTAAAAACTACTTCCAAAAATATTCAGCTTTGATATTAATGAGTTTTTTGGGTTCATTGAGAACATGGTTGTTGTTCAATAATAAAATTAATCCTCAAAAATACAACTTGCCTAATAATTCTGCACTCCCTGTATATACTATATATCTGTACACACTGCATCTATTATACCTCGTACCTCACATATATAGTATATACAGAAGTGTACTGATATCTGTACACACAGCATCTATTATACCTCATACCTCACATATCAGTGCACTGCGGTATATACTATATATCTGTACATATTGCATGTATAATACTGTGTAATATATGCAGTGTGTGTGCATGTATGTGTGTGTGTGTATATATATATATATATATATATATACAGAGCAGTGTATTGATGTGACACATAGAAGGTATAATACTGTAGATGCAGTGTTTATAGAAATATGTGGTCAGTTATGCATTATAGTCACTGTGAGGTACATGAGGTAGTGGTAACTGTCTGAAGTAGTATACATGAGTGAGCAATGAGTAAAAACAGGGCATGGAGGGGGGGGGGGGGGTAAATGATGAAAAGTGGAGGACCTCCTCTTACCTCTCCATTCCAGTCTGTATGGATCAATACAGAGCTGCTTGTGAACTTTTAATACTTGCTGTTAGGGGTTGAAGGACCTGTGATGATGTCATCACAGGTCCTGGCAGATGTACCTTTGAAACCTAGGAACTACACCATTTTTGGTGCAGTTCCTTTGCTAGATTCTGCAGGACCTGTGATGTTGAAGATGATGTCATCACAGGTCCTGGCAGATGCACTGTTCTAACCTGGGAACTACACTTTACACTGTGCAGTTCCCTTACAGGACCTGTGATGACATCATCAAAGGTCCTTTAGCTTTAGAAAGGTAAACAGGAGTAATTAGGGGGCGGGGCCTCTCCTCCACTTCGGTGCCTGCCTGCAGCCTATCAGAGGAAAGGGAAGGGACACGCCTCTCCCTCCCCTGCACCTCCGCTGGCACAGACAGTTTACAATGGAGATGAGCGCAATGGAAGCGCTCATCTCCCTGTGCCCGGCGGCGGCTGCTCACTTGGGGGGGGGGTCATTTTAGTTGGGGGGGCACATGGGGGGGCACAGCATGATGTAGGGGGGGCCGTGGCTGGCACTTCACCTGCGCCCCCCTCCTGTCCGCAAATGGTAGCGCCCAGGGCACCCGCTCCTTCGGCCCCTGCCTTGTACCGGCCCTGATAGACACTAACCTGAGACGGCTGACTCTCTGCAAGGGCAGGTGATGATGAGAAATGTTCGTGACGCCAGTGCCAATTAAACGGTGGCACGCCGTTTGCTGATAGCAGGAATAACTGAGGAACCACGTGATGTTAAAACAGAATTCAAACTTTAGTAGTCATTATTTAGGGACATTGACGGAAGCGCAGTTCCTTTGAAGACAGTTGATTTTCAATACAGTTGATGCAGGCAATATACATATATATATAGCAAGGTGACTTTAGAGTGTTAAACACAGGACTTGCAGTACAGGCAGCTTGCACTCTATTCCTGACTGATCCTGGAACATAGAAACTGTTCTCCAAGGTCTAATGCCCTAGCTCTGGCGTATATCCTTGGTTTTATCTCTATCAAGTACCTCCTCTGTTGTCTTGAGTACCTCTTGCTTTTCCTGACTTGCCTCTGTCTCTCTCTCAGTTTCCTCAGGCTCTAGAAACTTCTGAACTCTCCCAGTGTCCTCAGGCTGATCAGCTGTGGTGTTCCTGCTTCTGCATATATATATTTAGGAGGGGAACCTTCTCCTTGGATCTGGAACCCGGTTACAGGGACTGCAATACCCTCTCCTGGTCTGCAGGCTTCAGGCCTGGACTTGACTCTGACATTGTCTAATCTCTGGTTAGACTAGACTATCAACCTTAGACTGACTTTCCCTTCCCTGACTGGGCCTTATATAGACTAGGGCTCCCTAGCTCCCTCTAGTGACTAAGAGCTGGAATGACACCCCTAGCAGGCCTGTACATGCACATTTTACAGCAACAGGGAAATACATAGCATTACATTACATTACATTTTATAAAGACGACTTATACCAACTTCCCCATAGATAAGGGGGACGACAGCACACAAGTGACCCTTCTGTAGTGACGGGCATTACAGTCCCCGTACACTACATTATCACTGTTGGGGGCACATTAGGGAGCAGTATTACTAATGGGGGCATTCTAGAGGGGAATTACTATTGGTGGGACTATAAGGAGCACTGTTACTATGGGGGGGCACAATTTTTTTTTAAAGATCATATTTTGGGGTATTGGGCACAGCGAGCAGCAGGATAACACTGTGGGAACTCCAGGTTGGGGGATGATGATAGAAATGTGAGGAAGCTAAGATGTCTGTGTGTCACACTCTGCAAAGACGAGGCGTCTGAAAGAAGTTATACGGACCAAATGGAGAAGATGATGACAGGAGACATCACCTGGGAGGCTCTGGATGTGACAGGTATGTGCTGCTGTATAGCAAGTACAGCAAAATGTCTTCAGTGCTAGTGTTTGCGGGGGTAAGGGGGGGGGGGAGGCCATCATTCAACTTAGAGAATTGGGCCATATGCATTGGGTCTTGGACCAGGATCTTTTGAGAGCCTAGCATCACACACTGCACTACATACACTACTCTCCTGAGTACAGCAACTCTCGGGAGCTAGCCCCTCCTTACAGCTCCAGAATATGATATGGCTGCGGCAGCCCGCCTAAGCCAACCAATATCGAAGCTCCTTGCTTTATGGAGCTTTGTTATTGATTATTTCAGGCACCAGCAGCATCGCTGCACCACTTGTACCATTCACAGTGCGCCCTGTCCTGATGAATAGCAGGGGAAAGGCTAAGGCAGCGTTCCTCAACTCCAGTCCTCAGGGCCCACCTGCCGGTCATGTTTTCCGGATTTCCGTAGTAATGAGCAGGTGATATAATTAGTGTCAGTGCATCAGGACTTACCGCAGGTATTCATTCTGTGGGATATTCTCAAATCACGATTGGCAGATCTCTGGACTGGAGTTGAGGAACACTGTCTAAGGCGTATTGGTATTAGCCTTAGACTTTTTTTTAAGGGGTAAATGGCGTGAACAGGCATTATTGCAACTTGTGACTGCAGGGGTTGGAACGTTAAAAAAAAAAATAAAAAATCCAATGAAATTCATCTATTTTTAAAGGTCGTTAAAAACAGTCTCGAACTGCCCCTAGTCCCCCACCCCAAGTAGCACATGGCACAGTAGATTGATATACTACATACAGGTGGGCAACATACAGCATCTCAACCAGTCTATGATCATATAAAAAACTGGGTAGATTATTTAGCTAACTACCCAGTTTATTATTATACTGTAGATGCATTAGGTGGCAGAGAAGACTTCTAGGTACAGACAAGTCAGCATCTTCTTTCTCCAGAAAATTGCGTTCCTGAAGTCGCTGCAGGGACCCTCTATAATCAATCATCTTGCTGCTGTCTGCCGCTGTGTGAGCAGGTAAAATTTGCATGTAGTTTTACAGTTTTACAGTATCTATCTGTTTTTAATGGCCGTTAAAATGGATGAATTTTATTGGCTTTTTTTTAGCATCCCAACTTCTGCTGTGCCGTCAGTATATATAATGTCCCCCATAGTACCACTGGAATAAATAATGACCCCCATAGTTCCCCTGGAATAAATATTGCCCCCCTTTGTGCCTTTCTTTATAAATAGTGCACCCCCCAGTATAAATAATGCCCCTCTTAGTGTCCCCCAGTATATATATTTGCTCTCCATGTATCCACAGTATATATAATGCTTTACTTTACATTTAGTCTAAGGCTATATAGTGCCTTATTTTATCATCTGTCAGTTGAAAGACTAAAACTTCACTTTTATTTGGTTCATTAAAAATAAGTGTTTAGAGGTAGAAAAAAAAGATTAAAACTATCAGTGGTGGCACAGACAGTTATCATAGAGACACCGATGCTCATATATCTGCAGCAGTGTATGATGGTGGTGTGACACACTTCAGCGTCGGCGGCTGCGCGCTGCCACCGGCGCTGCTCCTGCTATAGTATCATTGCTTCTCCTTCTCTATCTTTCCCTCGTGTACATCATAGATCAGTGCCCCTGACTGCACTGAAAAATTCTCAAGCTCTGCGGCGTCTTCAGGGGAATTTGGCAGGGCATAACTATATATCTAGGTATATAAGATACCTATACAAATATATAAATATGTAGAAAAGCTGTTCCATGTAAAATCCACTCAAAAGACAAGGGGGCACTGCCTCCGACTGGAGAAGAAAAAGTTCAGTCTCCAGAGGCATCAAGGCTTCTTTTACTATGAGAACTGTGAAGCTGTGGAATAGACTTCATCAGGACGTGGTCACAGCAGGAACAGTCGACAGTTTTAAAAAGGGCTTAGGCTACTTTCACACCAGTTTTTGCTGGATCTGTCATGGATCCGCAAAAATGCTTCCGTTACTGATAATAAGAGATGAGCGAATTTTTCTAAAATTCGATTCACCGGTTCGCCATTTAAAAAAAAAAAAAATTGGTTCGATCCGAATATATTTGCAGCAAATTTCATTAAAAAACGTGTATTTCCTGGCTGCAGAGAGCCTCTATAGTGGTGTAGAACACTGTGCCTTGCAGTAACACGCATAGGGAGTCTGCTGTGGTAGTGAAATACTGTGAGTCAGTATGACATCCAGATGACAGGCTTCGCTCTTAGAATCACTGCATACTTTACTTATTTGGGCAGTCATGGGGCCAAAACTGATCAAATAACGCTTATACAAGTAGAGCCCCCCGACAGAGTGGAGAGGGTGTCAGCAGTAAGTTTGTGTTGACGTCACTGATTATTTTGCCCTTCCTCTGATCCATCAGAACAATAACCCCCAAAAAAACGCTGAACGGAAAATATATTTTACTTTTTCCACTAATACACAACAAAAAGGGCTTTAGAACATATAGCTGCACCGCTGAATGGCAAATATATTTTTTCTTTTTCCACTTATACACGCCACAAAAGGCTTTATAACATATAACTGCACCGCTAATCGGCAAATAGATTTTTTCTTTTGCCACTAATACACGCCACAAAAGGCTTTAGAACATATAACTGAACCGCTGAACGGCAAATATATTTTTCCACCAATACAAGCCACAAAAGGCTTTTGAACAGATAACTGCACCGCTGAACGGTAAATACAGTATATTTTACATTTGTCACTAATACACGACAATAAGGGCTGTAATTTTCGCACTCCACCACACAACGGCTAATAAGCCCTTTTTTCCCACTAATACAAGCCAAAAAATGCTTTAGAACATATAACTGCACCGCATAAGGGCAAATAAGACGTATAAATATTTCCTTGTAATAAACCCTGTTAATGGCTGTATCAAACAGCATTTGCTCCCCAATAACAAGAACGGTTTGCTGGAATTACAGAGCTGTATAATGGCAATTTGGGTCCCCAGTCAGTGAAGCAAGGTGTGATAGGATTGTTCCTATTACCCAGGCTGTAAACTCCCCTACTGAGCATAAATGCTATGGAATGATTACTCCCTATCATTTCCCTACACCTTGAATAATCTTTCCCTAGACTTGTATATTGTTTTTTTTTTAGCACAATGAAGTTTTTTCTAGCACTGTCCCTAGTGCCTGCTGACGTCTCTCCCTGCACTAAGTACACTGGAAAATGGCAGAATCCAAGATGGCTGAGGCTATTTATAGGGCTGTGACATCACAGGGCTGGCTTCTGATTGGCTGCATGCATGGCATTATGGGTGATCCCACCCTCCCAGAGTTCTTGCTCCATGTCCTCACACGTGCAGCAGCCATTTTAGGAAAAAAATGCGAATTGCAAGGAAATTCAGCTTCAGTGCGAATCGAATTTTTCCTGAAATTCGGATCAAATTCCACTTCGTCAGCTTTGACTCGCTTATCTCTACTGATAATACAACCGTCTGCCTCCGTTATGAACGGATCCGGTTTTATCTTTAACATTGAAAGTCAATGGGGGACGGATCTGTTTTCTTTTGTGTCAGAGAAAACGGATCCGTCTCCATTGACTTACATTGTGAGTCATGACGGATTCGTCTTGCTCCACATCCCAGGACGCACTCAGAAATGCTGCTTGCAGCGCTTTTTTGTGCATCATGGGATCGCAATGAAACGGAACGGAATGCATTCTGGTGCACTCTATTCCCTTCCGTTCTGTCCCCATTGACAATGAATGGGGACACAACTGAAGCGTTTTCCCCCACTATTGAGATCCTATGACGGATCTCAATAGCGGAAAGGGAAACCGCTGGTGTGAAAGTAGCCTTAGATGAATTCTTAAAAGTGAATGACATTAATGCTTATGAAATTATGTAGAAATTTGGTTCTCACTCCCCTTTTCTAAAATTGACATCCTCACCCTTTCCTTGGTTGAAGTTGATGGACTTATGTTTCTTCTCAACCGTATTAACAATGTAACTATGTGACTGTGATGCGACACTCCAAAAAAGATTTAAAGGGTACATTCATACGACCGAACGGTAAGTGTTCTGCAACCTGCATAGGATAACGTGTGCTTCTGTATCCATGTGCCCCCGCCGCAACAGATAGGACATGTCCTATACTTCGCCACAATATGTGGACCACGAACACATTGAAGTCAATGGGCCCACACCGTAATGCGGGCATTCACACGGCTGGTATCCGTGTTTTGTGGATTTGCGGTTTTTGGACGGAGAACACTTACGGTCGTGTGAATGCACCCTGATGCTGTTGAATTTCTGGTTGCAGGTCACAAGTCGAACGTGATTTTGCCATTATAAACCACAACGCAAGTCGCGTTTTTACATCACAGCTCTAAAATAGCCGCCAACTCCAGACAAGTAGCACAGCTATCCTCAGATATGCCATATAGCCACGTGACCCAGTGATATGACACATGAGTGACACGTCAACTCTGCGACCAGTCATTAACTACAGCGGTCACATGACCCATCATCAAAACGGATGTTGACGCGGGGAGACCTATGACCTACAGAGCTGGAGGGACAGCACTGCAGCCAGAAGCCAGCGGTGGGGATCAGGTAAGAATTAGTACTACAGCGAGTCCAGCACTGCTGGGTGGGGGGCGTCGGGGGCTGTAGCGTAGCATGTGACCATAACCATGCTGCACCAGATGTCAACATTGAGGGGACCGGAACATGGAGGCAGTGCGGAGAACTGGAGTGGTGGGGAGCAGGTAAGTATAACTCTTCTAGTCAGAGAGGCAGGCTGTGGGCACTTGACAAAATGTAATTATTCCCTGAAGACCCCTTAAACCAGGCGTGCACAACCTGCGGCCCAGGGGCCACATGCGGCCCTCGATACCATTCTGTGTGGCCCCCAACCCTCTGGTCACAGACATGTAAGTCTATGTCTCATGGATGCTTACATGTATCTTTTATGTATTCTCCCATTAGATGGGAGTCCTGGAACTGTAACTAGACATTTATAATATATACTGTATGTACAATATGCCAAAAATATAGTTTTCAGTTGGTAATACCCCTTTAAGTTTTATTTACGGTCCTTGGAATTGGTTCAGAAATGTGGCCCCCAACCAGAAAAGGTTGTGCACCCCTGCCTTAATGCAATAGCCTGACCTTGGTGGTGGTAGCTATTTTATTTCAAAAGAAAAATGCACTCATCAGGCTACCTGCACACGGGCGCGGGCTTCAAATCCGTGCATTGTTTCTGTGCGGATGTCTGGGCACTTACGCACGAAAAACCGCCTGTGTTACTTGCAGGGTTTTTTTGGTGCAGATTTTTCCACAGATCTCCCCCTTGCATTGAAAAGGATGAAATCCGCACATAAAATCGCACAAAGAATTGCCATGCTGCGGTTTTCAAAATCAGTATAAGGGTCCATTCACACGTCCGCAATTTGGGTCCGCATTCGTTCTGCAATTTGCGGACCCATTCACTTTCAATGGGGCTGGAACTGATGCGAATCTGCATTTTCGGGATCCGCATCCGTTTTTTCGGGATCCGCAATTCCGTTCCTGAAAAAAATAGAACATGTCCTATTCTTGTCCGCAATTGCGGACCAGAAAAGGCATTTTCTATTATAGTGTCTGTGATGTGTGGTCCGCAAATTGCGGATCGCACATTGCAGGTGTCCGTGTTTTCCGGATCCGCAAAATACTTACCCTGCAGCTACTCTTATAGAGCGGCCCTCTAACTTCTGATGCCCTAGGCACCTGCCCTTGGTACCTACTGGCAAATGCAGCCCTGATGATGGGACACATCCCTTCTTATGATCCTCCCTGAATAAGGGTTCTGATTGTAAAGCATATCGCGCTCGTCAGATTGTCGGAAATCTTTACGTCTATGCCAACATCATTTGGAAAGATGAAAAGCTGCAAATGTCAGCTTTGCCATGCCAGACTAGAGTCTTACATGGGGGGCACATATGTGATTAACAAATGATAGTGGTGGCCCTGTGAGACTAAGTCTTTTGAAAGCGGTGATGTTCCAACAAAGGATTTCTTATTAAAAAGGCGTTTTCTGACCCGAATGAGGACTTCTTATCAACGGTAGGTCTGCGGCCAACTCTACCCATGTACAGCTATGTAAACATAGGCCCAGTATGCTGTATATGGCCTTTTCTGATGGGCCGAAATACACAGCGCAGGATGAATGGTGACAGAACCTCAGAAGTTCAGCACCACTGGGAATACAGGCCAGTATGTGACCATTCTGACCCATGGAAAGTGGGGGCACAGATACCTGATGTGTTACATTGAGATAAGGGTGCATATCCCCACTAGAGCTGCCACCCTCCTCACCCATAGAGAGGGTATACAGGGGCATGGTGGATACACAGTGGGGGCCAGTGTCACATAGTCATGGGTCACTCTCTCATACCAAGACATGCTTGCCCCCCTTCCCCCCTAACAAGCCCGAACCCAAGCACACAGTAACGGCGCTAAACCCCGCCCACCAGCCCGCCCTTAACGGCTTGACTGACAGCTCGACAGCCAATCTGGTTTCGAGTTCCGCACCATTCTCCAATCAGAATCTGGCAGGGAGGGTGATGGGAGAGGCCGTAGCCAGCAGTCCTGGTTGAGCTGTGCAGGTAGGTGCAGACATAGGGGTGCGTGGGGAGTGGGGTTCATGCACCAGGTGGCACTGGGTGGGGGCAAGATGGGCACCCTTGGGTATGTAGGGAAGCAGGGGCAGGTCCAGGTGTGGGCCATTGTAGTGGCTGGGTATGGAGAATGACTGTAATATATGCCTCCGTCTCTCCCAGCAATAAACAGGCCAGATACTGGAACTTTGTATGATCAGCTGGGCTATGACACTCTGTGCCAGTGCACGGTGCAGGATGCAGCTGGTGCATGACAGGAGGGGATGCCTAAAGAACCATGGCTCACTGGGCACCAAAGAGGTGATCTATAGATTGACAGATGGGTAGCATGCCTGTATGCATGCACATTCATATACTGACATCTATACATAGTGATAATGTCTGTAAAGCGCTACCGAATATGTCAGCGCTATATAAGTAATTCAAATAAATAGACACATATATGCATATAGTCATGTGCGCAAATTTTCATATAGACATATATACACACACGGGCACAAGCTGGATGAGTTATTTGGAAATTTAAAACCCCATCCACTGTTTTTGATATATTCGCACGTTGCCTAGGCTATTTATTTCGGACATCTGTGTCACAAAAAGGGTCTTTAGAGTTGGACACGGACTCTTCCACTCCTTATTTGTAACTTATTTACCCCAGAAAACTGTAAAGACATCATAAATGCATCACAGATTTGCACCTATTATGTACAGATTCGCAGCCAAACATATAGTCATACACTGGCAGTGCCAGCACAACCGAGCTACAATACCTGGCACTGCCACTGCCAAATGTACGGAGCTGACCTTCTGATTGCTGAGGCCCCCTTTAGGCCTCATGCACACGACCGTTGTTGTGTCCGTTGTTCCGTTTTCCGTGATTTTCTGCGGACCCATTGACATTCAATGGGTCCGTTGAAAACTCGGATAATGCACCGTTTGTCATCCACGTCCGTGATCCGTGTTTCCAGTCCATCAAAAAAATATGACCTGTCCTATTTTTTTCACGGCCAACGGTTCGCAGACCAATTCAAGTCAATGGATCCATGAAAAAACACGGAGGCACACAAGATTGTCATCCGCGTCCGCGCGTCCGCGTTCGTTTTTTCCTATCATTTGCAAGGCAAACTTGACTTAGATTTTTTTTCACTTTCCTTCATGTCTGGTGATCCTCCAAAAATCAAGGAAGACACACGAAAACGGATCACAGAACAACGGAACCCCGTTTTGCGGACCGTGAAAAAATACTGTCGTGTGCATGAGGCCTTAGATGATCAAGCGGGTATCGGGAGTTGCACCAACCTCATATTGAATCCTTATCCTAAGGCCTCATGCACACGACCGTGGTTTATTGGGACCGAGTCCGAGCCGCATTTTTTATTTTTTTTTTGGGTGGGATGCCGACCCATTCACTTCAGTGGGGCCACAAAAGATGAGGACAGCACGTTTGTTCTGAGCCTCACAAAAAAATATGGACAAGGATAGGTCTGCTCTATTGAGGGCTGGCATCCGCAATTTGCAAACCGCAAAATGGACACGGTCGTGTGCATGAGCCTTAAGGTCCCCATCACACTTCTGTGATGACATCCGTGTTTGGTCTGTGTGTCCTTCTTTTTTAATTTTTTTATTTCAAGAGCATCTCCTACCAATGGTCTGTGAACATCAGGGACCAAACATGGACGGCATACGTGTTGTGGACGTTGTTTTCACATAGACTATAATGTGCGTAATCACGGACATAGGGCATGCTTCAGTGGTGAATACACACGTTAAAGTCAGTGGGTACGTGAGATTCACTGATTTGTGAAAGATATTGATGGCCTATCATCAGGCCTCTTTCACAAATCGATATTTTGCTGTATTTTCTCCAGCCAAAATTCCGGAACACTTGCCGGATTGCCGGATCCGGCATTAATTTCCATTGAAATGTATTAATGCCGGATCCGGTACCAAGTGTTCCGGAAAAAAATGATCCAGTTTCCCGGTCTGCGCATGTGCAGACCTTTGAATCTGTGAAAAAGATAAATACCGGATCCATTTTTCCGTATGACACGGATCCGGTATTGTAGTGCATTTGTCCGGATCCGGAAACAAATGATATCCGTTTGCATACGGATTTCCGGATCTGGCAGGCAGTTCCGACAACGGAACTTCCTGCCGGATTCTTCTAACGCTAGTGAGAAAAGTACCCTAAGGCTGGGTTCACACTTGAGCGTTTTACAGCGCGTTCAAACGCGCTGTAAAACGCTCAACACATGAAAACCAATGCTTCCCTATGGCCCTGGTTCTCACTTGAGCGTTTTACAGCGCGTTTGAACGCGCTGAAAAACGCCCTACGCTCAAAAAAGTTCTTGAGCTTCTTTGGGGCGTTTTGTCGCGCGTTTGCAGCCATAGGACACTGCTGTCAATCACACAAACGCGCGTAATACGCGCGTTGACTATAGACAAAAACACGTGACAAAATATGCGCGACACAAACGCGCGTTAAACGCGCATATCAAATATGCTCAGGTCTGAACCCAGCCTCAGTCTTGCTGCACACATACATTTCTATATTTTTTCTATAGCACATGCACTTTTTATGGGTTGTTTGTTTGTTTCTTGTTCAATTCAGATGTGTTTGGATGGTGTTTCCGGGTGTTTTTCCCCTATAGAGAAGGAAGTGAAAAATGTTTGAAAAAATGTCATCACTTCAGCATTCTGTGTTGCTGAAAATGCCGCAGACACAAAAAAAGGCACTAAATAGAAAAGAAAATGGCAGTAGCAAAAAGAAAAAAAAACATAAAATAGCAAATACTACTTCTTTTTTGGCAAAAGCTGACTGTGTACAAAATGGCGCTAAAACCTGTGTGTGAATCCAATCTTAGGGCTGTTTTGCACGAGCGAGTCCATTGCGGGAATCGTGCTCCGTGTGTGAGCGTGATCCTCCGTTCTGGACTTTTAGGAGCGCAGGGCATTATCATGATTTATAATGCTGTTTGCCTCTGCTTCTACAGAATCCTAGTGACATAAAGCTGTCAGTATGAGGTCAAGCAGAGACACACAGTATTAATGATAAATCATGATAAGGCTACATGCACACGACCGTATGTGTTTTGCGGTCCGCAAATTGCGGATCCGCAAAAAAAAAACGGATGACGTTCCGTATGGCATCCGTTTTTTTTGCGGATCCATTGTAATAATGCCTATCCTTGTCCGCAAACTAGAAAAAAATAGGACATGCACAATTTTTTTTGCGGAGCAATGGAACGGACATACTGATGCGGACAGCACACGGTGTGTTGTCTGCGTTTTTTGCGGACCCATTGAAATGAATGGGTCCGTATCCTATCAGCAAAAAAAACGGATCGGACACAGAAACAAAATACGGTCGTGTGCATGAGGCCTAATGCCGTGGGAGCGTGATTCCTGCAGTGGACTCGCTCTTGTGAAACAGGCCTTAGTGTATGTTCACAGAATGTCTTTTGCCATGGAACTTTGGCGCGGAAATCCACTCTGAATTTTTTTTCCAGTGGCCACGTGGTTTCTGACAACCATTCATTTAAATGGGAGGAAGCACTGAGGATCATGGAGTGGAGGCGTAAAGCCGTGACCCAGCCGAGAAGGGACTTCTCAGCGTGGCCATGGCTTTAAGCCGCCGCTCTGCGGTCCTCATTGCTTCCTCCCACTGGGAGGCAGAAAGGACACAGCTGCCAGTGGGATTTCAGTGACATTTTGGCGTGGCTGTCTGCGATAAAAATGCGAGAACCACACTGACATTGACCTCTGCTTCCCTGACAGGATCACACGGTATGATAATGATTTTTGTAAAGCTGTCCCTGCCAGACCTGTATCTACTGAATTACACAGGTGGCAATATGTCAGAACAAGTCAGTAGATTCCAGGTCTGGCGGGGACACGCCGTGTGATCCTGTGAGAACAGGAAATTACGCTGCCACATGCACCGTGTTTGTGTTTCTCACACTGAACACGCTTGCCTGTAACTAGGCTACATTGACACGGCAAAACGGTCCTTTTTTTTACGGCTGCTTTTTTCACTGATGCCTTTCTGAGAAATAGACATTAACAGTCACCTTCAATTGTTTGGGGGCTGTCCGTCCGTAAAAATGGACAAAATAGGACATGTCCTATTTTGTAAAGAAAAACAAACAAAAAAAACGGCTGTGTGAATAACCCCGTGGACTACCATTGTTCTTAAAATGGACATGTGACGGCCATTAAAAAAATGTAGCCTTAGGCCCCTTTCACACGAGCGTGACGGATTAGGTCCGGATGCGTTCAGGGTGCATTCAGTGAAACTCGCACTATTTTGCAAGCAAGTTCAGTCAGTTTTATCTGCGATTGCGTTCAGTTGTTCAGTTTTTTCCGCGCGGGTGCAATGCGTTTTGATGCGTTTTTCACGCGCGTGATAAAAAACTGAAGGTTTACAAACAACATCTCGTAGCAACCGTCAGTGAAAAACGCACTGCATCCGCACTTGCTTGTGAATGCAATGCGTTTTTCACTGAAGCCCCATTCACTTCTATGGGACCAGGGCTGCGTGAAAAATGCAGAATATAGAACATGCTGCGATTTTCACGCAACGCAGAACTGATACGTGAAAAACAACGCTCATGTACACAGACTCATTGAAATAAATGGGTCAGTATTCAGTGCGGGTGCTATGCGTTCACGTCACGCATTGCACCCGTGCGGAAAACTCGCTCGTGTGAAAGGGGCCTTATAGAGGTTAGGCTGGGTTCACATCATGTCTTTTCCATCCGTTTAACATAATGCCTGAGACAAATGCCATACAGTGGCATCCGTTCACCATAGAGTTCCATTTAAAAAAAAAGGTATATTTTAACGTATACATTTTTTACCAGATAGAAAATCGCGGTGTGCGTGTATGTTAAACAGATGGCAAAATCATGATATGAACCCACCCTTAAAGCGTTATTCCAGTTTTAGCAAACACATTTTATTATATGATATATTTATTTTTTTGGTATGATGAACAGTTAGGGTCCATTCACACGTCCGTAACGTTTTTTAGTCGGATCCGCAAAACACGGACAGCGGCAATGTGCGTTCCGCATTTGCGGACCGCACATTGCCGGCAGTAATAGAATATGCCTATTCTTGTCCGCAATTGCGGACAAGAATAGGACATGTTCTATTTTTTTCGGGAACGGAATTGCGGACGCGAAAGTGCGGGTCCGCAATTCCGTATCCGGGCAGCACATCGTGCAATGAATGGGTCCGCAATTTCGTTCCGCAGGCTGGGTGCACACGTGACTGAATACCTGCAGATTTGCCGCAGTAGATTTTTGTGTCACAAATCCGCAGCATTGTACAGTACCAGCATAGCGGATGAGATTTCTTAAAATGCAGATTTTTAAATCCACAGTCGATTTAAGCCTCATGCACAAGACCGTATGCGTTTTGCAGTTGGCAAATGGCAGATCCGCAAATCACGGATCCTGGCCATGTGCATGTTTACACCTGTAGAAATGCCCCATCCTTGCCCACAAAATGGACGAGAATAAGACATGTTCTATCTTTTTAGCGAGGCCACGGAATGGTGGTGTTTTGAAATGAATGATTCTAGCCTCATTTTGTAAATAGATCAGAGAGAACAATAGTACTGTACATAACTGGTTAAAAGTCGACAGAGAAGCGCAAATTATGTTTTTCCGTAAGCAAAAATAATAATGTAGAAGATGTGTTCACACAAAAAAATTGCAAATAATTTAGTGTAGTAAAATCAAAAAGACATTTATTTAGCTTTTTTGTTTTATAGGACAAAAATATCCCACCGCTGGTGTACTTTATTATTTTGAAGGCACATTTGGAGTCTGCGTTGTGTGACCTACAGAATGCCGCAGCCATCAGGGCGGTAAGTATACAAATATATATTTTGGCATTGGGGCTGGGAATAGGCCTTCAGATTGCAGCTTCCTAGCTTAGACCCACAGCTCACGCCTCCTTGGGTTGGGCCCCTGTTGTTGGATTACAGCTCCCAGCATGCTGTACTAGATTATGGTAGTAGTTCCATTTCCTCTTAAATAATATAGGCTGCAAAACCAGCCTTTTAATATCTTCTAATGAGCCATACGTTCTTCTGGCTTCTCTATCCCCAAGGGCCCTTGCACACGACCGTATGCCCTCCGAGATACACGGTCCGTGAGCGGCCTTGATCGTGCGTATGGGAGTACACAGCATCATAGATTACAATGATGCTGTGCACGTCGGACTGCCCGTGGGACTATTGTCCTGCACTCATAAGATCATATGAGTGCAGGACAATAGCCCCGGTGGCGGCCTGATCTGCACAGCATCATTGTAATCTATAATGCTGTGTACTCCCCTGTGCACAATCAATGCCGCTCCGGGACATATGGCCGCTCACGGACCGTATGTTTTGGGGGGCATATGGTCAGGGCCCTTAGAGAGATAAGTCTCCCCCCCCCAGCGGTGTCTGGAGGCAGCTTACTTCCCTCTCAGAACACATGCACACTCAGCCGAGTGCATGGGGCAGCCGAGGTAGCAGTCAGCTGACTCTTGAAAACCCGACCGTGTATCTCTGAGGGCATACGGTCGTGTGCAAGAGGCCTAAGGGTACGGCCACACGGTCAGGTTTCTGATGCAGTTTTGGTACCAAAAGAGGAAGTCGTACCCTTCCTTTCTACTTTCTTTCCTTTTATGATCCACTCCTGATTTGGGTTCCAAAGCTGCATCAGAAAACCTGACCGTGTGGCTTCATGTAAACGGCCATGTCCATATTTCAGTCTGGAAAATACAGATATCTTCTTTGTACATTCTGTATTTTTCTCACAACCATCAGTAGAAAGGACTGTTGCGATACTCGATACCATTCGGTAACACACATTTTATGGAATGTCCGGCCCATAATAGAACAGTCCTATCCTATTTTTTGGGGAAGACAAGGTGATAAAAAAAATGGCGAATCATGTATTTATTTATTTTTCCTCTTACGACGTTCACCGCATAGGAGATATTTTTCAATATTTTAATAGTTTGGACTTTTTTGGACGTGGCGATATGTAATGCGTTTATTTTTTTATTGTTTATTTATTTTATATGTAAAATTAGAAAAGGGGGTGAATTAAACTTAATATTTTTATGTTTTTAAAAAACATTTTTATTTTTATTTTATTTTATTTTTTACTTTTTATTTAATAACTAATAAGAGGTGCGGCACCTGAGGAGTTAATTGCCACGGTTCGGCGGATCACAGCGCCGTGTCATAGAGGGCGGGTGCCGGGTATGTGATACCGCGGTGCAACCCTAAATAGGACAAGTAGAATCATAGAGGCCTAAGGCCTCTTTCAGATGAACAAGACGGATTGTGTCAGGATCTGTTCAGGAAAAAACGGATGGTTTTGCACGCAAGTTCAGTCAGTCTTGTCTGCGATTACGTTCAGTGTACTGTCCGCATCAGTATGTCCGTTCCATAGCCCCGCAAAAAAAAAAAAATATAGAACATGTCCTTTTCTTGTCCATTTTAGGCATTGTTTCTGTATTTCCGTTGTTCCGTTCAAAGATAGAACATGTCCTATTATTGTCCTCATAACAGACAAGGATAGGACTGTTCTATCAGGGGCCAGCTGTTCTGTTCTGGAAAAAACGGAATGCACACGGACGTCCATCCGTATTTTTTGCGGACCACAAAATACTGAAAAACCATATGGTCGTGTGCATGAGGCCTTATTATGTAGATAGGGGATACATTTCTAATTTGGCACATCCCCTTTAGTCCTCTCGCACACGGCCGTTGCCCTGCCGTGGCCGTATTGCGGCCCACATTCAGCGGGTCCGCAATATACAGGGCACTGGCTTTGTGCATTACGCATCACAGATGCGGACCCATTCACTTGAATGGATTCCGCAAATCCGGAGATGCGGTGCAGAACGGAAGCACGGAACTACGGAGTGCTTCCGTGGGGTTCCGTTCCGCAAAAAAATAGAACTTGTTCTATCATTTTACAGAATGGACGGATCGCGGACCCCATTCAAGTGAATGGGTCCGCGATCTGCATGCAGCTGCCCCACGGTCTTTGCCCGTGCATTGCAGACCGCAATTTGCGGTCCGCAGCAAAAGGCCCGGCCAGCACACGGTCATGTGCAAGAGGCCTTAAGGTAAGGCCGAATGCACACGGCCATGAGCGGTCCGTGGTATCTCGGCCTGGCATCCTGCTGACAGCAGGAGTTCATGGCGTCATTGGTTGCTATCACGCCGTGCACTTCATGCCGCCGCTGCACTACAGTAATACACTCGTATAGATCATACGTGTGCATTCGGCCTAAGGAAAAGCTCATTGGTTGCCCTTGGGGAACATTTGCACCTTTCTTTGATCTAAGTAATTCATTTTGATTGGCGCCAAGTACATTTAGCTCTCATACATGAAAACATGTCCCTTCTTATTTCTACAGATGCTTCATGGCCAAACTGGATTTCTCCATTGGATTGTTTGTATGTGGAATCAGCTTCATGACTACATATGTATTGAAACATCTAGCCATCAACATGTGGCTCTTCTGGATGCAGGTAACCAGGACACACTGTATATCTACCAGAAAGCTTCTGGACGTTCTGGCTGAGAGTCTATGACCAATAATCTAAGCGAAGGCTGAGACACTTTATGCTCTGTGGTCCAAAGATGGGCAGATGTATCACATGGCTATCACTATGCAACTACTATCATGTAGGTTCAGGGTCAATGGTAGCTTACAGTCTCGGTAAAAACGCTAATTACTACAGCCATCTTCCCTATGGGGAAGAAGATAGGTAAGCCCTCTTTCACACCAGCGTGACGGATTAGGTCCGGATGCGTTCAGTGAAACTCGCACCATTTTGCAAGCAAGTTCAGTCAGTTTTGTCTGCGATTGTGTTCAGTTGTTCAGTTTTTTCCGTGCGGGTGCAATGTGTTTTGATGCGTAAACTGAAGGTTTACAAACATCTCTTAGCAACCATCAGTGAAAAACGCATTGCAACCGCACTTGTTTCCGGATGCAATGCGTTTTTCACTGAAGCCCCATTCACTTCTATGGGGCCAGGGCTGCGTGGAAAACGCAGAATATAGAACATGCTGCGATTCTCAGGCAACACGGAAATGATGCGTGAAGAAAAAACAACGCTCATGTACACAGACCCATTGAAATGAATGGGTCAGGATTCAGTGCGGGTGCTATGCGTTCACGTCATGTGTTCTCTGTCCCATATGGAAACTTTGGGGTAGATTTATAATTTAAATGTGCTGGAATTCTAGCTTAATTTGAAAAAAAATAATAATTATGATTTGCACCACATTTATTTCAGGGGAAAGGGTTGAGACAAAGGGGTGTCAAAATATGGCCACAAATTGGTGCAAACTATTGGAGTTAGACAGTGTTTAAAGATGTACCAACTTCATTAGAGCCACTTTGATACATTTTGTACATTTTTGGACTCATTCACACGACCGTATGGAAATGGAATACTCACGGAGTTCATTTAGTTTTTTTTGCGGACCCATAGAAATGAATGGTTCCGTATATGGAACGCAAAAAACAGCCTGTATACGGAATGCAAAAAACGTTCGTATGAACAAGCCCTAATAGTGTTGAGCGAACTTGTGTTTTAAGTTCGGCGTCTAAAGTTCGGAATCAGGTTATCGAAGAATCGATTATTGATTCCGCTACCACGGACCACAATGGAATTCGGAATCCATATCGGGATTCTTCGATAACCCGAAGCCGAACTTTAGACGCCAAACTTAAACCACAAGTTCGCTCAACACTACTCTCTAAGGGCTCATGCACACGAACGTATTTTCTTTCCGCTTCCGTTCCTTTTTTTTTGCTTTCCGTTCCGTTCACTTCAATGGAGCTGTAGGAAATACAGAAGTTACTCCGTGTGCATTCTGTTTCCGTTTGTCCGCATGGCCGTTCTGCAAAAAAGTAGTGCATGTCCTATTATTGTCCGCAAATCACGGTCCAAGGCCCCATTCAAGTCAATGGGTCCGCAAAAAATACAGAACGCACAGGGAACACATCCGTATGTCATGCGTATTTTGCGGATTCATACTGTAGAAATTCTATGCCCAGCCCATATTGCTCATGTGTTTGGTGATTAATAAGTTACTGTTTCTGTATGCGATCCGCAAAAAAAGGATCAAATACGGAAACCATACGGATATGTTTTGTGCAATAACGGAAGAGGACTTAAATTGGGGAAAAAAAAATACGGAACATCAGATCAGTGAAAAACGGACTGCAAAACAACAACAATAGTGATGAGCGAACTTGTTTTCAAGTACAGGTTCGGATTATCTAAGAATCCCGTTATGGATTCCGCTACCACGGACCATAACGGAATTCTATGACGGCATGCTCCACCGAAGCCTGTAAGAGGCATTCCGTATCGCATTCTGTCACAATAGAAGTCTATGCTGGCCATTATTGCTATTTTGACAGAATGCGATACGGAATGCCTCTTACAGACTTCGGTGGAGCATGCCGTCATAGAATTCCGTTATGGTCCGTGGTAGCGGAATCCATAACGGGATTCTTAGATAACCCGAACCTGTATGCCGAACTTGAAAACACAAGTTTCCTCATCACTACTCTCTATTCTAAAGGTCCACATACACATTGTTGGGCGAACACACCGAGAACAATGGTTTCAACCAATAGTTTAAGGCCTCTTTCACACTACCGTTTTTTTTTTCCGTTTTGCGGGCCGTTTTTTGCATTCCGTATACGGTACCATTCATTTAAATGGTTCTGGAAAAAAAAATGAGTGTACTCCGTATGCATTCCGTTTCCGTATTTCCGTTTTTCCGTTACGTTAAAAGATAGAACATGTCCTATTATTGCCCGCAAATCACCTTCCGTGGCTCCATTCAAGTCAATGCAAAAAAAAACGGTACACATACGGAAATGCATCCGTATGTCTTCCGTATCCGTTCCGTTTTTGCGGAACCATCTGTTGGAAATGTTATGCCCAGCCCAATTTTTTCTATGTAATTACTGTATACTGTATATGCCATACGGAAAAACGGAAATACAACAGAAACAAAAAAAACGGAACAACGGATCCGTGAAAAACGGACCGCAAAACACTGAAAAAGCCATACGGTAGTGTGAAAGAGGCCTAATGTGTACAGGGAGCCCCCAACTTGTTCCAACATGGGGTATTGTTAGGAGAGAGAAGGATCAGGCAAAGTAAATATTTTTTTACCCAAACCTTTTGTTCTCTGAGAAGTATCTGATAGCAGCTTTCTGCTCTCCCCCATTGACAACACATGCACACTCAGCTGAACTGAATTGAAGCTTAATCAGGTGAAGGACCGTTTGGCTGACAGCTGTCTAAGGCTACTTTCACACGAGCGTTCGGAGCGGATCCGTCTGATGTTTCATCAGACGGATCCGCTCCGATAATGCAGACGTTTGCATTATTACTTAGAAAATTTTCTGTCAGAAAGTAGCCTGAGCGGATCCGTTCAGACTTTACATTGAAAGTCAATGGGGAACGGATCCGCTTGAAGATTGAGCCATATGGTGTCATCTTCAAGCGGATCCTTCCCCATTGACTTCCATTATAAGTCTGGACGGATCCGCTCGCCTCCGCACGGCCAGGCGGACACCCGAACGCTGCAAGCAGCGTTCAGGTGTCCGCTCACTGAGCGGAGCGGAGGCTGAGCGCTGGCAGGCGGATGCATTCTCAGTGGATCCGCCTCCACTGAGAATGCATTAGGGCCAGACGGATGCGTTCGGGGCCGCTCGTGAGCCCCTTCAAACGGAGCGCACGAGCGGACACCCGAACGCTCGTGTGAAAGTAGCCTAATGGGTATGGCCATCTTAGGGCTCATGCACACGACCGTTGTTTGGGTCCGCATCCGAGCCGCCGTTTTGACTGCTCGGATGCGGACCCATTCACTTCAATGGGGCCGCAAAAGATGCGGACGGCACTCCGTGGGCTGTCCGCATCCTTGGCTCCGTTCCGCGGCCCCGTTAAAAAAATATAACATGTCCGCAGATGTCCTATTCTTGTCCACGCTTTGCAGACAAGAATAGGCATTTATATTGCCGTCTTCCGTTCCGCAAATTTGTGCAAAAAACTGACGCAAATTTGCGCAAAAAACGGCACGGCCGTGTGCATGAGGCCTTAGGTTTACACTGCCACGTGTTACTGTTAGTTGTCCAATAATGCTATAGAGCAGCCATGGCCAACCTGCGGCTCTCCAGCTGTTGTAAAACTACAACTCCCACCATGCCCCGCTGTAGGCTGATAGCTGTGGACTGTCCGGGCATGATGGGAGTTGTAGTTTTGCAGCAGCTGGAGAGCCTCAGGTTGGCCATCCCTGCTATAGAGCATTGGTTTTCAACCTGTGGCCATCCAGCTGTTTCAGAACTAAAACTTCCAGCATGCCCATACAGCTAGAGGCTAAGCTGTAGTTTTGCGGATAGCAGAGAGCTGCAGGTTAGACACTACTGCTCTCGAGCATGCTGGGAGTTGTAGAGACCACTGTGTAGAGATACTGAAAGCAAGAGCTGTTTTTGCATCTAAATCACGTGTTGCATATTCTGCGTCGGCACTATAATAGAAAATGCCTTTTCTTGTCCGGGAATGGAATTGTGGATCTCGAAATGCGGACAGCACATAGCATCCGTTCCGGCCCCATTGAAAATGAATGGGTCCGCAAAACCCGGAACGGATCCGGGAAAAAATTGCTGACGTGTGAATGGACCCTTAGTAGTAGAACAGTGTCTGGATTTCATACGACTTTCTGAAGGAAGCTTATTCTCGGGATTTTCTCTTATGTTCAGAGATGTTAGCAGCTTGTTTGATTCTTGCATTAGGTGCCTGTTGCATAATAGGTTCTGTGTTATATGAACTTCAGCATATGACACGTTGTGTTCGCTTTGATGCCCTCTGGTGGTCACAGCCCTGTACTGCACTCTCATTTTTCTGAGCAAGCAGCAGTTGGCAATACCATTGAGGCTGCACAGAGGGTAGAGCTGCCCTCACGTAAATGCAAAGGTTTCGCTCGATTGGCCCCCCCCTGGGTAGACTCCTATTCATGGGAATGACTGCGGTGCGGACGCAAGCTGTTCAGGCCTCGCTTAGACTGCTTTACTTCCACATTGTGGTTGTGAGGCTTTGATGTCCTTGGTGTCCTCCCCTGGGGGTTACGTGGACTCATCCTGGTGTGGGGAGAGGGGAGGGGGTGTTGCAGGAGCTCACATTAGTGCAGCTTGTGTGTGGTTAGTGCAAAGCTGGAATATGATTCAGAGACAGCAGCAATGATCTGCGTTGTCTCTGTGCTGAGATCTGCAGCTTTTCTCTCGCCAGCACACAGGAGCCCCCCTCGTCTGCCTGTAAGTACACGCTTTGCCTTTAATAGGGCTTCCTTACACATTTGCTGTGGGTACACGCCTTCCACCTCTATTGTTTTGGAATTTCCCTCCATGCCAGCCTGCCATGCTTAGGAACCTCCCCACCAACCCCCAATTCTGCTGCAAAAGTGTAAGCTCTGCAGACTAGCCCCCCTACCCACCCCCTTTTCACTTTTTGCATGATGCCTACTCATGAATAGACTTTTTTTTTAACTACGCATTTATGTAACTTTTTTTCTTTTTTTAAGATCTTATAGATTTGTATTTTTATTTTTTTCCTGTATTTTTTTTATTTTTTATATTACAGCATGACATGCCCTGGCGTGATTGTCATTATTATTATTCATTATTAAAGCGCCATTCATATGATGAGGGGTATACATACATAATACAGACAATTGCACTGAGCATGAACAAGACGAGTTACAGACTGGTACAGAAGGAGAGAGGGGCCTGTCTAATCTTTTAGGTTTTGTTCCTATCCCAGAATGGGTTTTGTTTTATGTTTTTTTTTAATAATACTCTTTATATTGTGTCCTGCAGCAGAACATATTTTTACGTTCCATTTAGGAAATACAACTCTTATGTAACAGTTGTAAGTGAGGTACCAGTTTGTTTTGTTTTTTTGCTAATATAGTATTTAAAATATTTTTGGAGCAAAGGAATGTGAAACGAGCTTGAGAGAGGGCAGGTTGGTGGCGGCATAAGCGGGCACATTGGCTGAATGGTATGAGGGCAGGCTGGGTTTTTTGCCTAATGTACTGTGACCTCGTGGTTGGTGTCTAATGTGATAGAATGACAGACTACGGCACTGTGCGCTTTGTTTTCCATTAGCACAATGAACCCCCTGCCTGCAGATTACCAGGACACCCCTGGATTGTATAGAAACAGGAGATAATTATTCCGTAGAGATTGTCAAGGCCGCTCCGTATAATGACCGGAACGGTGACGGCTTTAATCCAAAGTGTATTGTGTTGGGATCCTTCCACGCAGGGTTGTGACATATGTTGCACTGTAATGGGAAGGGATTAATTTAGAGAAAATATGATATTTTTTTGAAAGTGTCCTAATCTAGAAGTGTTTCGGATGGTAAACTGTTTGAACTGTTACAGTATCCTACATGTCCTGCATTTCTATTGGATTGTAAGCTCTTCTGTACAGCGCTGTCATTCTGTGTTATACGTCAAGTTCTTGATCTCTCCGAATAGGCTGACCCCTTGTAAATGTAAGGGAACTGATCTGCAGTGTCAGATGGAAGGGTTCTAGATCATGCATGCAATGCCGCGTGAGTCGGTTGAAATTCTACGATTATAGGTGTGTGCTTCACTGCAGGCGTCCAGTACAGGCTGCTGCAGTGCTGTTTTATGGCATCCTCCTGTCTATTGAATGCTAAGGCAAGTGCTCCTGCAGTGTGGGAGTCAGCTCCAGCCCCTATCTGTAAGCAGAAGCATGCTGCACTGAGCTGTAGGCAGCAGCATGCTTGTTTTGCATTGTGCCTGTGGGCTCCGCCAGGACTACATTACCCTGCATGCTTTGCACTCTCCCCCCCTCTCCCCTCTGTGATGTCACGCCCCTCCCTAGGTTGTTTGTGTTGTGCGCGGGAGGCTCTTTGGTGCATTCCTGGTGTGTGGCTCCCTCTAGTGGTCAGCGCTGCGGCTGCTGACAGTGTGCTTTTATTTATAGTGTCAACATATCCTGCAGGGTTGTACAGTAGAGAACAAAGACTAGTGCTTATGCTAAGCTCAGTGTGCTGAGGTGCTCAAGAAAATCGAGGGCCGGGAAGTTTTACTTGATGTGTCTGAAGGCTCGTGCTGGAAAATCATTGAAATTCGCCAGATCCTCTGAGAGTATTACTAGTCCTACACTGACCCATATAGAGAGAGAGAGAAGGAAATTGTGGCATGCTCCATCTTGAGCTGCGGTACCATACGGCGGCACCATATGGCAGCACACAGTATGCCTACCGGGCTGTAATCCTACATGTTGGTATACCATGTGAATGGACAGTTTAGACGTACTGTATCTGCTGCTGAAAACATGTACCGCGTGTTGTGCTTTATTTTTTATTTTTATTTTTTTTGGCCTGTATATGGTTGTTTAAAAAATTTCTGTGTTCTGGTGCTGCGGGAGCCTGACGTATCCCGGATGCAGAAAGGACACTCCCTTTGGCATATGTTCGCCCATCAAAGTGTATGGGCATGTCGGGAGAGCTTGTGTTGGCAGACCATAGGTTGATGCCGTAAGCTGCATATGTAAGGGTTTCCCATTATGGAATTGCACTGCTGTATGGATGCAGTAAGGAACAGCCGTAGTGTTATTGGCCTAACGTACAGATAAAAGGCGTCTCGCAGGCCAGAGCCTAGTGATTAACATTCCCAGGCTGTGGCGCAATGCCATACAGGTGTGTATGTGTGCACTGTAGCCACCCACAGCCGCACCACTGTGTGCACTGAGTACAGGCACAGTCCTCCGCCTGCAGCACTGACTGTGTTATGTGCATGTAAGCTCACCGTGGATGGGATTGTTTGCTCCCAATCCAATCAGTGCTATGATATTTGACTATCTAAAGCCCATCACGTTAAAGGAACCTACACTGCCAGTGATTTTTCCATATGGATAATTGCTCCCAGTACTGTAAGGGCTCATTCACATGTCCGTGTCGGTGCTCAAATCCGTGAGAAGGTGGTCAGTGATGCATTCGTGAAGGATCCATGTTGGGTCCGTGTGTCCGTTTTTTGCTGTCCGCGTGCCATCCGTGTTTCACTGTCCCTGCACAGCTGAAAAATTAATTTTCAAAGCATCTCTTCCTA
The DNA here is from genome assembly GCF_905171765.1 of Bufo bufo. Lineage (NCBI taxonomy): Eukaryota > Metazoa > Chordata > Amphibia > Anura > Bufonidae > Bufo > Bufo bufo. The sequence goes on along the minus strand of NC_053394.1, from coordinate 277,252,475 downwards.
ATGATCCGTGAAACACGACCCATAGACTATATTGGGCGTGATGGATCCGTGAACACGGAAAAAATAGAGCATGCATCCGTGCTATAAACAGACCCACGGACTGTGCTAAAACACTGATATCTGAATACACACATTAAAATGAATGGGGACGTGTGCTGTGCACGGAGAACACAGACAGCACACATCCGTGGAACACTGACGTGTGAATGAGGCTTAAAGGTATATTCGGATGGAGCAGTTGGGGTGCGGTTCTTATGGGCTGTTTCACACGAGTGGATGCCGTGCGTGACATCCGCTGCGTGAATGACAGCGAAGACCCGATGCGGACAGCAGAGACACGGAGCATTAACATGATTGATAATGCTCCGTGCCTCTCTGTGATCTCTTTACTACAAAATCACAGTGAGATGAAGTTGTCACCGTGATTTTGTAGTAAAGAGATCACAGAGGCACGGAGCATTATCAATCATGTTAATGCTCCGTGCTTCTGCTGTCCGGAACAGGGCTTGGCTGTTATTCACGCAGCGGATGTCACGCACGGCATCCGCTCGTGTGAAACAGCCCTTATTTGGTCAGTTATTTCCATCAGTTATTGTGAGCCAAAACCAGTAGTGAAGCCTACACAGAGATAAGGTATAATGGAAAGATCACTTGAATCGGTCCGCAATCTACAGAGCAGAAGTCCACGGAAGCACTACAGAGCGCTACCGGGGGATTTTGGTGCGTGCCTCCGCACCACAAAAAATAGAATGTTTTATTTGTTCGCGGTGCAGACTGAATGTTGTGGATCGCGAATCCATTAAAGTGATCAGGTCCTCCTACGCAAACGGCGAGCACACGGCCAATGCCCGTGCGTTGCTGACCACTATTTGCTGCCTGCTGCATGGGCCGCACACGTTCATGCGCATGAGCCCTTACAGGTAAAAACGCATCAAGGACTGCAACCCAACCAGTACACTTAAATATACCCCAAATCTGAGAGCTTGTGAAAATTGGATATGCCTTTCTGGTTGTGGAAGTCCCGATGATCCCTAGAATTGTGTGCGGGGAAGGGGCTGCAGTTTTTTTTTTCTTCAAAGCACTGCTTCTGTCTAAGGCCTCTTGCACACAAAGCTTGTGTGGCCGTATTGCGGCCTGCAACTTGTTCTATTTTTTTTTTGGCGGTGCGGAGGCACGGACAGAAACACAGCGGAAGCACTCCGTAGTGCTTCTGTGGTGTTCTGATCTGTGCTTCCGATCTGCATCTCCGTGATTGCGGACCCATTCAAGAGATGGGTCCGCATCCGTGATAGTCTTTGTTGTAGTTCCAGTACTCAGAGTAGACTTGGGTCCATGCTGTCTAGAGAAACTTGTGAAGTGTTCTCTGGATAGGTGGGGGGGGTCTCCGAGGTTGGACCCCGCCAATCATAAAGTTTAGGGGTTAAATAACACCTTTTAGGGGTTAAATAAATTACTGGGTTTTCTATAATTAGAGATTGTAAGGCTGGGTTCACACCTGAGCGTTTTACAGCGCGTTCCTACGCGCTGTAAAACGCTCAACAGGCAAGAACCAATGTTTCCCTATGGGAATGGTTCTCACCTGAGCATTTCACAGCGCGTACGATCGCGCTGTAAAACGCCTGACGCCCCAAGAAGTACAGGAGCTTCTTTGGGGCGTCTTGTCGCGCGTTCCTGTACATAGACTTCCGGGAACGCACGACAATGGGCGTTCGCTTGTTCCGGAGCCGCGTCTGTAAACGCGCATAAAATCGCGCATACAGAGCGCTCCATCCCGTACGCTCAGGTCTGAATGCAGCGTAAGAGTCTGTCCACACAGTCGGGTTTCCTGATGCGGTTTTGGAAGTCGTATCTGTCCTTTAGGCCTCTTGCACACGACCGTATGGCTTTTTCAGTATTTTGCAGTCTGCAAAAAACAAATCCGCAAAAAATACGGATGACGTCCGTGTGCATTCCGTCTTTTGCGGAACGGCTGGCCCCTGATAGAACAGTACTATCCTTGTCCGTTATGCGGACAATAATAGGATGTGTTCTATCTTTGAACGGAAATACAGAAACGGAAGGCATACGGAGTACCTTTTTGCGGATCAATTGAAATGAATGGTTCCATTTATACGGTCGTGTATAGGTGTACACTAAGTATCCCTGTCATTTAGGATAAGATGATTCCATCACACTGGGAGCACCCATAGCAACCATATCTGGTTGCCATGGGCAACACCTTTGCTTTTTCGTTGCACTGGTTTTTCTAAATCCCCTCCACGGCTGCTTTTTTTTTTTTTTTTAACAGTGTATGACAGGGATGCTCAGTCTGCGGCCCTCCAGTTGTTGCAAAACTGCAAGGCCCCTCTCACATGAGTGAGTTTTTAGTGCGTGTGCGATGCGTAACGTGTTCGCATAGCACCCGCACATTCATTCCAATGGGTCTGTGTACATAAGCGCGTTGTTTTTCACGCATCACTTCTGCGTTGCGTGAGAATCGCAGGACGTTCTATATTCTGCATTTTTCACGCATTTGCCCCATAGAAGTGAATAGGGCTGCGTGAAAAACGCAGTGCGGATGCAATGCATTTTTCACTGATGGTTGCTAGGAGATGTTGTTTGTAAACATTCCGTTTTTTATCACGCACGTGAAAAACGCATCAAAACGCATTGCACTTGCGCGGAAAAAACTGAATAACTGAAGGCAATCGCAGACGAAACGAACTGAACTTGCTTGCAAAATGGTGCGAGTTTCACTGAACGCATCCGGACCTAATCCGTCACACTGGTGTGAAAGGGGGCCTAACTCCCAACATGTCCTGATAGCTGTAGGCTGTCCGGCATGCTGGGAGTTGTAGTTCAGCAACCGCTGGAGGGCCGCAGGTTGGGCATCCCTGGTGTGGAGAAATTATGTACATACATAATCATTTTCCATGACTGTTGACCAACTTTTCCATCTTGACCTGAAAGGTTGTTTTTTTTGCCCACCATAATAGGATGTGGCCCACAGACATAGTGATGAACGTGTTTCACCCAGCGTGTTGTTCAGTACAGACAGGCGCTGCCTCTTTTGGCTTGAACTTTGCCCCTTCCATAAAATGCTCTCGCTGTTCCTCCACTTGGTAATTGCAGTAAAATAATTATTCATGACGTGAGATAGGAGTCTAAGGCCTCGTTCACGTTGGACTTCCATGGGAAATCTGTCGTATTTCATCCAGGTTTTTTGCGCTCCATGTGTCATCCGTGTTCCACGGACACTGCTGACCAGAAAATTAATTTCCAGAGCATCTCCTACCAGTGGTCCGTGAAAAACCACTGACAGAACATGGATGCCATCTGTGTTGTGTCATTGTTTGTTTTTACAGACCCGTGGGTGTGTTTGGTGCACGAACTTTCAGATGAGCGAGTGTCACGCTGTGGACTCGCAGCTCCCGCCCTGAACTTCCAGCACTGCTGGGGTCACATAGCATTATATTAGTTTATGATGCTATGTAATCCTTATAGAGGTCTGGAATGTACTGGATAACACCGACATAATACATTCCAGAACTGAAGGGTTACATAGCATCATAAATGAATATAATGCTATGTGACCCCGGCAGTGCTGGGAGTTCAGGACGGGAGACTGTGCTGCAAGTCCAGAGCGTGACACTTGCTCGTCTGAAAGCGACCTTAAAGTCAGAGTGCTTGTGCTGTCCGAGATTCACTGAAGTGTGAACGAGGCCTTAGGCCTCGTGTACACGACCCGTAACTGGCCCGGGAAACGCGGTCTATGTGACGCTGCCTCTCCCGGGCCGACCGTGGCTCCCCTGACCCGAGCTGACTGTAGTGATAGTCAATAACTGATCGCCGATCTGTTGCACTGTACTCACATCATCCTGTGAGTACACAGCAACAGCCGCACAATCACAGAGAGATTGCGGGTCATAAAGCACTGATACAGTCAGCTCGGGTCAGGGGAGCCGCGGTTGGCCCGGGAGATGCAGCGACTCCATGGTCTTTGTTTCCCCGGACCAGTAACGGTCGTGTACACGAGGCCTAAGGCTACTGTTAAATCTGTGTTCTGTTTTTCAAAATGCAGAATCCACGCAGCCGTTATCCGTGTTTTGCGGACTGCAAAACAACCAACGGTGGTGTGCATGAGCTCTTATTCACACGTCAGTGATTGTGAGCCAAAACCAAGAGTGCAGCCCACACAGATATGAGGTATAAGCGAAAGCTCTGCACCTGTTCTCTGTGTAGAGCCGCACCTGGTTTTGTCTCACAGTCACTAATGGCAATCACTGACCGAACTCTGACGTGTGTTAAAGTGGCCTAAGCCTGGCCTCGCACATGTTTCAGATTTGTATGCAGAAAATCTGCACTATTTATCGCGGTTTTGGTGCGGATTTTCTCTTTAAAAACCTCCATTAAAGTCTGTGCGGAAAAACCACTCTACACAAGGTGCCGAATCACACAAATAATTGACATGCTGCCGCATGGAAGAATAAAGCAAAGATTATTAGACCTACAGTAGAATAGTCTAATAAAATAGTCCAGTGTGTGATAATCCAGAAAGTCTAATGATTGAGGCCTCCGCCGAAAGGGCTACCTCAGGACAGTAAGGACGCCATCACACACCGCGGATTTTGTTGCAGAAATCTCCATGACTGAAAATCGCTTCCATTCACCTGAACGAGGCTTGCAGAAATCCATGTGCTTGCCGCCCTGTTCAAAAGAATGGAACTGGTTTTCAGTCACAGAAATTGCTGCAACAAAATCGCCAGCGTGTGAAGGCGTCCGTTCTGTCCTGAGGTAATCCTTTTGGCGGAGGCCTTTAATTGAAGCTTCTACACCCCCAATGCAAAGTCTGCAATTAAGGGTTCCCACATACCATGTGGCATTTGGGCCCCCTGAGGCTCCAGGGCCTGGGTGCGTGACTACCCCTGCGTTTTGGTATCTAGCTACCCCCGTTTATCTCCATATGGTCGTCACAAAGTTAATTTACGCCTTGTTGGTAGCTTACAGGCTGTCAGCGCCAAATGAGGCAAAGTTTCTGGACAATTTTAGCTTGTGTGAATGGTTTCTCCTGGAAAGTGGTCATGGCTGAGGAGAGTACCCAGCCCCTTCTTTTACTAACACAATGGAGGCTTGTCACCCTGATAAACACAGCAGGGAGAGAACTGCGGCAATTGTATTACTCCATGTCCTCATTGTGCAATAGACTTCTGATTCGCAGTACTCTGGGCTCATTCTGTGTGCTGCGCTGTCGTCCCTCGGGTTGTCCACACGGGGGAGCCTGGGAGCAGCCGCCTTTAGTGTCAGTCCCCTCCTCTCCACACTTCCTCCCCCCGATCTATTAGAGTCTCCACCTCCCCCTCCCTCGCAGTCTTCCTCTCCGTCCGTCTCTGTGACGGCGCCATTTTGCCCCTCTCCTCCCCAGGATCCGGCGATAGATCGGGGGGGTCACTGCAGCACCCCCGTACCCCGCTGGGCCGCTCGGGGAGCCTCTGGGGCCGTTTTCTTCCTCTTGGGGCTCGGTGCATTCTGTTCTGGGAACTCTTGACTAGAAGCACGTTACATTTTTTTTATTACCCCCCCGACCTTCCCTATTGCCCCCCTGTGGGGGGGGGGGGACGTCGACACAGAAGAATTTTGTTGGGTAGTAAGGCCTCCGAGTGCAGGAGGGGCCCCTGGCTGGACTGCTGGACCCTCACACTTTCCTCCGCGAGCTGCATCCTGTGTAAGTCTCCTTTTCATTCTCCTCTCCCCGCCTTTAACCCCTTCCCGTCCCGCTCCGACTTTAAATGCCCTTATTTAAATAGCTCTTAAAGGGCCCGGGCCCTGTGTGGTTCCCTCCAGTAACCCTTGGCGTGCCGCCGCCCTGGCTGGCGGGGGAGGAGGGCTGATGCCTGTTTTGTTTGCCTGTAGTAGTAGTCCAGGAGTAAGTCCTGGAGGTATAGATCACAGCTGGATTTCTGGGGCTGTCATGTGACAGATGGAAGTGTGGTTAGCATTGCCGCCTGCCCAGTGAGGCCACTGTCCCCCCCTGCTTGCTCCATCTTGCTGATTAATAAGGCTTTGCAGTCCTTGGCAGCCTTGCCCGCGCTCCTTTTTATAATCTGGATCCCTGCATGCTGCTCTGCCATGCCCCCCACTTTTATTTCTCGCCTGCTTCCTTCCTGCCGGACCCCCTGAGAAGTCCCCCCCCTTTTTGATTTTCTGTAGTTGGGAGCCCTGCTTGCTTCCAGTGAACGCACTTTCCTTGTGTTGCTATCTCATCCGCAGATCACTCGCTGCAGCTTCCCACCCACCTCTTTCTCCTTTCGGGTCCTTTGTGTTCTGCATTGATCCATCCTTGCCCTCTCTTCTTTCATTTTCTAGTCTCATCATTCTCCGGGTGAATGTCCCACCTTTTTTTTATTTTTTTTGGACCCTCTGCGACTGTCGCCTTCTCTGCCACTTCCAGCTCCTCTCCTGCCCTCACGTCCACCATGCTCGTTGCCCGGGTGGTTGACTTGTAGTCATGTTTCCATTTACCTAGCCTTTTTTAGGCGCCCTCTAATTAAAGTGTGCCCACTCCATTATAGTCTCCATCTGGAAGATCCATGTCTCCATAACCTTTATGGAACCTTTGGCGGTCTATGATCCCTGGCATTTTCCGTGTGTTGCAGTATACACTGACTTTTCTTCTAACATTGTATCTCCATGTCTTTGTGGACCCCTCCGCACACGTCTTACCTAGATTGCAAGCTTTGGAGTCCTCTTAGCTCGCCCTTTGTTTCTGCCTTAGTTCCTGCAGTGCTAGGAATGTATTCTTCTGCCCTAGAGCGCTGATGATCATGTTGGTATTTCTTGTAGCCGTCTCGTATGGCATGTCTGTCTTCATAAAACAGCACCACAGCTGTCCACAGGTTGTGTGTAGTATTTCATCTTGGTCTCATTCACCTTAATGCAGCCTAACTGACTCATGCTGCTGTTTTTGAAAGAAAGCAGCCATATTTTTATAGTCTTGGACAGCCCCCTTTAGTCTCTAAAGGGGTTTTTCGAGACTTTTATACTGGTGACCTATCCTCTGGATGGGTCATCAGCATCTAAATGGTGGGGGTCTGGCACCCTGGACCCCTGATGATCAGCTGTTTGAGAAGGCACTTACGGCCTTCCTGCAGCTTAGCCTAGGCCATGTCACGTTCATCAGTCGCATGGCCTAGGCACAGCTCAGCCCCTTTGCTATACAATGTACGGCGCTGTGCTTGGTGAGCTGGGAGAAGGCTGCAGCGCTGGTGCCTTCTCAAACAGCTGATCAGCATGGGTCCCAGTTGTCGGACCCCCACTAGTCAGATACTGATGACTTATCCAGTGGTTAGGTCATCAGTATGAAGGTCTCAGAAAACCCCTTTCACAGTGGTATTATGGGTGTGATGGTGATCCACCATTTTTGTTGTTCTTGGCTTTGCAGAAAGTCACACGTCTTGTGTGTGTCGCACCCTAGACAGGGTATGCTTGTGTAATTATTTTGTTGTGTGCGTGGAGAACATTTTGGTTTATTTTATAGAATAGAATCTGTATAGAAAGGTTTGTTGATGAAGTTTCTTTATGTGAAACCAGCCCTGGATGACCCTTTGTATGTGGTCTTCTGAGGTGGCCTTTATGCCCTAAGATCTGCGGATCTTCTTTGGTCCTGACAGTAAGTCAGTGTGGTCCATCAGGCACCAGTGGTATCCAGAATTTGACTGATCTGGCACTTCATCATTGAATCACCGTTTCTCGTTTCAGAATGTAGAAGTGTCGTAAGTTGGAGACGGAAATCAGGGCCCAGTTAGCCCAGTCTCAGGCAAGAGTGTTCACTGCGTGAAACGGTCCATGTAGGAGCATGAGTTCCCCTACTGGACTCTGCTCTTTTGTCCAGACCCCCACGACATTATAATGCTGTGTGTCCCTTCCTGACATCATCTGTAATGGTTTGTACTGACACATTATGTGAGTACCAAACATTACAGCTGATGTCCGCTATAAACACGTTTTTTTCCTGAAACTGGCCTTGAGGGTAGCAATTCAAGATAAGTCAGCTGATGGCACAACGTTGGGTGTAGGCTGGTTTGGAGCCTTTCAAGGCCTCCATAGAAAATAACCGAAACCTTAGGTGCCCATAGCAAACTTTTGGAGGGTTGTTCGGCCTTGATATATAGGATAAACAAGCAGAGAATTTGTGGTGTTATGGTAGCATTTAAGATGGAATGTGGAAGTAAAGGTGATAAAAAAAAAGCGAGGTGCAATTCGGAGGGCAAGTCAGAAAAATTAGTCGTGATTTCTTAGATGAGACAGCTTGGTTCAATTATGATGGTCTAGATCAGGCATGCTCAACCTGCGGCCCTCCAGCTGTTGCGAAACTACAACTCCCAGCATGCCCGAACAGCCTACAGCAGGGCATTGTGGGAGTTGTAGTTTCACAACAGCTGGAGGGCCACAGGTTGAGCATGCCTGGTCTAGATTGTACAGTTACGATTACTGTGTTTTGACCACATTAGGTAATTTTAAAAGTTTTGTGTGATGTTGTTCAAGGGTGGGTGGTACTTAATAAGAAAGTAAAGTGGTTGTTTCATGCCCTGTTAGGCAATATGGACATTATGGGGTGATAGGGTACCCGAGAGCTGCTTTCGGTGATGTGGACCTGAGCATGTATTACGAGGACGGACATTCATCTGTAGTGCCACCTTGCCATGGCAGGGTGAATGCTTGGCAGACCACAGCTTCCACCTGGCAGGGGCTGTATTCTGGAAAGGGTTTATTTCTAAGACAACCCCTTTAAGGCTTTGATGACTATCTGGTTGACGCTGAAAGGCCAGATGTGGGTATGCTATTGCTGACCTAGCAATCTGACAAATGCAGTACTGTTTTGTCTAACAGGGTCCTGTTAGACACGAGTGAGTATTCCGCGCGGGTGCAATGTGTGATGCAAACGCATTGCGCCCGCACGGATTCCGGACCCGTTCATTTCAATGGGTCTGTGTACATGAGCGTTTTTTTCTTTTCACGCATCACTTGTGCGTTGTGTGAAAATCGCAGCATGTTCTATATTCGCATCCGCTCTTTAGGGATCGACCGATTATCGGTTTGGCCGATATTGAGGATTTTGAACGTTATCGGTATCGGCATCTATTTTGCCGATATTCCGATAACGTATTGGGAACACAGAACGCGCTGCTGACAGCGCGTTCTGTGTTCCCTCCGCAGCACAGGGGAGAAGAAAGCAGTGTCTCCTCCCCCTCTGCTGCCGCTGCCGCCAATGGCAGGAGAGGAGACAAGAGGAGGGGAGGGGCTGTGGCCGCTGCGCCACCAATGAAGATGAGTCTTTCATTAATTCATATACAGGAGGCGGGAGCTGGCTGCAGAATCACATAGCCGGCTCCCGACCTCTATCAGCGGCAGCTGCGGTCCGCGGTAGTTAACCCCTTAGGTGCCGCGGATCGCAGCTACCGCTCATAGAGGTCGGGAGCCGGTTATGTGACTCTGCAGCCAGCTCCCGCCTCCTGTATATGAAAGAGAGGTATCTTCATTGGTGGCGCAGTGCGCCCCCCCAACCCCATCCCAATAGTAAAAACATTGGTGGCGCAGTGCGCCCCCACCCCCCACCCAGTATTACTCATTGGTGGCAGTGGCCACAGGATCCCCTCTCCCCTGCTCCTCCGATCGGAGCCCCAGCAGTGTAATCCTGGGGCTCCGATCGGTTACCATGGCAGCCAGGACACTATTGAAGCCCTGGCTGCCATGCTAAGCTCCCTGCTGCCGTGTGCACAAAGCACAGGGCAGCAGGGACAGTGTGCGATCCTATTCACCCTGATAGAGATCTATCAGGGTGAATGGGACAAGGGTTCTAGTCCCTAAGGGGGCTAAAAGTTTTATAAAAAAAAAAACACCAAAATATTAAGTATAAATGAAAAAGATTTACAAAAAAAAAAAAATAATAATACACAATAACAATAAACATTAATTTTCAGCAGATTTGTGTAGGAAAAAAAATTTTTTCTCAAAAATAAAAATACCCAGAATATCGGTATAAATTATCGGCTATCGGCCTGAAAGTTGACAAATTATCTGTATCGGCCCTAAAAAATCAATATTGGTCGATCCCTACCGCTCTTGCTTGTAGTGCGTTTTTCACTGATGGTTGCTAAGAGATGTTGCATTAAATCGCATTGCACCCACGCGATAAAAACTGAACTGAACACGATTGCAGACAAAACTGAATGAACTTGCTTGCGAATGAATGCATCCGGACCTAATCCGCTCGCGCTCGTCTGCAAGATGCCTAAGGCCCCTTTCACACGGACGTTGCGGGAAAATGTGCGGGTGCGTTACGGGAACATTGTAATGCGTTTTGCACTCGCGTGAGAAAAATCGCGCATGTTTGGTACTTCTTCACAGAAGTTCGGGCTTGGGATCGGTGTTCTGTAGATTGTATTATTTTCCCTTATAACATGGTTATAAGGGAAAATAATAGCATTCTGAATACAGAATGCATAGTAAAACATCGCTGGATGGGTTAAAAATAAATAAATTATTTAACTCGCCTTAGTCCACTTGATCGCGAAGCCCTGCTTCTCGTCTGTCTCCTTTGTTGAACAGGACCTGTGGTGAGCATTAATTACAGGAACAGGACCTGTGATGACGTCACTCCGGTCATCACATGACCCATCACCATGGTAAAAGATCATGTGATGACTGGAGTGACGTCATCACAGGTCCTGTTCCTGTAATTAATGCTCACCACAGGTCCTGTTCAACAAAGGAGACAGACGAGAAGCAGGGCTTCGCGATCAAGTGGACTAAGGTGAGTTAAATAATTTTTTAATTTTTTTAACCCCTCCAGCGCTATTTTACTATGCATTCTGTATTCAGAATGCTATTATTTTCCCTTATAACCATGTTATAAGGGAAAATAATAATGATGGGTCTCCATCCTGATCGTCTCCTAGCAACCGTGGGTGAAAATCGCACCGCATCCGCACTTGCTTGCGGATGCTGCGATTTTCACGCAACCCCATTCACTTCTATGGGGCCTGCGTTGCGTGAAAAACGCAGAATATAAAGCATGCTGCGATTTTCACGCAACGCATAAGTGATGCGTGAAAATCACCGCTCATGTGAACAGCCCCATAGAAATGAATGGGTCGGTATTCAGTGCGGGTGCAATGCGTTCACCTCACGCATCGCATCCGTGCGTAATACTCGCCCGTGTGAAAGGGGCCTAAGGCCTCTTTCACACGAGCTTGATGGATTGGCTCCGGATGCGTTCAGGGTGCTTTCAGTGACACTCGCACCATTTTGCAAGCAAGTTCAGTCAGTTTTGTCTGCGATTGCGTTCAGTTTTTTCCGCGCGGGTGCAATGCGTTTTTCACGTGCATGATAAACTGAAGGTTTATAAACAATATCTTCTAGCACTGCATTGCAGAATACAGAACGTGCTGTGATTCTCACGCAACGCAGAAGTGATGCGTGAAAAACAACGCTCATGTACACAGACCCATTGAAATGAACGGGCCAGGATTCAGTGCGGGTGCAATCGCGCGGAAAACTCGCTCGTGTGAAAGGTGCCTAAGAGTGAATCTGGATCGCATGTTCTCATACTATGCTTTGATCTAATAGTTGCTTCTCAGCATAATTGACATCGCTTCTCAGCACAGTTAGTGGTATACCGCCCCCCTATGTAAAATGCTGTACATGAGGCATTAGTTTACATTTTGATCAAAAAGCATAGTCCCACTCACCACAAGGTTGCCTCCTCGAGTGGGAACCTACTCTACATTTGGCGCAGCGATGCAGAGCAGTAGGTTCCCACTCGAGGAGGCAACCTTGTCGTGGTGAGTACAGCATTTTACATAGGGGGCGGTATACCATTAACTGTGCTGAGAAGCGATGTTAATTATGCTGAGAAGCAACTATTAGTAATTAGTTCAAAGCATAGTATGAGGATGTGCGATCCAGATTCACTCTTATATTTTAGATATGTTTTGGAGAATCTGTCCCTTTTTTTCTTCTTCTCTGGTATCAGCACTCCTCCCCATTCGGTCCAGGTGATTTTAATTAGCAGGAGTCTGCATAAGGCTGGGTTCAGACCTGAGCGTATTTGATATGCGCGTTTTTGTCGCGCGTTTTTATGCGCGTTTTTTGCAATAGTAAACGCGCGTTTGACGCGCGTTTGTGTGATTAACTGCAGTGTCCTATGGCCACAAACGCGCGTCAAAACGCCCCAAAGAAGCTCAAGAACTTGTTTGAGCGTAGGGCGTTTTTCAGCGCGTTCAAATGCGCTGTAAAACGCTCAAGTGAGAACCAGGGCCATAGGAAAGCATTGGTTTTCATGTGTTGAGCGTTTTACAGCGCTTTTGAACGCGCTGTAAAACGCTCAAGTGTGAACCCAGCCTTAGGGTTTACAAATCCCTACAGTTGGAGTTCCTGAGAGCAGGTTATCAGGTGAGCTTTGACAACTCTTCACATGGTGCGGTGCTGTTCGGCGGCCATTGTTGCTTTGGTGCTGTGCTGGTGGGGCCCAGTGCCAGGGTGGCTTAGCCAGGCAGCGGGGGCGCTGTTTTGCTGCTGGATCCTGCCGCTTGCCGGTGCGGTGCTGCGGCGCCGCGCCAAATGTAGAGTAGTAGGTTCCCACTCAAGGAGGCAACCTTGTCGTGGTGAGTGGGCCTATGCTTTTTGATCAAAATGTATACTAATGCCTCATGTATAGCATTTTACAAAGGGGGCGGTATACCATTAATTGAGCCAAGAAGCAGCTATTAGATCAAAACGTATTATGAGGATGTGCGATCCAGATTTACTCTCATATTTAGACTATATTTTGTCTAACAGTTTGTATCTCTGTGATGGCTCAGCGCAGAGGCTTTATGATTTTTTATTTTTTCTATTTGTCTCTAATGTTGTTTTTAGATTGTATAATTCTTTTATTCTTGTTTCTAACCATTTTCTGTTGGGTCCTCCCACTGAACAGTGTGGAGGCCTAGAAATGGATAAAACAGGGGTGTCAAAGGGAGTACCTTGGGTGCCATTAGTCAATTTGATCTCCTTCCAGGCTGGGACATGTTTGCATTTAATGCATTGTAATATATATATTTGTTTTTATTGCATCATGATGTTAATTGTTTGTTTTTAATCTTTTCCTCTAGGTACGCCTCATTGGAGTTGCCTGGAGGCAGTGTGGCCAACGTCGGCTCCCCCACTGGGGAAATATCCCCCTCCCCTGCCCTATTCCTTGTGCTGAATGGCTGCGATGGCACCTGCTCTCACTGACCCTGCCCCTGACGCCCACAACCTGCACTTCAAGCTGGCGCCCCCATCTTCCTCCCTCCCCCTTGGTGAGACCAACGGCGGCTGTCTATCCCCACCGGCCCCGCCAGACCTGGTAACAAATTATAGTGGAACACCTGGAAAATTAGCTGGGGTTTTCACTCCACGGTCTATCTTGTCTCAGTCACTGTGTCGGGGGCGTTCCTCCATTTTGGAGCTCAACCTGGAGGAGTTGAGAGGAATTGCCAATTCTGGAAGAGGGGCCCAAGGAGGACCTTTAAACGGACTGGCTAAAAGACCTGCAAAGCCAGCTGTGGACAAGCCCCCAAGCCTTTCCATTCCTGCATTGGAACCTTGGGTCAAAGCCCCAGTTGTTCCTCCAGGATCTCCTGTTGAGGTACATGAACAGAAAGGGTCTCGTGTTGAGCATAGTTCTGATACACGCTTGAAAGCCTTGTTACGACGACATGGGGAGATGGAAAAGCGGGCACGGTCAATTCAAAAGAGGCTGCAGCTAGTCCAAGCAAAACAGGTTGAACGTCATCTCCATCAACAGCTAGGCGGTCTGGTGGGGGCAGCCTTTGGTCGGGGCCCAGACACTCCTCGCAATCGTTTGACTGTAGTGACCCGTAAAGCTGATGCCCAGCGTAGAGGAGAAGTGGGAAGTGCCAGTGTGGATGCATTTTTGAAAGGAACAGCTGGTGAACTAGAGAGGCTGAGCTGCTCGGGATCTTCAACTCTACGGGCATGTGAGCGAGGATTTGACTCTGATGCCACAGAAAGTAGTTCAGGAGGGGACTCTGATGTGGAGGAGGATGAACCAAGACAAGCGGACACCCGGCAGAGCCACATCCCTCTGTGAGTAGATTTTTATTCCTATAGTCTGGTATTTAAAGTGACCTAATGTTTCCATCTGTTCTTAGAATCCGAGATTTCCCGTTGCTGTAGATAGATGCTTCATGAGGTTCTTCATGTTTTAGGTCTTCATGATTTGAAAATTCCTCAATCTCTGTCATTAGAGGGATTGCCTGGTATTGACACCCACTTTTCTATGAGGATCATTTTAGAAGCATGTAAAGTATTATTATGTTAGTAATGGCTCCAAAGTGCAGCATTGTGCAGTACGAACAGCGTCTAGACTGTTGTAAATATTAAAGAGGCCGCATCACAAGCCTGAGCGCCGCAGCTGATCAGCATGGACGCTCAGTTGGAGTCGGACTCCCACCGATGTTGTTTGACTATCGTTAGGGTATTAGAAAGCTGGAGAAACCCATTTAGTGGGGTTCTCTGGGAACAATTTAAAATGGTCCCCATCATGCTCACTGTCCTAGAATGTGAGCAGTACTGGCTACCTCCTCTTGCAGATCTCTCTTGCGGGTGAGGGCCCTCACTACACCTCACTGCTTTACAGTAGATGGTAATGATGTGATCCTACCTGCGGTATGCCATCATGGCGGGACAGCCTAACAGGAAAACTCACCAGTATGTATGTAGTATGTGGTAAGGCCCCGCACCCTCGCCTCTCCTTCCCAGGCTGCTTTTCAAGTGGTGGTAACTGGTTCCAGAGAACCTCTTTAAGGATCCTGGAATTTCACCTTAAAGGAGTTGTCTCGCCTTTAGACATTGGTGGCATATTGCTAGGATATGCCACCAATGTCAGATAGGTGCGGTTCTCGCCTCTGCCTCCGAAGTGCATGGAGGGCAGCCACACAATCCCGACCACCCTCCCTTCATGTCTATGGCTCTCCTTCACTTTTCGGGTCCAGTTCTAGCGATAGTTGCGGGTCCCAGAGGTAGGACCCGCACCTGTCTGACTTTGATGGCATATCTTAATGATATGCCACCATTGTCTGAGATGATAAAACCCTATTAAGCTGACCATGATGTGAGTGAAGTGAGTTGTTTTAGTTTAAAAAACCAAAATCCCATGAAAGGTCCACTTTAAGGAGCAATGTCATGCTCCACCGAATGTACATGAATATGGGGAGTTGGGAGGAAAGCTGGTGAATCAGCATACATTGTGTTAAGTCTCGACCACCTGTCCAAAATGAATAATATCATTAAGCCAAGAAGCAATTTGTATTTCTATAAAATGCCAAAAGACTCCTTGCTCACCTGTCTTGATCCTCTTACGTTCCAGCGCTGCTGCTGAGGTGTTCCCCGGTAGCCTGTGGTTAAGGTGCTGCTGCAGTGATGTCCTTGATTACCCCACATGAATGCTGCAGCCATTCAATGGCCTTAGTGGTCATGTGGTGTAGTCGGCGACATCATTGCTACGGCACCCGTCTCTCTGCCTCCATGATGTGGCTGTGATCCCTGCTAGATCTGTACTGATGACCTCACGTTCATCTGTCCTGTGACTGTTAAAGGTGGTTATTGTCCTCATCAGTCACATGTGCATGAATGGCATGTCACAGCTGAGGCCAGTGTCTGGCTGCAGCGGTCATGTGCAGGCGCAACCCGCATACATTGTTGGTTATAGCCAGGCCTGAATCACGAGCCGTAGATGGTGCTGAGAGACTAATTACACCGGAGAGCGCAGCGCTGGCCCAGTAAGGACACTGTCAATATAAGGGGATGATGTTAATTTAAAAATACAAAATGACAGGTAACTTTTTAAGATTGAACATCTGGGAAGGAAGTTTGGTTTTTCAGAGGCGCTGCGGTTGTAATGAATGCACGTAAGTTGTGTCACGTCTTAAGTTAATTTGCTTTGGAACATCCTGAACTTCGTGTAGATCTCTCGTATTAGAGCTGGATTGCAAGCTTTTCTGGAGCAGATGAAGTAAGCGTCTGCTTCTGCTGAATTAGTTGGGTTGTGTAAGTTGTCGGTGTTTTCCTAAAGTCGAGCGGTTTAAAGTTCAGATTGCAGAACTCGCCCTACGTTCTCATGCAGGGTGTGCACCTTCTCGTGCTGCAGCTGGTACCGGAAAGCCAAACATTACCTTGCTGTGTGCATATCCTCAACATGACTGCGTCTGATAAGAGTCCATTAAAATTCACAAGATTGTGGAAAAAGAGCCTCCCTCCAGACCACAAATGCAAACAGCTCTTCAGAAACTGTAGCGGGCATGGCCTGGAAGATGTGTCAGTGACCACTGCAGGTAATGCACCGTGATGATCGGCTGTGGTCACCTGATGCGTGCATGGACTGTTGCTATGCAGTCAGCAGGTCTCTTAGGCCCCTTTCACGCGGGCGAGTATTCCGCGTGGATGCGATGCGTGAGTTGAACGCATTGCACCCGCACTGAATCCTGACCCATTCATTTCGATGGGGCTGTGCACACGAGCAGTGATTTTCACGCATCACATGTGCGTTGCGTGAAAATCGCAGCATGCTCCTCTTTGTGCGTTTTTCACGTAACGCAGGCCCCATAGAAATGAATGGGGTCGCGTGAAAATCGCAAGCATCCGCAAGCAAGTGCGGATGCGGTGCGAATTTCGTGCACGGTTGCAAGGTGACGATCGGGACCCGATCATTATTATTTCCCCTTATAACATGGTTATAAGGGAAAATAATAGCATTCTGAATACAGAATGCATAGTACAATATGGCTGGAGGGGTTAAAAAAAAATAATAATAATTTAACTCGCCTTAATCCACTTGTTCGCGCAGCCATCATCTCTTCTGTCTTCATCTGTGAGCAATAGGACCTTTGATGACGTCACTACGCTCATCACATGATCCGTCACCATGGTGATGGATCATTTAATGGACCATGTGATGAACGCAGTGACGTCATCAAAGGTCCTATTGCTCAAAGAAGAAGACAGAAGAGATGCCGGCTGCGCGAACAAGTGGATTAAGGTGAGTTAAATTTTTTTATATATTTTTTTTTAACCCCTCCAGCCCTATTGTACTATGCATTCTGTATTCAGAATGCTATTATTTTCCCTTATAACTAGGGGTGCACCGAAATTTCGGCAGCCGAAAATATCGGCCGAAAATGCACCTAATCCACTTCGGCCGATATTGTTACATATCGGCCGAAAATATGGGGTGTGGGATTTGTCACCCACCATCTGCGGGCGGGCGCCAGGCGGGCGGTTTACTTTGTCACTGCATCTTTATTTTACCTTACAATCGTGAGGCTCCAGTAACTAACAACTCTGCAGGCAGAGCGGAGGCCGGCGTAACGTCACTTACTCACGTGACGCGCCTGCTCCGCCTCCTTCATTCATAAAGTGGGCGGAGCAGGTGCGTCACGTGAGTAAGTGACGTTACGCCGCCCTCCGCTCTGCCTGCAGAGTTGTTAGTTACTGGAGCCTCACGATTGTAAGGTAAAATAAAGATGCAGTGAGTGATGCTGTGAGCAGCAGGGCCGGGGCTGTTATGGGTAGGGGGATCGGTCTATGGCACTGCTATGGGGAGGGGGGATCTGTGCACTGCTATGGGGAGGGGGGATCTGTGCACTGTTATGGGGAAAGGGATCTGTGCACTGTTATGGGGAAAGGGATCTGTGCACTGTTATGCCCATAACAGTGCACAGATCCCCCTCTCCATAACAGCGCCACCCACAGATCCCCCTCTCCATAACAGCGCCACCCACAGATCCCCCTCTCCATAACAGCGCCACCCACAGATCCCCCTCTCCATAACAGCGCCACCCACAGATCCCCCTCTCCATAACAGCGCCACCCACAGATCCCCTTCTCCATAACAGCGCCACCCACAGATCCCCCTCTCCATAACAGCGCCACCCACAGATGAATTTCATTCATGAAAAAGAATTATTAATAAAATCATTAAAAAAAAAGTATTTTAAAAGTATTTGGGCAAAAAGGCAGTTTCGGTTTCGGTTTTCGGTCAAGGGCATCCTGAATTTTCGGTTTCGGTTTCGGACCAGAATTTTCATTTCGGTGCACCCCTACTTATAACCATGTTATAAGGGGAAATAATACAATCTACACAACACCGATCCCAAACCTGAACTTGTGTAAAGAAGTTCGGGTCTGGGTACCACAGTCGGTTTTTTACCACGCGCGTGCAAAACACATTGCACCCGCGTGGGTTTGCCGCAATGCATCGGGACGCATCCGGACACGCTCGTCTGCAAGGGGCCTTAGGATGTGAAACTTATTGTAATGTATCTTGTTGAGGGAAAAAATGCCTCTTTCTCCACATATGTGCAACCCCCCCCCCCCTTCCTTTGCACTGTTGATTCATGTGCTCAGTTCACTCCCAAAATCCATTTTGAGAGACCAGATGGGTTATCAAAGGGTTGGCCAGTGGTGGGAACAGTCTGAGGCAGGTCACCGCAGTGGCAGAGCGGGCTTTGTGTGTGTTGAGATATGGATGTAGAGACCAGTGTTGACCCAGTAAGCTTCAGAACGGAAGCAAGGGGAATCATTCGGGTGACTAAGTATCGATTCTTTTTTTTTCTTTTTTTTTTTATCTAGCCCTTTGCTAAAAAAGTTAGAGGTTTTCCTGGTTTGCATCAACATCCTTAAAATAATCATTAACGGAGGCAGCTGGATTTTGGAAGTCTACCGTATTTTTCCCTTTATAAGACGCACCTGGTGATAAGATGCACCTAGGCTCTAGAAGAGGAAAATAAGAAAAAATTAAATAATTTGTACCAAAAGGTGTGCTAAAATCTGTGCAGTACATGGGTGTATTCCCATGGATGAGGGGGGTTATAGTCACATTTAATATAAACACTTAGGCCAATTACAGTACAATCTCTGTACAGTGTTTATATTAAATGTGACTATAACACCCCTCATCCTTAAGAATACACCCATGTACAGTACATTGGTGTATTCCTATAAATGAGGGGAGTTATAGTCATATTTCATGCATATTTAATGTCCAGGTCGGCTCCTGAGCTCCCCTTCATTTCGTGGCTGTCACTTACCTAGGAACTTCAAGTGTAGACAGTCAGGAGTCCCAGGGGATAACAGTGCTGACTCAGGAGGACCGGAGGGCCAGTAACACTCCCTCCCTCCTTCTTCCTCTTATCTTACAGCTTAGGGTTGTCACAATACCAAAATTTTGATTCGGTTTCGATACCATAAAAAAGTATTGCGATACTCGATATCACGCAAAAAAAAAAAAAAAAACGCCAAAAAAGCTATGTGCATTCCGCATTTTTTGGAACGTCCGGCCCATAATCTAACAGTCCTATCCTATTTTTTTGGGGAACAAGGTGACAAAAAAAACGGCATTCACAGCATAGGAGATATTATTTTTAATGTCTTAATAGTTTGGACGTGGCGATATGTAATATGTTTTTTATTTTATTTATTGTTTATATATTTTATATGTAAAATTGGGAAAGCGGGTGATTTATACTTAAAAGGGGTATACCCATCACAGACAATGGGGGCATATTGCTAGGATATTCTCCAGTGTCTGATAGGTGCGAGTTCCACCTCTGGGACCCGAACCTACGAGAACGGAGCGGGGAGAGCTGTGGCTGGAGGACCCCAGATTTCCCGGGGTTCTTCCACCACCAAGCGCTGCTCCCATAGAAGTGAATTGGACAGCACCGCGCAATCGCAGCCTCAACTCCCATTCATTTCTATGGGGCAGACGGAAATAGCTGCACCAGTGCTCGGCTATTTTCGGCGGCCCCATAGAAATGAATAGAGGGCAGCTGCGCATGTGCAGTGCGTCCTCCGTTCATTTCCCTGCTCCGTTCTCATTGTAGGTGTGGGTCCCAGAGGTGGGAACCACACCTATCAGACAATGGGGGTATATCTTAGCGATATGCCCCCATTGTCTGTAATGGGAATACCCCTTTTAATATTTTTATGTTTTTTTTATTTATTTTTAAACTTTTTATTTAATAACTATTTCCCCCCTTAGAGGTTATAGCCCTTGTCCTATTCACCCTAGTAGAGCTCTATTAGGGTGAGTAGAACTTCACACTATCCCTGCTGCCCTGTGCATAGTGCACACAGCAGCAGGGAGCTTACCATGGCAGCCAGGGCTTCCTGGCTGCCATGGAAACCGATCGGAGCCCCACGTTTCACTGCTGGGGCTCCAATCGTAACTGCCACTGCACCACCAATGAGGAGGAGGGGACCCTGTGGCCACTGCCACAAATGATTTAATACTGGGGGTGGCGCACTGTGCCACCAATGATAACCCATTAATACAAATACAGGAGGCGGGTGCCGGCGGCAGAATCACATAGCTGGCACCCGACCTCTATGACAGGGAGCTGCGATCAGCGGTAGTTAACCCCTCAGGTGCAACCGATACCCAGTGCAACCCTACTTACAGCAGCGGCCGGGCGGGCGACTGATTGGTGGAAGCAGCCGAGCAGCAGTTCCTGCCAGCGTTCACCACCATCAGTTTAACATGCAGAGGAGAGAGAGGATCGCTCCTCCTCTGCTTTGGAGCGGCATCCCGGCTGCAGAGCAAAAGACATGATGGTTGGCGGCATTCGGTTTCAATGGCTGCCGCCTGCCCCACACTTCTAGAGGGTGCCATCTCGCTTCTTAAAGCTGTCAGTGCCCTCCTGGATGTCAGCCAGCCAGGTTTCTGGGCAGGTTTGCTTTATAAGATACGCTGATTTATCATTATTATTTTTTTCTCCCCATGTTGGGGGAGGTGCATCTTATAAAGCAAAAATTATGGTATTTCTTTCACTTTTATTATTGCTGTGTTCCAGTTTGGATTGTGGTCACATGATCATGTCCATACAGCTCTTATTTCCTGTGATATGTCCATAGCTATGTCAAAGTGGCAGTAATAGGGGAGTGTCTATGTAACTAGCAGGGTGGGAGGGGCTATAACTTAGTTGGGTGTGGTTATGATGTTGGAGCTGTGGCAGAGAAAAGAGAAGTGCATCATGGGTTTGGTTGGATACAACAACAGGAAGTGCTGCATACTTGGCGTTAGCAAACCAGAGTGAAAACGGGTCAGAGTTCAAATTGAAAAAATCCGTTCATAACTTCGGATTAATGCTGTACGGAGATCTGTCTCAGTACGGTATTAGAATGTATGGGCTCCGATGAGCCGAAGATAGTCATTTGCGAAGTCGCAAGTGACTTAGGCTTCATGCACACGACCGTTGTTTTATTCTGTGTCCGTTGCGCCGTTTTTCATGATTTTCTGTGGACCCATTGATTTTCAATGGGTCCACTGAAAACTCGGCTAATGCACCGTTTGCCATCCGCGTCCGTGATCAGTGGTTTCAGTCCGTCAAAAAAATATAACCTGTCCTATTATTTTCACGGAAAACGGTTCATTTAAGTGAATGGAACCGCTAAAAAACACAGAGGCACACAAGATTGTCGTCCGCGTCCGTTTTTTTCCTATCATTTGCATGGCAAACCTGTCTTAGACTTTTTTTTACATTCCTTTATGTCTGGTGGTCCTCCAAAAATAAAGGAAGACACACGGAAACAAAAACGGATCACGGAACCCCATTTTACGGAACACAACAACGGTCGTGTGCATGAGGCCTTAGTTGAATAACTTTTGTAATTGATTTTTAAAGTAGAAAACCACTTTAAAACTTGGAACCAAACTCGGGTTCTTATCTGACTGGTGCCTCGGAACCGAACCCGTTTTCCACTGGACGTTCATTGCAAACTGCAAGAATAGATGTTCCAGTATTGTCATTACAAGGGAAATGTAAGTAGTCACTAAAACAGACATGTCAGGACAGGTTGTTGGTCCTCTTTAAAGGGAACATGTCACCGGGATTTTGTGTATAGAGCTGAGGACATGGGTTGCTAGATGGCCGCTAGCACATCCGCAATACCCAGTCCCCATAGCTCTGTGGGCTTTTATTGTGAAAAAAAAACCGATTTAATACATATGCAAATTAACCTGAGATGTGTTCTGTCCCTGAGAGGAGTCCTGGTATGTGAGATGGGTCAGGGACAGGACTCATCTCAGGTTAATTTGCATATGTATCAAATCATTTTATTTACACAATAAAAGCACACAGAGCTATGGGGACTGGGTATTGCGGATGTGCTAGCGGCCATCTAGCAGCCCATGTCCTCAGCTCTATACACAAAATCCCGGTGACAGGTTCCCTTTAAGGTCCTGGCTGCACTGCCACTTTTTGTAGCGCTACTTATTTTAATTTTTAAAGGGGTCGTCCAGCCTAGGAGCTAATAGCTCCAATGGTGGTAACCTGTGGCCAGTTTAAACAAAAAACTCCACTTCTGCATCCATCGTCCTGCCATTCCCACACCACAACACCATTCCCTGTCCCCGTTGGGTGTCAAGTGGCAGTGACATGCCATCCTAGCACATGTGATTGGCTGCAGCGGGCAGGGATCAAGGCCGGTGCTTACTACCATTGGGGTTGTCGATTCCTGGGCCAGAAAACCCCTTGAGTGACAGCTGCCGTCCACAACATTGCATACCACCAGGTGACCCCGTTCGCCACCGAGGTAGGACCCTGCTCCATCAGGTATATATGCTGAGAATACCCCATAAATTGGATATCTTGAGCGCCTAGATAAAAATGTTTAGTGTGAAGAATACGTCCGTGTGCGATCTTTTTGTCTAAGATTCTCTGTCCTTTTCAGCCAATGTATATTTCATGTCTCCAGCCTCTCCTAATTGTGTATTCTCTCCGGGCGTGTAGGCCGCATGCATAAGTATTTCTTCAATGCAGCCTTTGGCACAGCTGTTGTTGAATTGGATTGTGGTCGTAGTGTATGGCACAGAGCTGTGTGAGGCTCTTTGTATTCGGCTAGGTGGGGACTGACGGAGCTCTGTTCTCCTCTACAATACTGAGTAAGTCAGCGTGGCCGGCTCTCGCTGAAAACCCTACCCTATGGTCAGTAATTCTCGGATTGTATCAGTTACCAATGGAGAATGCCCGCCAGTGTCGTGCCTTCTGCGTCTATCTGGGATTGTGTCTCACCTTGTAGATTTACTGCATTAGTGAAATTGATTTTGCCTTTGCCATCTTCGGCAGGAGACGTGCCCGTCTTTATTACACAGGCAGTGTTTGTGCTTTTTCTTGCAGGCCCTTGTCGATTCTCACGCTTCTCGCTGTAATGAGCTGCATCATTTAGTGCCGCTGCCGGTCCCTGTGGTTGCAGTTCGTCCATATAGCTCTATTTCCACTCTTTGCATTGCTCCCCATGCCCACTGTATACCAGAGAGGCGGGCATTACTACCATGGTAACCTGTATCTCCCTTCCAACCAGTAGTATGCCTGGATTCTTTGGCATTCCTGGAATTCCTGGATGTGGGGGTGTTAACTCTGCCACTGCCGTGGTGAGCAGATGACAGCCCCCCATGCAGGTGGCCTAGATTGCGGCAATGCGTTCTTCTCCATGTATAGAGCCAGGAGTGCATTTACCCAGTCGCTTCCATCGTAATTACTTGCCAACTATAGTAGAGCTGCAGTTTCCCGTAGCATCGAAGGAAAAGCATACCAGTGCTATACGGTGATGCAGCGTGCTGGTTTAAAGCTTCACTTTTGCATCTTGATATCCTGGAGACATCTCCTAACTGCTTCAGATGCTCATTGGCAGCTCTACTAAGGCTGGCGTTACATTCGCCAGTCTTTGTCTAAACTCCCTTGGTCTGAAACGCACCAAATGTATCGAGGCACCTGCGCATCTTCTGGCAGTCTGTGTGCCAGAAATTCTAATTTGTGGGAGCTCTGAGCGCTGTAGACTGGAACGATCATTTACTGCAGTTTTTGTAAAAATCATGCAGGAGATGCATTTCAACAAGGGGAGGAATTGCTTTTCAGTGTACTATGTGATGCAACTGATGCCATCTGCAGATACAGTTGGCATCAAGCTCCATTGGGCTTGCAGGTTCACACTGCCATTTAATGGATCTGGCAGGCTTGTTCCGGCAGAGAATAGCCCTCAGGAGTTCACTGCATCTGACCTTGCCAGATACTGCCATTTGCCCCTGGACCTCGTTCAGTATCGTGGGATCCAAAGGGGATTCGGTGGCATTCTGGTGAAAGTGGCCAGGTCCTTGCTGGATCCCATTATAGGAAATGGGGTCCAATGATGAACAGCAGTATCCGGCTATGCTGGAGCTGGTGAGTCTGCCAGAGCTGCCTGCTGAATCTGTTATACAGAGGTGTGACCCTATCCTTACTAACCAGGGAAGACTCCACCAGGATTCTGTTCCCCTTCACCCACTACTTGATGACTTACTTTCTCCTACATTGTGACATTCATGGTGTCATATGACATAAACATGTGACCATATTGCCTATGGGCTCTTGCCAGTATGCACATCTGAGTGGGAAGTTTTTGAGGATTATACTAGTAAGTTACTTCCTGGTCCTGGAAAACCCGTTAACATTTTTAATGCTTTTCTTGTGATGCAGAACAAGTTTTAGGGTTGCTTAAAGGGGTTGTCCGGGTTCAGAGCTGAACCCGGACATATCCCCATTTTTACCCAGACAGCCCCCCTGACTTGAACATCGGAGCAGTTTGTGCTCCAATGCTCTCCTTTGCCCAGCGCTTAATCGCGCAGGGCAAAGGCATTTTCTGGAGTTCCAGTGATGTACCGGGTTCTCCTTAGGGCTGCCAGGCAGAGGTTTCCGCCCAGCAGTGAGCCTGGTGATGTCACCGGTACTGATGGGCGGGCTTTAGCGATGCCCTAGCCTGTAAAACTGCCACGGCAGCACTAAAGCCCGCCCATCAGAGCCGGTGATGTCACCGAACACAGTGCTGGGCGGAAGCCTCCGCCCGGCAGTGTGTTATAGTAAATAAAAGAGCCCTTGCCCTGCGCAATCCTGCACAGGGCAAGGGAGAGCATCGGAGCATGAACTGCTCTGATGCTAACATCAGGGGGGCTGCCTGGGTGACAATATGGGTATGTCGGGGTTCAGCTCTGAACCCGGACAACCACTTTAAACTGACACAAATTTTGGCTTTCACATAGTTTACTGCTTCAGTGTTTTTTTGATATTGTTGTCAGTTGTTTCTGTAGTACAGTTATAGGCATTTCAGAATTTTTTTTAAAGGGTTTCTGTCACCCCACAAAACTCATTATTTTTTTTTGGATAGTTAGATTCCTTATAGCGCGATATAGGAGAATATAATAGTCTTACTTACTTTCATGCGGCCGATTCTTTAGAAAACGAAGTTTTATAATATGTAAATCAGGGCTCTACCAGCAAGTAGGGCATCTACTTGCTGGTAGCCGCAGCAGAAATCCGCCCCCTCGCCGTGTTGATTGACAGGGCCAGCCTGTCAGTATTTCAAAAATCGCGCGCCTCTGGTCATTCGGCGCAGGCGCTCTGAGATGAGGAGGCTCGTCTCCTCAGCACTCTCTCAGTGCGCCTGCGCCGATGACATCACCGAAAGAGAAGACGTCATCGGCGCAGGCGCACTGAGGGAGTGCTGAGGAGACGAGCCTCCTCATCTCAGAGCGCCTGCGCCGAATGACCAGAGGCGCGCGATTTTTGAAATACTGACAGGCTGGCCCTGTCAATCAACACGGCGAGGGGGCGGATTTCTGCTGCGGCTACCAGCAAGTAGACGCCCTACTTGCTGGTAGAGCCCTGATTTACATATTATAAAACTTTGTTTTCTAAAGAATCAGCCGCATGAAAGTAAGTAAGAGCATTATATTCTCCTATATCGCGCTATAAGGAATCTAACTATCCAAAAAAAAAAAAAAGAGTTTTGTGGGGTGGCAGAAACCCTTTAAACTTTTATTGACACACCGTTTATGCAAAGACTCAAAATTTACAGCGTTGATTTTTTTCAATACTTAAAGTGGTTGTCCCACAAAAAATATTCTACATTTTTCAAACCGCACCTGGATCTGAATACTTTTGTAATTGCATGTAATAAACATTTTGTATAGCCACTGAGTTATTCAATAAAATGTTTCTGTATAGCACCACCTGCTGTTTATTTCTTTCTTATGTCTTTGTCCAGCTCACTGAGAAGGCCGCACATGGTCAGTTTCATCCTTCAACTTCCTGAGCTGTGATAGGGAGAGAGCTACACAAATAAGACACGCCCCCTGAGAAAGACTCTCCCCTTGAGGTGCCTGCTTGATATACACTGTAAATCTAGTAGAGCAATGAATGGGGAGATCTCTGCACCTATGTGAGGTACAGGGCTGGGTCTAGCTTTG
Organism: Bufo bufo; assembly: GCF_905171765.1. Taxonomy (NCBI): domain Eukaryota; kingdom Metazoa; phylum Chordata; class Amphibia; order Anura; family Bufonidae; genus Bufo; species Bufo bufo. Next base: position 277,226,176 of record NC_053394.1, on the reverse strand, counting down.
TTAGAAATAATTTGTCATATACTATATGATGTCTAGTTTTCATTTTTTACTTTAATCATGGGATAACCCCTTTAAGTGATTCACCCTGGCATGCTGGGTATCAGGTTCTGGGCCAAATTCTGACTGATAGCAAACAATTCTTGCCTAATCAGTGCTTTTGAGTGTATCATAATTTCTGTGTTTTTGTTTGTCCACCCACTTTTTGAGAATTGACCACAGGTTCTCAATGGGTTTGAGATCTGGGGTTTCCTGGCCATGGACCCAAATTTTCAATGTTTTGTTCACCGAGCCACTTGGTTATCACTTTTTGCCTTGTGACCTGGTGATCCATCATGCTGGAAAAAGCATTCTTCATCACCAAATTGCTCCTGGATGGTTGATCTTGGAGGATGTTTTGATACCTATTTATTTCTTTCAATGTTCATAGGTAACATTGTGAGTGAGCCCACTCCCTTGGATGAGAAACAACTCCACACAACTGGTCTCAGGATGCTTTACTGTTGGCACGAACAGTGAGGCAAAGGCTTTTGGAGGATAGCCTGGTGTCAAGAAGCCACTTCTCTCCAAGAGAAACATCAAGGACAGACTGACATTCTGCAGGAAGGACTTTGATTGGACTGCAGAGGACTGGGGTAACATTATTTCCTCTGACTGTTTGGTAGGGTTCACCTTTTCTTCTCTTGACAGTCATTTTTCCAAATGTACCAAAGTCCTGTGTCATGCCAACAGTAAAGCATCCTGAGACCATTCATGTATGGGGTTGCTTCTCATCCAAGGGAGTGGATTTACTCACGATTTTGCCTAAGTACCCTGAAACTGGTATAAAAATATCCTCCAAGAGCAACTTTTCCCAACCATCCAGGAGCAATTTGGAGATGAACAATGCTTTTTCTGGCATGATGGAGCACCATGTCACGAGGCAAAGGGGATATTTAAGTGACTTGGTGAACAAAACATTGAAATTTTGGGTCCATGGCCATGAAATTCCCCAGATCTCAATCTCATTGAAAACCTGTGGTCTATCCTCACAAAGCAGATGGACAAACAGAAACACAGAACTTGTGATAAACTCCATGCACGGATTAGGCAAGAATAGGTTGTCATCAAGGCAGATTGTAGAAGTCTTGAAAAAGGATCAACACTGGAAAGATTGAGTCCTAGAAACCTCTGACAAAAGGATGTAAAAAAACACTGAAGCAGCAAACTTTGTGAAAACCAAAATTTGTATCCGTCTCAAAACTTTTGGCCACAACTGTATTATAATGATGACGAGTAGCATAAAATCTTGGAGGACTTACATGTGGGTGTGGATGACTATAGTGGGTCAGTACAGGCAATGAACCTCCTAGACTGTGTCATAATACTGTTAACATTATGATAAATCGCCATCTGAGCGGGTTTTGTGTTAAACCATAGCAGTGTCAGATGCTGCAGCTGTAGACTGTATGGAGCACTTGTATTTAACGTCTGCCTCTTATCCATCTGCTTACCATCCATTTCCAGTCTGATAGCGACCTACTTCTTTTCCTCGCGGTCCACCCTCCCTCACAAGACATTCCCGCAACCTTGGATGATATCAGCTGGGGTTTGAGGACAAGGTTGGCAACTGACAATCTGTTTCAGATATGTCTTTCTCTTACATTTTGCCATTGTGGTATTGTCGTCTACCTCCTGCCACCTTAGTTTGTGGCTATGGAGCAACTTTTGTCACATGCTTTTGAGATCCGGTGACCGTTTTTCTACAACCCAGTTCACGTGCAACTGAAAATCCCCACGCAGATTTTGTCCTCAGCGCAGAGATTTAAAAAAAAAAAAAAGTATTAATAAGTAGCTACTGCTTCCATGGATTCTGTGCGGAAAAGCCCTCTTCTATTATTATGTGCATTATCGAGAAGTTTAATAGGCTATTAATATTAGATTGGTGGCGTGCTGACTCTATGCACATCTTCAATCTGCTGTTTGAAAGAGGGCACAGCACTCCAGTAAGCGTCAGTGCTCTGTACCTTCAGGCCGCCGTACAATCCCTGATACTGCAGTGTTATCCTATGAGCTTGAATTGGAGCACTGTAACCACTGCAGACAGCTGATCGGTAGGGTTTTCAAGAGTCAGCTGACTGCTACCTCGGCTGCCCCATGCACTCGGCTGGGTGTGCATGTGTTCTGAGAGGGAAGTAAGCTGCCTCCAGACACCGCTGGGGGGGGGGGGGGGGAGACTTATCTCTCTAAGGGCCCTTGCACACGTCCGTGAGCGGGCCACATGTCCCGGAGCGGCATTGATCGTGCGTATGGGAGTACACAGCATCATAGATTACAATGATGCTGTGCACGTCGGACTGCCCGTGGGACTATTGTCCTGCACTCATAAGATCATATGAGTGCAGGACAATAGCCCCGGTGGCGGCCTGATCTGCACAGCATCATTGTAATCTATAATGCTGTGTACTCCCCTGTGCACAATCAATGCCGCTCCGGGACATATGGCCGCTCACGGACCGTATGTCTCCGAGGGCATACGGTCGTGTGCAAGGGCCCTAAGAACAACAGAATTTTATATGTTGAAATCCAGCTGATGGCCCTACTCTCCCCTTAGTCGAGAGGACTCCATAGCCATTAGATGGTCATCCTGTCTCGCTAAAATTGTCAGTTTAGGCAAACGTTTCCTTATGGTGTATTCTAAAGGGAATCTGTCACCAGGAAATTCACTGTTAAACCAGGCACATAACGCTTCATTCTAGAGAAAAATACTTTTTAAGGCTACATTCACACGAATGTATTTGGTTTCCGTGTCCGTTCTGTTCTTCTTTTTTTTTTTTTTTTTTTTTTTTTTGCGAATAGGATGCAGACCCATTCATTTCAGTGGGTCCACAAGTAAAAAATGCAGACAGCACACTGTGTGCTATCAGCATCCGTATGTCTGTTCCGTACCCCCACACAAAAAAAAATAGAACATGTCATATTTTTGTCCATTTTGAGGACAAGGATAGGCATTGTGACAATGGATGCCATACGGACGTCATCCTAAGGGCTCATGCACACGACCGTATGTATTTTGCGGTCCATAAAAAATGCGGAAAGGAACAGCTGGCCCCTAATAGAACAGTACTATACTTGTCCATAATGCGGACAATAATAGGACCTGTTCTATTTTTTTGCAGAACGAAAATACGGAAATGGAATGCACATGGAGTAACTTCCGTTTTTTGTTTTTTTTGCGGACACATTGAAATTAATGGATCTGCATACGCAAAAAAACTAAACGGACACAGAAGGAAAATATAGTCGTGTGCATAAGCACTAATCCAGATGCAAATGGCTAGTTAAAGGGACTTTCCATGCCCCTGATATTGATTATCTATCCTCAGGGTAGGTCATTAATATCTAACCAGTGATTGTCCAACACCCCGCACCCTCTTTATCAGCTTTTCCCTGTAACCTCCAGCGATGGAACTAGCACTTTAAGTGGAACAGGAACGGCAACTACACTGTGAATGGAGCTGTGCTTCCTGATCAATTCAAGAGCTAGTTCTGGGGCTGGAGGCTGCAGGGAACAGCTGATCGGTAGGGGTGCAGGGTGCCGAACCCCCACCTATCGGATATTTTTGACCTGTTCTGAGAATAGATCTTCAGTATCGGGAGCCTGAAAAACCCCTTTAAAGGGAACCTGTCAGCTACACAATGCTGCCCTCACTGTGATGGCATTCAGTACTTTCAGAGTAGTGACCTGCCGAACCCTACAGCGCTGAGAGGGTGATGGGTCTGATGCTGTTTGCTGGGCCTGCCCGCCCCGTCTTTATACGACTGGTTTCTTTCCACAAGAGGAAAGAAACCAGTCACTCATCAGTACGGACTTCCATTGTAGAAGTGACTGCTGAAATCTGTGGGTCTGTCATTACACCATACTGACCTCACTGAGGGCAGCATAGTGCAACTGATAGGTTCCCTTTAAGTGCACCAAGGGCGGGCCCAAGCCATTCTTTGCTTCCTCTGCCCTCTCTACGTCTTCTTGATTGACTGGGCCACGGCCCTGCATAGTCATCCTGCCTGGCCCTGTCAATCAAGGAGCTGGAGGGTCCACAGAGGCAGGCGGAGGAGCAAAGGTGCACAGAGTGGCTTGGGTCCGCCCTGAGTGCACTTAACTGCTCATTTTCGTATGGATTAAAAGTACCTTTCCTCAATAATGAAGCAATGGATCACAAAGTGAAATGTATCATTACATTCAACTGAGCTAGCCCTACAAGACATTGGCCCATATGGATGGCATAATCTTAATCCGGCTGTCCAGAACGGCGCTAGATTTCTGGTCTTACAGTGAATTTCCTGATGACAGACTCCCTTTAAAAGTGATTGCAAACGAACCCCTCCAGTAAAGAAGCCTGTCTTTCTAGCGCCACCTGTAGATGTGGCCGTGACTATACGAACCACAGAAGAGCCTTAACACATGACTAGTGACGGAGATGGCGTCTCATGGTTCTGACCTTTTGTGAGTCCAGAGCAGGATGCTGGCTGGGTAAGAAGTAGTTGACCTAGCTCTTCAGGGTACTGAGCTTCAGTGACGTCTTGTAATGGCCAGGTATTGTGTAGTTATAGTACATTATTCTAGGTTTATCTTTGGTTGCAGCAGACAGATGGTGTTGTGCGCCACATTATTGCATTTAGTTGTCGGCCATGTTTGTATAGGAAGGTGCTACATACTATACTTGCATGCAACATTTTACGACTGCTGTTTTCTAATGCGGGTGTATTTACACAACCGCGGAATATTGTGACGACGTATAATTCGTGGTTAGTAAATATTACTATTATGTTGTATAAACAGAGTGCTTTACCCAGAGAATTGTTTCTTCTCAAGGTGACTTCATAGCAGAGCGCCACCTTGTGGACGGAGGCCAGGCTTTCTCGCATGGCAGATTACATACAGGAGTGGGCATTAAAGAGGGGACCTCCCGTGGATAAAAGCTGCTGATTTGGCCCTGTCTGAGCAGAGATTTAATTTGCAGACAGACTGCTCTCCTCTTGCCGTGCATTCATGCATCAGGCTCTGGGAAATGGCTCTCTGTGGTTTTGTAATTCCAAAGAAAATAATTGCCCTTTGTGAAGCCTAGGAGTGTCCGTAGCTCGGCAGAACGAGAGACAGAGTTGCTATCAGCAGGCCTTTATGTTGTGTGTTTCACAGCTTCATGCCTGTGTGTGAGTGTTGAGGGGGTTAAACCTGTCTAACATCTGTGTAGATTAAGGATGGAATGAGGATCCTTGACTATGGCTAGGGAGGCCAGCAGTGTATGCCAACTGTCCTAAAGCTCAAGGGCTTCTTCTTTGTCGTTTTTTTTTTTTTGTTTTGTTTTGGGGGGGGGGGGGGGGTCCTCTGGCCCACTACTGATTTGAATTACGCAGATTTTATAATTTTGCAAGTCCTGTTATTTCCTTTGATAGACACAAACATGCAATCACTGTTGGAGGGAAGAGAGCAGTTCTAATGTGAGACCACCTTGAGATGTCCATGTCTACTGCTGTAATAGTCACATAACAAGACTCCTTGCCTTGTGCTTGTATGATCCACATGACCATCCTGCTCAATTATGCACATGGCTATCCCTATTAAGGTCAGTTAAGATGTTAAAGGGAGTTTCCAGAAGTTAAATATTGATGACCTAGCCTCAGGATAGATAATCAATATCAGATCATTGAAAGTCTAACACCCAGGACCCAGACGGTCAGCTGTTTGACGAGGCCGCAGCGTTCAGACAAGTGCTGCAGTATTTTCATAGTATGCCAAACATGGTGGTGCTGTACATTGTATGGCGGCTGTGCTAGCCATTGGAGAGTTTGCAATAATGCTTGTACAGGTGACCTAGGCACCTGTACAAGCAATTTTTACAATCTGGAAAAAATCTAAAGAGTCTTTCTATGTGCAAGGCTTTTTTTATATATATTTTTTGTCCCAAGAAGTGTGTCAGTGCAGCCTCTCTTTAGTCCCTGTTGCCAGCACCATTATTCCTGGCACGGGTGGCGTGGACAGAAAAGAACCCACACTAGCTGCAGTCAGGCTCCCGCTGTAATGGCCTGGATTAAAGGTAACTATGACCCCAGCTGCTTAACCCCCTAGATGTCCTGGTGAAAATTGACCTCGGCATCTAAGCAATTAGGAAGGGATGAGGTTTTCTCTGTCACAATCAACTTCACAAACACCATCTTGAGGTGCAGATGCATTGTCATGGCACTAATGCATTTTAGTCTCTAATGGGACAAAAAAATAAATAAAGGTTAATAAACGTTAAAATAAATAAATCAGGGCTGAGTCGATGCTAGTTTTGGGAGGAATCGGAGTCATTATAAATGCATCAGTTCTTCCCTGTCCTTATGCTATAATCAGTGATAAGCAGGATGTTCTAGTGGAGATAGATCATCAGTTCTTGCCTCTCCTGTATTCTCTCCTGCCGTTCTACTATAATCGGTGATAAGTAGGGTGTTCTAGTGGAGATAGATAATCAGTTCTCACCTCTCCTGTGTTCTCTCCTGTCCTTATACTATAACCAGTGATAAGCAGGGTGTTCTAGTGGAGATAGATAATCAGCTCTTACCTCTTCTGTGTTCTCTTCAGTCCTTATACTATAATCAGGGTGTTCTAGTGGTGATAATCAGTTCTCACCGCTCCTGTGTTCTCTCCTGTCCTTATACTATAACCAGTGATAAGCAAACTGTTCTAGTGGAGATAGATAATCAGTTCTTACCTCTTCTGTGTTCTCTTCTCTCCTTATATTATAATCAGTAATGAGCAGGGTGTTCTAGTGGTGAAGCACCACATCACGGATGTGGACCCATTCACTTGAATGGGTTCGCAATCCGGAAGGTGCAGTGCGGAACGGAAACACAGAACCCCATGGAAGCAATTCAAAGTGCTTCCATGGGGTTTCTGTCCGTGTGGACCGTTGGATGCGCAACGCGGACCACTTTCAAGTGAATGTGTCTGCATGCTGTGGCCCTACGGCTGGTGCCTGAGCATTGCTGATCGCAATTTGCTATTTTTCTAAGACACAAAAGTAAACCGGCGCCCATTGACTTAAAATGGTTTTAGTTCCAGATCCGTCTTGGTTATTTTAGAGATAATATAACCGGATCTGTTCATAACGGATGCAGCTGGTTGTATTATCCTGACAGAAATCATTTTTGCTGATCCATGACTGATCTAGCAAAAACATAAATGTGAAAGTAGCCTAAAAATGTTATGGGAGTCAGAGTTTGATGCAAAGAAAAAAAAAAATGTCTCCAATCCCCCCCCCCCCCCCCCCCCCCCCCCAAAATTAAAACACAAGAAAAACTATATAAATGTGGTATTACTGTAATCTTACTGACCCAGGGAATTAAGAGAACAGGTCACTTTTGCCGCATAGGGAACGCTAAAAAGATGATGGCACAAATGCTTTTTTATTTCCATCCCATTTAGAATTTTTCAATCTTCCCTCTACATTGTATGCAATATTTAAATCGTTCCATTAGAAAGTGCAACTTAGGCCTCATGCACACGGCAGTTGGGCGGCCGTGGCCGTATTGCCGGCCGGCAAACGGCGGGTCGGCAATCCACACCCGCCGGCCGTGTGCACCACGCATCATGAATGCGGACCCATTCACTTGACTAGGTCCGCAATTCCGGAGATGCGGAACGGAGTCACGGAACACCGGAAGCACTACGGAGTGCTTCCGTGGTGTTTCTTTCCGTTGTTCCTCACCGCAAATAAATACGACATGTCCTATTTTTTTGCGGTGCGGACAGACCACGGACCCATTCAAGTTGAATGGGTCCGGCTCGCTGCACGGAACGGCCGCACAACAGCCGTGTGCATATGGCCTTATTCTGCAAGAAAACAAGCTCTCATAAGTCTATATGAAGGGGTTAAATGGAATCTGTCACCAGTGACCTCCCTATCAAACTGTTTGCATAGACACATAGCTGTGGTTATCCGAGGTGCCACACCTGAGTTATGATACTTTTCTTAATATGCAAATTAGGCCTTTAGTGCAATGAGGGAGTCACCATTGCTCTTGTTGCACCCAAGCTGCACTCCTTTCTTTGGCCAGCCCCTTCCTCACGGCTTTGATTGACGAAAGCAGTGAGGTAAAAGCAGACCACAGAAATGAGCAAAGCTTGGGTGCATCAAGAGCAGTGGCTAAGAAAAAGTATCAAAACTCTGGATCAACAAGAGTTTTAGGGTACTTTCACATTAGCGACAGGGAAGTCCGGCAGACTGTTCCCGCGGGTGAACAGCCTGTCGGATCCGTTCTGCTGCTAGTTCACGTGTGCCCTCGGACTGCTGCTGAGCAGCAGTCCGGGGGCACACGTGAAATAGCGGCAGGATGGATCCAGCAGGCTGTTCACCCACGGGAACAGTCTGCCGGACTTCCCTGTCGCTAATGTGAACCATAGCTATGTGTCTGCAAACAGTTTGATAGGGAGGTCGCTGGTGACAGATTCCCTTTTAAAAGGGTTTTCCAAGGCTTTAACACCGATGACCTATCAACTGGATCGGTTATCAATATGTTTTCGGGTCTGACACCAGAGACCCCCGACAATCAGCCATTTGAGAAGGCACCGGTGCTCCTGTGAGTGCTGCAGCCTTCTCCGTGCTCACCAAGCACAGCGCCGTACATTGTATAGCGGCTGTGCTTGGTATCGCGCTCAGCCCCATTCACTTCTAGGGGGCTGAGCTGCTCCTTGGCCACATGATCTATGAACGTTTCTTCACTGGGCTTCGCAAACAGCTGATCAGCGGGGGTCCTGGGTGTCGGACCCCCACGATCGAATACAGAGGATAGGTAATCAGTATTAAAGTCTCGGCAAACCCCTTTAAGTAGAGCACTTTCTGAAAGCACAGCTTTTTATCTACTGCCTTCATGGGAAATATAAATAGTATGGCAGGGATAATTTTACTTTTTGTGTAGGGTGATGATCAGTAATGACAGGAGTGAATCCTCCCCTTCTTTCCTTCCTTCTTAAGCAGTTTAGACTAAAGACTTGCTGCCTCACCTTAAACATCAGTGTACAGTTAAACATGTATTTAGCGTGTAAAAATGGAGGACTTGTTACAGAGCTATTATATCTTCGCTTTTGTCTTAAAACGAGTTGATAAAACAAGACATTAATACTAGAAGACAACAAATGTGCCCATGGTGTTTGTCTGCAGAAACAGATTGCAGAAAACTTGCAGTGAACACGAGTTAATTTCCTCCGCATTCCTTCCATATCAGCTACCAGACAGCTGAGGAGGCAGGGCTAAACCAAGGTGTGTATGTCATCATTCCTTTTTTTACTCATTGTAGACCGCAGTGGGGGAGGGCTCCTGCTGCAGTCTGTTGCCTTACAGCCAGACAGCACTGTGAAAGGTTAAAGGGGTTATCCAACCACTATATTGCCCCCCCCCAAAATGCCCTGGAACCTCATACAGGTTATACTTGCCCTGCTCCCCGGCACCAACTTCGCTCCTGATGCCCGCGCTGCCTCTGCTGCATTTCCCAGTCATGTGAATCAAACATCCGACAATGGGGGGCGGCCAATAGCGACTGGAAGAATCCTCCCTAGCGTCGCCGTTTTTTTTTTCAACGGACCAATAAAGGAATTTTATATATTTTGCTATCTCGCAGTGCTAGATTTTTGCTTCTGTGTTGGACTATTACAGTTCCACATGGTGGTAAACCAGCTTTCCTAGGAACCTTAAAATCAAATCTCCATAGCTATGGCACTATTTAGGAGGGGGAGGGAGATTTATCTTGGCATTTGGCGTTCTGCTGTCAATTACAGTTCCACTTGGTGATATCCTAACTTTCCCAGGAATCTGAAAGGCAATTCTGCCCAGATGTGGCACTATTGAGGAGGGGGATTTTTTTTGGTAAATTTAGAATTCTGCAGACTCCATGACAGGTCCATATGGTAATTACCCAGTGTTCTCAGGAACCTGAAAGGCAAATGTACCTAGACTTGGTGCTATTTAGGAGTGAGGAGTGGGATTTATCTCGGTAGATTTAGTATTGCAGTCTAATACACCTCCACATGGTGGTAACTCCACTTTCCTGGGAACCTGAAAGGCAAATCTGGGATTTGTAGTAATGGCCAGTGGCCACTGATGCCACGTAATAACAGTCTGGTCATGCTGGGAGTTGTAGTTATCTCATCTTATATCCCTCTCCATGTAATGTCCGCTAATACCGCATGATAACAGTCTGGATATGCTGGGAGTGCAATGGCACTATTTAAGAGGTGGGGGGGGATTTATCTTGGTAGATTTAGTATTCTGCAGTCTATTACAGTTCCCCCATGGTGGAAACCCAGCTTTCCCAGGAACCTGAAAGGAAAATCTGCCTTGCTATGGCACTATTTAGGAATGGATAGTGGGATTTATCTTGGTAGTAGTCTATTACAGTTTCACATGGTTGTTACCAAACCTGCTTTGTACAATTATGACTAGGAGATTTCTTCTAACAAAATAGCGACTCTCTCTGTGTAGCCTAAACTCTGCACCCCCCTTCTATACTTCCTGGCTCACATGCACTAGCATGTGAGAGGGAGAAGACGTGCAGCCTGGAAGAACAGTGTACTGCCTTTCTCTAGTATTTTTCATGGTCTGCAATTGTGACATGTAACGAAAAAAAAACAAATAACAGACCCATAACGAGATTATGTTACGTTTTGCTCGGGGGGAGGGGGGTGTGGATTCTGGGTTTAGTTCCTCTTTAAAGTGAATGAGTGGCTGCAGTTCTCTGGATAGCTGTAGTGGTGCTGTGCACGTGAAACATAAGTGGATGCCGATCTTAACTGTGTGGCCCTTTTTCATTCTCAAATTTTTGTTTCTTTGGTTGGGGAAGGGGAGCTGCTAGAGGTTTGACCTAGCAATACTGCAGATCAGGGAGAAGCTTAAATCTTGGGACAGGCATTTTTAAGTTGGCTGGAGATGCCTGTGCTTATAGTTGGGACTTCCCTTTAAAGCTCAGGCTGTCAAATATGGGCGACACATTGAGTTCTCCACCTTTGCGTGACTCGCCCATTATTTCACAGGGCCAGCACTCTCAAAATACAGTTTCTGTAAGTAGGTCTATGACTTCTGGTTTTTGTGAGGGAAAGGTTCGTGTTGTCAATGCACTTGTTGCAGTCCTCAGTATCTCGTCGGCTCTTCTAAATATGGAGTTGTCGCCTTTGCTGGTCAATAATCCTAATCGCATGATAAAGAATAGCAGACATGAGGCTTGCGGATAGCTGCTGTTTTATTTCAATGGAACTATTTCACTGGATAATTTGGTGCAAAGGTAGGAGGTAGAGGGGATACATGTGACCTCACTGGAATCATGATGTAATTAATTGATATGGTCCTTGTCCTAATAAGGAGTTACAAATTGAGGTCCTATATTGTGGTCCTGGTCATCTGGAAATCTTCCGCCACAGCTCAGGGTTCCTTTTTGAAATTTTGCCTTTGTTCTAGAGCTGGGCCCGACCCAGCGCTGGAAGGCCTGGAGCGTTTCCTGGATAAGTATTGTTTTAAATATATTGTTCCCCTCTGTGTTTTTTTAGACTACAGAAAAAGATTGGAAATCGCAGTAGAATAGCTTGTGCCTGTGATCATGGCACTTTTCTTCAAGAGGACCTGTCACCATAAAAATGCAGTGCAGTAAGCAGACAGCATTTTATCAAGCAGGAGGAGCTGAGCAGATTGATGTATCGATTTGTAAGAAAAGATTCAATAGAAGCTGTATTTTAATTTAAATCTCTGCTCTTTCTAAGCTTAGGAGTCCAGTGGGCGGTTCTATCAGCCATTGACAATCTCTGTGTATGAGCGTGCACAGAGGTACCTGTCAGTCACTAAGCAAACACACTGCTAAAGCAACACTTGAGTGGTTTAGGGGAAACATATAAAGTCAAAGCCCAGATCTCAATCCAATAGAAAATCTGTGGTCAGACTTAAATATTGCTGTTCACAAGCGCAAACCATCCAACTTGAAGGAGCTGGAGCAGTTTTGCAAGGATGAATGGGCAAAAATCCCAGGGGTAAGATGTGGCAAGCTCATAGAGAGTTATCCAAAGCGACTTGGAGCTGTGATTGCCACGAAAGGTGGCTCTACAGAGTATTGACTTTAGGGGGGTGAATAGTTCTGCACATTGACTTTTTCTGTTATTTTGTCCTATTTGTTGTTTGCTTCACAATAATAAAAAAGAAACATCTTCAAAGTTGTGGGCATGTTCTGTAAATTAAATGATGGAAATCCTCAAACAATCCATGTTAATTCCAGGTTGTGAGGCACCAAAATACGAAAAAAGTCAAGGGGGGGGGGTGAATACTTTTGCACCGTATGATGCTGTGTGATTAATGCCGCTCCAGGACATATGGGCCGCTCACGGACCGTGCATCTCGGAGGGCATACGTTGGCCTTACAGACACACAGGAGCTTCTCTGCTCTTCAGAAGCAGCGTAGAAGCAGTGCTTCTGTCTGGCTCAGGGTCTCAGCTAGCTCTGACACCCCACCCCCATTTTCTGTGAACCGTCTTCTTAGTCTGTTACTAGGGACGGACCTTGCCTGACAACAGGCATTGGACTCTAAATTAGGTGGAAGTGAGACCCCTGGTGGCCATAATTTACAGTGACTCTAAGGTGTGTATAAACAGTCACACGTTTCCCTTGCAGCAGGATGTGGGTCCAAGCTGCTGTGAAACTACAATTCCCAACATTCTGGAATTGTAGTTTCAGAACAGCTGGAGTGCCCTAGCAATAATGTCTTTGCGTTCATGTGCGACTGGCCACTCCGTTCATTTCATGGGGACTGCAGAGGGTACAGGACCCCCATTATCCCTTATTCTGTGGATAGGGGATCATTTGAAACAACCAGAATACACCTTTTAAGTGTTCTCCCCATGTTTTCTTTGGTTTCTTCTAGGTGCTTCCAGTTCTACACATACTGGTAGATTGAAAGACCCCCTAATAGATATCCATTAACCACAGGATAGGGGATAACTTGTCTGATCTTTAGGGGTCCGATCCCTGGGACCTACAGCGATCACTGAAGTGGAGGTCCCAGATCCTCTATGAGAATGGAGTGGTGGTTTACTTCTATCTGACTCCCAGAGATCAGCCGGTTATCCTGTGGATATGTGATATCTGTTAGTAGGAAACCTCTTTAGTACAACTCAGTGCTACAATGCAAAGCTGTATGAATGCTGCCCATTCATGCATCAAAACCCACATGACCCCTATTCTTTTCCTGGGTGCCCCAAGCATTGTCACAGGGAAGAAGTGCCCTTATTTCGATGGACACTTCTTATCCTTCAGAGTGAGAGCAGCCCTTTACAGCGCGCACACACACACACACACACACACACACAGATTTTTAGGGCCTCTCAGTCCAGCCATCCTGCTGAATGATATGGCAATCAAGGTCTCCCTTACAGGGTTAGGAGGATTACGATTTTAATTGCTTATTCTGTACATAAAGTTTCAGAAGGTAGCAAATATGATTTTTTTTTTTTATGTCGCTGCAGCTTTCCAGTCACACACTTAAAGGGATTATCCCATGACTACTGTAAAACATGTAAATCAGACTTATAATACATGACAATCTCTTTCTAACAAAGCTAGAACAAGCCATGTACCTCACATGGATCCAGAGATCTCCCCATTCATTGCTCTACTAGATTTACATCAAGCTGGAAGCTCAGGGGAGTGTCTTTTCTGCTGCAGCTAAGGGGGCGTGTCTTTTCTGCTGGAGCTCTCAGCCAATCATAACTCAGGAAGCGGTCGAAGGATGAAACTGAGCATGTGCAGCCTTCTCATTGAGCAGGAAAAAGAAATAAGAACAACAAACAGCAGGTGGCGCCATACAGATACATTTTATTGAGTAACTCGTCGCTGTAGTCAATTTTTGATTACATGCAGTTGCAAAAGTATTCAGATCCAGGTGCTGGGTTGAAAACTGTATAATATTTTTAATGGGACAACCCCTTTAATTGTGGTCATTGATGGTACTGTTTGGCATTACCAGATCGCATACAGGATCGTTCATAAGATCGCTTCCTGCGCACAAAGGCAGGGTTTGCTCTTGACTGTTCCTGTGCCGCGAAGGCACCTTTTGATGGCCGTCGGCAACACCCTAGATGCCCGTGATGTCCTCCCAGTTGTTTCCCTGCACAAAGGAGGACATTGAATGTCTTCATATAACAAGCTGGTAAAAGATCAAAAGTATATGCATTATGGGGGAGATTTATCAAGCTGGTGTAAAGTAGAACTATCAACTAATCAGATTCCACCTTTCATTTTCCAGAGGAGCTGTCAAAAATGAAAGGTGGACTCTGGTTGCTATGGGCAACTAAGCCAGTTCTACTTTACAGCAGTTTGATAAATGACCCCATATATGTCTACAAGTCATACACATACTGCCTAGAGAATATACAGAAAATCCTATTCAGTCTGCCATTCATGCAACCTGATGGGTGCCAAATTATCAGATATGCTGGATCATTGGAAGCCCTGCTCACTCATTTGTGCTGCGGCATTCTTGTAAAATTCAAGATTCTCGTGCCGTTTTAGGCTTCCTTAGAATTTCTGGATTCTTTTTCTTCTGCCGGTTCTAGATGGGAGAGAGAGGAGGATTTTCCTTGCATGGAGGGAGGTTGTTTTTCCTGGTGTAGCTGACTCAGCAGTAAATAATTAGAACCATGAGCAAATGAACATCCTGAGGGTTAAAGGTTTAAGTAATGGCTGCGGGGCTGCTAGTCAAGCGGACTAAGATGTTTGGAGGCTTTGTACAAACAAACTGTATTAAAGTAATATTTTCTTTTGTTGTAGCACCTCTAGGTCCTCTCTCTGTTATTTTAACAGGGATCGGATGAAGCGCCCCCTGCTGTGACTATTGAGCCCTGTTCCCCTGAGGATGATGGGGTCTAAAGATGCAGGCGTCAACAGACCTGGTTCTTTGTTCTAAAGGAATATGGCCACTTTCCCTTGTTGAGTACACATGTACTAAATAACCTTATCTTAGAACTCTGCCTTTTCAGCCCTCTGTTATTCCTCTTTGAAATGTATACACAAAGTGACTACTGCTTGTTGACTTTCTGCTGGTCCTGTCGGCTCTGAATGGGCAGTGTCAGACTGTCTATGGACATACTCCATGCAGAGGAATGGGAATGCCAAGTTGCCAGTGTATATGCACATTTCCGGGAGGAATAACAGAGGGATTGCATAATGTAGAATGCACGGTGATTGTTATTTCATATATTACAAAAATTTTATAAAACGTGCACATCAGCAAAGAGGTTATGTCCTCTTCAAAGAAACGCTCCAGGCAAAACTGATTAACCGTGTTAGGCTACATGCACACAACCATGCCATTTTTTGCGGTCCGCAAACTGCGGATCCGCAAAAAAACGGTAGCCGCCCGTGTGCCTTTCCGCAATTTGCGGAACGGGAGGCTCATTGTAAACATGCCTATTCTTGTCCGCAAAACGGACAAGAATAGGACATGCTCTATTTCTTTTTTGCAGGGCCACTGAACGGTGCAACAGATGCGGACAGCACAAACTGCAGCTCTGATGCGTACCCGAAAAACTGTAGTGTGCATGAGGCCTTAAGGTGCATTTAGGTGATAAGAGGAGCAGCCAATTGTCAGGAAGGAAGCATTTCTTCCTGACAATCAGCTGCCCGTGAAGTGCAGTATTTACATGCAGCAATCCCCTCCATAGTATGAGAATGAGCAATTGCTGCTGGTATCACTCGTCCCCATACAGAATCGTTGCTCCTGGGAAGCAGAGCACCGTTTAGACGGGATCTGCTCCCCGGGAACAAGGATTGAGGTGTCTGCACCTCCAATCATTTCCCCCGATGAATGAGTGTTTCCCTCAGTCATCGGATGATCTGCGGCACCTTTAGACTGACAGAATATTGGGTACGAGTGTTCATAGTAACGTTCATTCCCAATAATCAGCCCCAATATCGGCCCGTGTAAATCCAGCTTTATACTTGGTGTGGAGCCTGAAGGGAGCAGTGTACTACTGTTAGAAGTCTTTCCAGAAGTCTCTAGTACGGGCAGTGAGTTATGAGCGCCTGCTGCACTTATCATTTATTCTTTATTCACTGGTAACATCTTGAGAGAGGCAAAGATCAAGACAGATTATCAGCTCACTGAGGGATCAGGTTACAGCTGCTGCCATAGAAGTCTACGGAGAGGTGAGGAGGGAGTGTAGAAAGTTGAAGTCTCCATGACGGTTCAAGTAATTACAGGCAAAATGCAGAAAAGTTGCAGTAGTGAGCTGTTTGTGTCCATATCTTTTTGTCCTGAAGATGTCTGGGGACCATGTGCCTCTTTATTGTCCCCTTCTCCATAGATGGCTCTGTCAGTCATATATACCAAAATATAGGCACAACATTTAGGTGCTTTTATCTCCACACATATGAAAACTACAAAGGTAGGACTTCCATACAGGACTTCCATCTGCCTATTGTACTGGTATAGATGTATACATAAGCAAAGTGTGTAGTTAACCCATTACATTGACTACTGTTTATATTATTCTTGTAACACATCATGTTTAACAGTGACACTGCTGCTACTTGTAAGTTTTCTGTATCGCCTCACTGCTGGATTCACAGCTACACTGTTGATTACTTCTGTATAATGTCCTTCATGCTGCTGCTTTAACGGGTGTGTTAAAGAGGGTTAGAGGAAAAGGATCTGCTTTCCTCTGTGTGCTGTGTATGGGAGATATTATAGCAGCTAGTCTCTATCCACTAGCTCAACGAGAGCAGTTTTTATATGGAGCCTGCAGACACTTAGGGGGTTATTTAGATGCTGGTCTTAATAAAGCCCCTGCACAGGCTGTGGTTCCACCAAAGTTTTGAAGAGGAACTGGTCTCTATACATAACTTTGGCGCATTCACCGGCGCTTCTAAATGTAAGACAGCTGACTTACATTTAAACCATGTTCTAAGCATAAAACAGGCGTAAAAAATGATGAATGAGATTGGCCTGCCACGACATGTCCACTTTTTTAGACCTGGCATGAACGGGGAGAAGTCGCAGATTGTGGCACAACTAATTGTTGCGCTGCCACCCGCGCCTGAAAGTATTTCACTATAATAAATGACCCCCTCAGTTCAAATGGCTGTGGCACCTTCTAGCATCAGAACGGTTTCGGACCCCCATCTATCTGATATTGATGACCTATCCTCCTGAGGATACATCATCAATTTCAAAATCCTGGTGAACCCCTTTAAGTCGTCTGTTGTAGAAAAAGCTTCTCATTGCATGGGCTTCACACAGCAGGTCCAAAAATAATATTCCTGAAATGATCCTATTATTGCACAGGTTGGAGAAATTGCAGTAACAGGCCTTTTACTGGCAGGTCATCTGGCTGTGTGTGTATTAGTAGAATCCGATGTTAGTCCCATGATCGAGGGGCAGGACGTGTCTGCCTACAGCTAGCGCTACCTGGTATGAAAGTGAGCCTGTACAATAATGTGTGTGTCACTTTTACTCTCCACTCCCTCTGACTAATGCTTGCAATCACAGAACTGGTCATAGATTTCATCATTACTCAAGTATGTGGAAGAATTTCGGAGCAGCCTCACATATTTACAACCAGTTCTCTTCTGCATTTCAGTGTACGTGCCCGTTGGATACTTATTGTCATTGTTTGTTTGGCTTATTTTGTCGTTCTGCTTTCCTGAGGAGGTCATTGTAAGGTGGATTTTTTTTTTGTGAAGTTTGCTTTTTGGAATTGATGAGCAATATAACACCCGTCATCTGGGGTTCTGCCTAGTGTCCTTGTATTTTACAGTGCGCCATAACATTTATGATTGGTTAGCGTTCGACCTCAGGGACTCCCAGCGATCCCATGATCAAAGGGATAAAGTTCCTTAGGCTTTTGCCCTGCATAGTGCCCCCCCATCTACTATTCTTCATGTGAATTAGCTTTATGCCGTCGCTTAATATGAAAAACACCACAATCTTGTCTAGTGTTTATATGTTCTATCTTTACCGAAACTGCAGCTGCATCCCCCTCCTCCCTCTCTACTACTCTATTGCCCAGCTAATCCAATGTAAAAAAAAAATGTTAAGCTGTACTTTAAAGATGGGTGGATTTAGTGTAGATAATATCAGAAATTAAACTGCCCCTTTGCGTGGGTATGTCTACCTGAATTCTGGGGCGGACCCCTTTTTGTTTCCCAGTTATTCCAACAAAGCACAATTCCAACATTAGACTTGGCAAGCACATTAGTTCTCTTTCATGTTATAGGGCAGGGATGGGCAAACTGCGGCTCTCCTGCTGTTGTAAAACTACAACTCCCAGTATGCCCAGTCTGCCTACAGCTATCAGCCTACAGCAGGGCATGATGGGATTTGTAGTTTTACAACAGCTGAAGAGCCGCAGTTTGCTCAACACTGTTATAGGGCAACCAAAAAATCAACAACTGTGAACATCACAGGGTCTGGAAAACCAGCTAGTTTTTGGGTTAATGTCTATTGCAGTTGTCTTGAAGGTGACGTCCAGCATCTTCCGGTATGACTGTAGCTTTTGTATTTTTATTGCTCAGTTTTTCTTTTGCTGGTGACGAGGCGTCTTAATTTTGTATGGTTTGCAGCATGTAAGCTGACCCTGTCCGCTGCTCAGATGTTGCTCAATGAAGCCTCTGACTCGGTGCTGACAGTCTTGTTGTGGACAGCTTGGTCACATGACCAGCGGCCTCCTAATGTCATTTCCAGGGCCGTGCAGGTTCCCCCTGTGAATAAGTACAGTGCATATTATGTCTGCTTGTTGTACTCTCCTTGTGCAGGGATGACGGGTGACATTAGAGGCGTCTTATTTTAAGGGCAGGTAGCATCCCTGTGTAGGAGTGGGCGATATGGCCTAAAATCTATATTGCAATATAATTTTAAGCATGTGCGATATATATCGCGATATATTGTTTTCTATATGTTTAAACTTTATTTTTTTTTACTTTTTATTTAATAACTATTAGCCTCCTTAAGGGCTAGAGCCCTTGTCCTATTCACCCTAATAGAGCTCTATTAGGGTGAATAGGACTTTACACTCTCCCTGCTGCCCTGTGCTTTGTGCACGCAACAGCAGGGAGCTGACCATGGCAGCCAGCCTCTCATGTGCCCCCCAGCCCCTGATCCGCCCCTCAGCCTCTCATGTGCCCCCCAGCCTCTGATCAGCCTCTCATGTGCCCCTGATCAGCCCCCAGCCTCTAATCAGCCCCCCAGCCCCTCATGTGCCCCTAGCCTCTCCCTCTTATCAGCCCCCTCTGGTTACTCAAACCCCCCCCACTATTAATCATTGGTGGCAGTGGCCACAGGGTCCCCCCGATCATTGGTGGCAGTGGGCAGTTCCGATCGGAGTCCCAGCAGTGTAATGCTGGGGCTCCGATCGGTTACCATGGCAGCCAGGACGCTACTGAAGTCCTGGCTGCCATGGTATGTTAGTGAGCAGCATTATACTCACGTGCGCCGTGGCCGCCGGGCGCTCCTTCTCATAGGTCTGTGCGGCGCGTTGCTAATGCAATGCGCCGCACAGACAGAAGAAGGAGCGACCAGCGGCCACGGCGCACGTAAGTATAATGCTGCTCACTAACATACCATGGCAGCCAGGACTTCAGTAGCGTGACTCCTGGCTGCCATGGTAACCGATCGGAGCCCCATCATTACACTGCTGGGACTCCGATCGGAGCTGCCCACTGCCACCAATGCAGAGACTGAAGAACATTCCCGGCACCCGACCTCTGACAGGACGCTGTGATCCGCGCGATTAACCCCTCAACTGAGGGGTTAATTGCGGCGTATCGCAGCATGCAGTCATAGGGGCCGGGATATGGCCGGCACATGAACGCTACGTTGGTATTCAGGCATTCATTGGTGGCGCAGTGGCCACAGTCCCTCCCCTCCTCCTCCTACTCTGTTCTTATTAGTGGCGAGCGGCAGCCGCGCACAGTGGGGAGGGAGGGACTCCCTCCTTCTCCACTGTGCCGGCTCAGGAGAACATGGTGCGCGCCGAGAGTGCGATCATTCACTACCGCTCCGTGGTCATATCGCGGTCCGGCGATATGCACAAAATCCATATCGTGGCACAAATTTATATCCTATATCGCCCACCCCTATCCCTGTGCATACTGAAGTGTTGCAGTAAAGCAGCTGCTGTAGACTGTGGCGCACCACGTGGCTGCAACTTTTCATGGTTGGCACTCCATTCTTGCTTTGTAAGCCGGTTTTAGTGCAGAACCTTTTTTGAATATTGTGGCCTCTCCAGTAAGGACCGTGGGGGCAACCTACAGGCCTTTTTACACTGGCCGAGGATTAGACCAATTATCGGGAATATTGCCCCGTGTGAATGTGGAGCCTATCACCCTACAAACAAGCAGAGCACTCATTTGTCGGTTGGTCATACCTTTTATGCAGCGCCTATAATAGACTATCCACAGGAAATGTACTGCCGACAATATGTAGGGTGAATAGAGGATGATCGTTAAAGGGGTTCCCCGGGATTTACGTATTGATGACCTATCCTCAGGTTAGGTCATCCGTATGAGATTGGCGAGGGTCAGACCAAATGTACAAAGAGGCCACGGCACTTTGTAGCCCATGTGACGTCAAGTTCATCGGTCACATGGCCTAGACCAGTGGTCGGCAAGCCGCGGCTCGCGAGCCACATGCGGCTCTTTACACACTTTAATGCGGCTCTTCTGCAGGGCTCCAGATGCCATTAGCGACTAGACCCGCCGCCGCAGCTCTGCTCAATACAGCGGCGGGCACAGGAGATGATCGTTCTCAGCAGCGCAGGAGGAGTCTCTCCCTCCCCCCTGTGCTGCTGCTGTCCCCGCCGCTGCCAATAAGAAGAGGCAGGAGGAGGAGGGGAGGGGCTGTGGCCACTGCGCCACCAATGAAGAAAACTGACCTGTTAATACAAATACAGGAGGCGGGTGCTGGAATCAAATAGCCGGCACCCGACCTCTGTGACAGGGAGCTGCGATCCGCTGCAGTTGAGTTAACCCTTCAGGTGCGGTACCTGAGGGGTTAACTGCCGCTGATCGCAGCTCCCTGTCACAAAGGTCGGGTGCCGGCTATTTGATTCCGGCACCCGCCTCCTGTATTTGTATAAGAAACGTTGGTGGCACAGTGCCCCCCCCCCCCCCAGTATAATAAACGTTGGTGGCACAGTGCCCCCCCCCCCCCAGTATAATAAACGTTGGTGGCACAGTGCCCCCCCCCCCCAGTATAATAAACGTTGGTGGCACAGTGCGCCACCCCCCCCCCCCCAGTATAATAAACGTTGGTGGCACAGTGCGCCCCCCCCCCCCCAGTATAATAAACGTTGGTGGCACAGTGCGCCCCCCCTCCCCCAGTATAATAAACGTTGGTGGCACAGTGGGAAGTGCCAATGAGGGTTAAAAATAATAAAAGAAAATTAACTCACCTCCTCCAGTTGATCAGGTAGCTGCCGGTCTCCTGTTCTTACTTCTTTCTAGTTTCTTCAGGACCTGTGGTGACGTCACTGAGCTCATCACATGGCCCATTACCATGGTGATGGATCATGTGATGAGCACAGTGATGTCACCACAGGTCCTGCGTCCTGAAGAAACTAGAAAGAAGTAAGAACAGGAGACGATCAATTGGAGGAGGTGAGTTAATTATTTTTTTATTTTTTAACCCTCATTGGCACTGCCCACTGCGCCACCAATGTTTATTATATTGAGGGGGGGCGCACTGCGCCACCAATGTTTATTATATTGGGGTGATGGGGGGGGCGCACTGCGCCACCAATGTTTATTATACTGGGGTGTTGGGGGGGCGCACTGCGCCACCAATGTTTATTATATTGGGGTGATGGGGGGGGCGCACTGCGCCACCAATGTTTATTATACTGGGGTGATGGGGGGGGCGCACTGCGCCACCAATGTTTATTATATTGAGGGGGGGCGCACTGCGCCACCAATGTTTATTATATTGGGGTGATGGGGGGGCGCACTGCGCCACCAATGTTTATTATATTGAGGGGGGGCGCACTGCGCCACCAATGTTTATTATATTGGGGTGATGGGGGGGGGGCGCACTGCGCCACCAATGTTTATTATATTGAGGGGGGCGCACTGCACCACCAATGTTTATTATATTGGGGTGATGGGGGGGCGCACTGCACCACCAATGTTTATTATATTGGGGTGATGGGGGGGCGCACTGCGCCACCAATGTTTATTATATTGACCTTGTACTAAGCATTCTGTATTCAGAATGCTATTATTTTCCCTTATAACCATGTTATAAGGGAAAATAATACAGTGAATAGACTTTCATCCTAGGAACCATGCGTGAAAATCGCACTTGCTTGCGATTTTCACACAGCCCCATTAACTTCTATGGGGCCTGCGTTGCGCGAAAAACGCACAACAGAGCATGCTGCGATTTTCACGCAACGCACAAGTGATGTGTGAAAATCACCGCTCATGTGCACAGCCCCATAGAAGTGAATGGGTCCGGATTTAGTGCGGGTGCATTCCGGTATTTTGAATGCCGGATCCAGCACTAATACATTCCTATGGGGAAAAATGCCGGAGCCGGCATTCAGGCAAATCTTCATTTTTTTTCGCCGGAGATAAAACCGTAGCATGCTACGGTTTTATCTTTTGCCTGATCAGTCAAAATGACTGAACTGAAGACATCCTGATGCATCCTGAACGGATTACTCTCCATTCAGAATGCATGGGGATAAAACTGATCAGTTATTTTCCGGTATAGAGCCCCTGTGACGGAACTCAGTGCCGGAAATGAAAAACGCTAATGTGAAAGTACTTTAAAATATTAAGTTTAAATCCCCCCTTTCCCAATTTTACATATAAAATATATAAACAATAAATAAATAAACATATTACATAGCCTTTTTAGTCACCTTGTCACCCCAAAAAATAGCATAGGACTGTTCTATTATGGGCCGAATGTTTCATAAAATGCGAAATGCACACAGCTTTTTTTGTTGTTTTTTTTTTTTTGCACGGTATTGAGTATCACAATACTTTTTTATGGTGACGAAAGCGAATCAAAATTTTGGTTTCAAAACAACCCTACGCCGATCTGATCGGCGTAGCGTTGTCACGATACCAAAATTTTGATTCAGTTTCGATTTGGCAACTAAAAATTTGATTTGGCTCCTAAATTTTTCAGTTCAGGAGCCAATGGCTACTTGGAATTTTTTTTTAGTCTGGAGCACTGTTCTGTGTGCCCGGCGCCCGCTCCCCTCCCTCCTCTCGGGGGCGGCAGCCTGCGGCTGTCCTGCCTACATGTGTGCCGTGCGGCGCTCAGGCCAAAGGAGGCGTCACTGACTGTCAGTGGGGCCGCGGCGGAGGGAGGCGAGGAGGCGGAGCTGCTCTGTCTGCTATGACCTGTAAAAGCTGCCCCTCCAGGCTGGCAGCAGAAGAACACAGTCACAGAGTAACACTGAGGCACGACTTGTTGGAACTTGGCCGACCCTGCTGGACTCTAGTCTGGACTCTGGAGAAGACACCTTAAGGCAGAGCCAGCTGAGATTGGAGCCAGGACCAGACCGACCCCACTCCAGCCAGACCCCAGTGATATATCAGGTACCGACTTCAACATTGTCCCTCATCATGTCACCCCCCCGATGGTGCAGACTCCAACATTGTCCCCCATTAGGGAGCATAATGGATGGGGGCTGACGGCTGTCATGGGGGGCATGATGGCTGACATGGGAGTAATGATGGATGGGTGCTGACGGCTGACATGGGCATGATGGATGGGGTGCTGACGGCTGACATGGGCATGATGGATGGGGTGCTGACATGGGGGGCTGACGGCTGACATAAGGTCATGATGGCTGACATGGGGGGCATGATGGATGGGGGCTGACGGCTGACATGGACATGATGGATGGAGTGCTGACATGGGGGGCTGATGGCTGACGGCTGACATGGGGTGCTGACGGCTGACATAGGGGCATGACGGCTGACATGGGGGGCATGATGGATGGGGGCTGACAGCTGACATGGGCATGATGGATGGGGTGCTGACGGCTGACATGGGGGGCATGATGGCTGACATGGGGGGCTGATGGCTGACATGGGGGGTAATGATGGATGGGGGCTGACATGGGCATGATGGGGTGCTGATGGCTGACATGGGCATGATAGATGGGGTGCTGACGGCTGACATGGGCATGATGGATGGGGTGCTGACATTGGGTGCTGACGGCTGACATAAGGTCATGATGGCTGACATGGGGGGCATGATGGATGGGGGCTGACGGCTGACATGGACATGATGGATGGAGTGCTGACATGGGGGGCTGATGGCTGACGGCTGACATGGGGTGCTGACGGCTGACATAGGGGCATGACGGCTGACATGGGGGGCATGATGGATGGGGGCTGACAGCTGACATGGGCATGATGGATGGGGTGCTGACGGCTGACATGGGGGGCATGATGGCTGACATGGGGGGCTGATGGCTGACATGGGGGGTAATGATGGATGGGGGCTGACATGGGCATGATGGGGTGCTGACGGCTGACATGGGCATGATGGATGGGGTGCTGACGGCTGACATGGGCATGATGGATGGGGTGCTGACGGCTGACATGGGCATGATGGATGGGGTGCTGACGGCTGACATGGGCATGATAGATGGGGTGCTGACATGGGGGGCTGACGGCTGACATAGGGGCATGACGGCTGACATGGGGGCATGATGGATGGGGGCTGACATGGGCATGATGGATGGGGTGCTGACTGCTGATATAGGGGGCTGATCTGAGGTATGATTAACATTGGGGGTCTGATTGGTGGTCTGACCTGAGGTATAATGGAAAATATTGTTTCTGATTATACTCCTCTAAAACCTATGTGCATCTTATAGGGCGAAAAGTACAGTCCTCAAACCAGATCGAAGATATCAGGACCACACAGAGGAGAAGCCAGCTGCTGCAGACAGAACCAGGACCAGGTGAGCTGCGGGCGGGGCGGTGGGAGAAGGGGGTCACCGAGATGTAGCTTCGCTTGTGTTGCCAAAAAATCCTTGCACAGGCTCTGGTCACGTCCACGTGACAGGGCCGGTGCAAAGAGTCCCACAGTACCCGACCTATGTGGATACTTGCATGCACAATATTCTCAATAAAAACTTATTGAAACTAAAAACAGTGTACCATCCTATGTATTTTCGGTTTTAAAAATGTGGCTCTCAAAATAAATTTCAATCGTGGTTTTGGCGAGATTTGGCTCAGTTGAAAAAAAAGGTTGCCCACCACTGGCCTAGACGCAGCTCAGCCCGTTTCAAGTGAATGGGACTGAGCCGCAATACCAAGCACGACCACTGTACAATGTACGGCGCTGTGCTTGGTAAGCTGCGAGGAGGCCATGGCGCTCACCGGGGGTCCAGGGAGTTGGAGGATAGGTCATCAATATGTAAATCTCGGAGAACCCCTTCAGTCCTCCATCCATTTTGCATCAGGCCTTTTCAAAAGGTGCTTTAAACAAGCTCCTTTTAACTGGAATATCTTTGAGCAACGATTATTAGCCCATGAAGAAGCACTCTAAGGGTAAATGCACACGACTGCAGGTGAACGCACATAAGGTCTGCACGAATTTCCGTGGGGATTTATGTACGTTTCTGCACCATATCCGCACCAAAATCCGCAATGACCAATTGTGGATTTTGGTGCTGATCTGATAGGGTTTTGCTGCAGATCTCGCCCTTCATTGGAAAACTGCAAACCTAACTGACATGCTGCAGATTTGGAAATCCACACGGAGAACATCTGCAAAGTCTACATGAGATCTGTGTAATCTCTCACACTTTGCTGGTACCGTACTACTCTGCGGTTTTTCTACACGAGAATCCACCATGTGTATTCTGCGACG
This sequence comes from Bufo bufo, assembly GCF_905171765.1. Taxonomy (NCBI): domain Eukaryota; kingdom Metazoa; phylum Chordata; class Amphibia; order Anura; family Bufonidae; genus Bufo; species Bufo bufo. The sequence continues at coordinate 277,200,292 of NC_053394.1, read as the reverse complement.
TCTGCAGGTTTCTTAAATCTCTGCTGCTCTGTATTTCATAGCTGTAGGTTCTCCATGTTCCACTGCATGTAATGGAAAACGCATCAATCATCTTTTCAGTTTCCATATAAATCCATGAGAAATAAGTGCTGCGGACGCGGCCAAGTAGCGTGCAGCCATACAAGCATATTAATTGATTAGAATCAGATTGTTTATTCAGTGATCTTTGCTAATGGTAGCGTGGTAACCTGCAAAACCGAGCACCCATTAAAAATGATCACCAAATAAAACAAATTGGTTCTAATCGGTTAATATGATCCTGCAGCGCCGTTTTACGGACGCGCAGTATTCGGCTGCGCAATGTCCGTGTCCTCACTGCAGCTCAGCTGCGCCTTGTGGCTGTACCATTCATTCCCCTTGTCAGTAGGGCGTGTCCTCATTGATTGGACACCGTCAGACTGTTGGGGGACATTGCATTGGTAACACCAAGGGGGCGTCCCACTCTCTTGTTTGAAGATTACGGTGAACTATAGGTTTGCACTTGCCTATAATTTGTTGCTCTGTCACAGTGACGACAGTATCGTCTTCTAGTCCTTGTATACGGCACAGGCTTTGTTCTGACAATGCTTATGTGCTGCATCCATGGGAAATAAAAATTGACAGCATGCAGTTGAGATAATGGACGAATCCCGCGAGTCATGTGCCGACAGTATTCTTGCTGGAGTCTGACTTTTCCCTGACAGCCATTTATATACACCAGATGCGCGGTTCCCTTGACTCCGTAAAAGATGCTGACGATCCCTGCATTTTCCTACCTTGTTTTTCTGTTTTCCAGCTGCATCACGTATAGTATGTATGCTTGGTAGAGCAATATTGTAGTGAGAGAGCTCAAACACATGAGGTGGAATGGGCTGAGCGGGGGAGGGGTTGATGTAAAAAAAAAAAAAAAAAAACTTTTACATATATATATATATATATATTTTTTATCTGGTCACCTGTAGACATGGTGCGCATTTCTTTTAAGGAATTTTTTTTAATGGGCATTTCAGCTACAGCGACTCGTTCTCCCTTTTGCAAAAGTTATACAATTTTCTAATATACTTTATCAGTTCCTCACAGCTTTCAAGATCACTGCATGCAATTATTGAATAGAACTCACGTTTGCTCATTACAGAAGAGCTATCTAATGACTATGATGAGCCGAGTTTGCGAGTAAGATTTTTCGGGTAAGTGTACGCGTTGCAGCAACCTCAAATGGCTGACCAACCTGATTTGGTGGTAAAACTGAGTTATTGGGGGAGATTTATCAAAGAAAAACTGGCTTAGTTGCCCATAGCAACCAATCAGATTCCACCTTTCATTTTTCCAAGGCACTCTGTAAAATGTAAGGTGCAATCTGATTGGTTGCTATGGGCAACTAAGCCAGTTCTACTTTACACCAGCTTTGATAAATCTCCCCCTATATCTTTACAATTGTGCAGCCACATGAAGTCGTTTTTCCCTTAGGCGACATTCACACAACAGTGGGAAAAAAAACTGCCGTTAAAAACAGACTTGCTGTAAGTTTTTCATGGCTATTCTGCATCCATATGTGCATCCATTTTCTGGCCGTTTATCCATCTTTAATGGCTTATTGCATCCGTTTTTCATGGTCGTAAAAAACGCATGAGTTTTTTTGTTAATTTTTTCATAGTGGCCCCGCCACATCCACCTGAACGCGCTTACGATTGGTCAGCACTGAGGGGAACAGGAAGGACTTCATGACATCACATGTGCCGTCCTGACTCGTGACGCTGGGAGCATCGGGTCCTTCCAGTGCAGAGCGTCAGCATCTTCAAGTGGATGAGATTTTTGTATTATTATTTTAACCCCTGAAGGGAGACGGGTGAACTCCTGTCTATACAGCCATTAAAAACTGGCCCATTGAATTCCATGGGGTTGTGTCTGGATATGAAAATTCCAAAAATAGGACATCTCTTAATTTTTGATGGCTGGTATTTACTGGCCCATTGAATTCCATGGGGTTGTGTCTGGATATGAAAATTCCAAAAATAGGACATCTCTTAATTTTTGATGGCTGGTATTTACTGGCCGTTAAAAAAATGGCCATGTGAATTGCCCCCATAGACTTTGATTGGTTTTAAAGACGGCTGTGTGATGTCAGTTACTAAAATGGCGGCTACTTTCACCGTCGTGTAAATGTAGCCTTAACTTCTAGCAAGCAGAGGTCTGAAGAGTGTGAGGAATGCATAATGGCTAATACACACAACCGTGTGCCAGACGCAATCCGGATTTTGGACCGTTCCTCTGCACCGCAAAAAGTAGAATATGTTCTATTTTTTTGCAGAACGGAAAGATTATTGCGGATTGTGAACCCATTCAAGTGAACGGGTCTTCATCTGCAAACGGCGGCCACGTGTCGTTTAGGCTTGCCTAGTTTTGTGTGCATGTTTATATGCTGTATGTGGGAGCGATTGCCGTGTCGGGGCCACAGAGGTGCACCCTTCTCAGAGCAGCGGGCGGTGAGGTCACTTGTTTATCTGGGAAGGGTTCTTGCGCATACGTCCTGCTCTCCACTCCGAGAGGCTTTTTCTTCTTTCATGCACTCGAGCAATTCGGCTTGAAATGAGGTAAAACGTGGAATTCCTGGGCATGATTGGATGCCCTCTTATTGTCATGGCTGGCTGACAAGTAGCTACAGAACCTGCTGTTCCAGGAACAAAATGAATTTCACTGTAAAAAGCTTACAATTCTGGGAAAAAAAATACAGCAGGAGTGAGTCATTGTTATAACAGATGCCTACAATTTGGGGCCATCCAGCTGCTGCAGAACTACATCTCCCGACATGCTGGGAGTTGTGGCTCTCCAGGTGTTGTAACGCTTCATGCTGGAGACCTCTGATGCCAGACAACATGGGGTTAATGTGCGGAGGTGCTTACTATTAACGTGAGGCACATTGAAATCTAAATTGGTAAAACTGCGCCTCACATTGATAGTGACGCCATCAAGAGCCTGCTCACCTAATGGACAACGTGGAATTAGTGCATGAGGTACATGAGGGAGTCCCTTCCTGTTAATGAAGGGCCCCTGTGTAGCAGCCATCTCTGATGTAGCACACCTTGCGGCCCCTATACAGCAGCCATTGTGTCTGAACGGTTCCTAGAAGCATCTACAGAAGGTGTGTGCACCACCACTGGCACATGTGAACCCAGTGCCTACATGCCACCCCCTTTAAGAAATAGAAGTCTTTAGTGTTAACAGAGCAGCAGTAGGGATTTTGTCTGAACCTCACCACATTCCTTTGGATACTACAGATGACGTCTTGGAAAATACGGTTGGAAGATGACCGCTCAGTTAAAAAAAAAACTGGGAGGGAGGCTTCCCCCGAATCCAGTCACTTAGCTTTTACACAACACAGCCTCAGTGTTATTTCAGCCCATACGGAAATGGCATTAACATGAAATTGACTAATTCTAATAGCTCTTATGACTTGGCGTGGTGGCACTGCTCATTTAAAGGGGACCTCCGTTAGTGGTAGTAGATGGCACAACTAAGGAAAGAGTGTCTGCAGGTCATTGGTTCCATGGTGGAGGGGAATACTTCTTTTGCTGGGCAGGTCTAGCATTGAGTGGTTTCCATTTGTGATATGGTGATTTAGGTCCAACCAGCTATGGGCAGTAGAACATATTTCCATAGGTCGGAACCGAGGAAAATGGGATTGTTTAACCTTATCCTTGTGTATTCTTCATGTTCCAGTATTTGAGAGCTGCATATATCTGTAAGAGGAGTGTATGTCGAACTGCTTCCCTACTGGGCCGTGAGCCTGTTAATGACATGTCTGCACAATGTCAAGAGCGAGCATACAAAGCCAGTAAATGCTACGCACTTCAGTTCCTCCTATGATCTGCTGCACCCTTCACAAGGGTGGAGGGGTGTGTATGTGTGCGTGAGATAATGGCTTTGTAGGACACTGATAAATAGCACTTGTTTCCTTTATTTATATAGCACCAACGTATTCTGTAGCACTGTACAGGGGATGTCTCCAGTAGTTCTCTTAGGCACATACATTAGACCAGGTCCAGATTTGGCAGATAAATTCCTCTGTGCCTTTCCCATGAATCCAAACCCAATCTCCATGTATTAAATACACGATTTTTCACCCTTTTGCACTGTGCTGCAAATCTGCCCCGTCTGGAGTTGGCCTTAGGGTCTATTCTGAGCCAGAAGGTCACATGTTAGCACCTTGATACTAAAACCACTAGGTTTGACGATAGCATGGTCATAATGGGAATTGTAGTTTTGCAACAACTGGAGAGCCACATGGGATCACTGTAGGGAGGAGGTAGCTCCACAGCTTTATGGAGCAGTCAAGTTCTCTGCATGGGTCTAACATGCAAAATGCCATTGATTTGCTTGGCACTTTGGCACCAGTCAGATTTCACTTGTTGGAAATTCAATCCAAAGGGGACTGGGTCTGCTCTTTAGAGGCTCACAAAGTCCACTAATGTGATATTGGCATCCATGGCATCGTCACTTTTGGGTGAATTTCTCACATCTGGTTGTGTCTTCTCTCAGGTGCAAGACCTAGCGGCTCCTCAAATACATGAGCCTGCAACATCCTCCAGCATGACCGGTTTGGCATTGGGTCAGTAATGGTGTGGGGTGGCATTTCTTTGGAGGGCCGCACAGCCCTCCATGTGCTCGCCAGAGGTAGCCTGACTGTCATTAGGTACCAAGATGAGATCCTCAGACCCCTTGTGAGACCATATGCTGGTGCGGTTGGCCCTGGGTTCCTCCTAATGCAAGACAATGCTAGACCTCATGTGGCTGGAGTGTGTCAGCAGTTCCTGCAAGACGAAGGCATGGATGCTATGGACTGGCCCGCCCGTTCCCCAGACCTGAATCCAATTGAGCACATCTGGGACATCATGTCTCGCTCTATCCACCAACGTCACGTTGCACCACAGACTGTCCAGGAGTTGGCAGATGCTTTAGTCCAGGTCTGGGAGGAGATCCCCAGGAGACCGTCCGCCACCTCATCAGGAGCATGCACAGTCGTTGTAGGGAGGTCATACAGGCACGTGGAGGCCACACACACTACTGAGCCTCATTTTGACTTGTTTTAAGGACATTACATCAAAGTTAGATCATCCTGTAGTGTGTTTTTCCACTTTAATTTTGAGTGTGACTCCAAATCCAGACCTCCATGGGTTGAAAAATTTGATTTCCATTTTTCAATTTTTGTGTGATTTTGTTCAACTATGTAAAGAACAAAGTATTTCAGAAGAATATTTAATTAATTCAGATCTAGGATGTTATTTTTGTGTTCCCTTTATTTTTTTGAGCAGTGTGTATATATGTGTATATGTATGTATGTGTGTATATATATATATATATATATATATATATATAATCAAGGAAAAAAGGCGGCACTGGTACAAAATCAGTTGGAGTTAGGGTGCACGTCCCAAGGGGAATAGGCTTCTTACCCCAATGTGTAGTTCCAGAAAAACGGGCGGCACCCCAAGAGATAAAAGAAAGTGAACCTTTATTCACCCAGGAGGTGCACCACCTGGGTGAATAAAGGTTCACTTTCTTATATATATATATATAGATATAGATATAGATAGATATATATATATATATATATATATATATATATATATATATATATATATACACACACACACACACACACACACACACACACACACACACACACACACACACACACACACACACACACACACACACACACACACACACACAGTCCTGATCAAAAGTTTAAGACCACTTGAAAAATGGCAAAAAAAAAATCATATTTAGCATGTCTGGATCTTAACAAGGTTCCAAGTAGAGCTTTAACATGCAACAAGAAGAAATGGGAGTGAGACAAAAAATTTTTTTGAGCATTCAATTTAATGAAAACAACAAATAAACTGAAACAGGCTGTTTTTCAGCTGATCAAAAGTTTAGGACCACACCTCCCAAAAAAAAAATAACCCCCCCCCCCCCCCCCAAAAAACAGAAATCCAACTTCCAAACATGAACTCAGTAATGAGTAGCTCCGCCGTTATTGTTTATCACTTTCAAAATTTGTTTCGGCATGCTTGATGCAAGCGTTTCCATGAGGTGAGTGGGAACATTTCTCCAAGTGGTGAAGACGGCCACACGAAGGCCATCTACTGTCTGGAACTGTTGTCCATTTTTGTAAACTTCCCTTGCCATCCATCCCCAAAGGTTCTCAATTGGATTTAGATCAGGGGAACACGCAGGATGGGCCAAAAGAGTGATGTTATTCTCCTGGAAGAAGTCCCTTGTCCTGCGGGCATTGTGTACTGTAGCATTGTCCTGTTGAAAAACCCAGTCGTTACCACACAGACGAGGGCCCTCAGTCATGAGGAATGCTCTCTGCAACATCTGGACATAGCCAGCGGCCGTTTGACGCCCCTGCACTTCCTAAAGCTCCATTGTTCCACTGAAGGAAAAAGCACCCCAGACCGTTATGGCGCCCCCTCCACTGTGGCGCATAGTAAACATCTCGGGTGGGATCTGCTTGTCATGCCAGTAACGTTGGAAACCTTCAGGACCATCAAGGTTAAATTTTTTCTCATCAGAGAATAAAACTTTCTTCCACCTTGAATGTCCCATGTTTGGTGCTCTCTTGCAAAGTCCAAACGAGCAGTTCTGTGGCGTTCAAGGAGACGAGGTCTTTGAAGAAGTTTTTTTGTTTTTGAAGCCCTTCAGTCTCAGATGCTGTCTGATGGTTATGGGTCTGCAGTCAGCACCAGTAAGGGCCTTAATTTGGGTCGAGGATCGTCCAGTATCTTGACGGACAGCCAATTGGATCCTCCGGCTCAGTGCTGATGAAATTTTTTTGGGTCTTCCACTTGACTTTTTTGTTCCATAACCCTCAGGATCATTTAAGAAATTCCAAATGACTGTCCTACTGCGTCCCACCTCAGCAGCGATGGCGCGCTGTGAGAGACCCTGCTTATGCAGTTCAACAACCCGACCACGTTCAAAAAGGGAGACATTTTTTGCCTTTGCCATCACAACGTGTGACTACCTGACAGAAAATGACAATGAATCCACATCTTTGCACGGATTTGGCCTTTTAAAGGCATGTGGTCCTAAAATTTGGATCAGCTGAAAAACGGCCTGTTTCAGTTTAATCATTATTTTCAATTAATTGAATGCTCAAAAAATGTTTTGTCTCACTCTCATTTCTTCTTGTTGCATGTTGAAGCTCTACTTGGAACCTTGTTTAGATCCAGCAATGTAAAATATGATTTTTTGCCATTTTTCAAGTGGTCTTAAACTTTTGATCAGGACTGATATATATAATATATATATATATATAATGTGTCATTCTAATCCTACCTGGAAAGATGAGCAGATAACTGCAGTAAAGTGCTCTGCACTGACCAAGAAGTGGCACCTAATGTTAGGCTTACTGGCAAGTGTGAAAACTGCAGGATTTTATGTCTTGTTTTTTATAGATATAGATATTGACATTTAAAATTCAAAATAAGATCACCAAAAATTCTTTAAAAAAAATGTTTAACATAAAAACATGATCTCAACACAGTCATGTAAGATGAATGTAAATGGTTAAGTTTCCATGATGGATTCTCCATGACATTGGATGTCACCTTCTTATCTTCCTCCCAGCGAGCGATTGTCCCCTGTTATCGGCTGCTTTATTTCCAAAAGGCTCCCTGCAATATCTTGATGTCTGCAGGCCTTTTCTCCTTAACACACCAGACGTCTCATCAGTAAGCCTATTTAAAGCCTGCTCTCCGATATCTTTCTATTATTTATTTTTTCCCCCAATCTTATTAGAAGTCATCCAGATGTCGCAGCCACTATTCAAATGAAAGGTTTTTATATGCACCATACCTGTCCCAGAAGTGCAGTACTTTCCTTGCTGTATACTGTTGATGAGTGGTATTTGGGCAGTCGGAAATATAGTTTGCACCGACCCCAATGACTGACCAGGTGTAGCAGAGCTGAGTGTCATAATGTGTTTGTGGTTTTTACATGGGACTGCATGTCAACCCTAATGCGTTCTCATGGCTAGCTTTGATGCACTAAAAGTCAGAGCTAAATGACACCATCAGCCCTGCTGCATTTCTCTTCTCTCTTCGGTGACCTGTGTCCTCCCAAAGGGGCTTAGTACGTTACATAGAAATATCGTCCCCCAGGATGCTTCAGGTGCAACATTGCCGTCTCGAAGGAATGCAGTATGGTAGTGAAATATAACTATGTAAAGCTGGTTATACAAAAAAGTTCTCTGTATTAAAGTGCCTGTACTGTCCTAGCTGTTCATCCTGAGCTGCCAGGTTCATGAACAGAATGATACGTGCCACAGTGAAGACCTTTTCCTCTACGCCTGCTCGCCCAGGTCATTGCATTGCTATATTTCTTAATATGACAAGCTTGGGCAGGGTTGTTATACTTGGAAGACATTATTTGCATGTAGTCTGTGCCCTTAGGGACGTGCGGAGCAGGAAGTGAGGAGGCAGCCATGCTTCATGCGTCGTAATCTTATTTCCTGTGTCCTCTATGGCTACCCCTGCTGATTTTGGAGTAGACATGGCTGCTGATTTAGCCCTCTCCATGGCAAAGGGTTAAATCTGCACCATAGATTCACATTTAAAGGGAAGCTGTCACCATGAAAATGTAAAGTAATCTGCAGGCAGCATGTTATAGAGCAGGAGGTGCTGAGCAGATTGATATAGTTTTATGGGAAAATATTCAGTATAATTTTATATTTTTTATATCTCTGCTCGTTCTGGGCTTTGAAGTTCAGGAGGCGGTCCCATCAGTGATTGACAGCTATCTCCGTATACACAGTCATAGAGGGGAGGCTGCTTGACTTCAAAGCCCAAAATGAGCAGAAATTTAAATGAATAAAATACAGTTTATCCTGAATCTTTTACTATAAACCTGCTCAGCTCCTCCTGCTCTATAACATGCTGCCTGCAGATTACACTGCATTTTCATGGTGACAGGTTCCGTGTAAAGTCAATTTACACTATGGATTTTTTATTTTTTTAGCAGCGTGTGGGAGAGATTTCTAAAATCTCATTCACATTACTATACAGCAGCGAGGCCCTCTGGGCAGATGTGCTGTGACGCTGGCCATGCACATTAGGCCCGCTCAGATGGTCCGTTTTTAAACGGCCGCGAGTTCCATATGCCGTTTGTAGGACGGCAGAGACAGTTGTCTCCAATGGCTTCCAGATCTGTGTTCCATGAGAAACAAAGTGTTAATTGCACCATTGCCGAGAATTTACTCTGCACCGATGAAGCGTTCCTTCTCAATAACTGCCTGCTCATCAGTGGAGGTGGGCATTTACATGCAGCGATCGCCTCCTCAGTATGCGGGCGAGGGATCGCTATTGGTTCCTTGTTTCTGGGCAGCAGATCACACTGAATGTTCTGCTGCCCAGACACCATTTTTGCAGCACAGCAGAATGGACTTACGGATGCAGACGGCTCACATTTTTTGTGGCCCCATTGAAATGAATGGGTCCACATCCGACCTGCAAAAAATTGTACAGTTGTGCGCATGGGGCCTATTGATGAATGTCATCCATACCCACAGATTTCAACCGTCTGATACATATGGGGGTCTTCCTGACACTAACCTTACAGCAGATGACAGGGGAGGCAAAGGCCCCTTTACACAGGCAGAGGGTCGGCCAGATAATCGCTGACCAGCGTTCATAGGAACACTCGTTAGCGATTATCTGGTGTTGATTACCCAATGTACGAGCGAAGTGCTTGTTCATCGGGTAATATGATCGTTTGTGCTGTCATCTAAATCATGATTTGCCGGCAGTAGAACATGCTCTGCTGCCGTCGAATAACAATTCTGTATGGGGACGAGCAATGGTATTAGCGATCCCTCCTCCCCGTACTGTGTCTCCTCCACTGACGGATCCGTCCAGATTTACAATGCAAGTCAATGGGAACGGATCCGTTTTTCACTGACACAATATGGTGCAATTGAAAACAAAAACAGTTTTGACTTAGACTTTTTTTTTTTTTTATAATGCAAACTGATCCGTTATTAACGGATACAAGCGTTTGCATTATTGGTGCGGATCCGTCTGTGCAGATACAAGACGGATCCGCACAAAACGCGAGAGTAAAAGTAGCCTAATTCTTAAATAGGCCCTGACCTTTTTGTGTTCCCTGCCCCCTCGCTCCAGTCCTCTGGTCTGCTGACCGTACAGTAAATCACATCTCTGGAGTGGGGGTGGTACAGGTAATGAGGGTGGAATGATCTTATCTACACAGAACCACCATGGCTTTTGTTTGTCTCCCGCCGGCAGTGCACAAAGCCTTTCTGGACACAATGTGTTTTTTTTTTTTCCTTTATTGCTGTTTGTGAGGAAGCTGGGCGACAATTGATACCATTCACCCAGCTTTCCGTGACTCCTGAGTGAAATATATAGCTAGTTATGCAGATGTTGTTGCCTCCATGTATAAATGTCTGTTGCTTGGAGCTGCCCTTTAAATTTCTTGGTGGCTTTCATTACTGATGAAATATCTGGTCAGATGTAAGCTTCTCCATTCATTGAGGCCGACTCTGCGGAGCAGCATTTGGTGTGGTAATGGCCCTGCTGCCGTGTTGCTCTGCAGCGCAGCGCAGTGCTGGTGCTGCAGGATGAGCAGGTGCTCTATGAATTAGTAATGACTTGTAATTCCCGGTTCCTTTTTTTTTTGGTTAAATATTTCCTCTATACGGTTCCACCTCGGAGCCTCCATCTTGAGTCCTAGTCCTGATGATTTTACTTCTTCTGTTCCTCCAGGAAGAGACGATGCGAGTGGGTTTGGGCTCAGGAACGAGCCGATGTGGTGAGTCGGTGGAACTGGCTGCAGGCTCACGTGTCTGACCTGGAGTACCGGATCCGGCAGCACACTGACTTCTACAGACAGCTGCGAGCAGGGAAGGTAAGCATGGGGAGTCACCTGGGACAGCACTTCTCTCTCGTCTGGTGACAGCCAGCGCCACGAGGTGTCATGGGACTGTCTTGTGTTCTGACTTGGCTTACCTGATCCTTTGCTGAAATATTAAGCATTATGTGCACCTTGTCTTCCGCTCACAGGGCCAGGTTGTCTTGGGAGATGCCAGTCCAGCAGAAAGTAACCCAGGGAATGCTCTACAAACTTCTCCTACAGATGCAAGAACAGCCGCCTGTGCATCCACTTCACCAGACCCTGAAAAAAAGGTGAAGAACCTGGCATACAAACGTGTGTTTTTCTATGTAAAGAGGGACTGTTGACTTTACAGTTGAATAACGAGCCCAGCAGCCATGTGGACAGCTCAGGGATTGGATAAGATCGTTCCAAGATACTGGGGAATTGCCTAAATAACCATTCCCTGATGTCATTTTATTATCAATATAAGGGCATCTGTCAGCAGATTTGTACCTATGAAACTGGCTGACCTGTTACATGTGCACTTGGCAGCTGAAGGCATCTGTGTTGGTCCCAGGTTCATATGTGCCCACATTGCTAAGAAATATGATGTTTTAATGTATGCAAATGAGCCTCTAGGAGCAACGGGGGCGTCGCTGTTACACTTACAGGCTCTCCTCTATCTCTGCAACTGCTCCGCCCTGTGCACTTTGACAGCGCCAGGCAGGGAAAACATGATCCTACCTGACCCTGTCATATAAAGTGGGGAGGGCACAGCACAGATTGCTGAGCCTCTAGGTGTAATGGCAACGCCCCTTTGCTCCTAATGGCTCATTAGCATATATTAACCCTTTCACCCCGGAGGTGTTTTGTTTTTTTCTTTTTGTGTTTTTGTTTTGCGCTCCCTGCCTTCCCAGAGCCATAACTTTATTTGCCTGTTCACATAGACAAATGAGGGCCTTCTGCGGGACAAGTTGTACTTTCCAACGCCACCATTTAATATTGCATATGATGTAGTGGGAAGCGGGAAAAAATTTCCAAATGGGGTGAAATTACAAAAAAAAAAAAGCAATTCCACCACAGTTTTACGGGTTTTAGATTTACAACATTCGATATGCGATAAAACTGACCAGTTACTTTTATTCTATAGGTCAGTACAAATCCGGCGATACCTTTTTTATATGTATAGTTTTTCTAGTGTTTTGATAGTGATAAAAAAAAAAAAAAAACTGGGGGGAAAAAATCCGTTTTTTTTTTATTTTACCCCTATAACTTTTTTTTGTAATTTTGTGTACGGAGCTGTATGGGGGCAAATTTTTTGCGGGGCGATCTGAACTTTTCTTCTATACCATTCTGGGGTGTGTATGACTTTTTGATCACTCTTTATTTATTTTTTTGTAGAAAATGAAGCGACCAAAAACGGCGAATTGTCTATTTGGACGCTTTTTTGGTGTTTGCCGTATGGGGAATATATTTTTATACTATGGGTGTTTTCGCATATCACGACACCCATGATATGTATTTTTATTTTATTTTTTTTATTGTGGGAAAAGGGGGGTGATTTTGAATTTAGTTTTTAATTTTTTTTATTTTATTTATTTATTTTTTACACTTTTTTTTATAGTTCCCATAGGGAACTATAACATGCAATCATTAGATTGCTATTATCATAGACTCCAATGCACTAGCATTGGAATCTATGATGATTTTACTCGTTTCCTATGGAGACCTATTACAGGCAAGGGCTCCATAGGAAATACTATGCAGCAGCCTCCTGTCATTAACAAAGACAGGGGCTGCTACACACACGCTCTGGCTCCTCCGATCGCTGCACGGGGGAGCCGGAACACCACCGGAAGCGCGCGCATCTGGTGTTTTAATGCGCTCAGATACCGTGGTCCGGATTGACCACGGCATCTGAGGGGTTAAATGTCCGCGATTGGCATTACTGCCGGTTGCGGACATGAGCCGCGGGCGCCATCTTTAAAGACCCGGGCAGCGCAGTACTATTACGGCGCTGGGGGTGAAGGGGTTAAAACCTAATTTTTCTCAGAAATGCCAACACAGGTCAGTCAGTTTCATAGGTACAAATCTGCTGACAGATGCCCTTTAGGTAGAGCAGGGATCACCAACTTGTGGCTGTCCAGTTGTTAAAAAACTACAACTCCCAGCGTGCCCTGACAAGCAACAAGCCTATAATTGTGGTTTTGCAACAGCTGGAGAGTCACAGGTTGGTGATTTCTAGTCTCTAGTTTCCACCACGTTTATTACTACACAAGTCTAGTTTGTCTTCTCCACATCACATTGGGGAGGGTCAGCTTGTGCTTCATCTTCGAATTCACCAAGATGCAGAGGAGCTTCTAAGTCACTTCACAAGCTGCTGCCTCAACTTGAGTGCTGAATGTTTTCTACCTGCAAACGGGCATATGTTACATCCCCATATAATGAGGGAAGCTTTTATTTTAGCTATTGTCATGCATCCTATAATCTGCTTTCTCACACCCCTCCCATCTGGTGTAATTACTGCAGCATATTTCCAGCAATCTTCTGGCAGCACAAGTGGTCAATGTAAAGTCACTGGTGCCTGCGCTTGGGCTCCCTCTGCTGGCAGTTTGAGAAATTTCAGGCACACATTGCATGATTCAATTCCATGTAACTGTGCGTGATTGTCTATATTATATTTCTTCATCCTTGCCTAGCTTGGAGTGCACGACCTTACCACTGTTCTGATTTATTCTCTGTAGGCTGACTTAGGAGCTGCAGAGGCTAAAATCTTACCGAAACCCATTAATGGAGTCGTTACAACGTGAGTATATAGTGTTTTTTGTTTTTCCAATTTACTACAGTGTGTGCATATAGACATTGATAACTGTGCATGTCACATCCTCCCAACAGGCTCCCGTCACGCTCTGAGCTGGAGGAGCAGACAACGGGTAAGCCCACAGCGGCCTCTGTGGACAACAGCTGTGTATGTGCAAGAACCAGACCAATCCTCCACTGTAAGAGAAGGAGGGTGGTGAGACCAGACAGGCTTCTACCCCTCCAAAGGAAGGTAAGGGTTAAATATGGCGATCTGTGTAGATCCTGAGGCAGACACTGGGATCCAGCCCTTAATAGTATTAGAAATGTTTTTTTCTAATTTCAGGGACCAAGCCAGGTATAGTGTCCACGTGAGGCCGATGCCAGGGCCCTCTGGTCTTGGAGTGGCCATGATGGCCTTAGTAAACATGCCCCTCTAACGGAAAAGGGAATTCCATTGATGTGTCAGCTTGCTCCCCCTAGTGGTAGACCACCTGGACATATAGTCTGCCAATAGACTTCACAATCTATTGACGTTTGTCTGCTATAAAATAAAATAAATAGATTTAAAATGATTTTTGGCATTAGAAGGTAGCCATTGGGTGGGATTTCTAAATGCTACATATGATGGGATCTTCAAAGATTTCTATGAGGCGCTTATCGATCCTGCAGTCTGGGCAGGTGTGGATAGATTGGTTGTTTCTTTGAGCTTCTAACACTCAGGACAAGCCCTGTCATTGTGCTGTATTAGGACATGGCGCCATCATATGGGGGCGCTCCTTTGTTAGAGTGGAGATCAACAGCAAAAAGTGGATTTTGCTCTGAATTACTTGGAGTGATTATTTTACATGCTCACCCATTGATTTTTATGGTAACCGTGTAATACATCATATATTATTTCAGTAGCTGGAGTAGCTGATCATCCCTGGGGTTGCATTTAGAAAGAGAGGACTATTACTAACTGCCCATATAATTTAAAGGGGTTGTCTCATCACAGACAATGGGGGCATATCGCTAGTTTATGTTCCCATTGTCTTATAGGTGCGGGGCCCACTGCCGGGACCCGCACCTATATCAAGAAGGGAGCCCCGCAAAGTGGTGGCTGGAGGACTCCTGTCTGCTGACCACCAAGTGCGGTCCTTATAGAAGTGAATGGGAGTGCACTGCATATGGCCGGCCACCGCTCCCATTCACTTTTATGGGCTGGACGGAAATAGCAGAGCCAGCGCTCGGCTATTTTTGTCTGCCCCATAGAAAGTGAATAGAGGGTGCATGCGCAGTGCGCCCTCCACCATTTTCGGGGATCCGTTCTCGATATAGGTATCGGACCCGCACCTATAAGACAATGGGGGCATATCCGAGCGAGAAAGCAGGAGATGTTCTTAAATGTCTGTTGCTGTTCTGCAGTGATGACATTGCGACTACCCGCAGGTCACCGCTGCAGCCCGTCACTGCTGATTGGCTGCTGGGTTCATGTGTGGTTAGTTTGCTTAGTTGCAACGTCATCACTGCAGGGCAGCGACAGAGGCTGACGGGAGCTCTGGAGCGGCAGCAGATTTTCCTGGGGAGTAACTTTTTGTAACACATCTTCACCTTTCTCTGTGACTTTAAAATGTCCTGGACAGCCCCTTTAAAATTAAAGGATTTTTATAAATCCACTGACACCCACTTGGCAGATAGTCAGTCCAAGGAATCCATTAAGTTGGATTTTAATCTATCTGACCGTATGGTTTCCATGTTGTAGTATAAATGTGAAATTCTTGGGCAACTTCCCTTCCAAGTGACTCAATAGCATAAAATAAGGGAAATGTATCGTTGTTTGCTGTGGGAAAACTGGATGTTTATCGCCCTCTGCTGGTTCTCAGGTGTTAATGTTAGTATTGTTGTTTTTTTATTTTTTTATTGCCATCTGCACAGGTTCAACGCAGTGTTCCCCGGCCCTGTGAGATCTCCTCATCGTGTGTAATGTGTGCCACTTACCCAGGGGTGTCAAGCCAATTTCCATACAGTGATCCACTGTCTGAACGCCTGACCCTTCTGGATCCAGCTGTGCATCCTGTACTCTCCTTTCCAGCTGGTAAGTGTGAGATTACTGTCTTGTGTGGGCAGACTATGCAGATGTGGCATACTGTGGGAATTACACTGCAGTTTCATAAAATGGGCGACAACTAAGCATAAGTTATAATGAGGCATTCTGGGTGCTGACATACTGAGCAGAGCCGACATCCTATAATGTAGTGCTCTCTCCATTGCATTCTGGCAACAAAAGACTGAATGAACAATGGGCTAAAGGATGATGGGAGTCCTGAGACCAAACAAGTTGAATCCTGAAAGTATCACATGAATAGATTTTAAGACTTTCTAGTAGGGGTGCACCGAAATGAGAATTCTGGTCCGAAACCGAAAATTCTGGATGCCCTTGACCGAAAACCGAAACTGCCTTTTTGCCCAAATACTTTTAAAATACTTTTTTTTAAATGATTTTATTACTAATTATTTTTCATGAATTTAATAAATCATATTATATATGGAGAGGGGGATCTGTGGGTGGCTCTGTTATGGAGAGGGGGATCTGTGGGTGGCGCTCTTATGGAGAGGGGGATCTGTGGGTGGCTCTGTTATGGAGAGGGGGATCTGTGGGTGGCTCTGTTATGGAGAGGGGGATCTGTGGGTGGCGCTGTTATGGAGAGGGGGATCTGTGGGTGGCGCTGTTATGGAAAGGGGGATCTGTGGGTGGCGCTGTTATGGAGAGGGGGATCTGTGGGTGGCGCTGTTATGGAGAGGGGGATCTGTGGGTGGCTCTGTTATGGAGAGGGGGATCTGTGGGTGGCTCTGTTATGGAGAGGGGGATCTGTGGGTGGCGCTGTTATGGAGGGGGGGATATGTGCACTGTTATGGGCATAACAGTGCACAGATCCCCCCTCCCCATAGCAGTGCCATAACAGCCCCTGCCCTGCTGCTCACAGCATCACTCACTGCATCTTTATTTTACCTTACAATCGTGACGCTCCAGTAACAACTCTGCAGGCAGAGCGGAGGGCGGCGTAACGTCACTTACTCACGTGACGCACCTGCTCCGCCCACTTTATGAATGAAGGAGGCGGAGAAGGCGCGTCACGTGAGTAAGTGACGTTACGCCGCCCTCCGCTCTGCCTGCAGAGTTGTTACTGGAGCGTCACGATTGTAAGGTAAAATAAAGATGCAGTGACTTAAAGTAAACCGCCCGCCCGCAGATGGTGAGCTACTTGGTGGGTGACAAATCCCACACCCCATATTTTCGGCCGATATTTTCGGCTGCCGGAATTTCGGTGCACCCCTACTTTCTAGGTGAAAACTAGAAATGATGTTTAAAAGGGAAGCAGTTGACCATAACTAAGAACTGTAAGACACTACTGGAAGGATATGCTGGCATTTGTAGTTCCCCATTGCCAGAGATTGCGACTGCTCTATATAGCTATAATATGCCCTACACAGAATTTAGCAGCTGTTGTGTCTTCCTCCCACAGATGTCCCAGTTGGTCTACAACTTCACTCTCTTCTTCGCTCCCACAACAAAATGGACAGGCTAAAATCCAGCAAAAAGTTAAAACAGCGTCCCCAAAATCAAGTCCTTACCACCCCCGATGGTCCTCGTACAGACAGAACACCTGGGATTTTCCATCCTCACAGTAAGTCTGATGTGACCTTCCCCTCATATGTTTTTCTTTAGGACAAGGCTCTGTATGAGATGGCTCTCCAGTTGTTGTGAAACTCCAACTCCCAGCATCTCCTGCCAACAGTTGGAGAATCACTACTTTCAGACCTGACCTTTTATTATGCTTCCTGTCCCTGGTGGTGTGTAATCAGATTTCTTCCTTCCAATTTCAGGACTAACTGTCCATAGGCCTTCTTCAGAGAACCTCTTGAAACAGCACTTGGAATCCTTACCACGCACCTTAAAGTGTGAGCGAATGTCCATCCCCATTACCCACAACAAGAAGAGGCATTATAGTCCCTTGGAAAGAGATGGTAAGGTTGGCCATCCAGTGCCTCAGTTATCTGTGTTCACAGTCTCTGGCCTCTAATTCTCTTGTTGTGCTTTTTCAGCAGCAAGACATGAGTTGGAGAGCGGTAGGTCCAGTCCTGCTGCCGAAAGCTTTTCCAGCCTGTCTCACACACCTTTATCTCGGCAACAGTCAACTTCATCTGAAGGGACTTCGGCATCGCTCAGTGCTGCTGCTGCGGTATGAAATGTCTTCATTTGATTTTCGGTAACCATATTCACTCTGAAATGATCTGTCGAGCAAGTTTTTGAATCCTCTGTTGTGCTTATTGGATAGGGGTATACAGTCCGAGCCCCATTATATGCCCAGTCTGTGATGATATTTAAAGCCTTATTCACACATCAGTGATTTGGTCAGAGATTTCCATTGGTTATTAAACTAGGAGCGGAAGCTATACATAGATAAGGTGTAAGTGGAAGATTTCCTTCCCGACAATTGCCCGCTCATCAGTGAAGGAGACTGATGCATTTACATGCAGCGATCTCTACAGTATGAGGAGCGATCACTAATGCCATCGCTCGTCCCCATACAGAATCATTACTTGTCGGCATCAGAGCGTGATTAGACAGCAAACGTTTCTTTAGTCCGCATAACAAATATGATTGCCCGATGAAGGGGTAATCGGTGTCACATTTACGCAGGCAGATCATAGCTAACGAACGTTCCTATGGACGCTTGTTAGCAATGATCTGACCGACCCTCTGCCGGTCTAATACAGCCCTAACTGATCCATGTTAGTGTCTAGGTTGCTGTGGTGTTGCTCTGCACAGACTCCAGATATGCTTACCCTGTTCTGGTTAAAGGCGTTGGCCACTTTCTGGTTACTGTTGACCAAGTTGTCTGTGAGATGATTATATGTTACTTAGGCTACTTTCACACAGGGACCTCCGGCGGGCTGTTCCGTCGGGTGAACAGCCTGTCGGATCCGTCCTGCTGCTAGCGAACGTGTGCCCCCGGACTGCCGCTCCGTCCCCATTGACTATAATGGGGGAGGCACGGCGAGAGGCTGCCGGAATAAATGTCGGACATGTCGTAGTTTTATTCCGGCAGCCTCTCGCCGTGCCTCCACCGGAACTCCGCCCCCGCCCCCATTATAGTCAATGGGGACGGAGCGGCAGGACGGATCCGACAGGCTGTTCACCCGCGGGAACAGCCTGCCGGAGGTCCCTGCCGCTAGTGTGAAAGTAGCCTTACCAATGTAGCGTTTGTTAAAATTCTGCACCATTTTGTATATTTTATAAGATATGCTCCCCTGTAGGGGTGGGCGATATGGCCTAAAATCTATATTGCAATATAATTTTAAGCATGTGTGATATATATCGCGATATATTCTATTTATTTATATTTTTTATTTTTACTTTTTATTTAATAACTATTAGCCTCCTTAGGGGCTAGAATCCTTGTCCTACTCACCCTAATAGAGCTCTATTAGGGTGAATAGGACTTCACACTCTCCCTGCTGCCCTGTGCATAGTGCACACAGCAGCAGGGAGGTGACCATGGCAGCCAGGGCTTCAGTAGCGTCCTGGCTGCCATGGTAACCGATCGGAGCCACGCGATTACACTGCTGGGGCTCCGGTCAGAAGCTACCACCCTGGGGCCACTGCCACCAATGATTTAATCGTGTGGGAGGGGGGAGGGGGGGGAGGCCCTCAATTAATGTAATACTTCGAAGAGGGGGAGTAGAAGGGAGGGGCTGTGGCCACTGCGCCACCAATGAATATAGTTAATGTGCCCGAATACAAACGTAGCTGCCTGCATATGCTGGCCATATCCCATACCTGACCTCTATTACTGCGCGCTGTGATCCGCCGCAATTAATCCCTCAGGCTACGTTTGTATTCAGTCCCTCCCCTCCTCTCTGTTCTCATTGGTGGCGCAGTGGCCACAGTCCCTCCCCTCCTCCTCCTAGTCTGTTCTTATTGGTGGTCAGCGGCAGCCGCACACACTGGGGAGGGAGGGACTCTCTCCTTCTCCACTGTGCCGGCTCAGGAGAACATGGTGAGTGCCGAGAGCGGCGCATGTCATGTTCTACTGCGATATGGCGATATAAACAAAATCTCTATCGTTGGCCAGATTTATATTGCATATTGTCTATATCGCCCACCCCTACTCCCCTGTTTACAAAGTATTTTGTGCTTTCCACACAGAGGTCCTGTCCATAAAATGGCCGCTGATGGAAGGTCATGTGATCAGACAAAGCACCTCCATGTGATGCTTCCTCCATTCAAACACACTGCACCTGCACTAAACTCCCAAAGAACAAGTGCAGACGGCAGGTGCAGTGTATTTGAATAGGGGAGACATCACATGGAGATGGATCTGCCTGGTCACATGACCCTACATCAGCGGCCATCTTATGGACAGGACCTCTGTGTGGACCGCACAAAATACTTTGTAAACAAGTAAGCATATCTTAAAATATAGAAAATAGTGGAGAATTTCAACAAAGACTATATTGATAAAAAGTGGCCAACCCCTTTAACCCCTCTTTATTTGTAATCTGCACAATTTATACACCCAATTTTAAAATATGTTAAGATATCTTATGGCAAAGGAGGTGTCATATTCACCAGAGCAGAATGACAGAAAGAGCAGCCGTCATGTGGAGGAACACATATATGTGTCGTGTGAACTTAACTTGCAGGCAATATTAAATATCTGCTTCTGATCTGTAGGCAGCATGTTATAGAGCAGGAAGAGCTGAGCAGATTGGTTTACAGTGTTGTGGGAAAAGATTTAGTAAAACTTGTAATTTATACATTTATATATCTGACCTTTCTGTGCTTAAGAGTCCAGTGGGTGATTCTACTCAGTGATTGACCGCGATCACTATGCACACTTGTAAAGTGAAGGCTACCCGTCACTGGGTAGGACCGCCCACTGGACTCCTAAGCATGTATAAATCTGCTCTGCTCCTCCTGCTCTATAACATGATGTATGTAGATCAGACACCATGTTTAATGTGACAGGTTCCCTTTATTTTTATGCTGCTTCCTCGTTTTCATGTCTCCAGGAAATGTTAGTTGTCCAGAAAGATATGCAAATACTGCAGAGACTATAATGGATACTGTGTAATGCTACATATAGGATATATGGCTGTCCTGCTAGCTTCCACTGGTGGAGTTTACAGGAGTTGGACCCCCGTCTCATTGCTGAGTGAGCTGCTGAAAAAAGGGATTGTCCTAATAGGATAACACCCATTAAAGGGAACTTGTGACATTGAACATGGCGTCGAGCTAAAGGCAAGCACCTTATAGAGCAGGAGGAGCTGAGCAGATTAATATATAGTTTTATGGTAAAAGGTTAAGTATAACTTGTGTTTATTCATTTAAATTCCTGCTGATTCTGGGCTTTGATGTCAAGCAGGCGGAGCTATCAGTGATCGACAACGCTTTCTTTATACACAGTAATAGAGGGAAGCCTGTCAATCACTTATAGCCCGCCTTCTTGACTTCAAGGCCCAGAATGAGCAGGAATTCAAATCAATGAAATCTAACTTAGGCTACATGTACACGACCGTATGTGGGTTTTTTTTTGTGGGGTTTTTTTTGTGTTTTTTTTTTATTTGTTTTTTTTTTCGCGGATCCATTGTAACAATGCCTAAAACGCACAAGAATAGGACATGTTCTATTTTATTTATTTTTTTGTGGCGCTACAGAACGGACATACTGATGCAGACAGTACACGGTGTGCTGTCCGCATTTTTTTCTGACCTATTGAAATGAATAGGTCTGCATCCTATCCGCAAAAAAAAACGTAACGGACACGGAAACCAACGTTCATGTGCATGTAGCCTTATACTGAACATTTTCCCATGAAACTATACATCACTCTGCTCAGCTCTTCCTGCTCTATAACATGCTGCCTGCAGATCACGTTGTATTTTCATGGTTGCAGGTTTCCTTTAAATGTGTCAGGAATAGATATTGTTTGGCCGATATCATTACACTGTGTGATGTCTATCATGTAAAATGAAGGACCTGCACCTGATTGTCAATGCAGGATTAGTTGGCAGAAATCTGAGGAACTTCTGCTCCTTTTAAAACCACCCCACCCCCCAGAAAATGCATAATTGAAATTGATGTGTCGTCTAATGTGCTGAGGACCGACAGGGATTGATCCCTGAGAAATACAGGGTGCTGACCCACTGCGTGCCTTTTATTGGGTGCAGTCCATTCATGTAAATGTTTCCCTGTCTCTGGACTGTAAGCCCCATGGTAGCATTCTGGAGTACAGCATGGCATGAGGATGATATTGCCCTCTGCTGGCCAAAATGCAGAACTTTTGTGAGCTGCAGATGTTTCCCTGTCGCTCACATAGTCATTCTACAAGTGCCTTTTTATATATATTTTTTTTGCTAATGTGTAAGGGACAGGGATATGGAACATTTGCTTTCTAATATACTTTGAAAACGTTTATTTATAGTAGAAGACTTGGTCTGAAATGTTGCTAAGGGACACCCGTCTTCCTAACAGCGCAGTGCTGCACCAACTAGGAAGATGGGGAGCCGGGCTGGGGTCTGGCCTCACTGCTCCCTCATATAGTGAGGACCATACAGTCATAACTAGATTAAAGGGAACCTGTCATCAACTTTATGCTGACCTCACTGAGGATAGCATAAATTTGTGACAGAAATGCTGATGTCAGCGATGTGTCACTTGTGAGGTAAAAGTAAGTGGTTTCCCAGAACCAGCATCATAATCATTGGAGCCCAGGCCTTGAGAAGAGTCAAATCTACCTGAGAAGAGTCCTGGTTATTCATAATCTCCTGCTCTCCCCGTCCATCTGCTGATGATTGGCAGTTCTCTCCTGGAGACAAAGGGAGAAGACTAGGTAGAAGCCGGTCAGTCATCAGTAGATAGGAGGGCAGGAATTCATGAATAACCATGACTCTTCTCAGGTGGCCGGGACTCTTCTCCAGGCCCAGTCTGTAGATGTTGGTTCTCGGCAACCACTTACTTTTAACTTGTAAATGACAGACCGCTGAAATAAACTCGCCTGTCTCTACATTATACTGCTGTTAGTATGGGCAGCACAAAGGTGATGACAGGTTCCCTTTAAATATACATTCATACAGTGGGGGAAATAATTATTTGACCCCTCACTGATTTTGTAAGTTTGTCCAATGACAAAGAAATGAAAAGTCTCAGAACAGTATCATTTCAATGGTAGGTTTATTGTAACAGTGGCAGATAGCACATCAAAAGGAAAATCGAAAAAATAACTTTAAATAAAAGATAGCAACTGATTTGCATTTCATTGAGTGAAATAAGTATTTGAACCCCTACCAACCATTAAGAGTTCTGGCTCCCACAGAGTGGTTAGACACTTCTACTCAATTAGTCACCCTCATTAAGGACACCTGTCTTAACTAGTCACCTGTATAAAAGACACCTGTCCACAGAATCAATCAATCAAGCAGACTCCAAACTCTCCAACATGGGAAAGACCAAAGAGCTGTCCAAGGATGTCGGAGACAAAATTGTAGACCTGCACAAGGCTGGAATGGGCTACAAAACCATTAGCAAGAAGCTGGCAGAGAAGGTGACAACTGTTGGTGCGATTGTTCGAAAATGGAAGGAGCACAAAATGACCATCAATCGACCTCGCTCTGGGGCTCCACGCAAGATCTCACCTCGTGGGGTGTCAATGGTTCTGAGAAAGGTGAAAAAGCATCCTAGAACTACACGGGAGGAGTTAGTTAATGACCTCAAATTAGCAGGGACCACAGTCACCAAGAAAACCATTGGAAACACATTACACCGCAATGGATTAAAATCCTGCAGGGCTCGCAAGGTCCCCCTGCTCAGGAAGGCACATGTGCAGGCCCGTCTGAAGTTTGCCAATGAACACCTGAATGATTCAGAGAGTGACTGGGAGAAGGTGCTGTGGTCTGATGAGACCAAAATAGAGCTCTTTGGCATTAACTCAACTCGCTGTGTTTGGAGGAAGAAAAATGCTGCCTATGACCCCCAAAACACCGTCCCCACCGTCAAGCATGGGGGTGGAAACATTTTGCTTTGGGGGTGTTTTTCTGCTAAGGGCACAGGACAACTTATTCGCATAAACGGGAAAATGGACGGAGCCATGTATCGTGAAATCCTGAGCGACAACCTCCTTCCCTCTGCCAGGAAACTGAAAATGGGTCGTGGATGGGTGTTCCAGCACGACAATGACCCAAAACATACAGCAAAGGCAACAAAGGAGTGGCTCAAGAAGAAGCACATTAAGGTCATGGAGTGGCCTAGTCAGTCTCCGGACCTTAATCCAATCGAAAACCTATGGAGGGAGCTCAAGCTCAGAGTTGCACAGAGACAGCCTCGAAACCTTAGGGATTTAGAGATGATCTGCAAAGAGGAGTGGACCAACATTCCTCCTAAAATGTGCGCAAACTTGGTCATCAATTACAAGAAACGTTTGACCTCTGTGCTTGCAAACAAGGGTTTTTCCACCAAGTATTAAGTCTTTTTTTGTTAGAGGGTTCAAATACTTATTTCACTCAATGAAATGCAAATCAGTTGCTATCTTTTATTTAAAGTTATTTTTTCGATTTTCCTTTTGATGTGCTATCTGCCACTGTTACAATAAACCTACCATTGAAATGATACTGTTCTGAGACTTTTCATTTCTTTGTCATTGGACAAACTTACAAAATCAGTGAGGGGTCAAATAATTATTTCCCCCACTGTATATAAATAGATGTCTTCACTATGTTACTTCTCACTGATTAACCAGCCACCGGGAGTTAAAGGGGTTGTCTCACTTCAGCAAATAGCATTTATCATGTAGAGGAAGTTAATACAAGGCACTCACCAATGTATTGTGATTGTCCATTTTGCTTCCTTTGCTGGTTGGATTGATTTTTCCATCACATTATACACTGCTCGTTTCCATGGTTACGACCACCCTCAATCCATCAGTAGTGGCCGTGCTTGCATAATAGGAAAAAGCACCAGCATATGTGAGCTCCTATGGTCTTAGCTCCCAGAGAGGCCAGCACTTTTTTCTACAGTTTGCAAGCACGGCCACTGCTGATGGATTGCAGGGTGATTGTACCCATGGAAACAAGCCGTGTATAACGGGATGGAAAAAGGAGTCTAGCCAACAAAGGAAGCAAAATGGATAATAACAATATATTATTAAGTGACTTGTATTAACTTTCTCTACATGATAAGTGCCACTTGCTAAAATGAGACATCCCCTTTATTTTATTAAAAAATTGTTTTTATTGGGGTTTTAAAGGTACATAACAACAAAAATGAGAAATCCCCTTTAAGCCTGACCGATCTAGTAAAATAACTTCCTCCTGCGATATATATATATAGGAAGACAGTTGTTCCTTAGCAACAGCTCTGAAAAAGATTACTGCTATGTAACATTTCAGCCCAAGTTTTCTACTATAAATAAATATTTTCCCTAAATAAAGTATATTAGAAAAAAATGTTCCCTATCGCTGTCCCTACACATTAGCAAAATAAAAAATAGGTAAGTATTAAGTACTAGTTAAGTATAGTAAATGTCTAAGATGCACAATTGAGGGCAGCAGCTTAAATCATATGGTGTTAAGCTGCATTAGAATGTATGTAAAGTTGGATTTTGACTTGTAAGGAGCCACTTCCAAGAGGTGGAGCTGGCGAAATGGTTCTCTTTCTTAGGAGGTAACTCTGTGCATATTAGTTTCCCATGGAGCATTGCCAATAAGTCTCCATACCCAGGAGTACTTACAGTAAGTATTACTATTGATGACCGACTCCCAGGACCCCCACCGATCAGCTGTTAGAAGAGGCAGTGCGCTCCATGAGTGTCGCAGCTTCTTCCTAGGCTAGTGACATCACTGTACATCGGTCACATGACCTAGTTCAAGTTGACTTGAATGGGGCTCAGCTGCAGTAACAAACACAGCCACTATATGAAGTACGGCGCTGTGCTTGGAAAGCTGCCAGGAGCCCACAGAGCTCTGTAGAGAGCAGCAGCCCCCTGAAACAGCTGATCAGCGGGGTTTCCGGGACTGGGACCCCTGTCATTACCCGGATAACCCCTTTTAAGGAGACTTAGCACCCTGCCTAAGTGTATAGCCCAAAACGTTCTTTAATATTAGGAGAGGTGGACATATATATATCATATATGTGGATCTAACTACATTTTACTTTTCATACTAATTTATATATTTTATTTTATTTGGGTATTGCATTATTTATGCATTTTATGTTTGGGATTTTAAGTTGATATGTATTTGATATGTACCAGAATAAATAAGGATTTTATACATTAATTTAAATCTGACCAAATCATCCCAATTATACCAGATGTTGAGTGCCTGCCTATTATATTGTTAAGATTTCTCCTTTTTAGTGACTGGGTGAGTCACTCAAGTCAGAGCACCATTTCTACGGTGATAGTCGGTGAGCCACTATAAATATTCTTTCATCAGCATAAGAAAAGGGAATGTATACTCGCCATACGACTGCAGAGGTTTGCTCCATGCTATAATTGATGTTGGCACACTGCAGTATGTGGTCTTGTTCGGGGCTGTGCCAGCAGTCTGACGACTTTGCAAGCTTGCATTATAAAACCCATTAATTTTGCTAAGCAAGAATAGAAATTCCAGTTATAATTCATATAACCTGAAGAGTTTGGGGATTTGAAGAGTGTGTCACCAGATCGTCCTCCATTGGTTTGGGATCTATGAGATTCCCTATTAACTGTAAGCTAATGGGTGTATTTGCATCAGAGACTCTCATTAATCCCCCCTGCCAAATCTGCCTGTAATTTAGGACATTGCATTTGATGCTCCTTTTTGCCACCTTTGTTCTTGTATTAAATCTCTCTCCTAATACCCCACAGGCTGCCAGGAGGCGACGGATGGAGACTTCCTACGACATTGACAACATTGTCATACCCATGTCTGTGGCAGCCACCACCAGAGTAGAAAGACTTCAATACAAAGAGATCCTCACTCCCAGGTATATACATCTATTATGGATATGTTATAGACTGTATACCTTCACCCCAACAATATGTAAAGGGGTCATTCAGAAAAGACATGATTGATTATAAAAACATGGCTGCTTTCTTCCAACAGCACCACACCAGTCTACAGGTTGTGTATGGTATTGCAGCGCTGCGATGTTCACATCAGTGGAGTTGAGCTGTAATACCAGGCTCAACTCATGAACAGGGGCTGTTTCTAGAAGAAAGCAGCCATGGTTTTTCTACTCCTGTCACCATATCAATTACACCCTGTAAAAGATGCCCTTATAAACATTACTACAGACATGAGATGAGGCCTCTAACACATGCCACTTGGCTGATCCTTGGAATTGCATCTTCTTCCAGCATCTTCTAACTTGCACTGCTGGATTTTGTTGTTCTTCATTGTACTAGAAATCATATTGGGTAAAGTGAGTTTAACCCATTTTCACTTTGATTTCATAGCTGGCGTGTCGTGAAGATCACCCCACTGATGAATGCAGATGAAGATTTAGAAGGGGTAAGTGCTTTCATTAGAGGTCCTGCAGGTGAAAGCAGTTTTATTGAACGGGTGCCGCATGCTCAGCTTCTGTCTATATGTCCTAGACCAAGTAGGTCATAGGGATTTCATAAGGAGGGGGGTGGTCCCTTGCCCAGGATCCACTCTACTACCTAGTGTAAAGTTCTGCTGAAAATGGTCTCTCTCTCTCGTGGACCCATCATGTCCAAGTTGGATGGCCGTTCTTTTGAATATAGAAATTGGGGAATAATTTGCAAACCTTTTTATGCCACTTTGTGGAGTAAAAATGTCGCACGACCCCGTTTTTGAAACTTTTTAATATTGAGCTTACATTTTCGTGCCAGACTTGACACTTAGGAGTGTCCAGGGACATCGACCCCAACCGATTTACCAACATTTCTGCCTAAATCAGGCGTACATGTTGGCGAATAACTACTCCAGCCAGGGACTGGATTGTTTTTTCCACTATGCACACGAATTGCTGAAGGTGCGCCTAATCAATGATGAGGCGCACGCCCTGTAATAAATGATGGGCATCTTCCAGCAGCAGTGCCAGGGCAAAGTTTTACTATGAAATGGGTTTGTTGTGATCAGACAACTCCTTTAAATATATGTATTACGGTTCTAAGGCTTCGAGATACACACAGACTTACTGTTGTTTCCTTTCAGCTGGAAGATCTCTCAGACGCTGCGTATACGGCATTGCATGCAACGTGTGAGGAGACGGAGAGAGCACGATGGGCCAGCAGCAGTATCCTGCCACAGCGTCGAGGAAGCAGGTACTTTTTTATTGCTCTGATGCCTTAGTGGAGAGCAGTAATGTACTATTCTGTAGTCAATGTACCACAGTGGGGTAACACTTTTTTATTTTTATCCCAGGACTCATAGAACATCTGAAAGCTCCATGACCCTTCAATATTCACAGCCTCTCACACCACAGCCACCCTCCCCTGACACAAGTAGCTGGCAGGCCTTGCAAGACTTTTCTCCACTCAGCCCCGATGTCCTATCAGCCCCTCCTACACCGACTTCAAGAGACACCCCGCGTCTTATGTCCGAGGAGACACAGAGTTCAGTGTCAGACTCAGGGTTCGAGGAGACGGTAAGTACTTTCAAGGGTTAATTATGAGAGAACTTGTAGATGATTCATACATCCTATGGGGCAATGCTGATTCATGTCAATGGTGCCAAGGTCTTCTAGGACGGTGGACTGAATCCTACAGCTCTCTACCTGTTGTAAAGTTATAATATGCCCTGACACCCTGCAGATCTCTGCACCCTCTTATTTACCCCCTCGGCATGCACTGTCTTACACTACATATGCCAAGAGCTTATATGGCATTTGTAATATGCCTTCTGGTTCCCTTTATTTAGAAATGACTGTATACTAGAGCTGCCACTCCCTTCCTTGTTGCTTACCATTTTTTCTTCTTCCTTTCAGATCGTACAGCCGTGGGAGAGACGACATTTCCCCCTTCCTTATCAACCCAAACAGGATCTTGTGGGAACCAGTGAGCCAACAGACTGGGGAGGGCCTCGTCCTCCACGTAGATCTTCCTGCAGCTCCAAAACTGCCAAAGATACAGAGGGACACCCATCCTCGCCGCCCTGCCCTTCGCCCAGACCCCGACCCCTCCACAGATAAAGAGGAGGCGGGGTTGTGACGAAAGCGTTAAATGGGGGGTGGGGGAGGGAAAGAAAAATTATATATATATATATGAACCCGACAAGACAATTTGGTTTAAAGAGGAATCCGTTTGATATTCAAACTTTATCCCAGGAGCAGAACGCCAATTTCACAGTTTTTAGTGAATTTAAGAACTTTAGATACCTGTTCATTCTTGTCTCCCATTGTGTTTTCTTTACTCTTCTTCCTTTTTCTCAGTTTCTTTTAATCAAGAGACGTTCTAAGTGTGACACTGTGTATGTAACCCGCTGCTGTAACTCTCTGTGCACAAGGCAAGTAACAGAGGTGTAGTCACTAGAGTCTATCACACTTATCTCCCATTGTCTGGGTAAAGTAAGCTTTTTAAATGGTGTGTTCCTGCTGGTTGGCTGGAGAGATCAGAGTTAAAGGGGGTAGATGCATGTTAAATGTAAAGGGGTTGTGTCACTAAATGTGGCCATACACATTAGATAGAAGTTACGTCATCTGGTGAAAGATCTGTTCGCACATGTGGCCATACACATTTGAGTCCGAATTGGCTCTTACTGTTCAAATTGCCCATACATGTTCAGTGATTCTTAGCAAAGAACGAAAGATCTTTCTGAGAAGAAAATTATTTTGTTCACAAACAATCATTTATATGACAAAAGATTTTTCGCCCTGTTAGATGAAAATATTAACAGAAACATGTGACCATCAAAATGCAGTGCAGTCTGCAAGCAGCATGTGAGGCTTCGTTCACATCACCGTTCAGCCTTTCTGTTCTCCTGCGGAGAAGGCACATAACTGAGTCAAACGGAGCCTAAGGGCCCCATAGACTATAATGGGGTCCGTTATGTTTCCGCTCAGAAGATGATTTTGAAGCGGAGACAAAAGTTGTGCGCGCAGGACATTTGTCTCCGGTTCAAAATCATCTGAGCGGAAACTTAACGGACCCCATTATAGTCTATGGGGTCCTTAGGCTCCGTTTGGCTCAGTTATGTGCCTTCTCCGTCCTTTCCATTCCCCTGCTCCTAAACGGAGCAGGAGAACGGAAAGGCTGAACGGTGATGTGAATGAAGCCTTATAGAACAGGAGGAGCTGAGCAGATTGATATATAGTTTTATGGGAAAAGATTCAGTACAACTTATAATTTATACATTTATATTCCTGCTTATTCTGGGCTTTGAAGTCAAGGAGGCTACAGAGAGCTTACAGAGATGGCTGTCAATCATTGATAGGACCGCCTCCTTGACTTCAAAGACTAGAATGAGCAGGAATTCAAATTAATGAAATACAACTTATACTGAATCTATTCCCATAAAACTAAATGTCAATCTGCTCAGCTCCTCCTGCTCTATAGCATGATACCCCCATACATCATTTTTAACATGACAGGTTCACTTTAAACACAGCCAAATGACAATAGTCTGTCATCAGTCGGTTAAAACTGGCCATACATTTGACATAATGATCGGCCGCATTGCAGCTGCTCAGTCGTCCATGGGATCATTTATACAAACAATCCCACCTACTGAACTGGCCAACCAGGGAGTCCGTTATTTATAAAAACTGACTCCCTGGGGCTTGAGCACAATGGCAATTGATCGGCTAAATTCAGCTGATCATGCCATCAACATGCAATTTCGGATGATGACTGGCTGTAGTTTTCCAGCACAGCGTATTACATTTTCAGCAGACAAGAGTCTACTGACGGCCATCGTGAACAATCGTTCTCACTAGTTTGTCACAAAATCTACCATTCCGGCCAAATTTAATGTTGTGTATATATGTCTACCTTTAGGCTAGTTTTACATCTGTGACAGTCCTGTCTGGCAGACTGTTCCGACCTAGAATTCCCAGGAACCGGCCGGACAAAAAAAAACGTTGCGTACAGCATTTTTTGTCCAACCGATACCCAAAATATTTGCTGGGTAGTGGGCAGATTTTTGCCGGACCCCATTATAGTCAGTGGAGTCTGACGGGCAGGCAGCAGTATCCGGCAATGCCGAATCCAGATAATCCGGGAGGCTGTTCTATACCAGGACAGCCTCAGGTATGAGGTATTTAAAGTGTATGGCTACCTTAAGGTGAATAATGGCCTATCACAATGTCCGACTGCTAGAAAAAATGGCAGTGCCACACAGGCTCTTTTCCTCCAGTGCCATATGGTCGGCAATTTGCTGTCGGCCACTTTGTTCTAGTTGTTATGAAAGTTACCATTTTCAAATCTCCACCATCATCGATAGTGACATGCTATATATGTCTTACGTGCAACAACCCTTTTAACCCCAAGTCACTTCAGTATATTCCTTAAGTTGTAGCACTTACTGCTGTTAAAGGATGAATTTGTTAATCAAGACACTTCAGACCTATAATCATCGTCTCTAATGGCATCAGATTGATATGATCCCCATAGATAATGGCAGAAGAACACAAAGATTTGTGAATTATTTTTTTTCCATGTAAACATGATTGGCCAATGTACACGTCCTGTGTTGACCATGACTGATCACTGGGTACAAATCATGTTTTATCTTTACAAAATCCTAAATAAAATAGACATTTACCTATGTGTAGCAATTGTGACCTTGCTCGCCGTTATCCAACTGCCCTGTGTGTTGTAAACCTTGTCCATAACATCGTGACCTCATCATTCCTGTCCCCTGATGTCACAAGGATGGCATTTGATGCTGTGGTGTTTATATTCCAGCTGGCATTTGGACAATAGCAAGCACAATAGAAATACGGGTGAATATCTTATTTTATTTCATGTATTTTTGTAAATTGAGAATTCCTCATCCGGAAACTTAGAAAACAATCTGCTTCTTTTCCCAGAAACGATGACGCCATTGTCAGTAGGCTATGTCTGGTATTGCATTTGCATGAAATAGGCTGTTGCAATAACAGACACAGCCAATGGCCAAGAGTGGGGCTGTTTCTGTAATAGTAGATCTTTTTTCTACTCCCACAACTCCCTTAACACCACCCGATTCGCCAGCCAGCCTTTTTTTTTGTGTGTTAGCATGTATCCAATTTGAGTTGAGCGATGACCAGACATGGCCACCTCTCCACTAGAAATGGGGACCGGGACTCTCCCTCTGTATTCTTGGGCATCCCAGGTGTTGCACTCCCACTTCTGTGACTTTTATATAGTGTGATAAAAGTTAATAAATCTTCAAAATCCACATTTACAATGCACATAAACCCAAAATGTGTCATCACTAGGATCTGTTCTGATGCATTCCTTGGTTCTGGAACACTCCACGTTACCAATATGTTTATTGATGATGCGAGACAGGAATTTAAAATACCCTGTAGTAATGCTAGAGCCAGATTGTTATTTCTTTATAGTAGCTGACTAGTAAAGGGAAGTTCAGGTTGTTAGGAGTTAATGAATAGTGTTTTTGTTCTGAAATTCCATGTATGCCATTATAGCTTGTTCCAGTCTACCATTTTTCCCTCCAGAACATATCAAATACATACATGTTATCTGCACATATTAAACTTTATTTGGCGTCTATGTTGCATGTTTAAATCTGTTTCTCTCAGTTCCACTGTTGTCCTGAAATTATTGGTTTAAAAAAATCAACTTTGTCTGCATTTGCAAGGCTAAATATGCAATGGTCATTCAAAGATCGCCATGGTTACAGAATGTCACCCCCTTCTTGACTGTGGCCTCCACTTTTGCAAACTGTCACCTGATCCTCTTTGTACACAGTGGGTTATAACAGATCCTGTATTTATCACCTGCTTCTTGTTTAGTTGTAAATATTTTTTTTCCCTGTCCTTTATTTTTTTATGTAACTTTTTTTTTTTTTTTTTTTTACCTTTTGTGCAGTCTTTGGCACTGAATGGGTGATTGTTATCGATGTTGTTTTAAACTGTTTGTCCACTTCTTCTAAGCATTAATGGCTTTAGTTCTCCAGCAAGTTAAATATTTTGAAAAGTTTGAGAACTTTTAGCATTGTATAAAGAAAAATAATAATGAAACACAAGACTTGTATTTTGTAAATAACTTTTTATTAGCTTTTTTTTTTTCCTTTTTTCTTTCCCCCCCCCCCCCCCCCATGTCCCTCCCCCGAGAACGATGGGAGAATCTGCACCATCTTCTGGGGTGTATAGAGTGATTATTATTTCTGGTTTAACATCCTTATTCTGTTGGGGTAAAATAAAAAATGTGCTTGAAAAAAAAAAATAAACCCGTTAAATATGGTGTCGTATTACAAGTAATTTTCAGGGGAAAAACTGGCTGATGTGTGAAACTGGATCTATTAAATTCATTAAATAACGTACCCAGCCCAAGGACAACAGTGGCACTGGTTGTAGGGTCTCAACCGGACACGTGGATCCTCTTCTGCACAATGAAATGGATAAGCAAAAGGATATTCCCAATTTAGGATATCTTCCCTTGCACCAGATTTGTAGGATACATTTCTGAATGGCTCATTAATCTGAAATCTGTGTAGAGAGACATTCTTCACTGGCATGTATGCAAAGGATTTTCTGCCACATGTGAATATACCCATAGACAGCATTGGTGGCTCAGTGGTTGGCGCTCTTGCCATGCAGTGCTAGGCTGCTGGGTTGAAATTCAGCCAAGGAACCAGTGTTTGAGTGGGTTTTGTCCCACACTCCAAAAAAAAAGTTAGTGGGCTTTCTTATGAAATTGACCTCTGAACTTTAGCTTTTTCAGCTTACCGCAAGTCCTGTTTTCCAAGGGGAAATGTTGATGGCTGCATTGAGTTTGTGGGCCCCACATTAAGGACCCTCCCCTATCAAGCAGTTAAAGGCGTTGTCTGACATTTTGATACTGAGGATAGGTCGTCAATATTAAACATGTGGAAAACCCCTTAGTGACCACTACACCTTTTTATGGCGATCACTAAGAGGCCTTAGGCTGGCCCGCTGCCTTTCCATGATGGCCTGGTCTAAGCTCTGCACGGGTCCCCCGTGCAGCGGAGAGCAGGGGCTCGGCTCTCGAATGAGAGCCACGTTCCTGCTAAGTTTTTAACCCCTTACATGCCGCTTTACGCGTATATAAGTGGTGACAGAGGGAGCGGACTCCCTCTGTCTCCCATCGGCACCCAGCAAAGCGCGGTGCCAATGTGTGTATAGTGCATGCGCAGTTAGTTCCCTGACGCTGATGCCAGCACAGGGAAGGAACACTATGCCGACACTGACATGTGGCATACTTACGCATGCGCGAGATTACAGCGCTCTGTGTGACGTCGGGGGAGCAAGGAGGAGATTCAGAGGATGCGGGCAGTGCTGGGCTCCTTCACAGTAGGCGTTGCTGGGCTCCTGAAACGTTGGTAACAGCCCCTTTGGCTCCTTACTTGCCTCACTTGCATATATATATATATATATATATATCGTATTTTTTACTGAATAAGCACTCAAAGCTATGGGAAATGTATATTGGACGTGCTAGTGGCGATCTAGCAGCGCATGTCTTCAGCTCTGTAGGCTATATCTAGCTGACAGAATCCCTTTAAAATGCAATGAACTATAGGGATAGTGCATTTTTTTTTTTTTAGAAGCAATCAAAAGATTGCCTGTTATAGTCCTCTTGTGGGACTATTAAGTGGTTTAAAAAATAAATAAATAAAAATTCCAATAAAAATATATTTTCTAGAAGTGGGGCGAATCCAATTTTTTTCAAATCCGAAAAGGTTCTCGAATATATAGAATCTTTCGAATCTCGAATCCTGTACATAATTGTGTGAACGGTGTAAGAAACAAAGTCAGACCGCTTCAGTTTGTCTGAACCTCCACCTCCCAGTCACCTCGCACCCTATATGACCGCGATTGTTACGCCCCTGCTCCTATCACTACAGAACATACAGGGTAATACAGCTTCACATACCTCTTACATCCAGTGACGTCTCCTTTGATGTAGATGTTCTCTTTCCTCATCTTCTCCTTTCAGACCAGACCACCATTTTTCAGCCATTTTTCGTTTCTGCAGTTTGACAAAAAAAAAAATCTTAGTTTACTACTTTTCCATCATCCTCCCATCTTCTGGACAAATCATCCTAACACCCCCAATACTGTTCCGCTGTGCTCCCCAATACTATACTGCAGAAACAGATAATACCCCTGATAATACTAGTACCACACAGAGCCCCCCATATAAAATACCCCTTCTTTGTGGCCTCAGTAGATGCCCCCATAGTGCCCCCCAATAATGTGCCAATAAGAAGTGGCCCTACAGTGCCAATATCAAATGCCTCTCTCCTCCCCCTATGTGCCAGTATCAAGTGCGGAGTGCCTCTCTCCTCCCCATGTGCCGATATCATAGTGCCATCTCCCCCCCCCCCCCCAAATGTGCCAGTATCATAGTGCCATCTCCCCCCCCCCCAAATGTGCCAGTATCATAGTGCCATCTCCCCCCCCCCAATGTGCCCGTATCAGTGCCATCTCCCCCCCCAATGTGCCAGTATCATAGTGCCATCTCCCCCCAATGTGCCAGTATTATAGTGCCATCTCCCCCCCCCCCCCCCCCCCATAATTTGCCGGTATCATAGTGCCATCTCCCCCCCAATGTGCCAGTATCATAGTGCCATCTCCCCACCAATGTGCCAGTATCATAGTGCCATCTTCCCCCATAATGTGCCAGTATCATAGTGCCATCTCCCCCCATAATGTGCCAGTATTATAGTGCCATCTCCCCCCATAATGTGCCAGTATTATAGTGCCATCTCCCCCCATAATGTGCCAGTATTATAGTGCCACCTCCCCCATAATGTGCCAGTATCATAGTGCCATCTCCCCCATAATGTGCCAGTATCATAGTGCCACCTCCCCCCATAATGTGCCAGTATCATAGTGCCATCTCCCCCCATAATGTGCCAGTATCATAGTGCCATCTCCCCTCATAATGTGGCAGTATCATAGTGCCTCCCCCCCAATGTGCCAGTAGTATCATAGTGCCATCTCCCCCCATAATGTGCCAGTATCATAGTGCCTCCCCCCCACCCCCAATGTGCCAGTAGTATCATAGTGCCTCTCACCTCTCCCCCTCGCCAATGTGGCAGTAACAGATTAAAAAAAAAAAACGCTTTTACTTACCTCCGCTGCGATGCAGGCCTCTTCTGGCCTGTGTCCCACGCTGTACGGCTCAGGCGGCGCAATGACGTCATCGCGCTGCCTGCACCGGCCTCTGATAGGCTGCGGGCCTTGTGCCGGCAGCGTATCAGAGGAACAGGGAAAGGAAACGCCAGTCCCTTTCCTGTCGCAGCAGCGAAGCGCTCATCTTCTAGAGTGCCCTGCTGCCACCACCAGTCTGGGCACCACCGGGATTCGTCGGATTCGTATCCGGTAAATTACGTCTGTATTTGAGTCCACGAATCCAGAGGGATTCGTGGATTCGACGAATCCCCCGTCCCATCTCTACTATTTTCCATTGACAATACGCTTTTCAATGAAAAAAATTGCAAAAATAAAATTCCCCTATGTTTGGTATCGCCGCATCTGTAACTACCCGCACTACACAAATATCACGTAAATTATCCCCTACTGTGAACGCAGAAAAAAATAAGCCTTAATTGCTAATTTATTCATAGTCGCCACCGAAAAAACGGAATAATAAGCGATCAAAGTGTTATTTACCCCAAAATGTTACCAATTAAAACTACAAGTTGTCCCACAAAAATCAAGCCCTCACAACTCTATAGAAAGAAAAATAAAAAAAAGTTTTAAGTCTTGGGATGTGGTGATGGGAAAAAAAATAATATATATATATATATTTTTTTTTTATCATTTTTTTTAAAGGGGTTTTATTGCACAAAAGTAGTAAAATGTTAAGAAACTATTTATTTGGTATCACTGTAATCATACTGACCTAAGTGAATAAAGATATATAGTTATTTATGCCAAAACAAGAATGCTGAAAATGAAAAGAGTTAAAAGTTAATCAGAAAGTTATGTGTACCCTCAAATGGCACCATTAAAAAGTACAACTTGTCCCGCAAACCAAAAGCCCTCAAACAGCTACATAGATGGAAAAATATAAAAGTTAGCTCTTGGAAGGCAATGATGAAAAAAAGGAAGAAAAACGCTTGGTCAGTAAGGCCCAAAACAGGCTGGTCACTAAGGGGTTAAGGTATATTTTGTAGATAAGTTATAGGAGTCTAAGAACCCTTTCAAAGCTAGATATATACTACTTGATCCATGGGTTCTAAGCTACATTATGATTATTCTTTAGTGCTGCCATTCATGAAGTAATGAATATGTTTGCACTTGGAAACCTAATGGACCCCATTATAGTCTATGGGGCCCGTGGGCTCAGTTCGGCTCGGTCATGTGCCGAATCGGTCCTGTCTGTTTTCCTGCCAGAGAACGGAAAGGCTGAACGGTGATGTGACCGAAGCCTAACCTGAGTTATGGACCATCAGTTATGGAAATTGGCTAAAGCTTGATATTTCAGGGGTGAAATGGACCCTATGCAAGCGCTGATTGGCTACCCTCAGATCCAGAACAAAATGAAGCCACGAAGATCCATGTTGTATTAATAACTTTATTTCCAAATCCACTTATACAGCAACATACCGTGTGAACCAGCTGGTCAGACACGACACAGAATATGGACAGCCACAGACACAACGGAGAGAAAAGGGGGTGTATATTCGAAGGGCAATCGTTAACGATGACGTCAACAGAGGGGAGAAAGGAAGGCAATACTGAAATTAAGAAACGAGGGATGATGGGGCTGCAGATGAAGGACAGCATTTAAAAAAAAAAACTAAATAGATAAGCTAGCAGCCACTGCAAAAATCTTCAGTTCCATTATTAATCACATACTGAGTTTAGAAAGAAGCAGACTTCAGGGCAAAGTGGAAATGTAATGGAGGGTCAGACAGAGCACACCCAAGGACATGAACTCTGGTTATAATCTGAAGAGTGGTGTAACCTGTTCACGGACAGTGGTGCTAAACACCTTATCGCAGCATGCATGTCAATGCTGGAGTGATGTATCATCTTGAAGACATGAAAAATGGGTGCAGGGAACATGCACCTACAGATTTGGCATAGTACAAGATGTGGGTTGTCCCTGTGAGCCCATTAGAGCTGAGACTATGAGAAGTCAAATGTTTTCTAATGACTAAACAAAGAGTCAGAATTATTAGTTCCCCATTTAATTGGAAACATGGATAAAATGAGTAAGGCCTCATGCACACGACCGTGCCGTTTTTTGCGGTCCGCGTGCCTTCTGCAATTTGCGGAACGGAACGGGCGGCCCATTGTAGACATGTCTATTCTTGTCTGCAAAATGGACAAGAATAGGACATGCTATATTTTTTTTGCGGGGCCTCGGAACGGAGTGCTGTCCACATCTTTTGTGGCCCCATTGAAGTGAATGGGTCTGCATCCGAGCCGCAAAAACTGCGGCTCTGATGCGGAC
Source organism: Bufo bufo (assembly GCF_905171765.1). Taxonomy (NCBI): domain Eukaryota; kingdom Metazoa; phylum Chordata; class Amphibia; order Anura; family Bufonidae; genus Bufo; species Bufo bufo. The sequence continues at coordinate 277,161,992 of NC_053394.1, read as the reverse complement.
CATAACTACGGTCGTGTGCATGAGGCCTAAGTCTGTCAAAGTTTAGAGGCTTGATGTCAGAAATGGGTTCACTCTTGTCCATAAATTGTGCGTGGTGCTAGTAGCTAAGCCTCATTTGCTTGAACAGGCTTAAGTTGCAATATCAGACGCAGAGCATGGATAAGAGTGGAGCTGTTTCTGAAGAAAAGGCCGATTCCTCTTTCTTTTCCAGGTCACCGATCTGATGTTATGCTGTGTTTAGAGGAAGTAACTATCGGGTAGTTTAAGAAATGATGTCCATCTGTGCCTGGAGGGTGGTCTCTTCTTTGCATGGTGAAACATGATGGCTGCTGTGTCCCCACCCATGCTTAAGACTGCTCTGTCCCTGGAACCCAAACCCATTGTAATTGGGCAATTTTATATGACACTCACCTTTTATAACCCCTTTGTGTCTTAGAATAAAAACAAAATATACATAACATCAGTGAATAAACCTGTTTTTTCTCCCCTCTGCTACTAGTGAGTAGGTGGAGATGTTCTTCCAAGAATGGGTCGTGTAATAAATAAGTATACAAGAGACAGTTTAATTATTCAATTGAGTGTGGGCAATTTTATGTAACTTTCCCTTTTTGTTTTAAATCTTGGATACGTTTCTCGAACCTCCAGCTCCCGTTTAGAAATCAGCTCATCACAAGCCTTGCTTAGCGAGGGAGGCAGAGACTTGGTCAGCCAGTGTGGAGAGTTGTGGGGAGTCAGACATGTTAATGCTGCCAGAAGAGGAGACGTTGCTGAGACGTCGGGGGGACGTTTCTCCAGAAGGGTTGGGAGACTTGTAGACAATCTCTGCTCCGTGGTCTGTCTTGGCTTTAGCATTCTCCCTGAAAGTCAGTTTGTGGCTCTCAATCTGTATGGAAAATGAACACAAGAAGATGAGTGCTATGTACCCCAAAATTTGTAACCAATTATTAAAGGGGTTCTACAGTTTGTACAACCTAGTAGTGGAGCTTTTTCCAAGAGAGGTGTGGAGGCATTGTGCAGAATCTGCAGTGGTCATTGAAATTTATGGACAAGACATAAAGAATCACGTGCCTAATTGCCGCCAATGGGGAAAGTTGGGTTTACATTAGTAGTGAAACTCCACTCTGTGGCAACTTAGAATGGGGTAACTCCACCCTAATAAAATTGTGGCTTAGGCTACTTTAACACTGGCGTTTTGGCTTTCGTTTGTGAGATCCGTTCAGGGCTCTCACAAGCGGTCCAAAACGGATCAGTTTTGCCCTAATGCATTCTGAATGGAAAAGGATCCGCTCAGAATGCATCAGTTTGCCTACGTTCCGCAGCATTTTGGTGTCCGTCTGACGAAACTGAGCCAAACGGATCCGTTCTGACACACAATGTAATAAGTCAATGGAGACGGATCCGTTTTCTATGATACAATCTGGCACAATAGAAAACGGATCCGTCCTCCATTGACTTTCAGTGGTGTTCAAGACGGATCCGTCTTGGCTATGTTAACGATAAAGCAAACGGATCCGTTCTGAACGGATGCGTCTGTGCAGATCCATGACGGATCCGCACCAAATGCGAGTGTGAAAGTAGCCTTACACACAAAGCAGTCTACTAGACTCCTGCCATGGCCAATAGTCTATCCATTTAAGAACTTCCAGACATCACCAAGGTTCTTCTAGTAAGTCGATACAATTCAACAGATTGTCCAGTATTGGAAAAAAGACCTTTTTTTTTTTTTTTTTTTTTTTTTTAAACAGACATACTCTAATGCAGAGTCAAAACTAATAATGGTACTCGGTAACCCCACAACGTGGCACTGTTTAAATCAATGTTCAATATTTTATTGTACTACTAGTACTACAATCCCACCATCCTATCCAGGGAGCTACACCAGCTTGATAAAGGGCACTGAACACAGGCCCGAAACATTGCAGCAACACATGTAACTAATGCACACTGGTGGCGGATGAAAAGTAAGAATTAAAATGACAATTTCATCGAATTCACCAAGAGCTGTCCTTTCACTGTACCAAGATCTTGAATTCTAACCCTACAGCAGAAAGGTTGAATTAAGACACACACCAATCTCCTGTATCTAGACAGGGCCGTTGCGCTTCTATTTGACTGATACTACTGGTTGGATAATCCTATCTGGATCCAACCTTCATACATCAGACTTTTCAGATATGTTTGCGTACATATTTGAGTTAAGCGCTCACATTGTATTTGGCCAAGGAACCACACTCTGCTACACGGTACTTACCATTCTTCAGCTCTTCACACAGTAAGTCAGGCACCTCAAGTTCTTCTGGCAGAGGTGGTGGTGGAAGGCCCAGGTAGAGCCCATTTGTAGGGGAATTGTTTCCCCCTGACACTTCGCTGTTCCCTTTCTCTCTCTGAAGGTGATAAGATGATTTGGGGAAGGATGAGGTTGAGGACTGGTTACAAATATATGAGGAGAGAAGGAAGGACTAGTATGCCATGAGATGTGCGGCGTAAGCAGAGGGTTAAGTGCGGAAACCAGCTATAGGGTACCTGCACACGGGGGTGGTTGAACTTCCAGAAGGTCCATACGAATTTCCTTGCTGATTTCTGTTCGTTTCTGCACCCAAACCACATCAAAAACTGCAATTTCTATCTGCAATTTTTAGCGCAGAGTTGTTTTTGCCACATATCTCACCCTTCATTAGATAAAAAGGTAAAATGTGCCGCTAAAAATGCAAATATGAGTATTTGGAAATCTGCAATGCAGGTCAATTTCCAAGCAGAAACAAATCTGTAAACTGTATAGGAGATTTGTTCAATCTCATACACTTTGCTGATAAATGTACAACATTTCTTTTTTTCTGCGCGGGCATCCAAAAAACGTGTACTCCACAACGTGCAGGTACCCACAGAGACATTGCAGATATGAAGGAGTGTGGTATGCATCAGTGATTGCCTTCCCTCTGTCAGTAATCCACATCCTGTTTATTATCCCACAGAGTCCAAATCTCTGGAGGTATGTGTAAAAAGCACAGTTAATATATACATGTGACAGTGGGGGCAGCGTCTCACGACAACACATGGTCCTGGCTCCTGGCCTTATTGCATACATGTCTATACCTAGAGCAGCACATCAGATACCGCTGTGGAACAGTTGAGACTTGCCACTGTTCTTCATGTTATGGTATGTCTCAATATAGAGAATATTATTGTTATTGGGTCCAACATTCTGTACTGATTAATTGAGTCAGAGATCCAAATCCCTACATCTCTACTAGAGGGAGAGTAACGTTTAGTGTGTAAGTCACATGCAGTAAGCTAATAAGCTCCCCCTTGTGGTGGCTTCGGGTAAGTGCCATCTATAAGGCAGCAAATATAAAGATTCAGATAGTCAAAAATTATCTCAGACTTTAAATGACCTGTATTAATTGCCAGCACACAGTCGGGCCACAATCCTACAGACCAAATAGGGGTTAATTTGCTGAATCTTATTTGATCTGACAATAATCCATGTCTAACAGCAATGTAAGAGATTTCCCCCTGAGTTTGGAAAATGATGGTAATAGTGAAACAATGGCCCATATGAAATGTATAAGATAACAGGTTTATTTAGTGTAAAGAGTAATTCACCACTAAATATATAATAAAATCATTCATTGTATGCTAAAATCTTTGGTCTGCCGTACTGGTTATGACCTGCATGTGCGATGGAGATGTTTCTAATGGAGACCTCATCTTCTAACTATTCTGCTGGTATAAAAGGCAAGGCATACTTTGAATTTGTGTTACTGTTTGTCTCTATTGCTCAATTAAAAAAATTGTGAAAACAAGGTTCTCTAGAGAATCACCAAGAAATTGGAAAGTCCTACTGTTTGAAAGGTGTAGTTTTTTTAAGATCCAGGGTCAGGTAGGCCAGATTTCATTCTATGTGGAAGTGATAGTTAACCCATCTGAATGATCTTGAAAAAGATCATGCCGCTATGCCCTACTTCTCTTTTAGGACCTTTTGGGTTGGTGAGGTTAAGGAATTTGTATGGTGATCTGGGGATTAATATTGTTGCTTATTATTACATTTTTATTAATAAAGAAATTAAAACAATTTGCTAACCGACGATACTTCAGCTATTTAATGTTAAAAGCAATGTTTGAGCCCAGTTAGCAGGGTGGGAAGTTGTTTGTGAGAGAGAAAGGCAACAAGTCAGTAACAGTGGCTGAAGAATTGAAAATCCAAGAAAAGTGCCAGAGACGTGACAGTTTGAGACAGAAGAAAAAGAGACCCGTCTTGCAGAGTATGGAAACTAAGGCCTCGTTCACATCTCTGTTTGGAGATCCTGCAGGCTGTTCTGGCTATTCCAGAGCAGCCTGCCAGATCCCCATTGTCCGGCGGTGATCCAACCGATTTCTGGTATAAATACCGGGTTTAGGCTAGACAAACACCGTTGCATGCAAGTTTTTTGGTTGGCATTTGCGCCGGATCAGACTGCCGAATCTCCAAAACGAAAATGTGAATGCAGCCTTAGGCATGTTATCAACAGTGAGCAAGAGAAGCAGAGTTTTCAGAAGTGTTCTCCAGAAAAAGTGCATAGCAAAACGCGAAATCAAGTGTATGGTGCACATAGTTACGTAGTTAATACAGTTGAAAAAAGACATAGGTCCATCAAGTTCAATGCAGACCCAACAAATGGATCTACAGGGAAAGAAGAGTGGAAAAGGATGATGGAGCACAAACCCAGGCCTATACTTACAATGGCAGAGCCTGCTCCACAAATCTAGAAGAAAACACTTGTAAGAAGCATCATCACCTGAAGACAGGTTAATCACATTGTGTAGGAAAACTGAGCCGGGGCAAGAAAAGACCATAACTGTCCCTCCAAGAATCTATGTAATTTCTTATGCACACGAACGAGTGCTGGCCGGGCCCATATTGCAGCCCGCAAACATCACTGCATCACGGATGAGGACCCATTCACCCATTCTGGTGCGGAACGGAGGCAGGGAATCGCATGGAAGCACTACCGAGTGCTTCAGTGGGGTTTTTCTCCGTGCCTCCGCACCGCAAAAAAGTAGTGCATGCACAACTTTTTTGAGGTGCGGACGGATCACGGATCCATTCAAGTTGAATGAGTCTGGATCTGTCTTCGGAATCCACGCAGTTGTTGGCCGTGCATTGAGGACTGCAAATTGCGGTCCACAATGCACTGAACAGCCGAGCAACGGCCGTGTGCATGAGCCCTAATGTTGTGACTGATTATAGCAGGAATCAGCAACCTTCGACAGTCCAGCTGCTGTGAAGCTACAACTCCTAGCGTGCAAACATGCTCAGTTATTCTTCTAACTCCCACAGAAGAGAATAAAGCATTCTAGGAATTGTAGTTTCTGAACAGCTGGAGTGCCAGAGGTTGCTGATACCTGGATTATAGTAGGTCCTCTTTAGCATTATACAGTGGTCCCTCAAGATACAATATTAATTGGTTCCAGGACAACCATTGTATGTTGAGTAATCGGTTCCAAAGCCCCAAAATGTCATCCAAGATAAGAGAAAATTAAGATTTAAGAGAAATAAGCAGATAACTAAGACCGATAAAACGAATACAGCTGTTTTACCAGAGAAGGGGCCTTGATTGGTTGGATCTGAGTCTGAGGCATTGTATGTTGAAAATATTGAGGCCATTGTATATTGAAGGATCACTGTATGGGTACAGGCACTGGGCGTTTGTCGAGTAGCAGCTGTGTTTTGGCGAGAACCACACCAGTATTCAAGTAACTCATCATCCGTTTTCACTGTGAACCGTTAATGGCCATGTGTTATCCCACAAAACAGTGCAGCCATTAACCAAGCACAGTGAATAACCAATCAGTTTTAAATGATGTACCTGAATACCGACACGGTTTGGATAACCACGCAGTTCTCACCGCACCACTGCCACTACAAGGCCACGCTGTGTGGCCCGTGCGTCTAGGGTAAGTCTCTACACAGGGCGGGTCTGCTGTGGATTTTCAGTGGCATATCTGCCAAAATTCTGCACTGACAAATTCCACGCCAAATAATGTCAATTTTGCTGTGGAATTCATAGTGTGAATGCAGGTTTGCCACAGATTTCACTGCCTGGATTTAAAATTAGCACCACAGGCCATGTTATGTGGAGATTCTGTTGCAGAAATGTTCTGCCAAGTGTGAGCTCATGCACACAACCATTGGCTGTTTTGCGGTCTGCAAAACATGGATACCGGCTGTGTGCATTCCGCATTTTGCAGAACATACAGCCATAATAAAACAGTCCTATCTTTGTCCGTAATACGGACAAGAATAGGACATGTTCTATAATTTTGCGGATGCCACGGAAGCACATACGGATGCGGACAGCACACGGAAGGCTAACAAAATAAAAAACATGGAAGGCTGTCTGCATCTTTTACAGCCCCACTGAAGTGAATGGGTCCACATCCGACCCGTAAAAAATGCTATATGCTGCATACTGTCCGTGCAGAAAATCTGCAGTGTATACGTCACCTGTGGCATTCCCTTCAGGTATGTTCACACGGACAAAATCAGCTGCAGTAAGGGTGGGTTCACGTCACGTTTAGTCTCCGTTTGACATATACGTTAGAAAATAAAAGGATTACACTACGTTCTTGTATCCTGCACAGTCCTGTAAAAAAAAGTATACATTTTTTTTACAATGGTAGAAAAATGTATACTTTTTTTTCCCAATGGAACTCTATGGTGAACGCATGCCTTAGTCTGAGGCATCTGTTTAACGTATACGTTTTTTTGTATACATTAAACAGAAAACGTGATGTGAACCCAGCCTAAGCGACAGTTTTCTGCAGTGTAATCTGCAGTCAAAGCACCAACAGCTTTCCATTGACTTCTCTGGGAAAAATGCCACCATGTGCTCATGATGGGGGTTTTTTCATCCACGATTTCGAATCCACTTCACAAGTGGCAGGTTATGTCTTTGAAGCAAATTTTATCTGCATTCCCTAATGAAGTCAATGGGAAAGGGCTAAAATATCTAGCATTTGTTTGCGGATCAGCCTAGTTTTTTTGCGCAGGAGAAAAGTTTGTCTGTGTGAACAAACCCTTAAAGGGGTTGTGGAGTGGGTTAATATGGATGATATTATCGATATCAGATCAGTAGAGGTCTATCTCCTGGCACCGCTGCCGAACAGATGTTTTAAGGGGTAGAAGCGCTTGTGCAAGAACAACTTCCTCTTCAAAATGAACTGCACGTCATCTCCTTTGTAGAGGTGGCACAGTGTAATTACAACTGCTACATCCCATTCAAATACAAAGGAGACAAAGCATAGGTAATTTTGAAGAGGGAGTAGCCGCTATCAATTCAAACAGCTGATTGGCGGGGGTGCCGGGAGTCAGACCTCTTCAGATCTGATATTGATGGCCTATTCTGAGGAACCTCACCAATATCCCAAGTGTAGGTCATGTGTGTTAACCCACGGTACCACCCTTTGGAAGTTCTGGTACTAGCAAAGAGGGAAACATGTGAACATAAACCTCCAGCATGCAAACATCAGAATAATGGGAGCAGGTGTCTTCTAGGGTGCCAGTGCCCACATTGCAGTTAGGCTCACATCAGGGGTTTACACCTTGGTCATTCCTGTATTTTTAGATGTGGTATTCCCTCTAAGCTGTGCCCTATGGAAAGGAAAGAGTTAAAACAACATTCAGGCCCAATATCAGCGTTGGGCTACATGCACACGACCGTATGTGTTTGCGGATCTATTGTAACAATGCCTAAAACGGACAAGAATAGGACATGTTATATTTTTTTTGCGGGGCTACGGAACGGACATACGGATGCGGACAGCCAACGGTGTGCTGTTCGCATTCTTTGCGGACCCATTGAAATGAATGGGTCTGCATCCTATCCGCAAAAAAAACGGAACGGACTCGGAAACAAAATACGTTCGTGTGCATGAGGCCTCTATCGGCAGCATAACGGATCCGTCCTTGTTTCCATTATGCAGGAGTCCAGTCCTGCATAGTGGAAACCAGGACGGATCCGTTATGCTGCCCATAGACTTGTATTATGAAGGATCAAATCAGAATGCCTCTTAAAGGCTTCCGTTTTGACTTCCGTCTTATGGATTCCGTTATTTTCCGTTATAACCATGTTATAACGGAAAACAGAAACGGAATCCATAATGCTGATGTGAACCCACCCTTATCTGTCTGAAATGTGCGTGAAATGTTTAACTCTTCAATTTCCAGAGTGGACAACTTAACGGGAACAGTATTCATGAAGGGGGATAATAATGGCCATTTTTTTACAACCCAGGTTTCCTGTCAACCAGTATTCAGGTGACACTTTATACCTTCTTGTTTCCTCCACCGGGCGTGTGAGTGACATTGTCCAGTGATCCAATCTTGGACGAAACCTTTTCTTTAAAGTCCAGTTTCTCGGATTTCACTTCTATGTTTCCTCCGCCTGTGTTAGAAGGATGAAGGTCACAGGTTAGGTAAAAACAATAGCATGATACTTTACAACATGGGAGGAGTGTGAAGCCACTGCAAATTCACATGGTGGCCACTCCTCTGCAGAGGTTACCCAGAGCTTCTGTTCTTAAAGGGGTTGTCTCTCTTCAGCAAGTGGCACTTTTCATGCAGGCAAAGTTAATACCAGGCACTTACTAATGTATCATGATTATCCATATTGCCTCCTTTGCTGGCTTGATTAATTTTTTTCCATCGCATTATACACTGCTCGTTTATGACCACCCTATAATCCAGCAGTGGTGGCCGTGCTTGCACACTATAGGAAAAGGAGGCAGGCTCTCTGGTGGCCAGTGTTTTTTCCTATAGTGTGCAGGCACGTCCACCGCTGCTGGAATACAGGGTGGTCATAACCCCTGGATACGAGCAGTGTATAATGTAATAGAAAAACGAATGAACCCAGCAAAGCAGGCAATGAAGACAATCACAATCCATTAGTAAGTGCCTTGTATTGACTTTCTCTACATAATAAATGCCATTTGCTGTAGTGAAACAACCCCTTTAAGGCTCACCGCCAGGCCCAGCACTACCTCAGACCTCCTTTGTAACATACAGGTGTCCCAAAAGGACGTTTTAACCCTTAAAATATCATAGGAGGATTTACCTGGCCTGTGGTGGATGTTTGACATGGATCCACACTTGGAAGTCACATGTTTCAGATCGACTGGTTTGTGTGTTATCTGCACCTATACAGTGGAGACAGCAGACCTAAATTACCTTAATGTAACTCTATTTTTTAATAAATATGATTAAGTTTTGCTGGAAGAAAACACACCATAAATGCAAGTAAGTTGTTGCAAAAACCACCCACCATAAATGCAGCACAGCCACAACGTATGGCAGCATTCTAAGTATTGGAGGAAGCCATTTTGAGAGAGAAGCATGCAGAACATAAGTAAAGGAAGCTATATTCCATGATAACTATGGTTCCGCCCCCAAAATGTCTATTTAAAGGGAATCTGTCACCAGCGACCTCGCTATCTAACTGTTTGCATAGACACATAGCTGTGGCTCTCCTGATTAAATGTTGTTCTTCTTTTGTTGATCCGAGGCTATGTTCCCGAGTTATGATACTTTTTCCTAATATGCAAATTAGGCTTTTGGTGCAATGAGGGGTCACCACTGCTCTTGTTGCACTCAAGCTCCACTCATTTCTGTGACCAGCCCCTCCCTCCCTGTTTTGCTACTGCTTGGCCCTGTCAATCAAAGCAGCCAGGGAGGGGCTTTCCACAGAAAGGAGTGGAGCAATGGTGACACCCTCAATGCACCAAAGGCCTAATTTTCATATTAAGAAAAAGTATCATAAGGGCTCATGCACATGGCTGTAGCAGTTTTCAGTCCACAAACTGTGCATCCGCAAAACACGGATACCGGCAGAGAGCCTGGAGACATTCTTTTTCACCGCAAAACAGACAAGAATAGGACATGTTCTATTTTTTTGCGGGGCCGCGGAACAGAGTTACGGATGCGGACAGCACACGGGTGTGCCCCGCTGAAGTGAATGGGTCCGCATCTGATCTGCGAAAAATGCGGATTGGATACGGACAACAACCACGGTCATGTGCATGACCCCTAACTCGGAAACGGAGCCTCAGAACCATAAAAGAAAAATTGTATTTTAATCAGATGAACCACAGCTATGTGTCTATGCAAATAGTTGGATAGGGAGGTCGCTGGTGATAGATTCCCTTTAATAAAGATGCAATTTAGAAGCACCTCAAGCAAGAGGTTAAAAGTCATCAGAGTGACGTAAGAATTTATATTCTAGTGTCAGAGTGGAAGAAGAATTTCTCAAGTAATCATTAAAGAACATTTTCTCAAACACATATGGACATATAAGTACTTGACTAGTTCTGTCAAGATGATTTGAGTTATATCTGTTTTAAGACATCCAATATGGCCGCCATTACAATGGGACCTAAGGGTCCTAAATGGTCAATCTGCTACATTACACAGCCACCGAGGAGTCTGGAAAGGCTGCACAACAGCCTTTGGAAGCTATAATGATGTCTATATTGTCACTCATCTTTAACAGACCAAAACACTATGGGCCGTGTTCACATCTGCAATGCAGATCCAGTCGGTTCCGGCAGAAAGCAGCCTGCCGGATTTCACTGGATCCGGATGCTATAGTTCACTTCCAGATCCCCACTGACTGACTGCAATGGTTTTTGGTCCGGCCGACAATCGGCATTTGCACCAGATCAGCTTGCTGCAGATGTGAACGCGGCCTGTGCTAAGTTAAAAAATAAGTAGTAAAAACAGAATTGTATATTCATAAGCAAAATCTAATAGTCTGTGTGTTCCCACCTTCATTCAGTTTTTTAAAAATTATTGCCCTTTTGAAGCTTTAATTATATTAAAGGGGTTTTCTGAGATTTTTCTTTATTGATGACCTATCCTCAGGATAGGTCATCAGTATCTGATAGGTGGAGATGCGACACCCGGGACTCCCACGGATCAGCTGTTCGAGAAGGCAGCGGCGCTCACAGTAGTGCCGCAGCCTTCTCTCAGCTTTTCCTAGGCCATGTGACGTCATGTTCATCAATCATATGGCCTAGGCACAGCTCATCCTCGTTCAAGTGAATGGAACTGAGCTATGCAATGTACAGCGCTGTGCTTGATAAACTGCGAGAAGGCAGCGGCGTTCCTGCGAGAAGGCAGCGACGTTCCTGCGAGAAGGCAGCCGCGTTCCTGCGAGAAGGCAGCCGGGTTCCTGCGAGAAGGCAGCCGCGTTCCTGCGAGCGCCGCTGCCTTCTCCAAACCCGGGACCCCCACTGATCAGATAGGATAGGTCATCAGTATAAAAATCTTGGAAAACCCTTTTAATATAGTTGGTAAAAGTTGAAAGAAGGAACATACTAAGTTAAAGTTGTCTGAAGGAGATAAAAAATATATGCATGGCACATTTTATGCATGCAAAAGCGGAATCAATCAAATTTGAACTTTGCAAATGATAAGAAAAGCTGATTTGCAGAAAACATCTGTGGTGTGTAAAGCCTGAAGACTAGAATCATTATAAACATTATTATTATTATTACTTATTGTTAAAGCACCATTCGTTCCATGGGGCTGTACATATGAAACATAAAATATAATTATTACTTATGATCTAGTGGTAGGATGTACAGTATTATTACTTCTATATTATTTATACATTTTCTATAAATAACTCTCACAGTAAACGACTGTCATTTACCATAAGACGTTACTAGAGCACACTGGATAAATTTAGGTAGTATAATTTATTACATTTTTATATTTTTTCTAAAATCGATTCGATTAGTAGAATTATGTTTCAGTACAGATAATTCTTATATAGTAGAGCATAACCTCCTTGTGGTAAAATGTTAGTAAGGTTCTGTTCACACTACCATTACTGTACCATACCTTATTTCCATATCCATAGAGGACAATGGTAAAAATATATATTGCAGCTACTTACTAGTGCTGGTTTCTGATTTTAAAAGAGAAGCGTAGTGTGAACATAGCCTACAATGTGTGGTGCAAGCAGCTGGAATGAGTAAATCAGAGGCCAACATGCAAGCAGTGCAAAGGAGTGATGTGCAGTGTCTACGGCAGTTTGTATCTTGGTGTGTTGGGCATTGGGTGCTTGTGTCTCTGCACACAGAGGATTTCACTCACTGCTCCTCCCCCAGCGACATGCTTCAAGTTCTCCTTGGAGCCACACTTTGACTGGACATTACTCAGATCGACTTTCTTGTGGACGATCTGCACCTATGGGAGGAACGAGGTTGGTGCGGGTGGGAAACCAAAAATGGGGCAGCAGATGTAAGACAGCAGGTAAATGGATGAATGCAATGAAGTGTGGAAGTATATGGAAATGTGATGTGATGCCGGGAAAAGTAAAGAGACATTGAGTCATGAGAAATCTTGGAACAATGCGTCTTTAAAATAATTCTCTCCTACCCCCTCTCCTTATCTATCTCCTTTCCACACCTCCACCCAGCTATAGCTTTTCTCTAGGTAATAATACTGCTCAGATACCTTGCCACCTCCTGGCTGGTGCCGAATGTTGTCAATTGAGCCAATCTTAGATTTTATATTTTTCAGGTCTGGGAGTGCTACCGGGCTTGGAAGCGGCTGTAGGCGACTCTTGATAGAGGCAGGAGATTTGGGAGGAGTACGCACAACGGCGACCTTTTTGGGCTCCCGGTTAGGCGGCATATTTGATGAGGGTGTGCGGGAACGGTTTGTTGGTGTACTAGGCGATCCAGGACTACTGTATCCACTTCTTTCACCAGATTTTGGAGATTCAGCTAAGTGAAAATGAGAGATTTTGTTATGTTAGCACTGCATATATTACCATTATAAAGCATACACATAAAATATATGTAACACGGGGCTGGACAAAACCCAGTTACCAGGGTGACCCCCTGATACTTAATACATGGAGCTGGATGCTGTCACTCATTGGGGAAGGGGGATTGCTGTAACTCTTAGGGAAGTGGAGGGGCTGCTGTGATTTCTAGGATAGTTAGAGATGGCTGCTCTGACTACTTGGGAAGTGGTGTGGCTGCTGTGATTTCTAGGATAGTTAGAGATGGCTGCTCTGACTACTTGGGAAGTGGTGGGGCTGCTGTGATTTCTAGGATAGTTAGAGATGGCTGCTCTGACTACTTGGGAAGTGGTGGGGCTGCTGTGATTTCTAGGATAGTTAGAGATGGCTGCTCTGACTACTTGGGAAGTGGTGGGGCTGCTGTGATTTCTAGGATAGTTAGAGATGGCTGCTCTGACTACTTGGGAAGTGGAGGGGCTGCTGTGATTTCTAGGATAGTTAGAGATGGCTGCTCTGACTACTTGGGAAGTGGTGTGGCTGCTGTGATTTCTAGGATAGTTAGAGATGGCTGCTCTGACTACTTGGGAAGTGGTGGGGCTGCTGTGATTTCTAGGATAGTTAGAGATGGCTGCTCTGACTACTTGGGAAGTGGTGGGGCTGCTGTGATTTCTAGGATAGTTAGAGATGGCTGCTCTGACTACTTGGGAAGTGGTGGGGCTGCTGTGATTTCTAGGATAGTTAGAGATGGCTGCACTGACTACTTGGGAAGTGGTGGGGCTGCTGTGATTTCTAGGATAGTTAGAGATGGCTGCTCTGACTACTTGGGAAGTGGTGTGGCTGCTGTGATTTCTAGGATAGTTAGAGATGGCTGCTCTGACTACTTGGGAAGTGGTGGGGCTGCTGTGATTTCTAGGATAGTTAGAGATGGCTGCTCTGACTACTTGGGAAGTGGTGGGGCTGCTGTGATTTCTAGGATAGTTAGAGATGGCTGCTCTGACTACTTGGGAAGTGGTGGGGCTGCTGTGATTTCTAGGATAGTTAGAGATGGCTGCACTGACTACTTGGGAAGTGGTGGGGCTGCTGTGATTTCTAGGATAGTTAGAGATGGCTGCCCTGACTATTTGGGAAGTGGTGGGGCTGCTGTGATTTCTAGGATAGTTAGAGATGGCTGCTCTGACTACTTGGGAAGTGGTGGGGCTGCTGTGATTTCTAGGATAGTTAGAGATGGCTGCTCTGACTACTTGGGAAGTGGTGGGGCTGCTGTGATTTCTAGGATAGTTAGAGATAACTGCTCTGACTACTTGGGAAGTGGTGAGGCTGCTGAGATTTCTAGGATAGTTAGAGATGGCTGCTCTGACTACTTGGGAAGTGGTGGGGCTGCTGTGATTTCTAGGATAGTTAGAGATGGCTGCTCTGACTACTTGGGAAGTGGTGGGGCTGCTGTGATTTCTAGGATAGTTAGAGATGGCTGCTCTGACTACTTGGGAAGTGGTGAGGCTGCTGAGATTTCTAGGATAGTTAGAGATGGCTGCTCTGACTACTTGGGAAGTGGTGGGGCTGCTGTGATTTCTAGGATAGTTAGAGATGGCTGCTCAGACTACTTGGGAAGTGGTGGGGCTGCTGTGATTTCTAGGATAGTTAGAGATGGCTGCTCTGACTACTTGGGAAGTCGTGGGGCTGCTGTGATTTCTAGGATAGTTAGAGATGGCTGCTCTGACTACTTGGGAAGTGGTGGGGGGCTGCTTTGACTACTGGAGAAATGGGAGGGGCAGCTGTGACTACCGAGTAATGGGGGGGGGGGGCTAATATAACCACTGAAGCAATGGGAGGGACTTCCACGACTACTGAAAAGGTGGGAGGCTGCTTTGGGAAGTGGGATGGGGTTTCTGTGACTACTGGGGAAGCGAGTGGGGCCTGCTGTGATTCCTGAGGAAGTGGTGGGAGGCTGCTGGGACTACTGGAAAAGTATGAGGAAGCTGCTATGACTTCTAGGGTAGTGGAAGAGGCTGCTGTGGCTACTTGTTAAATACATGCACTTTTTGCTGCCATTGGATAAAACCACTGCACAAATCCACTGTGTGATAATGGTGCTGGTTTCTGCAACACTGCTATCGACCAGTGTGAATGTGTCCTTTGGAAGGGGGCAATTCTTACAATTGAGGAGGCACTTCTCTAACTAGCAACTACTGACCACTGAGAGTAAAATGATGTTGCAGAGTGGATCCGGCCTGTTTGGAGCTGGCGCCTAGAACTGGCAAAGTTTTGTAATAAATCTGAGGTAACAAACCATGTATAAATACTCTCACTTATGTATAACCTGTGCAGTCCTATAAAGTATGACAGCACAATATAACATAGGATGATCATGAGCTATGGCATCACACTGCACGACAACATAATCACTGCACCATATCTGGTCATTCTTACCTCTTTCACCTTTGTTTATGGTGGATGGTGGCTTCCTCTGATCTCTTTTCAGAGCTATGAAAACGAAAAACATTCTGTTAAATTAAGATTGGAATGTGGGTTCCATAGACAGCCAGGCCAAAAAATCGAATTCCCACTACTGTCCTGCAAGCCTGTGAGGTCCTGCTCAATTATTATCCTTCCATCTACAGGTAGTGAAGTCCATAGCACACAAGTTTCAAGCTTTTGCTGTTTATTTTACTGTATTCTTTGTCTACCCGTTACTGAATTATTATGTGCAAGTTTGCTGGAATAAGAAAATATTACAGAACATAGATTTTCACAAACATATTCAACTTGTTGCCTTACCGGTAGGTGGAGTCTTAGGAACTGTGGGAGTCTTGGATGGGATTCTAGTTGTGTTGGCAGGGCTCTTGATAGGTGGCTGCTTAACCCCTGTGCCATCATGAACACCATCCTGTTGTTAGAAATAACACATTACCTTTATGGCAAAAGTCTCTTATGTTAGACACTGCCCTATTGCTTAGATTTACTAGATATCTACTTTCTCCAATTACCGATATTTTACAGCTCAATCATTTAACTATACACATTTGCAAGTCTTTCTTTCATATCTTTTTCTGTTGTCACAGCATAAACTGCACTTATCCAGCTGCTGGCATTTGTGCTGAAGATTTGCAGACTAGATGATCCTACAGATGTGGTTATGGATCATACCAACTAAAAAATGTACTGTGTAATAGTTAAATATATGTTCCTGCACGCAAAAACATAATGTTGAGTTCATAGAGTTCACAAACTGCATCTATTATCATTGGATTCTTTGTGGTGTCTCACTATATTAGTGACCTTAGGCGAAAAAATGTGGTCTAGACCTTCTTCAATGCTAGTTGTCATTTCAAAGGATATATGTGCCTTTTCCAATGATTGTTAGATATGTGTTTGTATACCTTTCAAGCTACACTAAAGGGGTTTCCACTACTCAGATATTGATGGCCTATGCTCAGGATAGCTCATGAATATCAGATCAATGGGGGTCCGATACCAGGCTGTTTTAGGCAACCACCAGTGCCAGAAACGAAGCAGCGGACAGAGCCAGAAGTACAAGGTTCTGTCCAATGTGTAGTAGATGTACTGGGGTACTGTAGCTCAGCTCCTATGTATGCCAGCTCCAGAAACTACGCAGTGGATGGATACATCCATCCACTGTATAGTTTCTGGCACTGCTGGACTGCTCGAAACAGCTGATCAGTGGGGGTAGACCACCTCAGACATGACACTTCCTTCAGACATGACAGTCCAAGCTGTGAACTCTGTGAAGAAAAGCAGCAAGGAAGTTACCCTATGGTTATGGGCAATGTAAGCCCGGTATAATCCCCTATACACATATTTAATACCATTCACTTAAAGGGCTTCTGTCACCCCCCAACCCCCAATTTTCAGTTTTTGACTTATTATATTTGTTAATGTAAGCAGATTCCATATATGCCCCTCTTACCTCGGGCTGTGCAGTAATTACAGTAAAAAACGTACTTTTATTATATGTAAATTTCTTCACTACCAGCAAGTTGGGCGGACTGTTTGAAAAAACGCCCCCTCCTCCACTTGGTTGACAGGGCCAGCGAGCGCTCTCCTCCTCTCGCTAACCCTGCCTGCAGCCTCAAATCCCGCGCCTGCGCCGTACCAGTCGTCATTCGGCGCAGGCGCTCTGAGAGAAGGACGCTCGCTTGGCCGCTCCTTCCTCAGTGCGCCTGCGCCAATGACGTCAGCCCTACACCCGGAAGAGAAGACCTCTCTTCCGGGTGTAGGGCTGACTTCATCGGCGCAGGCGCACTGAGGAAGGAGCGGCCGTCCTTCTCTCAGAGCGCCTGCGCCGAATGACGACCCGCGCAGGCGCGGGATTTGAGGCTGCAGGCAGGGCCAGTGAGAGGAGGAGAGCGCTCGCTGGCCCTGTCAATCAAGTGGAGGAGGGGGCGTTTTTTCAAACAGAGGATGCGGCGGCTACCAGCAAGTCCGCCCAACTTGCTGGTAGTGAAGAAATTTACATATCATAAAAGTACGTTTTTTACTGTAATTACTGCACAGCCCGAGGTAAGAGGGGCATATATGGAATCTGCTTACATTAACAAATATAATAAGTCAAAAACTGAAAATTCCGGGTTGGGGGGTGACAGAGGCCCTTTAATGCATTTGGAGACATAATATAGAATTCAATCTGGTCATATTACTTCTCATTTAATTTACAGGATAATATGTTTTCTGAATTGTGGTATACCTTTACCAGTGGGTTTTATTAAACATCATCCTGGTTCTCCCCTTACCTTAGCCCGTGGTGAAGGACCCAGCGGGCGATACGTCGCAGGGAAAGTCCGCTGCGTAAGGCTCCGTGCTGGAGGTACTGTTGGAGTGGAAGTTTTTTTCTGGGTGACTGTGCTAGCAGAAGGGGATCTTTTGGGGATTGTGGAAGTTCTGCCTGTTGTGAGTTTGGCAATGCGTGGAGTAGAAGATGTCTTCCAAACGTAAAACAAAACATTAAATGAACAGAAAAATAAATGGTGGAAATAAAATTAAAAATGTGATGCATGATGACATTGCTAGATCAAGAACTAAAAGTGCAATCCTTGAGGTTCCACACAATGAGCCTCCCACACCCACCTTTCCCCATAGTGGCATTGGAGCACTGCCTGTAAAATGCCTCTTGCTTCTGCACAGGATACAGTATGCATCCTCTCACAGCAAATACCATGCCTTGGACCAGAATTCATAGGGTATATTTATTCTTAAATGACTGGGCATCAGTATCACCGATATCACTAGGCGACATAGTGCTAATATACTTGTTCCTTCCACTTGAGGAAAACATAGAGGAGACCATCTTTGGCTTATCTAACCATTGACAGGGTTTTCACTGCTCAAGCTTTTCTTCAACAATGAATGTGCCATTCTCTAGCTCCGGGACCAATTACAACTTTCCAGTACTTGCAGCCATAAGACATAAGAAAATGAACTTTGGGAATTCATACTGCATTCTGTTCAAGGGAAGAACACAAACGAGACGAGTAAAAATATGGCCACTGTCCTTGTACTAGGCAGAACATCACTTCCCCGTCATATGAAGGCCGCGGATTAACTGTTTGACCCTCAGGCTAGGTGCCCTCGTTTGCTAACACTGTACTGAGTGTGAAGCTGGAGACACCTATAATGGAGAGAGGGAATAACGTCTATCTGGGATGAATTCCTTTTAATCTCTCCAGTGGCCCCAAAAGAAGCAGTAGAAGGGACATTATTGTGTGAACATTCCATTATCTATGGTATGTGCATAGGTCCAGTTCACACTTTAGATTTTCAAAGCTGCTTATGTTCCTGTTGTTCTGGATTTTTTTTTTAAACCAAAACTATAAAGCTTTCCGTTTTCAGCCCGTTATGGTCAGCACAGCCTTTGAATTGCACTTTTAATAAAGTTCTAGCACAAATTAAATAAAGCAATGAAGTAAAAAAAACTGAAATGATGCAAAGTAAACACAAAAAGGTAATGGAGAGTGTAAGTCTACCTCATGGTAAAAGGGATATGGATATTCTGAGATCCACAGTAGTTTCCAACCTGTGGGAATTTTTTGTTACAAAACTACAACTCCTAGCATTCCCAGACAGCTGCAGGTTGAGGATCATGGGTCTAGATCAATAATTAAGAAGTTCTCTCCTTGTTGAGCCTTAATGATCTCTGTACTTTCTATCATTATTAAACATGATTGCAGATGAATTCCTGGTGTATTCAGGAAAAAACATGAAATCTTGCATTTGAGTTGCTCTTTGGTGAATGTATGAATGTTGGTATCCAAGCTGAATGCACTATGTACATGTACAATAAACACTGGCCAATTACCGGAATAAGCGTTCATACAATCATTTGTTCCCGATAAGTGGTCTGTGTAAATGGGTCTCAAAGAGTTTTTTACTGATGACATGATGATCTCTCCTCCACTAGCGATGAACAAATTGTTCCTTCCCAACAATCTACTGATTGCAAGCATAGGAGACCGGGGCATTTACATGCAGCGATCTCCCCCAGAGTATGGGGAGGAGTGATCGCACTTCCCCATACTGTCTCGTTGTTTCATGGCAGCAGATCGTGTATACACAGCACCATCTGCCACTGGGAAACGATGATCTTTTGTCCTGCACAAAAGATCCAATTACCCGATGAACGAGCTTTCTGCTTGTTCATCGGATAATCAGCGGTGCATTTACACCGCCAGATCAACGCTAACAAGTGTTACTTGTAACGCTGTTTAGCAATGATCTGTTTAATTGCTGGTCCGTGTAAAGGGCCTTTAAAGGAAGGCTTTTATCTCTCAATCATGGTAGATCAAACATCAAAGAAAAAAAAAGGTAAGGAACTCATGCAAAGTGACAAATGATCACCTGTTCATGCTACACACGTTGTTTCAGCCAACCACGGCCAAAATTTTCCAGCATGACAGATCACATTTTTGGTAGTCAGCAGCCTGCAATTGGTCATCGTGAGCACCTACACTACACAAAATTTTTGAATGATGGTCGGCTGAAATGGCCAATTTCAGCAGACTTTTTTTGTGCATGGGCAGCTTAAGAGAATCCCCTCCTAGGAAGGTTGGTGTCGGGTCCTTCACACTTACCTGTACTTTCTCTTGAGAGTCTCTTTCATGCTTCTCTTGATCATGGGCTGCAACACAGTAAAAACAAAATATATAATACATATTTCAAGATTTCATGTAGCACCAGCTCCAAGTCCTTGGCCATGAAGGTGCATCCATCTCCTACAAGTAGTGGATGTTCTCCTACAAGTAGATGTTCTTAAAAAGATCTGTTTAGATATTTGCAACCGATGACAATGTTCAATGTATACTGTAGGTTGCATCTAAATAAACCATACTTTCCGTTGAGCAACAAGTATGTGTTCTATGTCTTTTATACCAGAGGTCTTACCTGTACATACCTTTTGTGGTCCAGTTTTCATGCATAGCTAAGTGCAGCTGTATTGTGTTATCATACCTATCTACATATTCCACTGACAAAAATCAAGACAATCTTAACCAAAGCCCCTAATGTACAATCATGCCAAAACAATAGACAATAGAATATGGCCTCTGAGTTGTTCTACATTATACATACTTAAAGGGATTCTGGCACCAGGATTTACCCTACAGACATATTCATATGTGCCCATCAGTCTCATTGTTTTGTATTAAATGATCACACTCTTACTGCTCTGTGTGTCTTTTATTCATCAAAAAGCGATTTTATTGCTATGTAAATTACCTTGATAAGGAGCCCAAGGGGTTGTCCCACAATCCATTGGAGACCGGCTGCGCCCATCGTTCCGGAGCCCAGCACCGCCTACCAGTTAATTTATTCACTGCACTTGCCCTGACGTCATTCCTTCCAAGCGCTGTAATCTCGCGCAGGCGCAGTGTACACAGTGGTCTGCGCCCGTGCGGACTACTGACACAGGCTCCAGTGATCCAACTGCGCATGCGCCGGCTCCCTGCGCACGCGAGATTACGGCGCGTGGAAGGAATGACGTCAGGGCAAGTGCAGTGAATAAATTAACTGGTAGGCGGTGCTGGACTCCGGAACGATGGGCGTGGCCGGGCTCCAATGGATCGTGGGACAACCCCTTGGGCTCCTTATCAAGGTAATTTACATAGCAATAAAATCGCTTTTTTGACGATTAAAAGACACACAAAGCAGTAAGAGTGGGATCATTTAATACAAAGCAAGGAGACTGATGGGCACATATGAATATCTCTGTAGGGTAAATCCTGGTGACAGAATCCCTTTATGGTGGCCTTACACATTAGAACAAAGTTGACCAACGATTTCAACTAAAACGACTGTTCATTGGGTGAAAGTTAAAAATGAATGATCGTTTTAGCTGACCGATGACAGACTAGCATCATCTAAAAAGAAGTCGGCCATGCTTAATATATTTGTCCAGTAGTGGGACAAAAGATCTTTTGATCAAAGAAAGACCATTCGTGGAAAAAAGATCTTCCTTTGAAAGAACGTTCATCCATCGCCCAGTTTCATTGAACAAGTACAGGTGAAACTCGAAAAAAAATTGAATATCGTACAAAACTTCATTTATTTTAGTAATGCAACTTTAAAGGTGAAAGTAATATATGAGATAGACTCATTACATGCAAAGCGAGATATTCCAAGCCTTTATTTGTTATAATTTGGATGATTATTGCTTATAGCTTATGAAAACCCAAAGTCACAATCTCAGAAAATTAGAATATTACATGAAATCAATAAAAAAAGGATGTTAAATAGAATAATGTAGGACCTCTGAAAAGTATAATCATGCATATGTACTCAGTACTTGATTTGGGCCCCTTTTGCATCAATTACTGCCTCAATGCGGCGCGGCATGGATGCTATCAGCCTGTGGCACTGCTGAGGTGTTATGGAAGACCAGGATGCTTCAATAGCAGCCTTCAGCTCTTCTGCATTGTTCGGTCTCATGTCTCTCATCTTTCCCTTGGCAATGCCCCATAGATTCTCTATGGGGTTCAGGTCAGGCGAGTTTGCTGGCCAATCGAGCACAGTAATTCTATGGTCATTGAACCAGGTTTTGGTACTTTTGGCAGTGTGGGCAGGTGCCAAGTCCTGCTGGAAAATGAAGTCACCATCTCCATAAAGCTCGTCTGTGGAAGGAAGCATGAAGTGCTCCAAAATCTCCTGATAGACGGCTGCGTTGACTCTGGACTTAATGAAGCACAGTGGACCAACCCCAGCAGATGACATGGCTCCCCAAATCAACACAGATTGTGGAAACTTCACACTGGACTTTAAGCATCTTGCATTGTGTGGCTCTCCATTCTTCCTCCAGACTCTGGGTCCTTGGTTTCCAAATGAGATGCAAAAGTTGCTTTCATCAGAAAAGAGGACTTTGGACCACTGAGCAACAGACCAGTTCTATTTTTCTTTAGCCCAGGTAAGACGCTTCTGACGTTGTGTGTTATTCAGAAGAGGCTTGACAAGAGGAATACGACATTTGAAGCCCATGTCTAGGATCTGTCTGTGTGTGCTGGCTCTTGATGCACTCCAGCCTCAGTCCACACCTTGTGAAAGTCCCCAACACTGTTGAATGGCCTTTTCCTGACAATCCTCTCCAGGCTGCGGTCATCCCTGCTGCTTGTGCACCTTTTTCTTCCATACTTGTCCCTTCCATATAACTTTCTATGTACTCTTAATGTGCTTTGATACAGCACTTTGGGAACATCCAACTTCTTTTGCAATTACCTTTTGAGGCTTTTCCTCCTTATGGAGGGTGTCAATGGTGGTTTTCTGCACAACTGTCAGGTCAGCAGTCTTTCCCATGATTGTGATTCCTAGTGAACCAGACTGAGAGACAATTTAAAGGCTCAGGAACCCTTTACAGGGGATATGGATTAATTAGCTGACTAGAGTGTGACACTTTGAGCCTAGAATATTGAACCTTTTCACAATATTCTAATTTTCTGAGATTGTGACTTTGGGTTTTCAGAAGCTGTAAGCCATAATCATCCAAATTATAACAAATAAAGGCCTTAAATATCTCGCTTTGCATGTAATGAGTCTATCACATATATTAGTTTCACCTTTTAATTTGCATTACTGAAATAAATGAACTTTTGCACAATATTCAAGTTTTTCGAGTTTCACCTGTATGGCCAGTTTGAACTAATATGTGTATAGTTGTTCAACTGATGTTCAACCATCAACCACTTCTAACTAATGTGTATGGCCACCTTTAGGACCCTTTCACACGAGCGAGTTTTCCGCGCGGGTGTGATGCGTGAATTCATAGCACCCGCACTGATTCCTGACCCATTCATTTCAATGGCTCTGTGTACATGAGCGATGTTGTTGATGCATCAGTTCTGCGTTGTGTGAGAATCGCAGCATGTTCTATATTCTGGGTTTTTCACGCAGCTCTGGTTCCATAGAAGTGAATGGGGCTTCAGTGAAAAATGCATTTCATCCGGATTGCTAGGAGATGTTGTTTGTAAACCTTCAGTTTTTTTCACATGCGTAAGTTGCAAAACAGATTACAACCGCCTGGAAAAAACTGAACAACTGAACACAATCGCAGGCAAAACTGCTTGCAAAATGGTGCAGGTTTCACTGAGCACACCCTGAATGCATCCGGAGCCAATCCGTATCGTTCGTGTGAAAAGCGCCTTAGATAAACACATCTTTAGAAAAGCAATTTATTATTCAATCATTTTAAAGGGGTTCTGCACTTTCATTTAACTGATTATCTATCCTCTGGATAGATCATCAGCTTCTGATCGGCGGAGGTCCGACACCCGGGACCCCCGCCGATCAGCTGTTTCAGAAGGCAGCAGCGCTCCAGCAGCGCCGCGGCCTTCTCACTGTTTACCGCCGGGCCGCCGGCCCACTGACGTCACGACTACTATCAACTAGCGTGGGCGCGGCTAAGCTCTGTTCACGTCAGTGGGCCAGCGGCCCGGCGGTAAACAGTGAGAAGGCCGCGGCGCTGCTGGAGCGCCGCTGCCTTCTGAAACTGCTGATCGGCGGGGGTCCCGGGTGTCGGACCTCCGCCGATCAGAAGCTGATGATCTATCCAGAGGATAGATCATCAGTTAAATGAAAGTGCAGAACCCCTTTAATAGTTGAGCACTGAAAGATAATTAACGGGGTGACTATAATAATGAGTCCTATGAATATAGCATGCATGGGATATGGATCAGCTAGATAAGTACTAAAACTTGAGGCCCAATGATCGGCTGAATAAATGTTCATGCCAGCCATCAGCAGTTGTTGAGTCTCCTCCTGTAAGTGGAGGATGTGCTGTCTACAAGCAATCTACTCCATGAGAGTATGAATTTGAATGAATGATCACCAGAACCAAAAGCACTGATCTACTTCCTACATCATCATTCGGCACTCAATATTGGCTATTCATCTGCCAGTGTAAAAGGGCCTTTAGTTCATTGATCCATCTCACCGGAGTCTAGATATGACATATTTAATACATTGCCGTTGACAATGAAGCTTTAGAATAGCTATTCACACAAATATGACGTTGTGCCATTCCTCCTTGATCCCTCCTGGAAATGAATGAATAAATTGACAACTGGGTATCATCATCACTGCCTGATTGCTTCTGCACAGCAAATATGATGTGTCCCTACACAGCCTGAATTGTCAGCACATAATTACTCATAGATGTCAATGTAGTTATATATTTCTAGGAGGAATAACAAAGGAACTGCACAAATAGATGCTCCACACTTATTTTATGGAAATACGAGTATAAGTATTTATACAAAGAGACATGTCAGGAGAGCCTCCCTTCAGGTGATCAAACGTCATGCATAAAGTCCTAATAAAATAAGAATATAGGGGGTCATTTATTAAGACCGGCATTTTAGAGGCCGGTCTTAATACCCCTTTAGCTGGTGGTGGATGTGCCAAATTTATGTAGACGCACCGCCTCTACATAACTTCAACATATCCAACACCTGTCAAAATCTATGCCAGCTCCCTAGCAGAACCAAATACCACATTGCAGCATAAAATACTGCCGCCTGCGCCACAGTATGAAACTGTGTCGTCATCCTGAGGATGGCAATATAGTTAAATTCAGCCACTGGCCAGGTGCATAAGTGCCTGAGGCTCCTACATTAATGAACGCTGAGAGCATCAGATCTCTATGTACCTGGCTGCTGGCCGAAAGGTGGCCCCCTAGACATCGGCCAACCAGGAAATTTCCCAGTAGGGTCTATGGCCAGTCCGCCCCGCCTAACGCTCTCTACTGCAGTTGGGTCACAGTATAAAGATTACACTAGATGGCACAAGTCACCAGAGAAAGATCTGTATTGACACAAGACAAGTGTGGAATTCTGGGAGATGTGAGCTAAGGAGCCTGCAGATTGGGAATGGAGGAGGAAAGGCTATACATTTTTTTAAAAGGGGATTCCCCATGATGGACATTTATAACCTGTCCACAGGATAGGTGATACATCTATTACCTGACTGAGGTCAAAAGAATGTCCAATTGGCATCCATCAGGATGGTATACATCAGTATATGGTTTATTAGGTATGTGTGATCTACTATACTTTTCTATGCAGAAGCATATAATAAAGTGGACAAGGCTGCAATACTCTGTCCAATGTAAACAATGAGGAGGCAGCACTGCTTGCACAGGCGGCTTAGCCCCTTGAATCGGCTGTTTTGCGGAAGTGCCTAGGTGACCACTTAAAAAGGGTTTTAAAGGGCCTTAAAGCTGCTGTTATTTAATGTGTATGTAAGAAGACTGTATGGCATTTGCTATTATAGGGGGTCATTTATTAAACCGAAATTCGCCTAAATGAGGCGTATTTCTGATGCAGATTGCGGCGCAAAGATTCTCTGTGCCACAGTGTGCGACTTCTCCCTACTTACGCCAGGCCTAAAAAGTGATAGTGGTGTGGGCGGGGAAGTGCTGGCAGACCCGTCTCAATTACCACTTCGTACATCTGTTTTAGGCGTAGAAAATTGTCTAAATATAAGACAGCTAGGAAACTGTCTTATATTTAAAAGCGGCGGTGGATCCGCCGAAGTTATGTAGAGGCCTGCACCTCTTCATAACTGCAGCGGATCAACCGCCAGGTATAGGGGTGATTAAGTCCAGCGTCTAAAATGCTGGTCTTAATAAGTGAGACTTGTCCTCTACTTGGGCAAATGTCCTGTGCTGTCCGCGCAGAGGTCCTGCCCATAAGATGGCTGCAGAAGGGTCATGTGACCAGACATTACTCCTCCTCCTCCTCCATTCACACACAATACACCTGCATTAAACTCCAAACGGTGCAGATGGCAGGTGAAGTGTAGTTGATTGGAGGAGGCGGAGTGCCATGTCTGGTCACATGACTCTCCATCAGCAGCCATTTTATGAACAGGACCTCTATGCAGACCGATCAGACTTGCCCAACAAGATGCATGGTGCATAGTATCAACAAAGGCTATATTAGTCGTAAGTGCCATCCAGTCATCTTACATACACACTGGTCAACAGTAACCAGAAAGTGGCCAATCCCTTTAACTATTAATGATTAACTGTTATCAGGAACGGCCGTGCTGGAACCAAGCACTGGAAATACTCATCTTCATACACTGTGCAGTGGCTACTGCAGAGCTGCTCCCATTCACTTTAATGGAACGTTCCTTTAAAGGCCAGTATGGACTATAAAGGAGTAGATACTGGGATTTAATGTCTGGCACTGATGAGCAGAAAGTAGAGGATGCTTACAGAACACAAACACTATGGGTCAGATTTATCATAGCCCAGCGGCTATGATAACCAGGTGCGCTGCCGGATACTGCGCCTGGTTTATGATGAGGTGTGCGCCTCATGATAAATTAGGTCCAGCATCCGGCAGTCCCTGGCTGGCATAGTTTTCAGTGTTCTTCTTCTTGAAAAAGTCAAACAAACGTGACAAATCTTAATGATAAATTTGGCCCTATCTGCCTTCACAATGCCGACTAATGACCTCTGCATAGATCAGGTAGTAAGAAAGATGGGAAACATCAGTAAAAATGTCAGCATGCTTGTGGGATGCTCTCAGGATTATTTGTGTGTTCAGTCATCCTGTATTTCTATTCCTCATGTTTATACCTCATGGTATGTTTATTTTCCAGACTGCTGGGACGTATGTTGCTGAAAATATAGTTTAAAGGCTGCAGCCCCAAATGGCAGAAGTTTAAGTGGTGACATCATGGATAATGTCGGTGTTAACCCACTCAGTACTCTGCAGCTGCTACTACACATTTAGTAAATGCCAATGTAAGAAACACATACAGATATAAGAGGTAAAACAGAATCCAGAAAGTTGATTCAGCAAAGCACAGATTGGGCTGGATTCGAAAGGAATGGCATGTAGGTAGGTAGTGGGATATGCCATTCCCTCCCACAATCCGTACACAACTTTTTCCTAGCCTGAGGCGATCCCAGGCATGGCTACTGGGATTGTTACTGGGAAATAAATGGAAGTCTCAAAGCCTCAGTCAGGATCAAAGCACGGTGGCTGTTTGACCATGTGATTGTGCAAAGCCCGTGAGAGGTTGCGAGAGAGAGAAGTCTCTGTATAGTTAGCGCCCAGACGGGCAGGTGTTTATTTGATGTTTTATGTTATACTTCATATGCTTTGTGGCAGAAAGCACCTGGATTTCTGCAAGCCTCATTAAGGTGAATGGAACTGATTGGAATTTTCTGACACAAAATCTGCCGCATGTGAAGGCACCCTGATGGTTATTGGATGCCCTGTATTGTGTTGGACGGCTGTCTTTTTTATGTGGAAAAATAAACATTGTTTGGACTTTTAGCCCTTTCCCTTTTCCACCAGGTACTATTTCTTGGATATCCATATAAGTTAATATTCATTTATTTACCTACCTAGGTACACAAACCTCTCTGAGAGGCAGGGCCCATCTTTCTTCCTTTGACATCTATTGTTGATGTAGACATGAGATTCCGTATAAAGTGCACTATTATAAAACGCAATCACCAAGGAAATCCTTATACATTTACCTTGCAGTATTTTTCAGATACCATTTCATTTACTCATCAAATGTTGAGGGCACAAACTCGACATAAATATTAGTCGCACTAAAACACATTCATTTCTGCTTGATTGTCCATCTTTTTGATCTAATAAATTTATTGTACACACAAATTTTCTTAGTGCCTCTCGCTGTTAGATGAGTATACGTGGCATGACATGCAGTGAGGTAAGTGGAGATCATGCAAAATGCGTCATGCGCTGGGAGGCAACTGCAAACCAAACAATGATAACCATACGAGGATGTGAAGAAGGATGGAGCAGGTGGTGGGCATGTGCTATTAATTCTGGTGCCTTCTCCAAGCAAGTTAGGAAAGCAAAAGGCAGCCCAGGGAGATTGGAGACTTTAGTAGGCTGGTCACTAGAAGATAACAAGTGGGAACACACCTTTAAATACAGGAACCCTGCTGACGGGTATTCCAGATCCATGTGGAGATACTCGTTTCCTAGGGATTCCCACAACCTCACCCAGAGATGGCGAATGTTTTTCTGATGTGTCCTGGCTTGGTGTAATGTCATCTTCACATGGTGATATCTTGTTGCCGTCTATTGGCTTGTTGGCATCAACCTCTACCTGGTAAATAGATACAGATGGCTGTCGGCGAGTGAGCACTAGCTGGTCTTCTACTGGAAAAGAATCAGCTGCTATGTCATCATGTGGCTTCTGTTCATGTTTGTTGTTTGATTCTGTAAAAGCTGAGCCATCGAGGAGCTTGTTGGCTTCTTCTACGTCCAATGCAAGGCCATTAGTCTCAGGCTGTAGACCAAATTGTAGTTCCGTAGATACTGTGCTATCCTGCTCCTCTTCCCCACCTTCATATCTGGGTTCTTCCAACCTACCATCATCATCATCATCATCCCTGTGAGTAACAATCCCATTGGATTCTTGGATTAATGCATGTTTGTCTTGAGTTTCAGAAGGTTCTGTAAATTCATTACTCAATGTTGTCCAGCCGGGACTGACATCTTCATATGTGTCTCCAGTAATGACACACAAATCATCCACATCACGTTCTGTTATAGATTTATCACCTCCCGTACCCACTTCTGTTACTGGTGTGCTACTTGAGGACTCCTGAATCTCCATCTCTCCTGCGGCTGCCGGAATTTTTATCTCTAAGATTCAGGTGAAATTGCACATTTGACATGAAAAGAATGTAATGAATATGCATCATCATTTGTCAAAGAAAACATATACCACCACAAAGAACGTCTGACAGATGACACTGAAATGCACAATGGGAATCAATACAGTTGGCAATTATCTCCATCCATACTTTCATAATGGATAATCAATGGTTATAATGTTTCTTTTGAGAACATTAGCTTAGAGTATTAACCCTATTACTTTACTATGCAAATCTGAACTCGGATCTTCTAGGACTGCACCCTGAAAGCCATAGAAACATACATAGTCTTTAAAGGGAACCTGTCATCAACTTTATGCTGACCTCACTGAGGATAGCATAAAATAGTGACAGAAATGCTGATTTCAGCGATGTGTCACTCATGAGCTAAAAGTAAGTGGTTACCCAGAACCAGCATCATAATCATTGGAGCCCAGGCCTTGAGAAGAGTCAAATCTACCTGAGAAGAGTCCTGGTTATTCATAATCTCCTGCTCTCCCCGTCCATCTGCTGATGATTGGCAGTTCTCTCCTAGAGAGAAAGGGAGAAAACTAGGTAGAAGCCTGTCAGTCATCAGCAGGTGGGCAGGGAGGGCAGGAATTCATGAATAACCATGACTCTTCTCAGGTGGCCGTGACTCTTTTCCAGGCCTAGTCTGCAATGATTGTGATGTTGATTCTCAGCAACCACTTACTTTTAACTTATAAATGACAGACCACTGAAATCAACTCACCTGTCTCTACCTTATTCTGCCGTTAGTATGGGCAGCATAAAGTTGATGACAGGTTCCCTTTAAGACATATTTGAGCCTCGACCAGCATAGTTCTTACGATTGGTAAACTAGAAGGTTGCTCAATAGATGGCATGGAGAACTTTAACGAAAACCAGTATATCACCACCTCAAATAGTCTTTGAGAGTCTTTCAAGAGTCTTTGAGGGGACCTACAAAACACAAGCACTTGTCCAATGGAACTCAGTATAAAAGATTGTCTGAGTATATATGCTTTCTACCTGGCCTTCCCAACTGCAAGTAAAAAGAAAGAGTAGCTGGTGACGCAGGCTACAATAAGCATTTTACAATAAGCAATGTATACAGCTCATTTTGTAGTATGGTAATATTATTGGATATTGGAGATATAAATTTTCTTGTGGCACTAGATGCCAAATCTACCATCTCCTCTGCATATTAAAAGATCAGGGGTGCACCACAAATGAGGCAAGGTGAGGCGATTCCCTCAGGCAGCGCCAGTTAGGGACAAGAAGGGGGGGGCAGCGGAAGGGGGATTATCTGTTTCTGCAGTATAGTATTAGGAAGCACAATGGGCACCGTATGTGTTGCTGTATTACCCTGTATGTTTTATAGCTCTGTATGTAATGTTTTCCAAATATTTATTTAACAGTAGGGCTGGAGGGAAGGGGTTAGGTTAAGAAATTGGCATTGGGGGGTTGGGGCGCGTTTCAGTTTTTGCCTCAGGCAGCATAAAGGCTAGATGCACCCCTGTAAAAGATTACAAATATGAAAAAATGCTCAGTAAAGAATTAGTATTAACTTATAGGTTGTAGGCATGTGGATCTAACAAGTACCTTTCGCTGCACTCTCTGCAGCCTGGTCTTCTTGGCTGGGGGTGTTAACGACACCAGCTTCTTCGGCTGAAGGATATAAAGTGAAGGTCAGTGAGAAGTCCTCAGTAACTATAACTGACTGATCTCAGATGCCAAGAAGCTAGCCACAGCAATGGTAATGCATGACCAAGTGTATGGGCAATTTTCCCCATAATCTTGGAGGCCTAAACCTGTTTTCAATAGTCTTGGTCATTTCTAAGGAATCACACCAAAGACCACATATAAATAAAAGTAAGGTTGTACAACTTTAAACTAATAAATTGACACTAATAAAGTGTGCACTGAGCTAGGGGCATCTTATAGATGCTGGTATCAAGCCGATATAGCTTCTCTTTGCCCCCACTAAATGATTAACCAAACTGTGACATTGAAGGCCTCAACCAACATGTATAGGAAGCTGAGGATCGGGTGCATCTGTCAGTGTGATACTGCCACTGGGGGAAAAGAGCTGATGATTCTTCTAGAATATAGAAATAGCCCTGGTTCTTAGTCTATAATAAGTGCAAACTGTGTTTGGTCACAATTATCTTGTTTGGTGACAATTATGATCATTTATTACCACAGGAACTAAAAGTGTCCATATACATTAGATGAAACTAAACTGGAATTGGTAGCCTGTCTAATATGTATAGGGGTGTCCCAACTCTTCCCCAATCACAGATGTTGAGGGGAAATAAAGGTATGTTGGATGTTACCAGGCCCGATCCTATCTTCTCACAGGGAAAGGCCACTGTCAGGTGACAGCAGCTTATTACCTTCTCTCCACTGAAAATACATGTACACAGGCGAGTCACATTATTATAACCACTTACTGTTTTGGATATCGGCAGTGATACTGATCTTCCAGCAGGACAATGTAACATGTAACACAGCTAGAAATTTCCGACACTGGTTCGAAGAGCAAGACTTCCAAGTTCTACCCTGGCCCCCTAATTCCCCACACTTGAACCCAAATGAGCATCTGTGGGCCACCTTGATCTCTACCACGCACCCTCCAGTAGCTGTGGGATGCACTGCAGTCAGCATGGCTTCAGATACCTGTGACAACCTACCAGGGCCTTATTGAGTCACTCCCAGCCCCTCTAGCTGCTGTCTGTGCTGCACATGGTGATTACTCTGGATATTAACTGGTGATCATAATAATGTGACTCTAGTGTGTATATAAGGGGGGTCTGAACAAATAGCTGTTGGCCTGTTTGGCTGACAATTACAGTAACTAAAGTTACTACCTTTCAGCTCTGAACCCAGACATATCCCTGTTTTCACCCAGGCAGCCCCTCTGACATTTCATGCTCCGATGCTCTCCCTTGCCCTGCACTGTATCGCGCAGGGCAAGGGTTTTTGTTTACAGTTTTCACTGCTAGGTGACATCACCGGCACTGATGGGCAGGATTTAGCGCTGCCCTAGCTGTTTCACAGCCTAGGGCTATGCTACAGCCCACCCATTAGTACCAATGATGTCACCGGGCACTAACTTACCTATG
Source organism: Bufo bufo (assembly GCF_905171765.1). Taxonomy (NCBI): domain Eukaryota; kingdom Metazoa; phylum Chordata; class Amphibia; order Anura; family Bufonidae; genus Bufo; species Bufo bufo. The sequence goes on along the minus strand of NC_053394.1, from coordinate 277,129,950 downwards.
GAGAGCCCGGTACATCACCAGATCTCCAGAAAAAGCTCTTGTCCTGCGCGATGAAATGTCAGAGGGGCTGCCTAGGTGAAAACAGGGATATGTCCGAGTTCAGCCCTTTAATTCTTTGCCTGAAGAAAGTGCCCACCTCAAGATGAGTCAGGCATCTGGGGGCCCTGGTTCTCCACATATGTAAAGTCCCAATGGGGGTGGTACCCACATCTGTCAGTATGAAGTGTGGACATGACATAAATGTCCAAGTTGGAAATACCCCTTTAAGGTTATCTTCAATAGTTCATAGCTGTCTAGCGAGACGTTGGCTTTATGTGGTAATAGGCTGGTAAAGTTGGTCTTGCATAAATGAACACACCCATAATAACTACATTTTAAGTCACTGTTGCATCCTCTAATAAGGTACTGTTGTTTAAACTTAAGAGCAGTCATCAGGAATCAAGCCCCTGGTTGCTGTCTATCTTAGCTGCTGCTATTCTAGTTTAACAGGATGGTTTTATGATCAGCTCTCAATAGGACAGAAATAAAATAAGAGGCAGGCAAGAAAATTAAGAATAATCGCTGTAGAAGATAGAGGAGAAGAGAAGACTATTTTCCAATAGCAATAGAGTCAGCAAAGCAAAAAGAAAACCCAACTGCAGTAAACCGGCAGAGAAAAAAGTCCTCATGCTGTTAGAAAAGTGAAGTTAGATTTAAAGGGTTTGTTCATGTCTTATGTAACTAAAGCTTCAACTGTTTATAATGAAAAGTTAGGCTACTTTAGGCTAAACACATTTTGTTTCAGTTTATCATTTTGTAAAATCTCAGCTTGAGCAACTGAAACAAGAGGTTGATTTAATTTACATTATACAATGATAAGCTTTATATAAAATGGGAACATGCTAGGAAACTGCTAGGAAAACACAGTAGTGAGCAAAGTTAGTAGAAGCAGCAAGGCAACTAAAGTGTGTGATAAAAGAAAGCAATGGGACAAAGTCATATATGAGTCTGTGTGAATAAGAGGAATTATATCAGTAGCTACAGTGGAACACTCTATCTACCGACTCACTATCTCTTCTCCTTAAAGGGGTTGTTCCATCTTAACAATTGTAGCATATTCACAGGATATGCCATATAACAGAACTATGTCAAGAAAGGGACCACACCATGAATGAAGAGGATGCTGCGCATGCGTGGCTGACCCCATTCGCTGCCATGGGACTTCCGAATATAGCCAAGCATGCTTACATGCTATTTCTGAAGTCCCATAGCAGCAAACGGAGAGTGGCATCCTCTCTATTGAAGGCAGGCATATTTTAGGAAGTCCGATAGTAGTGAATGGAGAAAACCACGCTTGCACAGCTTCCTCTCCATCCACGGCATGGTCTTTAAGACAGGAGCGGAGATGAGATCCTGTGGATAAGACATACATGTCCAGATAGGACAAGCCCTTTGAGGTGGCATTACATATTAGATAGCTAAGCTATCCTTGCTGCCAGACACCTCAGATGGTAGCTTATCTCCCTTAAGAACAAATGATCGTTCATGCTGAATCCAACAGCCCGATCCTTCTTTCTTCTGTTGCGGAAAAGCTGGGACCAACAAAATCGCTAAGTTAAGATGACTAATCTACTGTGTGTAGCTACCTTAAAGGGGTTGTCCGCTTTCTGATGACCTATATCAGATCGGGGCCATCCAATAGAAGTGAATGGGGACGCCATAGTAGTAGTTACACCTGCTCACCAGTGCAGTTGTGAAGGCGAGCAGGTAAACAATGAAGAGAAGGCTGTGCTCATACGAGCACTGCAGTCTCTTCAAACAGCTGATTGGCAAGGGTGTCGGGAGTCGGCCCCTCGTCGATCTGATATTGATGACCTATGCTGAGAATAAGTCATCAATATAAGTAAAGCGGACAACCTCTTTAAGTATTCTAATTCGATCCAAAGTGGATGTCATACAGGAATGGTCTACACTCTGTGGCTCTTGTTTTCCAGAAACAGCGATACTCTTGGTCACAGGCTGTCTCTATTATTGCAGCTCAGACTTGTTGTACCAAACATAGCCCAGGGCCATAGCCACACTGTTTCTGAGGAAACAAAAAAGCAGACCCTCACATCCAATATCCCTCACATGTACCTATAAGGCTCCATTCACACGTCCGCAATTCTGTTCCGCATTTTGCGGAACGGAAATGCGGACCCATTCATTTCTTTGGGGCCGAACTATGTGCAGCCCGGATCTGGAATTGCGGATCCGCACTTCCGGGTCTGCAATTCAGTTCCCGAAAAAAAAAAGAACATGTCCTATTCTTGTCCACAATCGCGGACAAGATTAGGCATTTTCTATTAAGTGCCGGCAATGTGAGGTCCTCAAAATGCGGAACGCACATTGCCGGTGTCCGTGTTTTGCGGATCTGCGGATCCGCAAAACACACACGGACGTGTGACTGGAGCCTAACTCGGGTAGGAGCACAAAGGCAATAGTGTACTTGACATACATCCCAGTTACTTTATGGGATGCTACTGTTTATGTGGCTGCCATCAAGATGGTGGCATCGTGAGGAGGATTCCCTCATCACTGGTGCTTTTCAATAGTGAATGGAATATACTAGCCCTCTATCCTATTGGATGTTGGGAGTCAAGGTTGTCTGAATGCTTTTGATCCATAGCCTGCCTTTATCACACACAATGCACACATGCTCTGCATCAAGAAGTTCTGAGCAGAAATGTAAATTCAAGCATAGGCGACAGGATGGCAGAGCCAAAGGCAGCGCCGTACCAAGAGAGGCAACGGCATGTAACTGTTCCCCTGCCATCTTCTGCCTTACCAGTGGTTGCCTCAGGGATCTCAGTATGACCCTGTTCTTTTACTGCTTCACCAATAGCTAGGTCGTCCTCCAGACCAATGCTTCCGTCTGTAACAGGATAATAAAACAGCGTGCGTTAAGGATGTGTACAGTGAACATGACCCATGCTGAACTTATCTACGTAACGCCTGAGTGCCGGCATTGTCTCGTCTCCAAACGCAGCGCTGGTCAGGGATAGCTTTTACTAACAAGGTGCCAATGTGTGCCAGTGCCCAGGGCAAGTATAAAGACGCTTGATTCTTCTTCTGGTATTGCATGAGATTACCTACGGCCTCCCGCTGTCTAGCTGGTGTGGATTACTGCAGCTTTTAATAACCCCTTATGTCCCTGTTATTTTAGTGTCAGTAGACAGGTTTATCAATGTGTCATGAATGAAAAGCTGACACAAGAGGCCCAGGGTGACGTGCGCCACTTTTTGAGTTGGCTAACAGTGTCTAAAGGGAGTCATATAGGAGACTGACTGGCGAGTGGTTTATGGCACATCCGTATAACGTATTTATCAGTGTATGACATCGAACAGAATGGGAGGTGCACAGCATACGTCTGATTATAGAACCCTCTGTACTAGGCTACATTCAGACCACTGTATGTATTTTGCGGTACGCAAATTGCCTATTCTTATCCGCGATTGCGGACAAGAATAGGACATGCTCTATCTTTTTTGCCGGGAATAGAACTATAGATGCAGACAGTCCACTGTGTGCTGTCCGCATCTTTTGCGGCCCCATTGAAATGAATGGGTCCGCAACCGTTCCGCCAAACTGCAGAACGGATGAGGACCCATTCATTTATATGGTCGTGTGAATGAAGCCTTGTTAGAGACATTAAATACTTACCAAAGTTGAAATCTCAAACTGTGGGACATGTTTAATCCTTTTATACAGAAAACTAAACTTGCTGTACATGGGACTGACCCAAGAAAATGTGGTATGCTTTTATTAAAAAAAATATTTAGCAGATCAATAAAATAATGCCAAGTATTACATACCACCAGAGTTAGAATTAAAGGTTTTGTCTCACTTTAGCAAATGGCATTTATCATGTAGACAAAACTAATACCAGGCACTTACTAATGTATCGTGATTGTCCATATTGCCTCCTTTGCTGGCTTAATTTATTTTTCCACCGAATTATACACTGCTTATATGTAGGGGTTACAGCCACCGCTGCAGCGCACATACAAGGTGGCAGAGGCGGGACCTGCTGCGCCTGTGTCCCTAGGCGGGACCTGCTGCGCCTGTGTCCCAAGCGCAACCATCGCTACTGGATTTTAGCGATGTCTGTGACCCCTGGAAATGAGCAGTGTATTATGTGATGCAAAGGAGGCAATATGGATAATAGCAATACATTAGGAAGTGCCTTGTATTAACTTTCTCTACACGATAAATGTCATTTGCTAAATTGTGAGACAACTCCTTTAAAAGGATTATATCGGACTACAAAGACATGGCTTCTTTCTTCCGGAAATGGCACCAATCTTGTGCTTTTGTTGTGTGCGGTATTGCGGCTTACCATACCATTATACCGATCCCGTAACAGATCTGCCACAAGGTGTAAGTAGTATATGCACAGCACCACTTCTTTACAAGGTAAACTGCGGCCTGCATACTGTAATCACAGCGGTGTATGTCTTCCAACAGTAAAGTTCTTAGAGTGCTGTACTGTAATGTGCTTCAAGATTTTCATTCTCAGTGACTGCAAGCAGAGATCTTGGGCAATTTAGAAAATTGTAAATCTTTGCATCCTACAATGGATAGTCTTTTTTTGCCTTTAAACAGACTTTTATAAGATTTAAATTGGGGCTGGACACGGTTGCATGTCTTTATAGGATGACAAGTGACACAGGTTCATTGTGTAATCTGGAGGAGCATTCATGCAGTAGCTGGGAACCCGTTTTTGGCAATCCGTGTCTTTTGGTCTCCAGAGTCCACACCAGTCTCAAGCTGTGTCTTTCATTATCTTAACAGAATGGGGTCACTCTAAATGAAGTCAATGGAGATGAAATGCTGCTTTCTATTAATTCCCTGGATTTCCAATGTGTATTCTTAGAGAATGCATCATCTACATGTTTTTTACTAATTAAATAAGGCATGAGGAGAAATATTACTTATTTCTAATCTCTTTTATTTTCTTATAGATTTTCTGTACAAGATCTTGACATCTTGACACCCGCCCTAGGTTCTTCAGAAATGCAGCGCCGTTCACAAGATTCGCTGCGCCTGCCCACTTCATTCCCCATTCCGGCACATGCGCATTAAACGCTCTTGTGCCTCTGCCCATAATGGGGAATGAAGTGCGCAGGTGCGGCGAACCTAGGTCGGGCCAGAGGGGTGAAAGGGGGAAGGTTTCATATGAATAGCAACGAGGGGCCTGGGCACCGGCCGCTTGAACGCCGCCCCTGGGCACCTTTAGACCTAATTTGCATATTGAATAAAACTTTTTTTTTTTTTTAAAATAAGCGACGGACAGCTAAACAGTAAGTAGCATTCCAATATGGGGACTATAATGCTGATAATGGTGTTAGTATTCTATAATGGTCAGTATAGGTGAAAGGCTCCCTTTAAGCCTGACCACAGATTTTCTATTGGATTGAGATCTGGGCTTTGACTAGGCCATTCCAACACATTTACATGTTTCCCCTTAAACCACTCAAGTGTTGCTTTAGCAGTGAGTTTGGGGTCATTGTCCTGCTGGAAGGTGAACCTCCGTCCTAGCCTCAAATCACGCACAGAGTGGTACATGTTTTGCTCAAGAATATCCCTGTATTTAGCACCATCCATCTTTCCCTCAACTCTGACCAGTTTCCCAGTCCCGGTTGCTGAAAAACATCCCCACAGCATAATGCTGCCATCACTATGTTTCACTGTGGGGATGGTGTTCTTTGGGTGAATGTGTTGGGTTTGCGCCAGACATAGCGTTTTCTTTGATGGCCAATTTTAGCCTCATCAAAACCAGAGCACCTTCCTCCATACATTTTTGGAGTCTCCCACATGCCTTTCCGCAAACTCACAATGTGCCTTTTTGTTTTTTGCTGAAAGTAATGGCTTTCTTCTGGCCACTCTGTCATGAAGCCCAACTCTATAGAGCATACGGCTTATTGTCGTCCTATGTACAGATACTCCAGTCTCTGCTGTGGAACTCTTCCGCTCCTCCAGGATAACCTTAGGTCTCTGTGCTGCCTCTCTGATTAATGCCCTCCTTGCCCGGTCCATGAGTTTTGGTGGGCAGCCGTCTCTTGGCAGGTTTGCTGTTGTGCCATGTCCTTTCCATTTGGTTATGATAGATTTGATGGTGCTCCTGGGGATCATCAAAGATTTGGATATTTTTTTATAACCTAACCCTGACTTGTACTTCTCAACAACATTGTCCCTTACTTGTTTGGAGAGTTCCTTGGTCTTCGTGGCAGTGTTTGGTTAGTGATGTCTCTTGCTTAGGTGTTGCAGCCTCTGGGGCCTTTCAAAAAAAGTGTGTATATGTAATGACAGATCATGTGACACTTAGTTTGCACACAGGTGGACATCGTTTCACTAATTATGTGACTTCTGAAGGTAATTGGTTGGACCAGAGCTTTTTATGGGCTTCCTAACAAAGGGGGTGAATACATACGCACAAGCCAATTTTCTGTTTTCTATTTCTAAACAATAGTTTTATTTATATATTTTTCTCATTTCACTTTACCAACTTAGACTATTGTGTTCTGATCCATCACATAAAATTCAGATTAACCAAACATTGAACTTAAGGCTGTAATGTAACCAAATACGAAAAAAAGTCAAGGGGGGTGAATAGGCACTGTATGCTCTGTGATCTGTACAAAAATCATTGTGCAGGGAGGGGGAGGAGGCAAGCTTTGACCATTGCTTATTGTGAATGGTGGATTCTGTGTTTTCTGTATATAGATGTTACTTTTTATGGTCTCCACAGAAAAGGAAATGTCAGGAAAAATGTTTGCATTTTTTAAAAATATAGACAAGAAAAATGTAAAAAAAAAATCATTAAAAAAAGTCTAAAGAAATAAAACTTGATTCAATAGGTTATTCTCTAATGACATATTACTTTTAAACTTTTACAAATTAACTAGTGTTGCACTTTCACGTTTGAGCCCAGCCGGTTTCCCTTTAACAAAAAGAAACTCTAACTTATTTCCTGCGTCCTCTGGTTTGGGCACAGCTCTGTCCTAGTAACAGAGAGGGTGAAAAGAACATGGAATGCCAGTGCATCCGGTCAAATGTTGAAATGTGAATCTGATCTCCAGGGTAATGTGGAAGACCTGTGCCTGGGGTATTTGGACTGGCATAAAGACAGACAAGTCATAGTGGAAACAGCAAGTGAGGTCTACTCTTCAGAATTTATTAATATCAAATAAAAACCTATGATTTTATGTACAGTTATATTTTTATTTACATTTCAGTACTTTTGCACATTAAAAATGTATTTCATGGAAAAAAAAGTCATTTTGATGTTGCATACCTTTCTTAATTTTCTGCCAATGTAGCAGAAGGAGAGCTTGTTTTTGTCGAAAGAGGTGTAGGTTTTCTTGCTGTCATCTAGGGTCAAATATAATATATTGCCTTTGGCATCGCCTAATATGCAGATACCACTGGGAGACCCAGGGGCCTGTGTTAGGCCCCCCTGGCTACAAAAATAACCAATGAGCTTCCATGACCGCCTCACATGAGCTCCTTCATACTGCAGTTGCTATTAAATGCAGCATATAAGGAGTTAAACTGCCAGGATCTGGGTTACTTACGATCCTGGCATTTGTTGCAGGAGCAGGGCTGTGTACTATAGAGCTGATCCTAATGCAGAACTCGCAGGTGCACTGACAGCACCTGAGATAATCATGGCAAAAATGTACGTCATGGTTTACATTTTAAAGGATTTAAATGGGTTTTTTAGGGATTTACACTGATGTCTTATCCTTATGTTTATTTGTGGTAGGTCCAGAGCACAGTGGTTTGTTCCTACTGTACCTGTGAATATGCTTGGCACTGCACCTCATCTACGAACAACTGAAAAGTCCAATTTGGAGTAAGGTCTTTCGAAAATTCTGAAGTCCCTAATGTATGTCCCTATTATGTACTCCCACGAAAACCCTTCAATCACTGAGTAATGAAAAGTGTTGCAACTTCCTAATATTCTTTGCGTACCAATTCCTCACCACCTTCAAGATCTCTTCTTGCAGTCAGTGAATGGAAGATTACAAACCTTATCTGACTATGAGCACCTGACACAGGTGCAGTGTTTGTTAGCGCATATTCACATGTTCAGGAAGTGTGATGTGTGGTCAAAAAAATGATGTAACACATTCAAGCAATGTACAATCCACGGAATCAAAATCCATGCTTCAAAACCATGGCAACTTGAGGTAAAAGCAAAACATTCTTACAAAAGAAAACTCCCATTAATAAATCTAGACAGTGCAACACAGGCTTCGTTAACACTTATGTTTTTCCATTTATTCTTTAAATAGTCGCTAACGTTCCACATAACTTTGCATAAATCAACAGTACAAGCGACCACAAGAAACTTTGTAATATGTTCTATTAGTGAGAAATGTCTAGTTCTCATGTCATCAGCTGTTTACACCCCCCTTTGCTATTACTTTTCACTTTGAAAAATGCCTTAATCCCATCCAAGACAGACCAGCTTCACAGGAGGATCATATTACATATGTCTATGTAAGTCTATGGAGAGGGGAGGGGGGTGCACAGAAGCACAGACAGACAAGCAGACTGCTGGAGCTACAATACATGGGGTGAGATACAAACTTTGTAAGTGATTTATTCACAACCATACAGGTCAGTACCTCTCTGTAATGTCCTCCATGATCCCGATGCTTCCTCTGAGTGCATAAGAGAAGGTTAAGAAGCAGATTTTCCTCTACTTTCTGTGTGCAGTGGATGGCAGCTAGTCTCCACCCGCCAGGTCTGAGTGAACTGCAAATTAGACATTTACTATGCACAGAGGAAAACTGCCAGATACAAGTGATATAATGTCCAGAAATGGTGTTATTTCCCTGTGTGCACACTCTGTACTATTGATTAATGCAAAATTTGTTGAAAGGTGAGTGACACTTTAAGCCAAAAGCAGGAGTGAAACATAAACACATAAAAATATATGCTAAAAAAAATTTGAATTCTTTTTTATAAGGGTCTTTTCTGTCTGTAGTCCATTGCTGCAGCTACTGTAACAATGCCATATTCACTGTTGACTTCAGTGCTATACAGTATGTGCCACCCCATCAATATACTATGCGGCATGAATGACTCAGGCTTATTAGCAATCTTCTTCAAGATAAACATGACTTGGGCTTTAGACTAAGTATACATTATATTAATTATAAAACAATCAGTAAGTGAATAAGCCTACAATATTGTAATGTAATAAACTATGCTATCAGAATGTCACAATTCCAGACCTCATACAATGGGGTAGATTTATTAATGCGAATGGCCCAGAATTATGACTCAAAACACATTTATTAGGCTGCGACACAAGGGTTTTCCAGGCTCCTAATACTGATGCCCTATTCTCAGGAAAAGTGAGAAGTGGCTGTAGATAATGGTGGTTAAATCTACAGTAGAGTGTATAGGCTAAGTTTATACTAAAGGAGTTGTCCAAGATAATAACAAATCTCAGACAACCCCTAAAATTGCTTAAAATAGAAATCCATTATATACTCACCCCTTTCTCCAGCTCCATTCTGGTCATATACTTCTGATGCTGTCTGTTCACAAACAGCAACAGCGACGGCTGTAGTCAATCATTCTCCCCAGCTGTAGACCACTGAGGACAGTGATTGGCTGCAGTGGTCATGTGTCGTATCCAGTAGCAGGAGAACTGGACTGCAGAGAACAGTGCTGGAGAAAGGGATGAATATATCATGTTTTTTGTTGTTGTAGTTTTTTTGCTTTTTTTCCGAGATTTTTAATTATCTCGGACAACCTCTGTAAGCTGGCCATTCACATTGTTCAGATGACAGTTATCTCTCCCAACTTCCCCCGACTCCCCCATACAGAGACACTCTTGTTTTGGCTGAGTATATATGTGTTGCCACTGGGGAGAGAGGAAAAAGCTACCTGACAGCTACCTTTCATCTATCAGGGAGAGTCAGGAGCTCCTAATACACATTAGTGGGTTCAGCTCACAATGCATTGTGTATGGGGGCCTTTAGACAGTATTAGTAAATCTGCCCCAATATTCTCTATACTCTACATGTACACATCTAAACACGCACAGGATCTAAATGATCACTACTTCCTACAAGTAGATAGGAGACCTTACCTGAGGAACTACAGAAAAACTGTTCCCCATCCACAATGGGGTCATAAAGTTCTTCAATGCCAGCAAGAGGAGCCATTGTGATGGGGTTTAGTAAAAGGGGAGGCAATGTATAACAAGGTAGTTCTGCCATGGTAACAGCAGGGGGCGTCAGCAAGATCAAGATAAAAGGAGACATTTTTAGGCTTCGAAGGATTGTGAAATATGGTGGAAACTCAGAGAAGCATTAACAGTAAAATCTAAAGACAAACAATGATGACTGGGAGAGGACTTAAAAATCTATGAAATGCCAAAGGCTACCTCCATGGTGCCATCTCATATTGTAAGGATACCTAAATACTACACTAATTGAGACTAATTAAGATCTATATCTACAAGCAGGGGCATAGCTATAGGGGGTGCAGAGGTAGCAGTCACTACCGGGCCCAGGAGCCTGAGGGGGCCCAAAGACCCTTGTGCCGCATAAGAAGACACCAGTATTATAGAAAGTGTATGCTGGTTAAGCTGCACTTCTGGCTGGAGGGAAGGGGTTAGGGCAAGAATTTAGAATGGGGGGGCGCCATTTAAATTTTTGCCGCAGGCAGCACGAAGGCTATGTGCTTCCCTGCCCCTGGCTACAAAGTTCTGAGGGAAGGGGGCCCAAGCTGAACTCCTGCACCAGGGCCCATGAGCCTTTAGCTACGCCCCTGTCTACAAGGATGCGTTTTTCTCAATGCCATCTGTCTCCCACAAGCTTACTGGTGGATATTCCCATAGATCATAATAAAAGTGATCTGTTGCTACTGTTAACCTGGCTCCCCATGCCTGCGATTCTGTCCTCACACGCAGGTAGGGGCGCCGGGCTTCCTCACTCCGCCTCGCTGTTGCACGCCATGCTGACAGACACGGGCAGCGGGGTTCTTAGCTGTGGTCTGCACTCCTGCCACCAGCATCTCCCTCCTCTGGCTCAGAGTTCCTTGTGTGCATTTAGGGTGTGTGTTGGCGTGACTGTCCTCCTTATGTGAGGCAGCATGCACACGCCTCCTATCTTCCCCACGCTATGGCTGGTCTGCAGGAGGTATTTAAAGAAGTCTCCATCTACAGGAAGGCACCTGAGCAACGTTGGTTCCTAGCCTTGTCTAGTTCCTGTGAGTGAAGGTGTTCCTGTTGTTTCTACTTTACTGTGTAACGGACCCTGCTTCTCGATTAAATGGACTTTGCTTGATTTCCGCCTGCCCTGACCTTGGAATTCGATTACAGGCTTTGCTTGATTGTTGCCTGCCCTGACTGCGGACTTCCTGACCATGTCTTTTCCCTCTGTGCTTTGCACCGGTATCTCTGACCCTCAGGTCAGCTGCCACTGACCCGGGGACTGCTCTGGAGTGGTAACTACCCTAGACTAAGGGTAGTTACCCAAGACTATCCTATCAGAGGAAGTTACTTAGTTAAGCTCCTCCAGGGTATAGGTGCTCAGTGGCGCAGTGGGTCCACACCCGCTTGCATAACAGCTACACATATCTGCAGCTCTGATCTACTAACCCAAAAAATAGGGTTGGAAACTAACTGGTTGCCAACGACAACACCATTGCTTGTTGCCCTGCTTGTGTAAAGTATCCACTCACCATCTCCATGTTGTGATGCAGTTGGCAGCCTGATGACACCCTCTTGTGCGTGACCGCCTTCATTTCCACCAGCGACTACTGAGTTGGTGTCATCACCGGCGTGGTCCCCCACTGCATCATAATCCTGATACTGCTCAGTCATGGTGAACCTAGGCAACAGAGAAGAGAATACGTTAATCAAGCTTCAAGCAATAGACAACCACCAATGACAGCCAGCAGCTACCTCTGCAGTACCAACAAAGGTGGCAAGATGGCAATAATGTGCCGAGGTTCAAATCTAGCTCCTATATTTCTCTGTCGGACAGACTGAGGCATCAGGAAAATCTCAAAGACATTAATGTACTTTTACAAGCCGGGCTCCACCATAACCCATAGGGAAACGTAAATTACTGTGCGGCTGCCATGAACCAGAAGGAGCGCAATGACTGTGCTCGGAGAAAGTGCACAGACAGGATACATGCCACAGTCTGTAACAACGAATACTGACATCAGAGTTATTAATGTGGACATTTTAGCGATGAAGGATTTAAAGCTGCATATTCAAGTTATTCTACTCTCAGAGGTAACATCATCTGTGATTAACAGAGAGTTGCATCTGAGTGATAAAAACCCATTGCAAATTGCAAGCTACTCCCTAAGAATATGGTGATGAACTACTGTACTCCATTCAATTTACATGGTATCTGCATAATATGTGTGCATATTGCAGGAAGCACTGCTTTACCCATATTACATCTCATCAATGTAGCATACAACAAATTAAGGTTGCCATGAATTCAGAAAGGGGGCGGACAGGAAAGCCTATATTCCAATGTGGGTGCTTTGCAACACTTTAGATTCTTTGCATTTGATTTTTTTCTGCATCTATAAAAAACATAAGGTATTGCTTCCCATTGGTTAATTCTGTCTTTACTGACCAGGAATCTGTATCACGTTTTTTTCTGGACATGGCTAAAAGATGAGGATATAATACACTGTGTATCAGGGCTGGACTGGCCCACCATAGTACAAGGTGATCCATTAGTGGGACCAGACTCTGATGCCATAATGGGCCCCAAAATCACCTACCACTATGGTCTATTTCTTTATTAAAAAACTATTAACCTTTACTGCAGATATAGGGGTTGGGCCTCAAGATTTATTCTCTCTGGTTGGCCCAGTCCAACACTGCTGTGTATTATAATGTATGGGAACACAATGGTGGACTGGTCCAGCCTTGGACCTGGAAGGGTGTCTGTGGGCCCACATGACAGTACCATTTCTCTGTGATGCTTATCCTCAGACAGAAGACTACACTGTCCATCTGCAAGACTTTCTGTAGCCTTCTAAAATGGGGCATACATTTCTGGCAGAACAAGAAATCTTTGGAGACCTTCCGTTGGCATTCGCTTGCATACGTTTTTTGGGTATCTGTAAGTGGATGCTAGAAACGTGAGGTGACCCCAGACTTTCGCAACATGGGTGTCCAAGCGGGATCAGAGCAAGAACCTTTCCAAACCCACAAACCACACAGATCTGCCATCTCCCCATAAACGGCAAGGTCCTAAAGTGGCTGCCAACATGAATCACTGACTCAGTTGAAAACCGACACAAGAGACAATGACACGTAAATAATAGTGCCACGGCAATACAAAAAAAAGCCACTTGTGGTGCAGACTACCAGTTTTGTAGTTAACTATTTCCATACCCTCTGACAAAACTAAAATACGGAGAGAGTCCTTTTCTACAAGGCTGTGTGTATTTCGGAGCAGACTGAGGCGCCTGTCAGTAATCTGTGCAGTATTTATAGACCCCCGAGAATGAGATTCATGAGTCATGTGCTCCCAGCATTTATGGGTAACATGGGGCTGTAGCTGTAAATAATGTCTACATCTATTTTAATGAAGGCCATTTTCTCTGACTGCCACATAAAAAGCTGTATTGTGATCTGTTCAGATGCCGCTACATAAGAGCTTATGGGATAAAAAGTCCTACCCCTACTTACAATATCATTAAGAAATATAAATAAAAGCACTGAAACCAATCACTTTTGTTTGGAAATAATTTTTTCATAAATTGGCCACGGCCTTTTCTCAATTAATAAATAACTTTCATAACTCAATTTAAACATATTTATTATAAACTCTGATAAAAAAAACAATACACGAGCTCAGCCATAAGCTCAAGCTCAAATTGAAGATTTACCAACAACTTATATCCCATAAACTTTAAAACAAGCCATGACCCGAAAAAACAAAAACAACATATTGGGAGGGCGGGCGGGGCAGCAACGATCTTCTTATCTTCTCAGAGGAGGTAGCGTCCCAGCTTCTGCTGCACCCGCATATTTATTCCCTCAAGCTCCTATGCCATAACCAATCACAGCCTTGTCACAAAGGCAAATGAATAAAAATATCCAGCACTGTCATTGGCCACACTTTTAACCAATAAAATAAAGGTTGCCACACCAGGGCAAAATTGCCCAAGCGGTGGCAACCTCAATCAAATCCATGTTGCCATCCCAGGCACTAAAAATGGTGGGAAATGTTCCCGCCAAAACTATCAAGGGAACCAACATAGGGATGACCTTGATCCCATAAAGATCAGTCCTTAATGTCCGGGATCCTACCTTCTCTCCAACACGGATGGATCCTACCTTCTCTCCAACACGGATGGAGTAAGCCTGGTGTAAAAATCTAAGTAGCGATACATCTCAGAGACGTGTTAAAATGAAGAAGCTGCCGAGAAATCAGTTCAGTGGGAGGATGAGGTGTCTGCTGAGTCGAAAACACTGCGGCCATGTTTGGACTGGAGACATTTTATTACCATATTTCACTGTCAGGGTATGAGAAAACATGCACCGGCAACAAGATGTATTGAGTCTCTCATCACCCGGGGAGACATTTACCAAAGACTAAGAAATATCTGCTGCTTTCGTTTGAAGTGGTAAAATTGCTTCAAGGGAAACCTTTGCTTCAGTTTATGACCCAGATACAGGGAACAAGTGTTTTGGGAATGAGGTTTTTCAGTTTAATACAGCACAGCTTAAAAAAAAAGTTACATCTCTATTTGGAACCATTATGTGGCGCCTGCAGGGGCTGTCATGCCCCATGCCTCATACAAGAGCGAAGGGGTAAGGAACCCTTAGCCCAAACAGAGGCCAGCAGAAGGCATCTATGGAATATACCCAAGAATACCCAAACTAGAAAAGGAAAACCAAATAAACTTCTAGGAGTCAATTTGGGAGAATTTGTTCTAAGGAAATGTTGGATACATTTACTTACACATAGGACCCCCTTACGTGCAGCCTGAGCCCCCCAATTAGTGTATGGCCAAAGGTAGCGGGTCTACTATGCATGGGTGGACTGGGAACTTAAAGCGGCCGTGAGAAATACCTACAAATGGTCCAATGTTGTAGGCGGGTCCAAATTGACAGAAGGCGGGGCAACACAAGTAGGCAGGGACAACAGAAGCAGACATGGCCTGCAATACTGTAATGCAGCACAAAATACCACCCCAGCAGAACCAAATAGCACAGTGCAGCACAAAATACTGTTACCTTCACCACAATATTCAACTGTACCACTGTCCTGAGGACGGTGTTACAGTTGAATTCAGGAGGGCACCAGCGGACATTGGACTAGCAATAATTAATGCTTAGAGCATCAGATTGTTATGTAACTGTCCGGCAGCCGTGAGAAGGGCTCGGGTGCCCCCCTGGGCATTGGCCCTTTGGGAGATTTCCCTGTAGGGTCTATGGTCAGTCCGCCCCTGCTGCTATGGATTTACAGCAGCAGAAAATCTGCAAAGTATCTGGCCAAAATCTGCAGTGGCAAAATCCACACAAATCTCATCCACACACTGCAAAAGTATCAGCACTGTAATCTGTACATATCGCGACATGCTGTGTGGTTTTTAAATCCACAGGATATCAATGCATGTTGTGGATATCTGCCGTCGATTTCACCCTTTGCCATGAAGAGGGTAAAATTTATGGCAAACCTGTAGCATTTCCACAATGAAAACCACAGCAAAAACAGAACAATTTGGTGCAGATTGTACTGCTGCAAGTTTTGGCCAGTACATGTGGACATGCCTGCGCAGTGCCAGAATAATCCTAATAGATCAGGGTGGCTCCGTAAGCAGTGCCAGTCCTCTGTTCATCTCACAAATTTTAGCACAACTAGTGCCATGAGCCAAAAAGTGCAACTCCTATATAGGTAAACTTAGGCTACTTTCACACTTGCGGCAGAGTGATCCGGCAAGCAGATCCGGCAAAACGTATGCCAACTGATGGCATTTTTAAGACTGATCAGGATCCTGATCAGTCAGAAAAATGCATTGAAATGCCGGATCCGTCTTTCCGGTGTCATCCGGCAAAACGGATCCGGCATTAATTTTTTTCACCTTGCATGCGCAGACCGGAAGAATGGATCCAGCATTTCGGTATTTTGAATGCCGGATCCGGCACTAATACATTCCTATGGGAAAAAAATGCCGGATCCGGCATTCAGGCATGTCTTCAGTTTTTTGGCTGGAGATAAAACCTTAGCATGCTGCGGTTTTATCTTTTACCTGATCAGTCAAAATGACTGAACTGAAGACATCCTGAACGGATTACTCTCTATTCAGAATGCATTGGGATATACCTGATCAGTTCTTTTCCGGCATTGAGCCCTTTTGACGGAACTCAGTGCCGGAAAAGAAAAACGCTAGTGTGAAAGTACCCTTAGCTGTGAGTGGAAGTGGGGGCAGGGTCTGAGAAAAATATCTGTCACTGACAGTGGTTGGAGGTGGTACGGCAAGTGGTAGCAGAATCAACAGGAGACATTGGCTACCTGGGTGGTGGCCAACCAATTAAACTAAGATTAATGAAATATGGTGGCTCATTATCAATTAGGTTGACCAATGTGATGGAGTGATTACTGCTGTGGTTCCATGTATGGTCATCTGTTATGCCACAACTGGTAATAGCAGATTCAATCGTGCCACATTTAGATTAAGTTATAGGAGCTGTCTCATCACAGACCACCCTTTAATATGAGAGCTGCACCTGCGAACAGATGACCATCAGAGAGACTCCTAGCAGATCTCTGATTTTGCAGCGTAAATGTGGCATTATATGCGGTCATTGAAATAAACAGCCCTGAATGTATTAGATGAACAGACAAAGACCAGCAGAACAAGAGAAGATGCCTATTAGCTTGGTGATCTGCTCTAGCTCATAGACAGGGGCGCCTAAGGAAGAGCCACTTTTATGATGTTCATATCCCTAATAGATACTGTAAGACAGCCCCTTTAATTCTGATATTTTTTTTTTTACTTGCACTGTTCTGAATTGGAAAAAAAGACTATCCAGAGACTTTGCTCAAGTTATTATCTAATTTCAATGAACATAACTGAAAATGCACAATAGGTGCCAGTTCTAATATTTCACATTTGCAGGTTAAATGAAAAGCTGCAAACGCCACTATGCATTTCCAGCCCTTCAGGTCAGTCCCAACCCGGCACATCAATGGTTAAAAATACCCCAGGAACCCTTGTACTGCCTATAACAGGGTAGAAGGTTTTCTCTAATTTCTAGTTACGGGAACACAATAAAATGCACAATATTCTCTGACACTCGCCAGCCCAAACCCAGATCATGAAAACCCGAATGCAATGCTAAGTTCAGTTTGAAACTACTCTAAAACTGCTTTGCCGTGAAGACGCAATAAAAAGCTTATTATAAGTCCCTCTGCACAGTGCCAAACCCCACACCTACCTTATATGAAATGGGCCCCAGTGCAATAAGACACTTGTGTTTCAATGGGCAATATCTCCTGTGTATGAAAGCTCTACAAGAGACAGATAAATGCAAAGGGAGGACTCTGCCGTTTATCTCACCCAGCAGGGAATCCTCATGACATGGCGAATGCTTTATCTTAAGGCTGCAGGCTCCCCCTTCTCCAAAACACTCCAGAGAGTCAGCAGTTTATCTTTACAGGCTGGCAGAATAGGGACAATATTGAAAAGCTCTGCGAGTGCTGCTCCTGGGAATTTGAATTTAGTCAGTGGCTGCAGTTGAGTGATGAAGTTACCTTTGTCTTTGCTGCATCAAGACCCAGTGGCCACAAGTTACGCTTCTGAAAACCCATGCCATAAAAAGGTATACAGGTAAAAGAAACAGATTAATACAAGCACCTCATACTAGCCAAAGAGGGAATCCAACATCATTTGTAACATTTTGTTTCTACAGCTCTGGTGTAAAGCCATGCATCTCCATGGCGACAGACTACAAATAAGTTCTGTGTAGTCTGATCCAGCAGTTATGGTTCCATTTGCCCCCACCTTCTTGACAACCTACCATAATGTATGTTAACAATAACCAAGGACCGCTGGGAGTATGACCGCAGGTTCAGAATACAAGGGGAAACATAGGTCTGCACATGCGCAATAAACAAACAAAATTGAAAAGTTTCTACCTATTGGATTTAGATTTAAGGCCAGAATTTTCAGACTGATTCAGTGCCTCGAAACACACATCCAGTAACTTTTTATAATGCAGAGAGACCAACAAGACGAGGAATTGCATATCAACAAATTGTTCCTCAAATACTCCTCATCTCTGTTCTTTGCAGAGCATTACCCACTGCCCATAGCTGATAGATGAGACGTCACCCATTATCGCGCCTCATTTAGTGGAGTCATTTAGCTGTTGTCTCAGTAACAGGATTACATTTAATGCTAAGCACATAACAGGTTTCTTTAAAATGCAGCTACAGACAGCAGTGGATACCACCAAATAGCTGGGCAATCACAATTGTGTAGATGAGATGTCCACTCTGCTATCTTCATTTCACGGGGAAAAAGCTGATGGTCTATAAACTACTTCAAAAAATCATTGTGGACACACTTCTCCACTGTAAACATCACCACAACGACCATCCAACTAAAACTTTTGAGGTCATTTATTAAGACCGGCGTTTTAGACTGCGATGGCGCTTGATGGGCCTAAATTATGTAGAGGTGCTGGCCTCTACATAACTTAGGCTCATCCACCGCCGACGCCTAATAGTCTTAAGATCATTTTCTACGCCAAAAACTGGCACAGAAAATGCTAAATGAGAAGGGCCTACTGGCCCCGCCCTCTTCCCCGCTCCCCTTTTTTTTAGAATTGGTGTACATGGCGTGGAAGGGGAAGAAGTCATAGATTCGGTCGCAAATCCCCTTTGCAACTGAAGCTACGCCAGATATACGCCAAAACGTGGCGTATATCTATTCATAAATGATCCCCTTTATCTTTGTATATTTATTTATTATTTTTTTCCCCTAAAATTCCAAAGAAATACAAAGTTCACGTCTGGGTGGAGTTTGCAGCAATGGGCAAGATCCAAGAGCCAACATTTTAAGGGTACATTCTCACGACCATGCCGTGTTTTGCAGTCCGCAAATTGTGGATCCGCAAAACATGGATTTCAGCCGTGTGCACTCCGCATTTTGCGGAAAGCACAGGGCCGGCACTATATAGAAAATGCAATTTCGGACAAGAATAGGAGATACTCAATATTATTTGCGGGGCTGTCGAACGGAAGTACGGAACTCCTACTTTTGCGGCCCCACTGAAATGAATGAGTCCCTATTCTTGTGAACATCAGTGGTATCAGCGGTCAGACCCCCACTGATCCAGTGCACAGGGGACAACCTACTGCAATTGGAATACCCTCTTAAAGAGGACCTTTCACCGATTCTTACCCTATGAACTAAGTATACAGACATGTGGAGCGGCGCCCGGGGATCTCTCTGCACTTACTATTATCCCCGGGCGCCGCTCCGTTCTCCTGCTATGCCCTCCGGTATCTCCGTTCCCTAAGTTATGGTAGGCGGAGTCTGCCCTAGCGCTGGCCAATCGCATTGCAGAGCTCACAGCCTGGGAGAAAATAACCTCCCAGGCTGTGAGCTCTGCGCTGCGATTGGCCAGCGCTAGGGCAGACTCCGCCTACCATAACTTAGGGACTGGTATCTCCGCCTACTATAACTTAGTGAGCGGAGATACCGGAGGGCATAGCAGGAGAACGGAGCGGCGCCCGGGGATAACAGTAAGTGCAGTGAGATCCCCGGGCGCCGCTCTACATATCTGTATAGTTAGTTCATAGGGTAAGAATCGGTGAAAGGTCCTCTTTAAATAAGAATGTTCTGGCTACCTGCAGTCACCACTAGAGGGATGAGCTTCTGGTTTATACGTGTGTATGAAGAAAGCTTACAAATTCCCTTTAGTGGTGACTTCCTACGTCTACGCAAGGGAATTAGAGCTCTATGGCTTAAAGGGGTTCTCCCATGAAAAGTATCACTATTCAATCAATAGAACATTTCCTATTAAAGGGGTTATCCCATAACCAATGCGAAAAATTTATATCAGACATCATATAGAACACGACAATCTCTTTCTAACGAAGTTAGAACCAGCCCTGTACCTCACATGGATCCAGAGATCTCCACATTCATTGCTCTACTAGATTTATATCAAGCTGACAGCTCAAGGGGAGTGTCTTTTGTGTTGCAGCTAAGGGGGCGTGTCCATGCTCTGCCTATCACAGCTTAGGAGGCAGTTGTAGGATTAAACTGAGCATGTGCGGCCATCTCAGTGAGCAGGTCAAAGAAATAAGAAATTAAGTGGCACTATACAGATACATTTTATTGAATAACTTAGTAGCTATACAACATTTTTAATTACATGCAATTACAAAACTACTCAGATCCAGGTGCTGGTTTGAAAACTGAATATTTTTCATGGGACAATCCCTTTAAGTATTATAGTGGTCCAGACACCTTTCATTCATTCATCCCTACTTCTAATTTCATAGAAACATATAGCTATATTTCTTTAGACAGTGAAGAATGAAGTTCAGGGTGCATTATATGCCATATATATCTCTGGGGCTGTATGCGGGGGACTAATTTCTATGCAGGAAAGGAAGGGGGTACCAAAAGAGCAAACTGGGAGATGCAGGTGCTTGTTGAGCTGCTGACCATCTACAGTAAGGCAAGCGACTCCTCCAAATAAGTGAGTAAAAAAATGAGTTTTACATTTTTGGAGTTTAATCTCTTTAAAAAAAACAGAGCCTTGACCACTATAAAAAATATTTGAAGGGATGAATCAGCACAACTGATCACCCTCTAGTTCAGCATTATTATCCTGTAAAATGCCCTGATCTGTGCTTGGTGACTCCCTATTACAGGCACCAGAGGTTTAGGACATCAGTACACATGCAACATATGGACAAAGGGTCTACAGCCAATGAAAATTGCTCTAAAAATCCTAGTAAAGTCCAAGTGAAATGTTGTATAATAACAACTGTGCATAATTTGGATAAAAATGTTATTGAAGGGGGTCTATTAAGTTTCCTATATGGATTCTTTACAGTAAATACAGGAATATCACACATATAAAACTGTGTAGTGAGTTTGCACTTTTCGTGGCCTATATAAAAAGCTGCAATCAGTCCAGGATGCCCTTACCTGCCAGCTGCCAGTCTCCCTATACTCAGCTCTGCTTTCTCTGCTTTAGGTGAGTAAATACTAAATAGCTCCCCACTTGGACAGAAAGCCACATAGAGGGATCCCAGTGTTTTCTATCTGTCATATGTGGAGCTACATGAGCCGCTGGAACGGCAGCTTGGGTTTCATCAATCCTTCCTGTGTCACATCTATAAATAACTCTCAGCATGGAGGGGAGGGGGAGACGACAAGCTTTACAGACATGCCCACCACACTGTCACTTCCACAGGAGCAATACATGGCCTGCCAATCAGACGTGCTGCCTTGTGCCAGGAGAGACCAGGGGCACAGCAGTGACAGCGAGAGGCAGGGACAAACTGATGTCACTCAAAGCCCAGGGCAGATATTTTCTGGACTGCTGTTCTGCTTTACACAAGCAACAAAAAGGAAGCTGTTTGGCCTGGTATTGTTGTGCAATTCTGCCACCTACAGAAGAGGAGGACACAATATGATGAAGTAAAGAAAATTAAAAAATTTCTGTAAGGAAAATTTTTAAAAACGAGGGGTGAATGAATAAATAAATGGATGGCCTCCTTATATTATTTCAGTAATCTGCAGAGTGACTTCTACTTACTTCTGAGCTTAGATTAAAGTATCATCATGCTGGTTCAGTCTCTGTTAAAATTCCTTGGAGATGAAGTGTTGGTCTTTGGCCCTATACAGTAATCATGTTTCTATACAGTAATCTGCATCTTAAAGGGGTTATCCCATGACTAATGTAAAAAATTAAAATCAGACATCATATAGTACACGACAATCTCTTTCAAACATAACTAGAACCAGCCCTGTACCTCACATGGATCCAGAGATCTTCCCATTCATTGCTCTGCTAGATTTATATTAAGCTGGCAGCTCAAGGGGAGTGTCTTTTCTGCTGCCGCTAAGGGGGCGTGTCCATGCTCTGCCTATCACAGCTTAGGAGGCAGTTGTAGGATGAAACTGAGCATGTGCGGCCATGTCAGTGAGCAGGACAAAGAAATAAGAAATTAAGTGGCACTATACAGATACATTTTATTGAATAACTCAGTAGCTATACAATTTTTTTAATTACATGCAGTTACAAAAGTATTCAGATCCAGGTGCTTGTTTTAAAACTGTAGAATATTTTTCGTGGGACAACCCCTTTAATTGTGGAAATCAACCCTTGTCCTGTGCGCTCTACCTCATGTGGTATTACAGCTCACCCTCATTGGAGCTGAGCTGCAATGCCAGACACAACCCATGGACAGGTGTGGAGCTGTTTTTGGAATAAAGCATCCATGTTTTATACAGCTGATTATGATCATCTGACCTGTCTTAGCACCATGTTCTTGGAGACAGGTTTCTACAGTCCCATCTATAAATGCATCTACTCCCCATACAGTCTACAACAGCACACCCAAATGTAATGTAGATATACGGCTGTAAGGCATCAAACTCTCCATGTCCCCCTACCGCCTGCATGATTTGTACACATCAAAGGAGTCTGGAATTCTGCTTACCTGCAACTTACAGCTTAGGAATTAACTGAATACTGTTTTACCATTGAATTCAATTTATAAATCGTAGGCTCCTAAACTACCCCTTGTGGTGGCTGCAGGGAATTAAGGCCAGTGGGATGCATTAGTCTCGTGGTGTTCTTGACAAAACAGGCAATGAAGAAAATAAGATATTAGATCTTATGCTATCTATAGCAGAATCATCCTCCAGCACTCGTCCTCTGCATGTGAACTTGACTTTATTCTCGGGTCGGCTATGATAAAATCTAGTTCACCTTGGCCGTCCTAGGAAGTCAATCAACCTCTGCAACTGCTGAAGCCGCACTGGCATCTATTATAAGCTCAGTGTATCTTCAGAAATGCATATTTACTGCAAAAGAACATTTTCATGCGGCCCCTGCAGCGGTTGCTAAATCATTATTAGATCAGCAAAAAGTAGCATCCTTGCAGAGTTTCCAAGCAAATCAATGTCATATGAAGTCATCATTTTGTGAGAAGAACCAATAGTTGTGCTACCGAACTGACCAAGTTACATGTAAGGTGCAAAGCACTATTCATATACACAGAGGATTCCAATTTTCTGTTGGTTGCCATGGGAAACAGACAGCAGTTACATCCTCCGCGTTGTCAAACATGTGACCTTACAGTATAGCTCTAACTCTGTACCTACAAGCTGAACAAAAAAATGAATTCTGTATTTTGCTTTAGGCTTCGTTCACATCACCGTTCCTGCACCGTTTAGGAGCAGGAGAACGGAAAGGACGGAGAAGGCACATAACTGACGCCAAACGGAGTCTACAGACCCCATAGACTATAATGGGGTCCGTTATGTTTCCACTCAGAAGATGATTTTGGACCGGAGACAAAAGTTGTGCGCGCAGGACTTTTGTCTCCGGTTCAAAATCATCTTCTGAGCGGAAACATAACGGACCCCATTATAGTCTATGGGGTCCTAAGGGCTCCGTTTGGCTCAGTTATGTGCCTTCTCCGCAGGAAAACAGAAAGGCTGAACGGTTATGTGAACGAAGCCTTAGATGCAGACGGAGAAGAAAACATCATACTGGGGAAATGATCAGCACAGGACAACCTTGGGTCCGGCAGCTGTACCTGTGGTTGTCAACCACAGATCGCCCCCACGGCTGGCCTATTAATGGAGTTGTCTGTGATGAGCCAACCCCTTTCACGATCATCTATACATCATAACTATTAGTCTACTATAAAATGTGGCTGAGTAATAAAATGGCATTAGCTCCGGAGATGAATTCTACTTACAATCCTTAAAGCCTGGTTTATACATTTTTGATGAGCCTTTCCACAAAATTATCCATCCATTATGGCATCTCTTTCTTTGGACTGATAAGGTGTTAATAAAGCTGAAAGTCAAAGATCAGGCTTCTAAACAAGTTACTCACTTTATATTAGGTAGCAGACATCTTCAGAAGCCCTGCAATTGCACTGGAGATGCTGGAACTTTCCTTGACTACTGATCTATTGATCGCCATATTGCTAGGAAGATCTGCCATTCAGGATTAATAGGTGACAATCAGTGGCGTACATAGAGAAGTAAGGTCCCCATAGCAAGGATCAATCCAGCTCACCCACACAGGACAGAAGGGTTTCTGCCTAAAGCCTTTCCAATGACCCTTGGGTCATTTTTCCACTGCTTCATTTGCTAAAAGTTGTTCCTTTAGAGCAGGCATCCTCAAACCGCGGCCCTCCAGCTGTTGCAAAACTACAACTCCCAGCATGCCCGAAAAGCCTACAGGTATCAGCCTACAGCAGGGCATTGTGGGAGTTGTAGTTTTACAACAGCTGGAGGGCCGCAGTTTGAGGATGCCTGCTTTAGAGGGTAGAGTCCTGACCAAGCTTTCATCTCCAGTAGAAGAGGAGATAATCCTGACTAAGACTGGACCCCTCTTGCCCTGGGCCCCATAGCAGTAGCATGGTCTGCCACTATGGTAGTTACGCCCCTGGTGACAACCACTATAAGGAATGCAGTGGTTCATAGTCGTGACTTCAAGGGGATCTCTGTAGGCTGTCCAGGTATGCTGGGAATTGTAGTTTGGCAACAACTGATTTTCTACACTTCCAAACCTAGGCTGCCAGGTACGGAGCCACAGAGAGGTGTAGGGGAGAACAGCCTCTCAACATTTCTATGCAGCCTGGGTGACTCTGTGACTACACTACTGCCCCGTAGCAGGTCAAAATGGCTGCGGTCATTTATACTGCCGAGAGACATCGGAAAAAAAAGCAGACAGTTATAGAAGAAAAGTTGTTTCTGATGTCTGAGCAAAGATTATATAGAAGAACCGTAGACACCTGACTGCTGTATTCTCGATGGAAGGATGAGACACATGGCCCAATGAAAATGTGTGCCCCTAAATCCAGCCTTATAAGTAGGTATATCTACATTTAATAATATATTCCCAACTGCTGGACTTTGCTGCATGGCACTAAGCAGGGCAATATGCCATACTCCCATGGCAATAATATACGTTGGAAAAATCCGGCATGCATTTTTGCCATGGCTGAAATCCGTGGCTGACCCTAGGTTTGCAATACATATGGATTTCGCCGCCAAAATCGTCCTCAGTGATCTGATATGTGAACATGTCCTAAGGGTTAACTGACAGTCCTGCGATGTTAGTGTGTGGGGTGCTTTGTAAGACATTAGTGAAAGTTTACTAATGGATCCTAATTTCCATAATGTGTTCTCTTTGACTGAGCCGGATATACAAATGAGCACAAGTATACAATCCATGGAGAGATGTAAGACATATACAGCTGGGCCTACACCTTGGGAATACATAAAGGCATCTTTCCAGTGTCTGAGTATGGTTGGTTTCAGAGCTCCATAATAATGCCATTTAAATTACTGCCACATACTCAGATCCGACCTGCTTAACAATGTGCCTGGTCTAAGCTCTGTTATCAATACGAGCAGGAATGGAGGTTCTGATACAAGAATGCAATAAAGCTAGTAGAATTCAATCCCATCTGAATCTGACTTTGGAGCCAATTGCTTGCATATACACTCATTTTAAAAAAACTCACCAAGAAGAAGTTGTTGGAATGGAATGAAACTTTCTAGGTGTGAATGTATTGATGATATACTGTATGTAAGTGATTACAATATTAGAGCGAGAGGATAAAATTATCAGGGAAAACTGTACAATTGAAAGAAGGTTCAAGAACCTTGCTGGGCCACCTGTAGCCTGGATACAAGATACGTTTGGGCGTGGAGGTAAGCAGTTTTCATATTGGCATCCTTCTGCACTTATGCCCACAATCCACTGTTTTTCACTCTTTAACCCCTATACAGGCAACTGGTCTTCGCTACTGGAGAGCCACCAGGCACTATCTCTTGAAATCGTCCCAATATGGTTGGCAGGTGACCTACTGCGGTTAGAGACACCTGTGTAAAGCAGCAAAGAGTCAGGCAATACTCGTAGACATAATATGGGCAGAGGTAAGGATGGGAAAAGTCTGAGGTCAGATCAGGAAGAGAGGGTCAGAATCGGTAGATAGGCAGAGGTGGTACATGGGCAGACAAATAGAACAGCACACCTTCACTTGGTACTAGGCCTCCATAATAGAACTTTCTTCTGCTAAGCTCCTGGAAATAGTCCAGGTAGAGACTGGGCAGGGGTGTGTAATGAAGGTGTCACCTGTGTCTGAGCTGAGTGGTGGACAAAGAAACTGTAGAAGCCGCTTGTGCTTGTGCATGCGGGCCAAAATGGTCGAGAATCATGTGATGTAATAAGTATGATCGATTAAAAGATGAGTGATAAATCGCTCGTTTCTCATCCATTGTGATCTTTCAGCATGCTATAAAATTATCGTTAGTCTTTAATAGATCCGTTCGCATAATATGTAGTCGTCCAGTCACTAACGATCCACTGCATGGCTTGGGGGAGTGGCAAAGTGTCTTTGAAATGTACATGTTTTTTTAAATTGGCTACCTTGAAAGGGAAATACATTACCGGATGGGGAATGGGACAGTGGGTGGTGTAGTAGGTGGCTATCACCATGATGTCAGCCACTGTCACACCTTTTATTCCATCTGAAAATCAACCTCTTGACCAAGAATCTGTCCACCATCTTACATGTGATAACAACTAACGATTTAAAAGCGAACGAGGGACGATCGCAGGTATGAAGTTTTGTGGCTAATGAGTTGCTACATCTTCGATCGTTTATCGTGATCTGTAGGACATCTGCTATCTGTCAAGAAGAGGTACACTACCCAAAAGTGGCCTCTAAGAGCCTTTTTATAGGGCAGTAGTGGAAGCACTTCTACTCCCTCTTGTGACAAGACCCTGGCTAAGACATAACTGCATGTCAAGTTTTCCAGCAATCTGGGTGCATAATTTTTTTTAATCAATGAGTGTATATATGGATTGATTCAAAAAGGATGCAACGACACCACCTTTAATGAGCATTCTTTATAATAGCTGCAATTCTACCTACTGTATTAATACCAATAAAAAAATAACAAAAGATTCATATGAAAATTTTATTCATACTGCTTTCCTTCCTAGCAGGGCTAACAATTTCATTGCCACCTACAAACTGTGGCTAATTTCATAGGCAAATTTACTCACATGTATATTTTTAGAGGGAGAAAAAAGCTAGATGAGCACTGGAATTCCACCAGTCAGACCCAATGTCGGTTCTGCCTGTCTAAGCAGAAGTACAGTGCGTATATCACTGTACTTCTATGTGACTGCAATTTGGCTACTTGACCCTTAAATTTGTCCAGCATTAATTTAATTGTTATTATTTTTCATATTTTTATGATTTTTTTCAATATTTTTTTTGTTGGATTTTGTGACCCTTTTCACAATCCTGCTCGCTCCTCTTTACACTCTGCAGGTTTGAACCTTTCATGTGAAATCCTTCTCTCTTCGAATGATTTTGCATTAATATTTAATACCATAGGACAAGGCTCAGAGGGATCTGATCACTTCCCAGAGGTGTGTAAGCATTCACAGGCTCCAGCTAAAAGCACAATTTACTGCGTAATTTGCAGAGAAGATGAAATGTGCTGATGATGCATTACAGTATAGGCACCATTCTCCTGTGTACATTAAGGTCTTGTTCACACACCCACCATCAGGGGTAAAAAAAAAAAAAAAAAGATGAGAGGCTGTATTACACAAAAAACTGCAGCAAAAGTACATTTTTTTAGGGTGGTTTCACACCACTTTTTCCTGGCGGGTTTTACTGAAAAGCAGCTTTTTCATCAATTTTTCCTAGGCTTCTCTATAGTACTGTAAAAAGGCATGAAGAATACTCATAGAAAAAATGTCTGCATCAAAAAGCTACCTCCCAAAAAAAACAAACCCAAAAAACACTTGCAAAAAAAGCCTGAAAATCCAGGATGAACATTTATTAAAGACTTTACGCCACAATAGTGCACCATCTGTGTGTCATAATTTGTGACTTTTTAAGTTAGTCACCATTTTTCCGAAGTGTAGAGAAAATGGGTGGAACTTATTGGGAAGAGATGGGGCTTCTCACTGCCTGCCGGGTTTACTGGCAGGATTTATAGCTGAAGACTACACCTCTTAAAAATGTAGGTGCATCTCACGCCAGCACAGAGAAATCAAGACTGGTGTATAGACTAATCTGCCCCATGGTGTTTTTGACAAGCCAAAAAAAGTCACTAAAAAGTCTGTGTGAAGGAAGCCTTAGGGAAGCTTCACCCACAGCATGTCCTTGAAGGTTCTTGATCATCTGGTCACGGTAAATCAGTAGTAATAAGTCAGAGCAACTGGAATTGTTGTATTTTCTCTCGAAGACGCTAAACCAGTATGGAATGCCGGAGAAATGAACAAAAAGCTGAAGAATTTTTCAAAAAATGCGAGAGTCAACTAAAGCAAAATTTGGCACATCTAGTTAAAGAAAAATCCACTGCGCCTAGGTGCGTGGCTTAATGGGAAGCAGGTGTGGCTCAGTGGAAATGGTGTGTGGCCTAAGATGATATTTTGCTAAAAAATTGTGCCACAATTCTGCCGTAAAATTCACAAAGTATGCTACAAATAAAAACTACAATGTTGCCCACATGTATGGACTGAAAAGAATTAAAGATTCACTGAAGAATGACCACGGCAAAGCCTTCACAGGGGCGGACTGGCCATAGACCTTACAGGGAAATTTCCTGGTGGGTCAATGCCCAGGGGGCCACCCGAGCTTTCCTCACCCCCGCCAGCTGAATATATAAGGATCTGATGCTCTCAGCATTAATTAAGGATACTTGACAGCCGCAGGTGCCCTCCTGAATTCAACTATATGGCCATATGGTGCCCTTGTACATAGTACAAATGCCACGTTTTTTTCTGCTAGATTCATATGGAAATCCGAGGCATATGGGGTACAGTATGGATGGCTAGCACGCTATGGGTGTATTCTGTACATGTATGTTGAGCACTACGCTCATATACACCTGCTTATATAATCCTGGTGATGTTTTCATTTTTGGTGGTGATGTTCTTGGACACATAAAACTGTATTTTATCCTGTAGCTCAGATTATGACATAACTTCTATTATAGGCTCTTCTAACACACACTGGATAAAGCCATAATCTGCAGCCCTGAGAAATGATGAGCATAAAGCGACTGAGACTATAAAGCACACGCTGAGCTGGTAAGGTCAGGAACGTCCATCAGTCAGAGACAGCATTTGTAGGACTCTGATTAGTCTAATCATCATATAATAAAGCAATTACTACTGCCACATAAATGACCAAACATGTGAATCGCACTAGGCTCTTTTCTCCTCTCGCTGCGCTGTCCTTGGCCTGTCGAGGCCACTTCTTTCCCATAGAACATGACATAGACATATGGATAAAAAAAATTGGAGATGTATTGTTTTGTGGTGAACTGTTTGATGGATAAATATTTTTTTTTAAAAAAATCTAACAAATCATGAGCTTTGCTTTATATATAGGGGCAAGGCTGGGGTCTAACAGAAATGATCCCAGAGTAGCACTGCCTGCAGTGCACCTAGTGGAAGTAAATGGAGTCACGTGCAACTTGCCAGTTACTGCGACCTGCTGGATTTCTTGCGACTGCTGGGTCTTGGTCATTGGGGGGGCTGACATTCCACATCCCCGATCAGCTGTTTAGTTGCAGCTCCAGCACTGGAATTACATCGCTCTGTCTATTGTGTAGTGGATGGAGTCAGTAACTGCAGAGCTGCTCCCATTCACTTCAAATAACCAGCTGATCAGTGGGGAAGGGGGGGGGGGGGGGTTGTCGGACCCCTGCCGGTACAGTATTAATCCCTTTAAGGTCCATTGGTTACATTACAGTACACAATTGTTATATATGCTATTGTGTTCTGTAAGGGGAAGATTCATTTATAAGGGTTTGTCTCAAGAAGATAACATAGGTCATTAATGTCTGTGGCCCAGACAACCCCTTTAAAGGGTCACTGAGTTTTCAGAAAACTTTTGATATGTCATAGAGACATATACACAGTTTTGATCATTGGGGGTCTGTATGCTCCGTCCGATCGCTAGAATGGGGGAGACAGAAGCACTTGCATAGCATGCTCCTCACTGCAGGGAATAGGGCCCATAGACTGTCTATTGTGTCGGTCTCGCTTCCTCTCCTGCAGTGAGGATAGACAGAGTGATATACACGCGTTTCTCTCTCCTCATTCTAGCAATCGGTGAGGGTCTCAGCGCTCAGAGCCACACCAATCAAAACTTTTGATATGTCTTTATGATATATTAATTTGTTATTTATTTTATGCACTTAAATAGCACTACTATATTCCTCAGCGCTTTACAGACATTAGCATCCAACTGTCCCCAATGGGGCTCACAATCTAAGGTCCCTATCAATATGTCTTTGGAGTGTGGGAGGAAACCGGAGTACCCAGAGGAAACCCACACAAACACCGGGAGAACATACAGACTCCATGCAGATGTTGTCCTTGGTCGGATTCAAACCTAGGACCCCAGTGCTGCAAGGCACGAGTCCTAACCACTGAGCCACCGTGCTGCCCACTATATCAAAAGTTTTTTTTTAAACTCGGTGACCCTTTAAGTCCACCAGGCTCAGATGGCGGTCCTGAGTGGGGACATCCACTACACGGGGAAAGACTGGGAACTTGGCCCTGAAACAAAAGCCATCACTAGCTGCCATCTTCTGTCCTCCTCCTCCTCTGTCTCTAATATTGATACAGTAGGAGGCTTAGGAGGTGAGATGTGGGCCTCGACACCAAGCCAGCCATACCTTTAGCATGCTGCCTGGACTTTCTCTAATAATGACCCCTATAGTTCCCTCAGTTGTATGTACCTGGCCAGAAGCAATAAGGTGGGCTCAAGTGGCACTATGGTTATCAGCCAGACGGCCCC
Source organism: Bufo bufo (assembly GCF_905171765.1). NCBI lineage: Eukaryota > Metazoa > Chordata > Amphibia > Anura > Bufonidae > Bufo > Bufo bufo. The sequence goes on along the minus strand of NC_053394.1, from coordinate 277,098,856 downwards.
TGCCACTACAACATTCAAATTCCTTAATGCATAAGCCATAAAGTACGGTATCATATATGCATCTCGCAGAGTCATAGCCAGGCCTTCCATCACTTTAGGCAAAAATTCCATTCCCTAGCCATTTCTGTAAATTTCCTGGCTGGCAACCAGGGCACATGCCTGCTATCCCCTCCTGGCTATGCTCCTCTTCCTTGTCCCTTGCCATCCTCTTGCTCTGAAAACAAATGAATGCAAACCTGAATGGTTAAGTAGAAGATTACGGCAGGATTTCTAATCTAGTGTGTGACCCCAGGGTACCTCGCTCAGAGAACTGAGCCAATATCCTACATATTTGGAGAGCTGTGCCACAAAATATTCCTCTAGAGCAGAGCTTGTAGCCCTTCACACCTTGACATATGGACTAAGCTGGCAATATCAGCCATGACATACATTAAATGTCTCAAAATCAATCAGATCATCTCCAAAAATCCAGTCAGCAGATAAAGGCTGCTTTGTGAGGCTGAGCTTGCCGATTTGGCACTTTGGCATCATGTTAACCCACTTGCTAGAAATTTCTCTTGTCCATAGGCACTCCATTGGCTCCCTGCCTTGACTGCAATAGGAGTGTGAAACTGGGCTGTCAGACATCACCATGCCCCTATTCTAAACAATGACAGGGTCCCTGAGATCCAAGAGAGAAGCATTCACATTCTTATACCCGGAGAGCATTTTAATAAGGTGATGCATGACAACTCCATTCCCATGCCTTCTATCCAGGTCAGGAGGACAGTCATCAAGAAGATCCCGATGATCTCAGCAGCTGCAGGCTCCAGGTAAGTAAAGCTTTCTAACGCACTTTGTTAGGGTTTATCGCACAAAAGATTACACAGGAAGGAGTCTCAGGCTCCCACAGGGAACCCTAATGTACATGATGGAAATGATGTACTCTCAACTGTAAAACTGAAAGACAGTAACATGGTAATGCAAAGCAGAAGGCTTGGTTCAATGCCAGGCTGCAATTTGTCTGCACCAAATTCAACGGATGGATAGCATCCATGAAAAGAAGGCTTCGTGTCCTCATTTACCATGCTTTGACCACATGCTCCTCTTCAATCCTAAATCCAGGATGTGGCTATAAGGGATGTAGATGGGGTCCAGAAGCCCCTCTGCCACATAAGAGGACTGCAGTGCTATAAATGGCATGTGTTGGTAGGTGGACAGGCTGGTACCAATTTTTTTTATTAAATTTCATTGCGTCAAGCTATGTGCAGAGGTGTACATAGGGTAGAGAGGGCCACATGGTAAAAATCTAATTGTGGCCCTCTTGCTGGCACCAAAGTGTCATTGCTAGTTGGCTCCTTGCCTCTTTTCCATTCTTTTTGGAAGAAAGATAATGGAACCTTTTGGCTGGTTCTTCTGTGCTTGTGATGCAGAGTTTGTTACAAAAGCCGATTTGTGTTGGTCTCCTAATTCTCCATGGGCTCCATGACAGCTGCATGGGCTTCCTCAATGATATATATACCCATGGCTGTGCGTTAAAGGGGTTGTCTGAGTTAAAATAAAATAAAAGTTAAAATAATAAAGCAAGTTCTACTTAACGTTTTAAACCCCCTCAGCCCCAGTGGTGCCACTGCAGTCAATCACATGATCTTCTTTGCTGCAGCTATGATATCACCGCTGCAGCCAATTACTGGCCTCAGCAGTATATGGCACAAGGGTTAGGGAGCAGTACAGGCCCAAGGAAAGATTGGGAAGTCCATGAGAAAAGGTACCCCTGTATCAGGGGGATGATGACTGGTGCCAATGTTCAGCAGGGGGGACTGAAAGACAAACGGAGTGCCTGCAAGGGGATTTGGGAGTTGTAGGCAGAAAACAGAGAAACGGATCATGTCACATTGCCAGCAGCCCTAACACTATAGCACAGGTTAGCAGTAATGCTCAAGGGGACACAGAATAAGAAAAAAGAAAAGCTATAAGGGAAATTCATCATTCCACTAGGCTTTTTTTTGGCCCAAAAAGTTGCAAAACCTGGTTTTGTGACTTTTTTTAGTTGCAACCAGCATTTCACAATGCGTTCGCCAGGTTTATGAACAGGCGGCGTAGTAAGGGCGGGATCCTGGTACATTCATTGGTATTTTCATATTGATAATTTCATTCTGGCACATGGACTACCAGTGGTGTCATGTAATTTATGGCGAGGTCTCCGTCTGGTTATAAATGTCATATCAAGAACAGCGCAGCAGATGGCAGTCTTGATAAACCAGGGCCTATATTTTTGGGGGGTGGAATAGAAGGCAAAGAAATTTAAAACTAGGGCTTAATGGCAATCTTGGCCACAATAACTGAACTGGGTCACAACGCGACACGCAAATTGCTGCTACTGCAATCCCAGAATCGCAAAAAAATTAAAAAAATTAAGCACTGCTGGATTTTTAGCAATTCTGCGATTACTTGCGAGTCGCAAGTAGCAACCCCCAGTCAGTTCAATGGCAGCATTGCTACCTCCAGTCTTGAATTTGCAGGGACTATTCCTAATTTTCAGAGACAGTCCTTGCAAATTTGGGCCCCCGTGGTGAAAATGAGCAGATTTATATAAGCCCCTCACATAAATGAGGGTCTCTTACTGTTTGGGGCCTCTTTGTCCCAAATTAACCAAATGCAAGAAAACAGATTAGCCCCCGCATGAAATAGTCCTTATAATATGAACTTGATTTGTGAGATCGCCCCTTTAAAGGAAACCTGTCACCATGATTTTGCGCATAGAGCTGGGGACATGGGCTGCTAGATGGCCACTAGCTCATCTGCAGTACCCAGGTCCCATAGCTCTCTGCGCTTTTATTGTGTTAAAAAACCGTTTTGAGTGATATGCAAATGACCTGATATGAGTCCTGTATCCAGAGATGAGTCAAGCGGAAAGGAGCCCAGCACCGCCCCGCGTCCTCCGAATCTCCTCCTTGCCGGCTGACGTCACAGAGCTGGAGCGCCGAAATCTCGTGATGCGCGAGCTAGCGCATGCGCAGTGTCGGCATCATGTTCATTCCCTGTACTGGCATCAGCACAGGGAACGAACTACGCATGCGCTAGCTCGCGCATCGCGAGATTTCGGCGCTCCAGCTCTGTGACGTCAGCCGGCAAGGAGGAGATTCGGAGGACGCGGGGCGGTGCTGGGCTCCCTTCCGCTTGACTCATCTCTGGATACAGGACTCATATCAGGTCATTTGCATATCACTCAAAACGGTTTTTTAACACAATAAAAGCGCAGAGAGCTATGGGACCTGGGTACTGCAGATGAGCTAGTGGCCATCTAGCAGCCCATGTCCCCAGCTCTATGCGCAAAATCATGGTGACAGGTTTCCTTTAAAGTCTCTAAATGCATTTCTTGCATTCAAACACCACAATAGGACCCCCACCCCCATCACTTTCTGTCTTGCCTAGACCTCTGGGTCATCTGCCATCAAACAAAATGACGGAAGCACAAAGAACGATCACTGATATTTGATATACAGCATTATTACCTAAATGTGATAATGTTTTGACAAAATATTCAAAAATGAGCTCAAGCACTGGGGAAGGTGCGGGCCTATCATGGAAACCAGGCCTAGTCCATCCACCACAGGCAGTACCTGCAGCTGACTAGTAAACCAGCGGTATACCGAGGCGATGCCTAAAGTGACCAATAAGATTGTGTCTTCATTTTCCAACCTGTATTGGAGAAATGAAGGCTGGAATCTGATTGGTTGCTATAGGCAACCCTTCCTACATGAGGCCCAGTATGTCCACAATCCCATTACTACATCCGCCTGTCCTTATTGTGCTTATAAATGGCAGCCATATACCTCAGATAGCTTTTGGATGAAAGCTATATTCCTCCCCCCTCTGCCAAATGTGCACATGCTCTCACTGGGGGGAGGGGAATTAGCTGCTGCCAGACACCTCTGGTTATCAAGTTATCTCCTGTGAGAACAAAGGATTGGGCATGATGAAATCCAACATGCCCGATCCTTCATTCCAGACACCTGCTGTCAGGAGAGAGTTAGCACACCTCCATACACAATGGATGGTTGGCCGGTTCTTCCAAAATTGGCAGGTTCGCTAATGGTCCTCTAATGTGTATGGGTACCTTTACAGTCTTGTGAGATTCCAGCAGGATACGGCTGGATTAGGCCTCATGCACACCACCGTATCTGTTTTGCGGTCCGCAAACCGATGGCATTCGTGTGTTGACTTGGTGGTGCACATTTTTGGGACCAGAATAGGACATGTTCTATCATTTGCAGAACAGACATACAGATGAGGACAGCACACGGAGGACATCCAGAAAATGCAGACAGCGCCCAGATGGCATCTGTATTTTGCGGATCCGGGGTTTACCAACCACCAAATGGATACAGTCGTGTGCATGAGGTTATTGGGGTTTTCAGATTACTGAAAATTTGAATCTATTACACATGGTATAAGCGGAGAACCTGCAAGCTACTGGACCCTAATACAATCCTATCTATCTACCTATATCTATCTCTATTTATCTATCTAATATCTATTATCTATCTATCCTGCACAAGACAGTCTAACTATTATCTATCATCTATATGCCTATGTATGTATCTATCTATCTCATATATATTATCTATCATCTATCTATCTACCTATCATCCATCTATCTTCTATCTATCTTACATCTATCTTCTATCTATCTTACATCTATCTTACATCTATCTTCTATCTATTTAGGGCTATCTGTTTATGTATATCATATATATTATCTATCTATCTATCTATCCGTCTACTATCTATCTCTCTATCATCTATCTATCTTATATCTATCATCTATCTATTTAGGTCTATCTATCTGTTTATATATATCATATTTATCATCTATCTACCAGATTCCTATCTACTTAATGCTAGGTAAGAAAATATGGAGGGCCTTCACTGACATATTATAATGAATATATTTCTAATCCTACACTGCACTGCTTGTTTATAATAGTGCCATGTATTATTGGCCCCCCTCAGTTACCAGGGGCCTAATGGCCTCTGCAACCCCTAAGTACCCCTGAGCCCCCAGCAACAAGCACCACTAGCATGCCTTATCCATACTAAAAATGATTATAAAATCCTACAAGTAACATATACAGAAATACATCCCCAACCGTCACGTGTAAGACAGGACGAATGACTGCTTGAAGCATGGGCAGAACAATAGACTGATGTAAATGACACAATGCACGGAGGCGTTAAGGGAAAATGATTCCAGACACATTCAAATAATCTAGGAATACTATATGGCGGTAGCCTTGATAATGCAGTGGAAATATCTAATAAAATGCATACAATCTCGCTTCATTCCAATGACAATTTTGCAGATTTCCTCGCCCTCAGCTACAAATGACCATATTGTATTTCATTGCTTTTCCCACAGCAAATCTCATGGCTATGAAAGCTATTATTAAACGCTCTGTCCGCCGTACTACACAAAGAGACAAAAAGAAAATAAGCATTCCCAAAGCGAGGGACAAGAGAGGAGACACAGACAGTCCCCTTGTGTATTCTCCAGGATGGTTAGGGCGAGTAAACTACCAACAGATGTGGTGGAGGGGGCTCTGTATACCCAGGGTTTGGGGGGGCTGAGAAACAAAAGCCGGGATTGATAGAGCCAGGGAGGGCACAGCCAGGGCTGGTGTGTGAGAGGGATGGCGGAACATCTGCAAAGTGTGGAGGACTGCGCTGCAAGGGGTGTGTCCACGCACGATAGAACGATATCCTACCGAAAGAAAAACCCCACCACAATCCGCACCGCCACGGCCAAACCACCATTGTTTCTACGCCACGCCAGTGGTCATGATTTGGTAACAGAGGAGCTAAAGGGAGCACCTTGGCACAGAATGGGGGTGGGGTTGGGGTATAACCAGCATGCATTTAACCCCTTGCTGCAGCCATGGAAGAAAAACACAGAACAGTGCCAAAATGTCCCCAAATGTAGCAACGGCACAAGGCTGGCACGTTAACCAATGCACAGCTCCGTGAGAAATTCCTGTGCCCTACCTACTGCACAGTGAGGGCATGCCAACGCCCCACAGGAGCTGTGCTCGCGCCTGATGCCAGATCTGCACAGAAGTGACCTGGCTGTACGACATTTCTCAGGATTACCAGGCATTTCCCTGCATCTCAATGAGGCACGATATAACGCACCCTCCAAAATTCGGATTTTTTATTTCTTTTTTGCCTGCTGCATCCTATGTATGCTGGGAACATGCTATACACCAGACCTAGCTACATGTGAATATCTTGTGCGTTCGATTATTTTTTTGTATTGGTCAACTCCGCCAGCAGCAAATGTGCAGACAATGCACCTGATCCGGCAGTATGTGCTGGCGGTAGCCCCCTCCTGTCTATAGGATGCACTGCCACACCTCACCCCAGCATGTGCCCGCAGCTCTATGTGCCATAACCTTTATCCACCCCGCTTAACTTGTTCATTGCCACATCAAGTGGATGGCAGAGGAGGGGTTAAGATACATGTCATAAAGACCTCTTCCTGAGTGATGCTCCAGGGATCTGCCATCAACCTCTTTGTTCTGGTCCCCACCTGCCTGTCCATGTGTGGATTCCAATATGAAACATACTAATAACTATAGAGTAGCCATAGACTATACACAATATATAGACATATCACACGGCACCTCTCAGCAGAGACATGCAATAAGAGACTGCAGCAGACTGCCAGACACATGTCCAGTCACATCCGTAGCGATGTGGTTCTACACCCAGCCCATGTCATGAGAAGACATGCACAATGCCGTATGTCACCTGCTCGGTACCTGGCCGGTGCTGTCCTGCCGCTGCTGGCCGGGGCTGCTGTCTCCTTGGTCCGCAGAGCGAGAGGAGCGAGGGCGAGCGGCGGCGGCGGGGACGAGCAGGGGAGCTGTCAGGAGAGCTGGTCACGTGACAAGAGGGGGGGGGCGGCGGCTGTCACCAGTGGAAGAGGCTGAGCCAGAGCGAGGGATTAGCAGACAGCTGGAGGGACTGCAACTCCCAGCGGAGCTAGGCATGCTAGGGGTTGTAGTTTCAGACCATTTATATTCTATCTAATTTTATCCTACCCTAATCTATTATTTATCTATCTGTCTATCTAATTGAATCTATCTATCTATCTTTCTATCTTTCTATCTATCTATCTATCTGATATCTATCTATCTATCTATCTATCTATCTAATTGAATCTATCTATCTATCCAGTATCTATCTATCCTTCTATCTATCTATCTATCTATCTATCTATCTATCTATCTAGCCCTTGATGCCTACTCTCCAGCCATGTGTATACAGATGCCATAGCAGATGTAGCCTGGCCTTCCCACCACCCTGTATGTGTAGTGAGATAGGGAATGGCTGCTGCATCACATCTGGGAAAGCTGGGTTACATGATGAGTCTGAAACCACTGACTGATCTGCACCTGTTATGGAACTACAACTCCAAGCATGCCCCCAATAGCCGGACAGTACCAGACCCTGGCTGTAGAAGACTGCAAATAACCTACCCAGTACGTTACTACATTTCAGTACATTCCCAATGCCAACCAATAAGCGCAACTACAATTCCCAGCATGCACTGACAACCTGTGGTCTTCAGGGTATGCTGGGATTTGTAGTTTCCCAACAGCTGGCTCTTCTTCACACCAGAGTGCAGAGCTGTGCAATAACAACTCACCGTCCTGCACCGTAACACAGGCGGGGAGGAAACGTGGCCGCGCTTCCCCCTAAAAAAACAACAAGTCGTACTTTGCTCCGGTCCTGCTAATGCGCGTCCCCGCGGTGGGCTGGGTTATGTGACCACTCCCCCTAGCGGCGGCGCGCTTTCTCGGTCCTGCTGCTGCTGCTGCTGCGGCTGGTGGTTACCATGGAGACAGGATCAGCAGCAGCCAGAACCTCCATCCCTCCCCCTACATACAGATCCTTTGTGTGAGGGATCTGTCTGAGGCGCCCACCCCGATGGGAGAGATTTTTTTTTTCTCCCAGGGTGTGATTGTGTGTGCCTCAAGCAGGAAACAGGCAGTGAATAATGTAAAAATAAATGGCAATTATAGAAGTTCCTCGTTGTAATTAGGTGTTAGAACCTATATTCATTATACATCCGCACTTATATGTCCTCCATTTCGTGGGGGGATGTAATGAGGTCCCTGAGGTTCTGTACAGAGCGAGGTGCAGGCAGTCCTTCCCAGTTCTGTCTGTGTGGGAATCTCATCCACTGTATTCCGAGCCAAAACGGAACCGGCACTGACAGGAGAATGTAGTTTGGGAAATGTCCTTTTTCTCTCCTCACGTTTGGCAGATGTGAATATAACCTTCGTGTGATGCAATGTGCGCCGCTCAAGGGTGCACCTAGCCTGTCTGATGCCTGAGGCAAAAACTGAAACGGCACCCCCCTTCCCCCCAAGCCAATTTCTTAACCTAACCTCTTACCACCAGCCCTACTGCTAAAGACATACTTGGAAAACATTACATACAGCACTATAAAACATGCAGGGTAATACAGCGCCCCATACCTCTTACATCCAGTGGTGTGTCCTCTGATGTAGACGTTTTCTAGCTTTATCTTCTCCATTCAGACCAGACCGCCATGATGATTTCTCTCAGCCATCTCCCGTCTCTGCAGAGTTTGACAAACATCTTAGTTTACTACTTTTCAATCCTCCTTCCCACCTTCTGAACATCCTGCCAACTCTAATACTGTGCCCACTGTGCTCCCCAATACTATAATGCAGAAACAGATAATCCCCCTGAAAATACTAGTACCACGCAGACCGTTCTCCTATAATAATTATTTGCACACAGTGCCCTAAAAAATAAGTGCTCCAACCAATGAGTGTCCCTGAAACTTATAGTGCCATAAACATATTATCCTCCAAAAATATTTGTGCTAAGCTGATACTGTGTCAGGGTCCTCCCAATGTAACAGTCCTCCCAAAAGTCCCACTGGTAAAAATGGTAATAATTATCTGCCAGAGTGCACTATGTGGTAACAGTGCACCCAGTAGTAATAATGTCCCTCATTTTGCCTCCAGAATAATAATGCCCCCATAGTGCCCCCAGTAGTAATAACGGCCCCTATAATACGCGCCTGTACAAAAAATACCCCCTTATAATGTGTGCAGTACAAAAAAAAGATCCCTTATAATGTTTGCCAGTAAAATAATTCCCCCTTGCAATACTCCATTATTACATGTGCCAGTACAAAAAATCCTTTTAGTGCCCCCTGTAGAACAAATGTCCTCATAGTGGCCACCTTAGAATGTGTGCCAGTACAAAAATGCTCCCTTACAATGTGCGGTAAGTACAAAAAAATGCCCCCTTATGTGCCAGTACTTATAATTAGAGAAGAGCGAATTTTTCAAAAGTTCGATTCGGTTGATTCGACGATTTTTACAAAAAAAAAAATCACCATACGTCACCACTAGAGATTAGCGAATTTGTTTGTTGGTAAAAGGTGAATTGCGTTATGGATTCCGTTACCACGGACTAACGTAATTCTATGACGGAATGCATAACGGAATGCCTCTAAAGGGAGTCCTCCCCTGCATAACGGAAACCGGACGGATCCATTATGCAGGCCATAGACTTCTACTATGACTGAATGAATAACGGAATGCCTCTAAAGGCATTCCGTTATGCATTCCGTCATAGAATTACATTATGGTCCGTGGTAACGGAATCCATAACGCAATTCACCTTTTACCAACAAACGAAGTGTGAAAGAATTTCAAAATATTAAATTCGCTCATCTTTAGTCACCACGCACCAGATTTCGGCCAAGATCTTCAATCAAGATGGCGGCTGGTGGCCCATCGCGAGCAAATGGAGGAGGTAAGAATGAATTTTTTAGTTTTTTATACTATTTCAGGTTAAATCGATTCGCTTACACGAAGCACGAGGAAATCCGGCTTAGAGGAGAATCAAATTTATCCTGAAATTCGGATCGAATGCCACTTCATGGGATTCGATTCGCTCATCTCTACTTATAATGTGTGTCATTGCAAAAAACTACCCCTTTTAGTGCCCCTAGTAGAACGAATATCCCGATAGTGGCCCCCTTATAATGTCTGCCAGTACATAAAAAATGCTCCTTTTTACAGCCACAATGTCCCCATGTGCTTTCTCCAGTTACAAAATAATGACCTCCCCCCTTTGTAGCACAACAGCATGTTCCCAAATAAAAATAATAAACTCAAATACTTACCTTCTGCTGTCAGCGATGCAGTGCACGACACAGACCTCTTCCGGTATGTGCCCTGAGCTCTATGCAGCGCGGCTTAGGCAGTGCGATAATGATGACACCAGCCTCTGATAGGCTACAGGAACTAGGACTAAAGCCTATTAGAGCAGTGTATCTTACTGGCCCACCGATTCCTCTAATTAGAGGAACCGGTGGGCCAGTAAGACATCACTCCCATGCCCCATCACAGCATTCAACTGTATTTCTGTCCTGAGGACATTGATGCAGGTGAATATGTAGAGATAAGCATTTCCACAATGGAAGCACTCCTTGCCCATGGACCTTCTGCTGCCCCCTTCTGTGCCCCTTCCTAAGGCAATCGCCTTATCTCGCCTCAATGGCGGCGCACCTTTGGTGCCAGCACAGACCAGTCCTCAGCTACCGGCGTCGTAATCATTTATTGTAGCTATGTTCTTGCACCAAGATCGTAAGGAAAATTAATGTGACATATATGCATAGGATCATTTCTATTGCTTTAGAAAACAATATTTTGCTCAAAGGGGTTGCCCATCTTTGGGGGGCCTTTTGGTCAGACCCTCTATGTAGCTGACCTGCAGAGGGAAGCATACTTACCTGGTTTCCATTCCCCTGCTGCCACGATCCAGTCCCTGCTGGTAAAACACCCTGTGTGTCACATGGCCGTAGCAGTCAATGGCCGGCCGTAGTGGTGACATGTTCCCAGTGATCATGTGACCCAGTAACATAATGCATGTCAAGAGAGCCCCAGAGGAGCCAGTGCCACAGTGGGCTACGTCAGGCCGCCACTCCCTGGGGTTCAGCGCAGTGAAAAGTTGACAATGTGAAGAAACCAGACAGAGATTATAGAACAAGGAATGTCTTTCATTAGTGACTGCAAAATATAGACAGCAGCACATTCAGGAATAGTTTGTACAAAGTACAATTTCTCTCCTCCCAGGTGATGGGGTATAGTGGCTGGCAATGCGTCAAAATAACACTCAGAAACTTGCTATATGACGTGGTCTCTCTCTGGATTTCCTTTCTTACAGCTGTAGTCTATCACATGTAGCTATAGGAGTCCACTGTATGACGCAGGCTTCCAGCTATGCTTGTCCTGAACTGCAGTGATGGTGTCTGAACGTGTTTCCCACCACTTTACAGGAGTCTTGATAGCTTGGATGCTTGGTCACACTGCTGACTAAAATACACTGTAGTTAACAAATCTTCCTTGGCCTAGGACCCCAGTCTCCTAGGTGAGCCCACTTCATGGTCCAAACGTCCTGAAGGAGTGGGACATGGAGCACATGTTCCCTCACTCTTCACTTTCCACATTCTCAGACTAGGGCCTTGTTCACATTTCCGTTCTTCACTGACGTGTGCTGTCCACATTTTCTGATGATGCTATTATGCTTTGAATAAAAGTCTCTTCATATCGTCAAGAAACTGAGTATTCTGACTCTGATTGTTGTGATAGCGTTCTATCCCTTGTGAGACCTCTATGCCTGGCCTGTATAAGCAGATATAATCACTGCGGACAATCCTTATCAGATAGCTGAACTCACCAATACCTTGTTCATCCACAAAGTTGCCTTATTCTGTACATCAGACAACAGGATACAGCAGAATGAATGGATCTCAGTATTGTGCGGTCCAAAGATGATACTTTCTTTAGCGTACCATGAAGAATACATGTGTCCCTGTTACATGTGGTCTATTAGCTGCATCCATGACACAGGAAGTGCTGTACTCCAGAAGAAGCGTGGAGCATTTAAAAAAAGGAAATGAGTCATAGATCTCAGGGATAAAGAGATGATCCCACAGCGCAAAAGACCAGGCTTTGTTGTCAAACAGGAACTTTTTTTTATTGTTATGGCAGGTGGTACAACGTGTTTCAGGGTAAAAAGAACCCCTTCATCAGGTACAGACTGCTTATAGTTAAAAGAACACTATACACATGTTTAAATATACAAAAAGACCGCCAAAACAGCCAAAATGGAGTGTAGGGGGAGGTGCTAATAGTGCCCACATGTCACTTTAATATACAAGACACATTTAAAAAAAACACATTAAAAAGTACATTTCTAATGAGTAATCATATAAAATATAGGGTGAAGGGAGTGAAAATATAAATAAAATATATAGGGATTGGAGCGATGGTCAGCTGGGGGAATGGTGCCGAGAACATCGCTGCACATATTGCGATCATGTGACTTAGAGCGGCGGTCACATGATCGCATGTTGCCCCAGTAACTGGATGCCGCAGGTACTGGCCCATTTAGAATGTATGGGCGGAAGGGAGGGAGCGTCGTGCGCTCATCTCCCTGGCAATGGGACGCCAGGAGAGTAGTATAGGCGGAAAGGAGATGGGGGCGTGTCTATCACACGGGGATGTAGCGATCCCGGGTGTCGTGTGTGGGCGAGAACAAGGGCTGGAATATGTTAGGTGGGGAGGGGGCCATGGGGGCATTTGTAGGCACTTACATCTGCAACTATGAGTACTGGACCAAGAATATAGTATTTTACCGTCGATACATTGACGATTTAATTTTTATATGGGATGCATTGATGAGTTTACAAAAAAATTCAACAACAACGACTGGGATATAACACTCTCAGGAACCCATAATACTGTTACTGCCGAATATCTTGACCTAAAATTGAATACTGTGAGCGGAAGAATTACCACTCGTATTTTCTTTAAAAAAGTGGATTGTAACAGTTAGTTGGATTTTTCCAGCGGCTATTACAAGTAGTGGAAAATTAATATTCCTTTCAGTCAATTTAAGTGAGTTAGACGAAACTGCTCTGAAGATAGGGATTTCATCACCCAAAGCAAAATTATCCGCACCAGGTTTTTAAAAAAAGGCTTCCCCCCTGGACGGATAGAGGCAGCTTTCAACAGAGCCAACGTACTCACACAAGAAGACTGTTTACCAAAAGAAAGGAATGTAACCACCAAGAAGGACGCCCCTGAGGAACAACACAGCACTAATTTCATTACTACGTTCAATAGCAATCACAAAATAATCAAAGAAGTTCTTTTAAAACATTGGTTTATTCTGAAACGGGACCCCGTCTTGAACAAAATTCTGCCGGGAAAACCCTGTCTCACATTCAGAAGAGCCCAAACTTTAAAAAATATACTGGCATCCAGTAAACTCAAACAACCTTTAGGTCAAGGCACACACCCAAGTGACACTATACCAGCAGGGAGCTCCAAATGTGACCAGCCAAATTGCCTTTGCTGCAAATGTATTAAGACTGTAACTTTGTTCCATAGCCCTAACGGTGAAACCTTTCCTATTAAAGAACATCTGAATTGTGGTTCCACAAATATCATCTATTTGCTCGAGTGCCCATGCAGCCTCCAATATATAGGATGAACAATCCAGACTCTCCGGAACAGACTCAATAAGCATAGATCCAACGTCAAAAAGAAATTCTTACAACATAGCATTTTAAAACACGCTACGGATCACCACCAGGGCTCATTTTTGGGGTTTACCATCACCCCATTTGGGAGAATCAAACCCGACGGTTACAATACCATCTAAATATTGCGGAAACGAGAAATGTTTTGTATCTATAAGTTGAACTATTTGAACCCACGTGGCTTAAATGAGGTTTTTGAGGTTAACCTTTAGACTCATGCCCTGATTCCTTGGGCACACACTAATAACCCCCGAGTTTGGACTCCAACTAGGACCCTCACCTATCCATGTTACCCAACCAGCAACCGTTAAGCTGTCCCTAAGATAAATCCATTTGGCTTTCACATCCATACTGATCTCCTCTAACTTTTATCCATATGACACATCATATAATCTCCTGGGTACTAGCACTTACGTATATACGGCGTCCAGTTACTGCGGCGTCCAGTTACTGGGGCAACATATGATCACATGAACGCCGCTCTAGGTCACATATATCGCAATATATGCAGCGATGTTCTCGGCACCATTACCCCAGCCAACCATCTTATCTAACCAATCCCTATACCAATCCCTATATATTTTGGGTATAGAGCTGAGGACATGGGCTGCTAGATGGCCGCTAGCACATCCACAATATCCAGTCCCCATAGCTCTATGTGCTTTTATTGTGTCCAAAAAACGATTTTATAGATATGTAAATGAGGCAAATAAGAAGCCCAAGGAACTGTTACTAACGTTTCCGGAGCCCAGCCACGCCCACTGTGAAGGAGCCCAGCACCGCCCCGCATCCTGCGAATCTCCTCCTTGCTCCCCGACGTCACAAAGCTAGAGCGCCGTAATCTCGCAATGCGCGAGCTAGCTCAGGCGCAGTGTCGGCATAGTGTTCCTTCCCTGTGCTGGCATCAGCCTCAGGGAGCGAACTGCGCATGTGTTATCTTGCGCATCGTGAGATTACGGCGCTCTAGCTTTGTGATGTCGGGGAGCAAGGAGGAGATTCTTAGGATACGGGGCGGTGCTGGTCTCCTTCACAGTGGGCATGGCTAAGTCAGAGAACGCTGGACTCATCTCTCAAGCATGGAGGAGACAGGACTCATATAAGGTTCATTTACATATCTATAAAATCTTTTTTTTTTACACAATAAAAGCACACAGAGCTATGGGGACTGGATATTGTGGATGTGCTAGCGGCCATCTAGCAACCCATGTCCTCAGCTCTATACCCAAAATACAGGTGACAGGTTCCCTTTAAAGTGACATGTGGACACTGTTAGCACCTCCCCCTGCACTACATTTTGTGTGTTTTGGGGGTCTTTTTGTATATTTAAACATGTGTATAGTGTTCTTTTAACTATAAGCAGTCGGTACCTGATGAAGGGGTTCCTTTTACCCCGAAACGCGTTGTACCACCTGCTATAACAATAAAAAAAAGTTTCTGTTTGACAACAAAGGCTGGTCTTTTGCACCATGGGATAATCTCTTTATCCTTTGAAATTATTTACCTCCTGGGTGACGCCAGGCATCCCAACGTGGAAGCAATCATACCCCTGGCTGCATGGCCATCCGACCTTTGGGTCTCACCACCCCTGACAAAGCCTACATTAGCGTTGTGCCTATTATTTGCACAAGCTGACAAGGTAAGCCTCCATTTCGGAGTCATCAACATATTACCTGCCTGATGCTATTACCCTATGGCGCACCTGTTTCGTTTTTCTTAGAAAAACACTGCCTGTTACACTGATAGATCTCAGGGAGGGAACATGGAAAAACAAGCACATTACCAAAAAAAGGCCACTAGATGGCAGCATGTAACTAACCATAGAAATATCCATAGAAAATGGTACAAAAGAATAAACTATATAAATTCCCATGTACATTAATGTAAATATTAACTGTGTAACAGCATACTCCCCGTCTGGCATTGTAAATGTAACTATTTATACCATAACGGTAGTAATACAAATGCAAAAAAAAAACAACAGTTCAATTTGCTTTGATGTCTGAAGACCTGAAAGACATAAAAGAGAACATGCATATAATGCAACAACTATAATGTAAGGCTTCAAGTTGTATCACTTAAAGTTCAAGACACTTCCTTCTTTAAGTGACAGGTAGGATACAGCAGCATACGCAAGCAAGTTCATTCTCCAAAGGGCAAGAGCAGAATAAGTTCTGTGATAGGTCTGATAAAAGTCTTTACAGTCCCTTGTCTTGCAACTTTCATCTCCACCTTGCGTACTTTACTGTCATCACTAGGAATGCTCTTTACAATAAGTCCCATAGGCCACTCGATTCTTTCGGCTTGCTGGTCCTTGAGCAACGAGATCTCCAACTTGTATGTTAGGGTTCAGGTGTTGCCATTTCGTGCGTCCTTGCAGAGTAGTAATATACTCCATCTTCCAACGATTCCAGAAGCAGTTGGCAAGGTGTTGTACTCGCTTCCACTGGTCATAGCACAGATTTCCTGCTTTAAAGTTTCCAGGTGGAACAGGAACACACCTGAGCTTCTGGGTAAGCAGGGTAGCTGGGGTAAGGATAGCATAGAGTCCAGTATTTTACGTGTGATCCCTATCATTCTCTACCGTGAGCCACCCATGTGGGAAGAATGAGGAGGATTGAAAATCCATGTACAGCCTTTTTCAGCTAAAAGGTCTTGGATTGGCCTAGAGTTGAGCTGTAACTCTCGACAGGCTCCAGCGAAGTTAGTTCCACAGTCAAACCTTAGTATCCTCTGATGGCAAGAAATCGTCTTAGAGCCTTAATGAAGCTTGAGGCATCCATAGATTCTATTACAATGTGTACTGCACGCACACTCATGCAAATGAACAGCACTGCCCATCGTTTGCTATTTGCTTGGCCACCTCGAGTTCTGCGGGCTGCTACCATTAATGGTCCAAAGACATCCAGACCGACTTGAGTGAAAGGTGGGTCAGTACTTAACCTGTCAGCTGGCAAATCTGACATTTGCTGTTGCTGATGTTTACCTCTTAGTTTACAGCACTGAACAAAGCTGTGCAGTGTAGCTGTAATCTGTCTTTTTGCTCCTATAATCCAAAGGCCTGCAGCTCTTAGGGCACCCTCTGTGAATTGTCTACCTTGGTGCTTAACCCCTTCATGGTAGTGCCGTGTGAGAAGAGTTAGGATATGATGGCGAGCAGGTATAATGAGAGGATTCTGTTCTTGCTCTCCCAACTCAGCCTTGTTTAAACATCCACCAACCCTTAACATGCCATCATTGTCAATGAATGGGTTCAGATTAGCAATTGGACTGTTTTTTGGAATGTCCCTCTGTGACAACTACCCGCCAATCCCGTCATACTATGCCACAGTTGCCATACAGGTCTCGTCTACTAGAGACTTCTATAGGTGAATCCACTGTGAGCACAGTAGACGTTTAAGATTGGTTGGTGTGCCCATACATTATACAATTGCGATTGTATGTACAATCTGTAAAATAAAATGATCGATTTCACGTGGGAAACCAACTTAATTTGCTGACACCACTCTTATTTGATAAAGATGCCCCTAATCAGGGCCGATCACGTTTGCTCTGCTCCAAATTAATAGTAACCCAAGGGTTTTACGTGCACGGAAGAAAACTGTGACACACACTGGGGTCAAAGCAAATTCTTGAACTATGTAAATATCTAACTACAGGCGCCATCTTGTAATGGAGTTCTCTAACAGCAGAAAAAGCATATATGACTTAGCAAGGAGGCATGTTTTCTTGGGTAGGATTGAACCTTTGTGCTCTGGAGAAGATAAGGTGTTGTCTGAGAGCTAAAGTACAGTCAGGTCCATAAATATTCGGACATCAACACAATTCTAACATTTTTGGCTCTATACACCAACACAATGGATTTGAAATGAAACAAACAGGATGTGCTTTAACTGCAGACTGAGCTTTAATTTGAGGGTATTTACATCCAGATCAGGTGAACGGTGTAGGAATTACAACAGTTTGCATATGTGCCTCCCACTTGTTAAGGACCAAAAGTAATGGGTAGAGATGGCCTTGCGGTTCGCCCGGCGGTCGTTTCGCGGCGAACTTTGCGTGTTCGCGATTCGCCGAACATATGGAGAAATTCGCGCCCGCCATATTCTTTTACATTATGAAGAACTTTGACCCATGACACATCCATCAGGTACTACAGGAAAGTCAATTGAGACATTTCAGCACATGGACACACCTTATAAATAAACCTGATCTGGCCGCCATTTTACATTCAGTGTTTTGCCAGTGTAGGGAGAGGTTGCTGTGTGGAGCAGCGACAGGCTGTTAGGGACACGAAACGCTAACTAATACGGCCACAAAAGTCATTTTAAGGACTAGTATAGGTGTGCTATCTATATGTGTGATACACAGAGGGGTGCGATATACTTATAATATATTTTTATAATGAGTCAAAAACACATAGATCTATATAGTGATCACCTGGAAGTCAGGGGCTTACTAGGGTAATTTTTATATAGGGTAAGGTTCCAGACGGGGTCGCTCTTATCAGGGCAGGTGTCTGTGGTTAGGCTATCAGGGCCAGAATAGTGCATTCACACGTCCGCAAAATGGGTCCGCATCCATTCCGCAATTTTGCGGAATGGGTGCAGACCCATTCATTTTCAATGGGGCCGGAATGTGCTGTCCGCATCCGCATTTGCGGATCCGCACTTCAGCATCTGTGCTTCCGTTTCCGCAAAAAAATAGAACATGTCCTATTTTTGTCCGCAATTGCAGACAAGATTAGTCATTTTCTATTATAGTGCCGGTGATGTGCGGTCCACAAATTGCAGAATGCACATTGCCGGTGTCCGTGTTTTGCGGATCCGCAAAACACTGACGGACGTGTGAATGGACCCTCATAGTAAAATTATTAAAGGTTACGTTTTATCTTTATGTATATTCTAATGGATTGCCTTCCTTGTACAATGTTATAATATACTTTCTATGTTAGAAAGTATATTATAGTGCATTTGTACTGTGCGGCAGTTGTGTGCGGTTCTGCTGCGATACTGCAGGTATATAGAGGGAAAAGCGTTATTGGAACAAATAATTTCTACTGGTGTGATATACCAGTCGCCCCCAAAAAAACAGATTGAAGCGGGGTGTTATATACCAATATACTTTCTTTATAGTGCATTTGAGTACTGTATAGTGCATTTGCGCATGCGCGTACGCGAAAATTATATTGCCGATATTTCGCATTGAAAAAAATAATGAATGGAGTTCGCAAATTCGAATAATACATCTGGTATGTCACTGTCCATGTTGTGGGACTATTTGTGCACTTCTAGTAATTATTTCTTGGCTGCAAATATGAGCTGAAGGTTTTTCATTGCCATTAAAATAAATGGGACCCGCCGCGAACTTGCGGTTCGCGAACATTTGATCGCGTTCGCGAACCGTCCCGGCAGATGTTCGTCCATCACTAGTAATGGGGCAGAATAATAATCATAAATCAAACTTTCACTTTTTAATACTTGGTTGCAAATCCTTTGCAGTCAATTACAGCCTGAAGTCTGGAACGCATAGACATCACCAGATGCTGGGTTTCATCCCTGGTGATGCTCTGCCAGGCATATACTGCAACTGTCTTCAGTTCCTGCTTGTTCTTGGTGCATTTTCCCTTCAGTTTTATCTTCAGCAAGTGAAATGCATGCTCAATTGGATTCAGGTCAGGGATTGACTTGGCTATTGCATAACATTCCACTTCTTTCACTTAAAAAACTCTTTGGTTGCTTTTGCAATATGCTTTGGGTCATTGTCCATCTGCACTGTGAAGTGCCGTCCAATGAGTTCTGAAGCATTTGGTTGAATATGAGCAGATAATATTGCCCGAAACACTTTAGAATTCATTCTGCTGCTTTTGTCAGCAGTCACATCATCAATAAATACAAGAAAACCAGTTCCATTGACAGCCAAACATGCCCACGCCATGACACTACCACCACCATGCTTCACTGATGAGGTGGTATGCTTAGGATCATGAGCAGTTCCTTTCCTTCTCCATACTCTTCTCTTCCCATCACTCTGGTACAAGTTGATCTTGGTCTCATCTGTCCATAGGATGTTGTTCCAGAACTGTGAAGGCTTTTTTAGATGTCGTTTGGCAAACTCTAATCTGGCCTTCCTATTTTTGAGGCTCACCAATGGTTTACATCTTGTGGTGAACCCTCTGTATTCACTCTGGTGAAGTCTTCTCTTGATTGTTGACTTTGACACACATACACCTACCTCCTGGAGAGTATTCTTGATCTGGCCAACTGTTGTGAAGGGTGTTTTCTTCACCAGGGAAAGAATTCTTCGGTCATCCACCACAGTTGTTTTCCGTGGTCTTCAGAATTTTTTTGGTGTTGCTGAGTTCACCAGTGCATTCTTTCTTTTTAAGAATGTTCCAAACAGTTGTTTTGGCCAGGCCTAATGTTTTTGCTATCTCTCTGATGTTTTTTTTTTTCAGCCTAATGATGGCTTCCTTTACTGATAGTGACAGCTCTTTGGATCTCATCTTGAGAGTTGACAGCAACAGATTCCAAATGCAAATAGCACACTTGAAATTAACTCTGGACTTTTTATCTGCTCATTGTAATTGGGATAATGAGGGAATAACACACACCTGTCCATGGAACAGCTGAGAAGCCAATTGTCCCATTACTTTTAGTCCCTTAACAAGTGGGAGGCACGTATGCAAACTGTTGTAATTCCTACACCGTTCACCTGATTTTGATGTAAAAACCCTGAAATTCAAGCTGACAGTCTGCAGTTAAAGCACATCTTGCTCTTTTCATTTTAAATCCATTTTGGTGGTGTATAGAGCCAAAAATGTTAGAATTGTGTCGATGTCCCAATATTTTTTTTTTTTTTTATAAAGACTTTATTATTTTCTGAACCAAATATACAGATTTCCATATCAAGCAGTTCAAGTCTACAGAAATACTTTACACAGATTAGTACACTTGATCCTTTTTAACCCACCCCTCCCCTTTTTAATCCACTGCTGCTGGATCCGCCCGTATTTTGATATCTACCTTAATTTCTGTTTCAAAAAAATTCCCACTATAAGGGGTCTTGGGAACATGGAGCGAAGAAAAGAACCTGCCCTCTCAAAGTATCGTCACTCGGTCTCCTTGCTACTCTTCTATAAGCCTCAATAGTGTCTAGCCGGGCCCTCCATTCGCAAAAGCTTGGACTATCAAAGCCCTTGCGACCATGAAGCCTTCCATACTGACTCGTAGTTGGTGGGGGGGTCAACTCAGAACGGGGAAAAAGACCCAGTATTGCCTGCGTAAAGCTTCGGTTCAGTTTTATCTTGTATCTTTTGTATAATTCCTCATAAATACTAGTCCAGAACCCACTCACTTCTGGACAGTTCCATAGTAAGTGACCCAAATCAGCATTTTCTGATGAACATTTCCAACACAAGTCCCTCCTTTCCTTATATATTTTGGCGAGGAAGGCGGGGGAGTAGTATAGGCGATGTACAATCTTGAACTGAATCAATCTATATTTCTAAAAGATCGATACTTTTTTTATATTTTGATATACTGTATCCCATTCCAAGATGCCCCCATCGCCCAGTTCAGCTTCCCAGCCTCCGTCACTTTTAAATATGGTTATTTCCCCCAGACAGTCCTGAAATCTATGATATATTTGAGAGAGTGTGAGTTGGGTGTCCTTAAATCTGAAACAGTAATCCAAAAAAGAACTAGTCCCAATGGCCAATAGACTTTTATCCTGAGTGCTGGTATATACATGACTAATTTGTGTGTACCTATATCTATCTAAGAGAGTTGGTGTACCTTTTATTAATTCATCTAAGGAAATAATATTACCGTGTGATATTATATGAGTTAAGCGGTTAATTCCGCGTGAATTCCAGTATTTATAATCTACAATTGACTTAAATTCCTTTAAATTATGATTGTGCCAAAGTGGGGTAAAGTGAGTAGGGCTTGTTACACCCAATATTTTTTTTTTATCTTGTTCCAAACCCTATTTAATGTATCACTAATCAAACAGTGTTTTTTCGGATGGCCAGTCTCCAAAATAGAAAAAATATGCCAATATGGCCCCTGAAAGTCCCTTGAGAGAATACTTAATAGCAAAGCGGCCTGGTGATCCGCCGCCCCCCCCAAACACCACTTTATCTGTGCTGTGATATAGTATCCCTGGAGGAATGGAAGGGAAAGGCCACCCCTTCTCTCTGATAGACAGAGATATTTTAACTTAATCCTAACCCTTCCCCTCCCCCAGATTAACTCATTCAACAGTTTATCCAATAACCCAATAAAAGGAATCATCAATCCATATCGGGCATGCTGTCAGAGGATATAGTGCAATGGGGAGGACCACCATCCTGACCCGTGCAATCCTTTCCTCCTGTGACAGGGGCAACTTCTGCCAAGTCCGGATCTTCTCCCTGATTGTCACGAGGGTATCTAGAGCCACATCTGACTCCGTTATACCCGGGGTCAGGAGGTCGCAGCGGGTGGCTGCGCGCTCTATATCTAAAGATCACGTTGTTTCTTAGTGATTGTTTTCTGTGTTTGCCTTGCTATCCTTTTTGTCTCAATCAGGGATCCGTAGCTTCTCCTCCTCAGCTGTTTCTTGTCTGCCACTCCCAACCTCCTTATATTCTCCCCTCACTCTTCTCTAGTTGCCAGTTATAGAGCTTCCTGCCTGGACATCTATACTGACCCACTGGAGTTGTGAATCCTGGTTGTCGTTCCAGAGTGCTACCCTCCGGATCCCTGTTGGGCTTCTTGTTGTCTCCTGTTGTCGCCCACCGGGGATTATATGTTGAGTTTGTATTGTCTGTCCTTCCCTTGGTGTTTTCCTTTAGAGCTAGTGGTGCGGGTTTAGTGTTCCCACCGCCCTGTTCACTATCTAGGGCTCAGCTTAGGGAAAGCCAGGGCTTTAGGCACGTGATCGGCGTACGGGTGAGGAACCCGTCTAGGGACGTCAGGGCAGCCAGGTGCCAGCCGCTAGGTGAGTCAGGGGTCACCACCTTCCCTCTCACTTGGTCAGGGCCTTCCTTGTTCCCTCCCTCTGTGTCACGTATGTGATAGTCACGCCGACCGTGATACTGATCTTATTAATCATAGGAATTATGTTTAAGGAATTATATCAGGACAGATCCGCGCTTATGCTAATACCCAGATATCGAATGGAGTCAGTTGGTCCAAGTAACTTAATACCTAAGGGGCTGTCAGGGGGTGCTCGGACAAGGGGGAGAAGTTCAGATTTATCCCAGTTTACTTTATACCCTGATAACTCCCCATATTCTTTCAAGATATTCATAACAGGTGTAACAGCTTTCCATCCCTGCCTCAGAAATACAAGGATGTCGTCCGCGTACAAACTGATCTTGTCTTCCTCTCCTCTCCCTCCAAATCCTACGATCTGATTAGATTGACGGATTTTACAAGCGAGAGGTTCCAAAGCCAGGGCAAATATCAAAGGTGAGAGGGGACAACCCTGCCGTATACCTCGCTGTAGGGGGAACTGTTGCGAGTCAATCCCATTTATCTTAACCCTGGCCGTGGAGTCAGAATAAAGCAATTGTATCCATTTGATAAAATGTTCTCCCAAATTCATTCCATCCAAAGTTCCCCACAGGAAGGGCCACTCCACCCTGTCAAAGGCCTTCTCGGCATCCAGAGACAGGATGGAGCGGTCCTCCCCCTCCCCAACATACACATTAAGAAAGGCCCTACGGATATTAGATTGTATATCTCATTTTGGGATAAAGCCCGTCTGATCCGGGTGGATCAGGCGGTGAGCGACCCCCCTCAACCTGTTTGCAAGCACTTTCGCTAGTATCTTGTAGTCGGTGTTGAGTAATGAAATTGGGCGATATGCCCCCACCTCTGTCTTATCTTTATCTTTCTTCAAAATTAAGGAAATGGAAGCCTCCCTCAAGGAGGGGGGGAGTAAACCACTCCTCCAAGATTCATTAAACATCTGAAGAAGAAGGGGCAGTACCGTTTTGCGATATGCTCTATAAAATTTATAGGGTATACCATCCCTGCCCGGAGCCGTATTGCTTTTCATACTGTCGACGGCTTTCTCCACCTCATCAAGAGTAAATGGCAAATTTAGTTTGGCGCTATCTTGATCAGAAAGGCAGTTTTATTTGCTTTATTGGGATTTGGATCTTTTGATTAGCGATTACGGATGCCAGCATTCTACCTGTTTTGCCTTTCTCAAAAGAATCTTGTTGTCCAGCAAAAAAGCGTCTGTGCTGCTCCTTTTCATAAAGAAAAGTCTGGTATTTCCTCTTTGCTTCCATTAGTAATGATCGAATATTATTCTCATTTTGTTTGGCCAGATCCGCCTCAAGAGCCCCAACCCTCTCTACCAATTCCTTTTCAGGGTTAGCATACTCTGCCCTTTTCTGCCTAATCTTCATACTATATACCCCTCTTATCATGGCCTTCAGGGAGTCCCACACGTAGTGTATGTGTGTAGATCCATAATTTAGTGCCCAGAATTCTAAGATATCTTTCCCAATCCTTTCTTGGTCACCAACCACCTTTATCCAATGTGGGTTTAACCTAAAAGATTTTCTCCCTACTGAAGATAGAGAGTCAGCCCTCGAAAATAACATTGGAGTGTAATCGGATATACCATGTGGTTCGTACTTCATTTTTTGAGTCAGTTCCAGGAATTCTGAACTTGCTAGAAATAAATCTATCCTAGACATGGCTTTGCAAGATCTACTAAAACAAGAGAAGGCCATTTTTTTCCCATACAGAAACTGCCACACATCTATAAGGCCCATCTCCTGGCAGATCCTGCTAAGAGTCGTGGGCTGCTCGTTGATACTCCCCCTTCCGCTATGCTCGGATACCCTGTCCTTATTATCCATGACGGAGTTAAATCTCCCGACACTAATATAGGGCATGGATCCCACTTACACACATACACATACTCTGCAAGTTTCCTCAACACTTCCGAGGAAAAGGGGGGAGGAATATACAGTACAGACCAAAAGTTTGGACACACCTTCTCATTCAAAGAGTTTTCTTTATTTTCATGACTATGAAAATTGTAGATTCACACTGAAGGCATCAAAACTATGTATTAACACATGTGGAATTATATACATAACAAACAAGTGTGAAACAACTGAAAATATGTCATATTCTAGGTTCTTCAAAGTAGCCACCTTTTGCTTTGATTACTGCTTTGCACACTCTTGGCATTCTCTTGATGAGCTTCAAGAGGTAGTCCCCTGAAATGGTTTTCACTTCCAGGTGTGCCCTGTCAGGTTTAATAAGTGGGATTTCTTGCCTTATAAATGGGGTTGGGACCATCAGTTGCGTTGAGGAGAAGTCAGGTGGATACACAGCTGATAGTCCTACTGAATAGACTGTTAGAATTTGTATTATGGCAAGAAAAAAGCAGCTAAGTAAAGAAAAACGAGTGGCCATCATTACTTTAAGAAATGAAGGTCAGTCAGTCAGCCGAAAAATTGGGAAAACTTTGAAAGTAAGGGCTATTTGACCATGAAGGAGAGTGATGGGGTGCTGCGCCAAATGACCTGGCCTCCACAGTCACCGGACCTGAACCCAATCGAGATGGTTTGGGGAGAGCTGGACTGCAGAGTGAAGGCAAAAGGGCCAACAAGTGCTAAGCATCTCTGGGAACTCCTTCATGACTGTTGGAAGACCATTTCAGGGGACTACCTCTTGAAGCTCATCAAGAGAATGCCAAGAGTGTACAAAGCAGTAATCAAAGCAAAAGGTGGCTACTTTGAAGAACCTAGAATATGACATATTTTCAGTTGTTTCACACTTGTTTGTTATGTATATAATTCCACATGTGTTAATTCATAGTTTTGATGCCTTCATAGTCATGAAAATAAAGAAAACTCTTTGAATGAGAAGGTGTGTCCAAACTTTTGGTCTGTACTGTATGTGTATGCCCTATACTACAGCGTTACCATTTCCCTGTTGCTGTCTGTTCTGTTCTTGCTGAGTTAGGCAAAGCTCTGTGTATGCTTTACACTACAGCGTTACAATTTACCTGCTGCAGTCTGACCTGCTCCTGTTGAGTTTGGTCTAGCTAGGTGTAGGCTTTATACTATACGGTTAACAATTATCTGCTGCTGCTGTTTCTCCTGATCCTGCTGAGGACTACCAGCATGGACCACTTATTCGCCCTTGGACTTTATTAACTATCGAGTATTAGAATTCTCTTAAACTGTTGTGCATGCTTAATTTTTTTGCGAATGTGCTCTGTTCATCATAGATTGCCAATATTTAGATATATTTATATATTAAGATTCGTTTGAATAAAATATAATCATGTGGCGTTACGCTTCATTCACCAAAAAAAGTTTTTTTTATTTATTTAATTTCATATGTTATAATTTTGCTTTACTTGGGTTTTGGGCGGCCCTAGTGGTGGTTTTTACTAAAATTAGGTGGGGACCGCATGTGGGCTTCACTTGTCAAAAGGTCTTGTGCAGTTAACATTCTACAGGACTGATTGAGGACTAGTGTTGAGCACGAATATTCGAATAACGAATTTTAATCGCGAATATCGGCACTTCGAGAATATTTTGAATATAGTGCTATATATTCGTTTTTTAGAATATTCGTCATTTTTTTCCATCTGAGCACATGATTCCTCCCTGCTTCTTGCTTGTGTGCCAATGACGTAATTGGCCCACAAGCAAGAAGCAGGGAGGAATCATGTGTTCACTTCAGATGGAAAGAAATGACGAATATTCTAAAAAACAAATATATAGCACTATATTGAATATAGTGCTATATATTTGTTTTTTAGAACATTAGTCTTTTTTTCCATCTGAAGTCATGAATCATGACTTCAGATGGAAAAAAAGACGAATATTCTAAAAAACAAATATATAGCATTATATTGAATATAGTGCTATATATTCGTTTTTTAGAATAATCTGCATTTTTTTCCTTCTGAAGTCATGATTCCTCCTCCTCTTAAGTTGCTTCTGGACAAATGACTCATTGGCTCACAAGCAAGAAGCAAGGAGGAATCATGTGTTCATATGGAAAAAATTTGTGCTATATATTCGTTTTTGACCCACGCCTGTATTGAGCGCGCAATATTCGCATATTACGCAATCATTACCTTGCTGATTTTTGCGTAAAAAATATAATTATGTAGGATATAACGAATATACAAATTTGCGAATATATGACGAATATTCTACAAAATATTTGCGAAATATCACGAATTTGAATATGACCCCTGCCGCTCATCACTATTGAGGACCCTAATTAAATTTGATTATTTTCTTGTTTGTTTTAATCAGGATATAGGTTCGAACATGGTGTTCTCTGTCGTCCTGAACAGGATGCCTGACTTCCATGTTGACCTCTCCACATGGTTGGGTGTGACTGGCGTTCTACTCATCCGTGTGGTAATCCTGTTTGGGCAATGGAGCGTTATTGCCACATGTATATATCTATATATACACATTTTTATTTGATGCTAATTCTTGACAACTATGTAATGATAATGTGCACATACGATTTTTATAGAATCAAAGCTTTTCACTTTACAATATAAAAAGCTGTATATATAATATTATTGCAGCCATGTCACCATTTTGGGAGTTATTCTTATCATTTCCAAGGTTTGCTATCATGTGACCGCATAGACTGGATGCGTTTGTGGCTCAGCTTGCGTTCACTTTCTGGTGCGAACACGCGATCTGTTATCATTTGAACGCCCTTTCTATGGACACTTGCGCCCTGTGTGTGTTACTCCTTCGATGCGATCACGTTATTGCATCACATTTTTCTTTATGTAATGTGCAAGCAATGCGCCAACCTGCGCAGTTAACCAAAGGCGACGCTATATTGGATCCATGCTGGTTAGTTCTTGGCCCCCTCCATTATGTTTTTAATCAGTACACCTGATATTTTAATGACAAAATAGCTTTTTTATATATTGTTTTAATATTTTAATTTGATGAAGTAAGCAGATAATATGAATTCACATATGTTAATGGAGGTTATTAATCTCTCCACAGTAAGGATACTTGTCACAGTCACTATCTCTGGCTGTGACTTTCCGTCCTTGCTCGTTCGGCGCTCCTCGCTGAAGTTTTGTTTCTGTGTGTTATTTGTAGTTCTGTATGGGTTAACTCCCCTGTGTTCCTATTAGGAGTTAATCCTCTGTCTGCTCCATGGGTGTGGCTTCTCTGCTGCACCCATGGAACCTGTATATAAGGCCTCATGCACACGACCGTATTTTTTTGCGGTCCGCAAAACGAGGTTCCGTTTTCCCGTGATCCGTGACCGTTTTTTCGTCCATGGGTCTTCCTTGATTTTTGGAGGATCCACGGACATGAAAAAAAAGTCGTTTTGGTGTCCGCCTGGCCGTGCGGAGCCAAACGGATCCGTCCTGAATTACAATGCAAGTCAATGGGGACGGATCCGTTTGACGTTGACACAATATGGTGCCATTTCAAACGGATCCGTCCCCATTGACTTTCAATGTAAAGTCTGGAGTCCCTTTTATACCATCAGATCGGAGTTTTCTCCAATCCGATGGTATATATTATAACTTGAAGCGTCCCCATCACCATGGGAACGCCTCTATGTTAGAATATACTGTCGGATATGAGTTAGATCGTGAAACCTCATTTCCGACAGTATATTCTAACACAGAGGCGTTCCCATGGTGATGGGGACGCTTCTATTTGGAATATACTACAAACTGTGTACATGACTGCCCCCTGCTGCCTAGCAGCATCCGATCTCTTACAGGGGGCCGTGATCAGCACAATTAACCCCTCAGGTGCCGCACTTGAAGGGGTTAATTGTACTATTATATCCCCCTGTAAGAGATCAGGGCTGCCAGGCAGCAGGGGGCAGACCCCCCTCCCTCCCCAGTTTGAATATCATTGGTGGCCAGTGCGGCCCCCCCCCCCCCTTCCTCCCTCTATTGTAATAATTCGTTGGTGGCACAGTGTGCGCCCCCCCCCCTTCCTCCCTCTATTGTAATAAATCGTTGGTGGCACAGTGTGCGCCCCCCCCCCCCCTTCCTCCCTCTATTGTAATAAATCGTTGGTGGCACAGTGTGCGCCCCCCATCGGCCCCCCCTCCCTCTATAGCATTAACAACATTGGTGGCCAGTGTGCGGCCTCCCATCTCCCCCCCCCCCCCCCGATCATTGGTGGCAGCGGGTTACTAGCAATAGTACAATAGTAAAAGATTCATACTTACCTGGGAGCTGCGATGTCTGTGTCCGGCCGGGAGCTCCTCCTACTGGTAAGTGACAGTTCATTTAGGAATGCGCCGCACAGACCTGTCACTTACCAGTAGGTGGAGCTCCCGGCCGGACACGAACATCGCATCAGCAGCCAGCAGCAGGTAAGTATGAATCTTCTACTATTGTACTATTGCTAAGTAAGCATGGCAACCAGGACTGTAGTAGCGTCCTGGTTGCCATGGTTACCGATCGGAGCCCCAGCGATTAAACTGGGACTCCGATCGGAACTCCGCTGCCACCAATGATGGGGGGAGATGGGAGGCCGCACACTGGCCACCAATGTTGTTAATGCTATAGAGGGAGGGGGGGCCGATGGGGGGCGCACACTGTGCCACCAACGAATTATTACAATAGAGGGAGGGAGGGGGGGCGCACACTGTGCCACCAACAAATTATTACAATAGAGGGGGGGGGGGCCGCACTGGCCACCAATGATATTCAAACTGGGGAGGGGGGGGTCTGCCCCCTGCTGCCTGGCAGCCCTGATCTCTTACAGGGGGATATGATAGTACAATTAACCCTTTCAGGTGCCGCACCTGAAGGGGTTAATTGTGCTGATCACGGCCCCCTGTAAGAGATCGGGTGCTGCCAGGCAGCAGGGGGAAGTCTTGTACACAGTTTGTAGTGTATTCTAACTAGAAGCGTCCCCATCACCATGGGAACGCTTCTGTGTTAGAATATACTGTCGGATCTGAGTTTTCACGAAGTGAAAACTTAGATCTGAAAAAGCTTTTATGCAGACGGATCTTTGGATCCGTCTGTATGAAAGTAACCTACGGCCACGGATCATGGACACGGATGCCAATCTTGTGTGCATCCATGTTCTTTCACGGACCCATTGACTTGAATGGGTCCGTGAACCGTTGTCCGTCAAAAAAATAGGACAGGTCATATATTTTTTTGACGGACAGGATACACGGATCACGATCTCGGCTGCAAAACGGTGCATTTTCCGATTTTTCCACGGACCCATTGAAAGTCAATGGGTCCGCGAAAAAAAACGGAAAACGGCACAACGGCCACGGATGCACACAACGGTCGTGTGCATGAGGCCTAAGGCTGAGGTTTCCTCAGTTCTGGGTCAGCTCTCCTGGTGTGTGTTGTCCTGTCCTGCTCCTGGTTAGTACTCTCTCTCTCCCATGCTGCTGACCCATGGGATCCGTGTCTGTCTGTCTATGCTCTGTGGGTTTC
The DNA here is from genome assembly GCF_905171765.1 of Bufo bufo. Classification (NCBI taxonomy): domain Eukaryota; kingdom Metazoa; phylum Chordata; class Amphibia; order Anura; family Bufonidae; genus Bufo; species Bufo bufo. The sequence continues at coordinate 277,068,765 of NC_053394.1, read as the reverse complement.
CCTACTTGTTCATTAACGTCGTCTTTCTGTTATCTGTTCTGCCTGTTATGTTTTAGTTACTTTGTGTTTATTATTATGTCTGTGTTCAGCAAACCTTTGCAGCAGAGTGGCATGCGCAAGGCCATGCAGTTTACTACTGGTAGAGCAAGTCCTTCTCTGCTCATTGCCACTCCTGCTCCCTTGCGTGAACTCCTGCTTGTATTATTAGTTGCCCTGTTTTGTATTTGCCGGTCTGTTATGTTTGCCTATGTGGCGTCGGTACCTTCTGGTACCTGTTGTCCATTCGTTCCTGCTGTCACTGTCTAGTTCACGCTCCAGAGTGGACCCTGGCAACTTCCTGCGGCAAAGCCTAACCCTACCTTCTGGGGCCCTAGTGAAAACCAGGAGTTGCTTAGTCACGCCCCTCTGGAGTATTACTAGACAGTGGCGCAGTGGGGGTTTTCTCCCACTGTGCTGACGGTACATAGAGCTCATGTTTTGTCTGTGCTGCCTTCCATGTTTTTGTCTGTGCAATAAACTCTTATGTGTCTGTACCTGATTTCCATTTATTGCTTGACGACGGGGTGGTCTCTCCTGGGACCTCCAACTCGTGACAATACTAGTATATTATTGCATTTTTCTTTACATTTTTTTGTTATTTTAGACACAATACGAATCAAACACATTAAATCAATTCTATTATTAATAGTTTTCATGAACTAATCACCTGTTGTTTTTTTTTTATTATTTCTTGTGGGCTTTACAATCTGAAAAATGCTTTAAAATAAAAATTGTCAAAGGAATATATTGAAATTTGTATGCATGGGAACACATTCCTGCTGCCAACAAAGAACATGCTGCTGTCAGAGTTGTATAAGTTTATTTTTGGGGCCCATTCGTGGGAACATATTCATCCTACAAACAAAGAATCGGCTCCTGTCTGTTCTGACTGAGTTTGGCCCAGCTATGTGTAGGGCCTTATACTACACCATTACCATTTACCTGCTGCTCTCTGTCCTGATGTGTTTGGCAGAGCTATGTGTAGGCCTTTTAATACACTATTACCATTTAACTGCTTATGTTTGTCCTAATGAGTGTGGTGGAGCTCTGTGTAGGCCTTATACTACCACGTTACCATTTACCTGCTGCTGCCTGTCCTGATCCTGATAAGTTTTACCCAGGACTAAAGGGTCCTTACTGCAACCTTATCGGTTTAAATTACATGAAAACATAACAATATTAACCTGTTCCGGACACATGACGTACCGGTATGGCCTGATGTCCTGGTACTTAAGGACACATGCCGTACCGGTACATCATGTGTAGTTCCGATCACCGCCGCCAGGTCAATTCAAACCGCGGGCGGCGGTGCCATCAGGACCCGTGCGGCTGTAGGGGGGACCCGATGGCATGGAAGGCAGCTTGATGCCTTTCTTAGGCATCGGCGCTGCCTTCCGGTAACGAGCCTGTGAGATCCAGCCCCCTGGATCTCACAGGCCGGAAGCTGTATGAGTAATACACACTGTATTACTCATACAGCTAATGCATTCCAATACAGAAGTATTGGAATGCATTGTAAAGTGGATTAGACCCCCAAAAGTTGAAGTCCCAAAGTGGGACAAAAAAAATAAAGTGAAAAAAAAGTTGAAAAAAGAGTTTTCCCCCCCAAAAATTAAAAGTTCCAAGTAAAAATAAACAAAAACGTCACTTTCCCCAAATAAAGTAAAAAAATAAATTGGTAAAAATTAGGGGAAAAAAAAAAAGTTTACATATTAGGCATCGCTGCATCCATATCGACCGGCTCTATAAACATATCGCATGACCTAACCCCTCAGATGAACACTGTAAAAAATAAAAAATAAGAACGGTGTAAAAAAAAGCAATTTTTGTCACCTTACATCACAAAAAGTGTAATAGCAAGCGATCAAAAAGTCATACGCACCCCAAAATAGTGCCAATCAAACCTTCATCTCATCCCGCAAAAATCATAAACTACCCAAGATAATCACCCCAAAAACTGAAAAAACTATGGCTCTCAGACCATGGAAACACTAAAACATTATTTTATTTTTTTTATTAAAAAAATGAAATCATTGTGTAAAACTTACATAAATAAAAAAAAGTATACATATTAGGTATCGCCGCGTCCGTAATAACTTGCTCTATAAAAATATCACATGACCTTACCCCTAAGGTGAATACCGTAAAAAAAAATATTATAAAACGGTCTAAAAAAAGCAATTTTTTTTGTCACCTTACATCACAAAAAGTGTAATAGCAAGCGATCAAAAAGTCATACGCACCCTAAAATAGTGCCAATCAAACCGTAATCTCATCCCGCAAAAATCATACCCTACCCAAGATAATCGCCTAAAAACTGAAAAAACTATGGCTCTCAGACTATGGAGACACTAAAACATGATTTTTTTTTGTTTCAAAAATGAAATCATTGTGTAAAACTTACATAAATAAAAACAATAGTATACATATTAGGTATCGCCGCGTCCGTGACAACCTGGTCTATAAAAATACCACATGATCTAACCTGTCAGATAAATGTTGTAAATAACAAAAAATAAAAACAGTGCCAAAAACAGCTATTTCTTGTTACCTTGCCTCACAAAAAGTGTAATATAGAGCAACCAAAAATCATATGTACCCTAAACTAGTACCAACAAAACTGCCACCCTATCCCATAGTTTTTAAAATGGGGTCACTTTTTTGGAGTTTCAACTCTAGGGGTGCATCAGGGGGTCTTCAAATGGGAAATGGTGTCAAAAAACCAGTCCAGCAAAATCTGCCTTCCAAAAACCGTATGGCATTCCTTTCCTTCTGCACCCTGCCATGTGCCCGTACAGCGGTTTACGACCACATATGAGGTGTTTCTGTAAACTACAGAATCAGAGCCATAAATTTAGAGTTTTGTTTGTCTGTTAACCCTTGCTTTGTAACTAGAAAATCTGCCAAAAAAGTGAAATTTTGAAATTGTATCTCTATTTTCCATTAATTCTTGTGGAACACCTAAAGGGTTAACAAAGTTTGTAAAATCAGTTTTGAATACCTTGAGGGGTGTCGTTTCTAGAATGGGGTCATTTTTGGGTGGTTTCTATTATGTAAGCATCACAAAGTGACTTCAGACCTGAACTGGTCCTTAAAAAGTTGGTTTTTGAAAATTTCTGAGAAATTTCAAGATTTGCTTCTAAACTTCTAAGTCTTGTAACGTCCCCCAAAAATAAATGATCCTAACATGAAGTAACTAACATATGGGGAATATAAATTAATAACTATTTTTGTAGGTATTACTATGTATTATAGAAGTAGAGAAATTGAAACTTAGAAATTTGCTAATTTTTCAAAATTTTTGCCAAATATAGTATTTTTTTAGAAATAAAAAAGAATTCTTTTTTTTACTCCATTTTACCAGTGTCATGAAGTACAATATGTGACGAAAAAACAATCTCAGAATGGCCTGGATAAGTCAAAGCGTTTTAAAGTTATCACCACATAAAGTGACACTTGTCAGATTTGCAAAAAATGGCCTGGTCCTTAAGGTGAAAATGAGCCCGGTCCCTAAGGGGTTAAAAAACGTAACCACACGTTTTAACAGGAAAACAATATTTATTTACAAACAGGCCTCTAAGGCAACTTTTTACAACACTTCATGGAGGTCTGACATTTTCTTCATTTTTTTTCCATGCAGCACCTCCATCTTGCACAGCTGCCTGCTCATGTCCTGCATGCCTGCATCGTGTTGGGCTTGCAGATGGCCCTTTTTTTTTTTTGCAATTGAATTAGTACTGTTAGGATAGAATTATTATTATTTTTTATTAAGTGCATTTCAGATTAAGATGCATGGATGCCGAATGATATTGCTGTGTGAACATATTTACCCTCCTGGCGGGGCCGGTGACAACTTCCTCCTCCTAATCAGGAGCCGGGTGTGTGGAATCTGGCTTCTGGGAGGGACCAGACTCTGCAATCTCCACCTCCTCACCCACTTCAGGTGGTGTTGGGAGGGTCCGGCCTGGTCTCCCTCCTCCTCCTCGCTGGACACTACCACCACCTCCATCTCGTCTGTCGACGACCTGCAACTGGAACCCCTGTAATCACACAATGTTCAGAATTTAGACAAACAACTCAGAACTCATAACATATGCAAATTCACCCTTTAATCACCAGGGCATTTTTCACCATTCTGGCCAGGCCATTTTTAGCAAATCTGACATGTCACTTTATGTGGTAGTAACCTTAAAGGCTTCTGTCACCCCACTAAAGTGATATTTTTTTTTGGGGCTAGTTAAATTAGTTATATAGCGATATATGAAAATATAATTGTGTTACTTACATTGATCCAGTAGTTTATTCAAAAAACGAAGTTTTATCATATGCAAATTCGGTCTCTACCAGCAAGTAGGGCGTCTACTTGCTGGTAGCTGCTGCAGAAATCCGCCCCCTCCTCTTGTTGATTGACAGGGCCAGCCGGGATCTCCTCCTCCGGCCAGCCCTGTCGGCATTTCAAAAATCGCGCGCCTGTGTTGATTCGGCGCAGGCGCTCTGAGAGGAGGAGGCTCGTCTCCTCAGAACTCCCTCAGTGCGCCTGAGCCGATGACGTCTTCTATTTCGGTGATGTCATCGGCGCAGGCGCACTGAGGGAGTTCTGAGGAGATGAGCCTCCTCATCTCAGAGCGCCTGCGCCGAATCAACACAGGCGCGCAATTTTTGAAATGCCGACAGGGCTGGCCGGAGGAGGAGATCCCGGCTGGCCCTGTCAATCAACAAGAGGAGGGGGCGGATTTCTGCAGCAGCTACCAGCAAGTAGACGCCCTACTTGCTGGTAGAGACCGAATTTGCATATGATAAAACTTCATTTTTTGAATAAACTGCTGGATCAATGTAAGTAACACAATTATATTTTCATATATCGCTATATAACTAATTTAACTAGCCCCAAAAAAAAAAAAAAATCACTTTAGTGGGGTGACAGAAGCCCTTTAAAACGCTTTTATTTATCCAGGCCATTCTGAAATTGTTTTCTCGTCACATATAGCATTTCATGACAGTGTTAAAATTCATTCTCAAAATGTAATTTTTATATTTTAAAAAATTGCCAAATTTACCAAAAATTTTATCACTTGGAATTACGCTTTTTGTGATGTAAGGTGACAAAAATGTTTTTGTTTTTAATTTCTTTTTTTATGGTGTTCACCTGAGGGGTTAGGTCATGTGATATTTTTATACAGCTGGTTATCACTGACGTGGCGATACCTAATATGTATACTTTTTTGGGGATTTTAGTATTACACAATAATAGAATTTTGGAACCGAAAAAAATAATGTTTTAGTGTCTCCATATTCTGAGAGCCATATTGGTTTTATTTTTTGGGTTCATTTTTAGGGGCTCATTTTTTGCGTGATGAGGTGACGGTTAGATTGGTACTATTTTGGGGGTCATATGCCTTTTTGATCGCTTGGTGCTGCATTTTTAGTGATGTAATGCGCACAGTTTTTATTAAAAAAAAAAAATTTGAACGGTGTTCACCTGAGGTTAGGTCATGTGATATTTTTATAGAGCCGTTCGATCCGGATGCATCGATACAAAATTTTCCTGTTTTTTCCAACTTTTAACCACCTCCGGACCGCTGTACGCACAGACGCGTCCTGGAGGTGGTTGATTCATTCCTCCTGGACGCGCCGGCGCGTCCTCTCGCGAGACGCGAGATTTCCTGTGAACGCGCTCACAGGAACGGAAGGTAAGAGAGTTGATCTCCAGCCTGCCAGCGGCGATCGTTCGCTGGCAGGCTGGAGATGTGTTTTTTTTAACCCCTAACAGGTATATTAGACGCTGTTTTGATAACAGCGTCTAATATACCTGCTACCTGGTCCTCTGGTGGTCCCCTTTGTTTGGATCGACCACCAGAGGACACAGGTAGCTCAGTAAAGTAGCACCAAGCACCACTACACTACACCCCCCCCGTCACTTATTAACCCCTTATTAGCCCCTGATCACCCCTGATCACCCCATATAGACTCCCTGATCACCCCCCTGTCATTGATTACCCCCCTGTCATTGATCACCCCCCTGTAAAGCTCCATTCAGACGTCCGCATGATTTTTACGGATCCACTGATAGATGGATCGGATCCGCAAAACGCATCCGGACGTCTGAATGAAGCCTTACAGGGGCATGATCAATGACTGTGGTTATCACCCCATATAGACTCCCTGATCACCCCCCTGTCATTGATCACCCCCCTGTCATTGATCAACCCCCTGTCATTGATCAACCCCCTGTCATTGATCACCCCCCCTGTCATTGATCACCCCCCCTGTCATTGATCACCCCCCCTGTCATTGATCACCCCTCTGTAAGGCTCCATTCAGACATTTTTTTGGCCCAAGTTAGCGGAATTATTTTTTTTTTTCTTACAAAGTCTCATATTCCACTAACTTGTGTCAAAAAATAAAATCTTACATGAACTCACCATACCCCTCACGGAATCCAAATGCGTAAAATTTTTTAGACATTTATATTCCAGACTTCTTCTCACGCTTTAGGGCCCCTAGAATGCCAGGGCAGTATAAATACCCCACATGTGACCCCATTTCGGAAAGAAGACACCCCCAGGTATTCCGTGAGGGGCATATTGAGTCCATGAAAGATTGAAATTTTTGTCCCAAGTTAGTGGAAAGGGAGACTTTGTGAGAAAAAAATAAAAAATATCAATTTCCGCTAACTTGTGCCAAAAAAAAAAAAAATTCTGTGAACTCGCCATGCCCCTCATTGAATACCTTGGGGTGTCTTCTTTCCAAAATGGGGTCACATGTGGGGTATTTATACTGCCCTGGCATTCTAGGGGCCCCAAAGCGTGAGAAGAAGTGTGGTATCCAAATGTCTAAAAATGCCCTCCTAAAAGGAATTTGGGCACCTTTGCGCATCTAGGCTGCAAAAAAGTGTCACATCTGGTATCGCCGTACTCAGGAGAAGTTGGGGAATTTGTTTTGGGGTGTCATTTTACATATACCCATGCTGGGTGAGAGAAATATCTTGGTCAAATGCGAACTTTGTATAAAAAAAATGGGAAAAGTTGTCTTTTGTCAAGATATTTCTCTCACCCAGCAAGGGTATATGTAAAATGACACCCCAAAACACATTCCCCAACTTCTCCTGAATACGGCGATACCACATGTGTGACACTTTTTTGCAGCCTAGGTGGGCAAAGGGGCCCATATTCCAAAGAGCACCTTTAGGATTTCACAGGTCATTTACCTACTTACCACACATTAGGGCCCCTGGAAAATGCCAGGGCAGTATAACTACCCCACAAGTGACCCCATTTTGGAAAGAAGACACCCCAAGGTATTCCGTGAGGGGCATGGCGAGTTCCTAGAATTTTTTATTTTTTGTCACAAGTTAGTGGAAAATGATGATTTTTTTTTTTTTTTTTTCATACAAAGTCTCATATTCCACTAACTTGTGACAAAAAAGAAAAACTTCCATGAACTCACTATGCCCATCAGCGAATACCTTGGGGTCTCTTCTTTCCAAAATGGGGTCACTTGTGGGGCAGTTATACTGCCCTGGCATTCTAGGGGCCCAAATGTGTGGTAAGGAGTTTGAAATCAAATTCTGTAAAAAATGACCTGTGAAATCCGAAAGGTGCTCTTTGGAATATGGGCCCCTTTGCCCACCTAGGCTGCAAAAAAGTGTCACACATCTGGTATCTCCGTACTCAGGAGAAGTTGGGGAATGTGTTTTGCGGTGTCATTTTACATATACCCATGCTGGGTGAGAGAAATATCTTGGCAAAAGACAACTTTTCCCATTTTTTTATACAAAGTTGGCATTTGACCAAGATATTTCTCTCACCCAGCATGGGTATATATAAAATGACACCCCAAAACACATTCCCCACCTTCTCCTGAGTACGAAGATACCAGATGTGTGACACTTTTTTGCAGCCTAGGTGGGCAAAGGGGCCCATATTCCAAAGAGCACCTTTCGGATTTCACAGGTCATTTTTTACAGAATTTGATTTCAAACTCCTTACCACACATTTGGGCCCCTAGAATGCCAGGGCAGTATAACCACCCCACAAGTGACCCCATTTTGAAAAGAAGAGACCACAAGGTATTTCGTGATGGGCATAGTGAGTTCATAGAAGTTTTTATTTTTTGTCACAAGTTAGTGGAATATGAGACTTTGTAAGAAAAGAAAAAAAAAAAAATCATCATTTTCCACTAACTTGTGACAAAAAATAAAAAGTTCTATGAACTCACTATGCCCATCAGCGAATACCTTAGGGTGTGTACTTTCCGAAATGGGGTCATTTGTGGGGTGTTTGTACTGTCTGGGCATTGTAGAACCTCAGGAAACATGACAGGTGCTCAGAAAGTCAGAGCTGCTTCAAAAAGCGGAAATTCACATTTTTGTACCATAGTTTGTAAACGCTATAACTTTTACCCAAACCATTTTTTTTTTACCCAAACATTTTTTTTTTATCAAAGACATGTAGAAAAATAAATTTAGAGCAAAATTTATATATGGATGTCGTTTTTTTTTGCAAAATTTTACAACTGAAAGTGAAAAATGTCATTTTTTTGCAAAAAAATCGTTAAATTTCGATTAATAACAAAAAAAGTAAAAATGTCAGCAGCAATGAAATACCACCAAATGAAAGCTCTATTAGTGAGAAGAAAAGGAGGTAAAATTCATTTGGGTGGTAAGTTGCATGACCGAGCAATAAACGGTGAAAGTAGTGTAGGTCAGAAGTGTAAAAAGTGGCCTGGTCTTTCAGGGTGTTTAAGCACTGGGGGCTGAGGTGGTTAATTAACTTTATTTTGGGAAAAGGACGCTTTATTTTTCTAATTGAAAATATATATATTTTCGGAAACCTTTAATTTTTTCACTTTTTGTTTCAGTTTATTTAATGTCTGATCCCCTTTACAATACATTACAATACTTCTGTATTGTAATGCATTTGCTGTATGTGTATTACCAGTGTAATACAGGGGACTAGATCTCACAGACCCTCCCGGAAGGCAGCCACGATGCCTAAGGAAGGCTTTGGGCTACCTTCCCTGCCACCGGGTCGCCGTCACAGCAGCGTTGGGACCTGATGGACACCCCGCACATGTTTGAAGCTCGCACGTGCCGCGGTCAGTGCTGACCGTGGCCATGCAGGGGTTAATGCACCGGCATCTGTGATTTCGCCGGCACATACAGCAGTGGTCTGGTTATCAGTGACTGTTGGACCCCTGCCCCTGATCAGGCTGGCGCAGCTCCTGCACCCGCCGGATCATCATGCAGTACATTTACGTTACTGGGATTTAAGTCACGTTCAGATCGGACGTACATGTGTGTGATGTATCTAATGTAATGATGTACAGGGCCTTTTACTGGAATACAGAATGATGATTGCAGTTTATGTGTATATATGTGTATATATATATATATATATATATATATATATATATATATATACATACACACACACACACACACACACACACATATATATATTTCTGTGTGTGTAAAATGCACGAAATCAGCTGGTTACATCATACATTTGTACCTCGCTGTGTGTGTGTATATACAGTACAGACCAAAAGTTTGGACACACCTTCTCATTCAAAGACTTTTCTTTATTTTCATGACTATAAAAATTGTAGATTCACACTGAAGGCATCAAAACTATGGCATCCACACATGTGGAATTATATACATAACAAACAAGTGTGAAACAACTGAAAATATGTCATATTCTAGGTTCTTCAAAGTAGCCACCTTTTGCTTTGATTACTGCTTTGCACACTCTTGATTAGCTTCAAGAGGTAGTCCTCTGAAATGGTTTTCACTTCATAGGTGTGCCCTGTCAGGTTTAATAAGTGGGATTTCTTGCCTTATAAATGGGGTTGGGACCATCAGTTGCGTTGAGGAGAAGTCAGGTGGATACACAGCTGATAGTCCTACTGAATAGACTGTTAGAATTTGTATTATGGCAAGAAAAAAGCAGCTAAGTAAAGAAAAACGAGTGGCCATCATTACTTTAAGAAATGAAGGTCAGTCAGTCAGCCGTAAATTTGGGAAAACTTTGAAAGTAAGGGCTATTTGACCATGAAGGAGAGTGATGGGGTGCTGCGCCAGATTAACTGGCCTCCACAGTCACCGGATCTGAACCCAATCGAGATGGTTTGGGGTGAGCTGGACCGCAGAGTGAAGGCAAATGGGCCAACAAGTGCTAAGCATCTCTGGGAACTTCTTCAAGACTGTTGGAAGACCATTTCAGGGGACTACCTCTTGAAGCTGATCAAGAGAATGCCAAGAGTGTGCAAAACAGTAATCAAAGCAAAAGGTGGCTACTTTGAAGAACCTAGAATATGACATATTTTCAGTTGTTTCACACTTGTTTGTTATGTATATAATTCCACATGTGTTAATTCATAGTTTTGATGCCTTCATAGTCATGAAAATAAAGAAAACTCTTTGAATGAGAAGGTGTGTCCAAACTTTTGGTCTGTACTGTATATATATATATATATATATATATATATATATTTGTGGTCGGATCGGCTATCAGAAAGGTGAACCTAACCTATCTAACCCTATCTACAACGAGCAGTAGAATTATGCCATAACTGCTGTGGAAAGGCAGCCTAAAGTGGGCCACCTTAATGTGAAGTGACTGTAAGATGGTGTGGGTGGGTGGGTGAAATCAGTTGAATCGACGTCAGCCTGGACCCACAGGTGCCTATAAATAGCCTAGTAATCAGCCAGCCTGGCCCACAGGTACGTATGAATAGCCTTGTAATCAGCCTCCCCTCCCACAAATGCAGCAATATCCTGCTTATACTTGGTCGGATCGGCAATCAGAAAGGTGAACGTAACCCATCTAACCCTATCTACAACGAGCAGTAGAATTATGCCATAACTGCTGTGGAAGGGCAGCCTAAAGTGGCCAAAAAGAGCAGACCTTAGTTTAGAGTAAATATATACATACCGTTACGACACCCACTTTGAACGAAAAGACCTTTCACGATGAAGGTGCGGAATAGACCGTATAAAACACAGTGACTACCATCTTCCTTACCTCTTTGTCTTGTGCATCGGCACATCGTTCTTGGAGATGGTTAATGCTGATGTGATTGAACGAGTGGCCGGTAACCAGAAATGATTTACTCCTATGTACACTAACACGTGACCATACAACGAGAAGGACTGAATCCTGAGAGCTGCAGACTGAAACAATGGTAAATCTGTTGGAAGGGCCTAAATTAACTCCAACATTCGCCAAGAGCCCTGATAGGACACCAACTGTTCCTGGTGGCAAAATACTTCACCGCTACTTATTCCCCAGGCCACACTTTTATTCTTATTTTTTATTTTTTATAAAGGAGCCAAAAATTAGAACATGGCGTACGCCGTCTTACTCTAGTAGTAGATTAATTGAAATGTGTAAACTCACCAGGCCTGGGGAACCACAAACAGGAATACATGCCTATTTCGATTAACGAGCTAATGTTGCCTGTAATAAGGACAGACGTACACCATACCTGCGGTTGTAACAGAAAATAAGCTTACGGTCGTGATAAACTATGTATACTGTGCCTGTAGTCGTGATATGCTTTGTCATGTCTGTAGACGTGGTAGACTTCGTAATTTGCGCCTTATTACTGTACCTCCTACTGGAACACAGACCGATACCCAGGACACCAACACCCTCAGCCCGAGTTTGTAGATGAAGTAAGTCTGCCTGGGAGAAGGTGATGTCCGCAAAGGCAGGCTCGGGATGACAGCTTATAAAGAAAACAACTATTTCCTTTTATACCCAACAACCTAGAAATTAAAAGTTAGAGAAAACAATAATGTGAGTGAGGCTCTAATGACACGAGCCACCACAAGAAATTGTATTGCGAGCCACAGATGACAGAGCCATGCGAGCAGGTCTGAAGGCAGAAAAGACATGGAACCTACTTGTGGTGGGACCACGCAGCCGGCCTCGAATGGAGGAGTTTATGTGTGTAAAATCTAAACGGAGAAGCCATGCGCGGCAGACTCTAATGGCTGAGCCATGCGTGAGGGACTCTAATGGCGGAGACATAAGTGTTACCTAAAACGGAGAAGCCATGCGTGAGAGACTCTAATGGCGGAGTCATATGCGTACACCTAAACGGAGAAGCCATGCGTGAGAGACTCTAATGGCGGAGTCATATGCGTAAACCTAGACGGAGAAGCCATGCGTGAGAGACTCTAATGGCGGAGCCATGCGTGAGAGACTCTAATGGCGGAGTCGTATCCGTAAACCTAAACGGAGAAGCCATGTGTGAGAGACTCTAATGGCGGAGCCATGCGTGAGAGACTAATGGCGGAGTTGTATGCGTAAACCTAAACGGAGAAGCCATGCGTGAGAGACTAATGGCGAAGCCACATGTGTAAACTAAAACTGAGAAGCCATCCGTGAGAGACTAATGGCGGAGTCGTCCGTGAGAGACTAATAGCGGAGTCATACGTGTAACTAAAACGGAGAAGCCATGCGCGAGAGACTCAATGGCGGAGTCATATGCGTAACCTAAACGGAGAAGCCATGCGCGAGAGACTAATGGCGGAGTCATACCTGAGAGACTAATGGCGGAGTCATCCGTGAGAGACTAATGGCGGAGTCATCCGTGAGAGACTAATGGCGGAGAAGCCATGCGTGAGAGACTTATGGAGTCATCCGTGAAAGACTAATGGCGGAGTCATACATGTAGCTTAAACCAGAGAAGCCATGCGTGAGAGACTAATGGCGGAGCCATGCGTGAGAGCCTCTAATGGCAGAGTCATACGTGTAACTAAAACTGAGAGGCCATACGTAAGAGACTAATGGCGAAGTCATACGTGTAACTAAACCAGAGAAGCCATGCGTGAGAGACTCTAATGGCGGAGCCATGCGTGAGAGACTCTAATGGCGGAGACATGTGTGTAAACCTAAAACGGAGAAGCCATGCGTGAGAGACTAATGGCGGAGTCATCCGTGAGAGACTAATGGCGGAGTCATCCGTGTAACTAAAGCGGAGAAGCCATGCGTGAGAGACTAATGGAGTCATCCGTGAGAGACTAATGGCGGAGTCATCTGTAAGAGACTAATGGCGGAGTCATACGTGTAACTAAACCAGAGAAGCCATGCGTGAGAGACTAATGGCGGAGACATGTGTGTAAACCTAAAACGGAGAAGCCATGCGTGAGAGACTAATGGCGGAGTCATACGTGAGAGACTAATGGCGGAGTCATACGTGAGAGACTAATGGCGGAGTCATCCGTGAGAGACTAATGGCGGAGTCATCCGTGAGAGACTAATGGCGGAGAAGCCATGCGTGAGAGACTAATGGAGTCATCCGTGAAAGACTAATGGCGGAGTCATACGTGAGAGACTAATGGCGGAGTCACCCGTTAGGGACTAATGGCGGAGTCATACGTGTAAAACTAAAATGGAGAAGCCATACGTGAGAGACTAATGGTGGAGCCATGCGTAAGACTAAAAACGGAGAAGCCATGCGTGAGACTCTAATGGCGGATTCCCTTTTTTTTTTTTTTTATAAAATATAAAAAATATAAACCACTTATGCAGCACCAGTATGACTTGTGGACTCACCTTACCAATGACCCTCTCCGATAATAAACCTAGGACGCTAACCAGCCTACAACCATAATGTACACCTAACGAACATGAAGAACGGTCATCGGGCCCCCGAGGCCATGAAGCCCCCCGAAGCCAAGAGACTGAACTGAATGACCTTACAGTGACAAGTAATTAAAACGTGACCCAGACCTAAAGAAAAATGCATAGACATTAGTGATCCGAACCACGCGTATAAACGAAACATTAAACCAACTGCAATACTGAAACAGATGGGAGAAAAACAAGAGCCAGAGGCATTGCAGTTCGCTAAGAGAAGACCCTTATCGTGACAAAATGAATGAACTACTGTGAAAATATAGTAGGGCCTTACTCCTATTGGCCCACTGACCGCTGGGGAGCCATTTGGTTAACTGGGGCAGGATACCAATCTGAGTGAATACGAACCAGAAGTCAAGGAGACCAGTCTTAGTGAATGCAAACCAGGACTAAGGCTACTTTCACACTAGCGTTGTTTTAATCCGGCGTTCAATTCCGACACCGGAACTGCCCGCCGGATCCGGAAAAACGTGTGAAAACGGATTACATTTGAATCCTGATCAGGATTTTTATCACAATGAAAAAATGCATTGGAAAAAACGGATCCGCCATTTATGGACTTTAACTTTTTTTTCACATTTTTCGGGTTTAACATGCAAAAGCCGCATCCGGTTTGACTGAACACACGGCGCCGGATCCGGCATTAATGCAAGTCAATGGGAAAAAGGCCTGATCCGGCGTTCAGTCAAAGTGTTCAGGCTTTTTGGCCGGAGGTAAAAATACTGCATGCTACGTTTTTCTGAAAAGCCTGATCAGTCAAAAAGACTGAACTGAAGACATCCTGATGCATCCTGAAGGACTGACTCTCTATTCAGAATGCATGGGGATAAAACTGATCAGTTCTTTTCCGGATTTGAGCCCCTGGGACGGAACTCAGCGCCGGAAAAGAAAAACGCTAGTGTGAAAGTACCCTTAAGAACACCACAAATTATAATTTTTTTTAAGTGAACAGAAAAAGTAGACCTATGGAATGTAACAAACCACCAAGGAAAGAAACGTAAGCCTGAAAAGAAAGCAGCTATGTTTATCGGAAGAGTAGTATCAGAGCGGTGTGCTGTTTGCCCTAGTAAGAATAGTGAGTAACCATGATGTAGAAATGAAAAGAAATGCAGCTTCAAGTGGAAGCAGAGTATAACACATAATGTAAGAACAAGTGGGTGAATGCAGCTCTGGATGTGAGTGGTGTCTAAAACATGGTATGGGCACAGCTCTGAGTACGAGCATGAAGAGCATGGTATAAAGCAGCCGTATGAAAACAATCTGAAGTGAGCAGAGTATTAACGTAACGCAACAGCGGACGTATGAACGCAGCTCTAGTAGTGAATGGTGTATAGGACAAAATGTAAATGCAGACACACAGACGTAGTTTTAAAGGTACCAACCCTAACCACAATCATTCAACCATTAGCGCAAAACCCCCTTCGTCCCAGAACACTGCAAATCGCGGACCGCAGTGCGAGTCCTGTGCAGCAAGGTCGATGCTACCGTGAGCGCCAGCATTCACATGGCACCTTTTGCTGTTTACCCGGATGTGAACGAGCTGCCATACAATGCTGCAGGGTTTTTTTTTGTTTGTTTTTTATCGACCATTGATCCATATTTACCATTACTTAACACAGTGTGCATAGCTTGAGCCCACTGCAGACACGCGCCCTGCATGTAAACTAGGTATCGGAAAACATACAACCATGCCTACTCTAAGCACATGCTACCCCAATAACTGTATGCAATGGCCCCACCAGGCCTCTGAATAGCCAGACGAAACAATACTAACAACCATCGTTTGACCATTAGCGCCCAAACTCTGCTTCATCCCAGAGCGCTACATGTCGCGGACCGCAGCGTGGGTCCCGTGCAAACAACTCCGATCCTACCATGAATACTAGCGCCCTCCTGAGACATTCTGCCGTCGCCCAGCCTTAAGGAGCCTCCACACCATGCTGCTGTATCCTAGAGCTGACTCAGAGGTAGTTAAATCGGCGTCAGCCTGGACCCACAGGTGCCTATAAATAGCCTAGTAATCAGCCAGCCTGGCCCACAGGTACGTATGAATAGCCTTGTAATCAGCCTCCCCTCCCACAAATGCAGCAATATCCTGCTTATACATATATATACTCATGGCGAGGTAGAGATGTATGTATGATGTAACCGGCTGGTTTGCTACATGTCACACCAGTTAATAAGTAATCATTTGTAAAGGGATGAAATACTTATTTTCATAACTGTATATATACATTACAGAGTGTTGGAGAGAGATACAAAAGTAATGTAAGTATTGTACCTGGGCATTTTCTGTCACGGATCATTCTGATCCGATCCTTCAAATCGGACCATTTTTTCAATACGGCCTTCCGAGGGTGATTACCCTTAAATTTCCTTTTCAGCTTGGAACGGATCCCACTCACAATGGCCTGCTTCTCTACGTGGACCCGGGTGCGGTCGTAGACACACTCCAACATGAGCTGCAGGATAAAGACGCAAGTATATAATCCCAATTTTTTTTAATACAAGTATTGAAAATAATGTCAACAACAAAACATCAAAAAATATTTAAGTCTTTGAACGGGAAATATTAGATTTAATGTTACCATTATAAGATCGGATTGTTTTGCGATTGTATGTGTGTGGGGTCTGAGCAATCGGATATTGGCCAGCTGAGCAGAGATGTCTAGTGAAGTGACAGTACAGTATGGGGTGTACAGCTGGTTCGCATCCCCGTGATGCACACTGGGTAACTCTAAATGAACCAGCAAATACTGACGGTAAGACAAAGAAAGCTTCTCCTGACCAACAGAATACAAACTCGAATCTATAGACTGTGTTTGTGTGTGTATGGGGGGGTATATAGTGTGCGGCAGGAAAATGGATGTGCAGTGTGCATGTGAGAGATATTTCTCTGCTGTCCATACATACAGTCCTGATCAAAAGTTTAAGACCACTTGAAAAATGGCAAAAAATCATATTTAGCATGGCTGGATCTTAACAAGGTTCCAAGTAGAGCTTCAACATGCAAAAAGAAGAAATTGGAGTGAGACAAAACGTTTTTTGAGCATTCAATTTAATGAAAACAACGAATAAACTGAAACAGGCTGTCTTTCAGCTGATCAAAAGTTTAGGACCACACCTCCAAAAAAAAACTAAACCCCCCAAAACAGAAGTAATGAGTAGCTCCACCATTATTGTTTATAACTTCAAAAATTTGTTTCGGCATGCTTGATGCAAGCGTTTCCATGATGTGAGTGGGAACATTTCTCCAAGTGGTGAAGACGGCGCAAGGAAGGCCATCTACTGTCTGGAACTGTTGTCCATTTTTGTAAACTTCCCTTGCCATCCATCCCCAAAGGTTCTCAATTGGATTTAGATCAGGGGAACACGCAGAATGAGCCAAAAAGAGTGATGTTATTCTCCTGGAAGAAGTCCCTTGTCCTGTGGGCATTGTGTACTGTAGCGTTGTCCTGTTGAAAAACCCAGTCGTTACAACACAGACGAGGGCCCTCAGTCATGAGGAATGCTCTCTGCAACATCTGGACATAGCCAGCGGCCGTTTGACGCCCCTGCACTTCCTGAAGCTCCATTGTTCCACTGAAGGAAAAAGCACCCCTAGACCATTATGGCGCTCCCTCCACTGTGGCGCGTAGAAAACATCTCAGGTGGGATCTGCTTGTCACGCCAGTAACGTTGGAAACCATCAGGACCATCAAGGTTACATTTTTTCTTATCAGAGAATAAAACTTTCTTCCACCTTTGAATGTCCCATGTTTGGTGCTCTCTTGCAAAGTCCAAACGAGCAGTTCTGTGCCGTTCAAGGAGACGAGGTCTTTGAAGACTTTTTTGTTTTTAAAGCCCTTCAGTCTCAGATGCCGTCTGATGGTTATGGGGCTGCAGTCAGCACCAGTAAGGGCCTTAATTTGGGTCGAGGATCGTCCAGTGTCTTGACGGACAGCCAATTGGATCCTCTGGCTCAGTGCTTATGAAATTATTTTAAATCTTCCACTTGACTTTTTTGTTCCATAACCATTTAAGAAATTCCAAATGACTGTCCTACTGCGTCCCACCTCAGCAGCGATGGCGCGCTGTGAGAGACCCTGCTTATGCAGTTCAACCCGACAACGTTCAAAAAGGGAGAGTTTTTTTGCCTTTGCCATCACAACGTGTGACTACCTCACAGAAAATGACAATGAATCCACATCTTTGCACAGATTTGACCTTTTAAAGGCATGTGGTCCTAAAATTTGGATCAGCAGAAAAACAGCCTGTTTCAGTTTAATCGTTATTTTCAATTAATTGAATGCTCCAAAAATTTTTTGTCTCACTCTCATTTCTTCTTGTTGCATGTTGAAGCTTTACTTGGAACCTTGTTAAGATCCAACAATGTAAAATATGATTTTAGTAGTTTGAAAACAGTTCCGGAATTAGGCCATGCCCCATGTGCATGCGCATTATGCAAATTTTTTGGTACGAAGATAGCGAATTCGCGAATTAGCGAATAAATGACAAATATTCGGCCATATATTCGCAAAATATTGCGAAATCAAATATTGCCCCTGCCGCTCATTACTAGTCTTTACGAGAGCTGGAGCGGAATGACCAGAATTATAGCTCTTTCAAACTGGAATTCCTAGCCTTGGTATGGGCTGTAATTGAGAAGTTTAAGGATTATCTAGCGGCCACACCTTTCACTGTCTACACTGATAATAATCCACTGGCTCACTTGAACACTGCGCGTCTGTGAGCTCTGTAGCAAAGATGGACCTCTACACTTGTTGCAGGCGCAGCACTATGAAGTACTTTTTGCACTGTGGCATTAGAAGAATTTTGATATCTTTGATTTTTAGGGAGCATTCACACGACCGTAAGTGTTTTGTGGTCCGCAAATTGCGGATCCGCAAAACACGGATACCGGCCGTGTGCGTTCCGCATTTTGCAGACAGCACATGGCCAGCGATATATAGAGAATGCCTATTCTTGTCCGCAACCGCGGGGCCACGGAACAGGACAACGGATGCGGACAGCACACGGTGTGCTGTCCGCATCTTTTGCGGCCCCATTGAAATTAATGGGTCCGCACCCGTTCCACAAATTTGCGGAACGGATGCGGATCCATTTATACGGTCGTGTGAATGCTCCTTAAGTCTAACCAGACTGTCTATTACTCTGTAATTCCTCTAGTGCCGTTCTATGGAAACAGTAGGTTTAAAGAGCACACCAAATGCTTGAAATAACTTCTTTATTAACTTCAATTTTTCTTCATATAACACTGCCGCCTCCACAGCAGATAGTCCATGTACAAAACACGTGTTGCATAAAGATTCATAAAATGCCGGTATGCATAAGATGGTGGTTCAACTGTTAAATCTTGTCATTCAACATAAAATGGTGGATATATTTCTCGCTTCAGTATCTGTACTCTCACTTTAAGTTATTTAAGCACTTTACGATCTCTCTGAGAGGTATATCTGAGGTCTAACTAATAGTTCTACTTGCAGAATTTGGTCGCAATTTGCAGTATGCAGTTAGCAGTGACTATTTGCAGATTGGTTGAGTATGATCTGGTATGGTTGTATGCAATTTGGAGTGCAATATGGAATTTGAATTTGGATTGTGAACTTTGTAGTTTGCAATTGGTGGAACTGTAAGTAAACACACATATAACTGGTTCAGTATACAGTTCTAATCACTATATTAACAGTAGGAACATTGTATAACTGTTTTAAATACCTATTTTGGCCTCTCTACTTCCATAGAACACAGCTCTTAGTGGAGTGAAAATCTGTTCAGCTTCTCTCCTCTGGTGTAATGATTCTAGCAGCTCCTGCTAGGGGAATTTCCCACACAGGCTGTGTATGCGGCTGGCTGTGATTGGTCAAAACTCTTGCTGTGTGTGAGGCTGGCTGTGATTGGTCAAGACTCCTGCCCAGCAACAGAAGCTTAACTCTATGCTTTCTGTTGTTTCTGCTGTGTCATTGAGCTTACCTCACATTCATATAATGAATCCTAAAGGCATACTATGTTTTCTGCTTCTGTGAACACAAAATATAACTATTACATGACATCCAAACATGAAGTCACTGTAAATAACTCTGCTTTTGTCTTTAACACAAAAACATAGGAACTGTATTAAGGTTATTGGCAGGTCTAGCTGTATAAACATATAAGCTATATTAGCAACCTAGGACAGGTCTTAGCTGGCCAGCTACAAGACTGGCGAACTTAGACTTCACCATTAAGTACCGGACTGGCAAAACTAATGACAATGCCGACGCTTTGTCCAGGCTAGCCGGCCCAGAAGATGATCAGTGGGAAGATGTGGAAATGCCAATGTTCTACTCTCGATTTGCCCGACAGGAAGCTCTACACACTAGACATCAGGTCTCCAAAGCCACTAGTTTTCCAAAGACCTGTGGTCCCTCACCGCTAGTTGAGAAAGAGCTCTGGCTCAAACTACAGAGAGTAGAGTCATCAGAGAACTGTTGGATTATTTTTCCAGTGGCCGAGTACCGGAGAGAATCCGGCAGCGGAGAGCTGACTCGGAGCTGGTTCGCCTCTGGCGACAACGAAAACAACTCTTCCTACAAAGAGATCTGCTCCTCAGAAGAACGCTCGATCCAGTCACCTGTGAGCGCCTCCATCAGATACTAGTGCCCCGAAGAGATGCTAAGATGGTAATGGACATGTATCATAACCCTCAGGCTGCATTTCTACTGGACTGGCATGAGAAGTGATATTGAAACCTTGTGCCAGGAGTGTCCCACCTGTGCTGTGGCTATGGGAGAAAGATATGATCAGCGAACCCTCCTTCATCCAATAGTGAGTAGGAGTCCTCTAGAAATCGTGGCTATCGACCACGTGAAACTGGAACCCAGCAGACCGGGTGCACATATGCTATGATAATCATAGACCATTAAACCAAGTTCGTCGTGGCTGTACCTGTAAAGGACTTAACTACTAAAACTATAGCAGCTGCCATGTGGAAGAGCTTCATTTTGCCGTATGGGTGTCCTGACAGGATACTCACTGATCCACATTCGAGTCTCAGTTTTTCTACGAACTTTGTGCACTGTACAACTGCAAAAAAACAAGGACTACCGCATATCACCCTCAAGGGAATGGGCTGTGCGAAAAGATGAACCAAACACTGATCAATATGCTAAAGGCTGTGACACCTCACAAGAGGGCTGAGTGCCCTTTGCTTCTCCCTGAATTAGTGTACCTGTATAATAACACAACTCATTGCTCCACTGTGTACGCTCCATACTACCTCATGTTCGGAAGACAGGGCCGTTTACCAGCAGACCTTGCCCTTGATGTCCCTATGCCGGACTCTGAACCACTCCTTCCCCAATCTGAGTGGGTCAAAGAGCATCAGAGGTGCCTAGAAGATGCCAGAGAAATAGTGGATTCAAAAATAGAGAAGGCCCAGCAAAAACAAAAACAGTTTAACTCTATGCTTTCTATTGTTTCTGCTGTGTCATTGAGCTTACCTCACATTCATATAATGAATCCTAAAGGCATACTATGTTTTCTGCTTCTGTGAACACAAAATATAACTATTACATGACATCCAAACATGAAGTCACTGTAAATAACTCTGCTTTTGTCTTTAACACAAAAACATAGGAACTGTATTAAGGTTATTGGCAGGTCTAGCTGTATAAACATATAAGCTATATTAGCAACCTAGGACAGGTCTTAGCTGGCCAGCTACAAGACTGGCGAACTTAGACTTCACCATTAAGTACCGGACTGGCAAAACTAATGACAATGCCGACGCTTTGTCCAGGCTAGCCGGCCCAGAAGATGATCAGTGGGAAGATGTGGAAATGCCAATGTTCTACTCTCGATTTGCCCGACAGGAAGCTCTACACACTAGACATCAGGTCTCCAAAGCCACTAGTTTTCCAAAGACCTGTGGTCCCTCACCGCTAGTTGAGAAAGAGCTCTGGCTCAAACTACAGAGAGTAGAGTCATCAGAGAACTGTTGGATTATTTTTCCAGTGGCCGAGTACCGGAGAGAATCCGGCAGCGGAGAGCTGACTCGGAGCTGGTTCGCCTCTGGCGACAACGAAAACAACTCTTCCTACAAAGAGATCTGCTCCTCAGAAGAACGCTCGATCCAGTCACCTGTGAGCGCCTCCATCAGATACTAGTGCCCCGAAGAGATGCTAAGATGGTAATGGACATGTATCATAACCCTCAGGCTGCATTTCTACTGGACTGGCATGAGAAGTGATATTGAAACCTTGTGCCAGGAGTGTCCCACCTGTGCTGTGGCTATGGGAGAAAGATATGATCAGCGAACCCTCCTTCATCCAATAGTGAGTAGGAGTCCTCTAGAAATCGTGGCTATCGACCACGTGAAACTGGAACCCAGCAGACCGGGTGCACATATGCTATGATAATCATAGACCATTAAACCAAGTTCGTCGTGGCTGTACCTGTAAAGGACTTAACTACTAAAACTATAGCAGCTGCCATGTGGAAGAGCTTCATTTTGCC
The DNA here is from genome assembly GCF_905171765.1 of Bufo bufo. Taxonomy (NCBI): domain Eukaryota; kingdom Metazoa; phylum Chordata; class Amphibia; order Anura; family Bufonidae; genus Bufo; species Bufo bufo. The sequence goes on along the minus strand of NC_053394.1, from coordinate 277,046,578 downwards.
GTATGGGTGTCCTGACAGGATACTCACTGATCCACATTCGAGTCTCAGTTTTTCTACGAACTTTGTGCACTGTACAACTGCAAAAAAACAAGGACTACCGCATATCACCCTCAAGGGAATGGGCTGTGCGAAAAGATGAACCAAACACTGATCAATATGCTAAAGGCTGTGACACCTCACAAGAGGGCTGAGTGCCCTTTGCTTCTCCCTGAATTAGTGTACCTGTATAATAACACAACTCATTGCTCCACTGTGTACGCTCCATACTACCTCATGTTCGGAAGACAGGGCCGTTTACCAGCAGACCTTGCCCTTGATGTCCCTATGCCGGACTCTGAACCACTCCTTCCCCAATCTGAGTGGGTCAAAGAGCATCAGAGGTGCCTAGAAGATGCCAGAGAAATAGTGGATTCAAAAATAGAGAAGGCCCAGCAAAAACAAAAACAGTTTAACTCTATGCTTTCTATTGTTTCTGCTGTGTCATTGAGCTTACATCACATTCATATAATGAATTCTAAAGGCATACTATCTTTTCTGCTTCTGTGAACACAACATATAAGTATTACATGACATCCAAACATGAAGTCACTGTAAATAACTCTGCTTTTGTCTTTAACACACAAACATAGGAACTGTATTAAGGTTATTGGCAGGTCTAGCTGTATAAACATATTAGCAACCTAGGACAGGTCTTAGCTGGCCAGCTACACTCCCACCAAAATTACCTATAATTCTATGTTCTCAGTGGTAGGACTTTGATTAAATTTGAGGAATTTTACATCAGGTTCTCAACTTCCAAGTGTCTTTTATCACTCTCAAGTAGAACAAATCACTTGTTCCAACTTGAGTGGAGTAGTGAGACGTTTGCCCTTTTTGTCAAGTTTTAAGTCTCCTATTTGTAACAACACTCATCTTACTAGTTTGTCTTCATTCTTTTGAACTTCTAGAACTTTGGCCAATTTCCATTGACTTTTAGGTTAATGGAAAGTTTTCTAATCAGCCTCTAGTAAGAAGATTTTTCAGAGCAATTAAAAACCTCAGACCTCCAGTTAGGAGCATCCTACCATCTTGGGATTTGCCTACTGTTTTAAAAAGGGCTAGTCTTGTCACCCTTTGAGCCGCTTGATAAAGAAGATTTAAAGTTTCTTTCTTGGAAAGCTTTGTTTCTGGTGGCAATCACCTCCGCAAAAAGGGTCAGTGAGATCCAGGCCCTCCGCTGTAAGGAACCATATTTTAAGTCGTCTTAGGTTTGCATAATTTTAAGGTTAAAACTGGATTTTTTACAAAAAGTACCATCTTCTGTGGCCTTAAATCAGGAAATATATTTGCTATCCTTTTGTCCTCAGCCTCAAGATGAGAATCTGAGCTACCACATCTGCAATATCCAGTCCATATAGCTCTGTGTGCTTTTGCTGTATAAAAAAAAATGATACATATGCAAATTAACCTGAGATGAGTCCTGTATGTGAGATGAGTCAGGGACAGGACTCATCTCAGGTTCATTTGCATATGTATCAAATCGTTTTTTTTTACACAATAAAAGCACACAGAGCTATGGGGACTGGGTATTGCGGATGTGCTAGCGGCCATCTAGCAACCCATGTCCTCAGCTCTATACACAAAATCCCGGAGACAGGTTCCCTTTAAGTATTGTTATATTATGTATTGCACCCAGTATAACTATGTATAGATGGCATATCCAGAGTTAACAATCCTGGCTCAGACCTTGCTGGAGGCTAGGTTATGGCTGTCTCCACCCCTAGATTGAAGTTGTTCTAGGGAGAGTTCGGGGAGAGAGGAGGCAAAGTCGATGTGCTCCCTCTTCTCAGGCCCAGAAAGCTTCAGAGACTAAAAGATCTCTGCAAGATCTACAGAAAGTGAGAAAGAGAAGTACAGAAACAGAGGAAGATAAAGGAGAACTTGGAATCTACATTGCCAAGCATAGGAGTCAGCAAGGTAACCTACTACTACAGCCATTCAGTCTTTGCTGCTGAGAGGGACACCGTTAAGACACACTTGGACACAGCCTGGGAAGACGTGCCTTCAGAACTCTGTATCTTACAGTAAACAATACAGCCACCATTGCCTGCCATAGATTCTACTGAGAGAGACTTTAGCAAGACAGTGTACAAAACCACGACTCCCATCCTTGCCTAAATCCGTACATCTCTATCTGGGAGAGAATTGCAATGTGTACATTTGGAACTGTGTCTGCTATATTTGGATGTATATTTGCACTACAGTAAAGAGATGTTTATTCTTCTACGTCTGGCCCGGTTTTCTGACTTCCATACATGGGCCATTGCACTCCACACACCCTGCCTTGCACCCATACAGACACTTAATTGACACTTGATAGACTGTGACTTCCAGAGCTACTACAACTCCCATCCTCTGCTCTGGATACTCCTCGACTCGCTGCAGACCCACCAGAGAAAATTATTCTCTGGGCCCAATCCCCATATCATCAATAATGTCTAATAGGTTTTGATTCAAAGAAATAAACCCTAGTGGCAATTTATTGTTTCTAAATAGAGCTTCAAATGTTTTTATTTTTTTACTCTGGAACTTTGGGGCCACTTTAGTAGCCTTGGTTCCACCGGAGGATTCTCTATATTGGCCAGCCAGGATATCATAGATGGATATAAGTTGCACTGCATGGCCCTGTTATTACAGAATACCATGTAGTAGCTAATAGCTGATACTGGGCTCTATTCACATTGGTCCACAGGATACCATGGGTGGGGCTCACTGCAGATAGATAGATAGATAGATAGATAGATAGATAAAAAAAAATCTAGTTCCCCCCCACTGTACTCAATACCCCATAATGTAAAAGTAAAAAAAACTAAATTTTAGAAAATTTTGCAAATTTATTAAAAAGGAAAAAACAAAATTTTGTATGGACATAAGTATTCTGATCCTTTGCTATGACACATCAACATTTGCACTGGGGGCATCCCATTTTTCTTGATCATCTTTGAGATGTTTCTACCCCTTGATTGAAGTCCAGCTGTGATAAATTCAGTTGATTGGACATGGTTTGCAAAGACAAACCCCTGTCTGTATAAGATCTCATAGCTGATAATGCATATCAGAGCAAAACCCCAGCCATGAGTAGGAAAGAACTGACTGTAGAGCTTACAAACAGGATTTTTTGGAGGCACAGATCTGGAAAGAAGTAAAAAAAAATCTGCTGCACTGAAAGTTACCAAAAGCACAGTGGCCTCCATAGTTCTTGAATGGAAGGAGTTTGGAACAAACATGATTCTTCCTAGAGCTGGCCATCCCACCAAACTAAGGTAAGACAGGTAAGTACATGACAGCCTCTGGGAGCAACAAGGTGCAACAGCACCACCCTCATTGCTCCTAGAGACTCATTTGCATATTATAAAACATCAATTGTTTCCAAAATTTGGGCACCTAGGAAGATGCGATCAAGAACCTGATGCTCAACCATCAAGGTGAGTCGGTTTTATTTCGACGTATCTGATGACAGAACCCCTTTAATAAAACTGGACTGGGCCAAAAGTTCACCTTCCAATAAGACAATGACCATAAGCACAAAGCCAAGACAACACAGGAGTGGCTTAGGGACAACTCTGTGAATGTCCTGTTTGACCCAGCCAGAACCCTGACTTGAACCCAATCAACAATCCCTGGAGAGATCTGAAAATGGCTGTCCACCGACAATCCTCATTCAACCTGACAAAGCTTGAGAGGATCTGCAGAAAAGAATGTGTAACTGACAACTGCGCTCCACCCTCACCCCTGGCCCTGCCTACTTGCCTCACGAGTTCTGATGACAGGGGACAACTGGACGACAGTCCCTTACTTAGGATATGTGCAGGGAAGACAGACAAGACAAAATACAGAACGTGAACGGACCGGGTCAGAACCAAGAGAGCTACGTAGTACAAAGGGTTAAGCAAAGAATGGTCAGGGGAAGCCGGGGTCAAATACCAGGAGAGTAGAGAAGTACCAGAGGAGTCTGCAAAGAGTAGTCAGATGGGAGCCGAGGTCACAATACCAGGAGGGATGCGCAGTACAGGAGGAGCAGGCAAAGGATCGTCAGGGAACAGGCTCAGGTGATTATTCAGTAGTGCAACAAATAGCCAGGAACCTAGAATTAACAGGCAACCTGTGGCCAGCAGGCTGCCTGTATTTATAGTGGGGTCTGAGGGTCATGTGACGTGGCCAGCGTCACATGACCGATAGACAGACAAGTCTAGCACGAGTGATCAGCTCGGCGCTCAAGGCAGACCTAGGAGCAGGGAGCCTCCCAGCTAGCAAAGCCGCCCTGGGAACGAGGTCAAACACAGATCCTCGCTCCCGAAGCTAAGCAGCAGGTCTGCGGCTGATGGGAGACCGAGTGCACCTTTGGCGCCCGTGACAGAATGGCAGAAAATGTGTGGCATCAAACCCAAGAAGACTGGAGGCTGTATGTGCTGCCAAAGGTACTTACCGAGTAAAGGGTCTGAATACTTATGTCAATGCAATATTTTAGTTTTTACTTTTGAATAAATTAGCAAAAATTTCGAACATTCTGTTTTTACTTTGTCATTATGGGGCATTGAGTGCAGAATGACGGTGAAAAACTTGATTTTTTATTTTAGCACAAGACCACAACATAACAAAAAGGGAAAAAGAGGAAGGGTCTGAAGACTTTCTGAATGCATTGTAGGTACATACATTTCTCAAGATTGGAACTGAAACACCAAGAAGGAAATGTCATGGAATTATGGAAATCACAAGATCAATAGACATGTTAGTAATATGCAAATTCAAAAAAAAAATAGAAACAAAATATTCAAAACAATTTATCCAGTGTTGAGTATGAGCATCATGTGCAGAAATCGTCTACTGGTGCACTCCTCATCTACAGAGGAGTGCCGTGGATTTCTTGTATAATCATGTACCCAGGATCAAGGGTTGAACGCTGGCACCCGGACGTATAAGGAGTGCTGCCCTATTTTGGAAATCTCGATAGATATAAAGATAGATATGTGGATAGATAGATAAATAATGAGTGGGGTTGGACTTGGGTTCCCACCAGAGGAAAATATTCTATTATTAAGTCTGGACTATGGAGCCTTTTTGAGAACTGGGTTTACTGAAATACGATTGGTTTAAGATGTCACAATGTGGGGGGAGATTTATCAAAACTGGTGTAAAGGAAAACTGGGTTAGCAACCAGATTACACATTTCATTTTTCAGAGCTCCTTTGAAAAATTAAAGGTAGAATCTGATTGGTTGTCATGGTTAACTAAGGCTACTTTCACACTAGCGTTTTTTGCAGATTCGTCATGGATCTGCAAAAACGCTTCCATTACAATAATACAACCGCATGCATCCGTCATGAACGGATCTGGTTGTATTATGTCTTCTATAGCCATAACCGATCCGTCTTGAACACCATTGAAAGTCAATGGGGGACAGATCCGTTTTCTATTGTTCCAGATTGTGTCAGAGAAAACGGATCTATCCCTATTGACTTACATTGTGTGCCAGGACGGATCAGTTTGGCTCCGCTTCGTCAGGCGGACAGCAAAACGCTGCAAGCAGCGTTTTGGTGTCCGCCTCCAGAGCGGAATGGTGACTGAACGGAGGCAAACTGATGCATTCTGAGCGTATCCTTTTCCATTCAGAATGCATTAGCGCAAAACTGATCCGTTTTGGACTGCTTTTGAGAGCCCTGAGCGGATCTCACAAACGGAAAGCCAAAACGCCAGTGTGAAAGTAGCCTAAGCCAGTTTTCCTTTACACCAGTTTTGATAAATCTCCTGTGTGTCACAATTGTGCCAGAATTTTGGTGCAAAATTTTGCTATAGAGTAAGCTGACCAATAGGTAAAGTTATAGAAAGTGTCCAACAATGCACCAAATTTATCATCCCCGTGAGCCGCTGTGATAAATTTGGTGCATCTGTCAGTTTTAACTCTCTACGTTTTAGACAGGATTAGTAAATCTTCCCTATTATCTGCCATTTTATTTTTGCACCTATTTGTATTATGCTCTTCTATAGAAATATTCTGACATTTCTTATTCAGTTTCCTCCTTTATTAATATGATTAGATCTCATCTTCCATATAGCCTTTTATTTCCATGATATAATATTCATTGACCTTTACTTCCATGTTGTTGATGCTCCCATGAATAGTCTTCTCTGTTCTTAAATACTGAGCTCTCTCCTTCATCTCACGCTGCCAATATGGTCTCAATGAGCTTTAGTCTGTACAATTCCAGATAATGAAGAATGAAAAGCTTCATAATACAGTTATAGTAGTAGTATAGTAGTAGTAATCAGTGCTGGAACAAAAAAGCAGCCTTGGCGCACAAGCCCAACCAACTCACCTACTGTACATATATTGGGGAAAAAATAGCGGCATGCAATGCACGTTGGGGCGCTTTTTCCTTTACCTGTTTATGTCCTCACTCCTCCCTTAAATATATGAACTAGGGATGAGCGAACTTATGTTTTCAAGTTCGGCGTACAAGGTTCGGGTTATCTAAGAATTCCATTATGGATTAATAATAATTTATGGTCCGTAGCAGTGAAATCCATAACAGAATTCTTTGCTAACCAGAACCTTGTACGCCGAACTTGAAAACAGAAGTTCGCCCAAAATTAATATAAACCATTCCATCAATACTGTATAAGATTCCCACTTAGATACCATACCAGAACCAAGTTTTCTTTATACTGTAGATATGATTATACTGTACCAGAATGAAGCTTACTATATAGATATGATACCAGAACCAAGCTTACTACATGGATGCAAAAACAGAGCCAAGGTTACTGTTACATAGGTGGCTACTTTGTGTAGACACGGACACCACTCCACTCACTCTGTGTCTGTCGCAGGTTCAGCGCTCCAGGAGAAGGCCAGGGCACCAGTGTCCTTTGTGTCTTTTGGGGAAAATATATTGTAACTATTCTTCATTGAATTGCACCTCATTCTGTAGGGTTACTTACAAGCTGTTGGTCTCATTTTCTACCTGAACAATAGGTTATCTAGCTTGTTAGTTACTGCGAAGGTGTGCTGTTCTGTATTTCTGCCCGTGTACCGAACTCTGCCTTTTTCCTGACTCTACCATCCTCTGCCCAACCTGACTTCGTCTTGATCTCGACCTTTGATGCTGGCCCTGACCTTAAAACAGGTTTCACAGATTCGCATGTAGTCTATCTGCCCTGACCTTGGACTTTTTTCACGGATTCGCATGTACTCTGCCTGCCCTGACCTCGGCTTGTCCCTGACTACGATTTTGCCTGACCCCTTGGTGCAACACATCCGTGTCTCTGACCCTTTGCATCAGCTGTCAACCACACAAGGACTACTCCAAGAGGTCGCGGCCTAGTGACATCCCTGCAAAGAAGACTAGATTCTTATGGCTAAAGGGTGAAAACCATGAGACTGCCAGGATGATGCCCTTACGATTAGCCCAAAGTCAAACCTGTTAGGCTAGTTTCACACTGGCATTTGGGAGACCCAGCAGGCTGTTCCAGAAAATATGGGCATAGTGGTATTTGTCCATCCAATTCTTGGCATATTTGCCGGGTTGCGGCCGGATCTCTGTCAGTCCTCATTATAGTTAATGGGGCCAGACAGCATTCATGAGAGACCCAGCAAGTTGTTCCTTGCTGGAACCGCCTATATATACAAACTGAAAAGAATGGCGTGGTATTACACAGGCAGGAAATGCTCAAACCCACATGCGGTTGTGCATATATATACAGGGGAGCAAATCCTGCACTTGTGGCCCGTTGCTAATGACGATCCCCAGCAAAAATGCATACAGTGGAGGATGCCCGCAGCGAACCACAAGTACCACAATAGACATCCTACACAAGATAGCAATTATGTGGATGTGATAATCAATATAGCAATATAACAAAATAATAGCAAAGACAGGTGCACTCTGCGGTCTTACTAAACCCTCAAACTGATTTTAAAATTGAGAGATTAGCCAACATGTCCTACAATGTAGGACATGTCTGAGCCCGAGCACCTTGCCAAGGTTTCTCAAGTAGCTCGGGACCTAACACTCACCTACCTGTGCCATATGGGCATTACCAGGGGCCAGTGGGCAAATTACAGGAGCATGAGGCCGACTCACAAACAACTCACCAGTTACCTCCAGCATGTAACCATGCTAGCAATGGGAGGAGGGAGGAGTCTGCGAGTCCCACTCAAGACTGGCTGGTATGGCCCAGGCCTCACAGGTGCACCTAAATGTAACCTATAGATGAAAAGCAGGCACATTTAAATTGGAGTTTATACACCTCCAGGCATCTCTATATATACAAACTGAAAAGAATGGCGTGGTATTAGATAGGCAGGAAGTGCTCAAACCCACATGCAGTTGTGCATATATATACAGGGGAGCAAATCCTGCACTTGTGGCCCATTGCTAATGACGATCCCCAGCAAAAATGCATACAGTGGAGGATGCCCGCAGCGAACCCACATGCAGTCGTGCACCTATAGCTTGAGGAAACCAACAGAATTCACTGCATGAGCAAGGCATCTCTTCAAGGCCAGTCCAGTGCAGAATTTCCATGATAATTTATGATAATTTGGTGTAAATTTTGCTGTTAGAGAATGTCAGCAGATATGTACCCTTGGGATACAGCCACATGTTGTATGTCTGCTTTAAATTTTCTGCAGAGGAAAATTTGCAGTATATCTGGAAAAAATCCTCAGCAGCACAATCTGCACCAAATCATGTGGATTTTGCTGCAGACTTTGGTGCAGAAGTGCTGCAGGATTGCCACAGATGTCAACCTTTGCACTAGACAGCATGACACAGCATGAAATCTACAGCATAAATCTGCAGCGACCCCCTGAGGAGCCAGTGTAGAGAATAGTAGTAGTACAGACATCCCAACCTGCAAAAACCCATTTCAGGGAGGTGCACTTCTCATTTCAGGGAGGTTTTCTTTTTTTTTCTTTCACAAACTTTTTATAAAATTTTCCAATCATATGCAGTATCTGCACACTTTGCTCTATGGTGTGGAGGACGGGGCTCATTACCCTGCCCCAAATTATCCTATTTATGTATATGATTGAAGGGATTCTGTCACCACCTATAAGTCCTGTGAGCTAAACAGATGCTCATGTCCAGGGTAGCATTCTGATTTCTAAGGTGGCCTTATAAAAGCTATTTGTGGCTTTATTCTGCCGAAAAACAGGTTTTGCTAACCTGTCAATCATTGAATTAAGGTGCCCAAGCAGGGGAGGTCTGTGGATGCATGGTGCCCGGCCGCACGCATCGCCGTTCGTGCCCAGCGCTGTCTTCTACTCCTCAGTGCCGCCTCTCCCTCCCTCCCCTCCCTCCCGCTTTGAGATCCCGCACGTGTGCACAGGCTCAGCCTGATGCGCCGTTGCGGACTGCTGGCATCGGCTTCTTCTTGCATTGTGCGCACGCGCCGAGAAGGGGACACTGCTACAGGTTGCCGGAAAGGTTTACTGCGAGTAAACTAGAGATGGGAAGTTCGGATCTTTCACATGAACCGATTCATGAATCGAATCTTCGGTTCATTCGCTGAGCTGACAAGAAGCAAGTAAACCCAAGCTTAGGATGCGCATGCACGGATGCTTCGTTTCACTTGCTGAGTCAGCTCTTGGTCTGAGTCAGGAAGTTTATTCTTTAAAACCCTGTGTGTAATTATCTACCCCACTTTAGGAAAAAAAAACAAGCATCCAGGGGGGGGTGAATTTAACACTGGGGTAAATAATATAATTAAAATGGAGGGTTAAATGTGCAAATGTATTAAAAAAAAATACATCTCTCTCAATAGTTATATAGCTACTGAATGACAGAAGAAGGGATGCCTTTAACATATATATCTCCTTGAGAAGCCAATTTGACCCTAAAGGGTTAATTCAACCTGTACTGTAAACTCTGTGTCATCTGTCACTTCTCTTATCTCTCTGCTCTGCTATCAGTAAACCTTTCCAGATATTGTCTCACATGTGGGTGTCAGGGAGCCGCTATCTAATGGCGGGAGACTCCCTGAACGTCCGGGAGACTTGAGATCCCTGGTAGTAGCACTTTTGCAGTATTGTGTCACAGTATACTCCCTCAGGCCTTTGCTCCCTGTGGATCGGTGCAGTGGAAATGCAGTACTGAAGAATGGGGTCAGAGTTAAATGTCTCTTTTACTAAGTGCAACATAGAACTTTAAATACATACAGCAGCAGGCTTTAAAGAGGACCTTTCATCCATTATGACAATGTGAACTAAGTATACATACATGTAGAGCGGCGCCCGGGGATCTCACTGCACTTACTATTATCCCCGGGCGCCGCTCCGTTCTCCTGTTATGCTCTCCGGTATCTCCGCTCACTAAGTTATGGTAGGCGGAGATTTCAGTCACTAAGTTATGGTAGGCGGAGTCAGCCCTTGTTCTGCTGTAGCGCTGGCCAATCGCAGCGCAGAGCTCACAGCCTGGGAGGTTATTTTCTCCCAGGCTGTGAGCTCTGCAATGCGATTGGCCAGCGCTACAGCAGAACAAGGGCAGACTCCGCCTACCAAAACTTTGTGAACGAAGATACCGGAGGGCATAGCGGGAGAACGGAGCGGCGCCCAGGGATAATAGTAAGTGCAGTGAGATCCCCGGGCGCCGCTCTCCATGTCTGTATACTTAGTTCACATTGTCATAATGGGTGAAAGGTCCTCTTTAAGTGCAGTTCTTCTCTGACACCTGTAAGGATATGGAGACATGATGTTTGGTGGCAATTCAGCACTTACAGTAGGTAGTAGGTGATACTGGCCTAGTAGTAGTGTGGTTATGGGTGGCTTAGCTGTAATACCTCACCTTGCAACAGTCTCTTCAATACTGATGGTAGCAGTTCACCCTGCTGTCTGGAATCTCAAGATTTCACTTGAGAAAAGTTGATTGCGTTCTCTTTGGAGAATCTGTATGAGTAGCAGGAGCTCTGCAGGGTGCTTCCTCTCCCTTCTGTCTCTGGATAGGAACACCCCATCTTGGCAAGGAGCAGGGCCTGCCCACTCCTACCAAGAGGGGAGGAATAGGGTGGTTAGCCCTGTTCCTTGCCATACTTTGCCATCCATTCCTTGCTGGGAACTACGGCCAAAAGCAAACAATACAATACATAATACTGTACATATAAATTATGTACAAATTGTAGCATTCCCAGGTGTAGGGTACTACAAATTGATCTAGTACAAAACAACCTCTTTCTAACAAAGCTAGAACCAGCTCTATATCTCACATGCATCCAGAGATCTCCCCATTCATTGCTCAAATTCCTCTGCTAGATTTCTTTCAAGCTGGCTGTTTAGGGAGCATGTCCTTTTTCTCAGAGAATGTGTCTTTTTTGCTGCAGCTGGTGGCAGTTGAAGGATAGAACTGAACATGTGCTTCCATCTCAGTGAGCAGGACAGTGGAATTAGAAAAAGAGCAAACAGCAGGTGGCGCTATACAGATGGATTTCATTGATTAAGGGCTCTTTCACACCTGCGTTCTTGTCTTCCGGCATAGAGTTCCGTCGTCGGGGCTCTATGCCGGAAGAATCCTGATCAGGATTATCCTAATGCATTCTGAATGGAGAGAAATCCGTTCAGGATGCATCAGGATGCATCAGGATGTCTTCAGTTCCGGAACGGAACGTTTTTTGGCCGGAGAAAATACCGCAGCATGCTGCGCTTTTTGCTCCGGCCAAAAATCCGGAACACTTGCCGCAAGGCCGGATCCGGAATTAATGCCCATTGAAAGGCATTGATCCGGATCCGGCCTTAAGCTAAACGTCGTTTCGGCGCATTGCCGGAGCCGACATTTAGCTTTTTCAGAGTGGTTACCATGGCTGCCCGGATGCTAAAGTCCTGACAGCCATGGTAAGTGTAGTGGGGAGCGGGGGAGCAGTGTACTTACCGTCCGTGCGGCTCCCCGGGCGCTTCAGAGTGACGTCAGGGCGCCCCAAGCGCATGGATCATGTGATCACATGGATCACGTCATCCATGCGCATGGGGCGCTCTGACGTCATTCTGGAGCGCCCCGGGAGCCGCACGGACTGTAAGTATACCGCTCCCCCGCTCCCCGCTCCTACTATGGCAACCAGGACTTTAATAGCGTCCTGGGTGCCATAGTAACACTGAACGCATTTGGAAGACGGTTCCGTCTTCAAATGCTTTCAGTACACTTGCGTTTTTCCGGATCCGGCGTGTAATTCCGGCAAGTGGAGTACACGCCGGATCCGGACAACGCAAGTGTGAAAGAGGCCTAACTCAGTAGCTGTAATATTTAATTACATGCAGTTACAGAAGTCACCAGATCCAGGTGCTGGTTTAGAAACTGTAGAATATTTTTTATGGGACAACCACTTTAAAAACTGGACTGCATTTCTCTCGCACTGAATGGTGAAGCAGAAAGCCTTCTTCTCCCTGCTCCACCATTCCGCCTGCAGGCACAGATCGCACTGCCAGCCTGTGTGGGAGGAGCCTGCAGCCTTGGAATTCTCCCACACAATGCTGCAGAGCAATCTGTGTCTGCAGGGGGAGAGCTGAATGTGAGCATCAGGAACAGGACAAGGTGAGTATTTACCGTGTTTTTTTTGTGGGGGGGGGGGGGGGGTTAACACAGAAGGGGCACAGAGGGCATTTCTACTATGGAGGGGGCACAGAGGGCATTACTACTACAAAGGGGCACAGAGGGCATTACTACTATTAAGAGGGCACAATAGGCATTACTACTATGAAGGGGGCACAGAGGGCATTACTAATATGAAGGGTGCACAATGGGCATTACTACTATGAAGGGGGCACAGAGGGCATTACTGCTGTAAAAGGGGTGGGCACAGAGAGGACATAACTACTGTAAGGGGTTGCACAAAAAGGGCATAACTGTGAAGGGGGCACAAGTAGGGCATAACTACTGTGAAAGGGGCACAATGAAGGGATAAGTACTTTAAGGGGGCACAAGGTGGGCATAACTACTGTGAAAGTTGTACAGTAAGGGAATAAATACTGTGAGGGGACACAATATGGACATAACTACAGTAAAGGGGCACATACAGTATCTGGAGAAAACTACTGTGAAGGTTGAACAATGAGGGCAATACTACTCTGAGGGGGTACAATTTTTTTTTAAAGTACTGGGGGGGGGGGGGGGGGATTGTGGGGTAGAGAAAGGACCCGCCCCAGGTGCCAAACACCCTAGGCACGCCACTGGTTATACCCCTACAGTTTCCACATCAAATGTTACCCAGCCTTCCTGCTGTTCTGCGTGGCACATGTGCAGAGGCATGGGAAGAGTCCACCCCTGAACTGGGAAAGCTAACTCTTGATAGGAGGAAGGCATGGTGACAGGAGGCAGAGCTAACTAGCAGACAAACTGGTAAAAGTCTGCAGGGTTAGCTATGTCCTAAGGTTGGTCAAGGGCTTCAAAGGAGAAGGATGCTTGCCACGGGTGGCCCAGTTCTAAATCTACAACTCCCAGAATCCTACTTTCACTTCTGAGGGAGTTACAAGAACAGCCGAGAAAGTAACACAGTTTAAAGGGGCCAGAACGGGTGTCCCACAGTCATATATCCCAACTTTTGAAAAGGCTACGGAGGGACCACAGCCGCACTGCAATGTTTTTTTTTACACAAAGCCACATCTCTAACTCTGCCTCATGCCCAACTATCAGGGGTGCCTAGGAGAAATCCACGATACACCATTTATTCTTCATCAGATAGTGCTTTTAATACATAGTGGTTTTTACATCATTTTTTTGTTCCATCCAAAGCAAGTGACAATGCAATAAAATAGGCCAAAAAATGAAACCCCAACGTTTCGGTCGGCTGTCGACCTTTATCAAGGGATCTGAAAAGAATATACAGCAATATTATAGTAAATATCATGGATCAAAAGATGATGTAGATCTTAATACTATAATCTGAGTAAAAAATACTAATGGCTGCTGGATGATGTCATCTTAAAGAGGTACAAGAGTCTGTGCTGGCTGAGACAACAATTAACACTCGCTCAGTAGTCCAAACAGAATGGTAGAAAATAAGGGAAGGAAACAAAAGGAAAAACTATATGATGTATAAGATGACTAAATATATAACATACATATAACACCTCGGTACATCAATCAATAGGCACATGTGATCACAGGTGGCACAGGAGAGACAGGTTTCTTCCTTTAGGAGAACGTTATTAAAAAGAGTAATGAGTGTAAATGGCCAGCAGAGGGCAGTGTCGCACCATCCTTGATGTTCACAACTGGTCCCTCAATTAACAATTTTAAGGCTGAATTTACACTTTGGTTATTTGGTCAGTTATTTCGATCAATTATTGTGAGCCAAAATCAGGTGCGGGTCAAAAACACACAATAGGTGCAAATCAAATAATTACACCTGAACTCTGAGTAGGCTTTACTACTGGTTTTGGCTCACAATAACTGATGGAAACAACTGACCACTAAAGTGTGAACTCAGCCTTATTTTTTCCTGGAGGACCATTGCTGTACCTTGAGACCATCACACTATAGAGAACTAGTAATTAGCAACTCAAAATAAATACAAAATGAAGATTAAAGAAAATGAAGCAGATAACTAGTACAGATAAAGTTAATCCTTATATATGAAAGTCAGAAGGAATAAAAAAAAATTGCGGATAACCCCCATAATGTAATGTTATTGAGTGAAATGTTCTGACTTATTTTCTTTATGTGTACTTAATAGCAATGTATAGGCAACCAAATAGTTAACATATTGGCAGACTGTTTATGTTAGCAGGGTGATGGATCGGGTCACCCCTGTTAAGTGAGGCATCTAGTCTGAGCAGAGCAAGAGAGAAGACGTGTGTGAAAGCAACCGACATCCAGGCCAAAGGTCCCAGAAGCTTAGTCTCTGGGACTTCATCTGCCAAAGAAGAAACTCTACTACCAGGGTAACCATGAGAGAAAGAGATCTGGCACCTTAGAAGGTCCAGAACCTTATCCAGGCTGTGCTGACAAGTCAGTAAGGTATTCCTTAATTTATGGCATAAGAGACTTTACTGCTGTGGAATGGATAATTGCCTCTGGTAACTACCACAATTTGAGAAGGACTGGCCATCTGTATCTGAAATCTGCACCCCCTCAGTCTGGGAATTGCAGAAGGAGTTAACAAGAACCCAATTGCATGTCTGGTTCTGTAGAGAGACTGCAAAGTGTCCTTAGAGAGTACTACAACTGCCTATATGCTGCTATTTGGAGAGGATTACACATATACACAGTCGAATATCCACACAAAAAATAAAGAGAGAACGAGGAGACAGCATGTTCTTTCTGTGAAGTTTATTCCAGATGCAACGTTTCGGCTAACAAGCCTTTTTCAAGCTTGATACAGTAGCTGAAACGTCGCCTCTGAAATAAACTTCACAGAAAGGACTTGCTGTCTCCGTACTTTCTTTATTTTTTTGTGGATATCCGACTTGTTGTGGGAACCTTAGCAGTTCCCCTGGAGACGTGCATCCACCAGCATATCTACCTGGGTGTGCTGGCCACGATTCTTGACTTTGTATACACAGTCGAGTCACATTATTATGACCACCAGCTACGGCGAGTTTCAGACTAGTGATAGTGATCCAGCAGGCTGTTCCAGCAAGGATCCTATCTTCGCCAGGGAA
The DNA here is from genome assembly GCF_905171765.1 of Bufo bufo. NCBI lineage: Eukaryota > Metazoa > Chordata > Amphibia > Anura > Bufonidae > Bufo > Bufo bufo. Next base: position 277,030,953 of record NC_053394.1, on the reverse strand, counting down.
TACAATCAGCATGTATGGGTGTACATGATCGGCAAGGATGGATTCATACCCAAATTGGCTGATAGTGCCTTGAAAATGGATGAGATGGCCCAGAGAATGCTGCAAAAATATTCCCCAGGCCTTAAAAGGGATTTCCAAGATTTTTTTTTTACTAATGACCTATTCATCAGTATCTGATCGGTGGAGGTCCCCCACCGATCAGCTGCTTTGAGAAGGCAGCAGTGCTGCTGTGAGCCCTGCTGCCTTCTCACAACGTACCAAATACAGCTCCGTATATTGTATAGCAGCTGTGCTTGGTATCGCACTCAGCCCCATTCACTGGAATGGGGCTGAGCTGCTCCTAGGCCACATGACACATGAATGTGTCATCACGTGGCCTACTGCAAGTGCCGCTGCCTTCTCAAACAGCTGATCACGGGGGTCCCGGGTGTCGGATGCCCACCGATCAGATACTGATGACCTATCCAGATGCAGCAGGCCACCCCCCAGGGGAAATCAAGTCTGGGTGTTTAGAAATGGCGAGTGGTGATGCGGCCTGATAGATTTGTGTCATATTGCTCCTACCTGGATACTGTCGCTCCCCGGGGTTAGGCTCCGTAGCAACAAAGGAGTTGTTGTTGGAGCAATAAGTAGAGTCCAGACTAGGTGAACTTACAAACTAACAGTCTTTAATTGAATAAAATTCCAATAAACGTGTCATCCAAACAATACTTAATCTTTTTCTTGGCTCCAGCAGGCTAAGGGTAAACTGGCAGGTGAACTTGAATACCTTGCTTTATCTCCCTGCTGCTGTGCTGATCTCTGGCTTCAGTCTGGTTCCTATCAGCTTCAGTTACTGTTTCTTATGAGAGTGAGGTATCCTGTGACCCGTTTTGTAGGAGTAGGGTGTCTTTGGCTCCTTTTTGACTCTCAGGGGTACTGTACTAAGTCCTTTTATATATCAGGAGTGGGCAGCTCTCTAAACTACTTTCCCAAAGCTCCCTCACCACACCATGCTGCTTCACGCAATATTAAAACCTTTCTATAAATCACAACATTAGAGTTTTTCTTTGCAATAATTAGAAATATATATTTATTTATTTAATATTTGGTATTTTTAAGGCCGCAATGTTTAATAACTAAATATATTAAAATAAATATATTTTTATATTATAGATCATAACCTATTTAATTCTAAAATAACTCAAATTCAACCAAATAAATAAAAAACTTTGTCCACCCAGTGGAATTGATACCTAGTGTGGGGAAATCTATCTGTCACGGCTTTTGGTGTGCGCTGTGACAGCTTGCTGTTGCCTGTGGCAATGTGTTGCTGTTTCAGCATGTGGGGGCAGTGTCGCGGCCTTTGCGGTGTGTGCCGTGACATGGTTCCCTTGCATGTTGTTGCCTGCGGCAACGTGTAGCTTTTTATGCTGGTGTGTGCACTTCCCCTGTCAGTTGTTTCCTCCTCTGTCTGGTGCTGGAGGGGTTAACCACCTTGTTGGGCGTGGTCACTAGGTATTTCATCTTACCTGTGGCTAGATGCCAGGAGTCAGTGGTACTCCAGCCATGGTGTGTGTTGGAGTTATGCTCCTGGTCTTCATATTTCATCTCCCAGATTGAGGGCCTCCTAGTGGGACATCGAGGTCTCCGGCGATGTCTTCTCTCCCTTACATGTGTTGTATGTTTGGTGTGGGGTTATGATTTGGTGTGTTGTAATGTCTAGCTTGATGTTCCTTGTCTGGTATGTTTGGTGATATCTTCCAGCATGGTTGCTAGACTTCCTAGCCTGTATGCAGTGCCACCTGGGGCTGCCATGCACCTTGACGCACGGGGGTCCTGGCGGAGTCTGGTGTGCTGGATACCTGTGTGATTTGCTGTTACGGTGTCCTGTTTGGTGTTAGGGCTCCGGTACTTATTCACGGGTTCCAGTCGTGGTGGCAGTGGCAGGTAAGTGTGTCGTCTTGTTTTCTTACCTGCCGATTCTCTTGCTGCATATGGTCTTTTCCTTTCCCTGCTTCTAGGCCTTTTGAGACTCCTGTTCTTCCGTGTCCTAGAAGAACAGGGCGCCTCTCCTCAGCTCCTTTGTGAGGGATTCTCAGGGCGACTCAGGGCCTTAGGTATCCAGGGTATGAGCCGTCCTACCATCCAGGTCCGCTCATACGGTGAGGAGTTAGGGCTAGGTATAGGGATGCCTTAGGAGGTGACCTGCTCCCTTATCCTTGTGTTCAGGCCTAGTTGCTTTCCTTATCCCCCAGTCATCATACGGTGGACGGTTTTCCCCACTCCTCACTGTGACACTATCCTTATGAATTAATAGAGAATGATTAATTTGAGGTCTAGTTTGTATCCATCTTTTCATATTTTTTACGGGACAAATTGTATAATCTTTTTAATTTAATTTATTCAATTTTTCCCAATCCTAATTGATCGGTCTTAGATTTCCTAATTAATATGGAAATTAAATTATCTCTTACTATTATGTTATTGATCAGTAGTGGCGAAATTTCTTTTTTGTTGTTCGCAGCTAATTCAGCTTTCTTGTTTAGAAAGTCTGAGAATGCGCTCTGACCGTTTCTCCACTTCTTTTATAGGCTCCTTGTGATCCAACCGTCGGTCTCCTGCTAGATCCACGAGGACCTCTTTATATGATGATCCAAAGTACAAGGATCAATGGTAAATATAACTTTATTGTTACTTTTGTCAATTACATGAATGGGTCAACTATTGCCCCCATGTGACCCCTTTATGTAATTGACATACCAAAGGGGCATTTTCATTATATCTAAAGGCACTCTCTGCCAGATACACTGCCAAATGCTGGTCAACTAGACACAGTGCATGCAATACAATACATAACAGTTACATAGTACCTAATGAACAGACCTGGAAACAGAAGGCATGGTTGTGTCAGACATTTCTTAGGCATTTAATACAATAGCTGGTTGTAGAAATGGTAATGCCCAATCTGAGGTACTACACAGAGGATAGGTCATTAGTATTAAAGTCTCGGAAAACCCCTTTAACTCCGCCACCACCAGCTTGTGTTCTTCCAGTATTGGTTGCAGGGTGTTTGTTCTCTGATGTTTCTCACCTGACACGCCAATGTCCATCCGTTCAATGAAGCAGAAAAATGTGATTACCGTATTTTTCGCCCTATAAGACGGTGCGGCCCATAAGACGCACCTAGGTTTTTGAGGAGGAAAATATGAAAAAATATATTTTGAAACAAAAGGAGTGCTTTTGGTCAGGTTTTGAACTAATGGTGGTCTGTGCATGACACTATTATGGGGGATCTGTGGATGACGCACTGCTATGGGGGTCTGTGGCTGACACTGTTATGGGGGATCTGTGGATTAAACTCTTATGGGGATCTGTGGATGGCACTGTTATGGGGCATCTGTGGATGACGCACTGTTATGGGGGCATCTGTGGATGACACTGTTATGGGGATCTGTGGATGGCACTGTTATGGGGGCATTTGTGGATGGCACTGTTATGGGGGCATCTGTGGATGGCACTGTTATGGGGGCATCTGTGGATGGCACTGTTATGGGGGCATCTGTGGATGGCGCTGTTATGGGGGCATCTGTGGATGGCGCTGTTATGGGGGCATCTGTGGATGGCACTGTTATGGGGACATCTGTGGATGGCACTGTTATGGGGGCATCTGTGGATGGCGCTGTTATGGGGGCATCTGTGGATGGCGCTGTTATGGGGGCATCTGTGGATGGCGCTGTTATGGGGGCATCTGTGGATGGCACTGTTATGGGGGCATCTGTGGATGGCACTGTTATGGGGGCATCTGTGGATGGTACTGTTATGGAGGCATCTGTGGATGGCATGACACTGCTATGGGGGGGGATCTGTGGATGACACATATATAGCATCTTATGCTATGTGTCATCCACAGATCCCCCCCCCCCCAACAATGTCCCTGTGTAGTGAATGACCCCCAATACAGAGGGTGGGGGTCGGCATCTGGTTTTGTAATGGCAGTAATCATATCTAACCTGTAGGAAATTTTAAACTATAGAAATCATGTGCAATCCAGCCTGTAGTACATACTCCAATCTTCCGTAGCAGGCAGGAGGCTATGTAGGTAGGGGCAGCGTAACTCACTACGTCACGCTCCTGCGCTGGCTGATTTATTCATAAAGTGGGAAGAGCAGGCGCGTGACGTAGTGAGTTACGCTGCCCCCGCCCGCCCACCCGGCCTCCTGCCTGCTACGGAAGATAGTAGTATGTAGTATGTAGTATGGCACGTGGTGCTCCACAGTTTCCGCGGCTCTTATTCGCAGTGGTGCCATGTGTCCACTCATGATACACTTTCACCACAGCAGCACGTGAACAGTTCACAAACTGCGCAGTTTCAGAAATACTGCCACCCTTGGTCCATAAGCCAATAATTATCCATTTTTGCATTGATAAATCGCTCTTTTACCCATAACAGCAACGAGGCATATATGTGCAGACAGCCTATCACATAACTTATATACCCACCAAGCCATCTCAGGACGTGAGTTCCTTCATGAGCTACACGCTGCCAACGTAGAAAGTACTGACTGGGTGCTTTTTACTGCAGTATGTATGTATTACTTCTATTCCCATTGGCAATCCAGTAAAGAAAAACATTATTTATTTTAACCTGCGGGCCTGGTTATTGACTCCAAAATCTGTGTACCATTAAGGGCATCACCAGGCAGAAGCCCAAAACCAGGGTGTGCCCTGAGAGAAGAAAAGGTGTACCCGCCAGTTACTGCATGGCCCTATCATTGCCACTACCACCCCTTCCATCCTCACTCACTATTATCTGCAGTAATAGCTTTTCTGTACAATATTTGGTATTTTCCAGCAAAAATGGGTAGTAGTTATGATTACATTAGGTTAATTTCCCATCGTTTTTTTTGCTGTACCATTTGAGATGAGTGAGAAGCCCAGTGTTTGATCCCTTTTTTCTTTGTTGTTAAAAAATGCTGCTCACCATGCTTATAAGATGTAGCAGAGTGGAATTTGCCCTTTAGAGGGGTTTTCCAGGACCTAGCAGGTCCCACAAACCCACCTTAAAGGGGTTGTCTGATTTTTATTATATTGATGACCTATCCTCAGGATAGGTTATCAATGTCAGATCAGCGGAGGGCCGACTCCAGTGTCCCCATTCACTTCAATAGGATGGCTCCATCTTATTCACTTGAACAGGAATGAGTTGTCCCATTGAAGTGAATTACATTGCTCACCGCCACATTTGTGATGGCGAGCAGGTAAACAGTGAAGAGAAGGCAGCTCTTGTATGAGCGCTGTGGTCTATTCAAACAGCTGATCAGAGGGGGTGCCAAGAGTGGGCCCCTCGCCAATCTGACATTGTTGACCTATCCTGAGGATAGGTCATCAAAATAAACAAGTGGGCAACCCCTTTAATTACACATAACTATAAGAGAAAGATTTGTAATATACGTCTGTATACTTTGTATATACTGTTCCAAAGTACAGCCTCCTGGGAATCCGGTCATGTGACACTCCTCTTGCAAAAATCTAGCTTTCATCCATGTTGCGTCCTTTACCAGATTTCTGGCCTAGGCCATGAATGGGACATCACTTCCACTGTAGATGGGGCCAGAACTTCTCCTCTCACCGGCACATGTGCACACTCCTGAATCCACTTCATCTGCACATACCCCAGGGAAAGGAATAGTTCTGGCCCCACAGTGGAAGAGATGTCCCATTCGTAGCCTAGGCCAGAAATCTGGTGAAGGACATGACCAGATGGAAGCTATATTTACGGAAGAAAGGAACATAGGAAGACAGCACTCTATATGAGGTCACCAGCAGATATCAAAAAAGGACAAGGGATAGTGTGTATATGATAAGAACTATATTTATTTGGGTAGTAATAGAAACGTTATCAATATAGGTCACTCCCAATGTACAGGGAGAGGAGTGGTTGGTGTAAAATAGAAAAATTGATAAATGAATAAATAAAAAAAATGTGAAAAAGTGATGATAAAACACCCTGTATTGTGCTATAAGTCCAGAATCATGGTATGTAGAACTATAAAATATTAGACAATATAGTCAATAGTCTGAGATGGATTCAGTTGATTCAAATTAGTAAAAAGTTAGTACAAAGATCTAAATTGTGACAGGTTTAAAAGGATATATCAGCAGCATTCCAGATCCGATGTATGTGTATACACAGCTATGCGAAAGTTATTTTCAGCGAACCAGTGCCTGGTGGCGTCCCACCTAAAATTGGCTGACTGGTTGCTGTTACCTTTCCTGGAGGATCGTCGGTTCTGCTGTGTAGGTGTCTCCGCGCAGGATCCTCTGTGTGCTGTGGATGCTTAGTGCGGTTATGGATAGACGGGGCCGGCAGCGCGGTTGCAGATGGATGCGATGACCGTGAAGGGCTGCTGTTTGTGGATCGGTCTGTCGATGCAAATGTTGCTGTCTTTTCCTCCGGTCAGAGGGCTGCTGACTGAGTCTAGCATTCTTGCCACGTGCGTCAGTTTAGCGCGCGCTTTTTTCGGGTGCTTTAATTTCCGGTGTTGTCAATGGATGGCGGCAACCTGATGGTGCAGGGGAGTTTGGAAGCGCTTTCCAGGGCTTGGATAACCATACACGTTTCGAAGGATTGCAGCCTTCTTCATCAGTGGTAGCCCGTGCAACAGCCTGCCAGGGTTTAAATGTCCTCATCAGGTTGCATCAAAAAACCGGGATGGAAAAAAGGGCGGTAAAAAAAAGGGCGGTAAAAAAGGGGCAAAAAAAAAAATATATAAAAATAAGGGGCGGGGGAAAAAAAGGGCGAAAAAAAAAAAAAAAGGTTTGGGATAGTCCTATGTTTTATTTCAGCGGTTCTAATGAGCGGGCATAAATATATTCTTTTATTATCTAGAAGTTGTTGTGTATGTGTAATCACTAGCATGCATTGCATAATGTGCATCTCTGCAGCGGGTGGGTATTCTTGCGATATATTGTATACAGTTGACATGTCATAACTTTGTAGAGTTGATAGAAATAAATAAATGACTACAGATGTCAATGAAAAAACTATATAAATAGAATAGATAAAATTGATGGTTCATGCTTGTGTGTCTTTGAATCATGTTGTATGTTGTGTGTGTAAGTGATGGTGATAATTTGTGTCTGTGATTTGACATGTGTGCCCCAGTGATTAGTGAGGAGCTGAGCAGGAATATATGTATTTCTGTTCATGGGGGTGTGCATTTCTGTTCATGGGGGTGTGCATAGTTACCTCTGGGTATTGGAGGTAAAGAGGTGGGCGGTGAGATTTGACTGTATGTGTGTGTTTTCAACAGTTTATTCCACTGTTTTTAATATTCTCTTCTACTGTTTTTAGTGGTCTCTTCTCCTGTTTTTAATAGTTTTTAGTAGATCTTCTTGGCTATATATCTAAATTGTCGTTGTTTCTTAAAGGTGCTGTTGGGGTTATGGATTCTAGACCCCATTAGTGGCATTTATGTCTCCTGAGGGGAGTTTGGGTCTGAGGGTGAAGGGTCGGAGTCAATTATGTGATCTCAGCATATGTAGTTGTTTGTTGGTTGAAGGTAGAGTGTTGTGTAGATGGGGGCCCGAGACCGAGGGGGGATCGAGGAGCTGGTAAGCAGCCGGACATTCGATCCGCCATCAGTCATGGGCCTCCCACCTAGTCTCTATAGGAAGCCGAATAGTTCCAATTCAGCGTTTAGACCTCCTGGTGCAAGTGTGTTGAATTCAAAGATGTATTTCGATTCTACTCGGGACATTTGTTTTATATAGTTTCCTCCTCTCCAGTTTTTAGGTTCCTTTTCCACAGCCGTAAATATTATCCCCTTGGGGTCCTGGTTATGGTATATTTTGAAGTGTTTTGACAATGAGTGATTCATGTAGCCTGTTTTGATGTTATTTATATGTTCAGCAATCCTTCTCTTTAGGGTCCTTTTCGTCCGTCCCACATATTGTTTCCCACATGGGCATTGTATCAAATAGATCACCCTGTGCTGTTACATGTTAGAAAGTCTTTAATTTTATGTAGGAAGGAATTGGTTGTGGAGAGAATGGTATCTGTTTTCTTTTTAAATGTGGTAATTTTGCAATTGCTGCATTAGTTACAACGGTAGAATCCTTTGAAGTGGAGCCAGTTGTCTGTGGTTTTGGTATATTTTTGCGGTGGTTTGATTGATGGGGCAATTTTGATTCCTAGATTAGGAGCTTGGTATAGATGATTTTTGGATGTGTAGGGATGATGGAGTTTAGTAGTTTGTCCTCAAGTATGAAGTGCCAGTGTTTCCGTATGATGTGTTCAATCCTTTTGTGTTCTGCATTGAAGAGGAAACATCTTTTGTATCCTCTCTTCTTTTAGTAGTGGTTGTTTCAAAGAAAATTTTCCTGTCGCGATTCCTGATTTTGGGGAGTGAGTTCTCTATTTCTGATATCGGATAGTTCTCTTCAGTAAACAGTTTTTTCAAGTCTTCCGCTTCAAGTTCAAAGGATTCCATACCAGTGCACTTCCTCTTTAATCGTCTAAATTGACCAGACGGGATGCTTAAGAGCCATTTGGGGAGGTACAGCTCGAGAAGAGAATATAACTGTTTTTGGCCGTGGGTTTTTTGTAGGTGCAACAAGTAAGTTTGTTCTGTTCAGTTTTGATCTGTATAACTAGGAATTCGATTTGAGACTTACTGATGTTTGATGTAAAACGTATATTAATGGGATTGAGATTAATGTCATTCAGGAATAGTGTTAGGTTTTCTTCACTTCCCTTCCAGATGAAGATGATGTCGTCGATGTAGCGGTGCCATATCACCAGATCCGCCCCCAGTCTCGGTGTGATGTTGTGATCCTCCCAGTCTGCCATAAAGAGATTGGCATAACTCGGGGCGAATTTTGTGCCCATGGCTGTGCCCCTAGTCTGGAGGAAATATTCAGATTCGAAGCAGAAGTAATCGTGTTTCTGAATAAATTCTACAGCTTTAGTCAGGTATTCTATTTGTTCTTTTGGGTATGGACTATTTTGTTCTAGTTGTTGGCTCATGGATAGGATTCCTGTTTCGTGTTCGATGACTGTGTATAATGATTGTACATCTAATGTGCCTAATGTCCACTCTGGTTCGAAATTCAAATTTTCAATAATATTTATGATTTGTGTTGTATCTTTAATGTAAGATCTCGTATGTTTGACGATGGGTTGTAGGAGTCTGTCAATATATTGTGACAGGTTGGATGTGATTGAGTCAATTCCAGATATAATAGGGCGGCCAGGTGGGTTATAAAGGTCTTTATGTATTTTTGGCAGACAATAAAATATTGGGAGTCTTTTTTGGGTGTTTAGGATGAAATGGGCTTCTTGTTCTGACAAGATATTGTTCTTTGTGCCCTCATTGCATAGATCCGTGAGTGATAGATGATAATTCTCTGTGGGGAAGATGAGGGTCACGTTACATCCCAGGAGGCCAATCCACACAAATTCTGAATGATGCGTATAACACACACTTACACTTTGCTACAGGTGTGTTTTGTGTCATTTGTCGGTGGGTAATAATTCAATTAAGAATTATTAATTATGGTCATAAAAATAATTAACCATAAAAAAAAAAATATTTATAAAATTTGTCATAAATTCTTGAAATCATGACCTGGTGAATTGTAGACAACCTAATTGATACAATTCACATCTGAGTCCGACTATTTCCTCAGATAAATAAGTTCTTTTTGACGTGAGATGACGTTAATGATAAAATGTAGTTCTGCATTATACAATAATACACAGGTATTATAAAAATATGCAGATTTATTGGTTACAAGATTATAAACATATATAAGTAAATAAACACAATGATACATGCAAATGAATATATATAGCGTTAATATAAAGCATTACAAGCTTAACAATACATGTGAGTGGAAATAACTTGTCACATTATAACCAAGCTATTATTAGGTTAGGATATCAAAATATGAACATAAGTTATATACATTACTTCTGTTCAGAGAAAACCTCATGATATCAAGATGGGCATGTCTAATCCTAGACATCATTATAGAATGCTAAATACATTCCACCCCCCCTAACCAACTACACATCACATGACTTCAAGATGGGCAAATCCGTCCAAGGATATAACTTAGAAGAGACAACTGTATCCTTCCGCCCCATCCTGGACTATTTTCACACATATAACTTTGGTAAGACTATTAAGACAAATAACAGGGATCTAGGATTTTGCTAGACCATATCTTAAATAGGAAGGACTTGAAATAAGTCCTTCCAGTGTGAATCCATCACTTAGCTTGGCGAAGAATGTTCTATCAATAAATAAATATATATATATATATATATATATATATATATATATATATATATAAGCAATTATTTAATGCTTTGCTAGATTATGAGTCTAGATTCTTCTGCAGGTAGAATGATAGACCCCTCTACTTCTCTTCTCCTCTCTCTTTCTTTTCTCCTTTTTTTGTGTATGGTTTATGATCACAAACTTATCAGTTAGACACACCTTCCTAGTTTGGAACTTTCCAATCATTGTCGGATGGGCGTGACCATTAATAAAAATTGTGACATCATAACCCTACCCAGAATGCACTTTTGCTACTGTTGTAATGTCACCTACTGATACCTAGGTGGCACTGCTGTATAAGCTATCTGCATCATAGTATAAAGGGTTAACTTATGTAAGTCTGAATATACATTTTGACCTTAGAAGCTTTAATTCAAAGCTATAGGGATTAATTCTGACACTTGTAGCAATTAGAGACAGACCTCTAGGCGTCTCTCTGAAGGTTTCTCATACTTAATTTATGGATCGTAAATGCCCTTGTTTTCTCACAGAGATATCAGTACCCCCTCTGTCATACCAAAGATGGGATTAACGGTTACAAAACACACATCTTCACAGACACTCTTCTAATGAGAAATATATACAATATACTGGATACATGTTGTCTTCGTAACATATAACAATATAATATAAGCAAATATATATATATGTCCTACTGATTGTTTTATGCTAAGGACTAACTAAGGTTCATTAAATGAATACATACATATTATATATTTTGCTTCATTAATAAATATCTAATTGGATAGGTAATCATCACCAGCTGCATAGAGCTTATCTTTTTCTCCCATCATAAATTTAAAAGTAGACAAGGAGACCTCTTCTCAGACTGGTACATTCATGAGAAAAAAAATAACACTAAAAAGCAGAAACCTTTGTGTGACCTTAATTTGGCCTACTCAAGACATACAAAATTGCAACATAGTCGAGCATGGCTCTTAAAGGCAATGAACATCCATCTTGACAATAATGAATTGGATATAAATGTATTTACCTATGAAAAGGCACAACACATTAAAGGTGGCTTTGAGGAAACAGCTGGATTCTGGAAAACCACTTTAACTAGTCTGGATGCAATGTTCAATATATAGGTTTGGAAATTGTGAGGTAGTGAAGATTGCCAAAGAATTTGGAGTGCCAATTGATGATGACTGTGCATGTCCCCCTAACGTTTATGGTCCATTGCATTTTCCAATTTTCCAATTGAATGTGGCATGACATGCCCTATTACAGTGATGCCAGTCTCCTTACAATCCAACCAGCTTTTCTAAGGTTACTTTTTGATCTACTGTGCTATTTTGCTCTACTTCACTCATGGTATTCGCCAGCACTAGGGTTGAGCGAAGCCGAACTGTAAAGTTCGGGTTCGTACCGAACTTTAGGATTTTTGGACCCCGGACCCGAACCCGAATTTTTCAGTAAAAGTTCGGTGTTTGGTGAGTTAATGGCGCTTTTTGAAAGGCTGCAGAGCAGCCAATCAACAAGCGTTTAACTTGTGTGCCCTTAGAAGCCATCACAGCTATGCATACTAATGGCATGGCTGTGATTTGCCAGTGCAGCATGTGACCCAGCCTCTATATAAGCTGGAATCACGTAGCGCTGCACGTCACTGTGCTCTGATTAGTGTAGGGATAGGATGCTGCTGCTGTGAGGGAGAGAATAGAAAAGAATCCTTAATCTGAAGTGCTTGTTAACTCAGCGATCTACCTAGATTATGTTTTGTGGGTTCAGTGCACAATCTTTTTACCCTGCCCTGAGCCCAGTGACACAGAAAAATAACTTTTATCCGTCTGTTAGGTGGGTGGCGGCCAGGGGCGTAGCTAGAAATGCATGGGCCCCATAGCAAAAAAAAATTATGGGCCCCCCCCCCTCTGTGCCATCCACAGATCCCCCTCCCCTAAATAGTGCCATCCACAGATCCCCCTCCCCTAAATAGTGCCATCAACAGATCCCCCTCCCCTAAATAGTGCCATACACAGATCCCCCCTCCCCTAAATAGTGCCATCCACAGATCCCCCCTCCCCTAAATAGTGCCATCCACAGATCCCCCCTCCCCTAAATAGTGCCATCCACAGATCCCCCCTCCCCTAAATAGTGCCATCCACAGATCCCCCTCCCCTAAATAGTGCCATCCACAGATCCCCCCTCCCCTAAATAGTGCCATCCACAGTTCCCCCTCCCCTAAATAGTGCCATCAACAGATCCCCCCTCCCCTAAATAGTGCCATCCACAGATCCCCCCCTCCCCTAAATAGTGCCATCCACAGATCCCTCTCCCCTAAATAGTGCCATCCACAGATCCCTCTCCCCTAAATAGTGCCATCCACAGATCCCCCCTCCCCTAAATAGTGCCATCCACAGTGCCATCCACACTCCCCTAAATAGTGCCATACACAGATCCCCCTCCCCTGAACAGTGCCATCCACAGTATCAGGTGCCTCTCTCTCCCCCCCCATGTGCCAGTATCAGGTGCCAACCCCCCCCCCCCAGGTGCCAGTATCAGGTCAGGTGCCAACCCCCCTCCCCCCATGTGCCAGTATCAAGTCGTCCCCCCCCCCCCCGCTCCCCCCATGGCAGTAACAGTCGGGTATTAAAAAAAATAAAATAAACACTTCTACTTACCTCCATGTCAGCGATGCGATGCAGCCTCTTCCTGTGTCCCTCCCTGTATTGTGTCCCGCCCTGTATGTCCATATATGGAGTCACTGCTTGTATTTCAGCAAAGGTTTCTGCTGGGATTCGAACCCACGACCTTCTGTATCAGAGGCAGAGCACCTAACCTCAAGACCATAACAGCTGCCTTGCTGCTGACTGAAAAATTATGAGACTTCTACTGTTATAGCTGGCTAAGTGTACATCTATACACATAGCTGCTCATATATAGAGATATAGCAGAGCTGAGTGTGCTGGGATAGCTGTCATATAGAGATATAGCAGTGCTGGGTGTGTTGGGGCAGCTGTCATGTGTATAGATGTACACTTAGCCAGCTATAACAGTAGAAGTGTCAAATTTTTTCAGTCAGTTGCAATGCCTTCTTTATGGCTGTGAGGGTTAATGCTTTGCCTCTGATACACTGATACATTGGAGGTTCGAATCCCAGACACATCAGGAGACTTTAGTATATACAGTAAGATTAGAGCACATTAGCGAGGGAACATTAAGACCGCTGCTGTGAAGGGGCCCTGAACAGTAAGACATCGCTATTTAACTAACTTGAAAATAAACTGTCGGGCCCCGAAGCAGCTGCTTCCCCGGTAGTTACGCCACCTCCTGGCTGCCTGTGTGTGTTAATAAAAAAAAAAAATGAAAATTTGAATGCGGTCGGACGGGCCCCCTTGTGGCGTAGGGCCCCATAGCCACTGCTATGGTTGCTATGGCGATCCCTACGCCACTGGTGGCGGCGGCCATTTTATGCAAGTTCAGTGAACCAGCACAGCATATGTGCATTTGTGACAGTCAAATAGAAGCTTGAAATACTGCAATTATATTCTGGGGTTTAAAAAACACCCTTTTTGGGCAAAATACTAAATTTTACAGCCCTTGCTGCATCTGTCAGTATGAAATACAAGCGTTAGATTCTACTGTCATATTTTGTTATTAAAAAAACACCCATTTTGGGCAAAATACTAAATTTGCAGCGTTTGCTGCATCTGTCATTGTTAAATACAAGCTTGAAATACTGCAATAATTTTCTGTGTTTAAAAAAGCACCCATTTTTGGCAATACCCTACATCTGGGGCCTATGCTGCCTTTGTCAGTGTGAAATATAATCTTGAAATACTGCAAACATTTTCTGCCTTTTTGGGCAAAATACTAAATTTGCAGCCTTTGCTGCATCTGTCAGTGAGAAATACAAGCGTTAGATACCACTGTTATATTCTGCTATTAAAAAAACACCCTTTTTGGGCAAAATACTAAATTTGCAGGCTTTACTGCATCTGTCAGTGTGAAATATAAGCATTAGATACTACTGTTATATTCTGCTATAAAAAAAACCCACCCATTTTGGGCAAAATACTAAATTTGCAGCGTTTGCTGCATCTGTCATTGTTAAATACAAGCTTGAAATACTGCAATAATTTTCTGGGTTTAAAAAAGCACCCATTTTTGGCAATACCCTACATCTGGGGCCTATGCTGCATTTGTGTCACGGCTGAGGATGGGGAAAACCCTCAGCCGTGCGGTATCAGCAGATGGATGGTCAGTGCAAGGCCAGGACAGGAATCAGGGAGCAGGTCACCTCCTATCAATCCCTAATTCTGACCCTGTCTCCTAGCCGTATGAGCCGACCCTGATGGTGGGAGGGCTCATACTCCGGAACCTTGGAGTCCCTTCTAGCCCTCAGGGCTGGCCCTAGACTAGGAGCAGGGTAAGACGACCTGTTCATGCTAGATGCGGAGGAACAGGAGTCTCACAGGCCAATGCTACAAAGACAGGGGAACATAAACAGACATATGGCAATGACAGGTAAGTGAGACTAATACCACACCTACCTGCCATAGACACACAACCTGGAACCCAAGTACAAGTGCTGCTGTCCACAACAACACAAAGGACACAGCACACAACAGACATCACACGGGAACCCAGGAAACCATATGCTGCAATAACAAAAGACCAAACAAACATCTACTAAACACCATACATGAACTTATGACCACAAGGGTGGCCCCCACTGGCAGATGGTATAACAGGAGGATGTCTCCAGCAACCATGGCTTTAGAACCCCTCAGCTAACTGAAAACAGCAGAGGCTTTATAGCCCAAAGTAGCCACACCCACACTCAGACAAACCAGGTGATCACACACACAGAAGGGAGTTAACCTTTCCAACACAAGGCAAGGGAAGACGGCCACTAAAAGGGGAAGTACACACATAAACACACACTTCACCTGTTGCCGCGGGCAACGGCATGCGTGGCAACCATGTCCTGGGGATCAGCCATAGGGCTGAGACACTGCCACCACATGCACACAACACCACACATTGCCATGGGCAACCAAGTGAAGGAAAGTGTCACAAAACACACCATAGGCTGTGACAATTTGTCAGTTTGAAATATAATCTTAAAATACTGCAATCATTTTCTGGGTTTAAAAAAGCACCCATTTTTGGCAATACCCTACATCTGGGGCCTATGCTGCATTTGTCAGTTTGAAATATAATCTTGAAATACTGCAACAATTAGCCAAGCAGTCTGAGCCCCAAGTCATGCAGCAGTTTATTTTGCTTTTTGATGACTCTGCTAGCAGGGTTTCCAGGGCCATCCACATAGCCCTGCCCCAGAAGTGGAAGAGATTTAGTGCACCGATGCCCAACCACTTATGCTTCAAGATGAGTACATGGGGGGACCACTGCAGCACGTCTCGGATGATGAAGAAACACAGGTGCCAACTGCTGTGGCTTTCTGCAGTGTGCAGACCGACAAGGAGGGCAGGGGTAAAGACTGGGTGGATAATGATGTGGAGGACGATGAGGTCCTCAACCCTACATGGAATCAAGGTCATGCGAGTGACCTGTGTAGTTCGGAGGAAGAGGCGGTGGTCGCACAGAGCCACCAACACAGCAGAAGAGGGACCAGGGTGCAAAAGCGGAGCGGCCGTCCCTGGACAGTACGCCTGCTACTGCCCAATGCAGCAAGGGACCGAGCACACCAAAGCCAGCTCCAATGAGTTCTCTGACGACAAGACACGAGTGGTTTGCACGCTGTGCAATCAGAGCCTGAAGCGAGACATAAATGTTCTCAACCTGAGCACAACCTGCATGACCAGGCATCTAAGTGCAAAGCACAAGCTGCAGTGGAGTAGACACCTCAAAAACCTGGCTCCTCCTGCTTCCTCTTCTGCTGCAGTCTCGGCCTCTTCATCCACCTCTGGAGTGACAGTGGCACCTGCCACCCCGCAAACCGAGGATCTGCCAGAAACACCACCACCTTGGTCACCCAGCATCGCCACAATGTCCCACGGAAGCGTTCAGCTCTCCATCTCCCAAACACTGGAGCGGAAGAGCAAGTACCCCCCTACCAACCCACGATCCCTGGCCCTGAATGCCAGCATTTCAAAATGACTGGCCTCTGAAATCCTGTCATTCCGTCTGGTGGAGACAGAGAGTTTTAAAAGCCTTATGGCAGTGGCTATCCCAGCGTTACTATCCCACTTCTTTGCCTCCTTAAAAAAACGCTTCTGGTGATTATGGAAGAGGATGTGGCACAGGAGGAGGAAGAGGGATCATTTCATAGGGTTTCCAGACAGTCATTCACAAGTGGCTCCGAGGGTGGGTTCCTGAACCCACAAACGCTAGGTACACAATTGTCCAGCCAGGGCACAGTTCTGGAGGATGATGAGGTTGAGGATGAGGAGGAGGAGATGGAGGAGGAGGAACCGTGTTCACAGCAGGGTGGCACCCAAACCAGCTCATGGCCATCACTGGTGCGTGGCTGGGGTGATACAGAGGACACAGACGATACACCTCCCCCAGAGGACAGCTTGTCGTTGCCTCTGGGCAGCCTGGCACACATGAGCGATTACATGCTGCAGTGTCTCCGCAATGACTGCCGAGTTGCCCACATTCAAACTTTTGCTGATTACTGGGTGGCCAAGCTGCTGGATCCCCATTACAAAGACAACGTACCGTCCTTAATTCCGCACTGGAGTGTGATCGTAAGATGCGCAAATACAAGCGCACGCTGGTAGACGCGCTGCTAGTGGCATTCCCACCTGACAGCGGGGGCACAGTGGAAGCACAAGGAGAAGGCAGAGGAGGAAGAGGTCGACAACGCAGCAGGGGCACCACCAGCACCTCAGAAGGCAGGGTTAGCATGGCCGAAATGTGGAAAAGCTTTGTCAGCACGCCACGACAACCAGCACCACCAGCTGATATGGAACGTCTTAGCAGGAGGCAGCATTTCAGCAACATGGTGGAGCAGTATGTGTGCACACGCCTACACGTACTGAATGACGGGTCTGCACCCTTCAACTTCTGGGTCTCCAAATTGGGCACATGGCCTGAGCTTGCCCTTTACGCCTTGGAGGTGCTGGCCTGCCCTGCGCCAGTGTATCTGAACATGTGTTTAGCACGGCAGGGGGCAGTGGCGTAGGGATCGCCATAGCAACCATAGCAGTGGCTATGGGGCCCTACGCCACTAGGGGGCCCGTCCGACCGCATTCAAATTTTTTTTTTTTTTTTTTTTTTTTTATTAACACACACAGACACTACACACAGGCAGCCAGGAGGTGGCGTAACTACCGGGGAAGCAGCTGCTTCGGGGCCCGACAGTTTATTTTCAAGTTAGTTAAATATCGATGTCTTACTGTTCAGGGCCCCTTCACAGCAGCGGTCTTAATGTTCCCTCGCTAATGTGCTCTAATCTTACTGTATATACTAAAGTCTCCTGATGTGTCTGGGATTCGAACCTCCAATGTATCAGTGTATCAGAGGCAAAGCATTAACCCTCACAGCCATAAAGAAGGCATTGCAACTGACTGAAAAAATTTGACACTTCTACTGTTATAGCTGGCTAAGTGTACATCTATACACATGAAAGCTGCCCCAACACACCCAGCACTGCTATATCTCTATATTACAGCTATCCCAGCACACTCAGCTCTGCTATATCTCTATATATGAGCAGCTATGTGTATAGATGTACACTTAGCCAGCTATAACAGTAGAAGTCTCATAATTTTTCGGTCAGCAGCAAGGCAGCTGTTATGGTCTTGAGGGTAGGTGCTCTGCCTCTGATACAGAAGGTCGTGGGTTCGAATCCCAGCAGAAACCTTTTCTGAAATACAAGCAGTGACTCCATATATGGACATACAGGGCGGGACACAATACAGGGAGGGACACAGGAAGAGGCTGCATCGCATCGCTGACATGGAGGTAAGTAGAAGTGTTTATTTTATTTTTTTTTAATACCCAACTGTTACTGCCATGGGGGGAGCGGGGGGGGGGGGGGCACTTGATACTGGCACATGGGGGGAGGGGGGTTGGCACCTGACCTGATACTGGCACCTGGGGGGGGGGGGGTTTGGCACCTGATACTGGCACATGGCGGGGGGGGGAGAGAGAGGCACGCACCTGATACTGTGGATGGCACTGTTCAGGGGAGGGGGATCTGTGGATGGCACTATTTAGGGGAGAGGGATCTGTGGATGGCACTATTTAGGGGAGAGGGATCTGTGGATGGCACTATTTAGGGGAGAGGGATCTGTGGATGGCACTATTTAGGGGAGAGGGATCTGTGGATGGCACTATTTAGGGGAGAGGGATCTGTGGATGGCACTATTTAGGGGAGAGGGATCTGTGGATGGCACTATTTAGGGGAGAGGGATCTGTGGATGGCACTATTTAGGGGAGGGGGGATCTGTGGATGGCACTATTTAGGGGAGAGGGATCTGTGGATGGCACTATTTAGGGGAGGGGGGGATCTGTGGATGGCACTATTTAGGGGAGGGGGGATCTGTTGATGGCACTATTTAGGGGAGGGGGGATCTGTTGATGGCACTATTTAGGGGAGGGGGATCTGTGTATGGCACTATTTAGGGGAGGGGGATCTGTGGATGGCACCATTTAGGGGAGAGGGATCTGTGGATGGCACTATTTAGGGGAGAGGGATCTGTGTATGGCACTATTTAGGGGAGGGGGGTCTGTGGATGGCACTATTTAGGGGAGGGGGGATCTGTGGATGGCACTATTTAGGGGAGGGGGATCTGTGGATGGCACTATTTAGGGGAGGGGGGATCTGTGGATGGCACTATTTAGGGGAGGGGGGATCTGTGTATGGCACTATTTAGGGGAGGGGGATCTGTTGATGGCACTATTTAGGGGAGGGGGATCTGTGGATGGCACTATTTAGGGGAGGGGGATCTGTGGATGGCACTATTTAGGGGAGGGGGATCTGTGGATGGCACTATTTAGGGGAGGGGGGATCTGTGGATGGCACTATTTAGGGGAGGGGGATCTGTGGATGGCACTATTTAGGGGAGGGGGGATCTGTGGATGGCACTATTTAGGGAAGGGGGGATCTGTGGATGGCACTATTTAGGGGAGGGGGGATCTGTGGATGGCACTATTTAGGGGAGGGGGGATCTGTGGATGGCACTATTTAGGGGAGGGGGATCTGTTGATGGCACTATTTAGGGGAGGGGGATCTGTTGATGGCACTATTTAGGGGAGGGGGATCTGTGGATGGCACTGCTATGGGGAGGGGGATCTGTGGATGGCACAGAGGGGGGGGGGCCCATAATTTTTTTTTGCTATGGGGCCCATGCATTTCTAGCTACGCCCCTGGCAGGGGGTGTTGTCACAGACAAGCGGAGCCGCCTCTTCACAGCAAATGTGGACAAGCTCACGTTCATTAAAATGAACCAGGCATGGATTCCACAGGACTTGTCCGTACCTTGTGCAGAATAGACATGTATACCGGCCTTACCCAGCCATTGTTATACTACAGCTCAATTGCTCATTGTTGTATTTTTGATATTTTCCACTCTTTTGGGGTGTACACTAATAAAAAATATAAATAAGGCTACTTTCACACCTGCGTTAGGTGCGGATCCGTCTGGTATCTGCACAGACGGATCCGCACCTATAATGCAAACGCTTAGATCCGTTCAGAACGGATCCGTTTGCATTACCATGAACAAAAAAAAAAAAAAAATTTTAATTTTTTTTTTTGTTCATGATAATGCAAACGGATCCGTTTTGACTTTACTTGAAAGTCAATGGGGGACGGATCCGTTTGAAAATTGAGCCATATAGCGTCATCTTCAAACGGATCCGTCCCCATTGACTAAGGCTACTTTCACACCTGCGTTCAGGTGTCCGCTCGTGAGCTCCGTTTGAAGGGGCTCACGAGCGGCCCTGAACGCAGCCGTCCGGCCCTAATGCATTCTCAGTGGAGGCAGATCCACTGAGAATGCATCTGCCTGCCAGCGTTCAGCCTCCGCTCCGCTCAGTGAGCGGACACCTGAACGCTGCTTGCAGCGTTCGGGTGTCCGCCTGGCCGTGCGGAGGCGAGCGGATCCGTCCAGACTTATAATGGAAGTCAATGGGGACGGATCCGCTTGAAGATGACACTATATGGCTCAATCTTCAAACAGATCCGCCCCCATTGACTTTCAATGTAAAGTCTGGACGGATCCGCTCAGGCTACTTTCACACTTAGAAATTTTTCTAAGTTATAATGCAGACGGATCCGTTCTGAACGGAATCAAACGTCTGCATTATAGGAGCGGATCCGTCTGATGAAACATCAGACGGACCCGCTCCGAACGCTAGTGTGAAAGTAGCCTTACATTGTAAGTCTGGACGGATCCGTTTGCCTCCGCACGGCCAGGCGGACACCCGAACGCTGCAAGCTGCGTTCAGGTGTCCACCTGCTGAGCGGAGCGGAGGACAAACGGTGCCAAACTGATGCATTCTGAGCGGATCAGTTCGGGGCCGCTTGTGAGAGCCTTCAAACGGAACTCACAAGCGGAGCCCCGAACGCTAGTGTGAAAGTAGCCTTAAATTAAAACCAAAAACCAGTGTTGGCTACCTCGTCCTCCTCCACCGCCGCTTCCACCTACACCGCTATGTCATCCGCCTCCTCAACCTCCTACTCCATATGGACCTCCACCTCATACATCAAGATTATTTTTTTTTATTTGTACGTATTTTATTTTATGTCATTTCACTAATTTTTCTGTTACATTTTCGGGTGAAATTCACCAATTTTCGGCTGTGATATACCCCTGCTCTACCTAGCAGACAGGTAAACAAATTTCACTAATTTTTTGTTACATTTTTGGGTAAAATTCACAAATTTTTGGCTGTGATATACCCCTGCTCTACCTAGTAGACGGGTAAACAAATATCACTAATTTGTCTGTTACATTTTTGGGTGACATTCACCAATTTTTGGCTTTGATATACCCCTGCTCTACTTAGTAGACAGGTAAACAAATTTCACTAATTTGTCTGTTACATTTTCGGGTGAAATTCACCAATTTTTGGCTGTGATATACCCCTGTTCTACCTAGTAGACAGGTTAATAAATTTCACTAATTTTTCTGTTACATTGTCGGGTGACATTCACCAATTTTTGGCTGTGATATACCCCTGCTCTACCTAGTTGACAGGTTAATAAATTTCACAGATTTTTCTGTTACATTCTTGGGTGACATTTTCCCATTTTTGGCTGTGAATAAACCCCTGCTCTGCATAGGTGACAGGGACCGAAATTTAAAAAAAATCATCTGTTCCATTGGTGGGTGACATTAACCCATTTCTGGCAATGAAAAAACCCTGCTCTGCATAGGTGAAAGGGACTTAAATTTCTAAAATTCGTCTTTAATTGGCCCTTTCATTCGATCCTTCTGCTTTAATAACTTGTCCCACATTTCCGCTCTATCACATTGCAGCCATTGACCTCCCTTGGATGTGGTATCTCTTTCTCACTCTCCCTCTCCGGTGTGGAACCCTGATTCGCCGCTAACCGTGATCAACATGGTAGGCGCAGAAAAGAACATCGAAAGTTGATAGAGAAGATATCCAATTGGATCGTGGACGTTACGGGGACGTGCGATCAGGCAGAAGTTATCTAGAGTCAACAAAGCGGCAGCAGGGCCTCTCCTGTCTAACGTTTCCAAATCCAAAATACCCCAGTGACATTAACTATAATTTTTTATTAATCATTCCAATAACAGGGCATCTTAAGAGTCCTGTATTGTTATTTATCGTCACTACCTCTCCGAGTCGGGAGTGGGCAATTGCCGTGAGCCCCCTTCTTTCATTCGATCCTTCCGCTTTAATAACTTCTTCCACATTTCCGCTCAATCACATTTAATTTCATACATTGACCTCCCTTGGACGTGGTATCCCTTTCTCACGTGATCAACATGGTAGGCGCAGAAAAGAACGTAAAGTTGATAGAGCAGATATCCAATTGGATCGTGGACATCACGGGGACGTGCGACATGGTGGAGCAGTATGTGTGCACACGCCTAAACGTACTGACTGATGGGTCTGCCCCCTTCAACTTCTGGGTCTTCAAATTAGGCATTTGGCCTGAGCTTGCCCTTTACATCTTGGAGGTGCTGGCCTGCCTTGCAGCCAGTGTATTGTCTAAACGTTTGTTTAGCACGGCTGGAGGGGGTTATCACAGGTTATATTTCCGAATGTTTTGGGGTGTACCCTAATTTAAACAAAAAAAATATAAAAAATAAAACCAAAAAGCAGTGTAGGCTACCTCCTCATCCTCCACCGCCGCTTCCACCTACACCGCCACATCCACCGCCTCCTCAACCTCCTACTCCATATGGACCTCGTCCTCCAAGATCAAAAATGTTTCTTTTTTTTTTATGTATTTTGTTATTTTAAGTCATTTCCCTATCCACATTTGTTTGCAGAGCACTTGCCATGCTCTTAACAACATTTTGCTGCCATTTGCAGCCCTCTAGCCCTTTCCATGACTTTTTTACAGCCATTTTAGTGCTCCAATGTTCGGGTCCCCATTGACTTCAATGGGGTTCGGGTTCGGGGTCAAGTTCGGGTCCCGAACTCGAACTTTTTTGTGACGTTCGGCTGAACCCGTCGAACCTGAACATCCAGATGTCCGCTCAACTCTAGCCAGCACATAGGATCAGGATTTGTATATACTGTATGTGAAAATAGAACTGATCTTGCACATTCCCAACTAAAATAGAGTATATCCTTCTTCCCGCTTAAGGTCTTTTCCTCTTTCATGGTGAGATATATATGTCTGATGGATTAGGACTTGAGCTAAAATTATCTGGCCTCTTTGACAATGTCCTTTTATTCTCAAAAGAGCAGACCTGTCCCCTGGGCAGGGGGCTTAATCGGAAGTGGTGCTGTTATCAGACGTGTCTGGTGGGACGATTCAGACACAAAACCTTCTTTGGCATGAAAAGTATTCCTTATCTCACAAGTGGGGATGCTCTTTCGAATTTTCCAGCATCAGGCAGCTATTTTTATCAGGATGATGGGGCCCTGGAAGGCAATGGTACAGAAAACAACCAGAGGATGGAGAACATGGTTGGAGTTAACAAGCATAACGAGCCATATTGTTTGAGTCATCAATAATAATAAATTGTAATCAGATATACAGAGCCCATATTCTAAAAACTATATAAGACGCTGTACACACGTCAGTGTTTTGTCAGTGATTTCCATCAGTGATTGTGACCCAAAACCAGATGCGGTTCAAAAGCACAGAATTCGAGCAAAATCTTCCATTATTACTGATCTCTTTGTAGAAATCACTGATGAAACAACTGAGATCTAACAAATTTAGTCCTCATGCACACAACCGTATCCATTTTGCGATCCGCAAATCATGGATTCTCAAAATACGGATACCATCCGTTTGCATGCAGATATTTTCTCTCTCTACTTGAACTGCATATTCTTGTCCGCAAAACCAACAAGAATAGGACATGTTCTATACTTTGAGGAACGGCCACACAGATGACATCCGTGTGCTGTCTGTATTTTTTGGGGAACCATAGAAATGCAGATTGGACACGGAGCCAAAGTACTGTTGTGTGCATAAGCCCTTACAGTCAAAATTAAAATGGGAAACTACTCTATTGAATGCAATCTTGCAATGCTGCTCTAGTAATGGGAAATAGTAAAAACAATTGAATCA
This sequence comes from Bufo bufo, assembly GCF_905171765.1. NCBI lineage: Eukaryota > Metazoa > Chordata > Amphibia > Anura > Bufonidae > Bufo > Bufo bufo. The sequence goes on along the minus strand of NC_053394.1, from coordinate 277,006,977 downwards.
TATGGCACAGTATCAAACCAGGAATATGTATCTTGTCATGGGACTAACTAGAAAAGGCTGGGCCCCATATTTAATTTTTGAATGCCCACACCCCCACTCTGTACCTCTGTTGCTGACCCACTTCTGGCACTCCTGGCATATAGCTGATTTTTTCCAGGGGCTATCTCAAGCAGTCAGGCATTTTCCCTGCAGCAGCCAGGGGAATATAATATTCCATGTACTACAAGTATGTCTCAAGTGTCCTCTTCTAAAGCAGTGCTTTGTTCTGGCTCATGGAGGAGGGTCCCAAGCAGGGGGCCTTTCCTCTGAGATGTACATACTGTATGTCCTAATAGACAACCCCTTTTAAAAGGGAATCTGTCATCAGCAACCTCCCTATGTTTGCATAGACACATACCTGTGGTTCACCTGATTAACCCCTTCCCGACATCCACAGTACATGTACAGCAGATTCAGGTCTTTAAAGATGGCGCCCGCTTTTTCACACAGCAGACACCTGGGGCCAGTGTCTGCAATCTTTGATAATGGGGCAAAAACCTTGTAAGCGCGCACTTCCTAGGCAGGAACGCTTCCCCTGGAGGAACGCTGAGTTATAAGCCAGAGCCTGTACAAGGTTGCTAGAGCTATAACTGCTATATTCCAATGTAGGCCTGCATTGGAATATTTATTTATTTTATACACTTATATAGCGCTCCTATATTCCTCAGAGCTTTACAGACATTAGCATAAAGCTGTCGCCAATGGAGCTCACCATCTAAGTTCCCAATCAGTATGTCTTTGGAGTGTGGGAGGAAACCCATACAAACATGGGAAGAACCTACAAACTCCATGTAGATGTTGTCCTTGGTTGGCTTTGAACCTGGGACCCCAGCGCTACAAGGCACCACTGCTAAGGTACTGTGCTGCCATACATATACAGTATACTGATCTTTGTGTTTTGTAATAGTTAAAATTACATTAATTAATACAAAAGGCAGTCTAATGACTGCATGTTGGGGTCCTCTTGGAGGCCTAAAAATAGTTTAAAAAAAATTTAAATATTAAAAATTGTAATTTAAATCATCCTCCATTTCCCCAAAATTTAAATAACAATAAATAAACAATCAAAAAAATAAACATTATAGGTATCTCCATGTCCAAAAACTCCAGTATTAAAATCAAAAAATATTTATCCCATATGGTGAATGGCATAACGTAAAAAAAAAATCAAGATGGACGGTTTGCTGTTTTTTTCATCGCTTCACCCCCCAAATTTTTTTTAGAAAAAGTCATCAAAAAGTCATACACACCCCAAAATGATATCAATAAAAAGTACAAATCATCCTGCAAAAACTGATTCTCACACAGCTCCGTAAACATAACAATATGGGGGTCAGGATATGGTGATGAAAAGAAAAAATAACTTTTATCCAAGCTTTTTTTTTCAGTATTGAAACAAAAGAAAAAAATTATATAAATGTGGTATCTTTGTAATCAAACTGACCCAAAGAATGAAGGGAACCCGTCAGTTTTACTGCATAGTGAACACCATAAAAACAAAACCCCTAAAACTGTGGTGGAATTGCATTTTCTTTTTCCAATTCCACCTCATTTTTTCCCAGCTTCCCACCACGTCATATGCATTATTCAATGGTGCCATTAGAAAGTACAACTTGTCCCGCAAAAAACAAGCCCTTATATGTGAATACATTTTTTTAATTTTATGGCTCCAGGAAGGCAGGGAGTAAACAACTAAAAGCAAAAATGGAAGATTGCCATGTCAGGAAGGGGTTGAAATGCTGTTTTTCTTTTGATGATTCGAGGCTCCATTCCTAAGTTGTGATACTTTTTTTTTTTTTTTTAGGCCTTTTAGGGCATCACTGTTGCTCTTGTTGCTCCCAAGCTCCACTCACTTCTGTGGCCAGCCCTCCCTTGCTGCTTTGCCCCTGCCTGGCCCTGTCAATTACAGCAGGCAGAGAGGGGCTTGCCACAGAAATGAGTGGAGCTTGGGCACAACGAGAGCCTTGTTGCACCGAAGGCCTAATTTGCATATAAAGTAAACATATCATAGCTCGGGAATGGAGCCTTAGATCAACAAAATAAAAACAGCGTTTTAATCAGGTGAACCTCAGCTATATGCCTTTGCAAACAGTTGGTTTGGGACGTCGCTGGTAACAGTTTTCCCTTCAAGAAACAAAAAGCCAAAAAGCCTCATAATAAAAAAATAAACCAGGACTAAATGCTAGTGACACATAGCAACACTCACTAACATGCCATACACTGTATGTGACTGTCTACTGTTTTGGAGTTTGCTCAAGAATCTCCAGATATTTCCAGGAGGAGGAAGAGCTAAATATTAAAGGTAGAATACAGTAGGCTCAGAAGTTCCTTAAAATTCTATGCCAGGCCAGCAGACAAAATTAACGCTAAACATAAAAGAACTTAGAATCATACATGCAGGACACAATTTCTGTGGGGTTTTTTTGTGAAATTTATTTGGTGGAATTCACCAGGAGAAAAAAAAATCACATATAATTTAAAATTGCATGTTGTATTTCAATACAGGGCAACAGCCTCTATGAGGACTCCAGGACATTCACATTTCAAATGTGGCTTTTGGACCATGGCGAGTTGTCAGGTTCTTCATAATCAAATTGAATAGGGTGGTTGGGGATGGATGACTAGTTCATGGAGATCTATAAAAGATTAGAAACATGATGATGGTACCTGAAAACATGTTTTTTACTAAATAATCATCTCTTGTCATATGATCATAACATGTAAATATTATATTGATTTTATTTATTACTAAACACGTACCACATTATTTTCAGCCAGCCATAATGTGCTTGATAAAAGCTGAGGAGGAGAAAAATATGAGTGAGATGATATTCACAAACAAGATTCTACACACATCTGTAAGCTCATTGATTTTAATTTGATTGTAATTCTTCATCTCTCCTGCAGAGGTGCTGCAAGATAATTGAAAACTTGTCAGGTTTATGTAGATTAGCAGATAATTGCTGTGGGTGGTAGCAACAGGGGACCCTGTGATCTGTCTGTTATTAAGGGACTATTTTTGTAGGTTGTAGATTAGACTGGAAAATGAGTGAGGGATCCTGAGCCTTGAGGAGATGCTAATCATGGTGAATATACAGTTGCATATGGGTCTCTTGACTGGAGAAGTACTTTTTTACTTAAATTTGGACTCTAATGATGTATGTACTACTTGGCAAGTTCAGAAAGCAGTCATTGAAATTGCATTGTTTGTGCACATCTGTTTTAGTACCCATAACTGTAGAAACTTAGTATGACCCATGGTCATTGGGATACCTTCATAGTTAATACATCCATTGGTATCTTCTTGTCCTGACAGCAATTGTTCCACTTCACTTTCTTGCAGCTTCTCACCTGTATATAGTGAAAAAAGATTGTGAGTAACATGTCCAAAATGTATTTCTCTTCATTGTAGACCAAGTTATTCCTATGCAGCAATGATATTCACCTAAGGTGGCCAAGACGTGGCGTAATTCAGCTCCCATCACAGTGCCATTGCTCTCCTTGTCAAAAACGCGTAGTCCTTCTACAAAGTCCTCAAATGAACCCTGGTCCTTATTTTTGGAGATATGCTGAAGCATCGGAAGGAAGGTCTCGAAGTCAATGAGTTTGGTGTTTAATTCTGAAACAAGGTAAAGAAAGATTGTAGCCATGTCTCCAGATACATAAAAAATAAAAGCACTCCCTTTATAGTCTATCATAGCAATATTATCAAATAACTAAATAGTAAACCACCATGGGGTCACTGATTCCATGGAGATTCCATAAATGAATTATTATTTTCTTAACATATTAATACTTAAATGGTTCCTTATATACCCATAGATCACCGTTAGTTGTCTTAGTTGCTCTCTCTATCGGCCATATCTAATACCTCTTTAGGCATTACACAGTGAAGCCCATAAGCAATATATACAGTACATGACATAAGCTGTATTGTATTCTTGATCCTTCAGAATGCCATACCATACCATATTTATTGGATCTACAGCCAGACAGTTGTCAGGCTTTGGGTATTAGGTCACTTAGTCTCAACCCTCCATGATGACCAGCTTCTGAGATTTTCTGTACCTTGGCATTAACTACATATAATGGATAATAACACACATACCGCTGCTTGGTGAAATGTCAATAGCCCTTCCCTGGATCAGCAGTAGGAATGTAATGTTCAGTTGGCATCTGGACCACTAATAAGTCCATTGGTATAACTGACCTTGTTTGTCCTTTCAGTACTAGGAATGAAATGATCAGATGCCCATAAATACAGTGGGTAAAATACTTACAATCCTTTTGAGCCGTCTGTGGCCTTTATGCTCTAACCCACCATCTTTTCATAGCTCAGAGACTGAGGGGGTTTAATCCCTCATGCAGAAATAGAACAAGACATGATGCCAGGTGTCAGGGACTATGTATTTGTACCAAATGGAAGGTATGTCACATAGAGCCAGAAAACGTGGAATGTGCCTATCAGTTTACCAAAGCAATACTATTTATAAAGTGGATTGTCTTCTTCTGGCTGTTGGTTTCATAACTGGAGCCTCGCCATCCTCCTTCTATGTTCTATACTGCATAATAGAGAAATGTTGTCATCTTCTTACTTTGGCCATTGTATTACATTGGTAATAGACGTACTTTGTCACACCAATTCATATGCAGTACTATATGTTTTTCCACTCTTCCTTGTCTTCTCAGCACTCTACATCTCATTATTGACTGTCTATTCTGTCTTTCTCAAGCTCATCGTATATTTGCTCTTCCCCCTTCAACTGTGACCATTGCCTTTCATTCTTCTAAGGCTCCTTTTAAATTGGAGTGGGCTCTCTCAACCTTTGTCCCACATAGCATCTACTATACGTTCTACCCTAGTAGTTACCCCCATGTTTGTAGGGCCTGAGGGAGTTTACAATTCACTGCTATTGGAAATCAGAACCATTAGGAACTGCCTGTATGACTGATAGTATTCATACAGGTCTGAGTGAAGTTAACACTGCTCCAACTAGTCAACTAACATGTAAATATATCAATGGAAAGTAAAATCTTCAAGAACAACTAATCTGGAATCGGTCTTATTTTGCTCTTACCTTCTGGTTTTGGTCTTCCTAGGACCTTCAGTACTTCTGCATTGGTGGGATTCTGTCCCAAAGCCCTCAAAACATCGCCACACTGCCCATAAGTGATCTTCATCTCCCCACCTGGGGTACGGTCAAACAGCTGGAAGGCCTCTTTGAATTCTGGGAGTTAATAAGAAAGATGCATTAGTATTAGTACCATATTAAACAAAAAGTAATTCCAAAAACGACTATATACCAACAATTGGTTAATCTTTTTCATAGCAAGGAGCAGTTGGCAAACGTTCCCACAACATGGGACCACTTTAAGTTCCCAGTCTGCTCCTGATTTTAACCCATTCTAGTCCTTTTTTTTTATGTGTTTCTCTGGAAAACCCCTACCAAATACAGGTGAAACTCCAAAAATGGTAATATCGTGCAAAGTTCATTTATTTCAGTAATCCAACTTAAAAGGTGAAACTAATATCTGAGATAGACTCCTTACATGCAAAGCGAGATATTTCAAGCCTTTATTTGTAAAAAATTTGGATGATTATGGCTCAGAGCTTATGAAACCCTAAAGTCACAATCTCAGGTCCCCTTTGCTCAGGGGGTATGTATTAATTAGCTGACTAGAGTGTGACACTTTGAGCCTAGAATATTGAACCTTTTCACAAAATTCTAATTTTAAGCTGCATTAATGCAATTCCTTTTAATTTGCATTACTGAAATAAATGGTCTTTTGCACAATATTCTAATTTTTCAAACTCATGCTCTGTGTGACTGTGGTTGACTTTTATGTATATATTGTTAGTACATAGAACTTGTTTGAAATTAGAGAAAGTTTTTTTTTTTTTTTTGAAGGAACATTAGCATTCATGCCCACAAACATTATCTTGTATTGCTGCTCAGCTCCATTTAAGTGAATGCACAGCACCTTTTTTTGTAATCTCACATGAGTCCCTGATATAAAATCTTTCAAGGAATCTGGCCAAAGGAATACGGAAACAATTATCCAGTACTCCAACAGTGTAACCTCAGCGGAACATTAGAAGCAGCTGAACAATATCACTTACCAGGGTCAGTTTACTATTATATATGCTGATTCTAAACTAGAGCTATTCCTCGGTCCATTCCAGTGGACATTCCCTTCATACCAGATTCTTTCCTTGGCAGTCTAGTCCCTTGACATTGCTCAATGCTTTGTTCTTTACAAGAGCTTTGGGACCATAAAAAAAGATTTCTATGTTTAAAACTGACCATAGATAAACCTATTCTAAAAAAAAAAAGGGATTATAGTTATGATGGAACGTATTGTTGGACAGGGGAAGCAACAGGCTGAAAAAAAAAAAACAACCATTTAAAGGGGTTTTCCAGGCTTTTAAAATTGATGACCTATCCTCAGACCACCCGGCACCCCCGAATATCAGCTGTATGAAGGGAAGGCGCACAATGGGCACGTGCCGTCTCCCTTCTCTCTGTGTCCTAATGATAGGTCATCAATATTAAAAGCCCGAAGAACCCCTTTAATATCTCATTTATTTCCTTGGCCCAATGCACACAATCTTATCCATTTTTGTGGTCAGAAGAGGAATGCATACACACCATCTCTATTAGAGCAGGAGTGTTGTAGACAGCCCTTCTTGAGTCTTCTTGGTCTCCTTCTGCTGTAGATTCTATGTGTTGAGTTTGGTATTTATTAGTATTAACCCTCATTCATTGTAGAAGGCATAAAGCACACACCTCCTGCTCCGCTGTCTATATGGTCAGTATAGTAAAGAAGGGTGTCATTCTAATCTGTCAGCATATATAATGCAATGGTACAACGGATGCATAATTATTTACCCAGTCTCTCTTACTAGAGGCTGACTCGTGAATACAGATGAGCAAAGTTATCAAAAATTTGATTCAGCTGCTTCTCCAAAGTTCACAAAGAAATTCGATTCATTACAAATTACTTTGTCACGAATCGCATTCCATTGTATGTAGTGGGCGCAATGATGGGGAACGGCAATCATGCCGCCCCCCGTCATTGAACCCCCCTCAGATGCCTGCGTTCAATGCCGATCGTGGCATCTGACAGTCACATTGAGGCCTTTCAGGGGTTAATCAGGAGTTAAAAACAAAGAAGAAAACACGCCAAATCTCACGTGCGCTGACGTGATGATGTCACCAGGTCATCACGGTGGTCGGGCGCGGTGACGTCATCACTGATGATGTCACCACGCCCGACCACCATGGTGAAGTCACAAGTCAGTGCGCGTGAGCTTTGCCGCGTTGTCTTCAATCAAGATGGCCGCAATGGCCCCTCCACATGAAGTGTGAATGTATTTTTTTGTTTTTTACCGCCATTTCAGGAAAAATTTACTTGTTACCACAAAGTGCAAGGAAATTCGGCTTTGTGACAAATCAAATTTTTCCTGAAATTTGCACTGAAGTCCACTTTGTTAACTTCAATTCGCTCAACACTACTCATGAGCCAAGATCGTAATCAATCTGCTTAGCTTCCCTCTTCAGCTGAATGCTGGGAATGGGAATGAATGAAATTGTTCAAAGGGGCCCATAGATCCCACAAATTTTGTATAATCTGCTGACAGTCTTTAGCCCTGATGGCTGGATTGTTTGTGAATCTGCTGAACTGAATTTAGATCTCCATAGATCCCTTTGGAGATCTTCATTCAGTTCAGAAGAATTTTGAGGCGCCCTGGATAGAACCAGGCGATCATCTGTGTATGGAGTTATCCCAACTTTCCCAGACAGTTGATGGAGGGGAAAGACGGTTCGGACATGTTGGATTTCAACATACTCAATTGTTTCTTGTCAAGAGAGATAAGCTGCAGCCAGAGGTGTCAGGCAATGGCTTCCCCCCCCCCCCCTCCCTATTGAGAACACATGCATGATCAGCCAAGCGTGCAAGGACTCAGAAGTAATAGCTGTCGGCCTAAGGCTGGGTTCAGACCTGAGCGTTTTACAGCGCGTTCATACGCGCTGTAAAACGCTCAACAGGCAAAAACCAATGTTTCCCTATGGGCATGGTTCTCACCTGAGCGTTTTACAGCGCGTACGAACGCGCTGTAAAACGCACTACACCTCAAGAAGTACAGGAGCTTCTTTGGGGCGTATTGTCGCGCGTTCCTGCCCATAGACTTCAGCGGGAAAGCGCCTAAATGGGCGTTTGCTTGTTTCCGCCCATTAAAAACGCCCGATAAAAACGCCTGTAAAAAGCTCATATCGAATACGTTCAGGTCTGAACCCAGCCTTAAGCTATCTGAAGCTGGTGTATGACCACCTTAAGCTTTTGACAATAAGCTTTATCTGCTTTCAACAGTAAGAATCTTCGATGTGTTTGTGACAATACTGACATTAAAATACAGTAAGGAAATTACCTTCAATCTGATCAGCACTGAATTCAATCTGTAAAGAAAAGAAAAATATATTACTATTACTAAAATTAGTTTAAAAAATAACAAGAAAAAATTATGGTGAAGACAAAGGGCCAGATTTATCATTAGCTCAAGTCAGAATAATGGAGTGAAAAAGTCGCAAATTTTTGTGCAATCTCTTAAACTGCGCAAAAATTTATGACTTTTATTGGCAATGCACAATGCTCGCCAATTTTCTGAAAGTGGGCGTGTTTTCTTATGTAAATATAAATCTGACTTAGCTAAAACTGACTTTAGCCATATGTGAAAGTGGAGTGAGCTGTCAGAGTAATGATAAATCTGGCCCAAAGACTGCTGATCCCATGTCTAGAAGACAAATTCATTAAAATGTTTTAAAACAAGAAGCCTGGAACTTAAATAAGAATAGTGTAAGGCCTCTTTCACACGGGCGAGATTTCCACGCGGGTGCAATGCGGGAGGTGAACGCATTGCACCCGCACTGAATCCGGACCCATTCATTTCTATGGGGCTGAGCCTGTGCACATGAGCGGTGATTTTCACACATCACTTGTGCGTTGCGTGAAAATCGCAGCATGCTCCTCTTTGTGCGTTTTTCACGTAACGCAGGCCCCATAGAAATGAATGGAGTTGCGGATGCTTGCGATTTTCACGCACGGTTGCTAGGTGACGATCGGGATGGGGACCCGATCATTATTATTTTCCCTTATAACATGGTTATAAGGGAAAATAATAGCATTCTGAATACAGAATGCATAGTACAATAGGGCTGGAGGGGTTAAAAAATGGTGATGGATCATGTGACGGACCATGTGATGAGCGTAGTGACGTCTTCAAAGGTCCTATTCCTCACAAAAGAAGACAGAAGAGATGCCAGCTTCGCAAACAAGTGGATTAAGGTGAGTTAAATTATTATTATTTATTTTTTTAACCCCTCCAGCCCTATTGTACTATGCATTCTGTATTCAGAATCCTATTTTCCCTTATAACCATGTTATAAGGGAAAATAATACAATCTACACAACCTTGAACCCAAACCTGAACTTCAGTGAAGAAGTTCGGGCCTGGGTACCACATTCAGTTTTTTTATCAAGCGCGTGCAAAACACATTGCACCCGCGCGATAAAAACTGAACAACGGAACGCAATCGCAGTCAAAACTGACTGCAATTGCGTACCTACTCGCGCGGGTTTGCCGCAATGCACCGGGACGCATCCGGACACGCTCGTCTGCAAGGGGCCTAACAGTTTGCACTCCAAGCTTCCTGAGTGCTTGTGGGCTGCCATGCAGCCTTCCATGCTTCAGCATTGGAGTGCCGTCTCCGAAAATAAAAGTAGGTACTGGAGTGTGATTATGGGAGTAACCATGATACAACCAAAACGGTGCCAACATGCAAGATTAAATGTTTGATTGTTAACGGACACTAAAAGGGAACCTGTCGCTATGAAAATGCAATGTAATCTGCCAGCAGCACGTTATAGAGCAGGAGGAGCTGAGCACATTGATAAAAATGCTGAAAATCTTGTAAGATATTCCTTGAAATTCTGCAGTTTCTTTGTTTAGGAGTCATGGTCATGCGGGTGTTCTACTCACTGACTGACAGCTAAGTCGCTATGCTTAGTCAAGCAGTGTTAGGCTACTTTCACACTCGTGTTTTGTGCAGATCCGTCATGGATTTGCACAGAGGGATCCGTTCAGATAATACAACCGCCTGCATCCGTTCAGAACGGATCCGTTTGTATTATCTTTAACATAGCCAAGACTGATCCGTCTTGAACACCATTGAAAGTCAATAGAGGACGGATCCGTTTTCTATTCTGTCATAGAAAACGGATCCGTCCCCATTGACTTACATTGTGTGTCAGAACGGATCCGTTTGGCTCAGCTTCGTCCAAAGAGGAATGGAGACGGAACGGAGGCAAACTGAGACAATCTGAGCGGATCCTTTTCCATTCAGAATGCATTAAGGCAAAACTGATCCGTTATGGACCGCTTGTGAGAGCCCTGAAACTGATCCCACAACTGGAAACCAAAACGCCAGTGTGAAAGTAGCCTAGCTGTCAGTCACTGATGACTGAAGATTAGAAAGAGCAGAAATTGAAATGAATAAATGGCATTGGCAAGTTTTATAGAATTTTTTTTCTATAAAACTATATAGGTTTGCTCAGCTCCTCCGCTCTAGAACATGCTGCCTGCAGATTGCACTCTAACCCTGAAAAGTAATTGGCCAGTAACTATTTTTTTTGCATGTTTTCGTTTTCAGCTCCATTGCGTCCACAGTGTGTGAAGCTAGCCTAACATATAAAAAATTCTGACACCTGGAAAGAAGAGGACCCCCCCCCCCCACACACACACACAATCTCCTTGGCACTGGCCAATGTCCAAACAGCCAGGTCACCATTGCCGTAGAGGCAACCCGGTGTTTGATTAACCCTTTTCACAGTCAGAACATGGAAAATACTATAGTGGGAATGCCCTGAAAACCTTTGCTGGCTCCCATAGCCCACTGATAATTCAAACATTTGTTGGGGTGGGAGATGCGAACCCCGGAAGCAATGTTTGAGCTGGAGGCTAACAATACAAAGACAGCTGATGTCCAGCCACCTAGATTCAGTTATATCATGGTGGAAACCCGAGGAGGGGGATCCACCTAGGGAATCCTTCATCTGGGATGCCTTTATTCTACAAGGTGCAGACAGAATATTTTGTTCTTGATTTTGTCACTTGTCATCCTGACATTTTGCTTCCCTGAGTGCTATTAAATGTCTCTATGTGATAGGATTTCATCTACTTGTTGTCATATCTCGTACATGGGGCCGGAACATCTCTTGGCAAATGATCATGTGGCACGAGTTATTATATCATCTCCATATAAACACCACTGAGTCTGCTATTCACATTGGCACAATTAACCCATTGCTTCTAGGGGACGGTAACATAGAGGCACTCAACGTGCCCTCATAGGCGTCTTATGGTGGTGCACAGGCCACTTGAGAGCTTTGTAGTATATAGAGGAGACCTATTGGTGGTGAATGTGGTTGCTGAAGGTCCTGGTTATACGAGTGATGAATATAAAGACTGATGCCCCCCAAACGCAAGTGTGCCACCAAAGTATCATGACTGGTAAGGTTACTACATGGTTTCAAGTGCTCCCAAATGTATCCCATCTCGTATGGTGCGTTCAACTCCATTAATGCCATTTCTTACCTTATACAGGGAATGGCAAATATTTTATGACTTTGATGATTTTTATGATTTTTATTTTTATTTTGCAGTCTTGCAATTTCATTCTGAAAATCACTGACATTGAAATGCTGATGATGTCATTTATTTGCACCATCAGACATCTTTAGTATGTTCCTTTTTACATGGTGTCATTTATTTCAAAGCCATATGCAGGAACTTGTAATAGTTTTTTTATATCTTTGGCAAGGTGTCCTATATAGACAGAAGTAACAGGTGCCTTTTCACGCTCCCATAATGCATACAATATGACTAATTTCGCTGGTCATTAACCATAGACCCATAGTGCAAATAATCATAGCGATCGCTTTGGATGGTCAAGATTGCAATCATAGGTCTTTACGTAAGGTGAGCATAAGACCTGCTGCACACGACCCTATGTATTTTGCGGTCTGCAGACTGCAGATCTGCAAAATATGGATACCATCTGTGTTGCATCCGCATTTTTTGCGGACCCATTGATTTCAATGGGTTCGCCTTTTGCGGACAAGTATAGGACGTGTTCTATCTTTTTGTGGAATGGACATATGGATGCGGAAAACAAACAGATGATCCATGCGCTTTCCTCATCTGTATGTCTGTTCCGCAAAAAGAACAAACCTATTAAACTTACTGAGTACGCACGGACCACATCTATATTTTGCGGATCCACAGACACGGTCATGTGCATGGGGCCCTTTTAACATGGGCAGAGTCTTTCTGTTAATGCATTCTGATTCACTATATAACCAGAACATGTCAATGGTAGGGACATTTAAACGTAGCGATAATCGTACTGTAAGGGGTTAAACATTTGTTCCCATACAGCGTGCCTATTGCCGCCAGCACATCCATGTTCACACTGGGAAATGCTTATGTCTACACCAAGATGCAAGCAGCCAACAAACACTCATTCGTTGATGGATTGTCGGATATGCTAACACAGGGCAATGATCGAGAATGAATGTTGTATGATCATTGGTCCTTAAGGGTCGTGTGAATGAGCCCTAAATCTAATCTCTTCATGATCTGGCAATTAAATAAAGACTTTGGAGCTCAGCCTAACAGCATTGCAGTATCCAAAAAATTGCCACATTCAAACATAAGCTGTAAAAAAATTTCAAGGCAAAGATTTGCACTTAAATTTGCACCAATTTCTGTCTAAATTAAGGCTGACAGTGCTGCCGTCCCTCCTCACTTTCCTTGCGAGAAAGAAGTTGCAGATTTTAGCTTACATATAGCATCTAACGCAGAAGCAGAGAGAAGCTGTTAATAACAAAAAATGGTGTTCCTGACCGAGCCCAAGATCTCTGTTTGTTGTCAGTGAAAGTGAACATTCTTGTTAGCATCCAGAGGCTGAAAGATCTTGCAGATAAACTATCAAGACAGAAGACAGCCTTGTCTCACAGAGGACTGTGTAGACTGGAAACTATTGTACCAACCTCTTAAATGTTCTATAAACATTTTCAGCTTCTGTATGTAAACAAGAATGCTTCCATTCAGTGACAGCAAGCAGATAGGTAGACAAGTATACAGCATCCTCCAGCACAGTGCATTCTGACAGAGCCAAGCATCCTGTCTCCTCTCCATGGTATTGAATACTTACTGAGACACTTTTTGGGTCAAATGCAACTTCCTTTGGGGGCTCTGGAGCAGGAGGTGGCGGTGCGGCGGCAGCAGCGGCTTTGGGGGCATCCTTTTTGGGGTCTGGCTTCTTGGGGGCCATGATGTGTAAGTAATGGGCTTCTTGGGTGGCAATGAATGAGAAGGGAGGAATGACAGAGCCAGGGTGGTCACTCAGCCCCCTCTTATATCTAGGGAGAGGGAGCTGTGCTACTATAAAAGGAAGAGTGACAGAGATGTCCCACATGTCAAGTATTCTTTGTTATCAGCGCCACCGACCTACCCTGAGATATTAACTCTTGCCCTGCCAAATCACAGAGTTTCTGATGAATGGCTGGGGAACATTTGCAATTATTGTTAGGACCCCTTTGGGAGCTGTAATGACGACTACATTGGTTGTCTCCAAGCTTTCCTAGTGTGCTGAACATCATAGAAGTTATAGAATTGAGAGATAAATCAATAGATAATAAGAAAGAATATTTTCTCCGGGTCTTGAAAAGCTGGGTGAAAACCCCTGGGAGAGCTGTAAGGGAGTCAATATTGGTTATTCCATATTTTACATCCTGACAGAAAAGTAGAAAACCACTGCACTGCAGCTGTTGGTGAACTACAAGTCCCTGTATGGCTTTCTTATAGAAGGGTGATTAGATATGCAGGAACGGTAGGTAGTTCTACATATATTAGTGTAGAGAATAGGATTCTACAGCTGTCAGTTGTCAGGGTGGCATTGTCAGACTCCCAAGGTCATACTTTACGAACAGCTGCAACCATAAGCCTGCCTATATAAATATAATATCAGTGCAGCACTACATATTAGTACAGACAGGGTGGCGGGGTGGAGGTGGGCTCCGGCTAGGAGGGGGTTAGTCGTACAGGCCTGTGTCTATTCTTAGAGGTGGGATGTAAAGCATTATTCTCATTAGATACATAGTTAGGCTTAAGTGTCGTACCCAACCCCCCCCCCCCCCTCCCTTCCCCTCTCAACTAACATATGTCTAAGTTAAGGGACGGGGTCATGTCCTCCCATGCTGTGTGACAATGTGACAAAAGCAGGTACCTCTTAAGCGACAAATAACAAGAGATTAAATGTGATCAAATCTTGTGGGGGAGCATAATGCTCTTATTATTTGGCAAAGTAAATAGGAAAAGGCCTGTGGCCAGACTCCAGAGGCCACTTATGCCTCCTGCCAGCTTAGGCTTCTGTCCACCATTTATTTTAAGGAGGACCCGGCTTGTCCTCACCCAATAGAAGTTGGCCATATACCTTTACAGGTGTATACCTTTACCGATTCCGGTGTTTGTTTCTTCTAGTCCCCCCCCCCTTTGCCCTCAATCGGCGATGTCCTCTGATACTAGTGAATTGTCAGGTGGACCACATTTTAGGTTGTAGAGCGTGACAATTCTCTTGGAGGATACAACGAAAGTCATATTCATTGCCTGTTGGCTTTCTCATAAGGGTATGGCCACACGGTCAGGTTTGCTGATGCAGTTTTGGAAGCCAAAATCAGGAGTGGATCATGAAAGGAGAGGAAGTATAAAGGGCAGATACGACTTCTTTTTTTTTTTTTTATTCGCTCCTGGTTTTGACTTTCAAAACTGCATATGGAAACCTGAGCATCTGGCCGTACCCTAAACAGATATACCGTATATACTCGAGTATAAGACGAGTTTTTTGGCACATATTTTTGTGCTCAAAAAGCCCCCTCGTCTTATACTGGAGTCTAGGTCTGTCTTAGCTCCGGTAATAGCTGGCAGTGCGGGGGGCGGCGCTCACTCACTGACGTCACACGCCTGCGCCGCCTAGTGGGAGCAGGCGCGTGACGTCAGTGAGTGAGCGCCGCCCCCCGCACTGCCTGCTATTACCGGAGCTAAGACAAAGTAAGATATCCTAATAATCCGAGTAAAGAGCTCAGCAATGAGCAATGATTAAAGTTAAAGTACCGTAGTTACTGATTAGTTTATAAATATACTGCTGTGAGCGTCGGGGAGGGGGATCTGTGGATGGCACTGTAGGGGGATCTGTGGATGGCAGTGCCATCCACAGCTCCCCCCTCCCCTAAACAGTGCCATCATGGCACTGTTTAGGGGAGGGGGGGATCTGTGGATGGCACTGTTTAGGGGGGATCTGTAGATGGCACTGTTTAGGGGGGGATCTGTGGATGGCACTGTTTAGGGGAGATCTGTGGATGGCAGTGTTTAGGGGGGATATCTGTGGATGGCACTGGTTAGGGGGGAGATCTGTGGATGGCACTGTTTAGGGGGGAGATCTGTGGATGGCTCCCTGTATTTAATGCAGAGTGTGTGTGTGTATATAATGCACACACTCTGCATTAAATACAGGGAGTCAGAGTCAGACTCCCATCAATCTGAGTCACCCTCTTGCAGATGTGTGTATATAATGTAGAGTGTGTGCATTATATACACATACACTCTGCATTATAGCTGCATTTCCCACCCTAGTCTTATACTCGAGTCAATAATTTTTCCCATTTTTTGGGGGTAAAATTAGGGGCCTCGGCTTATATTCGGGTCGGCTTATACTCGAGTATATACCGTAATTAAGAAAAAATAAAGGGAGATAGATTAGCTCACTTGAGTCAATGATGGAAGCACGGGTGATGCCAGGAATGTAGCGCAAGTTTAACAAGGAGGAGTATGATAAACCCAGCTTCCAAAAATATGAACACAGCCTTTATTGTTCCATAAGTGTAAAATCCAAGATAGCAAAAAAGTCTACGCGTTTCAGGTCAAACAAAGACCCTTAATAATGACTAAGGGTCTTTGACCTAAAACGTGAACATTTTTTTGCTATCTTGGATTTTACACTTATGGAGCAATAAAGGCTGTGTTCATATTTTTGGAAGCTGGGTTTATCGTATTCCTCCATAACTAAGAAAAGGGTTTAAGAATTTTGTAAGAACTTGTCAGAGGGGAATGATTCAAAGACTAACTGCATGCAGATGTAAATGATACCTTTAAGTTCTGAAGGAAAGGACTCCTAAGTATGAGACGCCTGACCCACAAACTGAACTATTTCTCGGTTAGTTTGACCTCTGCTTGGAGGGCATAGCTGAGGGATGTTTCTGTCATCTCCTTACTACAACCACTACTTTCCATGCTTCTTTTTCTTTACATCGTTGTTTCCATTGTATCCCTATTTTATCTTTCTCCATGTGAGGGAATTTGGGGTCTACGGTCCCTTCTGTATTTTGGATCAAAGACAGGACTGAGTTAAAGGAAATGTGTCACCAATTTTTTCTTCCTGCCATTTGTAACCAGATAGCAAAATATATGCTTTTTTTCTTATCTGTTTTTATTTTCTAATTGCAAAAAAATATATATTCTGTTTCCTGAACATGACTATGAGGGTGGCCATCTTGCCTGAGACAGCATTTAGAAAACTTTTAAAGAAATGCTTTACTGCAGCCACATGGGCCATAGATGCAATGGACAAGACCTCATTGACTTCTATGGGAGAGTTTTCTAGGCATGATCTATAACCTTTGCAGAGTCCATTGTACAAGCAAGCAGCAGATAAGCTTTGACAATCACCTATTATGAATAGAAGATCCTGTGTTATCTATACACAGAGGTGATATATGCCATTCTAAACCTGCCTCTAATGATAGGGAGATAACTGCAGTAAAGTGATCTGGTCAGACCAAGAAGTGCCGTCTATTATTAGGCTTAGTGGCTAGTGGGAAAAATGCTGGATTTTATGTGTTTTTTTGTTTAAATCTAAATATTGACATGGAAAATTAAAAATAACATCCTCAAAAATGTATTTTACATAAAAATGTGATTTAAACAATAAGTTTATTGTTAATAAATAATACTGGCACTAGGATGGAGGGGAGCATTATATACTGGCATTAGAACGAGGGAGCATTATTTACTGGCACTAGGGTGGGGTGGAGCGTTATATAGTGGCACTAGGGTGGGGGTGAGCATTATATACTGGCTCATGGGTTGGCGGCATTATATACTGGCACTAGGGTGGGGGAGCATTATATGCTGGCACTAGGGTGGGGGGAGCATTATATTCATATACTGGCTGTACAGGGGGGAAACATTATATACTGGTTGTACAGTAATGTGCAGCATTATGTACAGGAACAACAGGGGGGATGGAGGATCATTATATACTAGTACTACGGGGGGATATTATATATATACTGACACTATGGGGGGCATATATATACTCTCACTATGGGGGTGGAGTAACATTATATAGTAGCACTACAGGGGGCCATATATATACTGACACTACAGAGGGGGGACAGAGAAGTATTATATACTGGAACCATGGGGAGCTGTATAATACAGGGGGCACTACAGGAGGAGAATTATAAATATTAGGGGCACTGGTGGCATTATTGCTACCAGGGAAACTGGGGCAATATTATTCCTATGCACAATACAGTGGGCATTGCTATTAATGGGGGCACTATTGGGGAGTGTTATCACTATTGGGGGCACTATTGCTAATGAGGGCCATCTGGGATCACTATTACTATCAGGGGCTATCTGTATGGTACTGTTATATCTGACAGTATAGTGTTTGTCGGCATGGAGGAGCACAGCGGGCACAGTATTGGGAGTAGCAGCAGGATGACAGTGGTCTGTGTAAATTTGGGATCTAATTTGCAAAATCTGTGACAGTCCCCCATGTGCCATATAGTAATACTGGTGTCTTCTTATATGGCAGAGGGGGCTGCACACCCCTGATCAAAGATGTCTTCCCGTGATGGTCTGGACCAAATGGAGAAGAAAGGGAAAGTGAAGAACTCAAATCTGTGGAGATGTCACATATAAATCACTGGACCTGCCATTCGCTGCTTCTTTTAAATGTGTTTTAATCTTTTTATTATAATAGTTTCTTTTGGGGGGGGGGGGGGGCACAATTTACCTGCTCTGCCTAGGGCGCTGAAATACCTTGTCCTGGCCCTTCTTTCAAGTACTTTTTTCTCTTTATTATATCCCACAGGAACACCAAGTCCTAATTTCCCTGACATCTACCATCAAGAGACAATTGGGTCCCATACACATTAGATCGCTGGTTGTTCCCAACAAAGTTGGTAGGTTTGGTCTAATTTTATTTCATGTGTATTGCCAACTTTAGGACTCACAGAGGGATGATCAAGCTCCAGCCCTTTCAAAGGATGTTTGCACTGACCCCAGCACTTTTACCAGTCCATTGGGTTGTTTTTTTTTTACCTACAGTATTGAATTTCCCTACAGTGCCAACATAGGACAAGTTAGGCATTACATACTGTACTACTCACTGAAATCAAGAGATTATTTATATAATGCATAGATGTGCTGGGTCCTTCAGAGACAAAGACCCTCTTTGCAATTGCTCTCTGCTCCACTAAATGTTAATTGGCATTTTATAAAAGTATACAACTATATGGCCTGTTGCATTCACTCACACATATTGTCACTGCCTGCCCTGTGAGAGGTCTGAGAAGATCAGATAGACTTGCAGCACGTGAGTCTATCTGACAGGTCTTTCTGTTTTTCCTTGCTGTCTGTTGATGTGGGCAGGATCTCACCTCTCCACAGGTTCTGCTCATTTGCTGTTTAGTGGCTCTATTTTATCCGCCTCTCACTGCAAACTTTGCGGTTGTTATTTCCTTCTGGAGTTCTAAGCTGGTTGTTAGAGGTTCTCCTGCTTCTGACTCATCTCAAGCTAAGTCCTCCTGTTTCTACTTTGTGTGTGTGTTGTGTCTAGGTCTCAGGGAGACGCTGGTCCCTTCATGGTGGAAGGTCCTGGCAGTCTCATCCCCACTCCCCAATTTAGGGTTTGTGACAGTTTCAGCGGGTCTTAGGTTCCGGTGTATGAGTTCTTCCACCATTAGGATTAGCTCATACTGTCAGCAGTCAGGGGGAGGCTCAGGGATAACTAGGAGGTTACCATCCCCCTCCTCACTAGCTTTGGGTCCTAGTCTGTGTTACTGTTGTAGTTTGTTTATTTGGTGTTCTTCCTTTCCCCACTTACCATGACACATATAGAGTGAGACCTAAAGATATGGTTGAATAAGTAATGATCATGGAGGCAGATATTTTTCTAAACTTCCTATTAGTCAGCCCATTAATAAACATTACAGTCAGTCAATTCCCGTACAGGAACGAATAAACTACCAATAAAATTTTAGGTTACATTTTATACGCCTTTATAGTCCCTTTAACAAAAAATCCCAGTGGCCAAGTTAAGTCATGGAATGCGCTTGACTGTCCAGTGAATAATGAGTACATGCTGCCTTAAATCATTGACTAACGATCTTCAGTTGAAGATGTCCTCTTACTACTCCATCTGGTTTGATCTCTGAATGTAATATGCTTCTACTAATTTGGCAGTGGACAACTCATTGTGTATTGAATCTGAAAGCCTCATCTCTAGAGAACAGATTAATTTCACTTAGTTCGACCTCCCAGGAATTCACACCCGCCATTTCAGGAGGCTCTCTAGAATGTCTTCCACCACCCACCCCTTCTTGACCTACCTTCAGGGCTCTGTCACGAGAAAGCAGTAATCAGATCCCCCTACTGCGGTGACTTGAAGTGCCTTCAATTTTGACTTTTAGAAACTGTGAAGGACACAGGTAGCAGTACACATTTATTAAGACCCATCGTTGTACAATCAAAGAGCACTTTCACCTACAATCAGTTATATCTGTTCCTCAGAAAGCTGGATTATAACCAAAATATTAACCATTATAGCTCTCACACAGGATGTCAGTTTTCCCTAACTCATGACTGCCATGTTGGACTTGAATACTGGGTGATAGCAATAGACAGAAACGTATTAAAATTAAAACGAATTAAAATTAAATGTAATTAAAACTCACATAACAACATACAGAGATAAGCAACACCATTGGTATCTGGCTAAATTACACATTTATGTTATTGGGGGAACTAGGATAGTTATCTAATGTCTATGGTCTTCAGTGCCATAGGGTGCTACACAGAGGGGGTTGTCTCTGGTCAACTAAAATGCAGTGTTTTTATTTTATTCTAGTACAAATATACCCTGCTTTGGATCTCCTTTGTTGGTCTCTAAAGGCCCCTTTACATTGCTCAGCTATGCAGACGATTATTGAGAAGGAAGCGTTCCTTCCAGACAATCGCCTGCTCGTCAGTGGAGGAGACCACTATATCCACATTAAGTGATCTCCTCCACAGTATGGGAAGGAGCGATTGCTTTTCCCCATATAGAATCATTGTTTGCCGGCAGCAGAGTAATGTTTAGACAGCTCGATCTGCTTCGGGCAAATAATTATTTAGGTGACCCCCACAGACTATCATATTACTCAATAAATGAGCACTGATGTCATCTGATGGATCCCTCACTTTGTCACATATTACATTATAAACAAAAGCTATATGTAATCAGAGCATAACTTCTTGTTCAGTAGCTGCTGTGACACTACAATTCCCAGTATGCTCGGAGTTGTAGTTTCACAATACCTGGACAACCATGGGTCTAGAACACATAAAGGATTCTCTTTGCTTCAAGTCCAAACCACCTATCTAAAATTTCCGTAGATATCTCTGGCATATTTGGAACACATAAATGAGGCCATTATCAAATAAACATTTGGATTTCTTTGCTGTGAACATTCCTCCTGACAGCTCATTTTAACTCCCATTTGATAGGAATTTTATATTATTAACCATGACAGTAATTACAGATATGTAAAGATGGGGAGTAGCGCTTGGCCCAATAGCAATATTCTTCGAATGGCTCGGAAATAAGGCAAAGGCACACAAAAAATTTGTATCAACTGGAACTTTACTGTACATATTGTGGGGATTCGCTCTGGTAGTTAGGATAAGCAGGCGCTGTACAGAGGCAATTAAAACTTCAGTGTTTATTCACACATGGTGCCCAAAAAAATTTCACTTTTGCAGTGTTGCTATTACTTCACACCCAATGGCAAGTTAATATAACAAAAAGTCACCTTGGTGGCAGTTTCTGCCTAAAAAAAGTCCAAATACAGGCTTTAGGCGGCCTGTTCCCCTGACACATGGGTCTCAGCTCTCCAGCCCAGCACAGGCCTCAGATCCCAGCACACAGACTTGTCTTCTGAGCCCAGCTGCCTATTTAAGGACAGCCAGGAGCTGCCAAAACCTTTATTGGCACTTAAAATCCGGTCCGTTATTTGACCTCACCTGTCTGTAAATCAGCCCAGCAGCACATCCTGGGAGGAAAATACCTGTTTTACCATACCAAACCTCTCACTGTGTCACATAGCTCCCCTCTTTTGTTCAACCCTGAGGGGGTGAACACACGCCAGACAGTCTACCCGGGACAGGGCATCCAAGTTTCCCTGTAACCGGCCTGCCTTGTGTTCCACCGAAAATTAAAGTTTTGTAGGGAGAGAAACCATCGGGTGACCCGGGCATTTCTATCCTTGTCCTGGCTCATCCACTTGAGATGGGAGTGGTCAGTCACCAGGCAGAATTTTCTCCCCAATAAATAATAGCAGAGAGACTCGAGTGCCCACTTGATAGCCAGGCACTCTCTCTCCACTATATTATACCGGGACTCGGCTGGGGTGAGCTTACGGCTGAGAAAGACAAGGGATGCTCCTCCCTGTTGACATCCTGAGACAGTACAGCACCGAGGCCTACTTCGGAGGCATCGGTCTGTACTATAAACTCCCTTTTGAAGTCGGGCGTCACCAAAACCGGGTACCCACACAGGGCCCACTTCAAAGCGGAGAAAGCCTCTTCCGCCCGATCATCCCAGCGAACCATCATTGACTTGTGTCCCATCAAAAGCCCTGTCAATGGTGCGGCCACCGTAGCAAAGTGGGGAACAAACCTCATGTAATAGCCCACCATTCCCAGGAATTACTTTACTTGCCTAGTGGTGACAGGTCGGGGCCAATTTCATATTGCCTCTATTTTGTTCACTTGGGGTTTGATGACTCTGTGCCCAATGACATACCCCAGGTACTTAGTCTCCTCTAACCATTTTTTTGGGTTAGCAGTTAGTCCCACCTTTCCGAAGGGAGTCCATTACAGCCTGCACTTTGGGTAGATGACTTTCCCAGTCGGTACTGTGGATGACAATATCGTCCAGGTAAGCCGATGCGAACCGACGATGTGGACGCAGCAAAATGTCCATAAGTCGCTGAAAAGTGGCGGGGGCACCATGCAGACCAAAGGGTGGCACCTTGTACTGATACAGCCCCTCAGGTGTGATAAAGGCAGTTTTCTCTTTGGCAGCCTCCATTAAGGGCACCTGCCAGTACCCTTTTGTGAGGTCCAAAACAGAAAAATACCGGGCTTGTCCTAACCTCTCGATAAGCTCATCCACCCGGGGCATGGGATATGCATCAAATTTGGAAATCTCATTCAGTTTAGGAAAATCGTTATAGAACCGTAATGTCCCGTCTAGCTAGGGTATTAAGGACTGGCCTACTCACTTTTAGACCCGAGCCTCGGGTACCCGGTATGGTTTGAACCTGACTTTTGCCTGAGGTTCCGTGACAATGTCATGCTGGATTGTAGAAGTGCATCCAGGGAGGTTAGAGAAAACATCCGTGTTCCGACTAACGAACTCCCTGGCCTCCTGAGCCTGTTTAGTGGAGAGGATGTCAGCAACTTTTACGGCGGCAACCGCTTCCCTTGCATCAGACAAAGGGGCCGGAGCCTCTTCCTCCAGAAAATCCAGACTCAGGCTGTCTTCCATAGAGGTCTCCCTATCCTTCCACGGCTTAAGCAAATTAACATGGTAGATCTGTTCCGGCTTTCACCGCCCTGGCTGGTGTACCTTGTAGTTCACAAAAAATAATCACCCGGGTTAAAGATCTGGACCCGAGCCTGCCGATTATAGACCCGACTCTGGGCTCGCTGAGCTGCCTCCATATGCTCCCCAACAAGAGGCAACACTGTCTCTATCCGTTCTTGCATCTGGGTAATGTACTTAATAACACTTTTATACAGAGTAGGTTGTTGTTCCCATGCCTCTTTGGCTACATCCAAGAGACCGGAAGGGTGTCTGCCATATAGCAGTTCGAAGGGTGAGAACCCAGTAGAGGCCTGGGGTACCTCTTGCACTGCGAACATGAGATAGGGCAGAAGAAGGTCCCAGTCCTTCCCATCTTTAGCCACCAACCTTTTCAACATATTTTTTAATGTTTGGTTAAACCTTTCTACCAGACGGTCCATTTGCGGATGGTAAACAGACGTCCGTAGCTGTTTTATGTGCAGCAACTTAGAGTTCCCTCATCACCTTGGACATAAAAGGGATCCCCTGATTGGTTAAAACCTCTTTAGGTAGTCCTACTCGGGAAAACATCTCCATTAACTCCTTAGCTCCGGAGTTTGGCCGATGTATGTTGCAGTGGCACCGCCTCCGGGTACCGAGTGGCGTAGTCTAGGATGACTAAGATGTGTTGGTGCCCTCTGGCGGACTTTGGTACGGGACCTATGAGATCCATAGCTATTCTGTCAAATGGTACCTCGATAATCGGGAGAGGAACTAGGGGACTACGGAAATGTGGCTGGGGGCTAGTTATCTGGCAGGTCGGGCAAGACTTACAAAACTCTTCTACCTCTCTGAATATGCTGGGCCAGTAAAACCGCTGTAGTATACGATCCTGTGTTTTCTGCAACCCCAGGTGACCCCCGAGAACGTGCTGGTGGGCTTGATCTAAGATGAGTTTTGCGATAAGCCTTGGGTACCACCAACTGTTCAATATGCTCACCCCGTAGTTGGTTTACCCGATACAGCATACCCTGATAAACCACAAAACGAGGAAACACCGACTTGGCCCCAGGTTGTTGTCGTTCACCATCTACTATTAACACATTCGGTTGGGTCCCGATGTTGTGCAGTACCAAAATTATACCCGGAGACGTTGAGGTCTGCCTATTCAGGACCTGGCGGCAAGTCCTCCACGTCTCCCACCATCACATCAGCGGGGTTATCTCCCCCTCTTCCACCGAAGTGGCCAGGATTGTGGTCTCCCCCCTGAGCAAGGCCACTCTGCTGGGGTTACCCCTGTCTCATGGGTATCGGTAATTGTCTTACCAGGCCACAGTGCCGGGAAGCCCGGGAAGTCTCTCCCTATTATAAGTTCATGATGTAGATTTGTGGCGACAGCCACCTCGTGGGTCCATCTACCGGCCACCGTGGTTAGAGACACCAGCACGGTATAGTCTGGGTAGTCTTTTAAGTCTCCATGGATGCACATCTCCCCGACTTTCTGGCCAGTATACTCAGTGGTCCGCACCAGGGTAGCCCTTACTAGGGTCACCAGACTCCCTGACTCCAGCAGAGCCTCCGCTGGAGTGTCTCCCACTTCCACCTGGCACAAGTGATCTAGAGACTCTGGGGTACCTGTTGCACACAGCCTCCTGGCATGTAGCGACTGACGGTAGCCATAGTTGCTGTCCATGGGCTCAACCCGATTGGCACAGTCAGCCCTTACACGGCCAGGCTCCTGACACCGCCAGCAGACTATCGGAGCCAGGTCTGCAGTGGGTACATCCCGTATAGTATAAAACAAGCAAGTGGAGATAATATATCAAAGTATCAATTTATTATCAAATATAAAATATGGGGAAAAGACAGGATGGTACACAGTGTACAGAGAAGCAAAGGGCAGTTAATACAATTGCATTCACATGTATATCCACAAGGCAATAAGCACTAGGTGGCTGTCAGGTAAAAAAAGGGCTATAATTCAAGGGCAACCAAATCTGCATAACAATAATAATGATCACCCCATATGGGCTATATAATGTATTGCAGAAAGTAGTGAATAACTGGATGTCCGTGAGTTATCCCATAGCGTCCAGGGATCATAGGCAACCAAGACTAACAAGTGTAATACAAAATATCTCAAGTCTGGTCAATGACTAAATCCCAAGGTATAGCGATGGTCTAGAAATATCTAAGACCAAATATGGATGTGTGGAGATACCATATGAAGGTGTCGAGCTATACTAAACACAGGACGTACCTAAAGACATGGTGAACACAAGAGGATACTGGACCCTAAGCGCAAGACCTCGACGCGCGTTTCACCTCAGCGGCTTAGTCAGGAGGTACTAAATTATATAGTGGAGGGTATATATAGTCTAGGTAAGGGTGGGAGGGATTTACCTGGGTTGTGAACACCTGCGGTCCAATGAAGCGGGCGCGGGAACATCATGATCCACGGAGCCATCTCTCGGCGCGTCTCTGCCTGCATACCGCGCATGCGCGGCACATACAGACGTCACAGAGCAGTCCCACCAGTTTGCGGTGAGAGGCCGCCGGACTAAAAAGTCGGACATGCAGGACTTTTAGTCCGGCGGCCTTTCGTCGTGCACTGCCGTGCTGCGCCGGAGCTCCGCCCCTGTCCCCATTATAGTCAATGGGGACGGAGCGGCGGCACGGCGAAATAGCAGAAGGACGGATCCGACAGGGTGAACAGCCTGTCGGATCTGTCCTGCCGCAAGTGTGAAAGTAGCCTAAGCCCCATCACAGGTTACACATTGCGTATGTGGAGGGATTCTGACTGGTTGAGACAACTAACTGCACATTATTAAATATTACTGCAAATAAAAGATGTGTTGTTTAATTCTACTATACATTTTCAGGAAACTCTTCCAGAAAGAGTTATAAATATCTCTTCCCCAGCCCTCGACCTATGCCCTGACAATGATGTCCCGACGCTCAAGACACTAAGAGAACACCCTTTACTGACTAGTTTGTCTACATTTCACTTGATGCATCTCACCCAATATATGAAGCAACATCTTGTAGAGTTGCCCGACTCCCCAGAACACTCTCCATTTGAAAAACTAGCTTTACAAACAAAAGATCCAAAAGGTAAGATATCGAAGTTATACGATCTTCTATTATCCCTAACGAGTTATGATAACCTATCTTTTATCAAACGATGGGAAAAATACATAAATATCACTTTTACCCCCAGTGAAATCAAAAACTCCCTATTGAATCCGTCCAGGATGTCCAGATGTGCCAAACTACAGGAAAATAGCTACAAAGTACTATCACAATGGTACTATACGCCATACCGTCTCAGCCGCATGTTCCCAGATTGCAACCCAGAGTGTTGGAGGTACTCATGATCACATATGGTGGTCCTGTCCTAAAATAAAACCCTACTGGGAACTTGTATGCAAAACTATCTCAGATCTTAGCGGGTTTTCAATTGCAGTATCCCCTAAATTGTGCCTTTTCGGGTTATTCAATGATACCCAGTGCTCAAGAACCACCCGATCCCTCTGCGGTATCCTGATTGCAGCTGCTAGACTGCTGATTGCGGTCAACTGGAAATCTACTGATCCCACTACAAAATCTCTGTGGATTCAGAGATGCGATCAGCTATTCCGACTTGAGCAGATCGCTCACTGGGACTCTAGATCCACCCATAGATTTGAAGAAATCTGGGGGCCCTGGAGTAAGTACAGGAGGTTATCTGCTTCCTAAAAGACTGAGATTTTCCTGGAATTATGGCCTCCGATGGGCGGTCTGTAATGTCTAGAGTGTAGATCTCCCAATTAAGTATAACTACATCACCAGGCGTTATCACTTTACTTTCTGTACTTCAGTTATAACATGCCTCTTTTCCATGAGATGTATGTTAGGTAAGGACACTCTGGTAATATTACCATACCAGTCACAACACCATATCCCTTTATGTAACTTACCGTAAGACCATCCTGACTTCCAGTTGTCCCCCCCCCCCTCTTTCCCCCCTCCCCTTCCCTTGTTCCAGTCTACCCTATATTCTGTTCATTTAGGTCCTTTATAAGTGTATTTCACTATTGAATTGTGTACCAGTGTATACTGACCTGTTAAAACTTGAGCATTTAGGTATGACAGGACTTTTTAACCGCCTCACGTCCGCCCATAGGATATAAACGTCCTATGGGTGGACGTCTATTTCTGACAGCACGTTTTAAAACGTCCTGTCAGAAATAGCAGCTGCACGCTAATCGTGCAGCTGCTGATCGGGTTGCCCGCTGTCAGTGACAGCAGGGGCAACCCTAAGACAAGGCAGGGACAGTGCCCAGGTGTCCCTGCCTTCACGATCGCTGCAGACACAGCGCTCACCGAGCGCTGTGTCTGCAGAGCAGGAAGCGCTGTGCGCTTCCTGTTCCGGCCCGGCGGTCATGTGACCGCCGTGACCGGAGTGTGCAGGAGCTGTGTGAGGTCTTTCAGAGACCTCGATCAGCCCTGCACTGAGGCTGTACAGCGCAGGATTGCTGCTGTACAGCCTCTATAGGGGTGCATTTGTCCTGTAACTGGGGCTACTATCTCAGCCCCAGTTACAGGAGAAATCAACTGTGAAAAAAAAAAGAAAAAGTGAAGCAAATGTCCCCCAGAGGTCTTGTATGACCTTATGGGGACGAAAAGTGTAAAAAAAATAAAAAAAATAAAGGGTTGAAAAAATAAAATAAAATAAAGTTTCACATGTAAAAAAAAAAAAAGTTCCCAAGTTAGGAATAAAAAAAAAAAAAATTAAAATAGAAAAAATAAAGTAAAATAGACATATTTAGTATTGCCGCGTCCGTAAAAACCAGCTCTATAAAAATATCACATGACCTAACCCTCAGATGAACACCGTAAAAAATAAATAAAAAAAACTGTGTCAAAACAAGCAATTTTTGTCACCTTGCATCACAAAAGGGTGCAACACCAAGTGATCAAAAACGCGTATGTCCCACAAAATGGTACCAATAAAACCGTCACCTCATCCCGCAAAAAATGAGCCCCTACATAAGAAAATCTCTCAAAAAATAAAAAAACTATAGCTCTTAGAACATGGAGACACTAAAACATAATTTTTTTGGTTTCAAAAATGCTATTATTGTGTTAAAGTGAAACAAATAAAAAAAAGTATACATATTAGGTATTGCCGCGTCCGTAAAAACCAGCTCTATAAAAATATCACATGACCTAACCCCTCGGGTGAACACCGTAAAAAAAAAAAAAAAAAAACTGTGTCAAAACAAGCAATTTTTGTCACCTTGCATCACAAAAGGTGCAACACCAAGTGATCAAAAACGCGTATGTCCCACAAAATGGTACCAATAAAAACCGTCACCTTCATCCCGCAAAAAATGAGCCCCTACATAAGAAAATCTCTCAAAAAATAAAAAAACTATAGCTCTCAGAACATGGACACATTAAAACATAATTTTTTGGTTTCAAAAATGCTATTATTGTGTAAAACTTTAATAAATGAGAAAAAGTATACATATTAGGTATCGCCACGTCCGTAACAATCTGCTCTATAAAAATGTCACTTGACTGAACCCCTAAGGTGAACGCTGTAAAATAAATAAATAGAAACTGTGCTAAAACAACCAATTTTTTGGTCACCTTGCCCCATAAAGTGTTATATTGAATGATCAAAAAATCATATGTACCCAAAAATAGTACTAATAAAACTGGCACCTTATCCCCTAGTTTCCAAAATGGGGTCACTTCTTGGGAGTTTCTACTGTAAGGGTGCATCAGGGGGCTTCAAATGGGACATGGCATCTAAAAACCATGTGGAGTTCCTTTCCTTCTGCGCCCTGCCGTGTGCCCATACAGCAGTTTACGACCACATGTGGGGTGTTTCTGTAAACCGCAGAATCTGGGTAATAAATATTGAGTTTTGTTTGGCTGTTAACCATCGATGTGTTAGAGAAAAAAATTGATTAAAATGGAAAATCTGCCAAAAAAGTGAAATTTAAAAATTTGATCTCCATTTTCCTTTAATTCTTGTGGAACGCCTAAAGGGTTAACAAAGTTTGTAAAATCGGGTTTGAATACCTTGAGGGGTGTAGTTTCTACAATGGGGTCATTTATGGGGGTATCCACTATGTAGGCCCCACAAAGTGACTTCAGACCTGAACTGGTCCTTATAAAGTGGGTTTTGGCAATTTTCTTAAAAATTTGAAGAATTGCTTCTAAACTTCTAAGCCTTCTAACGTCCTAAAAAAATAAAATTACATTTCCAAAATGATGCCAACATAAAGTAGACATATGGGGAATGTTAAATAATAAATATTTTATGAGGTATCACTTTCTGTTTTAAAAGCAGAGAAATTGAAATTTAGAAAATTGCGATTTTTTTAAATTTTTGGGTAAATTTGGGATTTTTTCATAAATAAAGGTGAAATATTTTGACTCAAATTTATGACTATCATGAAGTACAATGTGTCACGAGAAAACAATCTCTGAATGACTTGGATAAATAAAGGCGTTCCAAAGTTATTACCACATAAAGTGAGATATGTCCGTTTTGCAAAATTTGGCCTGGTCAGGAAGGGGGCAAAGGGCCCAGATGGGAAGTGGTTAATGTAATATATACGAATGTTACAAGAACTCTTGAATGCCTAAAAGCATTCTGTACATGCCTTTTTGGATCCTAATGTTTTGTCTTTAACATAAAATAATTTTAAAAAATGTACAAAAAAAAAGACATGTAACAACCATGAAGACGTACAACACACTCTGAACATAAACCCACACCTAAGAAATAACAAGTGAGGTAGGGAACCAGGAGAATAAATAAGGAAAGACAATTTATGTTCCATAAGGTGGCCCTCAAGGACTGGGCTAAGCTCCAACACCAAGCAAGGCTGTAGTACAACTGCACCCAGCCAGCAAGCCACAGGTTTATATCAAGCTTGCGGCCATACCCAGGAAACACCTTAATCCCCACTAGCCAGAAGATTAACCTCTTGCTCACCAAACAGCATGGAGGCACACCTTAAAGGAAAAATGCACGTGCAAACCACAAACTACACGTTGCCCCTGGCAACCAGTCTGCACGGCAACCGTGTCACGGTCAAACACCAATATGACCGTGACACTATTAACCTCTTGCTCACCAAACAGCAGGGAGGCACACCTTAAAGGGGAAGTGCACGTGCAAACCACAAACTACACGTTGCCCCTGGCAACCAGTCTGCACGGCAACCACGTCACTGTCAAACACCAATATGACCGTGACAATAATGTTTTAAAGGGTCAGCTCACCAGCAGGCACTCGCATATAATTTTTTAGAGGGTCAGCTCACCAGCAGGCCCTCACATATAATGTTTTACAGGGTCAGCTCACCAGCAGGCCCTCACATATAATGTTTTACAAGGTCAGCTCACCAGCAGTCTTTCACCTACAATCTTTTACAGGGTCAGCTCACCTGCAGGCACTCACCTACAAACTTTTAGAGGGTCAGCTCACCAGCAGGTCCGCACCTAAAATCTTTTACAGGGTCAGCTCACCAGCCGGCCCTTGCATATAATGTTTTACAGGGTCAGCTCACCAGCAGGCCCTCGTATATAATGTTTTACAGGGTCAGCTCACCAGCAGGCACTCGCATATAATTTTTTAGAGGGTCAGCGCACCAGCAGGCCCTCACATATAATGTTTTACAGGGTCAGCTCACCAGCAGGCCCTCGCATATAATGTTTTACAGGGTCAGCTCACCAGCAGGCCTTCACCTACAATCTTTTACAGGGTCAGCTCACCTGAAGGCCCTCGCATATAATGTTTTAGAGGGTCAGCTCACCTGCAGGCCCACACCTAAAATCTTTTACAGGGTCAGCTCACCAGCAGGCCCGCAGCTCAAATCTTTTACAGGGTCAGCTCACCTGCAGGTCCTCACCTGCAACCTTTTAGAGGGTCAGCTCACCAGCAGGCCCGCACCTAAAATCTTTTACAGGGTCAGCTCACCAGCAGGCCCTCACATATCATTTTTTACAGGGTCAGCTCACCAGCAGGCCTTCACCTACAATCTTTTACAGGGTCAGCTCACCAGCAGACCGCACCTAAAATAATTTACAGGGTCAGCTCACCTGCTGGCCCGCACCTAAAATCTTTTACAGGGTCAGCTCACCAGCAGGCCCTCACATATCATTTTTTACAGGGTCAGCTCACCAGCAGGCCTTCACCTACAATCTTTTACAGGGTCAGCTCACCAGCAGACCGCACCTAAAATCATTTACAGGGTCAGCTCACCTGCAGGCCCGCACCTAAAATCTTTTACAGGGTCAGATCACCTGCAATCCCTCACCTAATTATACCTAATAGGTAATTTGCGCACATGCTGCCTTGCTTGGATGTGGTAGCTGTAGCTGTTTCTCAGGCTCCCTCTCCGGAATCGAACCCTGATTCCCCGGTACCCGTAGTCACCATGGTTTGCGCTGACAATAACATTGAAAGTTGATAGGCCAGACATCTGAATGGATCGTCGCCATCACGGGGACGTGCGATCATCCCCAGGGTATCTAGAGTCACCAAAGCGTCAGCAGGCCCTCACCCATAATGTTTTTTTTGCTGGTGACCCATGTTTTTGAGGGTCACCAGTAGGCCATCAATCATAATTTTTCAAGGCTGTGTATGATGCCTTCCTTTATGTGTAACAAAGGGTGTATTGTAGTGCCCGTTCCTTGTAATTTTTGCCAGCCCTTTCACTTAGTGCATAGGCTTTATGAGTGTAGAAGTCCCACTACATAAACAATTGTACCACAATGTGAATGAGGCTCTCCTATATGTGATATACAGGTTGTATCGGAGTGTATCTTCCTTGTAATTTTTGGCAGCACTTGCACTTTATATAAAAGTAAATATACAGGAAAGAATGTCTCCTAACAATTTTTCCTCTAAAATCGATTTTATCTTCGGCTTTGTGTGTATCATTGACAGCCTGTAAAAGTGGCGTACTACTCGGACAACATTGTTCCCAGCAGTGACCTGGGAGTCCAAGATGCATCCAGACATCCTCCCCATGCTGTTCCCGAACCATTTTGGTGGTGTTTCCATCAATTTCTGACCTTTTCCTATGAACCAGGCACCCTCCCCTCTTCAGAGCAGGGGGTGCCTGGTTTAATGCTAGGGTTCTCCTATTGACTTCCATTATACTCGGGTGCTGGGTAGAGAACCCAAGCATCCCGATGTGTTCGGCCCGAGCACCTGAGCACTATGGTGCTCGATCAACACTAGTCAGAAGGCTTCTCTAGTTTCTGCTGCTTCACTAATCAGAGCCTCCTCCTGCACGCTGACAGAGAGCGCTGGCCGGCATTGTCACACCATGAAAAAAGCCAGACACAGTGTAAGTTCTACAGCTGTGTTCTTGGGAATGTGGTGGTTGGGATGTGTGGGGAGGGGGTGGATGAAGGCACAGGCAGCAGGACGGCTACTGCACATTCCAGGGGAAGGTTGTGGACACAATGCAGGCTACACTCACTTTATTTTCAAAAGGTGGGGAGAGTGATTCCTACAGGCAAATGTCATTCACTCCACTTTGCCTCCATACTAGATTGAAATGATCTTGGAATTACAGTTTATGGGACCAAAAAGCTGACTTACATTATATTTCTACTAAGTCTAATAAATATATACACTAATGTAAAGCTGATTTGTGGTCCCCGATAATTCCAAGATCACTCCAATAAGTTATGGAAGGGGCCTGGAGTAAATGACTTTAGCTACAAGCATACCCCCAAATAAAGATCCCCCAGAAAGCTTCTAGATGAAACACCCCATCTAAGACCCCAAATGACAGCCAACGGATCCTAGCCATTAACCCCTTAAAAACGAAATGACGGAACTGTACATCATAAACGTTAAGGAGTTGTATGTGAACTCATTTGTGGGCACATATCACTCAAGCCTTAATTAGCCATTTTATAAAATTAATGTCTTATTTATAATGCATGGTGAATGCCAGAAAGGGTCATATCCCATCTGTCCCCACCAAAAACACAGAAAAAGTGATCAAAAAGTTGCAGGTACCCCAGAATGAAAACAGTTCATAATACAACAAATAAGCCTCATACGAGCAGCTCCATCAACAAAAAAATAAAAACATTTTGAATCTCAGAATATAATAACACAAAAACAGATAAAAAAAAGAAAAAGAAAAAGAAGAAGCATTTGCAATAAGCAGGATGCGGGATATACACGCTGACGCCAAATTATGCAATGGCTGGGTCAGGTGTAGAGGATAGTCTATGTTTTGTAGTTGTTCATGACGCCAATTGCAGCGTGCGCAGGGTACAATCACAGGGCCCTTCAAAGGTGTTATAACTCACGCCCCAGAGTAGGAATGCCAGAGTGGTGTGAATAATAGTGTCAACTGTGTCTCCTACCTGGGTACGGCTGAACTCCTGGGTCACTTGCAATAAAATGAGTGTAGTGATAGGAGGAGTAATAGAGAGATTTTGCAGCAGAAATTGAGACCCAGACCTTTGATAAAGTTCAAACTCGGCTTTACTGAGGGTAACTTTCATCCAAGCAAAATACAGCTTTGGTCTTAGGGCCAGCAGGTTTTCAGCAATGGTTGGCAGGAATTTATCTTCTGCTCTATCAACCTGGAGCTTGCAGGAAAGGACGTCTGCTTTGTAGCTCTAAACATGTGTCAGGAATTTGGCTTCTGCACTTTCTATCTTCTGCTGTATGGGGACTGACTAGCTGAGGAGGAATATGACTTCTGGGTCTCTGGACTTTATTCACAGTTATCTTCTTAGGGTATGCTTTCTTCCTGGAACTGGACGTTGTCTGCTGTTTCATCCAGCTGAGGCTGCAGGACTCAGGCTGGGGATTTGATCAATGTCTCAGCTGAGACAAGATCCTGGCATTCTTCCCTATATCTGGGAGCTCCTAACACACACCGCCTTCCCCAACAGGGGTGGCTGGCACACTCCTCTAACTTCCTTCTCTCCCCATGCTGCAGGATGTGGGCACAGCCCACTCTGCTCACAGAGGGGGGGCTAAGCTGGAATGATCTATTCC
Source organism: Bufo bufo (assembly GCF_905171765.1). Taxonomy (NCBI): domain Eukaryota; kingdom Metazoa; phylum Chordata; class Amphibia; order Anura; family Bufonidae; genus Bufo; species Bufo bufo. The sequence continues at coordinate 276,972,879 of NC_053394.1, read as the reverse complement.
AGCTTAGATATACTAAACTGAACCTAAGTCCTTGCTAACACATTGCTGCCACCTGCTGGTGAACATGGAAATTACAGCAATTATTAGAGTTAACAAGGTTTTAGGCACATCTGTGAAGATATAATGTAAAATTACATCAGATGACAAAGTGAAAGCTCTTAGAAGATAGTAGCGGGGTAGAGGCGTGTCGTAACACAACTCTGGGGTGTTACACATGTACAAAGGTTGGAAGTATGGTATTATCATGGATCAGTCACTGGATTTATTTAAATGTTATTCACCAAAAACCCATGCACTCTCAGCTAGTATGTATGTGTATGGGGGAATTGAAAGAGACAGCTATCCTAACGCTGGATTCACATCGCCTTTCATTTTCCGTTCTTCTGATACATTCTGAAGAACAGAAAAAAAAACTGATCTTACCGAAGATAACTTGTATCCAAACAGTATGCAGCTTTGGTCCTTGGTCCCAGCAGGTTTTGGCAATCATTGGCATGAATAGAGGCTTCTGCTTTGAACTGTACCTTCTGCTTTGTGGGGACAGACTAGCTGAGGAGGAATGGCTTCTCCTAGGTCTCCGGACTTGACTCACAGATATATTCTCAGGAGATGCTTTCTTCGTGGAATTCTGGAGGTTGTTTGCAACTTTCTGCTTTTTGTCATCCAGTTGAGCTGCAGGACTCAGACTGGGAATTTGATCAAGTCTCAGCAGGAGACTTGGTCCTTGCTGTCTTCCCTATGCAGGGGGAACTAGAACTGGTTCTAACTGTTATTTTCCATCCTTGCTGCAGGAAGACGAAAACCTCTACTTCTCTTCAGCAGGGGGGCAGAATAGTACAGGATTGTTTCACTCTGAACTGCCATAACCTTAAGACTACCAATGATGCTGCCACCTGCTGGTAGACCTGTAAAAATTACAAGGAAACAATTGTATTTAACATAGTTTTTTGATGCACATTTGTGGAGACATAATATAACTTCTATCTGATGACAATATAAAAGCTCTTAACAGATAGTAGCGGGGTAGAGGCGTGTCGTAACACAACTCTGGGGTGTTACATTCCTCCTTACTTCGAGTTAGGCCACCCTCGGCTTATCCTTAGGAGGAGTGGAACCAGCTCTGGGGTACCCAAATAAATTCAAAGTGCTGCATGTAGTACACATAAAGACATACAAAGACAAACACATAACGGCTACCATGACGTTCCTGCCCGCATGAGTAGGGTGTCCTAAGTAACAGTTTCCCTCTCGGTATAACCAGTGAACCAAAGGTCTGCACAAAGCAATCACTACTGACTAACTTTGAAGTGTTCTGGCCTCTAAACACCAAAGAAAGCATGGGGGTGTCTTTACTCTGTAATCCCACCATTATGTAATGAAATGCCCACAAATGGAAGGGTGGCTTTATCCTGTATTTCCTTCCCTGCACCAAAGTCAAAATATAAGGCTTAAAGCACGATCACTATGGTGACTATGGGTAGCTAAAGTGGCTCTAAGGTTTGAGGTGCCATACCTTAGGCAAAGGCACAGAAGGGGAGGTATCCGCTTCTCCATGCTCTTCTGGCAGTCACAGGAGGAGGGCATGATAATCCCATGAAACTCCTGGAAGACACCTCAGGATGGGAGCAATCCTGAACACATAACAAGTGGGAAGGAGGGGTCAAAAACTCCTCTAACCATTCCCGAAGCAGCGGGGTTACCCGTGTAGTTACTAGACCTGCCAAAACATACCACTTGGTCCTACCCTGGATACCTATGGGTATAAAACACCGGGTGTAGGCCATTAGTATTAAGCATCCGGATAGGCAGTCCATATAAAGGGGGGAGAGAACAAGAGCTGTAGAGCAAGGCACACAGAAGCAAGGTGCTACATATCTGGCTAAGTGCAAAAGTTAAGTGCAATTTCACAGTAAGTGCATGAAGGTCACATTACGACACCTAGAAAAGAATACACACAATGGGCATATAATACTTGAACGTTGCATAACCTGTAAACTTGTAATGAAATTAGTGCAAAAACATTATGCAAATATCAGTGCAATCAATATTATCATAATACGCTCAAATATGACTTGAGTCCTTTTTCTTGAAGTGCTTTCTGTAGAATACTCTGGAAACAAATAAAAGTCAATTGTAATCCACAGGAACAATAAAAGTTAATTATAATCCACACAAGGTAGTGGGTAATTGCCACAGTGGGTAGTTTTCCTCACAGGAAAGTCTGGAAATCTTCCTCCTGGATCCCATATTTGAGGACGCAAAAGTTCTTCTTTAAACTGTATGACATCCTCATCACTGTGACGGCTAGCGCTGGTGCTCTCTGCAGTTGTAACTCCAGCAGAAGCTTCATCTGCGATTTCCTGGTGGCTTTCTGTGGCAGAACTTGGAATTGCAGGATCACCTTTCTCTGGAGAATCCTCTGTAAGCCTTGGCCTTTTCCTGGTAGGCGACAGGTTCTCAGGACAGCAATAAAGGATAGACCCTTGGTCTTTCATAGCAAGAAGCTCTGGATTCTGTGGTGGTTCCGGAGTGCATGGATTCCTCCTTATCCTCACACACCTCAGGGCAGTGCTCCTGTTTGATGGGTTCAGGCTGTACAGCAGCAGTAGTAGTAGTAGGCCCAGAGATTCCTGTAGTGGCAGGGATAATAGCCACAGACTGGCTCTTTTCTGGCTCTGCTACTCCAGTAGTCAGGAGGGGCAACAGTGGTAAAATCCGCCTGGCAGATGGCCTGCTGCTGCCTACCGGAGGGACTGGAAGTCTTTATTCGCTGTTGTTGCAGCGGTTGAAAGTCTCTAGTGGCCATGACAATGGCCACAGGGCAGTCCTTCTCTGACTCCATTATGGCAGTAGTTAGAGGCTCCACTGACCTCTTGTGGCGGTTCCTGGTACTGTCTTGGTAGTGAGGCTGGTTATCTCTAGTGGGACCTGGCTTGGCCTGGGGATGTCTCTTCTGGGCGGCGGAGTGGGAGCTCCGGCCGCCTCCGCCGCACCAGCAGGTGTGCGTAGCAGAGCTTGCTCGGGCCTGCGAGGGGTGTCATAATCCACCGGGCACGGTGCAGGAGCAGCTTCGGATTGGGCTGGGGCCTCAGGGAGCATGACTGCTCCTACCTGGTGTTGCTGGTTCCGGTGCCTCCTGGTGGCGATTGGCGGTGGTCGTGGCCATCTCTGGAGCTGGAACGTCAGACGCTAGGGACGTAGATATTGTCAGCGATGCCGGTACCTCCAGAGCCTGGGTGACCTGGCTGGCGGTGGCTTCCACGGGAGCAGGTTCATCGTTGCTGGTGGCCATCTTGGGGGACGTCTCATCAGTGCATCCAGCCGTTGCGGAGGGATCCACAGCCTCCGGGTTCTGAACTGTAGATAGGACGTCGTCATTCGTGGGAGCGGGTTCAGGAACGGCGGCCATCTTGATTTGGTCGGCGGCGGCTGTCCCTCCACCAGTGGCGGCATGTGCAGCCTCCGGGGACACTCCGAATGTGCAGGGGCCAGCTCTCTTCACAAGCTGGGAGACCCGGATCTATGGTGGGTAATTATCATAGACGGGTTCTCCTTGGATCGCCATCTGGTCCCACTTGGGTGATGGGAGCGCCATGTTTCCTGCGTCTCCTCTCTCACTCGGTACAAGGAATGAGGCTGGAGCCCAGAGGGAGGAGTCTTCCCTCCCTTGCTCACATTGCAAAGTTCTTGGTGGGCAGGCTTGAGTGTTCCCACTTCTAGGGGGGGGGGGGTATTCACTATTTTCGCGCTCTTGAGAGGGCGTTCTTGAGTTTTCACGCTTCTGAAGGGCATGAAGAAGCGGCGCCATTACAAGAATATGGTGAATTAACCCTTGAAGTGCTGGTGCGCACGGAATAGAGCTGGCTGGCACCGTAATAAAGCAATAAAAGTCAATTTTCAGGGTTTTGCCATCTGTAGGCCTTGTAGCAGTGTTAAACATGCCATTTGACCCTGTTGAGGCACACAATTTGATCCGATCCTGTTCCAGTGACACCAAAAATGCAATGAGCAGGATGTGGGGTATACACACTAATGCCAAATTATGCAATGCCTGGGTCAGGTGTAGAGGATAGTCTATGTTTTGTAGTTGTTCGTGACGCCAATTGCAGCGTGCGCAGGGTACAATCACAGGGCCCTTCAAAGGTGTTATAACTCACGTCCCAGAGTAGGAATGCCAGAGTGGTGTGAATAAAAGTGTCAACGGTGTCTCCTACCTGGGTAAGGCTGGACTCCTGGCTCACTTGCAATAAAATGAGTGTAGTGATAAGAGGAGTAATAGAGAGATTTTGCAGCAGAAATTGAGACCCACACCTTTGATAAAGTTCAAACTCGGCTTTACTGAGGCTAACTTTCATGCAAGCAAGGTGCAGCTTTGGTCTTAGGTTCCAGCAGGTTTTCAGCAATGGTTGGCAGGAATTTATCTTCTGCTCTATCAATCTGGAGCTTTCAGGAAAGGACGTCTGCTTTGTAGCTCTAAACATGTGGCAGGAATTTGGCTTCTGCACTACTTTATATCTTCTGCTGTATGGGGACTGACTAGCTGAGGAGGAATATGACTTCTCCTGGGTCTCTGGACTTCACTCACAGTTATCTTCTCAGGGTATGCTTTCTTCCTGGAACTGACCTCCCCAGCCTGAGCCCTGTCTGCTGGGGTGAACATAGAAATTACAGCAATTATTAGAGTTAACAAGGTTTTATGCACATCTGTGAAGATATAATGTAAAATTACATCAGATGACAAAGTGAAAGCTCTTAGGAGATAGTAGCGGGGTAGAGGCGCGTCGTAACACAACTCTGGGGTGTTACACATGTACAAAGGTTGGAAGTATGGTATTATTATGGATCAGTCACTGGATTTATTTAATTGTTATCCACCAAAAACTCATGCACTCTCAGCTAGTATGTATGTGTATAGGGGAGTTGAAAGAGACAGCTATCCTAACGCTGGATTCACATCACCTTTCATTTTCTGTTCTTCTGATCCATTCTGAAGAACAGAAAAAAAACAGATCCAGTAAAAAAACAGATCCTGTGCATCCATTATGAACATTGTGCATCCGTTTTAGCCATTTTCAACATAGATCGTTTTTTTTTTAAGGTGGAAAAAAAAGTCCTGCATGCAGTACTTTTTTTCTGTCTAAAAAACGGATCTCAGGCGGAAATGGCTAAACAGTATAATCTTTTTCTAGTGCTAAGGCGTGAGTATGTGAGGGGTAGGGGACAGGGCAGATATTTCAAGAATATGGCACATATGCATTGGGGCTTAAGCCCCGGATCTTTTGAGACCCTAGCAACACCCTGATACACTTGAAATTGTGCATTACCTATTTACAAAGGTACTCACACTTGACGGCTGCATTAATCAATATGAGGGTACTTGATTTGTGGTTCCTTAATGTATTTACAGTCTCGTATACAATCCTTCAACTATTTGCAGTTGATATTTACTTTCCGTAGCTCCCAAAGTGGACCTCCCCATCAAAGGGTGATATTACAGGCCTGTAGCTCACTAATCTAGGGGTGATGTTACAGGCCTCTAGACCTCAAGTGCCTTAGCTCAGGGTAACTCATCTCTTGGTGTAACACCCCAGATTAGTGTTACCACTTCTTCACCCTGCTACTATCTCTAATGGGCTAACACAATGTCATCTGTGTATTTCCACCCAGGTCCTTTATATGGTGCAATGTTAACATCTTTATGCAACTGTTATGTTCATGTAATGTGCCTGGTTCACCAGCAGGTGGCAACAAACACGGCAGAGCTATAGGTAGATAGAATGGAACTTACCATTACATTCTATCCTCCCACTGGAGAAAAGTGGGACAGCCCTACTTCCTGCAGGAAAGGTGGGGACCAGTTAGAGTCAGTTGCAGTTTACCCCCTGCAAGGGGAAGGGTGTGCAGGGGCATGTCTCTGCTGGACATGCCCACGCCAACCAGAGCACCCTAAGCTCTGCTGGCCATGGAGGCAGAAACCTAAAGCCTCAGGAGCCAGGAGGAAAGTTCCCTGGCATTACCTAGAGTCAGACTACAGAGAATACATGCAGCATACAGAAGAAGCTGAGTTATACAGCCAGCCTGTCAGTACAGCAGAGTCAAAGAGAAAGATAGAGCAGAGTTGAGTTTGCCTGCCAGTTTAATGCTAAAGCCTGCTGGAATCAAGACAAAGCCTGTAACTGCTGGAAAAAACGTTTATTCAAGTAAAGCCGCTGTTGAACTTCCTCTCAAGATCTGGACTCAAGTTCTTTCCAATCCCTCAATTATTTCCCCTTTTTATTGCTTCGGAGACAAAGCAGTATCCAGGTAGGAGCACCGTGACACATAAAGAGACTTTTATGCCGCACTACAACACTCAGCATTTCCTACACCTGGGACGCGATAGAGAGGGCCCTGGGGGGAGGCCCCCGTTGCATTGGCAGCTTGTCACACTTGCTAGGGCATCTATCCTCTCGTTGGTCCAGTGTTTCCACGGGGTGTTGCATTGGTCGGAGGGTTTGCTCCTCTTTACCATGGATGCACTAAGGTGACAAGCTTGGTAGTTTCAGTGTTTTAATCAGGACAGGTCTTAGGGCGACAGGCAAATATAACAAAGTCACTTTTTGAGGCACTCTATGTCCCATAGGCTGTATATGGAGGGTGAGTTTCTGGTTACTATTGCTAGGCATGGGCTGGCACCACCCCTTTCTCTGCAGGAAGTGAGATTAATCTTATGTAGGCAGAGAGGGTGTAAGCAGATAAGAGCAGAGCTGACAGGGAATCTTCCTGCTCTGTGGATTATGGAAGCAGAGTGATCACATATGTGTCAGCCCTTGAGGGAATGAGTTACTAAAAGCAGCAGCAAGTTCGGCGACCATACCAGGAGGATTGCTATGTATCTGTCCGAGAAGGTAAATGCTTGCACCCTGGCTATAGGCGTCTCTGCATGTGGTGGGGGCAAAACTTCAAGTTCTCCATCATACAAAAAGAACAGCCTGGCTATCTGTAGAGACTCTACTATATTGTAGAAATAACAATATTGTGAGAGTGGGAGAGGTAAGTTTCACCCCATGGTCGATTTTGGAACATTGTGCAGAATATGAGAAAGAGACTAAGTTATATATCTCCCATACACACCTTTGGAAAACTGCATATAACATCTGTAAAGATTGTGGTGAGTGTGTTCAGTGCTTGTGTGAGCCATCTATTCAATTGCCTCAGTAAAGTACAGTGAACTTGTGAAATTAAAACCTGGCCTCATCATTGCCTGCATCCACTCCTGCAAGGCTGCAGTGTCTCTATGACTCTTGCCTTGAACCTCAAGACTTATCTACACCAGGGCATCCCAATCCACAACAGGCAGGAGCCCCAAAGTCAGGAGTGTGCATCCTTCCCATAGATGCATGTTCCAAGGAGAAGCAGAGCTAGAGCCGCCACTGTAAGTACTACTACCAACCTCTCCACTTTCCCTGTGGATCGCTGCATTATCACCATGGCACTCTCTCCAACTGGTGAAGTACAGCACAATCTGCACAGTCAGTCTCTAACAGGCCTGCTATACACTCAGTATAGTACACCGTATTGCTCACACCTGACTTGCCCCTTGCAGGCATCACAGAGGCTGGCTGGACTTTATTAGAGACTGCTTCCAGGCTCCATTACTCCAACCTTTATTCCCCTGTGGTGCTGCCCTGTCTTACCCTGTCTAGGCTTTGAGGTGGTGAACCCTTGTGACTAGTGCCACTCACCTCTACTATTAGCTAGCTATACATGATCACTCTGTCACTGCCATGTTTGACATCTCTGTCAGTCTCAGATACTGCTGCAGCATACTCCTGCATCAAGGGTGACCAGATGTCCAGCTTTGGGATGAACAGTCCGGCTTCTTGGCTCTGAGTCCTCCATTCAGTGCAGGGCCTAGAGGGACACTTCGTAGTCCTCCTTTTCTGTGGCTCTATAGCAGTCCTCTATCTGGAGAAGGGGCAGTACCCCAAACTGCATTATTGCTTTTATTCTTTTATGTACCTATTCATGTATTTTTTATTTAAACAAAATTCACATGGCTTTTGGAGGAAGCGCTGGTCATTGCTCTTTTTTTTTTATTATCCTTTTCTGTGGCTTGACGTAGTACCTGATTTCCTTGTGACCCTCATCTTAGCTTCCAGGACTCTTTGCTAAAGAGCTGCAAGTGAGGGATTCTGTTTCTTGCAACATTTTTAAGGTCATGACCCACATCCAGGACTCAGGACGTACCTGAGCCGCGGTGTGCCTGAATACTGTGTTTTTGGAATGCAAAAGCCACAGACCCAAGGAGCTCTATTGCCCCAATGTGGATTCTCAAGGACTCTGACTCATAAGAGCCCCGTAGCTGAAGACTGTGTTTCATTAGTCTAGGATAGCCCCTCCTTGGCACTATCATGGACTGCTCTCTGGAACTCTAGCCTATTATGCCCCCCGGTAGTTAGGAATGTTTGCCTAGACAATGTATGTATGCATTACCACTTATGTCCTTAACGTAGTCTCTTCACAGCAATGGGAGGGAGAGGATCAGCGAGAACTGCAGTCTTGGACATCTGATGGAGGACTAATAGGAGGAGACCACAAGCACAACCAGAGGCTGGCTTGCCTTTCACCATGGGGGTGTGTAGTACCCCAGAACTGGGAGTTCTCCAAATTGTTTATTGTTGTGTATTGCATTTCACTATATATTTCCTGGCTATTACTACCAGCAAGGAAAGTATGCCAAAGGTTGGCAGGAACAGGGTTAGCCACCCTGTTCCTCCCCTTTTGATAGGCGTGGGCTGGTCCTGCTTCCTGCCAAGCGAGGGGAGTTCCTGTCCAGAGACAGAGTGGATAGGACACAGACTGCAGTGCTCCTTCTCCTACAGAGAATTCTGCGGAGAAAACCATTACTAAATTGCCTCAAGTACAGCCTTGAGAGGATAAAGACAGCAGAGTTAACTGCTATATTCAACTTCTACAGACACTGCTGATTTGTTTTTATGAGTAGGTGAGTAGAAGCCTGGAAAGAGGGAAGGCTCTCGATATTGTGTTTTTGGACTTTGCAAAGGCGTTTGATACTGTCCCACATGAATGCCTAATGGGTAAATTGAGGTCTATTGGTTTAGAAAATATAATTTGTAATAAAAAAAAGGGGCAGTCAGCACATCCCAATGCGCAAGTACATGTTGCTATGGCTGAGAACACAAAGAAAAAAATACAATGCAACAGCACTCTGCAAACCAAATAAAGTACAAAAAAGTATTCTAATGCTAACACTATGCTTATTAGGTAAATTTGAGATTCCTGGCAAACACATTTTGTACAAAATAATTTGGGCCCGTCTGCCACACGTCAAAGCGATCTCTGTAAGACCGGAACCTAACACTAAATTCTACCTGTTATGTGCCATGACAGCTACCATAAAATTCAGGGATTGTAGGTTCCATATGCATGCTGGGCCCACCATAAATGTTTGTCATTGAATCCAGGGAATGCAGATACCAACATGCATGCTGAGCCCACTCCACACCTCTCTTGGTGCCAGACGGCCCCCAACGAATGCAATAAGAGTCCACCCTATACCTCTCCTGGTACCAAAAGGCTTCCAGTGAGTGAGGAAGAGCAGGCTAAGCTTTATACTTACACTAATTAAAATCTGCTGGTCAGGCTGGTCAGGCGTGCACGACTGAAGAGGCAGCCACACCTCCGGTACAAACTGCAAAGAAAAAAAGGGGTCAGTGATTCTGCATAATTCTCCCTAAAGATGCTGTTTTCATGTCACGTGACACATATACTGTATGTTATTGGCAGCAGAATGTACATCCAAAAATATCTCTTTAGATTTCTGCATGTCTATTCTTTTGATTAAATATGTTATAATGGATAAATTCCTATTTAGCATTTCTGAGATGAGACCCTCTTCAGGATCACCATGATCAATAACATATCCCTCACTGCTCTTCTTATTTGTCTCCTCACCATCATCAAAGTCGATGATATCTGATTCTTTCAGGACAGTTACTGGATCAATCATCCTACAGAGCTCCACACTTTCCCACATGTGTTTACTGAGAGAGTAGTGGATGCATGGAATAGCCTTCCTGCAGAAATGGTATCTGCAAATACAGTGAAGGAGTTTAAGCATGCATGGGATAGGCATAAGGCCATCCTTCATATAAGATAGGGCCATGGGCTATTCATAGTATTCAGTACAGTCGTGGCCAAAAGTTTTGAGAATTACATAAATATTGGAAATTGGAAAAGTTGCTGCTTAAGTTTTTATAATAGCAATTTGCATATAATCCAGAATGTTATGAAGAGTGATCAGATGAATTGCATAGTCCTTCTTTGCCATGAAAATTAACTTAATCCCAAAAAACCTTTCCACTGCATTTCATTGCTGTCATTAAAGGACCTGCTGAGATCATTTCAGTAATCGTCTTGTTAACTCAGGTGAGAATGTTGACGAGCACAAGGCTGGAGATCATTATGTCAGGCTGATTGGGTTAAAATGGCAGACTTGACATGTTAAAAGGAGGGTGATGCTTGAAATCATTGTTCTTCCATTGTTAACCATGGTGACCTGCAAAGAAACGCGTGCAGCCATCATTTCTTTGCATAAAAATGGCTTCACAGGCAAGGATATTGTGGCTACTAAGATTGCACCTCAATCAACAATTTATAGGATCATCAAGAACTTCAAGGAAAGAGGTTCAATTCTTGTTAAGAAGGTTTCAGGGCATCCAAGAAAGTCCAGCAAGCGCCAGGATCGTCTCCGAAAGAGGATTCAGCTGCGGGATCGGAGTGCCACCAGTGCAGAGCTTGCTCAGGAATGGCAGCAGGCAGGTGTGAGCGCATCTGCACGCACAGTGTGGCGAAGACTTTTGGAAGATAGCCTGGTGTCAAGAAGGGCAGCAAAGAAGCCACTTCTCTCCAAAAAAAACATCAGGGACAGATTGATCTTCTGCATAAAGTATGGTGAATGGACTGCTGAGGACTGGGGCAAAGTTATTTTCTCCGATGAAGCCTCTTTACGATTCTTTGGGGCATCTGGAAAAAGGCTTGTCCAGAGAATAAAAGGTGAGAGCTACCATCAGTTCTGTGTCATGCCAACAGTAAAGCATCCTGAGACCATTCATGTGTGGGGTTGCTTCTCATCCAAGGGAGTGGGCTCACTCACAATTTTGCCCCAAAACACAGCCATGAATAAAGAATGGTACCAAAACACCCTCCAACATCAACTTCTTCCAACAATCCAACAACAGTTTGGTGAAGAACAATGCATTTTCCAGCACGATGGAGCACCGTGTCATAAGGCAAAAGTGATAACTAAGTGGCTCGGGGACCAAAACGTTGACATTTTGGGTCCATGGCCTGGAAACTCCCCAGATCTTAATCCCATTGAGAACTTGTGGTCAATCCTCAAGAGGCGGGTGGACAAAAAACCCCCCACTAATTCTGACAAACTCCAAGAAGTGATTATGAAAGAATGGGTTGCTATCAGTCAGGAATTGGCCCAGAAGTTGATTGAAAGCATGCCCAGTCGAATTGCAGAGGTCCTGAAAAAGAAGGGCCAACACTGCAAATACTGACTCTTTGCATAAATGTCATGTAATTGTCGATAAAAGCCTTTGAAACGTATGAAGTGCGTGTAATTATATTTCACTACATCACAGAAACAACTAAAACAAAGATCTAAAAGCAGTTTAGCAGCAAACTTTGTGAAAACTAATATTTGTGTCATTCTCAAAACTTTTGGCCACGACTGTACACCCTGTACAGAATTATTAGGCAAATGAGTATTTTGACCACATCATCCTCTTTATGCATGTTGTCTTACTCCAAGCTGTATAGGCTCGAAAGCCTACTACCAATTAAGCATATTAGGTGATGTGCATCTCTGTAATGAGAAGGGGTGTGGTCTAATGACATCAACACCCTATATCAGGTGTGCATAATTATTAGGCAACTTCCTTTCCTTTGGCAAAATGGGTCAAAAGAAGGACTTGACAGGCTCAGAAAAGTCAAAAATAGTGAGATATCTTGCAGAGGGATGCAGCACTCTTAAAATTGCAAAGCTTCTGAAGCGTGATCATCGAACAATCAAGCGTTTCATTCAAAATAGTCAACAGGGTCGCAAGAAGCGTGTGGAAAAACCAAGGCGCAAAATAACTGCCCATGAACTGAGAAAAGTCAAGCGTGCAGCTGCCAAGATGCCACTTGCCACCAGTTTGGCCATATTTCAGAGCTGCAACATCACTGGAGTGCCCAAAAGCACAAGGTGTGCAATACTCAGAGACATGGCCAAGGTAAGAAAGGCTGAAAGACGACCACCACTGAACAAGATACACAAGCTGAAACGTCAAGACTGGTCCAAGAAATATCTCAAGACTGATTTTTCTAAGGTTTTATGGACTGATGAAATGAGAGTGAGTCTTGATGGGCCAGATGGATGGGCCCGTGGCTGGATTGGTAAAGGGCAGAGAGCTCCAGTCCGACTCAGGCGCCAGCAAGGTGGAGGTGGAGTACTGGTTTGGGCTGGTATCATCAAAGATGAGCTTGTGGGGCCTTTTCGGGTTGAGGATGGAGTCAAGCTCAACTCCCAGTCCTACTGCCAGTTTCTGGAAGACACCTTCTTCAAGCAGTGGTACAGGAAGAAGTCTGCATCCTTCAAGAAAAACATGATTTTCATGCAGGACAATGCTCCATCACACGCGTCCAAGTGCTCCACAGCGTGGCTGGCAAGAAAGGGTATAAAAGATGAAAATCTAATGACATGGCCTCCTTGTTCACCTGATCTGAACCCCATTGAGAACCTGTGGTCCATCATCAAATGTGAGATTTACAAGGAGGGAAAACAGTACACCTCTCTGAACAGTGTCTGGGAGGCTGTGGTTGCTGCTGCACGCAATGTTGATGGTGAACAGATCAAAACACTGACAGAATCCATGGATGGCAGGCTTTTGAGTGTCCTTGCAAAGAAAGGTGGCTATATTGGTCACTGATTTGTTTTTGTTTTGCTTTTGAATGTCAGAAATGTATATTTGTGAATGTTGAGATGTTATATTGGTTTCACTGGTAAAAATAAATAATTGAAATGGGTATATATTTGTTTTTTGTTAAGTTGCCTAATAATTATGCACAGTAATAGTCACCTGCACACACAGATATCCCCCTAAAATAGCTAAAACTAAAAACAAACTAAAAACTACTTCCAAAAATATTCAGCTTTGATATTAATGAGTTTTTTGGGTTCATTGAGAACATGGTTGTTGTTCAATAATAAAATTAATCCTCAAAAATACAACTTGCCTAATAATTCTGCACTCCCTGTATATTGGGCAGACTAGATGGGCCAAATGGTTCTTATCTGCCGACACATTCTATGTTTCTATGTCACTAGACAGCATATCCTTCTTTATTTCCAGCTCCTGTATCTGTTCACGGAGTGAGAGTAACACCTGTTCTTTCCGCCTGGGGATCACTTTCATAATTCTATTCTCTAGGTCTTCCATATGTCTCTTGATGTCTTGGAACAAGGTAACCCTCTCCTTTTCGTCATCAGTTTTTTTCTGTTCATCTCTCCTGAGCTCTTGTAGCTTCCAGATATTATTCTCTGTCTCCTCTTTTTTTTATCCTTAGTTTATGAAGGACATGTCTAAGTTCATCCCTCTTTACCTCTGCAGCTTCTTCCAGCTTCACCACTTGATCTCTCCAATGTTCTCCAACTGAGCAGTAAACACAGACACAAGTTGCATCAGCCATACAATAATATTCAAGGACCATCTTATGGATCAGACTCTTTCTTTTCTGAAGAAATATGGTGGGTTCCTTCACGATGTGTTCTGTTGACTTGGTATGTACTTTCACATGATTCAGGCAAAGGAAAGCTTCACAAAGCAGACAGCATTTAGCTGCTGGTATAGGTGAATGGATACAGTAAGTACAGCTGATGCCAGTCTCCTCTTGACCTGGCTGAGTTGTCTGGAAACTCTCCACTATGTTGCATAGAGTTATGTTCTTCTTCAATACAGAACGTTTCTTGAACTGTGCTCTGCATTGAGGGCAGTTATATACTCCAGATCCTTCTTGTGTGTCCAGCACACTGTCAATACAGGCCAGGCAGAAATTGTGTCACAGGATCTTTATAAATGTGGAAACAAATGGAGCAGCTCAGTTCATCCCTCAGATAAGCAGACGCCATTTCTCAAGAGAAGTTATTCAGTAATGAAAAGAAACGAAACTCCAGTAGTCGATATGACACACACAGTGTGAATTGTGTGGGTGTGCTCCACTTCCATCAAGGGCAAGGCTAAGCAGGATATGTTGCAAATACCTCTCTGTACGATATGTACTAATGTAGGACTCAGGAGTTAGAACTACAATGACGAACAAAAGAGCAACAATGTTTTGAACTTTTGACTTTCAGCTTCCATATTTAACCATCCACTACAGCTTGAACATGAGACTACCATCATTTTATAGACAATCATTTTGGCTATCTCATACAAAAATTGGACTTCCAACTATTTAGCATATGATTAGTTATGCAGATTCTTGTAATGTAACTGAATTGTTACCTTTAGCTTTCAACACTGCCTGAATCCTTCTGGGCATGCTTTCAATCAGATTAAAACATGTCTTGACCGAAATCTGTTCCCAGGTCTCTTCTAAACGTTCCCAATGTAGGTGCATACTGGTCAACTCACTTGGTGCATACTGGTCAACTCACTTGGCTACAAATACAGATTTTTCTTCAACTCAACTGCAAGTGTTCAATTGGGTTGAGGTCTGTGGGGGCCAATCCAGCACCTCTACTTCATTGTCATTGAACCAATTCTTCGCCAATCTCGACGTATGCTTTGGGCCGCTGTCCTGCTGGAACACTATGTGATCCTTTTCATACACATACCAAGTGTACGAAGCTCAGCATTGTGACCACCATCGAACCTGGTCTAGTATCCAATACTGTTGGCTGTAAAACAACCCCAAATCATAAGGCTTCCTCTACCAAACTTCTCAATCTCAATTTCTTAATCTGTTAGCCCCCAGACTCATTTGCACCCATTAGAGTCCAGTCTATTGACTTTTGTTTCATAACTCCAAATCACCCATTTCCAATCTTCTACTGTCCACTGTTCGTACTTTTTTGCAAACTTGAACCGACGCTTCTTATGATGATACTGAAGTCGAGACTTCTTCACCTTTATCCGGGCCACCATTCCAGACTTGCGTAATGCGCGTTGCACGATGCCTGCATGGACATCTGTGATCTCACTATTATGAAGCATACAAGCCGCCTCCAGTGCTGTGTTTGTCGTGCCAGAACTGATAGACCTTGTAATGAGCTGACTTATTGACTCTGATATTTTGCCTGGACGTCTACCTCTTGGCTTTGGAATGGATGGACGGACTTCATTTTGTATTCCTCCAACTGACATGGCACTCACATGATTCAGTTTGGCAATTTTCTTGGCCAAGATACCGCTATCGATGAGCTGAATGATGCTGTTTCTCTTTTCTTGGGAAATCTTCTTCATGGCTGCTCCTGGATTCGAACCAGTGACCTTTCGCTTGGGAATCAACTAAATAGCACACTGAGCTATTAGGGAACGTGAGAACAGGTTGCGGTGTGTAGTCAGGGGCAGATTAGCCATAGATCTTACAGGGAAATTTCCCAGTGGGCCGATGCCCAGGGTGCTGCCTGCGCCCTCCTCGCAGCTGGCCAGTGGAAGTTTATGGGGATGTATTTTGTGCTGCTGGCAGCAGTATTTTGTGATGGACTGTGGCATTTGGCTCTGTTGGGGTGCTATAATGTGCCACCATATGGTATTGCTGGCCCCCCTACTTGTGTTGGCCCTGCCTTCCATCAATTTGGACCAGACTACAAAACGGGGCCACTTTTAGTATTTTTCCAGGGCCACTTTAAGTTCCCAGTCTTTTCCTGTTTGTAGTATACAAGAAGAAAAAGATTGTTCCACCACCAGGAGCAAAACAGTAATAATGCAGTTACATGACAAGAATCTGCATAACTTATCACATGCTAAATAGTCCAATTTATGCATGGGATAGCCAAGATGATTATCTATAAAATGATGGTAGTCTCACGTTCGAGTAGTGTAGTGGATGGTGAGATATGGAGCCTGAAAGTCAAAAGTTCAAAACATTGTTACCCTTTTGCTCGTCAGTGTTAAGTGGGTATTCCTATATGAACCATTTATGGCATATCCCAACAGTAAGACATGTCTAATAGTGTGTGGTTGCACCTCAGGGACCCTAACCTACCGGGAACAGAGGAGTCCCCTGGCTCTGTTCACTAATTCCTGGCTGCCACATTCTCCACACACCTCAATGTTGTGTGTAGCCCTCTCCATTGCAGTCTATGGTAGTTACAGGAAGAGCCAGGCAAACATTGCAGACTCTTCCACATTGAAAAGTATTAAAAATATGAAGGCTGGGAACTGATGAACAGTGGTGAGTAGAGTCCTACTCTCCCCATAGGTGAAGTAGAACACATACCTATAGGGCATTTGTGGAATATCTCTTGGATATGTCATACATGGCTAATATTCGAATACCTCCTTAAAGGGAACCTGCCACCTCAAAAATGCATCTACACCTGCCAGCAGTACCTCATAGTAGCCCGCAGCCTGTTAATAATCATATATTTCATTCTGTTGTCTGATGCTGTGTAAGTTCAAAAAACACAGTTTTATTCTCCATCAGCGCTATAATGCCAGCCAGCTTGAAGTCAAGGGGGCAACGGCCTCCTTGCTTCAAGTCAAGGTAACCACTCCCCCTAACCGTCCCCTCATGCCTAAGAGTGACAGTCTGCAGTGCGGCCGTGATTCCCCTAGACTCGCGCATGCGCGGTGCGCTCTGTAGTAATGCACTATCCCATCTCCTGCTGCCGCTGTTAGCCGGGTTTCAGCGGCACAATGCGCATGCGTGAGACTTGGGGAATCGCGGCCGCACTGCAGACTGTCACTCTCAGGCAAGAGGGGACGTTAAGGGGCGTGGTCGTGGTTACCTTGACTTGAGGCAAGGAGGCCACTGCCCTCTTGACTTCAAGCTGGCTGGCATTATTGCGCTGATGGAGAATAAAACTGTGTTTTTTTTTAACTTACGCAGCATCGAACAACAGGATGAAACATATTATTAACAGGCTGCGGTCTACTATGAGGTGCTGCTGGCAGGTGTAGATGCATTTTTGAGGTGACAGGTTCCCTTTAAAGCAAATATCTGTTTTGGTTGAGCTTGTACAGTGACTATAACGTTAATAAACCAGTATTGTGCACCAGACAATTGTCACTCCCCCCATGGTGTCCATTAATTTAACACTTTACCAGTAAGAATCTCGAAAAACTCCAAAAACGACACATACATTAATTAATTCAATCTTTATTGATGGATAAATTAGGCCACGGTGTATTATATGTTACTTTAAATACTTAAAGGGAACCTGTCACCGGGATTTTGTGTATAGAGCTGAGGACATGGGTTGCTAGATGGTCGCTAGCACATCCGCAATACCCAGGCCCCATAGCTCTGTGTGCTTTTATTGTGTAAAGAAACCGATTTGATAGATATGCAAATTAACCTGAGATGAGTCCTGTATGTGAGATGAGTCAGGGACAGGACTCATCTCAGGTTAATTTGCATATGTATCAAATCGGTTTTTGATTAAATTAAATTGGAATCTTGTCAATGGAGATTTGTCTAAATGCATGAAAAGGGGACCCGGTATTTTGGGTCTGATAAGTGACCATTCTTTTAACGCTTGTACTGGACATAAGGGAGAAGATTGTATAATGTTGAGATTGAGCCATACTCCTTTATCTAGTTGATCTGTTTTTGATCTTTTTAGGAAAATGCTGACTTTATTTCTTTGTATCATTAAGTCATTAAATAACAATGGTGCCTCTGATGTTCTATTTATAACTGCAATCTCACTAATGCGCAGTGCACCGAAAAATGATGGCAAAAAGGCAGCCCTAAATAATGAAGATTCGTAGGCAGAGGAGCATATATTCGGTAAGTATTCTACAAAATTTTTTACATTTTCTAAAGATAAAGGTTTAGTTCTAATATTTTTTTGTATAGTTCTTTTTGAACCTTTGATTATTTGTTTTGCAAGAAATTTGGTTGTCAAAGAAGTAATATTAAGTATTTTCTGAAAATATGAAATGCCAGTTATAATTTTTTGGATATAATCCCCTTTTTTGCCTGCCTTTAAAAGATTTTGAATAAAAAGGATAAATTGTATTGAGCTATTATCCTTTTCATTGTAATTGTTGGCCAGGCAGAATGAATTCGATATTCTCCATGCGGCCGAATAAGCAGCCCATGTAGACGAGGTTAAGGAATTGCTTACTAAACCACTTATGAATTTTATATCAAGGTCCATAAATTTGTAGGGCATGGTATTCCTTTTTCTTCTGCATCAGGGACTAGTTGTCTGAATATTGAAAATTTCTGTTGAGACAAAGAATCCACTATTAAGTTGGATCTTCCTTCTATATATTTAGCTTTCAATCATATATTATTATGTAAGCAAATTAAAACAATTTGTCTTAACACACTAACTACCTCGTCAGATTTTGCTGAAAGACAGTTTATAGAGAAAACCACGCCTTTATTGTCAGAATACAATAAGATTCTCTTATTTCTAAAATAGTCTTGCCGGAAAGAGTTCCAAAAAGTTGATGTTTCTAATTATTGGTTTATCCAACCAGTGTTTATGTTCCTAATTATTGGTTTATCCAACCAGTGTTCTGGCCATTTTTCAGCAGACCATTGTTTTTTGAAGATCGCCCCGTATCCCCCAGATGCAGCTGCATCTGTGAATAGTTCAAGAGAGTCAGAATCAATAAATTATTTTTGCCAAATAGTACTGCCCTTAAATGTATTCAGGAATGATAACCAGATTTGTATGTCATCCTTTAATTGTTTGGTTATGCGAATATGGTCGTATGGATGTTTCTTACCTGCAGTAACGGCATACATTCTTTTAGAAAATATTCTACCCATAGGTATCACCCTGGCAATAAAATGTAAATATCCTAAGGCGGATTGTAATCTTTTAAGTGTAGTTTTCTTGGATAATAGTAAATTATTTAATAGGATTTTTGACGAGTTTATTTTTTCATCAGGGATTTTGAAAACCACATTTTCTGAATCAATATAAATGCCTAAAAATGTAATATATTTTGTCGGGTATACCTGGATTGGGTGTAACCCAAACAAACTGGTCTCACCACGTGGAGTGCTGCAACTAAATGCGGATGATTAAACAAGGATGTGGTGATTAAAGGACGGTAGTGAATTTGGTGTACTATACTACTGTATACAACTAAGCGCAGGTAAGTTGTCGAGTGGGACGCCACTGGGAGCTCTGTACTCATGCACTGATTCTACAAATAGTAAGTACTGGAACAACTACACTTACTTTCTTAACTGAATAACGTCACAAACAAATGATGAAAAACCTTGCATAGAGGATTTAAACGGTCTGTACTTAATCCCAAGTGGGGAGGATATGAAGTTACCCCATTGTGACGGATAACGGTCTGTTGATTATTGTTTATCTTGCAACAAAAAGAAGTCCTTAAGAGCAAAAGTCTCCCTCAAACCCCTGGAACTTTTATATATTTTAATGCTGGAACTGCGTTATAATTCTATATGCTGAATAAGTGTTTGTTGCTATATAGATAGTGAGCGAATTTGGGTGAGGTGTATATAAGTTACCAAATAGCGAATTTTAACCATTACTTACATGGTGGGTTATGGCTGGTTTGAACTGCCCAGATCTGAGAGCGCCACACTGACAATAGTAATACCAGAACCAGACAACTAAGGCTCCATTCACACGTCCGCAAAGTTTTTTGCGGATCCGCAAAACACGGACAGCGGCAATGTGCGTTCCGCATTTTGCGGACTACACATTGCCGGCACTATAGAATATGCCTATTCTTGTCCGCAATTGCGGACAAGAATAGGACATGTTCTATTTTTCCGCAATTCCATGTCCGGGCAGCACATCGTGCTGCCCCATAGGAATGAATGGGTCTGCAATTCCGTTCCGCAAAATGTGGAACGAAATTGTGGACGTGTGAATGGACCCTAAGAGTGTGACGATCTGTGGGATACTGGACGGACAACTCAGCTATAATATACCACAGATTGTTATATGTTTTTAAGGTCATCTTTGAAGGTAAACTTTTAATGTTTGGATTTCTTACCGTGATCTATATGTATATTTGTGGTTTACGGAAATAAAATATTTCACTCCGCAGTGACACCAGTTGCTGAGTGCCAGTCTGTAATACTATACATTTTTAAATATTGAATGAGTCTTGATAGTATCATAGGTGTCACTTCCTCTATTTGATACTTTATTGTTTGTGTAAAGTTGTCCGTGTTTTTTGAAACATTTTGTGGCTGGGTGGTTACCCGTACAGAAACTGCATTCGTGCCTGTACTTACAATTAGTTTGCCATTTACAAACAAATTCATTGAAGGAAAAACTAATTCCTTTTTTAGTCGGTTGTCTGAGAAAATTGGACCTCGGAGGCAACATGAGATTGATCCAAAGACCAACATCATTTGATCCCCATTTAAGTTTTGGGTAAACTGCTAACTTCTGTCGGATTCATCATAATTGATCCATGCTGAACCTCCAACATTTCTGTATGCCTCTAGTATGCCTGTATGCCTCTAGTATATCTAAGTGGAGGAATAGTCCACTACAGTGTATAGGGTGTTTTTCACCCAATACAGCTGCATATATGCAAAACGCTTGTATCCAATTCAAGAAACTTTTCTGTTGATTTCTTTTTTTTTTCTTCTTCTTCCTTTTTTATCAATTTTAAAAGTTTCTTTTGAAGAAGGAAGTAGAGAGAATACAGTCTTGTGAAAAAATTAGGACACCCTTTGAAAGCATGTGGTTTTTTGTAACATTTTTAATAAATGGTTATTTCATCTCCGTTTCAACAATACAGAGAGATTAAAGTAATCCGACTAAACAAAGAAAACTGAAGAAAAGTCTTTTCAAGATCTTCTGTAAATGTCATTCTACAAAAATGCCTATTCTAACTGAGGAAAAAGATAGGACACCCTTGCCCCTAATAGCGAGTGTTACCTCCTTTGGCTGAAATAACTGCAGTGAGACGGTTCTTGTAGCCATCTACCAGTCTTTGACATCGGTCTGAGGAAATTTTACCCCACTCCTCAATGCAGAACTTTTTCAGCTGTGAGATGTTTGAGGGGTTTCTTGCACGTACAGCCCTTTTCAAGTCACCCCACAGCATCTCAATGGGATTCAAATCTGGACTTTGACTTGGCCATTCCAGGACTCTCCATTTCTTCTTTTTCAGCCAATCTTTGGTTGACTTACTAGTATGCTTTGGGTCATTGTCATGTTGCATGGTCCAGTTCCGCTTCAGCTTTAATTTTCTAACTGATGGTCTCACATGTTCTTCAAGCACCTTCTGATACACAGTAGAATTCATCGTGGATTCTATGATGGTGAGCTGACCAGGTCCTGCTGCAGCAAAGCAGCCCCAAACCATGACACTTCCACCTCCATGCTTCACAGTTGGTATGAGGTTCTTTTCTTGGAATGCTGTGTTTGGTTTACGCCAAACATGTCCTCTGCTGTTGTGTCCAAATAATTCAATTTTGGACTCATCTGTCCAAAGAACATTATTCCAGAAGTCCTGGTCTTTGTCAACTTTATCACTGGCAAATGTCAGTCTGGCCTCGATGTTTCTCTTGGAAAGCAAAGGTTTCCTCCTTGCACACCTCCCATGCAAGTTAAACTTGTACAGTCTCTTTCTGATTGTAGAGGCATGTACTTCTACATCAACAGTAGCCAGAGCCTGCTGTAGTTCTCGAGATGACACTTTAGGGTTTTTGGATACCTCTTTTAGCATCTTGCGGTCTGCTCTTGGGGTGAACTTGCTGGGGCGACCAGTCCTGGGCATGTTGGCAGTTGTTTTGAAAGCCCTCCACTTGTAGACTATCTTCCGGACAGTGGAATGGCTGATTTCAAAATCTTTTGAGATCTTTTTAAATCCCTTCCCAGACTCATAGGCTGCTACAATCTTTTTTCTGAAGTCCTCTGACAGCTCTTTTGCTCTCACCATGGTGCTCACTCTCACTTCAACAGTCAGGAGCACACCAAACTAAATGTCTGAGGTTTAAATAGGGCAAGCCTCATTCAACATGCAGAGTAACGATCTACTAATTATGTGCACCTAGTGAGATATACCTGTGTGAGATCTGAGCCAATTTAAGAGGGAATACATGTGAGGGTGTCCTATCTTTTTCCTCAGTTAGAATAGGCATTTTTGTAGAATGACATTTACAGAAGATCTTGAAAAGACTTTTCTTCAGTTTTCTTTGTTTAGTTGGATTACTTTAATCTCTCTGTATTGTTGAAACGGAGATGAAATAACCATTTATTAAAAATGTTACAAAAAACCACATGCTTTCAAAGGGTGTCCTAATTTTTTCACATGACTGTATATCAACGTATTCTCTTTTCCATATTTTTTCTTTTATTTGACTTGATAAACTGAATCCCATGGTTTCTTTTAAAGATGTTTATTTTATTCCTGTGCCAGCTTCAAAAGATGGGATTAAACATTTATCAATTTGTGTTCCTATCTTACCAACTGAGGATCAATTGTCATCCTTTCTTGTTGTTTCATTTGTTAAAAGTATAGCAGAATTTTTTTCAGGAGAAGACCAGACAGAATGAATTTTTTGAGTATTTTCATTTTGTGTTATGAAGGAAATAAATTTTTTGAATAACTGGACCTTTAATGTATCAAAATTGTCAGTACTCAAAGGGTTATTAGTAATGTTTTTAATAGTGCCCTGCGATTTGCCGTCACTAAGTGAGTGTTTGTGTAATTAAGTTCTCACCCTCCCTTGTATCCACAGATATGGAGGCTTGATTGACAGTTGGATCTGTCCCTGCGGTTGCTGATGGAGACCGTTGGTAAGTATGTCAATTCTTTACCCGGAATCTCGAGCTGTGTGGCACAGAGCAAGTAGTATTCCTGCGTTTCACAAGACCTAAAGTAGTAGGAGAGAAAATTTTCTTTTCTTCTTCTTTTTGCAGAGACTGGGGAGGACGGAGCGTTACTGGGATGGCGCTCACATATGATGTCAGAGCGTACGTCCGGCTCTGCGCTGCTAACAGGACAGGGAGCGCAGACAGGATGAATAGATTGTAGATCCGGATCGTTGTCTGCAGGATCGTCGCGGAGGCATCTCCTAAGCCAGGCTTCACCACCGTAAGTTTCTGCTTTAGTTACAAGTTGCTTTAGAAGTTCTTCCATTCTTCTTTTTTCAGGTTCAGGTCCGGTTTCTTCTCTGCCGCTTACCAGAATGCGCAGTAACCGTCAACTCTTTTCTTTTACGGGTATTCACGAGACAGCAGTTGATCCTTTCTCCAATCAAAATGCAGAGAGATCTTCACGAGGACATCAGACTGTGCCAATGACATCTGTTACCAGGTAAGTACAATACCATGTATAATAATTGCCCTTATAATTAACTAGGTGTCATGACACCATGTTACCCCTAATTGCATGGGCAATAAGGTTTGGTCACACTCTTTCTACTACAGAGTGTATTAAACAACAGGGAGCAACAACGAGCATTTATCACGGAAGAAGAGAATATAACATTTGTTCTGCATCCTGACTGGTTTAAAGGGGTTGTCCTATTAAGACATCTTATCCCCTATCCACAAAGGAAAATAAGAATGAGCGCTGGAGAAAGAGTTCTTTTACACCATGTTTGTGTTTGTCTGAGAAACTGGTTTAGTTACAAAAAACGGATATAAACTGCCAGTTTTTCTGACTGATCTTTTTTTTTTTTCTACAAAGATTGCAAAAAAATTTGCTTTGGATTGTGTGATCTGTGATTGAGTTAATTTTTGGCCATTTAAGGCCAAAAAAATTGGATGGAAAAAAATGGAAACTACTGTATGCAATCCAGGTCTTCCTTTTACTTTCAATTGATTTATTGGAAAGAGACGCATCCTATTTTAACTTTTATTTTTGCCAGATGAAATACCACGGACGTCTGTGCTTTCCCATCCAATAAAAAAACTGATAGTAATGCAAAATAGACAAAACAGATGCACTTTTGGCATACTTTTTTTTCTATAGAGGCCTGTGCATCCATTAAACAGATCCAGTTATCTAAGGTTTCTGAGTAAAAACTTATACATTTAAAGGGGTTGTCCACTTTTTTTATATTTATGACCTATCCTCAAGATAGGTAATCAATAACAGATCGGTGCGGGGCTGACCACTGGCACCCCCGCCGATCAGCTGTTTCAAGTGAAGAGACGGAGCAGTCCCATAGAAGCTAATGGGGACGATAGAGTTGTAATTACACTGCTCGCCACTGCAGTTGTGACGGCGAGCAGGTAAACAGTGAAGAGAAGGCAGCACTGATACGAGCGCTGCCTGTTCTTCAAACATCTGATCGGCGGGGTTGTCAGTAGTCGGACCCCCACCGATCTGATATTGATGACCTATCTTGAGGATAGGTCATCAATAGAAAAAAGCGGAAAACCCCTATAATGAAAAACTAAAGAGGTGGTTATAAGGAGGCCTAAGAAAAACATGGCATGTCTGCATTGTACTGACAGTGTCATTGGCATCCAGGGAGTATCCATATGGTATGTGATCTTTGACCTCCTTCCACAATGCTCTCGTTATTAACCCATGTATTTCCATGTCCACAGATCCATAACTTGAAGCTCCTGGGCCCCAAGGCAGATTTTTCTGTAACAGGGCCTATACCTATGACATATCATTTACAGTACTTGTCTCTTCATATGGGGCAGAGGGACCTTTAGTACCTCCACAGGCCCAAAGGCCTGGTGCTAATGTGGCTCCCTACACCGACATATGAAAATGAACATCTCTAATAACATTAAGTAAACGTAAGGAACCTTTGTGAACAGACCACACAGGCTGGAGCCTAACGTGGTAGAAGCATACTGTAATTTGTATGTAGTTTCCCATTACGGGGAGTCATTCAGCTCTGAAGCACAAACTGCTGCTCTGACAAAGAGAAATGCATTAGGTATTCTCCAAGCACATGGATATGGATGAGTAACTATTACAGATGGATTTTGGGCTGTCACAATGGCATTTGTGTCTCAACACCTGGAGAGCCGCAGGTTGCAGATTACTGACTGTTAACCATCATGTTAATGAGAGCTAAACAAATAGTTGTTCCTATCGCCTCCCTTCTGCTCTTGGTTGGTTGTAAAACGAAAAGTTTCTCGCACTTTACTGACATCTCAGAAATCACGAGTTGCTGTGGCTGAGGGAGATGTAGACAGGGAGGACTCAGCTCACAGTCAACACTCTGTGAGGATGCGCTGAACCAGGGACTGTCCTATGCTCATTCATCAAACATCTCAGCATGGAGGGGCTCTCCTGGGCAGTAGCGAAACTTGTGACTCTAGCAGTAGCCTTCTTCTCCCCCACACTGGCAGTGGTAAGTACCCGCAACTCTCAGATGTCATTAGACGGGATGGGGATGGCAGAGCAGTGGTATGTCGTATCAGAAGTGGACTGATACATTGCCACAAACACCAGGGAACATATATTACAATCCATTAAAAGTCATGACCATGGCAGAAGGATTGTCCCCTATACCATGCACCATTTGTGTTGTTTTGAAATATTTTTTTAAAGTTTTCAAAGTGATATGATACGGTAGATATTTCTTGCCAGAAAAGCAGTGCAAAAAAAATCCCAGGTGTTGGATGGATTCCAAGTAAAGTGACAATTTTGAATGATAAAGCCACTAATATACTGTAGATACATGATCCCCATAGTCATGTAAATAGCTCTTTGTAGTTTAGGCTGCAGGATCCTTTAATAAACTAGATTTAGTATCTAAAACTATCAATTAGAATTACTGCAAGAGTGGGGAGTCACATTGGGGCAGATATAGTAAGCCTGTAGATGGTGTAAGCTTAGACAGGCTGTCTAGACCTCCACCCGATTCTTCACAGGGGCTCAGGCTGGAGGAGAAATCTGGTGCAGGTATAGACACTTTTACCTGACTCTATACCAAATATTAGTGCCCGAATTGTGGCAACATTTTGGTGATAAACAGCGCATCTTAGGCAACAGCCCCTTTCATGCAAAGTCACTCTCCTTCCCACTAAGCTTCGCTTCTTTGAACGCATGTTGAAAAATTGGAGATACATAAGTTATGCCAAATTGTGCCAATTTGTGTCAGTTTTTAGGTAGATTCTGGGAGCAAACACATTAGTGAATCTGAGCCATTGTATCAAATGGCAAGTGCAGCTTGGCAAGTATTGGTAATTTACATGGTAATCCCATGGCTGGGCCACACTGTGCATACCTCCCAATTTTTTTTAAAAAGCCCAAGGGGGGACAATAGCAGTGGTGTGCATTGCATGCCACAGTAAATTTTCTCCACCCACTGTCTGCCTATTGACACCCAATCCTGCCCAGTCCCCTTAGTACCCCCACACAGTAATTATTCCTCCTAACTGCCCCCATAAAGTAGTTATGCCCTCATAGTTTACTCACAACTCACACAGTTGTTGTGACCCATTAGTGTCCCCAAACAGTAGTTATGCCCCATTAGTGTCCCCACAAAGTAGTTTTGCATCCTTAGTGCTCCTACACAGTAGCTATGTCTCCTTAGTTCCCCCACACAGTAGTTATGTCTCCTTAGTTCCCCCACAGTAGTTATGCGACCATAGTGTCCTCACACAGTAGTTATCACCTCTTAGTGCCCCCACACAGTAGTTATGCCCCTTAGTGCCCCCACAAGGTAGTTTTGGCTCCTTAGTTCACCCACAAAGTAATTGTGCCTGCTTAGTGCCCCCACACAGTAGCTATGTCCCTTTAGTGCCCCCACACAGTAGCTATGTCCCCTTAGTGCCCCCACACAGTAGCTATGTCTCCTTAGTGCCCCCACACAGTAGCTATGTCTCCTTAGTGCCCCATACAGTAGTTATGCCCCCTTATTGGCCCCACAAAGTAGTTATAAAGTAGTGTTAAAATTTTAAAAGAAAGTAATACTCATCCAGCCCTGTTCCCTAGTGAATAAAGAACATCCTGCACTCCCCACAGCAGGCACAATGTGGTGATGTCATCGCACTTGCTGAGTTCCTTTCTGGGGAATAATCCCTGGTCTCTGTGCTTTCCAGCTGAGCAATGCAGGTGTGATGACGTCAGGACATCGCACCTTCTGCAGGGAATTGAATGGTGAAACAGGGAACTAGATACAGTTGAAATTAGGACAACCACCGAAATCTGGGAATGTCCCTCCAGATCTAGGATGGTTGGGAAGTATGACTGTGGCCAAACATGGGTTTTCCTACAATAGCAATTGATGCTGTATTGCTAAGATATGATATAACTTTATAATCGGTGTGGGTCCAACTGCCAGGACCCCCACTTTATTTTTAAAAAAATGGGGATGCTCCTGCCCACTTGCTGTTTATGTAAATATAACTTAGCTTTATTCACATACAGTAACTCGGGAATGCTCCTTTAATCTTAAAGATTGCCATTTAAAAGCCTGGGAGAGCTGTGTAAGAACTAGTCAGGTTGTCATTACTGCTCTCTACAGAGGCTTTCACCAAGCTTTTCCCTACTCCTGAATAGCAATGCTCAGTAATACATAGCCTATTACTGTAACTAGGCAAATGGGATATTTAAGACTGTAGGATACTTGGGAAGCTCATAGAGTATATAAGAGGTAGTATGTCATAGTTATTTAGCGCCATAGTGAACGGTGCAGGAATATACAGCAGATCTGAACAGTTCCTAAACTGATTGCTGATTGATCAGGCTGGGGTCTGGCAAGTATACAATGGACTGGTTTGCACTCCGGGTATAGAGATCACTGATGTATTGTTCCAAGTCATGCTCTGGTCGGGAAGGGGTGTCACTGACACCGTTATGTAAAATTTACCATGTGCCTGCAGAACATAGACTGTCTCCAGTGTTGGGCAGGGATTTCTAGAACCAGAGAACACTATGAACGGTCTTTTGAGGGCAAATAACACACATACAACAAATAGTTGCAGGTCCAGAACGGTGGCGGATAAAATACCCATGATGTAGTCATAATGATGTCAACTAATTCCTTAGTAGAACAGATGGTACTGTAGTCAGGGGCTCCAGGTAATAAGTCCAAAGAGTCCAAAGAGTCCATATCCACCTGGAAGCTGGCATCTACCTTTCAAGTACCACTACATGGGGCTCACACTAAATAGTAATTTAAAAGGCAATACTATGCAAACATGGTGCCCACCACTTTCACACATGCTAATTAATAACTAAATATATGGCATGGATCAATAGTGCTTATAATGGTCCCATTATTTCTTCAAGTTATCTTTCTCCCTCAGATGACCTCCAAATGTATAGGATATGTGGGACTGTTGCCTGTGGTGCATCTAGCTTTTCTGCTGCCTGAGGTGAAAACTGAAATGACGTCCCCCTATGCCAAATTCTCAACCTAACCCCTTTCCTCCTGCCTTACTGTAAAAGGCATACTTGGAAAACATTACATACTGGTTAATATAGCGATACCGTTGAATGTTTCCACAATTAAAGCACTCATTGCCCAAGGCCTTTTCACTGCCCCCCACTTATCCCTATCTGGTGCTGCCTCACCTCGCCTCATTGGCTGTGCACCCCTGACTTTGGCTGCAATTATCTCACATCTCAGTCAAAAGTATTCATTGAAAACAGCATTTTCATATAGACATGAAGGCACCCAGTCAATGCCATGATGGCAAGCAGGGGTCTTTAACATAATACAAATTTGAGCCTGAGATTGGCTGGATGGCTAACAACCAGACAATGTGTCCATGCTGTACCTGCCTGCTCTGACATGGAAACCAGACCTTCAAGTTCTTCGCATCTGTCTTTGGCAGGAGATGTCTGGGGACCAGAGTGCTCTGTAATAAGGATTGTACTACTACTGTATGAAAAAAAACATCAATCTTTCTTCCATTGCTATAGGTGGATACTGATGACGTACTCACCAGAGATGAACAGATATTCCTGTTGTCACAAGCAATGCGTCGCTGTCAGACTGAGATCATAGCTCACAAGTCCAAATTGAAACAGCAGCCTTCAAATGGTGAATAGTTTTATATGTAGTAGTGTTTCTCAATGTCAAAGAAGGTACAACCAAGTACCTCCAAGCAGGCGGTGTCACAATGACTTCAGCAACCGGGTTTGCTGCTACAGGGGCTGATGCTTGAGAGTGTCAAGCCACCAGTGGAGTATTGTCTCACCACTCTGCTCAGTCTTGTAGCTAAGTATCAGGGGCACATGCTCAAGTAGGTCCAGCGTGTCAATGTATGACATATACAGACATTCACTTAACTGTCAAAAAGGGCAGCTTCATTTCAAAAAGCGGGCGTCTTCATGAGACACTCCTTTTGAGGGTATATAATCCTATGCATCTGATTTTCCACACATATTACATAGGTTAGCATGAACTAGCAAACATATAGAATAGATGATGACGGCAGTACCTGACTACACTAGCTTTGTTTGTTGTCTGTAACCATGGAGAAAGATAAGTCTGCATAGTATCTGTATACAAAACATGATAGGAATTTTTTGATCATGACTTTTTAGGTGCTTCATTTTTTAAATTATTTAAAGTGGTTTTCTGGGACTTAGATACTGATGACTTATCCTAAGGAAAGGTCATCAATATTAGATCTGTGGGGATCCAACACCTGACACTCCTACTGTTTTGGGATTCCGCTGGAGCTGGAAACTATAATTATACAGTGGACGGAGCAGTAGTTTTCATATAGCAGCTCAGCTCCCATTCACTTTGGGGGGGGGGGGGGGGGGGGATGCAGCACTGCTGCCAGACCTGAGCATGCGCATTGTGTTCAGGGAGCCTGACAGGGTTTAGGAGGCACAGTCTGTGGTCGCAGCATTAGTGCTTGAACGTGGATCAACAAAGAATTTCTGCATGCTTAGGTTTGGTAGCAGTCAGTCTGACAGGAACAAGCTCCAGAGCTCCATCCCATCCCAACTCCACAGGTCTCGAGAGTCATGCAACCCATCCTAGTAACATTCTAGGACATGTTCATAACAGTTTAAATTAAAATAAAAAATAATAATTTTAAAGCTATTTATATCAACATCATTTTATTTACTGTAGGACTTATTTACTGTAGGTCATCAATAAGTAATCCATGGGGTCCAATTCCTGGCAGCCACATCGATCAGCTGCTTGAAGAAGCCTCTGTCCTCTGGTGAGCTCTACGGTCTCTTCCTAAGGCCTCATGCACACGACCATTTTTTTTTAAGGTCCGCAAAAACGGGGTCCGTAGGTCCGTGATCCGTGTCCGTTTTTTCTTCCGTGGGTCTTCCTTGATTTTTGGAGGATCCACGGACATGAAGAAAAAGTCGTTTTGGTGTCCGCCTGGCCGTGCGGAGCCAAACGGATCCGTCCTGACTTACAATGCAAGTCAATGGGGACGGATCCGTTTGACGTTGACACAATATGGTGCAATTGCAAACGGATCCGTCCACCATTGACTTTCAATGTAAAGTCAGGAGTTAATATACCATAGGATCTGAGTTTTCTCCAATCCGATGGTATATTTTAACTTGAAGCGTCCCCATCACCATGGGAACGCCTCTATGTTAGAATATACCATCGGATTTGAGTTAGATCGTCAAAACTCAGATCCGACAGTATATTCTAACACAGAGGCGTTCCCATAGTGATGGGGACGCTTCAAGTTAGAATATACTAAGAACTGTGTATATGACTGCCCCCTGCTGCCTGGCAGCACCCGATCTCTTACAGGGGGCTGTGATCAGCACAATTAACCCCTCAGGTGCCGCACCTGAGGGGTTAATTGTGCGTATCATAGCCCCCTGTAAGAGATCAGGTGCTGCCAGGCAGGAGGGGGCAGACCCCCCTCCCCTGTATTTAACTCATTGGTGGCCAGTGTGGCCCCCCTCCCTCCCGCCCCTGTATTTAACTCATTGGTGGCCAGTGCGGGCCCCCTCCCTCCCTCCCTAGTATTATATTCATTGGTGGCCAGTGCGGCCTACCCTCTCCCCCCCCCCCCACCTAATTAAAATCACCTTCCCCCATCATTGGTGGTCAGTGCGGCCTCCCCTCTTCCCCCCCTAATTAAAATCACCCCCCCATCATTGGTGGCCAGTGCGGCCTCCCCTCTCCCCCCCTCCCTAATTAAAATCATCCCCCCATCATTGGTGGCCAGTGCGGCCTCCCCTCTCCCCCTAATTAAAATCACCTTCCCCCATCATTGGTGGCAGCGGAGAGTTCCGATAGGAGTCCCAGGTTAATCGCTGGGGCTCTGATCGGTAACCATGGCAACCAGGACGCTACTGCAGTCCTGGTTGCCATTGTTACTTCGCAGTTTTAGAAGCATTATACTTACCTTCGCTGTCTGTGACCGGCCGGGCGCTCCTCCTACTGGTAAGTGAAAGGTCTGTGCGGCGCATTGCCTATAGCACAGACCTGTCACTTACCAGTAGGAGGAGCGCCCGGCCGGTCACAGCCCCCTGTAAGAGATCAGGTGCTGGCAGGCAGGAGGGGGCAGACCCCCCTCCCCTGTATTTAACTCATTGGTGGCCAGTGCGGCCCCCCTCACTCCCTCCCTGAGGGGTTAATTGTGCGGATCACAGCCCCCTGTAAGAGATCGGGTGCTGCCAGGCAGCAGGGGGCAGTCATGTACAAAGTTCTTAGTATATTCTAACTTGAAGCATCCCCATCACCATGGGAACGCCTCTGTGTTAGAATATACTGTCGGATTTGAGTTTTCACAAAGTTCTGAAAAAGCTTTTATGCAGACGGATCTGCGGATCCGTCTGTGTGAAAGTAGCCTACGGCCACGGACCACGGACGACGATGCCAATCTTGTGTGCATCCGTGTTTTTTCACGTACCCATTGACTTGAATGGGTCCGTGAACCGTTGTCCGTCAAAAAAATAGGACAGGTCCTATTTTTTTGACGGACAGGTAACACGGATCATGGCCGCGGATGAACAACGGTGCATTTTCCGAGTTTTCAATGGACCCATTGAAAATCAATGGGTCCGCAGAAAATCACGGAAAATGGAACAACGCCCACGGATGCACACAACGGTCGTGTGCATGAGGCCTAAACCAGTGACGTCATGATTATCGGTTACATGGCCTATGTGCAGCTCAGTTTCATTCAGGCAGATAGGCCTGAGCTGCAATACCAAGCACAATGCTCAGTGCTGTGGGCAGGCTAAAACACTGTAGGCAGCCGTGTCTTCAACAAGCTGATCGGCATGGGTGGTGGGAGTCAGACTCCCATTGATCACATACTGATAACCTATCCTGAGGATAGGTTATCAATATTGTACTCGTGAAAAAAAACTTGAAATCCAATCCTGTTTTAAGATATGCAATTTTTGTCCTTGCTTCTAGGATCCATTTGCCCTCCACAGTGGGATGGGATAGTATGCTGGCCACAGGGATCACACAACCAGTTAGTATCTGTTCCATGTCCAGAATACATCTACGATTTTAATCACCAAGGTAATTACATTCATCCAGCAGTCCTTCAAGATCTACAACTCCTGGTGCCTTCTAGAAGAGGGTAAAATAACAAGGGAAATAATCTGTAGGTAAAAAACAGGAAATGTTAAAATAATAGTTTTGCTGCCCAAATATTGTAACATAGTAACTAGAGATGAGTGAAGTTTTGAAAAAAATTGATTAAGTCAGGAAATTTGATTTGTTACAAATTAATTTGTCACGAACTGAGATAAACCAGAAAAAAAAAGTTATTTTAATGCATGTTGTGGCAGTCCAGACACATGCTTTTTAATCCCTTCTGTTAGCTGTAGATTTACTGTGCGTCAGTATTACAGGTCAATGTTAGTATCGGGTCTAATTTATCGCCGTGGACTTAACTGTGCAGTACCCCGAAATTCAAGTAGATTTGGGGAGGGTGGCAGCAGTGGCAGTAATACTGACAACAGTGGCCCCATGAGAGAGAGGGAAGTATGGCAGTAATAGCAGTAACAGTGACAGTAGTGGTCCCATGACAGAAGAGGGGGGGGGTGGCAGCAGGGGCAGTAACACTGACAATAGTGGCCCCATGACAGAGTAGGAAGGGTGGCGGCAGCAGTGGCAGTAACATTGACAATAGTGGCCCCATGAAAGAGTGGGGAGGGTGGCAGCAATGGCAGTAACAGTGACAATAGTGGCCTCATAACAGAGTGGGGAGGGGGGCAGCAGCAGTGGCAGTAAGGCTGTGTTCACATTAATGTTTATTTTTCCAATCTTCTGATCCATCAGAAGAACAGAAAACGTAAAAAAAAATAAAGTCTCTTTCAGATGGTCAGTATATGATCAGTATTGGTAAGCCAAAAACAGGAGTGGGTCTAAAACAAAGATAAAATGTAATAGAAGTATTTGCATCTCTTCTGTGTTTTTGACCCACTCCTGCTTTTGGCTGACAAATACTGATCAAATACAGATTCAAAATGCTGACCAAATACTGAATGTGTGAAAGAAGCCTTGCGGAGGCTCAAAATGGAGGATCTTTTTTATTTTTCTGTTCTTCTGACAGATGAGAAGGAAAAATAAACAGTGATGTCAACAAGGACAAATAGTGGCCCCATAACAGAGTAAGAATGGGGGCCAACAGCAGTGGCAATAACACAGATAGTAGGGGCCCCATAACATAGTGGGGATAGGGGTCAACAGCAGTGGCTGTAACACGGACAACATTGGCCCTATGACAGAGTGGGGAGGGGGGTCAGCAGCAGTGGCATACAGCACAAGATGGTGGCAGATCACAGTAGTAACAGAACCCAAAAACAGCAGTGTGATAGCAAGGTCCAGTGGCATGTATATCCTTTTAAAAATTTAACATGTACATATCAGTAGGCCAAGAAGCCCCATTGTAGAAATGGCAGTAGAGGCAGCAGGCGGGTAGCAGCATCAGAATGGTAGCAGCAGAACGTGGCAAGAAGTACCGGCCCATTACGCAGAATATTCCGGTGTGGCAGCACACTACAGTGTGATCATTAGTGGCAGAATAATCTATTCTGTTCAATCATGCACCAGCGTCTTGAAATCCGGGTTGATTCACGCCTGATTCATCTTTATGGAGGAAAGGCGAGTTCTCTTAGGGGTAACTATGACCCCCGCCGCACTGAACACCCGCTCTGATGCCACACTTCTGGCTGGGCATGAATGCATGCTCATGGCAAACTTGGACAGTTACGGCCATATTAAGTTTTTATGCCCAGTAGTCCAGGAGATCTTGGATCAAGGGTGACAGGGTGCAGTCCAATCATGCTGCTGGGTGGTTTCTTCAGTAGGCGGCTGAAGAAAACTGCTCATCATAGACTCCAGGCTGAAGTTGCTGCATCTGGAGCTGCTGTGGCAGTCACAGGCAGCGACCAACTGACTACACAGCATGTCTCTATGGTAGTCCATTTTTGCATCCCTCTCAGAAGGCCTAAAAAAATGGCCCCATTTTTGACCAGTAGTGAGGGTCTAACAATGTGAGTAGCCAGTAGTCATCCCTCTGCCGAATCCTGACAATGCAACATGAATCCTGTCATGTTTGTGCCACTACACAAACATGACAGCATGTATCTGACCATTTGCGCAAGGGACTCGGCGGGCCTCCATCTCCACTGCATACTGCCATGGTCTGTCGGGGTCATCTGCTTCGTCTTCGTCCTCACCATCCAGCTCCTCCTGCTCCTCTCCTGTCGCTTGAGCAGATAAACCACCTCGTTGTGTCTAAAATTCCTGGGTGTTTTTTTTCCTCCTCCTCTGCCAGTTCATCCTCCTTAGGGCTCAGGTGGCCATGACATATAGGCGTCACATATTCTGTCTCCTCGCCAATCAGATTTGTCAGCATCCCCTCCATGACGTGAAGGAAGTTACATCGGGGAGTAGACCTGTCTGTCTGCAGTATTAAGAAAGCATTGACTGCTTTCCCCTGCTTGTACAGTCGGTTTAACATATAGATCGTGGAGTTCCAACAGGTGGAAACATTGCATATTAGGCAACGTTGGGAAAGAGTATTTTGCCTTTGCAGCTCAAACAGGGTGTGTTTTGCACGGTAACTGCTGAAGTGCATGCACAGTTTCCTGGACATTTTTAACAGCTCTTGCAGTTTAGTGGACAGGTGACAAAGAGATTAAAGACATGCGCCAAGCAGGGAGCATGGGTCAACCCTCCCTGATGCAGCGCAGACAAAATGTTCTTCCTGTTATCAGTAACCATGGTTCCTATTTCCAGTTGGCGAGGAGACAGCCAGTGCTCCTTCTGTTGATGCAGGGCTGTCGTGCCAACATTAGCACCCTGGCCGCACCTCACCCTATGCTCACATATCCATGCTAACGTGCCCCAGAGACTTGGTGAAAAATTCCCACACTGGCGAGTAAAGCATTTTCTCTTCTTGGCTAGCGGAAGAAGCAACAAAAACAAGAGGCAAATTCAGGAAAGGTGAGGGCACAGAGGTATTTCCTGGGCCATGCCAACTAAGTGGGGTGTCAGAGGAACCCACCGATTCTTGGCTGTGTGTATCTGTTGTCACTTGAGATGATGTTGAAGAATGAGTCAACCATTCCAGTACAGCTTGATTGTTGATCAGAGCACGACCGCTGGATGACAGTGGCAGCTCGGGCCTGTTGTTTCGGGTGCCGCTACCACCACCCCTTCTTCTGCTGCTACTTGTACCAGCTCCAGTAACATTTTTGCCACTGCCCGTTCTTTTGGAGGGCCCAGGCAATTGTCTGCTGGCCATAGAGTACAGTAACTGTACCAGTAATGTAACTGATTAACTATGAATGTCGCAGCAGTTGAACAAGATGCACATGGCGATTAACAACTGATTAACTTGGATTGTGGCAGCAGTTCAACAAGATGCACACAGTAATATATTACACTGCCATTTAATACTGAGGCACAGTAATTCTATGTATAAACTAAGATTAACTGGGAACGTAGCAGCAGTTCACCAAGATGCACATGGTGATTACACTCAACCTGCACTGTTCCTGCATTCTCCCAATGCTCTCCCTACAGTGTCTACAAACTCTCCCAACGATCTCCCTACACCATCCCTGCACTGTCCCTATCCAATATTCTTCTATTAATATTTTTTTGCAACACTGTCTCTTTTATAGGGATGGGGCTTTTATAGGGTTGTGAAATCACAGGGGATGGCTATCTGCGGATTGGCTGGTTGCACAGCATTATCGCGTTTCCAGACTTCTTACTTCGTTACCATGAAGCATGAGGAAATCTGGTTTCGTAGTGAATCAAATTTTTCCAAAACTTTGCATCAAATTCCACATTGGATGCTTTGATTGGCTCAACACTAGTAGTAGCATATCGGGGTAATTTATCAAACTGGTGTAAAGTATAACTGGCTTAGTTGCCCATAGTAACCAATCAGATTCCACTTTTCATTTTTGACAGCTTCTTTGGAAAATGAAAGGTGGAATTTCATTGGTTGCTATGGGCAACTAAGCCAGTTCTGCGTTACACTAGTTTGATAAGTGACCCCAATAGTTTATAAGGCTGAAAAAAGACATCTGTCCATCCAGTTCAGCCTGTTATCCTGTAAGTTGATCCAGAGGTAGGCAAAAAACCTCATGAGGTAGAAGCCAATTTTCCTCATCCAGGCCCCTCTTGAACTCTTTTATTGTACTCACCATCACCACCTCCTCAGGCAGAGAGTTCCATAGTCTCACTGCTCTTACCGTAAAGAATCCTCTTCTATGTTTGTATACAAACCTTCTTTCCTCCAGACGCAGAGGATGTTGTCACGGCTGAGGATGGGGGAAATCCTCAGCCGTGCGATGCCAGAAGCTGTTGGCCTACTCGGCCAGGAGAACAGGATAGGGAGCAGGTCACCTCCTAACAGCGTCCCTACCCTGACCCTAACTCCTAACTGCATGGGCCGACCTTAAAGGTAGGAGGACCCATGCGCAGGAACCTCGGATCCCTAACTCACCCTCCGTCCGGTCCCTGCGCTAGGAGTCAGGGTAAGACGACCTACTCCTCCTACGCACGGAGGAGCAGGAGTCTCACTGGCCAAGCTGTTGGGAAAAAGGGGAACCAAAACAGACTAACGGAAATGGCAGGTGAACTAAGTAGTTCAACCAACCTGCCACAGCCTTGCTGACTGGATCCCTGAGAACACACAGAATCCAGAACCATTAGCTGCACAAACCAAACAAAGGAAGGACCCAACAGAACATCAGATGGACATCTCACACAACATGACATAAAACATAAAGTGACATTTTCTTTATGACCACAGGGGTGGCTCTCACAGGCAGATAATAACACAGGAGGCTGCTCCAGCAAGCATGGCTGAAACAACCCACTGAGCCATGCTAACAGCGAGGCTATATAGGCCAGGAAGCCACACCCACAGTCAGACACACCCAGTGCACACACACACTAGGAAGGAGGTTAACCCTTCCAACACCAGGGAAGGGAAACATAAATAAAAAGGGAAAGTGTCCAACTCAGAAACACCCTGTGGCTGTTGCCGCAGGCAACGACATGGGTGGCAACCATGTCCTGGGAGTCAGCCCGAAGGCCGGGACACTGCCACCACATGTACACCATGCAACCAAACATTGCCACGGGCAACCACAGTGAGGAGAAGATGTAAGTGTACACCGACATACAAAAGTGCATACATACACACAACTCCTAGGAAACCGCACACATAGCTGTTGTCCGCGGCAACCGCACCTGAGGCCAACTACATTATGCCTCAAGCTGCGGTTGAAACTACAACACAAAACCGCGGGCAACAGTATGCGGCTCCCAAGGAGTCACGGCCAAAACCGTGGCCGTGACAGATGTCCCCTCGTCACAGTCACGGGGATAAATAGATGATGGGATAGATCTCTATACTGACCCCTGATATATTTATATATAGTAATTAGATCTACTCTCAGTCGTCTTTTTTCTAAACTGAATAACCCTAATTTTGATCTTTCTGGGTACTGTAGTCCACCCATTCCAGTTATTACTTTAGTGGCCCTCCTCTGAACCCTCTCCAGCTCTGCTATGTCTGCCTTGTTCACAGGAGCCCAGAACTGTACACAGTACTCCATGTGTGGTCTGACTAGTGATTTGTAAAGTGGCAGGACTATGTTCTCATCACGGGCATCTATGCCCTATTTGATGCAACCCATTTTCTTATTGGCCTTGGCGGCAGCTGCCTGACACTGGTTTCTACAATTAAATTTGCTGTCCACTAAAAGTTCTTTTCCATGTTAGTGTTAGGGCTCATGCACACGACCGTTGTTGTTTTGCGGTCCGCTTTTCACGGATCCGTTGTTCCGTATCTGAGGTTTTTTTTCTTCTCTGATTTAAGTCCTCTTCCGTTCCGTTATTGCACAAAACATATCCATATGGTTT
Source organism: Bufo bufo (assembly GCF_905171765.1). NCBI lineage: Eukaryota > Metazoa > Chordata > Amphibia > Anura > Bufonidae > Bufo > Bufo bufo. Next base: position 276,934,407 of record NC_053394.1, on the reverse strand, counting down.
CCGCATTTGATCAGTTTTTTGCAGATCCGAAATGGAAACAGTAACTTATTAATCACCAAACACGAGCAATATAGGCTGGGCATAGTATTTCTACAGTATGGCTCCACAAAATACGGATGAAATACGGATGTGATCCGTGTGCGTTCCACATTTTTTGCGTAACCATTGACTTGAATGGGGCCTCGGACCGTGATTTGTGGACAATAATAGGACATGCACTACTTTTTTGCAGAACGGAAATACGGAAACGGAATGCACACGGAGTAACTTCTATTGTTTTTGCGGACTCATTGAAATGAATGGTTCCGCACACGGTCCGCAAAAAAACTGGAACGGAAGCAGAAAGAAAATACATTTGTGTGCATAAGCCCTTACCCAGTGTTTTACCATTTGGTATGTACGGGTGACTTGCATTATTCCTTCCCATGTGCATAACTTTACATTTGTCAGTGTTAAACCTCATCTGCCACTTCTCTGCCCAAGCCTCCAATTTCCAGATCCATCTGTAGCAATATATTGTCCTCTTCCGTGTTAATTACTTTACACAGTTTAGTGTCATCTGCAAAAATTTTTATTTTATTGTGCAAGCCTTCTACAAGATCATTAATAAATATATTGAAGAGAATAGGGCCCAATACTGACCCCTGTGGTACCCCACTAGTGGCAGTGACCCAATCTGAGTGTGTACCATTAATAACCACCCTCTGTTTTCTATTAGGCTACTTTCACACTAGCGTTCGGAGCGGATCCGTCTGATGTTTCATCAGACGGATCCGCTCCGATAATGCAGACGTTCGCATCCGTTCAGAACGGATGCGTCTGCATTAAAACTTAGAAAATTTTCTAAGTGTGAAAGTTGTCTGAGCGGATCCGTTCAGACTTTACATTGAAAGTCAATGGGGAACGGATCCGCTTGAAGATTGAGCCATATTGTGTCATCTTCAAGCGGATCCGTCCCCATTGACTTCCATTATAAGTCTGGACGGATCCGCTCGCCTCTGCACGGCCAGGCGGACACCCGTTCAGGTGTCCGCTCACTGAGCGGAGCGGAGGCTGAACGCTGGCAGGCGGATGCATTCTCAGTGGATCCGCCTCCACTGAGAATGCATTGGGGCCAGACGGATGCGTTCGGGACCGCTCGTGAGCCCCTTCAAACGGAGCGCACGAGTGGACACCCGAACGCTAGTGTGAAAGTAGCCTTACTGAGCCAGTTCTTACCCACATACAGACATTTTCTCCCAGTCCAAGCATTCTCATTTTATGTAGTAACCTTTTATAGGGCACAGTATTAAATTACTTTGGAGAAGTCAAGGTATATAACATTGACAGATTAAAGGCATCTCACAGAGGCTCAATGCCTTGCTCCATTGTGGGTTAGGTTTAATATTGGGTCACAAATAAATGTTACTGCCAAAATAATAAAACTCAAAGAATCTTACAGATTCCTTCTCTTTTCACTGCCTTCATTTTTCTCAGGATTTGCTCATCGGAGATGTGGATCTTTGAGCATGTGGCTTCAAGTGCCAGGTGCCAACAGGACCTGGGCCAATTACAGTGAATGTGTCACCTTTGTGAGCCCAAGTGAAAGAGTCCAGAAGAAGGTATGTAAAAGGTCGTGGGAATACTACTGGATTTATAAACTATGGGGTCTCCAACCTGTGACTCTCCAACTATTGAGAAATTGCAACTCCCTGAATACTCAGACAACTGCAGGATGTGGGTAATAGTTCTCTTAAGAGCTGGAGAGCCACAGGCTGGAGACCACTGATGCTTTCATACTGGATCTACAGTATAAGAAATATGGATATTAGCTGTGAATGCTTTCTTTCTACAGGAGGTTTTCAAACGGCTGTGGCTCATTTACACTGTAGGATACTCAATTTCTTTGGCAACGCTCCTTATTGCTCTCTGCATCCTATGTTACTTCAAGTAAGATCCCAAGTTATGCACACATTCCGACGTAGCAAACGAACATTAATTGTTATCCATTGATATAAATATTTGTTCTAATTCTCACATTAGTAGTCAGAGTTGCAGCTAGGATTTTCTTCACACAGCAAAAACTCAGTTCACTGCCCAGCTTACTATCTAAATACCCTGGCCAAAATAGAGTGGCTGTTTGGTGCCCCCTAGCACCCAACACATAAGTGACAGGTCCTACCAGACCACAGTAGACTACTTTGGTTTCTTATCATAACGAGAGGATCATAAAACATTGACCGGTATTTCGCACAGATGCCTCTGTATAAATAAGTGCTAACCAATCAGATCTTTTAAGATAAGCTCTGAGAATATGAAATCTGGAATTTGACAAATTGTTAAGGCAACATTCATAGTTTCTCGGCTAATACACTACTATGTTAGATTTTTCCTTTATTGTCTACATCCATTGTTACAGGTGGTCCTCATCCTCCGTCCCCTCTTTCCAATATAACTGTCGTCAATGAGCTGGGTCTTTTGATAATATGTCCACAATAAGGTGAAGCTTCAGTTTGGTGGTTTGCGCATTCATTGGATAGTTCAACCTTCCTTGTCGTCCTTCAGCAGCAGCACCCACGGGAGAAGGGGTATTTCTAATCCTCCTGAAACATAGGACAGGGAGATGTCAATTAATCAATTAATCTCAGACCTTTATTACTCCCTAGGATAGAACCTCCTACTGTGTTTTTTTCTGTCCTTCCTTCCCTTCTAATGAGGGAGGTGGAGATGTTGGGAAGTATAAGTTTTTTTTATTATTACTAACTTTATATTGCATTACTCCTAGGTCTGTGCCCTCTTTTAGCAGATATTTGACACAGCTTCTGTGTTTCGTCTGCTATACGAAGGGCTGCAGTGCTGGCACTGTGTACTAACGTTCTTTATTAGTGAGGTGCAAACTCACTTAAATATGTCTCTAGTATGCAGGTTAAAATTCTGCCTAAATTATTCACTGTTAACTTGCCTTAGTGGATTATTCCAATGCTGGAGTTCATCTGAAAATTACACTGCACAGAGCAGGACTTACTGGAGGGTGTCTTGGTTTAGTGGCGCTTCCCTCTGGAGGTTCCCCCTTCTCCCTGCTGGCGCTGCATGTGTGTCTCACCTCGCATGCAACACTACGTGGGGAGAAGAGAGGGATAAAACATGGCGCCCACCTTCCATGCACCGCCGTGCTCCCTACAAGGTAAGGGGTGCGAGGACGTCCAGATTGTTAGGCATCTCACTTAAGTTCTTCTGTGTACAGAGTCTCTAATGCTGGGGGTGTGTTTCCTCCTCTAATGCAGTGGTTAAGGTTCTTGCGTTTAATGTAGAAGGTTGCGAGTTTAAATCCACACAGAAAGTAAACAAAAAAAATGCACCTGCACTTTAGTGTTGATTGCGAATATTCTAAATGCAATATCAGCACTTCGAGAAGACCTGGAAAATAGTGCTAGATCTTCGTAATCGTTGGATTGTGCGCATATTACACTGATGAGAATCCCTGGTTCTCTTAGAAAAATAGAAACTCCTCCTTAAGGAAGTCTGCTGGGAAACACAAGCACATGTCATGCAGACCATGTAACACTCCCTTGCCTGTTTGTAGTGACTTCTATTTCTGCTCAGACTGCAGAGCTAACAACTTTCCTGTGGAGGATCAGCCCCTTTCCAATAGGGATGAATTGCTGTGGATGAAGGATTGTGTCCATGATTCATTCAGTCGACTACTAAGGCCTCAGGCCAGGCAGCGCTATCCTCTTATACGGTTGAAAAAAATGGAGGCGTGGGTTCAGATCCCACTTTAGCCAGTGCGCTGAGAAGCCAGCAATTGCACCAAAGCAATGAAAAAAGTGCGAGTCTCATCAATACCTAAGCTAAGCAACAACTTCAAAAAAAAATAAATAATCTACAGCCTTTCAAGGATAACTGTCACACTTAGACCCTAATTTCAATTTTCATATATGTAGTTACTAATAACATGTTATTCCAGAATCAGTTACTATTAGACTGACTTACCACATATTTAATAAGATTCAGCCCTTAGCAACCAGTCTGCATAAAACTGAATCTCACTATTCAGTTAAGATGGCCGCCACTGCCCTCACCCTGAGGCTAATCCCACCTGCCCTCACTAGCCAGTAACAATAGCCCCCCAAAAGTGTCAGTAACCAGAGCCCTCCCGCTAAAGGGTTAATCTCCTGCAGCACAAAAGGGGTCCTCTTACCACATGTTGCTTTCATTTATACACTGAGCAGACGGCAGATCTCCCTTCCCTGGTCTGCGCTGCTCCAACTCTGCTTCTCCAGCTCTGCTGAGTGAGGGAGCGCCTGCCAAGCGCAGGGACAGGGAGAAGTGCACACAGTCCAAGCACTGTTATCAGCTGCTGGGGAGGACCTGGCTTTAATCATTTACTTACAGTCCCTGGCTGTCAGTAATGTGAGCCTGCTTCTGCGTGCTCCGTCTATCAACAGAGGAGGGACCATGCCTAGCAACCCTATTTTAAGCACAGGTAAAAGTAGGCAGTACAGGGAACAAAACGGTGGAATTAAGGGGTAATTGAATACACAGTGAAAAGTTGAAATAGGGCCACCAAGGAGATATTAATCACCAAAAAAAAATATGACAGTTATACTTTAAGGTAGATCCTATGGTAAAGAGGCTTATGGCTAGATAAGGGGGACGATGCTCCGCTGTGTGGGCCGATGCCCAGCTGTGTGGACGTCACCATATCAAAATTATTTAGACACACTTTGGTCCCTGGTGGGGATGGGTCTAGTTTTTGCGGATCCGATGAATGGAAGATTGGATGGTGCTTTGTGCGAAGACTATCTCTCATAGCAAGCCAGATTTGCAGCCCGATCTTTGGTGTTAACCAGACCTGGTACAGCGGTTAGAAGATCTTTATGGTAAAACCTTGGGGGGCAGATGTCCACTCAAAAAATACACTCTGTGCAATGGACTATCGTCCAAATAGGCTTTTTGGACCAGAGAATGACCCACTTATGAAAAATAAAAAATAGAAATGGAAGTCCCTTCCTTATGCTGCTAAAAAGAAAGAGGTCTCCCCAGAGTGGCTCAATGATATTTAGGTCTGGAGACTGAGATGGCCACTCCAGAATCTTCACTTTAAAAAAAATATATAATAATAATAATTTCGCTCTTCCAAGGAAGGGTGTATAGAAAATCGGAGTGGAGAGACATCTGCATCAAGAGGTGCATCTCCAGAGGATCCTCGACACTGTGATGAAGGTCAACGGTTATTGTAAGCTGAACATACCTGCACTCGTCAGATCGCTTAAGGACTGGCAATCACCAGCTTTGGCTGGTTGGGAATCCCTGATCCGTTGACTTGGGAAATACAGCCTGTCCCAGAAAGAGACAGTTTTCAGGGCTCAAGGTTATTGCTAGTCCCAAAACCTCAGATGAGGTGGAGGACTATTGTGGATCTAAGGTATCTAAACAGGTTCAGACACAAGAAAAAGTTCCAGATGGAAACGGTTCAGTTCACGCTAAACCTTCTAGAACCAGGATTACCCCCACTACAATAGATGTAAAAGATGCTTATCTGCACATTCAAAAAACATCAAAAATTCCTGCGCATAACCAGTTATGGCATCTACAGTTTAAGGCACTACCATTTGGGGTTTCATCAGCCCCATTCACATTCACAAAGGTGGTAGCAGCGGTTGTTGCGGGCCTCAGAGAATCGGGGATAACTATAATCCCATATCTTGACAACTGGCTGGTAAAGGGGGAAGAACGCAGAGAGATTCAAAGCGCATCTCCAGTTAATCTTCAACAGAATCCAGTCTTTAGGCTGGATATTCAACAGACAAAGATCCAGTATTGTCTCATCTCAGCAGAAACAGTTCCTGGGGTTCATTCTGGACACCAAGGAGATGACCGGTTCCCTTCCAGTGAAAAGAAGGAATGTCAGCGCCAGAATGTACAGGTACTGAGGCCGTTCAGACCTATATCCCTTCGGCCGATGATGAAGACATTGGTTCTTATGACGGCAGTCAGTCAGACAATTCCGTGGGCGAATTGGCATACAAGATACCTGCAACGTGAAATTCTGCAGAAGTTGGATCGAGACCCCAATTTTCTAGACAGTACGACAATCGTCTTCAAGGAGACGAGGACATCCCTGAGGTGGTTGATGGCTTTAAAGAATGGCAAAAATTGTTGCCCCTCCCAGATGGACTGATATTACTACCGATGCTTCGACTAGAGACTGTGGTGCCCACATGAGGGGCCAACAGCTGTCAGCTGTACACACCAGAGTAAGGAAGAATGCTGTCGCAGGCAGGCTAAGCCGCGACTTGCCCCTCCCGGGGGAAATGGTCTTTGGACCCATAAATATTCCTTCAACTCAAGAGGCGTTGGGGGTCGACCCCAGATAAATCTGATGGCTACCCGAGCCAATGCAAAGGTGCCTCTATTCTGCTCCCTGTTCAGGGAAGAAAATCCTTGGGCCCTAGATGCCCTCAGTCCCTTGGGACTTCAGGTTGGCCTACATCTTTCCGCCCATTCCTATGATTCCAAAGGTCTTACAGAAGATCAAATGGGATCAGGTCTCGACAATCCTGATATGCCCATGCTGGCCCAAAAGGGCATGGTTTACACCACTAATGCTGATAAGCAGGGAGACCTTCTGGAGGCTCCCACAGATTCCACACCTAGTAAGACTACTTTCACACTTGCGTTTTGTGCGAATCCGTCATGGATGGATCCGTTCAGATAATACAACCGTCTGCATCCGTTTAGAACGGATCAGTTTGTATTATCTTTAACATAGCCAAGACAGATCCGTCTTGAACACCATTTAAAGTCAATGGAGGACAGATCTATTTTCTATTGTGCCAGATTGTGTCTGTTTGGCTCAGTTTCATCAGATGGAAACCAAAACGCTGGTGTCCGTCTTTCAAAGCGGAATGGAGACTGAACTGATGCAAACTGATGTATTCTGAGCGGATCCTTTTCCATTCAGAATGCATTAGAATGCAAATTGATCCCATTTGGACCGCTTGTGAGAGCCCTGAATGGATCTCACAAACGGAAAGCCAAAACGCAAGTGTGAAAGTAGACTAACACAGTACGGCAGATGTTGTCCGGATCTACACCACCTGAAATGGCCAGCCTGGATGTTGACTGCCCCTTATAGCAGGACAGGGTTTATCATATGTGGTAATAAGAACGCTATTGCAGTCCAGAGCACGTACAACTAATAAAGTGTACATCAGAGTCAAGAAGGGGTTTTATTTTTGGTGTGGGAAAAATGAGGTATCTTGTCAGTCTCTTACAACTCAGGATATCCTGGATTTCCTGCAAGGCTTTTAAAAAAGGTACAATTAAGGTCCATAGATCAGCCTTATCAGCTTCATTGGGCAGACATTTATCCAGAGAACCACTAATACAGAGGGTTGTTAAAGCAATCAGAAAAATCTGACCTCAGGTCATTGACCGATCCCAAGGTGGGACCTTTGTGTGGTTCTGGATCAACTTTGCAATGTTCCCTTTGAACCACTGCAGGACTCAGATTTTAAGTTCGTGTCCATGAAAGTTTGTTTCTTAGTGGCAATTACTTCGGCCAGATGGGTCAGTGAGATACAGGCCTTGGCATGTGCCGAGCCTTACTTAAATCTTTCTGCAAGATAAAGTTCTACTAAGGACACTGCCAGTAGATTGAGTTACCGATTTTTTTTTTTTCAGATCTGACTTCAGAGGAAGAGACTAGACTTCACTCTCTGGACGTGCACAGAGCCCTAAAGATATATGTCCAAAGGACGAATGCGTTCGGGAAGACGGACCATTTGTTTGTTTCCCATTGGGGAAAAACAAAAAGGGGGAAAACTGGCAAAAGCCTTCTTGTCCAGATGGATAAGGGAGGCTATCACTATATGTTATGAGCAGAGGGGTCTTGAGGTACCTAAGCCTATAAAAGCTCATTTAACCCGTGCGATGGCTACATCATGGGCGGAGAAGAATTTAGTTCCCTTAGACCAGATCTGTAAAACAGTGTCAGGGAGCTCTTACAATACGTTTGTGAAGTGCTACAGACTGGATATGCGGCATAGGGGAGAGACTGCTTTAGGCAGAGCTGTAATAAAGTCCGCGGTAAAATGGGAGCCCTCCTTTTAGGATTAAATGCTAAATCCCCGTGGATGCTGCTGCTGAAGGATGACAAGGAAAGTGTCATTTTTCTTACTGTAAATTCTCTTTCCTTTAGTCCAAAGCAGCAGCACATACTTACCCGCCCAATAAAATAATTCTTGGAACAGACCGGATGGTTTATTGTCTCTCTTGGGTTACTTAGAATTACACAGTAGGAGGTTCTAACCCTAGGCAGTAATAAAGGATCTGAGATTAATTGACATCTCCCTGTCCTATGTTTCAGGAGGATTAGAAATCTCCAAGGGTGCTGCTGCTTTGGACAAAGGAAAGAGAATTTACGGTAAGAAAAATTACACTTTATTTGGCTAAGGATATTTTGCCAGCAGCTTTCTCAAAAGTCTCCAGTCTCCAGCATGACCAAAGTTCAATGGCCTTATTGATGGGCTTCCCCAACAACTTTTGCTTTTACACAGTTTAAGTTAACTTTGACATATGTGAAGCTGAGTTGAGGTTTCCTGGGCTTGTATAGTTACCTCTCCTACTGTTTACCCCTGTGATGTAATAGCATGTGGAAATCACATTGCAAGAGTGTCTCGTGGCCAATACCAAATCAGCACTAAATTGTTTTACACCCTGTCTTAAGAGTTGGGAAGTCCAATTGTGCAGATTTACTAATCCTGTAAATAGTGTAAACTTCGATAGGCTGTCTGGTTATACACCATATTTTTCACAGTGGCTCAAGCTGAAATTTGGTGATTAGCCAGACGTTTGGTCTAATTTTATACCAAATGCTTAGTTAGCAACAGTTTTATATCAGAAATGTCACATTTTAGGCCAGTCTCTTTTCCCGATAAGCCATGCCCTCTCACAAGCTAAGCTTGAGGACTCCTCTAAAATTATATATGCCACATTTTGGCACAATTGACAAGGTGTAGGTGCACTCCCATTAGTAAATGTGCCAGTGACCTCACTCTTACATAAGAGCCATTTTGGTTTTATAGGACACAGTTAACAAGCCACTAGATGTTTTCTGGCTTCAATAAGTCAACAGTTTTTACCAAAACCCTTGCTTGTGCAAAAATGTGCAACTTTTTGTGTTTGTGCCCTGTTTGCCCCTTTACAAAACTGAAAAGAGGGCGCAGGGCTTAGTCAGCCCAGCAATTTGCTAAACTACATTATACCAACCTGAAATCTATGCCAGTTACTTTTTAACTTGGACAACCCCTTTAAAAAAAAGTCCCCATTTCATCTCCCTAAACGTGAGCTTTGTTCATATGGTTGCCTCCACTCATGCAGGCGGCTACACTGTACACGAAATTACATCCATATTCACCTCTTCACATCCTTCATTTGCCGAGCGGGAAGCATATTTCTTAAAGATGCTGTACTGTATTCAAGAGAGGATGAAGGAATACCAGGCGATGAAGCGGGAGAGATTGCTACTTCAAGAGTAACAGAGTTCCAATGGGTAAGGGTAACTTGCTCCATGTTATCATTATACATATTCTAAGGAGAAGACATTCTATCTAGTAGACTGTATGGTGGAAGCAGTTACTCAGCTATAAGCCAAGGAATGTTGAAAATATATATTAGATTCCAGATATCTTTCTTTACTACTTTATAATCCATACAAAATTACTGTATCTTGACTATCTTACATTGTATCACCAGAACATATCACTGAGAATATTCTTCAACTGTTACAGGCTGGATGTAAAGTGGTGGTCACCTTGTTCCTTTATTTCCTGGCCACTAATCACTACTGGATTCTGGTAGAAGGCCTTTATCTGCACAGTCTCATCTTCATGGCATATCTGTCTGATCGTAGCTACTTCTGGGCACTGACCATCATTGGTTGGGGTGAGATCGCCTGATAGATATTTTATTTGTGGTACTCATGCCCTATGGGCGAGAACTGTTTTGATGACAAGATCCTTACAAGTCATAGAGAACCATGTTACCAAGTGCACATGGAGATTGTTCTCCATACTTTCAGTGACCTTTCTTCTTTCTTCCCAGGACTTCCAGCAGTGTTTGTATCTGTGTGGGCAAGTGTACGGGTTTCTCTAGCAGATACACAGTAGGTACAATGTACAACAAGCCATTAAAGGGTGCCACCAGAAAATTACCTATTGTGTGAATCCTGTTTTTATGTTTAACATATTTTTAAAGAATTTTTGATGTTATTTTTAATTATACATTGTCAATATCTATATTTAAACATAAACCATTAAATCCTGCAGTTTTTGCACTGGCCTCTAAGCCTAATAATTGGCGCCACTTCTTGATCTGTACAGATCACTTTACTGCAGTTACCTGCTCATCTGTACACAGAGGTGATATTAATACAGGTAGGATTAGAATGACAGATAAGACAGAATCCACCATTCACAAAAGATGATTGTCAGTGCTTATCTATTCTTTCCTTGTACAATGACCTCTGCACAGGTCACAGAGCATGTCTAGAATACTCTCCCATAGAAGTCAATAAGGTTCCCTCCAGACCATTGTGTCTATGGACCATGGGCTGCTGTAAAGAGATTTTAATTCTGATAAAATTCTGTTGCAAACAGCTCAGGCAAGATGGCCGCCCCCATAATGATGTTCAGGAAACAGAATAAATAAATCTGCAATCAGAAAATAAAAACCGATTAGAAAAAAAGCATACGTGCTTCTATCAGGTTTAACGGGCAGAAAATATTTTTGGTGAGTTCAATGTAAGTCATGTAACTGAGACTCACCTGCCAAATCACGCCCTAAAGCCTCCTGCATAAAATTGTATTCATTTTAAAGTCTGCAAATTGTGGATTCACAAAATAAGCATCCAATCCGTGTGCATCCCACACTTTTTTGGGGCTTGTAAAAAAAATGCCTATTCTTGTCCACAAAACGGACAATAGGACACATTCTATAACTTCCAGCACAGCCACAATAGAAACTAATGCAGATGTGGCTCCATAGAAATAAATGCAGATCGGATGTGGACCACAAAGTTGGTTGTGTGCATGAAGCAAGCTGCAGAGTTCTGTTCAATCATGAGATGTGGTAAATAGATATGAAAAGGGGATCGGCTGGGGCTCATGTAGTTTGCCCATTCTGGTCCTATTCCAACTGAAAATGAGGTACCATCATCTTCTTTGTATTCTTCTTCTATGTAGGTGCTGGGACCTCAGTGCTGGTCATATGAAGTGGATATACCAGACACCAATTCTGGCAGCCACACTGGTGCGTTGAATGTCTTTCCTATGTACTTCCTGCTCTATAGGCAGGATACGCTAACAGATTTCTAGGGATGACATATTCCAGACCCATCACACTGGTGATATTATAAGATGTGAACATGGAAAATATCAGGAACGTTCCAGCTGAACAAGTATATATAGATACTGAAAAAATTACAGCTGACAAAAAAACATCTGTCATTCTAGGTCAATTTCATCTTGTTTCTGAACATCGTGAGAGTTCTGGCCTCTAAACTGTGGGAAACCAACACAGGAAAACTAGACCCCCGACAGCAATATGGGTGGGTATCAATAACCCAAAGGTACTTCTTACAGAAACTTTTCAATCTCTTAGATCCAGGGCATGGTACAGAATGTTTGTCTCTTCATACAGGAAGCTCCTTAAGTCAACGTTAGTCCTGATGCCCCTGTTTGGCGTGCATTATGTTGTCTTCATGGCAATTCCATACACAGAGATGACTGGGCTGCTGTGGCAAATACAAATGCATTATGAGATGTTTTTCAACTCCTCTCAGGTAATTTTTTACGTTGTGTTGTACATATCTATGGGATGATAAAGGCGAACTTCCGATTAAACTTTTCTTGGAGGGGGGGGAAGAGAAACACAGATGGGTAGAACAGAAGTTGTGGAATCTAGAAAGACAAGTCCAGTTAAAAATAACACTTAATTTTCCCCCCACAGGGATTCTTTGTGGCGATCATCTACTGTTTCTGCAATGGGGAGGTAATAAAGTATTGCAACAATATCATGTTCGGGAGAACCTAATCATTAATCCATCAACTTCTAAACATTACCCAGTTATTAACTCAGTGGGCCCTTTACAGTTGCACACACAGTTGTCACAATGTATTTTCAACCTAGCTCTGGTAGAGAGAAGGCATTGTAGTGGCATCGCATTCCTATCTATGTATTAGTTGCTGAATAAGGGAGCAGTTCCCATGATAGCAACATGTCAATGCGAGTCCTTAGCTTGAATTCGGAGCCATTCTAGTGCCATTTTAGAGCCTGTGTTATAGGTGATTATAAGAAAGGTTGTAATATATCATATCACCACACTCTAAAACCTAAAGTGGTGAGTGTAGCAGAGCTAAGAAACTGCAGTTTGTGTTTTTAAGCCAGAAGAGCTGCACCAGAACCAAGCGACATTAACATGCAGGGTTTGCTCCCAATCTTGCACATCTTTATAGCTATCCTGGCTCTAATCGTGTTCTCTTTCTAGGTACAAGCAGAAGTGCGGAAGTTCTGGCTTCGACGGAGCTTATCTCATGATCTGAAACAGAAATCTCGTATGACCAGTACCGGTGGTAGCTGTCACTATGGAGGGGTTTTGTCCCATACCACAAACAGCGTCTGTTTAAGTATGGTAGCCAGGAGCAAGCATCTGACAGCACCAGTGCAGTCTACTTCCTACCTCCCAGGATACTTCTCAAGTATCTCACCCTCGGATAGCAACGTACTGCAAGGGGGAACTGAACAGACTTGTGGACTCTCATTGATACACACCCAATAATCTCATTGTGGCTATAACAAGTAAAAGCGATCTTTTCTTTAGCACTTATAGTTTCATCTCAAAGCTGATCTTGTAGGAAGCAAGGAGAACTTATCAATCCTATTATGCTGGATGAGGCTTCTGGCATATCTCAAATTCCGTCTTTAAGGTCTGCGTATTAATAATTCAAGGTTCTTCTAATGACCGGGTCTTTGAGGACAAGAAAAAAAAAGAAGGACACTGTCTCTTTGCAGACAAAAAGGCTACTTTCACACTAGCATTTCTGCTGGATCCGGCAGGGCTCAGCAAAAACGCTTCCGTTACTGATAATACAACCAGATCCGTTCATAACGGATGCAGACGGTTGTATTATCTTTAACATAGCTAAGACGGAGCCATCATTAACTCCATTGAAAGTCAATGGGGGACGGATCAGTTTTCTATGGTGTCAGATTTTGACAGAGAAAACGGATCCGTCCCCATTGACTTGCATTGGGGGTCAAGCCGGATCCATCTTGCTCCCCATCCCAGGACGGAAAGCAAACCACAGCATGTTACGGTTTGCTCTCCGGTCTGGGAACGCAACTAAATGGAACGGAATGCATTTTGGAGCATTCCATTCTGTTCAGTCCTATTGACAATGAATGGGGACAAAACTGAAGCATTTTTTCCGGTATTGAGCCCCTACACCGGAAAACTTAAACGCTAGTGTGAAAGTACCCTTATAGAGCAGGCTTAATGTACAGTTTGATAAGAAAAGATTTAGCTCAACTTGTAATTTATACATTTAAATCTCTGCTCTTTCTGAGTTCAGTTGTACACAGTGGCAGTCTTATCAGTGATTGACAGCTATCTCTTTATACTTACGCATAAAAAGCCATCAATCACTAATAAGACGACCCAATGTAAAACTCTACTCAAAAAGAACAGATTTAGGCTGGGTTCACATTTTTGTCTTACGTTTAACATTTACAAAAAACATATACATTAAACGCATGCCTCAGACAGATGCAATACAGAAGCATCTGTCGTCAAAGATCCATTGTTTAAAAAAAAAACAAAAAAAAAAAAAACAGAAGAACACATTTTGACTCTTTGAAATTGAAATACTATCCTCTCGCAGTTAAGAAATTATTAATACTACTTCCTAGAGACACCTTTACACAGGACGACTGAGCATGCAATTATCGGAAATTAACTGTTCCCGATAATTGCCTGCTCGTCAGAGATGAAATGCATTTCGTGCAGCAATCATCTCCTGTGTATGTGGAGAAACGATCGCTTGTGCCAATAAAGAATCACTGTTTCTGGTCAGCAGATTGCTGTGTACACAGCACAAACTTATGCCCAGAAATGATTTAGGTGTCCACATTAACAATGCTTTCACCCGATGAATGTATGTTTGCATGTACATAGGGTGATCAGCAGGACCTTTACATAGAAACAAGCATATGTATGACATTCATTCCCAACCATCTTCTTATGTAACTGGACCTTAGCTGAGTATTCTATTATCAGTTTACTACTAATGTGAGGGGAAGATGTTATTTGTTAGGTAATTCTCATTATAGTAGTCAGTACTGTAGGAATTACAGTATAACAGCTCTTATGTTCTTTTGATAGGCCTAGATAAAGATGCCTACAAAAAAAGCTCTCCAATAATTAACTAATTAGGATAATGTGTGAGGCTTTAATTTAGGTCACTATATGCGGGATCTCCCTGGACACAGTGATGGTCTGGTACACAAAGAAAGTAGAGCCAGGGCAGAAAGTAGAAAACATGGGTCGATCCAAAAAAAATAAATAATAAAAACACATCTTCCAAGTTTTTATAAAAAACGAATATCCACATATAGACTGTTAATATGGGATTGATGGAAGTGTCCCTTTACTATTTTGTCTCTATAGCTTTTTTACATTCAAAACGTCCTTAACATGGAACTGCTGATAATGCAATAAGGACATATACCGTTCCTGAAAAGCTTCTGCACGTGCTACATAATGGCTTATTGCTTGATATACCTTTTATTGTGTATATGTAGTCTGCAACTGTTACCATATAAACAAAGTTATCTTAAAATGTTGTGAGACATGAGATTTATAAAGCTGGAAAGAGAAACAGCGAGACTTCTACTAACGGGAGGAGGAACAGATTACTGTGAAATGCTTTTCATCTAGACCAGGGGTAGGCAACCTCCGGCACTCCAGGTGTTGTGAAACTACAACTCCCAGCATGCATACTTGCTCTACTCTTCTCAGAACTCTCATAGAAATGAATGGAGCATGCTGGGAATTGTAGTTTCACAACAGCTGGAGTGCCGGAGGTTGCTGATCCCTGATCTAGACCAAATGGAACTGCATTGGTACCAGATTTATAACCATACAGGCCATAGACTCATCAGAAAGAAAGCACATAAAAAAATAATAAAAGGAGGCATTTATTAGACTGACATTTGCCAGAGGATGAGCAGAATTTATGAAGAGGCTTCACGATTAGGCACATCCTCTAGCAACGTGTGCCTACACTGAAATCTACGGCAGCTCGGAACTGCTATAGATTTTAATCTTCTGTTACACCCAAAAACTGGCGTAAGAGAAAATTAAATTTGCCAGGCCCACTCCCTTTTCAAGAAAGTGGAGATGGTGGCATAAAAACACCACTTGCTCCTAGATTTAGGTGCAATGGCTTTTAAAAAGTCGCAAACACGACATTTGTGACTTTTGCACCAGAAACTGGCATGGTGGGAATGATTATTTCTCCCCATAGTGTTGGTTTTCCTACCCATAGACATTTCTGGAATATCCAAAGATGGGACACATAACCTATTAATACAATTATGGCATTAGAGATTCAAAGTGTTGTCTTATGCCATAGAATCATCCCACCATAGATTGATTATTCCTAGTTGTCTGCGGCGCATAGGGAGGGACAGGGACCATATTAAAACAAAAGTTGGTTTTCATTTAATCAATATGTGTGAAATGAGAACAGCTCGGTACATGAAAAACAACAAAAAAACTAAAACCTATATACAGAAAACACATTCTAAACACGCAGTTATCGATGAAGATGGCTGTCACTTGAGATGCTCCAAGTTTTGCGTATTGTACGAAGCATGGGATACAGTTGGGAATTTCAGCATATACTGCTCTACACAAAGAAGCATAGGAATACAGGACATCCTCTTGTGAGCTTGGTAAATGCTCTTATGATGCAAATTCATGGCGTGTGACAATTCCAGGGGATGGGAATATTTATTTGACTAACATTCAGTTTGGGACTTCATGTCCACCAAAAGCAAGCAAAAAAAAAAACCAAGAACAAAGATGTAGTGCTCTAAGCAACACCAGCCAATTCCAAACAGGAACTTTAACTGTCCCATCTGCTCTTTTTGCGTTTGGGTGGATCTGGTACAGCAAATGTTTCACCTTTCCCATTATCTCGGGATTCCTCCTTACGACTGTCGCCATCTCGTGAGCTCTCTTTTCGGCTTTCTCCTCCATCTCGGCTTTCTCTTCGACTGTCTCCAGAGCTGTCTCTCCGGCTGTCTTCCCGGTCTCGTGAGCTCTCTCTTTTTCCTTCACTGTCCCGGGAACTCTCCCTCCGCCCATCACTATTTCTCCTCCCTTCACCACCATTACGGCTCTCACTGTGTCGGCTACTGCCGGAATGGCGATGCCCATCTCTGTCACTATGGCGATGTCCATCTCCATGCCGATGGCTATCCCCATGCCTCCCTCTTCCTTCACTGTATTTATCCCGGCCACCACTGCTTTCTTTGCTGCTGCTACTACTGCTACTACTACTAGACCCCTCTTTACTACTATATGGGCTGGCTGCGGGTAAGCTAGGAATAACCATGGGTGGATAAGCTGTTGGAACACTGCTAAGTGTTCCACTGCTGGTAAAGCCAAGCATTCCTCTGGAGGTGGGTGGAGATAGTTCTGATGGCGATGACTGAGTCTGTGGTGCAGAATTGGGAACTGAACTTAAGCTGCCCGCACTCGTCCAAGCTCCGGAGTTGATGGTTGACGTTCCCGTTTTCTGTGTGCTCAAGCTAGCAGCAACAAAATGATTTTTGTACTGTGACTGCAAAGGCAACAAAAGATCAGTTAATACACTAAAGATATCAACAGCTTGCAACTCACATTCTTCCCACTCCACACCTGAAATGCAGCCTTCATGGCAGATAGTCGATCTCCCATTGCTCCTCCTGTAGGTTTGAAGGCCTCATAATTGCTCATCACACTGCCGCTAATAGCACGTTCCTGAAATAAAGCCACACAGTTTACTAGCTGGACAAATGCATATTGTAAAGATAACAGAGCTGACCTGGCTAAACCTTATATGCCTTTATGCTTTAGTGTGCAAGACTACTTTCTTTTATATTTTTTAGGCTACTTTCACACTTGCGTTCGGAGCGGATCCGTCTGGTGTCTGTACAGACGGATCCGCTCCTATAATGCAAACGCTTGCATCCGTTCAGAACGGATCCGTTTGCATAACTTTTTTTCAGATCTGATTTTTCACTTCATGAAAACTCAGATCCGACAGTATATTCTAACACAGAGGCGTTCCCATGGTGATGGGGATGCTTCAAGTTAGAATATACTAAAAGAAATGTGTACATGACTGCCCCCTGCTGCCTGGCAGCAGGGGTCAGACCACCCCCCCCCCCTAATTAAAATGACCAACCTACCATCATTGGTGGCAGCGGAGAGTTCCGATCGGAGTCCCAGTTTAATCGCTGGGACTCCGATCGGTAACCATAGCAACCAGGACGCTACTGCAGTCCTGGCTGCCATGGTTACTTAGCAATTTTAGAAGCATTATACTTACCTGCGATGTCTGTGACCGGCCGGGTGCTCCTCCTACTGGTAAGTGAAAGGTCTGTGCTGTAAGCAATGCGCCACACAGACCTTTCACTTACCAGTAGGAGGAGTGCCGGGCCGGTCACAGACATCGCAGGTAAGTATAATGCTTCTAAAATTGCTACGCAACCATGGCAGCCAGGAATGCAGTAGCGCCCTGGTTGCCATGGTTACCGATCGGAGTCCCAGCAATTAAACTGGGACTCCGATCGGAACTCTCCGCTGCCACCAATGATGGGGGGGGGGTGTCGCACTGGCCACCAATGAGTTAAAAACAAGGGGGGGGGGGGCCTGCCCCCTAATGCCAGGCAGCAGTCATGTACACAGTTCTTTTAGTATATTCTAACTTGAAGCATCCCCATCACCATGGGAACGTTTCTGTGTTAGAATATACTGTCGGATCTGAGTTTCATGATCTAACTCAAATCCGATGGTATATTCTAACATAGAGGCGTTCCCATGGTGATGGGGACACTTCAAGTTAGAATATACCATCGGATTGGAGAAAACTCCGATCTGATGGTATATTAATAGGGACTCCTGACTTTACATTGAAAGTCAATGGGGGACGGATCCGTTTGCAATTGCACCATATTGTGTCAACGTCAAACGGATCCTTCCCCATTGACTTGCATTGTAAGTCTGGATGGATCCGTTTGGCTCCGCACGGCCAGACGGACACGAAAACGCTGCAAGCTGCGTTCGGGTGTCCACCTGCTGAGCGGAACGGAGGCCAAACGGTGCTAAACTGATGCATTCTGAGCGGATCCGCATCTACTCAGAATGCATTGGGGCAGTACGGATCCGTTCAGGGCCGCTTGTGAGAGCCTTCAAACGGAACTCACAAGCGGACCCCGAACACAAGTGTGAAAGTAGCCTAAATCAGATAGTTTTTATTAACAATATTCCACAGAATAAAGAATGCTTGTACAATTTCTTGGTAATAAAGCGGTTACAAATATAATCAGAGTCCGTCTGTTCATTAAGCGCATGAAAAGGATATAATATACTCGATACAATAATAAAGGTCAACAGTGACCGCCATTACAGTGTGTTATGGTCAATTGTACAAGGCATATACATAGGGCCAGATATATCATTAGGCTAAGTCACTTTTATGGAGTCAAAAAGTCGCAAAAAAATGCGCAAATCAAAATTTTGCGACTTTTTTGCGACTTTTTGAAGGCAAGCGCTAAGCACTCCAGTTTTGAGAAAATGGGCGTTTTGCCTTATGCAAATGATTGGCAAGACAAATTTACTATTGCGACTTTTTTAAAAAGTCGCAAAAAAGTCGCAAAAAAGTCCCAATTTCACTCCAGCGAGGACCATGCTTATCTTATGAGACTTTTTAATAGAACATGCGACTTTTTCATAAAAACGTGCGACTTTTTCATCAAGATGTGCGACTTTTGTAAAGCTGCTTACTGACGGATAAACTGCTACCGTCAAACCACATTTATTACAGTCTTAAAGGGCCGATCATAAATCTGACTTGGCTAAAACTGACTTTAGCCATATGTTAAAGTGGAGTGAGCTGTCAGAGGAATGATAAATCTGGCCCATAGACTTTTTAACTTTTAAATAATGAACAAAAAATTTCCCAACCAACCAAACTTCTGGGGTCCTATACACACGGTGCAGTAAAAACAACTGAGACATACGGTGTCCCTCACACACCGACAGTTGTGGAGTTAGCGCTAAAATAGACTTCCATTGCTCCTCCAAAATCGGCCCCACCTCTGCCTCCCATTTATGCTTGACTGCTAGGACCTCTTGTTTCAGTGATTTTACATACAAATTCCTATAAATGGATGATATCAAACCACATGAGGAATTGTTTGTAAGGATCTGTTGAAACAGCGGTACCGTAGTACATTTCAATGACGTCGATTGTGCCCGCTTCTGGAAAGCATGGCGTAATTGCACAAATTGATAAAAGGCAGATTGCGGGAGACCAAATTCATTTCTCAACTGTTAAAAGGACTTAAAGATAACCGAACTCTGTAACGGATACAAAAATCTCACTCCCTTGCGCTCCCATGGTATAAACCCTTCTAAATGGAACACTTCGGGCAGATGTGGATTCCTCCAGATAGGGGAGACCTGCGTAAACCCTTGAACTGCAAGCAATGTCCTGCATTTTTGCCAGATCTTGTGTATCATTGCAAGGGTTGGATGACCTGACATCTTATCCGCCAACCCCCCATGTTCCAATAGAGTCACTGGGGAGTCCTGGCCTATGATATGGGCCACCAATCTAGCTGAGGCACTATCCCCAGGGTTTCTCCCCCATCCTCTTAGCTGCTGCAATTGAGCTGAAAAATAATATAACCAGGCATTTGGGATTGCAAGTCCCCCCGCCTCCTTCCCTCTTTGTAGTGTGTCAAGACGGATCCGAGCTTTTTTGTGACGCCATATATGGGTCCCTAAACAATCTATCTATTTTGACAAATATCCTATGAGGTATCCAAATCGGGGAATTATGCAGGACATACATAAGCTTGGGCATAACAATCATTTTAAGGAGGTTGCTCCTCCCAATTTCCGACATCGGTAGTTTGCACCAGGCTTTAACCTTCTCAGACAATGTATTCAATAACGATTCTATGTTAAGTTTAATATAGCTATTAGGGATCGACCGATATTGATTTTTTAGGGCCGATACCGATAATTTGTCAACTTTCAGGCCGATAGCCGATAATTTATACCGGTATTCTGGGTATTTTTATTTTTGAGGAAAAAAAAAAAATTTCCTACACAAATCTGCTGAAAATTAATGTTTATTGTTAACGTGTATTATTTTATTTTTTTGGTAAATCTTTTTCATTTAATTTATACTTAATATTTTTGTGTTTTTTTTTTTTTTTTTTTACTAACTTTTAGCCCCCTTAGGGACTAGAACCCTTGTCCCATTCACCCTGATAGATCTCTATCAGAGTGAATAGGATCTCGCACTCTCCCTGCTGCCCTGTGCACACAGCAGCATGGAGCTGACTATGGCAGCCAGGGCTTCAATAGCGTCCTGGCTGCCATGGTAACCGATCGGAGCCCCAGGCTTACACTGCTGGGGCTCCGATCGGAGGAGCAGGGGAGAGGGGATCCTGTGGCCACTGCCACCAATGATTAGAACTGGGGGGGGGGGGGGGGGGCGCGCACTGCGCCACCAATGTTTTTACTATTGGGGTGGGGGGCGCACTGCGCCACCAATGACTAATACTAGGGGGCTTGAGGGGGGGGGGGGCGCACTGCGCCACCAATGTTTTTACTATTGGGGTGGGGGGCGCACTGCTTGAGGGGGGGGGGGGGGGCGCACTGCGCCACCAATGAAGATACCTCTCTCTTTCACATACAGGAGGCGGGAGCTGGCTGCAGAATCACTTAGCCGGCTCCCGACCTCTATGAGCGGTAACTGCGATCCGCGGCACCTAAGAGGTTAACTACCGCGGACCGCAGCTGCCGTTCATAGAGGTCGGGAGCCGGCTATGTGATTCTGCAGCCAGCTCCCGCCTCCTGTATTTGAATTAATGAAAGACTCATCTTCATTGGTGGCGCAGCGGCCACAGCCCCTCCCCTCCTCTTGTCTTCCGTCCTGTCATTGGAGGCAGCAGCATCACAGGGGGAGGAGACACTGCTTCCTTCTCCCCTGTGCTGCGGAGGGAACACAGAACGCGCTGAGAGCAGCGCGTTCTGTGTTCCCAATACGTTATCGGTATATCGGCAAAATAGATGCCGATACCGATAACGTTCAAAATCCTCAATATCGGCCGATAATATCGGCCAAACCGATAATCGGTCGATCCCTAATAGCTATTCGGGTGTGCAGTAACTAGGATCCCCAGATATTTGATTTGGTGCGCAACCTCTAGCGGGCAAGACTGGGGAAGGAGGGTTCTGGCAGGGTTATCCAAGGGTAGAAGAATAGACTTATCCCAATTAATTCGTAATCCAGATCTATCCCCAAACTCCTGTAATAGGGACATAATAGGACCTAAGGATCTTTCCACATTACCCACATAGATTAACACATCGTCCGCATACAGGGACACCCTCTCTTCCCGGGACCCACAAAGGAAATCCTACTATCCTGTCAGTTGTGCGCAACATACAAGCAAGCGGCTCAATTGCAATGGCAAAAAGAAGAGGGGACAGCGGGCACCCCTGACGAGTTCCCCTACCCATTTCAAATGCCTCTGATATACCCCCATGGGCCCAGATCCTGGCCATGGGGGCCATTGTACAGCAACTAAACCCAGGAGATAAAGGTCTTCCCAAATCCCATGACTCGTAGCACCTCCCAAAGATAGCTCCATTCAACACTATCAAAGGCCTTAGCCGCATCCAAAGAGAGGACAGCCCGTCCTCCTACTGAGTCAACCTTCCTCTGAGTATTAAGGAAAAGTCTCCTTAGATTAACCGAGGTAGACTTATCTGGCATGAATCCTACCTGGTCGCTATGAATAATAGTTGTAATGACCGATAGTAACCGATTCGCTAAAACCTTTGCTAAAATCTTAATATCAGAGGTCAACAGAGAAATCGGTCTGTACGAGTCAGGGAATTTGGGATCCTTACCGGGCTTGGGCAAGACCACTACCATAACCTCCCTCAGAGGCAGGAAGGCTCCCTGTTAACAGGGAATCATTAAAAACAGACAGGAGGTGAGGCAACAGGACACCGCTATATTTAAAAAAAAAACCTCTGGCAGCCTATCTATCCCAGGGGCTTTTCCATTTGGGAACGATTGTATCGCCACCTCCATCTCAGCAAGAGTCAAAGGGCCATCTAAATATGTCACACTCTCCGCCGACAGTTGCAGAATCGCAATTCCTTCTAGATATGTGGCTATGTTTGTAGAGTCCACCTCTAATTTTGTCCTATAAAGGGATTCATAATAGGCATGAAATACTGCCAAAATATCTTTGTCTGTCGTGGCAATAGAACCATCAGCCCTCTGAATAGACAAAACTCTAGATGGACCATCCTGGGCCCTAATAACCCTTGCCAGTAGCTTCCCGGAACTTTCTCCCGCCTCAAAATACTTTTGTTTAAGAAAAAGGAGACTTTTGTATTACTTACCAGTAAGGTCTCTTTCTCGCTCTTCCTTGGGGGACACAGGAAACCATGGGTATAGCTCTGCTCCCTAGGAGGCGTGACACTAAGTGAAAGCTGTAAGCCCCTCCTCCATCAGCTATACCCTTCAGCCTGGAGAGAGAGACTACCAGTTGCGTGTCCAAGTAGTGAAAGATAACCACCAACCGGAAAAAAGAACTGTCAAGCCCCAACGGGGGCAACCAAGCCGGAACCACAACTGTAAACCCAAATGAAGGGTGGGTGCTGTGTCCCCCAAGGAAGAGCGAGAAAGAGACCTTACTGGTAAGTAATACAAAAGTCTCCTTTTCTCGCCCATATTCCTTGGGGGACACAGGAAACCATGGGACGTTCCAGAGCAGTCCCAGAAGGGAGGGACCAGAACAACTAGACCAACACCAGAGGCATCAATCAACTGCCGCCTGCAACACCAGACGGCCTAAAGCAGCGTCAGCCGACGCACGAGTATGCACCCTGTAGAACTTGGTGAAAGTGTGCAAGGAGGACCACATGGCCGCCTTGCAAATCTGCTCCGTAGAAGCCCGATTCCTCTGAGCCCAGGAAGCTCCGACCGCTCTAGTGGAGTGAGCGGTAACACCAAGGGGCGGAACCTTGCCCTTGGCGAGATAAGCCTCAGTAACAGCCATCTTGACCAAACGGGCGATAGTAACTTTGGACGCCGCCATCCCTCTGTGCGACCCCTCCGGAACCACAAAGAGCGAGTCAGTACGCCTGAAAGAGCTGGTCACCTCCAGGTAAACCTTGAGCGCCCTGACAACGTCCAGGCGATGAAGCTCCCTCTCCCGGGGGTGGGAAGGGGAAGGACACAAAGAGGGGAGAACGATGTCCTGGTTCAGATGAAAGGCGGAGACCACCTTAGGAAGGAAGGAAGGGACCGGACGAAGGACCACCTTGTCCTGGTGGAACACTAGGAAAGGTTCCAGACAGGAGAGTGCAGCCAATTCGGACACCCTCCGAAGAGAGGTGACGGCCACAAGGAAAATAACCTTGCAGGACAGAAGTCGCAAGGAAACCGTCCGCAGAGGCTCGAAAGGAGAAGCCTGGAGCGCTGAGAGAACCAGGTTCAGGTCCCAGGGCGGTACCGGAGGGCGGTACGGGGGAACCGCGTGAGCCACGCCCTGAAGGAAGGTCTTGACAGGACCAAGGGGGGCCAGTGGGCGCTGAAACAAAATGGACAGCGCAGACACCTGACCCTTCAAAGAACTAAGACCCAGACCTTGGGCAAGTCCGCTCTGCAGGAAGGACAAAACAGTGGGGAGAAAAAAGCGGAGCGGAGGAATCCCCAGATCGGCACAGAACCCCAAATAGGTCCTCCAGGTCCTATAATAGATCCTAGAAGAGGACGGCTTGCGGGCACGGATCATGGTGCGGACGACGTCCGCAGAAAAACCCCTACGTGTCAAGACGGTGGTCTCAACAACCACGCCGTCAAACGTAGGGACCTTAAACGCGGGTGGAAGATCGGTCCCTGAGAGAGAAGATCTTCCCTGGCGGTCAGCGGCCAGGGCGCGTCTGCCAGGAGCAGCATGAGGTCGGCATACCAAGACCGGCGGGGCCAGTCCGGAGCGACCAGAATCACCGAGACGCCCTCCGCCGCGATCTTCCGAAGGACTTTGGGCAGGAGTGGGATGGGAGGGAATATGTACTGACGCGCGAAGCCTCGCCAAGGACGAACGAGGGCGTCGGCTCCGCAAGCTCCCGGATCCCTGGCCCTGGACAGATAGGCGGGGACCTTGTGATTGAACTTGGAGGCCATGAGGTCCACGTCCGGCATGCCCCAACGAAGGCAAATGGCCTCGAATACCTCCGGGTGAAGAGACCACTCGCCGGGGTCGACAGTGGTGCGACTGAGGAAGTCCGCCGCCCAATTGTCCACCCCTGGAATAAAAATTGCCGATAGAGCCGGGACGTGGGCTTCCGCCCAACGGAGAATGCTGGTGACCTCCCGCATCGCTGCAGCGCTGCGAGTGCCCCCCTGGTGGTTTATGTATGCCACGGCCGTGGCGTTGTCCGATTGCACACGAACTGGATGACCCTTCAGCAGATGAGTCCAGTGTCGCAGAGACAGAAGGGCCGCTCTCAGCTCCAGGACATTGATCGAGAGTTTGGACTCCGATGGAGACCAAATGCCCTGGACGGATCGGGGAGGAAACACGCCTCCCCAGCCCAAGAGACTGGCATCGGTTGTAACCACCAACCAGTTGAGCGGCAGAAAGGACCTGCCCAGAAGAGGGGACTGTAACCACCAGCGGAGAGATGACCGCACCGGAGGCGATAGATGGAAGGGATGATCCAGAGACTGCGGCGATTTGTCCCAGGAGGAGAGGATCGCCCGTTGGAGAGGGCGGGAGTGAAACTGCGCAAATGGGATCGCCTCGAAGCAGGCAACCATCTGCCCCAAGACCCGCATGCAGAAGCGGAAGGACGGTCGACGGTGGAGAAGGAGACCCCGAATCGCCCGGCGGAGGGTCAATCGTTTTTCCGAGGGAAGACGTACCTCCGCCGCTCCTGTGTCTAAAAGCATTCCCAGGAAGACCAGTTGTCTGGAGGGGGGAAGGGAGGACTTGGGGAAGTTGATGACCCAACCGAACCTCGCCAGAGTCTCTAGAGTGAGATCCACGCTGGCAACCGCTTGAGAAAGGGACGGAGCCTTGATGAGGATATCGTCCAAGTACGGTAGCAGAAAAACACCCCTGGAACGGAGTAAGGCCAAAACCGGGGCCAGGACCTTGGTGAACACCCGGGGGGCTGTTGCCAGCCCAAAGGGAAGGGCGACAAATTGGAAGTGGAGGTCCCCCACGGCGAATCGGAGGAAGCGATGGTGACACCGGGCTACCGGAACATGGAGGTAGGCATCCTGTATATCGATGGAAGACATGAAGTCTCCCCGCTCCAGGGAAGCCACCGCGGAACGGAGGGACTCCATCCGAAACCGTCGAAGGAGGAGAAAACGGTTGAGCTTTTTGAGGTCCAAAATGGGCCGCACCGAACCTCCCTTCTTGGGAACTACAAAGAGGTTCGAATAGAACCCTTGGAACCTTTCCTCTAGAGGAACGGGGGTAATCACCCCTCTGTCCAGTAAGGCTTGAACAGCCGCGGAGAACGCAGCCGCGCTTTTCGGGTCCCGCGGCGGGCGGGAGCGAAAGAACCGATCTGGAGGGAAGGACGCGAATTCGATTTTGTATCCGGAGGACACAATTTCGAGAGCCCAGGCGTCGGAGACGTGAGCCATCCAGACGTCCCTGAAAAGGAGGAGCCGGCCCCCCACCCGGGTGGGTGGGGGCGCGCCTTCAGGCAGAGGACTGTTTTGCTGCGGGTGTGCGGGCAGCCTGCGGCCTGCGCCAGGAGGGCTGCGCCCGAAAAAACGGCTTCCTACGCTTATCCTGGGGAGGGACTGAAGCGGCAGCTGTGGGGGGAGCCCCAGAGGTCCTGCGGGAGGACCGAAAACGAGATGCACTAGGTCGTCCGCGGGGGGCGCCCCTGGCTTGGGGTTGAGGAAGATGGGTGCTTTTACCACCCGTGGCCTCCGAAATAAGCTCGTCTAGGCGGACCCCGAAAAGGCGGGAACCCGCAAACGGTAGCCCCGCCAAGGAACGTTTGGAGGCAGCGTCCGCCTTCCAAACCTTCAGCCAGAGTTCCCTCCTGACAGAAACTGCCAGGGCGGAGGAGCGTGCTATAAGGGCTCCCGCATCAAGGGAGGCCTCACAAACAAAATTCCCGGCCCGAATAATAAGCTGGGCCAAGGAACGTAGGTCCTGGATGGGGACGTCCGAGTCCAACTCCTGCTCCTGCTCCAGCTGCGCACCCCAAGCAGAAATTGCTTTACCTGCCCAAGCAGAGGCAAAAACCGGTCTGAGGGCAGAACCGGAGGCAGCAAAAATGCCCTTGGAAAGGGTCTCCATGCGACGGTCCTCCGCTGACTGAAGAGAGGACCCGTCGGGAACAGGGATGGCCGTGTTCTTTGACAAACGGGCCACAGGGGGGTCCACCTTGGGTGGGGACGACCAGGTGGCCACGACATCGGCTGGAAAAGGATAGCAAATGTCCAGCTTCTTGGGGTTGACAAAACGGGCGTCCGGGCGAGCCCAAGCCTTAGACACCACGGAGGAGAAATCAGAGTGGATTGGAAAAACTTTTGAGGCCTGCCTGGGTCTGATAAAGGAGACGCTAGCTGCGTCAGAGCTAGGGGGGTCATCTTGCACCTTAAAGGTGTCACGAATATCAGAGATGAGTTGACCCATCGCTGAGGCTAGCTTGGACGGCAGGGCCGAGTCCATTTCCAAATCTGAAACCGCCAATTCACCTTCAGAGAGCGAATCCTTTGGAGAGGAGAGGCCCGTCTGAGTGCGCACGCGTGGCGGGGAGAGGGAGGCATCCGAGGAGGAGGCTCGCTCTACTCTAAAACGCTTCTGAGAGTGCCTAGCTCGGGAAGGGTCACTAAGAGAGGGTGAACCCGCCGCAGCGGCAGAAGCGATGGACCCGGAGGGCGCGACAGTAAGAGTGGCGTCCTGCGGGGTAGGCGGCCTGTCTATTAGGCGGCCCACGACATGAGTGAGGCTTTCCACGGCCTGGGACAGGGATCTAGCCCAGTCAGGCGGGTCAGAGGAAGCAGGGAGCGACACAGCGGGCGACTGAGGCTGCGGTGGAGCTCGGCATGCAGGACAGTGCGGATCAGACTGCCCCCGGGGAAAGGCTTCCCTACAAGCGGTACAGGCATGGTACCAAGGCTTGGCAGCTGCAGAAGGGTCTGACATGGTGGAAAAAAAGTTGCACTTAAAGTGGGAGACCCCAGGTGAAAAACGGGGATCACACCCAAGCAACAGTACTGGTGGCACGGAGGGGGTTAACAGTCCTACCAGACCCAGATGATGCAAGCGGCAGACAGCAAGGGCAGCAGACTGAAGGGAGGCTGTGGAGGAGAGGCGGCAGGCACGGAGATGAATAGCTTCAGGATCGGACAGCAGAGAGGGTTCCACGCAGCACCTGAGATGTGGAGCCCGACGAACCAGGAAGTAGCGGAGCGCATGTAGGAAGCTCCGCCCCCCCCCCCCCCTTGCCGCGCTGAAGGAGAAGCAGAGCCGCGCGCGCGCGGCAAAATGATTTAACCCCCTAGGTAGATGAAGTGCCGGCCAAAATGAAAAGGTGCCGTTCGCGCCAAGTAAGCGGCCCCCGCCGCGCCTGAATGTGACGACTCCTGCATACAGCCGTCCCCCTGACTGCCCTGCCGTTAAAGAGGTAATCACCCCCCTAAGAACCACCTTGTCCTGGGTCTGCAACACCAGAACGAAGTCCCCCCCAAATGATGGCCGGTAAAGTTGCCGGCCCCGATATGCCCATGGGGGAGGGGGGGGGGTTGATGGACACCACGGAGAGATGTAGCAGCGGTGGGAGGGAGGGAAGGGGAGGCTGGAGCAGCCACTCTCACCATACGCTGTCTTCGCCCTCAATCCATCCAGCAGGGTCGCCCCTTCAGCTGCCCGAGGCTGCCCTGGTCCATCTTGTCTTCTGTGGGGGAGGCGGCAGTGCGGTATTACCGGCACTGGCGCGACTCAACCCTGGGAGAAAACAGAGGGGTCTAGTGCGCCTCTGTTGTCCCTGTAAGTAGAGAAAAACCGAATTAAAAACAACAAATAACGCAAAAAATAAAAAATTATAGGAAAACAACCCTGCCTAAGCAGGGAGTGTCTTGCCTCCTTGGACACTAAGCAAAAACTGGTAGTCTCTCTCTCCAGGCTGAAGGGTATAGCTGATGGAGGAGGGGCTTACAGCTTTCACTTAGTGTCACGCCTCCTAGGGAGCAGAGCTATACCCATGGTTTCCTGTGTCCCCCAAGGAATATGGGCGAGAAAAACCTGCGGTGATCCGCCGCTCGCAGAAAATGTTGCCTCAACCCCTCCTGTGCTGCCATCAGGGATTCCTCATTAGTCCTATTAGGGTGACACACATACCTCTCCTCCGCCTCCACTACCAGAGCCTGCAACTTTTTCCGAGTGTCCCTAGTTTTAGATTTATGTCGACTAATCTTTTGGATGTACAAACCCCTAACAAATGCTTTGCATGTATCCCATACTACCCCCAAGGGCGCCAAACCCACGTTCTGGGTAAAAAATTCTCTCATTTCCTCCCCAATTCCACCCTCCCCATCTACTAGCTGTAACTAGAAAGGATTAAGCTTCCAAGCACCAACCCCAGGGGGGAGTCTGAAGCCCAGTTGCAGTTCTACATAAATCGGGGAGTGGTCGGAAAGACTTCTAGGTAAGTATTTAATGTCAGTCACCAGCGACAGTACCTCAGGAGTGCCTATGGCCAAGTCAATTCTAGATAATGAATGATGAGAGCTAGAATAATAGGAGAACTGCCGGGTGGTAGGATTTCTCACCCGCCACATATCATGTAGATCCAGCTCCCGCAGCACTTTGGCGAAATTAGAGTATCTACCCACATCTGACATCCCACCCCTATCCATCAGCCACAGAGGGACAGGTGTTAAAGTCTCCTATTAATAGTATTGGACAGTGCGGTAATTCCTCAACATATCTCATAATTTCTTTTATCACCTCACTATTAGGCTACATGCACACGACCGTATGTGTTTTGCGGTCCGCAAAAAAAAACTAATGACGTTCAGTATGGCATCAGTTTTTTTTGCGGATCCATTGTAATAATGCCTATCCTTGTCCGCAAACTAGAAAAAAAAAAATAGGACATGCACTATTTTTTTTGCGGAGCAACGGAACGGAGATACGGAGAGCACACTGTGTGCGGTCCGTGTTTTTTGCGGACCCATTGAAATGAATGGGTCCGCATCCTATCCGCAAAAAAAAAAAACGGATCGGACACGGAAACAAAATACGGTTGTGTGCATGAGGCCTTATACGGCGGTGGAATGTACACCGCAACCAAAAGACCAATGGTAACAAGTACAATGGAGACATACAAATCGCCCACTAACGTCTGTACAGGACGAATGACATATAAACGGTAGTGACCTATGCACCAGAACACTCACCCCCCTGGAAGGAGAAGAAAGCAGAGTGATATGCATGACCAACCCACGGTTTGTGTATGACCGATATAGTGGTCTGAGACAAATGAGTCTCTGACAGACAGAAGATAGCGGGATGAAAGTGCTGCAGCGCAGAAAACACTGCCGTACGTTTTGTCGGGTCTCCCAAACCCCTAACATTCCAGCCTACAATTTTTATGTATTGTGTCATTGGGACATACAGTACATGTTAGAGCAAAACATAATTCCCCAGTAACATATGGTACCTGCATATTCCCCACACCCTGCATAGGATTCCCCAACACATTCCACTGCCCGATTACCCCTTCCCCAACCCTCAAAAGTATCCCAACAGCATAATAATTTCCCGTTAGGATAAAATCCCTTCACGGAAAAAAGCTGAAAATAGGGCGAAAAAACGTCCCTACAGTCAGCCATATATATGGCCGAATGGATGCCAAAAAAAACTTTAAAAAAAACCTGTGTAACCGAGTACACACATGTATCGGGTCGTATGCGCTGACCCACCTATATACAAGTATATCTGCAGCGCAGCACATAGTGGTAAATTACAGTAACATAATTTAACAACCCCAGGTGACCCCTACATTAATATACTGAGGAGACCCAAGCGAGCAAACTGACAAAGCATATTTAACCTAAAACATATGTTCATAGACATATTAATCAAAAGGGAGATGCATCAAATATACAGAAAGTTCGTATAAGTAAAGAAACGACATCGCAAGCATATCCCAGGGCATTATCAATATAGCTCACGTGTCCCAGAATTTCCGTAAGCGAGACTCTGTCCTTCGGCTTCCAATTCTTGAGCGAGGATTCATTGGCGTCGATCCACTGTGCCGCTTCTAGAGGAGTATCAAAGAAACAGACTTCCCCATGCGCCACCACACGAAGCTTGGCTGGGTATAACATTGAGTACGGACTTGTAAATTCTGGAGGAGTCGCTTGACTTCCAGGAACTTGGCTCTCTTCCGCTGGACCTCAGCAGAGAAATCCGGATATATCGCCACTTTACTGCCATTAATTAATAGCTCAGGGTGATCCCTCGCTTTCTTAAGAATCGCATCTCTGTCCCTGAAGTGAAGTAGCTTCATTAACACTGGATGAGGTAGGGCCCCTGGTGGTGGCGCACGGAACGGCACTCTGTGCGCCCTTTCAATAGAAAATACCTTGGAGAGCAAGTCCTTTCCAAATTTTAGGGCAAGCCAGTCCTCAAAAAACACCACCGGATCTGCACCCTCCGCTTTTTCAGGGACCCCCACTAGACGGAGGTTGTTCCTTCTTGATCGATTCTCCAAGTCGTCCGTTTTGGACATCAGCAGGGTCACGTTGTGAATAATCCTGTCCAGATCTCTTTTGACAGGAGGCAGTTGATCCTCTAAGGCACCCACTCTGACTTCCACCTCCGCCATTCTATCAGTAACTTTCCGCAAGTCCTGACGGAGAAGGGACACATTTTCCTGCAGGCTGCCCATATTAGTAGTGAGGAGAGCAAGCGAGCTGCTGCATTGCTGTACAGCATTAAAGATATCTTTTGGTGTAGGCTCAGCAGAGCCAATATCAGGCTGACCATGCTGGATACATAATGTGGTTACAGGGCCTGGGGCTGAACTTGGGGGTGCAGAGGCCGCAACTGAAGCCATTTCTCCTGACTGTGCCCCTCCATGAACAGGCCCCTCTGCATGTGCTGATTGTGATATGGAGTTCTCCCCAGGAATAACATTGGGTGCCGCAGGCCCATCTGAGGAAGGCACTGTAGATGTAGTTCGGGCATATTTAGCCAGGCGGGCCGCAAGCTCGGCGGCCAGCACCTCCGGTGCGGCGCCATCTTGTTTCGCCGGCGTGGAAGGCCCGGCTTCCTTCAGCTCCCACTCCTTCTTCCCCGAGAGGGTCATATTGGTATGTGCCGGCTCCAGGCACTCCCTGGCGTCACCCAGAGTTTTCCGGTGCTGCAGAGCTAGCTGCAGAAGAAGGATGCCTCAGGATAATTGCTGGCGGGTCAGGAGCTCCCCGCTATCGCGTCTGCTCATATATCGGACCAGGCCACGCCCTCAATGCAAGACCATTTTCACACTCACATTTGGTGCGGATCCGTCATGGATCTGCACAGACAGATCCGTTCAGATAATACAACCGTCTGCATCCGTTCAGAACGGATCCGTTTGTATTATGTTTAACATAACCAAGACGGGTCCGTCTTGAACACCATTGAAAGTCAAAAGGAGGACGGATCAGTTTTCTATTGTGCCAGATTGTGTCATAGAAAACGGATCCGTCCCCATTGACTTACATTGTGTCAGGACGGATCCGTTTGGCTCAGTTTCGTCAGACGGACACCAAAGGCTGCAAGCAGTGTTTTGGTGTCCGCCTCCAAAGCAGGATGGAGACGGAACGGAGGCAAACTGATGCATTCTGAGCGGATCCTTATCCATTCAGAATGCATTAGGGATCTCACAAACGGAAAGCCAAAACGCCAGTGTGAAAGTAGCCTAAATCATACATTGCCAGAAATGGGCGAATGAGGCAAGGTACAGTATTAAAGGGGTTCTCCGCGCTTTCAAAAAAAATAAAAAAATCTATCCTTTCTTCAAACCTGTAGAAGAAAAATTGTTTAGCTGGTACTTACCTGTCCCTTGCTTAGCTGATGCCACCGTCTCCGCTGCACCAACACAGGCTCTTCCGCTCAGGTCCCAAACAGATGCGTGCTCTTCTCTGCCTGTTCAGCTGCATTTACAGCAGCTGAATAGGAAAAGAAGCATATACAACCAGTCAAAACCTGGGCGGAAAAGACAGCCGCTTGTGAGAGTGCAGCGGAGATGGTGGCAACGGCAGAGCCACTAACTAAACAAACAATCTTCTTTACACAGGTCTGAAGAAAAGATATATATTGCAAATATATTAAAGCACACGGTCATATTCCATATGATGTTTGAGCTGAATGGCTTTTTCAGCTCCCTCAAACCTTTCCTCAACAGCTGGATGTTTTAGGCTGCTACTACAAACCCAGCAATAGCCATGGCTGTGACTTGAGACTATAGTCTTTCTGAGCATGAAGACATCTTCAAGACCTATGGCTGTTAAATATAGTGATGTGTGTATATATAGGATGCCCACACTTACAGAGGTTTCTGCTCCAAGCCCAGGACGTTCTCGGTAGCCAAGTCCACCACCACCTACATTCAGCTTCTTGCCTTTCCCAGCCTTGAATCGAGACTTCCTAAACCAGGAATTCTATGGAGTACAGAAAAAGCAAAGCGTCTTAATCCAATGTGGATACTAAACATGTACAGGGTAGGAGATTATGTTTATATTTGCAGATATTAGGGTGGATTCCCACATTGGTTTTTAGTGGCATTTTTCAGCATGTGTGTTTTTTTGGGGGATTTTCAGGGGCATTTTTTTTACACATATTTTTGCTAAAAATATGAAATGCAGGACGTAAAAGTTTTTTTCCAATTTGGTGGTGTTTTTTTTTGTTTTGTTTATTCTGCATGCTGACGCAATGGCGCCACCCACTTATTTTTTATTAGAAAAATAAAATAAAAATTCCATTAACAAATGAACGTGGTATGGGAAAAAAAAAAGTTTGTGTCTGAAGGAAGCCTTACCTGCATTGCCAGATCAAGCAGCTCCTTTGATACGTATTGATTGGCTCCTTCCAAATTCCTCACTAGGTCCCCAGCAAAATTGCTGTCTTTGGGTGTTAAAAGCGTATAGGCCACACCTTTTTCCCCTGCTCTGCCTGTACGACCGATGCGGTGAGTGTGTGTGTCGATATCTCGTGCTACGTCATAGTTGACGACAGTTTTAATTGATGGAATATCCAGACCTCTGGCTGTCAAAGAACAGTAATATTGATTATGAGCAAGGGCAATGAAATAAAAACTTCTATTTACTGGTTAACAACATGCTAAAATGGATAAGTGGAGAAAAGAACCAGTAATAGTGTGCCAATGCTAAAGTTCCAAAGTATTCCTCTAATTACCATTGGGGTCACAGGGTTCTTACTTACCAGCAACATCTGTAGCAACTAGGATGGGGATATTCTTCTTTTTATAGTCTGTGATAACCTTGTTCCTTTCACTCTGGTCCATGTCTCCATGAAGAAGACCTAATGGGTGATCTTCCACGCGCAAGTTGTTGGCGAGCTCTTCGGCATTAGCTTTTTTGGTGACAAACAGGAGGACGCTCCCAGTGGATGTGAACTCCACAAGTCTACGAGTCAGCCAGGACCACTTATCTGGACCAGAGGGAAGAATTTCTACCACTTGAGTGATGTCCTCATTAGCCTGGAGATTAAAAAAAATAATAATAGACATAGGCATGCAAAGGAGATAAAAGAAAAATGTTGAATTGCATATACAGATTATTGCTTTGCTTCGACAAAGTATAAGTAGTGAGTAAACATGCATAGTGAACTTCTCACCTCTCCAATATCACCCTGAACAACCCGGATGGGATCAATCAGAATATCTCTGGCCAGCTTTTCAATTTTCTTCCGAAACGTGGCACTGAACAGCAAGGCTGGGTCGGAAATGCAAGAGCAGGTTTGTAAGAAGAGAGATAAGAAACCCTTTTGTCTAAAACCACCACAAACAAGGGTTACTACTATCACCATCAAACATGAGCAACACCCTTCACTTACTTTGCCTGTCCGGCCTCACATGGTTGGCAACGGATCGAACTTGGTATTCTGAAAGTAGAAAGCACATCATACACTAGTCAGAAGGCCTGGAAGTAGACTCCCCATATGAACATGTTACTCCACACACTAAACAGTAAGATAAAGCCAGCCGATGAGCTTACCAAAACCCATGTCAAACATGCGGTCCGCTTCATCAAATACAAGGTAGGTGACTCTCTGTAGGTTGGTCGCCTTTTTCTTCACATGATCAATAAGACGTCCCTGTGAAATACAAATATAATTGCTGGGGTGACAAAACTACATTGTGGGCAATAGAAGACTACAACCCTGCTAAAAGAAAACACGCCACCATGCTGCTCTATATCTCACTGTGTAATCTAACTTAACCGCTTCATTACCGGAGTGTTTACCCCCTTTCTTACCAGGCTCTCTTTTTCAGTTTTAGCAATGAGTCTACCTAACTTCAAAAAACGACATTTTTGAGCCAACCTACATGTATTTGATATTTTTCATGGAACACATTGAACTTTTATTTTGTGCTATTAGATGACAGAAATATTAAAAAATATATTTAAGGAAAAACTGTGCAAATTATGAAAAGAAAAAGGGGGGAAAAAAAAAAAAAAAAGGATATTTTTCTTACCATTTTTTTTGTTACAGATTCCATGACAATTTATTTTTAAAACCGAGTTTCAGTTCTGTCTATGGAAGAAATGTTTTTTCCTGAAAGGAAAGCCTTATGTGCTTTCCACAAACAGGATCTCACACCACTTAAGGCACAAACGCACATGGCTTTTGCACTGACAGTTCATACAGCTCTGTTAATAAAGCCTAAGGCTACTTTCACACTCGCTTTTTGGGCGGATCCGTCATGCATCTGCAAAAACGGATCAGTTACAATAACCGCATGCATCTGTCATGAACAGATCAGTTTGTATTATCTGTAACATAGCCAAGACGGATCATGAACTCACCTGAAGGTCAATGGGAGACGGATCTGTTTTCTATTGTGCCAGAGAAAACGGATCCGTCCCCATTGTGTGCCAGGACGGATCCGTTTGGCTCAGTTTCGTCAAAAGGACAGCAGCGTTTTGGTGTCCACCTACAGAGCGGAATGGAGACTGATCGGAGGCAAACTGATGCATTCTGAGCGGATCCTTTTCCATTCAGAATGCATTAGTCCAAAACTGATCCATTTTGGACCGCTTGTAAGCCCTGAACGGATTTCACAAACGGAAAGCCAAAACGCCAGTGTGAAAGTAGACTTAGTAAGGTGCCTGCAAAAAAGCCTGGATATTAGCGCTGGCTAATGGTTACTCACCGGTGTACAAACGACTATCTCTGCTCCTTCTTGCAGAGCCTTTGCTTGTTCCCACATACTGCCTCCTCCATACACTGCTACAGAGCGTAGATTGTAGGCTTTGCCAAACCGCTTACACTCGCTGTGAATCTAACAAATGGCAACAAGCTTAGTCACAATAAAGTAACAGTCTGAGCTAAAACACACAAAAATGTATTCCTGTACAAAAAACACCCAAAAAAACACATCAAGTGGTACCTGCTGACACAACTCTCGTGTGGGACACACTATGATGGCAATGGGCCCATCTCCTGGCTGCAGCTCCTTCTGGTCCATAATGTGCACCAGTATAGGCCAGATAAATGCTGCTGTTTTACCACTTCCAGTTTTGGCAATGCCAATCATGTCTCGTCCACTGAGCGCCACAGGAACACCCTGAAGAAGGGAGAAGAACAGCGTTAAGTAATTAGGGGATCTATTTTAAATATAAAGTGCCTACAGTAGGATGGCCTTTACCTGACATTGGATAGGCGTGGGCTGGGTGTATTCAGACTTCCTAATCTGGTGCATAAGCTGTTCATCAAATCCAAAGTGAGCAAAGCTGCTGCCCGGACGGGGTGGAGCCGCTCCAGAGACCTGCATTCAGTATGCACATTTTACACTTCGCATCACAATGGAAAGTGATAGTACATTTTCACATGGATCCATTTAATAGTCATCATCTCACCCGTAGGTTCAGTTTATTCCTCAGCTCTACAATCTGCTGTGGAGTCAGAGCAGTGATTTCCTCATGTTCTTCATAGAAGTTCTTCTCAAAAGGTGCATAATCTATCTGCAAAATGAGAAGATCATCATAAGGCTACATTCACACAACGATTAAAAAAATAAATAAATAAATTATATATATATATATATATATATATATATATATATATATATATATATATATAGCAGTCAGTTTTTCATGGCCATTTTCAACTATTTGTGCATCATCCATTTTCTATCCAATGGTCTGTTTAACGGCCGTTTTGCATTAAGTTTGAATGGCTGTGAAAATCGACCATTAAAAACAGATGATTTTCACTGGGTTTTTAAGTTCAATACCCCACCTGCTGCAGTGCCCTCAGTATATATATATGTTATGCCCCCACTATAAATAATACACTCCTTTGTGCCCCTGTAGTTATAATGGCCCACTTAGTGCCTCCTAGTAGTTGTAATAGCCCCCAAGTTGTGCCCCAAAAGACTTGCCCCCATGTTGCGTGAATATAGCTTAAGATAGACGCAATTGTGGAAGAAATATCCAAGTAAAGAGTAATCTGGCCCTTACCTCTGTATGGTCTATTGCAGGGAGAGGATCAATAATGCGTTTGGTGGTTGAGGCGATAGGGTTACCATCACTGTCATACTCAAGATTGTCTTCTTCCTCTTCAGGTTGCAGCCCAGCTGTTGGGTTCTCCGCCATGAACCGGAAATAGGCTTCCTATGAGAAATAGAGAGTCTCAGCAGAAAAATATATAATTCAGAATATCTTCCTCTAATAGGAGAATCTCACTCAGTCAAAGGTCTGCCAATGGGCAAGAAGAGAAGTGAAGAGCTTATTAGACCTCATGCACATAGAGATCCATTATACAGCACCAAGGGACGTCTGCTGGCCCAACATTACCTCTAGCAAAGAACACCGCACCATGCAGAGGCATCATACCGTGCCATGTGTCACATGGAATACTACATGTAATACTGAGCTGTATGGATGCGTGACTGCATACAGCTTTACTATGTGTATGTAGCATTCAAGTTTTTATTTCAGTAATAGCGCCACTCTTGTCCAAAAGTTATGCACAGGGCTTCAAAACTGACAATGACGACATTACTAGGACCTCCGTTTAGAACCTTCTTCAAATCCATATGCATCAGATCTGACAGAGGAAGAGATACAGTATCCTCCACATTACAACGATCTTTCTTCTTCTCCTGGCAATTTACTGTTCAAGTGTAAATTGCTAGTGGGTGCATAAGGCTTGGACTATAAGTAGAATATATCACTCTGGGAAAAGATTACCAGTAGTATTTGGTCCCCACCAGATTAACACAAATATTTAGTAAGGTTTCTCAATGCGATGATGGAAATGGGGAAATAGAGATGGAATATATCACATCTGGTAGGAATGCCCAAATATACATCATTTTTGATTCACATATGCTCTACCACCCTATACTACTACTCTACTGTAACCAGGGTTAACCTTCTGAACAAGGATGCTATACCAGATATACCTATGGGTACCAGATCTAATCTATTCTTCTGCCAGCTAGTTGTAAAGCTAGCAGCCAGAAAACCCTTTTCGTTTCTTTAGATATGGTTAAAAGAAAGCTGGGGTAGACCGTGGTGAATGTCTCACATGCACCTTAAACCTCATGCAGAACGCGAGATACCGGACTGGCATTGCAGGAGCACATGGCGTCATAGCAACCAATGACGCTGTGCGCCCCTGCAATGCCAGTCCGGTATCTCACGGACCGTGTTCCACGGACATCTGCATGAGGCTTTAAAGGGGTTCTCTGGAACCAATTGAAAAGGGCTGCAGGCAACCCGTCCTAGAATGTGAGCAGGACTGCTTGACTCCACTTACAGAACTGTCTAGGTGGAGCGAGGAGCCTCACTACACTGCTCTACAATACATGGTAATGATGTAATCCTGCCTATGATATACCATCATGGCTGAGCAGCCTCACAGAAACACTCACCTATAAGTAGGAATATGCAAGTGACCGAGCGTATTGTGCAGTGAGGCCCCCCCTCCTCAGCTCCCCAGGCAGATCTGCAAGTGGTGGCAAACAGTCCTGCTCAGATTCTAGGAGAGGTTGCTGGCGGCCATTTTAAATCAATCCCACAGAATCCCTTTAACTCATTTATGATCTAAAGCGCATTTTACACAGGCGGATGATCGGAGACGAATGTTCGTACTAACGTTTGTTTGCCTGTTTACTGTCCGATGTAAACATGCCTCTGATCACCCAAAACCTGCTCATTTGTTGGGTGATATATCAGCAGCAAATCGTCCTGTGTAAACAGGGATGTGCTGACGACAACAATGAAAGTGTATGCGTTAAGGAGATCGTTCAGGCACATACAGTGCCGATGAGATATAGAGATATATATATATATATAGTGCTAAAGGAGCATGTGACAACATACAAAACTCTACCAAAGGCAAGTAACAAACCAAATACAAAAAAAAAAAACTCAATATATATTTCTATACAAAGGGTGTCTTACTTAAGATTGCTCCATTAAATAATACACTGGGAGATCATTCAGAATCTGAAGCCTATAGAAAGCCTTTATCACAAACATTTGGAGATTACATAATGTAACGTGGTCTCAAAAAGCAGGAAATACTCAACCCCATATGCAGTTGTGCATTTATAACCAGGAGAGAAAATCCTGCACATGTGGTCCATTGCTAATGTGCCCGATTTTCATCTATAGGCAACATTCGGTGCACCTGTGAGGCCTGCATCATATCAGTCAGCTCTGGGTGGGACTCACCTCCTCCTCCCATTGCATGTGTGGTTTCACACTGGAGGCAACGGGGAGCCGTTTGCTGCGAGTAGGACCTTACGCTTCTGTAATTTGCCTAATGGCCCCTGGTACAGGTAGGTTAGCATTAGGTCCCGTGCCACCCGAGATACCTTGACGTGGTGTACGGGCTCCAGTATGTCCTTCACATAAGGATATATTGGCTAAAGTCTCATTTTAACATCAGTGTGAGGGTTTATAGTCAGATTTTGTTGACTGCATCCACCACAACACTGCACCTATTCTTCTAAATGTTTATTTGACACAAACATTTGGAGACCTAAAAATTGCACAATTTTCTAAGAAAACCAACGTGAACCAGCAACACATAAAACCATCTTCGTTCATGGAATTAGGTATCAGTGACGTTTGAGTGCACACTCCCCCAATGGAAACAGCTTACCAAACTATTTATTCATTAGGGATACCTTCAGACATACTGAAAATGACTGCCGTTTTGTCTATGCTACTTCCTAAGGAGGCTTAATAGGGATTTTCTAAGATCGTAAAGAGGACCTTTCATCTGGCAAAAAATTCTGAACTAAAAAGTATCATGATCTGTACAGCGGCGCCCAGAGATCTCACTGCACTTACCATTATCCCTGGGTGCCGCTCCATTCTCCCGCTATGTCCTCCGGTATCTTCGGGGACTTTGTTATACTGGGCGGAGACTGCCGTTCTCCTGGGCGTCTCCTTCTCCCAGGCTGTAGCGGTGGCCAATCGCAGCGCAGAGCTCACAGCCTGGGAGTTTTTTTCTCCAAGGCTGTGAGCTCTGCAATTGGCCAGCGCTACAGCCTGGGAGAAATGAGATGGCCAGGAGAACAACAGCAGTCTCCACCCAGTATAACCAAGTCCCCGAAGATACCGGAGGACATAACGGGAGAATGGAGCGGCGCCCAGGGATAATGGTAAGTGCAGTGAGATCTCTGGGCGCCGCTGTACATATCATGATACTGTTAAAGATGTGTGAATTTTATTCTATATTTTGTATCTCTAGGAATGTAATAAGTTAACTTTTTATTTTTCAAGTGCCTCCCACCCCCCTCTTTGTTTTAAGACTGGAGAAGAGGGGGGGGCAAAGAGCTGTGCTGTGAGAAGTGTCTGTTTTCTCATCTTTGTACAGGTGTATAGATTGTGGAGGAATGCATAGGCCAATCATATGACTTGATGATATGTATATGCTGCCTATAGAGAAGCACCTCCTTGAAGTGTCACATATGACGTATGCAGTATTATTGTTAGGATAAACACCATTACAAAATGGCGACGATACCCAGATGTTTACATTAGTTCACATTCCAAAGTAGTGCCCAGTGCACAGATGCCAGGGTGTTATCTTCTCTCTCTTATCTCTTCTTCCTTTTGAGCCAATGAAATAATGCCTGGGCCTCAGAAAGTACTGCCCTTTTCTAAAGATACATATACCACTTACTTTATGTAATAAATAAGAGATTGCTTTGACCAGCTTCTGTGTCAGTGTCCAGTCTCTCAACCACGCGTGGATATTAACCCCCTGGGGGTACATTGATTTGGAGCACCAGAGTGTATCTTAAATGCTCTAATTTAGGGCTACTTTAACAATACCTAGTTAAGAATTTTTTGCCAGATGAAAGGTCCTCTTTAAGGGAATCTGTCACCAGCAACCTCTCTATCCAACTGTCTATATAGACACATAGCTGTGAATCACTTGATTAAAATGCAGTTTTAACTTTGGTAATCTGAAGCTCCGTTCCAGAATTATTATTCTTTTCCTTAATATGCATATTAAACCTTTGGCGCAATGAGTGCGTCACCATTTCTTTTGTTGCAACCAAACTCCCCTCTGTTCTATGGCCAGTCCCTCCTTCACTACTTTGCCACTGCCTGGCTATATCAATCAAAGCAGCCAGGGAGGGGCTGGACACCAAAATAAGTGGAACTTAGCAGCAACAAGAGAAATGGTGATGCCCTCTTTGCACGAAAAGCCTAATTTGCAAATTTAAAAAAATGCATCATAACTCGGGAATAAAACCTCAGATCAACAAAAGAAAAACTGCATTTTAAAAAAGTGAACCACAGCAATGTGTCTATGAAGTCTGATAGGGATGTCGTTAGTAACAAATTCCCTTTAGAGGGGTTGTCTACTCTTTTATATTGATGACAACCCCTTTAAAGCATACCTCCATGCAAACTCTTCTGCCCAATCTGACATCAGAGATAGAGAGACAAAATTGAACACTGGGCAGTACAATTGCTGAGTGTAATTCCCAGTGTGCATCCATTCATGATACGAACTGAGCGTCATATGGTTGCCTCAACAACTGTACCCCTTAGTGTGCAGGGTCTCTTCTTTAATGAAGGATCCTGATCAACCACCACTAATCAGCAGAATGAGGGGGCTGTGGCACTTCAGCAAGCACCACGTCATCATTATTTTCTGCAGAGGCACATAATATGTTGATGTTATAGGTAGGTGTGACCGAATCTTAAGATGCATGTAGAGAACTGGACAAGGGAGATTTGAGAATAAAAGGAGGATTGGGCTCATTGTCAGACATCTCACAACAATTTAAGTAAAAAGCTCAGCAATTTTAGATGTTATCTTCTTTCATTTACATGGGTCGATCATTACAGTTTCTCAATATTGTTTGAATTGGAATGAATCACACAATATGAATGGGTGTCTAATTGGCAGGGTGCACAGAGAAAATGAATGCTACTATGAATGACATGTTACAATGTGAAATCAGTTCTCCTCTGGACTATAAGCTGGCATTTTCTCCCTAGAAACAGGCAATTATACTAAAGGGCCAGACAACCTACATTGCCTGGATACAAGGCCCAGTAACTACCTTGGAGAACACAAAAAGAAAACTACGAATTTACCTGGTCATCTTCTTCCTCAATGTCATCCCTGATACCCCTGCAAAAAAGAAGAGGAAAAACAAACTTCCCTGCACTCAGTTCGGATACCAGCCATGTAACAGCCTTAGAAATACTGTGGGCATACATTAATGAACAAATGGGGGTGTGTGGTACTTGGAAGAGGCCCCAGATGTTGTGAAACTACAGGCAGAGCTATGAATGTAGCAAAAGAAAAACAGGAGTTGGAAGCATATGGCCAAGGCTACTTTCACACTAGTGTTTTTACTGGATCCGGCAGGGTCCAGCAAAAAGGCTTCCGTTACTAATAATACAACCGTTTGCATCCGCTATGAACGGATCTGGTTGTATTATCTTTAACATTGCCAAGACGGATCAGTCATTAACTCCACTGAAAATCAATTGGGGATGGATCAGTTTTCTATTGTGGCAGAGAAAACTGATCCGTCCCCATTGATTTGAAATGGGGGTCATGACGGATCTGTCTTAATCAGTTTCCCAGGACGGAAAGCAAAACACAACATGTTGCGGTTTTCTCTCCAGTCTGGGAACGCAGCTAAAAGGAATGGAATGCATTTTGGTGCATTCCGTTCTGTTCAGTTTTGTCCCCATTGACAACGAATGGGGACAAAACTGAAGCGGTTTTTTTTCCGGTATTGAGTCCCTATGACAGATCTCAGTACCGGAAACCTTAAACGCTAGTGTGAAAGTAGCCTTAGTGCTACAACATGTGAGATAACCCCCGCCAATATGCAATCTGCATCAGAAAGCTAAAATAGCAAAATCGGATATTTGGTATGGGTTACATCACAATACTGGTCTCTGCACCATGATACTATAAAATCCTTCCGTTGCCGGAATAAAATTAAATAGTAACCAACAGTTTAGACAAGTTTGTTTAAAATGTTTTAAATCCCCTAAAATTATTATTTGTAGTATACGTAGTGGATTTTGCAGCTTTACCAAACAAATAGGCAGCTGAAGTTCAAGTGTCTGTCGCCCTTTAGAATCAGTATACTCATACACTGCTGACATGTCAGTGGTGTACGGATTCTGCTGTGCGGCCGCAGCGAGTGCTGTACGGGCAGGAGCACACATCACCTATCTGTTTAGTAAAATAGCAAAAATCCATTAATAAAGAATATTAGAAAAATGTAATTAAAGGGAACCAGTCACATTGAACATGATGTTTGAGCTGCAGGCAACATCTTATAGGGCAGGAGGAGCTGTGCAGATTGATATAATTTTATTGGAAAACATTCCGTAAAACTTGTCATTTATACATATAAATTCCTGCTCTTTCTAGGCTTTGAAGTCCAGGAGGCGGAGCTATCATTGATTGACAGCCTTCCCTCTATGACTGTGTATACAGAAATGGCTGTCAATCACTGGTAGGACCGCCTCCGTGACTTCAAAGCCCAGAATGAGTCTGGATATAAATGAATGATAACAAGTTAGAGCTCATGCACACAGCCATACCAGTTTCTGCGGTGTGCAAATTGTGCATCCACAAAACATGGATACTGGCCGAGAGTCTGCAGCCATTTTTTTCCACTCCTTTACAAACGTGCTATACTTGCCCACAAAACAAAAAAAACAATAGGACATGTTCAATTTTTTTTGCGGGGCCGCAGAACGGACAAACTGTGTGCTCTCCACATCCGATCCCCAAAAAAAATGTGGTCGGATGCGGACAAAAACCTGGGTCGTGTTCATGAGCCTTTATAATGAATATTTTCCCATAAACTAAAAATCTATCTGCTCAGCTCCCCCTACATAACCTGCTGCCTGCAGTCTATTTTGCATTTTCATGGTGACAGCTTCCCTTTAAGGAGATTTAGAACATTTTTAAACAAAGGGTTAGTTACTCTTTAAAAGGAACACTAAGGAAAACTGATACACTACTATGCCTAGTGCAGGGCTTGTG
Organism: Bufo bufo; assembly: GCF_905171765.1. Lineage (NCBI taxonomy): Eukaryota > Metazoa > Chordata > Amphibia > Anura > Bufonidae > Bufo > Bufo bufo. The sequence goes on along the minus strand of NC_053394.1, from coordinate 276,890,277 downwards.
GGGGAATGGTACAGCTCAGAGATATAAATAATGCACTGCCCCTTCTAGGCATAACACAGGACCAGTTTTTTCCTAGAGTGTTCCTTTAATATCATAGTCCGGCGTTTACAGCCGTGGTGAAGGCTAGGCAGTGTGTGACAATTTAAGATTGATCAATGTCAAAGATGCTCGCCAGTGTAGGAGAGAGACTTGACATGTGGACCAAGAGGGGTAAACAGGACTTAAGCTTAAACAGTGGCTTTCTCATACCTTGCATTCTTCTTCTCCTTGTCTCTTTCCTCAAGTTTTCTCATATCCTGGGCAGCCTGATCCTGAACACAACAGAAAAGACCAGTGCTTTATACAAATACTGTACAGCAGCAGCTCTGTACAATGTAAAAAGGGAAAAGGAGGACGCATCGCTCCCATTAAAGGTGTTGTTCTGGCATACTCTCCTGAGGGATCTGACATCCGGTGTAGAGACAACTGCAAACTAAATGGTATAGCCGCCAAGACAATAGTACAAACACACAAGTATCATGCATGGGTCCAATTCTAATAAATGAGACCTGCATATATACAGGCTGGGTGTCACATGGTTGCCTTGGCAACTGTATCAACAGGTGTGCAGTTGTGTCCCTCCACACGCGTCAGATAGGGTGGGAAAGTATACCTGGACAACACCTTTAATATCAATCAATGGGGCCATAATATCTGATCAACTTAATACATAAAAATCATCTCCACAGCTCCTTTATTCTAGCAATTAATGATGCGACAATGCATTGCATAATACATATTTAAAGGCCATCTGTCAGCAGATTTGTACCTATTAAACAGACTGTTACATGTGCACTTGGCAGCTGAAGGCATCTGTGTTGGTCCCATGTTCATATGTGTCCGCATTGCTAAGAGGATCTAGAGCAGGGATCAGCAGCCTCCGGCATTCCTGTTGCTGTGAAACTACAACCCCCAGCGTGCACACTTACTTGGCTGTTCTTTTAACTCCCAAGTGACAGACGGATTCTGGGAGTTGTAGTTTCAGAGCAGCTGGAGTCTGCAGATCCCTGATCTAGAGGATCTGCTTTCTCTGCAACTGCCAAACCCTCTCTACTTTGATTGACAGGGCCAGGCAGTGAAAGCATCATCATACCTGGTGCTGCCAAAGTGCAGAATGTGTGGCAATTGCAGAGAAAGTGGAGACTCTAGGTGTAACGGCAACACTTCTCAGCAATGTGAGCACATATGAACATGGGACCAACACAGATGCCTTCAACTGCCAAGTGCACATGTAACAGGTCAGCCAGTTTCATAGGTACAAATCTGCTTACAGATGCCCTTTAAACTATTTTCAAGTATCCCCGCTGATGGCCATTCAATAGGAATCTTCATTGTTTATATCAGGGGATAAAAATTTATCCCGGCCCTATGATGGGCACGCAGAGGCACAGCCTATTAGAAGACAGAGAACTTATACACGTTTTTATCCACTAAAAGGTTATGGAGGACAGCAAGCACAAATACCGAAAACCATGAGGAAGTGATACAGAAATTCTGTTGAAAACATATGTAACTTTTCATTACACAAAGAATGACATTTATTTGCCAAAACTGAAATGCCTCTTCAAAGGGAATATCACCTCTACTTCCGCCATAAAGGCCTCTAGAGGGTCTTCTTCGCTGTCAGAGTCTGTTGTTTTGGAGCGAATCTGCTGTCTGGTTGGAGAATTCTCTGCTGGGATGTATGGCAGGTCCATATTACTGGAGTCTTCTTCCTCATCATCAAAGTATCTGTGGACAGAAAAGTGATAACCTGCTACTGCACAAGATAGCCAACATAGAGGGAGGGCTGTTTTCAGTCTACCTGTAGATCCACTAACAACCCTTACCTAATAAATGCACTGGGGTTTCCTGTTATGCATCACTCTACCCACTGTATTCATCAAAAGGGTTGTGCCACAAATGATCCCTTATCGACAGGATAGGGGATAACTAACTGATCTGTGGGGTTTTGACCGCTGGGACCCCCACAAACTGTGAGAATATTGGGGATCCTGTTCCCCTGTTCTGATGGAATGGCAGGTTGAGCATGCGCCCTGCTGCTCCATTCATTCTCTATGGGACTGGTGGAAATAGCTGACCTCTGGACTGGATTCGCACCATCAGGATAGGGACACGGAAGTAAGTCAGCTAATGTGCAGTAGTAGATGTCAGTAAGATCTACACCTCGGGCTACTTTCACTCCCACCCCCATCCAATGGAAAGAAGAGCGAGAACGACTCCATGGTCTCATCTGTTCTTTACATAGGTTCATGCATTTTTCTATGGTGCCTGGCCCGGACCTCTAACTACAGCTGTAAAACATCTGGTAGTACATTACACCCATAAGTGAGAGCAGTTTCTCCGCTTTGTACATACGCATTCTCTTCATCAAAGTTGGCCCTCTTAGACCCAATCTTGTAGAATGAAGGTAGCTGGGAGCTGTTGGCAGTGCCATAGGTAGATGTTGTGCTGAAAGCACTATGCGAAATCTGCGGGAGCTTTGGCTCTTCTTTTTTTCCTGCAGCAATGGCAAATCCCCCAAAACCAAAGCCACGTTTGCCACTTGGACCTCCTTTACTCCAGTTCATGGTTGCACTATAAAAAATAAAAATAAAATAAAGAAAAAGACAAAATGTCAGAGCAGCTACAAGAGAAAATCTGCAAGCAGACACGTTACACACAGGAGAGAAGCCTTTACAGAAATCTAAATGCCAAAAAAGAACATCAGCATTTGGCAACATTCTGGCCCTCATCTCCTAAACTATATGTGCACCTTTACTATGTCAAAAGAGTACACTGATTGGGAAGGGGGGGTTGTTGGGTTGAGCTTGGATCTGTGTCAGAAGATATTTAAAGGGGATCTGTCAGCAGATTTGTACCCATGAAACTGGCTGACCTGTTCCATGTGCGCTTGGCAGCTGAAGGAATCTGTGTGGGTCCCATGTTCATATGTGCCCACATTGCTGAGAAAAATGAAGTTTTATTATATGCAAATGAGCCTCTAGGAGCAACAGGGGCGTTACCATTACACCTAGAGGCTCTGCTCTCTCTGCAACTGCTGTGTCTTCTGCACTTTGATTCACAGGGCCAGGCAGTGTAAACATCATCATACCTGCCTGGCCCTGAAAAAGTGCAGAGGGCTCAAATAGGATTATCTAGGACCGTGTGTTAAGATGAATTAACATTTAACTTTTTAAAATAAAATAGGAAAAAGGCGCTATAGTGCTCAGAGTTGAGGCCCAATCCAGACAATAGTGGTCCTGAGGTTATGCATGAGCAGCGGGTTCCAAAGCTGTGCGTTATAGGGTTAATGAATGCTGTCAGCTTCAAATAGAATCCTCTGCAGACTCCCCAGGTATCAAGGGGTTAAACGCACACTATCTGCGCCATAACATTCATCTTCGCACCTAGTAAGCATGGCTCTTCAGGGAGCAACCTGACTGGTTGAGTTGCAAGGAATGGCAGTGGCGGGCATCTAATGCCAGCACCTTCCTTTTAAATGCAGAGGACGTGGCAGCTGCAGAGAGAACAGAGCCTCTAGGTTTAAGGCAATGTCCCCCGTTGCTCCTAGAGGCTCATTTGCATATAATAAAACATCATTTTTCTCAGCAATGCGGGCACATATGAACATGGGACCAACACAGACGCCTTACAGCTGCCAAGTGCACATGGAACAGGTCAGCCAGTTTTATAGGTACAAATCTGCTGACAGATGGGCTGTCCAGGAGTGTAAAAAATAGGGACAATCCTGTTGTGCCAGTCAGGAGGCGGGTGGCCCCACTGGACTGATTTCCCTTGCAGCGCAATGCCAGGATTCTGCATGTCAGATCGCCAAAAGTACTGTATGCGGTTCAGGGACACACAGCACACTACCACCCTGTAGTAACCCAGCCTTACCACATAGTCAGGGGCCCAGCCAGACTGCTCCTGTTCACACTAGAACTGAAATCAACAGCCTGCGTTTTCCCAGCAGACTGCATTAAAGTCAATAAGTTCTGCTGGGAGTCATGCGAGTGTAGCCCAACAGGTCCGATCAGTAGGGGGCACTGCTGCGCTGCTCAGGACAAGCTCCAGAGGGGCTGTTGTGTTGTGCCAGGCCTCAGCAGCTCCCTAATCACTGGGGGTATCTCATTCCCCCTATATAAATGACCTATGCAAGTAAAAAGTCCTATCTGCGTCTCCTGAGGAGCCAGCCTCCATTCCGCCCCTCCATCTACTAGGAGCCCGGTGCCACTGTTTACAACCTGCCCGCTGACACATGCCACCTATCCCCGTCTACACAGACACCCTCAGGGGCCGCCAGCTCCATCCCTCCCTCCATAGTCTCATCCCATCAGCCCCAAATTCCTGTCACCTCTTCCGCCTCCGTTCTCCGCGCCGCAGACCAGAGCTCAGCGCCGCCTGCACACGTCACTGAGTGGTGGACGGCGCCTACTAATGACGTCACTGAGTCAGCGCTACGTACGCCTGCGCCGCCCCCTTCCTGTCAGTCTGTACTGGAGACATGTTGTGGTAGACTTCTACCTGAAATAAAATGGACACTGACTGGGTGGTAAATAACCGTCACTACGGGGGCCAGAAACAGAAGGATATTTCAGGGGGTTAGAGAAATGTGCATTACCGCAACTCTAAACCACGCCCCCCTTCTCAAAATTGTGGAGTGAAAAGTGTGGCTCCACTTGCTAAGCACAAGGCTGCCCCTGGCGTGGGGGAGGGGCTAAGTAAGCGAACAAGAGCAGGGAACCGTTCCCTCTTCTGTCACCAATTGTAACCACTGCATTATCATATGACCAGTGCCGGTTTTAGATCAAATGTGGCCCTGGGCAAAATCAAAAGTGGGGCCCCAAATCTTGTAATAATGTGCACAGCCTGACACTGCCGCCAATCGTTAATTTCTAACGATAATTTGTTTTCCCTTAGTCCTAACAGCAGCACAGATGGGGTTAACTGCCCCCCGTGGACTGGTAGGACCGGCAGAATTTTTAATGAGCCCAAAGAATAACCAATGAACAAACTCCAGCTCCCCTTAAGGGAGGGGTTCGCCCCCCAACCCACCGTGTCTATAACAAGAAAGTACTTAGGGAGGGAAAATTTGTGTGCTGCTGTTAGGACTAAAGGAAAACAAATTATCGTTAGAAATTAACGATTCCCTTACGTCCTACCAGCAGCACAGATGGGGAGATAGCAAGAAGAATCCCCTAGGGAGGGTCCTCATGCCTGGCAGAAGTAAGTACTGTCTGCCCAAAGGCCGAAAACTCTGCTACCTTAGCATCTATTCTATAATGAGAGATGAAGGTTGATTCAGAGCTCCAGGAAGCCGCCTTGCAGATCAACTCTAAGGGGAGAAGGCTTCTCTCCGAGACAGAGGTAGCTACGGCCCTAGTAGAATGGGCCCTCACAAACTCCGGAGGATCTAAGGATTGGGAGGTGAAAGCTTCCCTAATGGCTTCCTTGACCCAGCGACTAATAGTAGTTTTAGACGCTTTACGGCCTTTAGACTTACCGGCAAACAGGATGAAGAGGTTCTCATCTATCCTGAACTCTCTGGATCTATCCACATAGATCTGGAGGCATCTCGAGATGTCCAGTGGATGTCTAACTGGAACATCAGAGGAGGAGGCGGAGAATAATACAGGTAGAGAAATTACCTGGTTAATATTTTGAAAAGTTGGAACCTTAGGTCTAAAATAAGGTAGAAATTTCAGAAGGACTCTGTCCTGTAAAAAAATGATGTATGGATGTAAAGCGGAGAAAGCTTGCAGCTCAGAAATTCTTTTGGCTGAGGTTATAGCCAGAAGAAAAATCACTTTAAGAGTTAAAAACTTAAAGCTTGCCTCCTCCAAAGGTTCAAAGGGGGGGATGCTAACCCCTTGAGAACCACTGACAGGTCCCATTGGGGAACTGGTTTCAGTATTGTAGGCTTCAATCTTTCTGCTCCCTTAAGGAAGCGTTTGATGAGCGGGTCCCGAGAATATGGTCTGTTGAGACAGGCCGAGATGGCAAAAACTTGAACCTTCAGGGTAGATGGGGAGAGGCCTCTGTCTAACCCATCCTGAAGGAACTGTAATATCGCAGGAAGGGGCGGATCTGCAGACGCCACCTGGTTGGAGCTACACCATGATGTGAAGATCCTCATGATCCGGGAGTAGGCCTTCTTGGTAGACTCTGCTCTGGAATGCGACAGAGTTCTCAGGACCGACTTAGAGAGCCCATACACTCTGGGAAGGGACTGATCAACCTCCAGGCTGTCAGGTTGAATCTGTGCAGATCTGGGCATAGATGAGTGTCCCACGACACCAGGGTCTGCTCCTGGGGGAGTCTCCAATATTGTCCCCGACTCATCTGAATGAGCTGGGTAAACCAGGATCTCCTGGGCCAAAATGGTATGATGGCTATTACCGAGGCCTGATCCTGACGGATTTTCATCAATACCCTCGGTATCATGGAAAAAGGAGGGAAGATGTAAGCCAGCCTGAACCTCCACGGTATCGTCAGAGCGTCTATCGCCAGGGGGTTGTCCTCCCTGTTTAGGGAACAGAACCACTGCACCATGGCGTTGAACCTGGTTGCCATCAGATCCACCTCTGGCATGCCCCATCTGAGAACTAGCTGCCTGAAGATCTCCGGATGCAGTGACCACTCCATGGTCGGTAAGCCGCGACTTAGGCGATCTGCAATGATGACTTAGGCGATCCACCATCTGAGGGAATTCCGGGTTTGGTTGGATAGGGAGCACAGGGAATCTAGCCCCGCAGGGCTGCCGTTCCGTTTGTCTAAAACCTCTGATTGAAGAGGACGGAGGTGCCATAAAGCCCAAGGGACTGCATCCGCAGCCGCTGACATGAGCCCCAGCATCTTAATGAGAGTCCGGATGGAGACTCGTCGTGGGACGGAGAGGAACCTTGCCAGGTCCCGAATCCGCGCTCCTCTTTCTGGCGTCAACTGGAGGGACATCTCCAGAGAGTCGACCATGAATCCTAAATAATGGATTGAAGTCGAAGGGCTCACGTTCGACTTCTGCCAGTTGATGATCCAGCCTAGGCGGAGCAGAAAGGAAATAGCGACATGAAGATGATGAGTAAGTATTGGGACCGAAGAGGCTAAAAGAAGCCAATCGTCCAGGTAGGGAACAATGGTCAGTCCCTGGAGTCTCAGAGCTGCCACCACAGACACTACCATCTTGGTGAAGATAAGGGGGGCAGATGAGATTCCGAAAGGGAGGGCGGCAAATTGAAAATGCCTGCGCACTCCTGAAATCTGGACCGCGATCCTGAGAAATTTCCGAGAGGAGGGATGGATCGGGATGTGGAAGTAAGCATCCTTGAGGTCCAGAGTAGCCATCACGTCCCCAGAACTGAGGATGTGGCTGACTGACCTTATGGTTTCCATCCGGAACCTGGTTCTCCTTACGAATCGATTGAGGAATCTCAAATCTATGATCATCCGGAGATCTCCTGTCTTCTTGGGTACCAGGAATACTGGAGAATAAATCCCTAGACCCCTCTCCCCTGCCGGTACCTCCTCCAGGGCTCCCTTGGAAATGTAGTCCTGAATATAGGACTCTAAGACCTTCTGCTTGGCCGGCAGAAAACTTCGAGTGGCGACAAATCTTTCTGGGGGAGAGAAACGAGATCTATTAGATAGCCAGTAGCCACAATGCTTTGAACCCAGGGATCTGAGATTTCCTGGGCCCATACGTGCTTGAAATGGGAAAGACGACCCCCTACGGGGAGTTGGGGGAGGGGTATGGGAAAATCCAGAGGCGTTACGACAGGGGTAGCAGGGTTTAACCAAGAGCCTCTCCTAGTCAGGAGTGTTTTGCCTCCTTGGTGGGTTTACGGGAGCGTCTCGAAAATCTTCTAGACTGCCCCCCCCCCCTCCCCAATCTCTACGTCTGGCCTGCTGTCTGGATCTGCCTCCGCGATCTTGCCTGCCCCGGGTCCGAAAGGGCTGTTGGGGGAGACTCTTCCCCTTTTTATCGGAGAGTCCCTCCATGATGGTGTCTAATTCTGAACCGAATAAGCGGTCCGGCTCAAAAGGGAGCCCACACAGATTATATTTAGAGGCATTATCCGCATTCCAGGGCTTCAGCCATAGAGGTCTCCTGGCAGCTGACTCCAGTGCCATTGTCTTGGCTGCCAACTTCAGCTGTAACTGGGACGTATCACATAGGAAATCCATGGCCAGATTGACGGATTTAAATACGGCCAGGATGTCGTCCCGGGAGACACTCTGGTCGACATCTGTCTGAATCTGATTCAGTTTAGTACGTAGAAAGGAAGTGACTTCCGTGGCTGCAATAGAAGTTGAGGCCGAGGCTGAGGCCGCCGAGTAGCTCCTTCTCAGGGTGCACTCTGCCCTCCTATCGAGAGGGTCCTGCAGGTTAGACCCATCGTCCGCAGGAACCAGAGTGCGCCTGGACAATTTGGCTATAGCCATGTCCACCTTAGGAATGGAACCCCATGATTCCACTAAGGGTTTAGCCATCGGGAACATCAGTTTAAACCTTCGGGTGAGGACTGGACCTTTCTCCGGTTTTTTCCATTCTGTGCGCATCACAGAAAGAAGGGTTTCATCCGCCTTAAAGACCTGTTGAGTCCGACAGGCGGGATCGGAAGACTCCCCTATGTCAATATCATGGTCCCCCGACCTAATGGACTTCAATAACTTCTGTGTTTTTTCGGGTGGGAAAAAACACGAAGTTGATTCTTCCTCATCAGAGGAAGATGACCCCACAGAGAGGGGCATGGGTCTATCAGTAGGGGCGGCAACTTCCATCGAAGTCTGGGAGGGGACCGGTAGCCTCTCATTTAGTAGCCGTACGACCCCCTTGATGGAGTCATCCACATACGTCTTCGCCCACTGGTACATGTCTTGCATCGTGGCGGTGCTGGAACGGCAACTGTCGCACCTGGAATAGGGGCAACTATCGTCTAATGGCGTGTTGCAGTCATAACAGGCCAGGTGTTTCCTCTTGGCCGCGGACTTCCGCTGCTGGTCTCTCTAGGAGAAGCCATAGCTAAAACGAAAGAAAAGATTAAAACATTCCTAGTTCAATGACAGGGAGTTTATCACACAAATTAACCTAAAGGTATGCCCACCAACCAGAGGAGTAAAGAAAGGCACTTGAAAATATTAGAAGCTGAAGAAATCAGAAGATAGCAGAACTCTCAGCCGAACACAAGGAGACTGTGGTAAGAGGAGGAAAAGCTCACCCCCCCTGCCTGTGGAAAAAAATACGGCCGGCACCTTCCCAGTTTGTTTAACAGAAGACGCCGCCGGCCAGGACCGAGAGACGGGAAGTGACGCCGCAGCCTGCTGCGCGTCACTTCCGGTCATGGCGGCGCCCATGCCACGCCCGGCAACAGAGCGCCGCAGACTCGCATCACAGGAGGGGGGGGGGGGCGCAGCACCAGATAAGGCAAAGCACTACCCCCAGGTACGCTAGTTACAAGAAGGTAAAAAAATAAGCAAATAAGGCGCATCGCATAAGCGCCCTGCAATGCCTTTACCAGAAAAAAGGAGACAAAAAAATGGGGTTGTAATAATGAACCCCCATAGAGTAAAACAGCCTCCTATTCCCCTCAAGAGAGGGGAGAGAAAAACTCGCCAGTCCACCTGTCTAAAGGACAGAAAAAAACACGGTGGGCTGGGGGGCGAACTCCTCCCTTTAGGGGAGCTGGAGTTTGTTCATTGGCTATTCTTTGGGCTCATAAAAAATTCCGCCGGTCCTACCAGTCCACGGGGGGCAGTTAACCCCATCTGTGCTGCTGGTAGGACGTAAGGGAATCAGCTGTTTGAGCAGACGGAGCGTGCTGTTCACTGCTGCTATCCCATAGACATACAGCGGTGAGCGAGAAGGGAGACGGCTTCCTCAAACAGCTGATGGGCATGGGGTGCCCCTACAGTACCCTAGTAGTAATAATATAACCATAATGTCCCCCTGTAGTGCCCCCTACTAGTTCCAATATATAATGCTCCCTCCCATAGTGCCAGTATATATATATAATGTACCCCGTAGTGCCAGTATATAATGCTCCTCCATTCCTCCCCAGTAGTGGCAGGTATATATAATGATCTCCTTACCCCCTTTCCTGTTGCCCCCAGCAGTGCGGACATTTAGTATAAAAAAAATAATAAACACCTCCCTCCCGTCCCCCCGCCGTGATGCAGACCACAGTTTTATCTGTGGCTTGTGTTGCTGCGTCCTTATGCATGCGGTCCCAATGACATCACCACTCCTGCTCCGGGTCTCACATGATGACGTCATCATGCAAGACCCAGCGCAGAAGGTTGCGTTGATGTCATTGCAGCTTTTTGCACTGTTCTAATGCCTCACAGGCTTGAGGCCTAGTGGCCTGAGGCTTGTGAAGTTGGACGGCCATAAGTGCGCCCCCCTTTATGGGTAGTGGAGTGGTGCCCTATGGCGGATGACTACTCTCCCATCTCCATCGTCCCGTGCCCTAATGCAGAGCACATTACCACATGAGGTTTAACAGGAGAGGACAATAACTCCCAGCATATCCAAGCCGTTATTATGTAATATCAGAGAACAATATAAGAGGAGGTATAAGAGGAGAGGACTACAACTCCCAGCATATCCAAGGTGTTGTAATGTACCCTGATATTGAGAGTTGTAGTCCTCTCTTGTTATACCTCCTCTTGCAATGTACTCTGATATTACATTACAAGCTGGACATGCTGAGAGTTGTAGTCCTCTCTTGGTATACCCCCTCTTGTAATGTACTCTGATATTACATAACAGGAGGTATAAGAGGAGGAGACTACAACTCCCAGCACTTCCCTGGCACTTACATTAAATCCTTTACTTCTTCACATGCATCACTAGTCTTCTTCTTCATTACTTTACTGCATAGCTCCGCCTCCTGTTCTGGTCACATGATGGTGAGGTCACAGCAGGTCCTTCATCCCCCTCTTCTTTGCTGAGCTCCGCCTCCTACAGGTGACATCATGGCAGGTCCTACAGCTCCAGTAGAAAGTGTTGCTGGTGGCCGGAGCTGTCAGTTTGCAGAGCAGCACTGTGGTAATGATTTCTCTTACATGTACAGGGAGGGGACCTTACACTGCATTGGAAAGCGCAGCTGTCTGCTTCCAGGGACGTTCAGCTGAACAGCAGCACTGAAGCATGGGGCCCCTTAGACCTTGGGGGCCCTGGGCATTTGCCGAGTTTGACCCCCCCTTCCCAAAGCTGGCCCTGCATATGACCCTCAGACATCAATAGGCTGTGAGCTGTATAATTTAACTCCTTAAAGGCCAGGCCCGTTTGGGCCAGGGGTGTTCCTGCATTTTAATATTGGTAACCTATCCTCAGGATAGGCCATCCATATATAATAGTCAGGGGTCCAATACCCCACACCCCCACTGATCAGCTGTTCCCAAATAATTCCAGCGCTGGGACTACACAGTGGACTGCTGGTTATTGCAGCTCTTCTCCCCCTGAAGGGAATAGGAGCAGTACTGCAGCAACCAACTTCATTCACTACACAGTTATGCAGTTTCCGGGTGCTAGACAGCCACCGATCAGATATTGGTGGCCTATCCGGAGGATAGGTCATCAACATTAAAGTCCTGGAATACCCAGACCAGACAGTTTATTATTTGTTTGGTCACTGTCATATTCAAAAACAACTTTAAAGGGAACCTGTCATCAACTTTATGCTGACCTCACTGAGGATAGCATAAAATAGTGACAGAAATGCTGATGTCAGCGGTGTGTCACTCGTGAGCTAAGAGTAAGTGGTTGCCGAGAACCAGCATCATAATCATTGGAGCCCAGGCCTTGAGAAGAGTCAAATTTACCTGAGAAGAGTCATGGTTATTCATAATCTCCTACTCTCTAAACCATCTGCTGATGATTGGCAGTTCTCTCCTAGAGAGAAAGGGAGAAAACTAGGTAGAAGCCTGTCAGTCATCAGCAGGTGGGCAGGGAGGGCAGGAATTCATGAATAACCATGACTCTTCTCAGGTGGCCGTGACTCTTTTCTAGGCTCCCGTCGCCCATTGAATATAAACGTCTGGGAGGTGGATCTCTATGTCTGCATGCACGTTTTAAAACGTCCATTCAGACATCGCAGCTGCACGCTAATCGTGCAGCTGCTGATCGGGTTGCCCGCTGTCAGTGACAGCAGGGCAACCCTTAGAGAAGGCAGGGACAGTGCCCAGGTGTCCCTGCCTTCTAGATCGCTGTATACACAGCGCTCACCGAGCGCTGTGTATACAGTGCAGGAAGCGCTATGCTGACCTCGATCAGACGTGCTTTGAGGCTGTACAGCGCACATGTGGGGTGTTTCTGTAAACCGCAGAATCTGGGTAATAAATATTGAGTTTTGTTTGGCTGTTAACCATCGATGTGTTAAAGAAAAAATTGGATTAAAATGGAAAATCTGCCAAAAAAGTGAAATTAAAAAATCTCCATTTTCCTTTCATTCTTGTGGAACGTCTAAAGGGTTAACAAAGTTTGTAAAATCGGTTTTAAGTAACTTAAGGGGTGTAGTTTCTACAATGGGGTCATTTATGGGGGTATCCACTATGTAGTCCCCACAAAGTGACTTCAGACCTGAACTGCTCCTTAAAAAGTGGGTTTTGGCAATTTTCTTAAAAATTTGAAGAGTTACTTGTAAGCCTTCTAACGTCCCCAAAAAATAAAATGACATTTCCAAAATGATGCCAACATAAAGTAGACATATGGGTAATATTAAGTAATAAATATTTTATGAGGTATCACTTTGTGTTTTAAAAGCAAAGAAACTGAAATTTCGAAAATTGCGAATTTTTCAAAATTTTTGGTAAATTTGGGATTTTTTCATAAATAAAGGTGAAATATATTGTCTCAAATTTATGACTATCATGAAGTACAATGTGTCACGAGAAAACAATCTCTGAATGACTTGGATAAGTAAAAACTTTCCAAAGTTCCACATAAAGTGAGATATGTCAGATTTGCAAAATTAGGCCTGGTCAGGAACGGGGCAAATGGCCCAGATGTGAAGTAGTTAAAGGGTTTCTGTCACCTGGAAAATGGGTATTAAGCTGGCTGACATTAGCAATGTGCTAATGTAAGCTGAACATAACTATATTAGTGCCATCTCACTGCCTGAAGCCTTTATTGGGAAAAACAAATTTTTATAATATGGTAATTAGCCTATAGGAGGGGGGGGGGGGGCGTTGCACCTGCTCCTAGAGGCTCCGTTTGCCCACCTCTTTTCACACCCTTCTTCTCTTGATTGACTGGGCCAGGGCAGCGCTGCTCTCCTCCCGCCGGCCGTGTCTGCAGTGTAAATCTTGCGCCGTTCAGTATTTGGCGCAGGCACAGTGAGAGAAGGACGCTAGGCGGCTGCTGGCGCGAGATTTAGGCCCCTTTCACATGGGTGAGTTTTCCGCGCGGGTGCAATGCGTGAGGTGAACACATTGCACCCGCACTGAATCCGGACCCATTCATTTCTATGGGGCTGTGCACATGAGCGGTGATTTTCACGCATCACTTGTGCGTTGCATGAAAATCGCAGCATGCGTTTTTCACGCAACGCAGGCCCCATAGAAGTTAATGGGGCTATGTGAAAATCGCAAGCATCCGCAAGCAAGTGCGGATGCGGTGCTATTTTCACGCATGGTTGCTAGGATAAAAGTCTATTCACTGGAAAATAATAGCATTCTTTAATACAGAATGCTTAGTAGAAGGTCAATTGAGGGTTAAAAAATAAATAAAATTAACTCACCTCCTCCAATTGATCACGTATCCGCCGGTGTTCTGCCAGATCTCTATACCTTGCGAAAAGTCTATACCGGAAGTGACACGGCCGCACCGGAAGTGGAGGAGGGTGTGCGCTGCGCAAGCCCACATCCACCGGCTTACCAAAGAATCATTGCAGCGCCGCGATAGAAGTACTTCGTGCACCGCGCGTGCGCACATAGGGGTATAGAGATTTTGCAGCGCAAAATGTTGCATCAGATCTCCCTACCCCTGAGTGCGCAGGCACCCACAAATCATCAGTTGCAGTCTGCCCCAACACACCCAGCACTGCTATATCTCTATATGACAGCTGTCGCAGCACACTCAGCTCTGCTATATCTCTATATATGAGCAGCTGTCATGTGTATAGATGTACACTTAGCCAGCTATAACAGTAGAAGTCTCATATTTTTTCAGTCAGCAGCAAGGCAGCTGTTATGGTCTTGTGGTTAAGTGCTTTGCCTCTGATACAGAAGGTCGTGGGTTCGAATCCAAGCAAAAACTTTTCTGAAATACAAGCACTGACTCCATATATGGACATACTGGGCGGGACACAGGAAGAGGCTGCATCGCATCGCTGACATGGAGGTAAGTAGAAGTGTTTATTATTATTTTTTAATACCCGACTGTTACTGCCATGGGGGGAGCGAGGGGCACTTGATACTGCCACATGGGGGGAGGGGGGTTGGCACTTGATACTGGCACATGGGGGGGGGGGGGAGAGAGGCGCCTGATACTGGCACATGGGGGGGAGAGGAGTTGGCAACTGATACTGGCACCTGGGGGGGAGGGGGGGTTGGCACCTGATACTGGCACATGGAGGGGGGGAGAGAGGCACCTGATACTGGCACATGGGGGGGGGGGGGGGGGCATTTGATACTGGCACTTTTTTGTGGGGGGGGAGATGGCACTATGATACTGGGACATGGGGGGGAGGAGAGAGGCACTTGATACTGACACCTGGGGGGGGGGGGGTTGGCACCTGATACTGGCACCTGGGGGGGTTGGCACCTGATACTGGCACATGGGGGGGGAGAGAGGCACCTGATACTAGCACATGGGGGGGAGAGGGGTTGGCACCTGATATTGGCACCTGGGGGGGAGGGGGGGTTGGCACCTCATACTGGCACATGGGGGGGGGCACCTGATACTGGCACATGGGGAGGGAGAGAGGCACTTGATACTGGCACATGATGGGGGGGCATCTATGGGGAAACTTACTGGCACATTATTGGGGGGCATTATGGGGGACACTAGGCCGGCAGCCTATCAGAGGCCGGACACCGAGGAGCATCTACTGGGGCATTTTATACTGGTACATTATAGGGGGTACTAGCAGGAAGGGGGAGAGGAGCACTATGGGGGAATTTACTGGGGGCACTATATAGGGGTATTTTATACTGGGACATTGTGGGGGCACTATGGGGACATTAGCTCAACTGGGGGCATTACAAGGGGGTATTTTTGCACTGTCACATTATAAGGAGAATTATTACTACTGGGGGGGGGCATTAGAGTGGGCTTTATTACTCCCCCATGGTATGACCCCCTAGTAGCAGCACCAGCCTCCCCCTGCTCTGCTATCCCTCTGCCCCTTCTCCAAATCCTTATTATGAAATCTTTCTCATTAGGATAAAGCACAACATCAGCTCCGCCAAGCCCCCGGCCAAGTGTTGAAGTGGTGTCCGAGATCCCCAAGGGTCAAGTAACTGTAAGTTTTCATATGAAATATGTTTTTGTTATACACATATAGCATCCACTGTGCCACACAATATACAGTATACCGCTACACTGTGCCAAAGGAGTGGGGTTTACACAGGAGGAGGGAGGTGCGAAGTGCACTGGAGGGGCCCTTACAAATATTTGCTGTGGGGCCCAGTCACTTCTAGTTACGCCCCTGTACTGCGCCCAGATAAATACTGCTTTATAGTGCCCACTGACAGGGTCATACTGCACCCAGATAAATACTGCTATATAGTGCCCACTGATAGGGTCATACTGCGCCCAGATAAATACTGCTACATAGTGCCCACTGTGTCCAGATAAAGAGGTGATACCACTTCCGTGGCCAGGTTAATAATGTCAGTGGGCGGAGCGGTCGGTGCCCCCTGGTGCTCAGCCTTCATCCCGTGCTCCGTTTCCCCACCGCAGAGGGGCGCATTTGATGCTGCCTCATCTCCTTTGTTCTTTGGCCCCCACCAGGGTCACGCTTTACAAGTAACCCCATGATCATTGCCACAACTTTGGGACTTAGCCAAAACCAAATCATTAGACTAGGGGCAATCTGACCAAACACCCCCCCTCCCCTCCACTGCAGTCAGTTTGGGGATCAGTATGGGTCCCGCAGCAGTTCCCCTGATCATCGGCCCCAACATACTTACCTGCTCTGCGCCGCGGGTAATTCTGTGTTTTTTTTCTGCCCCACTTACAGTACCTTCTGTCTACTGCGGTGCCCTCAAACACTGTATTTTCGGAAGTGACATCATAACTATCATTAACTCTTCACAAAAAATGACAAATAGATTGGGCCCCAAAATATAATAATGGAAGATGCCCAGTAGGGTTGCATCGGGTATAGAATTATCCATACCCAATCAATACTTTTGTACCGGTATCGATTTGATACCGGGATTTGTTTTTTACCGATACTGCGCAGCCTAGTATCACAGAACATGGCACGCGCTGTTCTCAGCGCGCACCATGTTCCCTCAGCAGCAAAGGGGAGAAGGAAGCAGTCTCTCCCTCCCTTCCCCTGTGCTTCCGCTGCCACCAATAAGAGGAGAGGAGAAGGGGGAGGGGGACTGTGGCCACGGTGCCACCAATGAAGATAATTAACGTTTAATACAGATACAGGAGGTGGGTGCCGGCGGCAGAATCACATAGCCGCACCCGACCTCTATGACAGGGAGCTGCGATCAGCGGGGTTAACTACCACTGATCACAGCTCACTGTCATAGAGGTCGGGTGCTGGCCCCCACCTCCTGTATTTGTATTAATGGTGGCACAGTACGCCCCCTCAGTATTAAAAACATTGGTGGCGCAGTGCACCCCCCCAGTATTAAATCATTGGTGGCAGTGGCCACAGGGTCCCCTCCCCCCCCCCCTCTTCATTGGTGGTGCAGTGGCAGTTCCGATCGGAGCCCCAGCAGTGTAATCCTGGGGCTCCGATCGGTTACCATGGCAGCCAGGACGCTACTGAAACCCTGGCTGCCATGGTAAGCTCCCTGCTGCTGTGTGTACAAAGCTCAGGGCAGCAGGGATAGTGTAAAGTCCTGTTCACCTTAAAAGTGCTCTATTAGGATTAATAGGACAAGGGATTAAAAGATCCTAGGTTCTAACACCTAAGGGGGAAATAGTTTTTAAATAAAAGGTTAAAAATCACAACAAAATATTAAGTATAAATCACCCCCTTTCCCAATTTCATATATAAAATATATAAACAATAAATAAATAAACATATTACATATCGCCACGAAAAATCCAAACTATTAAAATATAAAAAAATATCTTCTATGTAGTGAACGCCGTAACAGAAGAAAAAAAAAAACTGCGTGATTCACCATTTTTTTGTCACCCTGGCCCCCCCCCCGCCAAAAAATAGGACAAGAGTGCTCAATAAAAAGGTAACCATGTCCCTGAGTCTCCCCTTCAAGATTTATGTTGCCTCAAGTGCCCCTTAAAATGTTTTGATGCCCCCCAATTGCTCCCTTAAAAATATATAATGCCCCTAAGTGCACCACACTCATTTTCAGACTGTATGTTCCAGAAAAATGTTTTAAAACTTTTACTCAACTCACCACATTTCCCTAATGAGCGATCTGACAGAGTCTGCGTATGACAACGTGGTGACATCATTACACCACCCATGCCGACACACTTACAACCTCTGCTTGGTCCCAGGGTGCTGTAGACCACAGGCCTCTGATCTGCTCTGTTATTAGTAAGCCTGTTTATACTGGTCTCCAGTCATGGGTCTAATGGTATATGCTGTGCTCTGATACTGGTATTTCAGTTGTATATTCATTTTCTCCATGGTAATGCAGGGTGATATTCTATTCCTCTTTACTGGCAGTGATATAGATTGTGTCCTGTCACTGGCAATCTAGTGGTATTTATCCTATTCCTTGTATTACCAGTGGTGTATGCCTTTCTATCATTGGTAGCCTAATGGTTAATATATTCCCTGACACCTGTATTCCTGTATACACTACCCCCCTTCATTAACAGTCCAGTTGTATATTTACTATTCCCTGTTACATCTTCTCGATTGCTGTATACTATCCCATCATTAGAAGTCCAGTCCTATATACTACCACAGCTAGTACAGTGGTATGTATTAACAGTAGTCCAGAAGGTGAGCAAATATTTTACCCTCCTTTCAAGGGATGTGGGTCTGTAGTGGTGGCATGAACCAGCAATAGAAGAAAGCTCCGTTTTGACTTGAGCTCTGGCCCCCCCCTCTCTATAAGGTACACCCTGCTTTCAGAGGTTTTATAAATATGACTTTTAACAATAATTTTACCCATTTTCTTCCAAATTGTTTAAAGGAGTATTCCAATTAGAATATGTTATCCCTTATCCCCTGGAAAAAAAATAACTGGTAGATTGGTGGCAGTCTGCCCACTTAGACCGCAACCAGTCACAATGATGAGGGATCCACGCCCCCAATTTGAAAAGAGCACTGGTTGAGTCTGCGCACCACCACTCTGTGCATTCTGTAGCAGAATACAACATCACTATCTCTAACAATCACATAGATTTGGGGTGGAGTTATAGTGCATATGCTCGACCAACACTCCATTCAAACAAGGGGACACAAGTCCTAGTGATAGCTGGATAAGAGATGAATTATCCCAAGCAGAATGCCCTTTTAATGAATCACTTTTATTATACCCATAAAATTTGAAAAAATCTAACCCTGCCATTACCACCTTCATCGTTTTCCTTCCAGAGCTTGGACTGATCACCCCTAGGAAGTTCCCCGATCTTTATTGGGTAACATTAGTTACAATACATTCCCTACAATAAAGAGGCTCAGACACATTGTTCGCTACCTCATGTATTGACTCATTTATTAACAGGCCAGTGGTTTTGAAATGGCCCGGATGATGGTGAACCCCCAATTCATCCTTCAGCACTCAGGGAAGGAAAAACCCCCTAGTGGGGGAAACCTCCAGGGAACCATGGCTGAAGGACTGCCCTTCCCCTGGGCAGGGGGGTAAAAGCCATCATTTGAGATGAGGTAGCTATGGAAAGTCCGGGTAATTGTCACATCCAGTATTTGGAAATTCTGCTAGATGTTGAATCCAGAAAATCCGGTAAATGTCAAATCCGGTATTAGGAAAGTCCGGTAAAATGTCACATCCAGTATTGAGGACAGAGACCAAGCCTGGAATCTGCCTCTTGATCCAGAAGATTCATGTCCAGCAATGTCATGATGGTTTCAGTTGTCTTGGCGCTCCACCCCTTGGATCTTATTGGGGGTTTTCAGGGTCCTGGGTCTTTTCTCTCAGGCCAATGGAGACACCTTCTCGGGACAACGTTAAAGACAAATGCTGAGAAAAAAGAAGAAAGACCATTAATTATAAAACAGCTCTATATAATATATTACTTCTCTGAAATATTTCTGGAGCACATTAGACCTTCACACGGCATCTACTCACCTGGAAATCTGTATAGTTCATTAGTTGGTATATTATCAGGCCAACAAATCCAGTCCACTCGACCACCATGCCTGTCCTGGTGTAGATCTGCAGAAGACAGAATAGAGGATTAGTGCCTGGCGGTACTCACCATGGACTCTATGTGGAGTGAGATGGGAAGATGGAGGTGAGATAGGAGCTTTTATATTACTGTTACCCAGAAAAGATGTGGATTATACAAGACGGTGAAAAGTTGCATGAACTCACCTCTTCACATCGGCCAGTACATAGCTGGAAGAAGCCGATGGTCATACACACAGAAACTGGAAGGACGTGTTAAGGACAAGTAACAGAATTAATTCTATTATTATACTGTTTCCTATACTGTGATGTCTGATCTGTGCTACAATGGGGTCAGAGGAAGCAAATAATCTCCTAGTTGCCAATAGTCCCACATTTGCCAAAATATTCCCAAATATTCAAAGACAATATTTGTAAATTTGGGTTGTCCTGGGCCAAAAATGCTTGGGGCCTAGTTAACTCCACCAATGAGTGATCGTGACCTGATCATTTAAAGGAGGGGCGGGGTCTTGGCTTAATTGACCCAAATTTGCAAACAGCAGCAATGATGGTAAGTACGTATGTGTAAGTTTTTCCAGCACACAACATGGCACTGTACCAGTCAGCTATAAGAGGATACAGGTCAGCAGGGCCACAATGGTCACCAAGGTTAATGCCATTCTAATGTGGCATAGGCGGCGACTGCTGAAGGATTTCTTGTACAGGCATACAGCTTGACCTAGGTTGTTAACGGCACACAAGAAAAATGACGGTCCTGCGGCGATCCTGTGGACTGTAGGACTGATCCTCATCTAGAAAAAAAGCAGAGGAATAAAGGTCATCAATATGGACGTCATGAAGATCTGAGAATACAGAACAGCAGAGGCCGCAGGTGGTGTCATTATGCAGGGGCAGTAATACATAAGAATAGTCACCAGGGCGCGTCATTGTATTTATACACATCTCTTAACTTCAAGCGATGTCCCCTCTGTATTACTAGTCCTGAGACCTCTGTATATAAACTTACCGAGACTATGGCGGTCACAACGGTCCCAATGCAGCCAATCCATGCAAAGGCATAGAGGATTCTCTGGCAGATGATATGTCGCCTCTCTGATTGTTCGGACCGGATGATCATGAACCGGTACATGATGGAAGCGTTGCCAGCTCCTGAAATAGACAATACATGGGATCAGCCGGGAACGTCCATAGACACTTGTGATAACCTCCAGGACTCAGTGATGATTATAATCTCCAGTGATGGCCGCCGCTCAGCAGGGAATAGTGATTAGGGAGAGAACGTCATCACTGAGCGCTGGAGCCGCTGATCTCCTCATGATGTGATCTCTCTAAATCCACTTACCTAGAATGGCAGATATTATGAAGACCACTGTAAAGACCACCGATTCGGGGAATATTGCTCCTGTGTCACTGAGAAAGAAAGCAAAATATTGGGTGTTATTAGGACACAAACGGCAGCAGGATTGCGTCATGTCTTCTAATAGCAGAGGAGACTTTATTTCCTTCCATTGTAATCATCCTCCATAATATGATCTAATGTCCAGACACAAATAGAAGACAAACAATGGGAACGATATGGAGCCGTCGCCCATAGCAACCAGTGAGATTGCAACTGTTATTTGTCAGAGGCCCTTTGTAAAAGGAAATCAGGAACTGAATGGGCAACTGCGTCATATTTCGCATCCCATCCCCATGCTATCACTTGCCCCACTATATAGCCATTATTTCCCCAGTACAACCAGTGGTAAAACCCATTAACACAATAATCATCATTAATTTATTCCCAATTTTTTTTTTCTCCTTCAGTTTTCTGGAAAAGTAGCAAATTTTTGAGTAGGCGGCATTTTGTAGGAAATCTAAGACTTTTTGCATTTTTAAGCCATGCTTGTAAGTTTTCCAAAAAAGTGGGTGTGTTCTAGACGGGCTCAGCAGGAGGGGGTGGGGCCTCTGCAGACTGGCAAATTCGCTTATAAGTTATGCCTGTCATAGTTGGTGCAGTTTTGATTTTTTTTGGTACATGGAGGTCAGAGATGCTCCTAATTTATGAAGAGGCTTGTGCATCTCACTCCAGAGCAGATTAGATGAAGGCCGGTGCATGAAACCTCAGTCTTCACAGACCCCCCGCACGATGGGATGTTTTCTGTACTAACAGTTATGAGATGGAGCTGATTAATAATCCACTAATAATAATAATAATCATAACATTCCAGGAATAAACTGATAATACGGTAATAACAGTAATGATACTACAGAGGAATCCCGCCCCGTCCCCTCTTACCTGATGTAAGGATATTTTACATGGCCTGGGATGACAGTCAAGGCAATCAGGGCACAGAGGCCTGATAGCGTCCATATGACCCAGAGGAAAGGCAAGAATGCCAAACCCCGGATCTCCATGGCGCAAATTAAATGACTCGCTAAGCGAAAACAAGGATTTGCTGAGCAAAAGCACAAGCCTATCTGTCTCTCTCTATATCCAGAGATATTCTGTCCGAGATAATGTCAGGCAGTGGTTTTCCAAGGCTCAGAACTCTGTGATGTCACTAGCTTCTGTGACATCATCACGCCTGCCGCAATCTGATTGGTCCTTGCTATAATCTGTAATTTCATTGGTTCTCCCCTCATGTGTGCCTTCATCACACATACTTGAATCTGATTGGTCCTTGCTATAATCTGTAATTTCATTGGTTCTCCCCTCATGTGTGCCTTCATCATACATACTTGAATCTGATTGGTCCTCAGTAGCTTCTGTGGTGTCATCAGTGCTCCCATCTCCACACATGCCTGTATCTGATTGGTCCTCAGTATTTTAAAGGGTTTCTGTCACCCTGCAAAACTCATTTTTTTTTTTTGTATAGTTAGATTGCTCATAGTGCGATATAGCAGAATATAATGCTCTTACTTACTTTCATGCGGCCGATTCTTTATAAAACGAACTTTTATAATATGTAAATGAGGGCTCTACCAGCAAGTAGGGCGTCTACTTGCTGGTAGCTGCTGCAGAAATCCGCCCCCTCGCCGTGTTGATTGACAGGGCCAGCCGTGATCTCCTCCTCCGGCCGGCCCTGTCAGTAATTCAAAAATCGCGCGCCTCGCGTCATTCGGCGCAGGCGCTCTGAGATGAGGAGGCTCGTATCCTCAGCACTCCCTCAGTGCGCCTGCGCCGATGACGTCTTCTCTTTCGGTGATGTCATCGGCGCAGGCGCACTGAGGGAGTGCTGAGGAGACGAGCCTCCTCATCTCAGAGCGCCTGCGCCGAATGACGCGAGGCGTGCGATTTTTGAATTACTGACAGGGCCGGCCGGAGGAGGAGATCACGGCTGGCCCTGTCAATCAACACGGCGAGGGGGCGGATTTCTGCAGCAGCTACCAGCAAGTAGACGCCCTACTTGCTGGTAGAGCCCTCATTTACATATTATAAAAGTTCGTTTTATAAAGAATCGGCCGCATGAAAGTAAGTAAGAGCATTATATTCTGCTATATCGCACTATGAGCAATCTAACTATCCAAAAAAAAAAAAAAGAGTTTTGCAGGGTGACAGAAACCCTTTAAATCTTCATATAGCTATTGCTGAGATGTTTTCAGCTCGTCAACTCCTTTGGACAAAAAAAATGTCTACTTTATACACGTGTCACCATATCACAACAAAATGAGTAAAGTTGGGTGATGGACCCTGCTCCCATGTCAGCCCCTCTGCTTAATATAGGGAATGAAGGCGCCATGAAAGGTGTCTCTATTCTGCTGATAATGCCATTAGGGAAAATGTTACCGCTCTCTGCTCTGGTCTCTTATCCAAATTATTCCTTCATGATGCAATTCCTAAAGAAGTGGAGCATCCATTTAATGTAGTTGTCTCACACTCTGAGCACCATATAATACTACATTTTTGCAGAATAGGGAATATGTTGGAATGGCCATATATTTGGCTACTATTCAAATGTATGTTCAATGATACATATTGTTTCAATGTACAGTAAGTCTTATGCAACGTGCCGCCCCCCAAGGACGATCGTGTCGCAGAATTATAGGAATTGCTGAGTGTTGTGGTGTGGCCCTAATAGTTTCTGTGTGTGTCACGGTGATCCTATTTGGATACTGTCGCTCTCCAGGGTTAGGCTCCAATACAATAAAAGGGAGATTTGTAGTAGGTGGAGAATGAGATGAGTCCAGACTTGATGAAAGTTCAAAAGTTTTACTTGAATAAACTTGTATCCAGACAATATTCGGCCTTTCTCTTGGTTCCAGCTGGTTTTGGGGTAAACTGGCAGGCAAACTTGGATACCTTTCTCTATCTTTCTCTGCTGTGCTAAACTGGCTTCCGTCTGGTAGCTGGACTTTAGGAATGTTCTGGTACCTTTTGAGCGGGGTGCCTGTGGCTGTTGACCCCCTCGTGATACTGTGTCTTTATCTGTAAGGAGTCAGGGTGCTGTATGAGCAGCATTCCTTGGGAGACTCCTGCTGCAGGAGGGGTGGCCATTCCCCTCACTGCACCATCTTGACTCGTTTGCTTCCAACACTAGACTCCACTTACTCTAACTTTCTGCAACCCCTCCCTTGGTACGAAACAGAACCAGCCCACCTCTGCTCAAAATCGGGGAGAATGGAATGGTAAGCTCCATTCTATCTAAATATCTCTCTACACTGCCACCTGCTGGCGATCCAGGCACAGTACATGAACATAACAGTTTCATAGCAATATTATAAATGCACAATGTAAGAGGACCTGGAATAAAAGCACAGATGACATAATTGGTTAACCATTAGAGACATTAGCAGTGTGAAGTAATGTTAGTGCCTGCTCTGGGGTACTACACATACTCTATGCTTCATTAATATAAAAAGCTCTTAAAGGGCATCTGTCAGCAGTTTTGTACCTATGAAACTGTCTGACCTGTTACATGTGCGCTTGGCAGCTGAAGGCATCTATGTTGGTCCCATGTTCATATGTTGATATTTTGGCGTCATACCCTTGGATGAATACCCCATTTTTCATGAAGTGCACTATAAAGAAAAGGAACCTTTGGATTCAGTGTTAAATTACTACAACACGTCATCCATCAGCGCCGACAGAGAGATGCTTGTGATCCTCACATCTAATTCAAATCATCTGCGGAAGACACGTGGGACGCGAGCGGCTCCACAGCCGGGACGCCGGCCGATTCAACGGAGCAAGGGCTCGAAATTAAGTCCCGACTCATCCGACGGTGCAAACAAAGGTAAGCCCACAATAGTGGGTATAATAATCAGAATTACCTTTTCAAACGCCAACTGAATGAACTGTTTTCGATCACTGAAGTACCATCCCGTACTGCGGCCACATACCAATATATCACAGCAGTCAGCAGTTGGATGCAACATAGTATCAGCCTGTGGCGGCTGAAGTGCTTTTTCTGATACAGACGCTGTGACATAAACTAACTGCACTGGTTACCTTAGCGAAAGCAATCTAGCTATACGCTAAAGCATTGGGAGAAAAAGCAGATGAGACCTGATACAATTTACCATTCATCCACAAAAAAGTCGGAATTTCTTTTGTTTTAAACACAGATCTTGGATATATTTGTCAGATACAAGAAAAGACTTAGGTACTTTCCAGAGACTGGCCCATTGTATGGCTGATTCATATTTTTAAACCAAATATCGGATGTTATGTTATTTTTATTAATTGATATTGTGTCAAGTCATCAGATGGATACTGTTTGTGCCAATTTATCCCTCTAATTAAATCTGTCCTCCTTACATCCAAGACTGTTCTAGTCTGGGCGGAGGCAGAGAGAGACATTTGACACCATCAGTACTTATCTTAAAGCTGCTACTACTTCTGTTAAATGAATCTATGACAGTTGAATAGAGAACAGATATAAGATATTGTGTTGAATAGTTCACAGAAAATTTTATGTATATTTTATTCATTTTTTATTCTTACCTATTTTAATATATATATCAAATAAAACATCCTGTACTTCCATATAAGAGTGACCAATCCTTTCTTTTTATCCATGTTCATATGTGCCCGCATTGCTGAGAAAAATGATGTTTTAATATATGCAAATGAGCCTCTAGGATCAACGGGGACGTTGTTGTTACACCTAGAGGCTCTGCGCTCTCTGCAACTGCTGCGCCCCCACCTAGAGGCTCTGCGCTCTCTGCAACCCTGCCTGATCCTGTCAATCAAACTGCAGAGGGTGTGGCAGCGTTTAACTCTTGTGCCCTTAGAAGCCATCACAGCCATGCCTACTAATGGGCTGGCATGGCTGAGATTAGCCAGTGCAGCATGTGACCCACCCTCTATATAAGCTGCAGTCACGTAGCGTTGCACGTCACTCTGCTCTGATTAGTGTAGGGATAGGATGCTGCTGCTGTGAGGGAGAGAATAGGTCAGAATCTTTAATCAGAAGTGCTTGTTAACTCAGCGATCTACCTAGATTTTGTTGTGTGGGTGCAGTGCGCAATCTTTTTACCTTGCCCTGAGCCCAGTGACCCAGAAAATGATGTGTTTTATCCTAATGAGAAAGATTTCATAATAAGGATTTGGAGAAGGGGCAGAGGAATAGCAGAGCAGGGAGAGGATGGTGCTGCTACTAGGGGGTCATACCATGTGCAATGAGCAGGACACTGGGTCAGTGGGGTTGCTATGCAGTGGGTCAGATTTAGGTGTGTATAAGTTCGTGAAGCCAGTTGCAGCTTGCGCAGGTACTATAGCAGGGCCCTTTAAGATGGTATGAGCTCACGTACTAGGTAAGGAATGCCAGAGGGGGATATTGTCTCTGTATTGTGTCAACGGTGTCTCCTACCTTGGTACGGCTGGACTCCTGTATCCTGGCTCGCATGCAACAAAATTGAGTGCTGTTAATAGGAGTAACTGAGGAATGATGGACTTCCACACAGATAATAGGGTCCAACTTGTCTTTACTTGGTGGTATAATATGCAGCTTTAGATCCATACAATGTACAGCAATAGTCTAGGATCCCAGCAGGTATTGGCAATATGTGGCAGGAATTATATATATATTCTGCATCTGGTACATATGCCTATTAGAATCTGGCAGGTATCTATCTTCTGCTCTGTCTGTGGTCTGCTTGATATGGGCCTGACTAGCTGTGGAGGTACTTATCTTCTCCTTGTCTTGGAATCTGTACTTACAGGACTGCTCGCAGGGAATGGTGGTTTCGTCCTGGAGATCTGATAGTTCTGAAGATGGCTGCTTCCTTGGTCTACCAGCTGAGGTAAGGGACTCAGGCTGGGAAGGTTGATCTTGGGCCTCAACAGAGGCTTGGATCCCTGGTTGGGGTCCCTGTTTCTGGGAGCTCCTATTCACACAGCCTACCCCAACAGGGGGTGGCTGGTACACTGCCTAGAACTTTCTTTCCTCCCTCTGAAGTAAGATGTGGGAACAGTCCACTCCTCCTCAGATAGGGGGAAGCTAGCCTGGAATGGTATATTCCAGTCTAGGTCTATTAACTAACCGTGGTCTGCCTACATATTGCTGCCACCTGCTGGTGTACATTGAGAATTACAGCAAATTACATGAAACAGTCCCAGTAAATCCATATCATACAAATGCAATGTCAGATTACACAGGATGTTAGCACATTTACACTTTAACATCATATAGCAGGGTGGCAGAGTCTTAGTGACATACTCTGGGATGTTACATACCCCGTTACTTTAAGTGAAGCTGTCCTCGGCGTATAGTAGGTGGTGAGGAATAAGCTCTAGGTACCCAATACATACAAAGTGCTGCATGAATATACATAAAATGACGTACAAAGACAAAACATATAACGGTTTCCTCGAGGTTCCTGCCCGCTAGCATAAGGTGTCCAACACACAGTTTCCTTATCTTGGTATAACCAGGTAACCTATTACTGCACAAAGCAAACATTACTGACTGACTTCGTATATTGTCCACCAATATCAAAGAAAGCATGGGGGTGTCTTTACTCCGTAATCCCGCCATTGTGAAATGCAAAGCCCGCAAATAGAAGGGTGGCTTTATCCTGTATTCCCTTCCCTGCATCATAGCCTGAAGAAATTTGTCTTATAGCACGATCACTATGATGACTAAGAGGAAGCTAAGTATATATGGCTCTAAGGTTTGAGGCGCCTTACCTTAGGCAAAAGGCTCAGAAGGGGAGGTATGTATCGTCTTCATGTCTTCTGGCAAGTCACAGGAGGAGGGCAGTACGTTCCCATGGATCTCCTGGAAATGAGACACCTCCGGATGGGAACAATCCGGAACATAAAATAAGCGGGAAGGAGCAGCCTAGGGCTTCTAACGATTCCCGAAGCAGCAGGGGTACCTGTGTGACTACTAGACCTGTCAGGACTTACCTATTGGTCCTACCCTGGGTACCTATGGGTATACATCACCGGGTGTAGGCCATTGGTGTACAACGTCCCCATGATGACAGTCCGTATGAAGGGGGAGAGAACAAGAGCTGTAAAAAGGGCACACTTTAAGTAAGTTGCTAAATTTTTGTTAAGTGCAATGGTAAGTGCAATCATGGTAGACAATACATAAATTCACATTGCGGCACCTAGAATAAGAATACACACAATGGGCAGGATATCTTGAACGTTGCATAACATTTGTAAACTGGTTACAATGACATAAATTATTAAATAGCATGACAATTGAGTGCAAGCTTTTATGTTGCAAACATTTGATAAAATAGTGCAAATTTATCAGTGCAAGGATAGGCTCAACAGTAACTTGAGTCCTTATTCCTGGAAGTGCTTGTAGTTTGTAGAATCCTCTGGAAATTTATAAAAGTTATTTTGCAATCCACAGGGCAAAAGAGTCAATTGTAATCCAAAGGGTTAAAATGTCATATAAGAATAGCAGCAGGCTATCAAGTAACCTGAGAAAGGGAATAAAACTTTCAACTTGGAGATGAGGGGGTTAAGAGCTGATGGGGGGAGTCCTAACTGACATGACCATCTGGATGAGGACAAACAATGGCAACCTGGAACAAAAAGTTAAAACACACAACAATGCCAAACAGGTCCTCACCCGTCAGGTAATCAGTCCATGGCGTGGCTCCCAAACAATGTCACTTTAGATTTTTTTCTTTGGTAGTGGGGACACCCTACAGGTAGGTGTCCAGCTCCTCATCGCTACTGGAACTACTGAAATGCATCAGAGGTTGCTCTAGCCTCTGCTGGTAGCTGAGGGTAGTGTTAGTGGTGGTGCGCCAGCGCCCTCTACCGGTGACAGTAGGGATTGGTTGTACAGCCAACCTGGAGAACGTGGCTGTAGCTTGCCGCAGACCGGGATCCAGAGCCGGTGCGGGAAGGGGCAGAATCTCTGTCTGCAAAGGCTCAGGGAGGCCTGGAGCAGTTTGTGGAGGCTGTTTCCAAGGGAGCGTATAGGGAGGCAGGAAACACGGCTGCACCTTGGGGTTAAACGTGAGGACCGAATTATTTATCTGTCCTACCCTCAGGGTTGGTGGTGGTGACAAGTCAGGAATGAGAGGTGCAGGGGCTGGTTGTGCCTTTTCTTTGAAGATCAGGCGGCCGTCCGGGGTCTCTTGCAGACATCTGGTCCTGGCCGCAGAGCCTGGATCCTCCTGCCAGGTCTCTGGGGTAATGGCAGGGGAGAGCGGAGGGGGTGGGTGGGGGGGTTGGCACCTGATACTGGCACATGGGGGGTGGGAAGGAGAGAGGCACCTGATACTGGCACATGGGGGGGAGAGGGGTTGGCACCTGATACTGGCACCTGGGGGGGAGGGGGGGTTGGCACCTGATACTGGCACATGGGGGGGGGGGAGAGGCACCTGATACTGGCACATGGGGGGGGAGGGAGAGAGGCACTTGATACTGGCACTTTTTTTGTGGGGGGGGGGAAGATGGCACTATGATACTGGGACATGGGGGGGGGGGAGAGGCACCTGATACTGGCACCTGGGGGGGGAGGGGGGTTGGCATCTTATACTGGCACATGGGGGGGGGAGAGGCACCTGATACTGGCACATGGGGGGGAGAGGGGTTGGCACCTGATACTGGCACATGGGGGGGGGGGAGAGGCACTTGATACTGGCACTTTTTTTGTGGGGGGGGAGATGGCACTATGATACTGGGACATAGGGGGGAGGAGAGAGAGGCACTTGATACTGGCACATGGGGGGGTTTGGCACTATGATACTGGCTCATGGGGGGTGGGAAGGAGAGAGGCACTTGATACTGGCACATTGGGGGGGGGGTGGCACTATGATACTGGGACATGTGGGGGGGAGGAGAGAGGCACTTGATACTGGCACATGATGGGGGGGCATCTATGGGGACACTTACTGGCACATTATTGGGGGGCATTATGGGGGACACTAGGTCGGCAGCCTATCAGAGGCCGGACACTGAGGGGCATCTACTGGGGCACTATATATGGGGCATTTTATACTGGTACATTATGGGGGGCACTAGCAGGAAGCGGGGAGAGGAGCACTATGGGGGAATTTACTGGGGGCACTATAAAGGGGTATTTTATACTGGGACATTATGGGGGCACTATGGGGACATTAGCTCAACTGGGGGCATTACAAGGGGGTATTTTTGCACTGTCACATTATAAGGAGAATTATTACTACTGGTGGGGGGGCATTATAGTGGACTTTATTACTCCCCCATGGTATGACCCCCTAGTAGCAGCACCAACCTCTCCCTGCTCTGCTATCCCTCTGCCCTTTCTCCAAATCCTTATTATGAAATCTTTCTCATTAGGATAAAGCACAACATCAGCTCCGCCGAGCCCCCGGCCAAGTGTTGAAGTGGTGTCCGAGATCCCCAAGGGTCAAGTAACTGTAAGTTTTCATATGAAATATGTTTATGTTATACACATATAGCCTACACTGTGCCACACAATATACAGTATACCGCTACACTGTGCCCCACAATATACAGTATACCGCTACACTGTGCCAAAGGAGTGGGGTTTACACAGGAGGAGAGAGGTGCGAAGCGCGCTGGGGGGGCCCTTACAAATATTAGCTGTGGGGCCCAGTCACTTCTAGTTACGCCCCTGGTTGCAGTTCATCCTTACCACAGAGCTGAGTGCTGGATACCGAGGTCACCAGTTGCCTGCGCACTCAGGGGTATGGAGATCTGATGCAACATTTGCGCTGCAAAATCTCTATACCCCTAATTGCGCAAGCGCAGTGTACGAAGTACTTCTATCGCAGCGCTGCATCGGTTCTTTAGTAAGCCGGTGGATGTGCGCTTGCGCAGCGCCGCGCACCCTCCTCCAGCTGATTCCTGTGCGGCCGCATCACTTCCGGTATAGACTTTTCGCAAGGTATAGAGATCTGGCAGAACACCGGTCTCCTGTTCTTTCTTCAGGACCTGTCAAAGGACTTGGGGTGACATCACTGTGCTCATCACATGATACATCACATGATCCATCACCATGGTGATGGACCATGTGATGAGCTCAGTGACGTCACCACAGGTCCTTTGACATGTCCTGAAGAAAGAACAGGAGACTGGCAGCTACGCGATCAATTGGAGGAGGTGAGTTAATTTATTTTTTATTTTTTAACCCTCAATTGACCTTCTACTAAGCAATCTGTATTAAAGAATGCTATTATTTTCCCTTATAACCATGTTATAAGGGAAAATAATAAAATTTACAGAATACTGAACCCAAACCCGAACTTCTGTGAAGAAGTCCGGGTTCGGGTCTGGGTACCAAACATGTAAATTTTTCTCACGCATGTGCAAAACGCATTAAAACGCTTCGCACTCGTGGGCAAAAATCATGCATGTTCCCGCAACGCACCCACAACGCCCGTGTAAACCCTGCCTTACACTGCAGACACGGCCGGCGGGAGGAGAGCATCCAAAGTAGATTCCCATAAAACTTTGTTAGAATACTGTACAGAGCGAGCGCTCCGTACAGTATTAGAATGTATTGGGTCAGATGAGCCAAAATGATTACTTCGCGAAGTCTCGCGATACTTCAGGTAATAACTTCAGGAATTAATTTCTACTGTTAAAAACCTTTTACCGAACTTGGTTTCGGTTCCAAGTGGTTCCAAGGTAGAGAGCAAACCCGAGTTCGCTCTGTACAGTATTCTAATGAAGTTTTATGCGAATCGACTTAGGATGTTTCATCCGAAGTCAATTCGCTCATCCCTAGTTAAGACCACCCTGCAATCCATCAGTGGTAGTCGTGCTTGCACACTATAGAAAAAAATGCTGGCCTATGTGAGCTCCCGCGGTCCCGGCCACCAGAGAGACCTGCGCTTTTTCCTATATTGTGCAAGTATGGCACCACCACTGGATTGCAGGGTGGTCGTAACCATGTATAATGTGATGGAGAAATGAATCAAGCCAGCAATATGGGTAATAACAATACATTAGTAAGTGCCTTGTATTAACTGCATCTACATGATAAATGCCACTTGCTGAGGCAACCCCTTTAAATGTACAACTGAAATGTTTTACTGCCTCTTTTTTCACAAACCTATGTATCAATCTGCTCATCTCCAGCTCTATAATCTACTGCCTGCAGATTGCACTGTATTTCAAGTGCCGGTCTCTCTTTAACCACTTCATGACCGCCCATTGACTATAAACGTCCTCGGGCTCGTCGTTTATCTCTGAATGGACGTTCTGGAACGTCCATTCAGAGATGGCAGCTGCATGCTAATCATGCAGCTGCCGGGCAGGGAGCCCGCTGTCAGTGACAGCAGGCCACCCCAGAGAGAAGGCAGGGACAGTTCCCAGGTGTCCCTGACTTCTAGATTGCTGTATACACAGCGCTCGATGAGCATTGTGTATAGAGATCAGGAAGCGCTATGTGACCGCCGGGGGAGTGCAGGAGCTGTCAGGTCTTCCATAGACCTCGATCAGCCCTGCACTGAGGCTGTACAGCCTCTCTAGGGGGTGTATTTCCCCTTTAACTGGGGCTACTATGTCAGCCCCAGTTACGTGAGAAATCAATTGACAGTTAAAAAAAAAAATTAAGTTAAATGTCGCCCAGAGGTCTTGTATGACCTTATGATGGGGGACACAAAGTGTAAATAAATAAATAAATAAAAAGTTTCACATAAAAATCCCCCCCCCCCCCAATCCATTATTTAAAAAAAAATGTTAAAAAATAGAAGAAAAAAAGAAATAGACATATTTGGTATCACCGCGTCTGCAACGACTGGCTCTATAATAATATCATATGATCTACCCCTTCAGTTGAACACTGTAAAAAATAAAAATAAATAAACATTGTTCCAAAACAGATTTTTTTTTTTGTGAGCTCACCTCCCAAAAAACATTATGTTAATCAATCAAAAAGTCGTATCAATCAAAAAGTCGTAAAATGGTAGCAATAAAAATGTCACCTTATCCTGCAAAAATTGAGCCCCCACACAAGACCATAGCCAGAAAAATAAAAAAATATGGCTCTATGAAAATTGCAACACAAAAACATGATATTTTTTTTTAAAAATGCTCTTATTGTGTAAAATGTAAAAACTTTAATAAAAAAATAGACATATTTGTTATCGCCGCGTCCATAACAATTGGCTCTACGAAAAAATCACAGGATCTACCCCATCAAGCGAATGGTGTAAAAAACAAAAACAAATAAAAATTATGCCAAAACAGTTTTTTTTAGTCACCTCACCTCACAAAAAACATATCAATCAATCAAAAAGTCTTATGTACCTCAAAATGGTAGCAATAAAAACGTCACCTCATCCCGCAAAAAATGAGCCCCCACACAAGACTGTAGCCAGAAAATTAAATAAATATGGCTCTATGGAAATTGCAACACAAAAACATGATTTTTTTTCCAAAAAATGCTCTTAGGCTCAATTCACACCTGAGCGTTCTGAAAGGAGCGCTCTGTATGCGCGATTGTACGGACGTTTACAAGCGCGCATACAGAGACAAGTGTGCACACAGTGTCGCGCGTTCCCGATCGTACGCGCTGTAAAACGCCCAGGTGAGAACCATTCCCATAGGGAAGCATTGGTTTCTCCTTGTTGAGCGTTTTACAGCGCGTAGGAACGCGCTGTAAAACGCTCAGGTGTGAATTGAGCCTTATTGTGTAAAATGTAAAAAAAAATTAAAATAGACATATTTGGTATCTTCACGTCAGTAACAGTTGGCTATACAAAAATATCACATGATCTACCCCATCAAGCGAACGGTGTAAAAAACAAACAAATAAAAATTATGCCAAAACTGTTTTTTTTTGTCACCTCACAAAAAATATAATATCAATCAATCAAAAAGTCATCTGTACCCCAAAATGGTAGCAATAAAAATGTCACCTCGTCCCGCAAAAAACAAGCCCTCACACAAGACAATAGCCAGAAAAATGAAAAATATATGGCTCTAAGAAAGTGGCAACACAAAAACATGATTTTTTCTCCTAAAAATGTTTTTATTGTGTAAAACGTAAAAATAAAAAATAAACTAGACATATTAGGTATCGTTGTGTCCGTCATGACAGGATCTATAAAAATATCACATGATCTACCCCATAAAGTGAACGGTATAAAAAAATATAGAAAAATGACACCAAACAGCTTTTTTTGTGACTTCACCTCCCAAAATGAGATAAAAAGCAACAAGAAAGCCAAATGTACCCCAAAATGGTGTAAATAAAAACTACTGCTTGTCTCGCAAAAAATAAGCCTTCACACAGCTCATTTAAAAAAAAATTTAAAAAGTTAATGCTCTTAAAAACCATGTTAGTAAATCCAGATGTCGCTCCCTCCCTTCTGAGCCCTGGTGAATACCCAAATAACAGTTTACGACCACAATTGGGGTGTTACTGTATTCAGGAGAAAGTGGGTAGCAAATTGGGGGTTGCATATTCTCCTATTATCTTTTGTGAAAAAGAAAGTTTGGGCCTAAAGCACCATTTTCTTGTAAGAAAAATTAAATTTTTCATTTTCACACCCAAGTATTAAAAATTCTATGAAACAGCTGTTGAATGAAGTGCTTGCTACACCCATTAAAAATTCGTTTGGTGGTGTAGTTTACAAAATATGGTCACTTTTTGTTTTTTTTTACTGTGGGGTTACCTCATGGCCTCTTCACACGCAACATGATGCCCAAACACCATTCCAGCAAAATCGGCCCTCCAAAAACCATATGGTGCTTCTTCCCTTCTGTGCCCTGCCGTGTGCCCAAGCAGCAGTATACGACCACATATGGGGTGTTTCTGCAAACTGCAGAATCAAGGTAATAAATATGGAGGTTTGTTTTATTGTTAACCCTTGATGTGTTCCAGGAAATAACTGTTTTGAATAGTTTGAGGGTGTCATTTCTAATATGGGGTCATTTATGGGTTGGTTCTATTATGTAAGCCCCACAAAGTGACTTCAGAACTGAACTGGTCCTTAAAAAAGTTGACTTTGGAAATTTTCTTAAAGATTTAAAAAATTGCTTCTAAAATTTGCACCTTCTAGCGTCCTAAAAAAATAAAATTATATTACTAAAATGATGCGAACATAAAGTAGACATATGGGGAATGTTAATTAATAAATATTTTATGAGGCATCACTATCTGTCTTAAAAGCAGAGAGATTCAAATTTAGAAAACAGTGAATTTTTTCACATTTTCGTAAACTTTTAGATTTTTTTATTAAATAAAGGTAAAGCATATTCACAAAAATTTACCATTAACATGAAGTACAATGTGTCACGAGAAAACAGTCTGTGAATGGCTTGGATAAGTAAAAGCGTTCCAAAGTTATTACCACATAAAGTAACACATGTCAGATACGTTCTATTAACCCCTTAAGGACCCGCGCCGTACATGTATGGCACGCTGATCGGGCGGGTGCAGGAGCTGCGCCGGCCCGATCAGCAGCAGGGATCCGGCAGTCATTGATAGCCAGACCCCTGCTGTATGCGCCGGCATTGGTGAAAACACCGATGCCGGCGCATTAACCCTCGCACTGCCGCGGTCAGCGCTGACCGAAGCACATGCAGGATCCTACCGGTTGGCCATCGGGTCACTGCGCTGCTGTGACGGGGACCCGATGGCAGGGAAGGTAGCCCAATGCCTTCCTTAGGCATCGTGGCTGCCTTCCATGACAGCCTGTGAGATCCAGCCCCCTGGATCTCACAGGAAGCAGGCTGTAAGTGTATTACATTGAGTAATACACTTACAGGACAATGCATTACAATACAGAAGTATTATGATGCATTGTAAAGGGGATCAGACCCCGAAAAGTTGAAGTCTCAGAGTGGGACAAAGAATAAAGTGAAAAAAAGAAGTAAAAAAAATAAAGCTTTACAAAAAAATTAAAAGTAAGTAAAAAAAAAGCGTCCTTTTCCCGAAAAATAGGGAAAAATAGAAAAGTAGACATATTAGGTATCGCCGTGACCGTATCGACCGACTCTATAAAAATATCACATAATCTATCCCCTCAGATGAACACCGTCAAAAAATAAAATAAAAACTGCTAAAAAAAAACATTTTTTTGTCACCTTACGTCACTAAAAGTGCAACACCAAGCGATCAAAAAGGCGTATGCCCCCCAAAATAGTACCAATCTAACCATCACCTCATTCGGCCATAAATGAGCCCCTACCTAAGACAATCGTCAAAAAAATAAAAAAAACTATGGCTCTCAGACTATGGAGACACTAAAACATGATTTTCTTTTGTTTCAAAAATACTTTTATTGTGTTAAATGTAAAAAACTTTAAAAAAAAGTAGACATATTAGGTGTACAGTAATAACTATTTTGGGAGGTATCACTATCTGTTTTGAAAGTAGAGAAATTGAAATTTAGAAAATTTCTAATTTTTCCAAATTTTTGGTAAAGTTGATTTTTTTTTTTTATAAATAAAAATGAAATATTTTAACTCAAATTTACCACTGTCATGAAGTACAATATGTGACGAGAAAACAGTCTCAGAATGGCTTGAATAAGTAAAAGCGTTTTAAAGTTATCACCACATAAAGTGACACGTCAGATTTGCAAAAAATGGCCTGGTCCTTAAAGGGCTTCTGTCACCCCACTAAAGTGATTTTTTTTTTTGGGCTAGTTAAATTAGTTATATTGCGATATATGAAAATATAATGGTGTTACTTACTTTGATCCAGCAGTTTCTTCCAAAAACGAAGTTTTATAATATGTAAATTAGGTCTCTACCAGCAAGTAGGGCGGCTACTTGCTGGTAGCTGCTGCAGAAAACCGCCCCCTCGTCGTGTTGATTGACAGGGCCAGCCGGGATCTCCTCCTCCGGCTGGCCCTGTCGGCATTTCAAAAATCGCGCGCCTGTGTTCATTCGGCGCAGGCGCTCTGAGATGAGGAGGCTCGTCTCCTCAGCACTCCCTCAGTGCGCCTGCGCCGATGTCATCACCGAAATAGAAGACATCATCGGCGCAGGCGCACTGAGGGAGTGCTGAGGAGACGAGCCTCCTCATCTCAGAGCGCCTGCGCCGAATGAACATAGGCGCGCGATTTTTGAAATGCCGACAGGGCTGGCCGGAGGAGGAGATCCCGGCTGGCCCTGTCAATCAACACGACGAGGGGGCGGTTTTCTGCAGCAGCTACCAGCAAGTAGCCGCCCTACTTGCTGGTAGAGACCTAATTTACGTATTATAAAACTTCGTTTTTGGAAGAAACTGCTGGATCAAAGTAAGTAACACCACTATATTTTCATATATCGCAATATAACTAATTTAACTAGCCCAAAAAAAAAAAATCACTTTAGTGGGGTGACAGAAGCCCTTTAAGGTAAAAAATTGGCAGGGTCCTGAAGGGGTTAAGGAACACTCTGAGATATATATCTAATAACATTGCGGTACGGCTGCAGTAACGCAGCATTCAACATATACCATCTATTTAACTGAGGATAACATGCAATGAAGAGCATTATATAATGTGATGGAACACAACAAAAATAAAAATTAATGACATCAGTACAAATGTATGAACTCTATGAACTGCACCATTGAAGATAATTAATACATATAAGATACTGATCAAGGAGGTTAAGGTTCTAGACAGCAAAGCCGTCAATTTATAACTGCACATGCGGGACAGAGCTAGCGCTCGAGGGAGATGGCAGCTTGAGGTTACTGCTCTGTGCAGAAGCTCGCCCTATTAGCCTGTTATAATCGCCTGTCGGATCAAAATGGTCAAAATAGGTGGCTCAAAGGCAGGAGAGGCCCTGGGACAACAAAGAACCGGGATTAGCGAAAGGGGAAATGGAAAAGTTCATCAAAGCCAGGGACACAAAGATGGCGCCGACCACACCGCGTGTAGCGGGGCATAAGCAGACGGAGATGCATGAACAAGCGCAAGGAGGAGAGGCAGAGTCTGACGAACTTCCCATATCCCATACCTACCTGAAAGACGCATTACCCACGTCCCTGGCATCAGCACTTGAGCCTTTAAGCTCTGAT
The DNA here is from genome assembly GCF_905171765.1 of Bufo bufo. Taxonomy (NCBI): domain Eukaryota; kingdom Metazoa; phylum Chordata; class Amphibia; order Anura; family Bufonidae; genus Bufo; species Bufo bufo. Next base: position 276,852,409 of record NC_053394.1, on the reverse strand, counting down.
TTGTCAGCCATAAAACAGGATGTTCGTCACATAGGGAGAAGGGTAGAGGCATTAGAGGACTCACAGACCTCCATTATCCAACATCAAAATGCACTAACTCAGCGCATGTTTACTATTCAATCTAACTTAAACTTGATCTACAGTGCCATAAAAGATCAGGAAAACCGTGGGAGGCGCAATAATCTACGCTTCCATGGCATTCCAGAAACGGTTGCTACCAGCGATATCCCGAATATCATTGTTCAAATTTGCCTATATCTACTGGGTCCTGATACAGCCCATGAAGTTATACTTGAAAGAGCTTGCAGGGCACTAAAGCCTAAACCTTCACCCTCGGACCTACCGAGGGATGTCATTTGTAAGTTCCTGAGCTATCCTGGTAAAGAAGCCGTTCTCACAAAGGCACGTAACACCCAGACAATAGATTGGGACGGCCATACTATTCTCATCTTTCAAGATCTTGCCCAGTCCACCTTATAAAAAAAAGAAGAGCCTTGAAACCTCCGACAGACTGGCTTAGATCTCATAAAATCTTATACCGATGGGCTTTCTCATTTGGTCTTTCCTTTCGGTATGAAGGCCGCAGAATGTCCATCACCTCATTCCAAAACTTGGATTTAATATATGACCATCTGAAGATGAATCCGCTGGATATCCAAAATTGGGATCCTATCCAGGACCTATCTGCTCTTCCGGATTTACCTCCAGCTGAACCCTGGGAAAAATCATGCTCTCCTAAACCACAAAGGATCAAGATAGGAACTTCTGGACCAACTCCCAGAAAATTACCCTTGGGAGACTAACATCGCTTTGCTTAAATGTTCCTAATAAGGCGGTCCATTAGGATTCAACTTCATATCCTCCGGTCCCCAACGGATAACAGTTTTTTTGACCTGATCTCTAGCCTGAACTAAGGCGTAGTTATATGTGGACTTGACACCTACCCCCCGTTTGTTTCATATCTATTCTGTTAGATGTTATTTAGCAGAATGTATGATTGGTACTATGTATCTCAATCCCTAGTGCCGTTGTTATGTTTTGTTTTTTCACAATTTGTTTTTGTTGTTTTTATTAGTAGTGGATGCTTCTCTGAACATGCAGGGTTAAAGGAGAGGTTGAGAGTTCTACTGGGGGACCTGGCGGCCACACCCTGGGAGGATGAGAATGAGATATATGCAATGAGCTATATTTATGCTATTTTCCTTCCCCTTACGGTATAAAACAAATATGGCAGACCTACATATAACCTCTTATAATGTTAAAGGGTTTAATTCGCCCTCTAAGGGTACTTTCACACTAGTGTTTTTCTTTTCCGGCGCTGAATTCCGTCCTAGGGGCTCAAATCCGGAAAAGAACTGATCAGTTTTATCCTAATGCATTCTGAATGGAGAGTAATCTGTTCAGGATGCATCAGGATATCTTCAGTTCAGTCTTTTTGACTGATCAGGCTTTTCAGAAAACCGTAGCATGTTGTATTTTTACCTCCGGCCAAAAATCCTGAACACTTTGACTGAACGCCGGATCCGGTCTGTTTTCTGCTTATCTGTTGTGCATTCTGTATTTCCCTCTTTATGCTGCCTTTAGGTATCGGATTTGGTTGCCTTGGTGTACTGGCTGCAGTGTTTTCCGTGTATGCTGGTCCGGTGACGGGGGCGACGTCCGGTGTAGCCTTTTAGCTTGCAGTTCTGCCTACGGCCGTGTTTTCCTTTATCGGCGCAGGTATCTGCTTCTGGTCCTGGCCTCCGGAAGGGGGTGTCGGCATGTCTTACCAATCAGTTCTTGGCAGACATGCCATTCTCCGGAGGGGGAGGTGTTAGCACACTGCAGTTCACCATGACTTTTGTGGCCGTGTAGGCTAGCTGCATTCCTCTTAGCGTACTGGCTGCGTTTACCGTGTAGGCTGATTGCTAGGGGCTGCGTACTGGCTGCGGTCGTCTTATGTGTTCTGCTTGTGTACCTCTGTACCCCTTTGATTCCGATTTTCTTTGTATTCCTGTCTGGTTCCTGTTCCTGGTCCCAATCCTCCGGAAGGGGGTGTCAGCATGTCTGGCCAGTCAGTCCTTGGCAGACATGTCATTCTCCGGAGGGAGAGTGGAGGGGGAGGTAACTTCTTGGTGCGGTTCACTTGACTTGTATGCCGTGTTGGCTGGCTATCTTCCCCTGGCGTACTGGCTGCGGACCCTCCGTGTAGGCTGGTTTTCAGGGGTTGGGCTGGTTGCGGTCATCGTGTGTGTGTTCCTGCCCTTGTACCTCGTCACCCCTTTGATTTCTGACCCCCTTGCCTGGTTCTGTTTGGTTTGTTGCCCCACTTCCTCCCCTTTTCTGTTTGGGGAGGAGAGGGGGGGCTTTGAGGGGTGGGAGTGTCACAGTCGTTACCTCTGGCTGTGACCTTCCGTCCTTGCTCGTTCAGCGCTCCTCGCTGAAGTTTCGTTCCTGTGTTATTTGTGGTTCTTTATGGGTTAACTCCCCTGTGTGCCTATTAGGAGTTAATCCTCTCTGTCTGCTCCATGGGTGTGGCTTCTCTGCTGCACCCATGGAACCTGTATATAAGGCTGAGGTTTCCTCAGTTCTGGGTCAGCTCTCCTGGTGTGTGTTGTCTTGTCCTGCTCCTGGTTTGTACTCTCTCTCCCATGCTGCTGACCCATGGGATCCGTGTCTGTCTGTCTGTGCTCTGTGGGTTTCCCTACTGTTTCATTGACGTCCTCTTTCCTGTCTTTCTGTTGTCTGTTCTGCCAGTTATGTTTTGGTTACTTTGTGTGTATTCTTATGTCTGTGTTCGGCAGGCCCTTGCTAAACCTTTCTTTGCAGCAGAGTGGTATGCGCAAGGCCATGCAGTTTACTACTGGTGGAGCAAGTCCTTCTCTGCTCATTGCCACTCCTGCTCCCTTGCGTGAACTCCTGCTTGTATTTTTAGGTTCCACCTGTGATTTGGTCTTTCCTGGCGTACTTACCTCCTGCTGAATTCCTGACGATCCTCTGCCTGCTCCTTGTGTACTTTGCTGCTCTCTTGGTATTTATGACCCCGGCTTCTCCTGACAATTCTCTGCTTGCTCCCTTTGTACTTTGTAGCTTTCCTGGTATTGACTCGGTCCGTTCACGTCCTGTTGTTTGTCTGTCTGTCATCCCTGCACTTATTCCAAGTTAGGGATTGCCGTCCAGTTGTCCCCTGTCATTAGGACTCACGAGGCAAGTAGGCAGGGCCAGGGGTAAGGGTGGAGCGCAGTGGTCACTTCCCTTCCCCCTGTGTGTGTGTGTACGCGACCGTTACAGCACTGTCACGAGGGTATCAAGGGCCACGTCTGACTCCGTTATACCCGGGGTCAGGAAGTCGCAGCGGGTGGCTGCGCGCTCTATATCTAAAGATCATGGTGTTTCTTAGTTATTGTTTTCTGTGTTTGCCTTGCTATCCTTTTTGTCTCTCTCAGGGATCCGTAGCTTCTCCTCCTCAGCTGTTTCGTGTCTGCCACTCCCTACCTCCTTATATTCTCCCCTCACACTTCTCTAGTTGCCAGTTATAGAGCTTCCTGCCTGGACATCTATACTGACCCACTGGAGTGGTTAATCCTGGTTGTTGTTCCTGTGTGCTACCCTCCGGATCCCTGTTTGGCTTATTGTTGTCTCCTGTTGTCGCCCACCTGGGAATATATGTTGAGTCTGTGTTGTCTGTCCTCCCCTTGGTGTTTTCCCTTAGAGTTAGTGGTGCGGACTAGTGTTCCCATCGCCCTGTTCACTACCTAGGGCTCAGCTCAGGGAAAGCCAGGGCTTTAGGCACGTGATCGGCGTACGGGTGAGGAACCCGTCTAGGGACGTCAGGGCAGCCAGGTGCCAGCCGCCAGGTGAGTCAGGGGTCACCATCTTCCCTCTCACTTGGGCAGGGCCTTCCTCGTTCCCTCCCTCTGTGTCACGTATGTGATAGCCACGCCGACCGTGATATTATAACTGGCCCTTACTTTTTGAGAAAAAAAAAATAAAAAATTTGTTTTTAATTTTTTGTTTGTTGTTTTTTTTTCTCTCTCTACTTAGAATCCAATATGGATCCTATTGATGCCTTGGCAGAACAGCTTCAAAGCCTGTCTTTGGAGGTGGCAGGATTGAAGGCGTCTGTTCTCCAACAACAGCAGCAAATGCAGCAGACCGCACCCCCAGCGGTTGCTATGGGTAACCAGGTTGTCACTGAACCCAAGGTTGCTCTTCCCGACAGATTTTCTGGGGGAAGGGACAAATTTGCAACGTTCCGTGAGGCCTGCAAATTATATTTTAAGTTGCGCCCTTACTCCTCAGGTCATGAAGAACAGCGGGTTGGGATTGTCATTTCCCTGCTTCAGGGGGATCCGCAATCCTGGGCGTTCTCGTTACCCCCTGGTTCTCAGGCTCTTCGGTCAGTGGAGGGATTTTTTGGGGTTTTGGGTCTCATATATGATGACCCTGACCGAGTCGCCCTGGCTGAGTCGAAGTTACGGAGACTCCTACAGGGAGATCGGTCAGCAGAGGAATATTGCTCAGAGTTCCATAGGTGGGCTACGGATACTCAGTGGAACGACCCGGCTCTCAGGAGTCAGTTCTGCTCTGGGTTATCTGAAAGGGTTAAGGATGCACTGGCGCTGTATGAGACCCCCCTTTCCCTTGATGCTGTTATGTCCCTCTCTATCAGAATAGATAGACGTCTTAGGGAGAGATCGAAAATTCCGGAGCAATTGGTTACCTCTCCCAAGCAACAGTCAGCCTGTACTGACTTAGATGAGCCTATGCAGCTAGGCGGAACTTCTCGTCAGGTCCGTCCTCCCGAGATTCGCCGTAGGGGGGGGGGCTTGTTTTTTCTGTGGGGGGAGGGGTCATTTCATTAATGTCTGTCCCTCCTTTCTCAAAAACAAAAGACCGTCGGAAAACTACTAACCCCGGGCTGTGCGGAGGATGTCAGCCGGGGGGTATACGTTTCCTCCATACGAACATCTCAATTTGTGTTACCAGCGGTCATTGTTTTTGGTGTTAAGACGGAGTCTATTTCTGTTTTTCTAGACAGTGGAGCAGGGGTAAACTTGATTGATGCCCATTTTGCCCGCACTATGGGTTTGTCTCTCTGTACGCTGCAGAGACCTATTCCCGTATTCGCTATAGATTCTGCTCCTCTGTCTCAGAGAAACCTCACCCACATTGTTCGTAATTTACACCTTCGGGTAGGGGACCACCATAATGAGTGTCTTTCATGTTACGTTCTGGAGGGCCTTCCCTCTCCGGTGGTATTGGGTCTTCCCTGGTTGGTAGCGCACAATCCAGTGGTGGATTGGCAGGCCAGGGAGATATTGGAGTGGAGTGAGCATTGCAGAGAGAATTGCTTAAATAACAATTGCTTAATCGCCTCCATAGCTTCCCTACCTACATTTATTTCGGACTTTGAGGACGTTTTTTCTGAAAAGGGTTGTCAGAAACTACCACCTCATCGTCCTTATGATTGCCCGGTTAACCTGATTCCCGGGGCAAAATTACCCAAGTCCAGGTTGTATAATCTTTCGGGTCCCGAGAGACAAGCCATGAAAGATTATATCTCCGAGAGTCTGGCTAAGGGACACATCAGACCCTCTTCTTCACCCGTGGCTGCAGGGTTTTTCTTTGTTAAAAAGAAAGATGGGGGCCTGCGTCCTTGCTTAGATTTCCGTGAGTTAAACCAGATAACCATCCGTGACCCATACCCTCTTCCTCTCATTCCTGACCTTTTTAATCAGATTGCGGGTGCTAAGTGGTTCTCCAAACTTGATCTTAGGGGGGCCTACAATCTGATTCGTATCAGGGAAGGGGATGAGTGGAAGACAGCTTTTAACACCCCTGAGGGGCATTATGAAAATCTTGTTATGCCTTTCGGTCTGACCAATGCCCCTGCTGTCTTCCAACATTTCGTTAATGATATTTTTAGTCATCTCATCGGCAGGTTTGTAGTCATATACCTAGATGATATCTTAATTTATTCGGCTGATCTGAAAACACATGAGGTGCATGTCAGGCAAGTACTGCAGGTCCTACGGACGAATAAATTCTATGCGAAAATTGAAAAATGTGTCTTCGCTGTTCAGGAATTACAGTTCCTGGGATATCTATTATCTGCTTCAGGTTTCCGCATGGATCCTGGGAAGGTCCAGGCAATTTTAGATTGGGATCTTCCTGAGAACCTTAAAGCCCTACAACGGTTTTTGGGTTTCGCTAATTTCTATAGAAAGTTCATTAAAAATTATTCAGTGATCGTTAAACCCCTTACCGACATGACTAGGAAGGGGACGGATTTTTCCAAATGGTCTGACGCCGCTAAAGATGCATTTTCCTCTCTAAAGGAGAGGTTTACCTCGGCACCTGTTCTAATTCAACCTGATGTCTCCCAGCCTTTTATTGTCGAGGTAGATGCGTCAGAGGTGGGAGTGGGAGCTGTATTGTCTCAGGGTCCGTCTCCTGGCAAATGGCGTCCTTGCGCTTTCTTTTCCAAAAAATTATCTTCTGCAGAGAAGAATTATGATATTGGAAATAGGGAACTGTTGGCGATTAAACTGGCGCTTGAAGAGTGGCGTCACTTCTTAGAGGGAGCAATCCACCCCGTCACGGTGATTACGGATCACAAGAACCTTCTGTACCTAGAATCGGCTAAACGTCTCACCCCTAGACAAGCTAGGTGGTCGCTATTCTTTACCAGATTTAACTTTGTAATCACCTATCGTCCTGGGGCAAAAAATACCAAGGCAGACGCATTATCTCGTAGTTTCCCTGGAGGGGGTAATGTTTGTGATCTGGTACCTATTTTACAAAGAGGAGTGGTTGTCTCTGCTGTACACTCTGTTCTAGAGGGAAAGGTGTTAGAGGCTCAGGGGGACGCCCCGGCCTCTTGCCCCTCAGAGAAATTGTTTGTACCGTTAAACCTGCGTCTTGAATTATTAAAAGAACATCATAATTCGGCACTTGCTGGACACCCGGGTAGTAAAGCAACCTTGGAGCTTTTATCTCGTCGTTTTTGGTGGCCAAGGTTGCGTCAGGATGTAATGGATTTCGTGTCTACTTGTTCTACTTGTGCACGCGCGAAAGTCTCTCATACACGTCCAGCAGGGTCTTTATTGCCACTTTTCATTCCCAATAGGCCATGGACACATCTGTCTATGGATTTCATCACTGACTTACCGTTGTCGGCGGGTAAAACAGTTATCTTGGTAGTAGTAGACAGGTTTAGCAAAATGGTACACTTTATTGCGCTACCCGCACTTCCTAATGCTAAAACTCTCAGTGAAATCGTGAAGCTTCACGGGGTCTCTTCCGATGTGGTTTCGGATCGGGGAACCCAGTTTATTTCTAAGTTTTGGAAAGCTTTTTGTTCCCGTTTGGGGGTTCACTTGTCCTTTTCCTCAGCTTTCCATCCTCAGTCGAATGGACAGACTGAGCGTACCAACCAAAACCTAGAAACATATTTAAGGTGTTTTGTGTCTGAAAACCAAGAGTTGTGGTCATCATACTTACCGTTAGCTGAGTTTGCCATAAATAATCATTATCAGGAGTCCACTGGCAAGTCACCATTCCTTGGTGCATACGGTTTTCATCCCCAATTTTGTACTTTCAAAGAGGGTGGGGTCTTCTGGGGTTCCCGAAGAGGAAAGGTTTTCTTCATCTCTTTCATCGGTATGGCAGAAGGTGCAAGTTAACTTGAAAAAGATGAGTGGTAAATATAAATGCATGGCCGATAAGAAACGGTCGCCAGGTCCGGACCTAGGAGTGAATGACTATGTGTGGTTGTCTACTAGGAATATTAAGTTGAAGGTTCCTTCTTGGAAACTGGGTCCTAGGTTCATTGGTCCCTATAAAATAGTAGCCGTCATTAACCCTGTGGCTTTTCGCCTGGAGCTACCTCAGACTTTTAAGATCCATAACGTCTTCCATAAATCGTTACTCAAGAAGTATGTTCCACCTCTAGAACCATCGCCGCTGCCACCTCCTCCTGTTATTGTGGATGGTAATCTGGAGTTTCAAATAGCCAGAATTGTTGATTCTCGTCGGGTCCGCCGCTCTCTTCAGTATCTTGTGCATTGGAGGGGTTACGGTCCGGAGGAAAGAATGTGGGTTCCAGCGTCAGAGGTAAACGCCAACAGGTTAATTCAGACTTTCCATGCCTCTCATCCGGAGAGACCTGGTCCTGAGTGTCCGGAGGCCCCTCGTGAAAGAGGGGGTACTGTCAAGAGGGTATCAAGGGCCACGTCTGACTCCGTTATACCCGGGGTCAGGAAGTCGCAGCGGGTGGCTGCGCGCTCTATATCTAAAGATCATGGTGTTTCTTAGTTATTGTTTTCTGTGTTTGCCTTGCTATCCTTTTTGTCTCTCTCAGGGATCCGTAGCTTCTCCTCCTCAGCTGTTTCGTGTCTGCCACTCCCTACCTCCTTATATTCTCCCCTCACACTTCTCTAGTTGCCAGTTATAGAGCTTCCTGCCTGGACATCTATACTGACCCACTGGAGTGGTTAATCCTGGTTGTTGTTCCTGTGTGCTACCCTCCGGATCCCTGTTTGGCTTATTGTTGTCTCCTGTTGTCGCCCACCTGGGAATATATGTTGAGTCTGTGTTGTCTGTCCTCCCCTTGGTGTTTTCCCTTAGAGTTAGTGGTGCGGACTAGTGTTCCCATCGCCCTGTTCACTACCTAGGGCTCAGCTCAGGGAAAGCCAGGGCTTTAGGCACGTGATCGGCGTACGGGTGAGGAACCCGTCTAGGGACGTCAGGGCAGCCAGGTGCCAGCCGCCAGGTGAGTCAGGGGTCACCATCTTCCCTCTCACTTGGGCAGGGCCTTCCTCGTTCCCTCCCTCTGTGTCACGTATGTGATAGCCACGCCGACCGTGATAAGCACCGAATGTTAACCAGATAACTTGGTTCAATACTCTGTTCCCTCAATATTACTTTCGAACCCCTTTTAGATTCTACCTCCTGTAAATTGGCCATATCTAGAAAGGCCTTGCGCTGTCTACATAAAAGACTCCAAAATGCCCACTTGGTGGACGCTTGGAGGTTAATGAATCCCTCCGTACGTGATTACACCTTCTTTTCAAATGTACATGGGTCCTAACATAGGTTAGACTATCTATTCATTTCACAGGAACATCTCCAGCTCTGTTCATCGGCATGTATTGACTATATTCACTTGTCAGACCATTCTCCTGTACTTTTGACCATCTCTGCCCCTCAGCTCACTCCTCGAGCATTTAAATGTCGCCTAAATGAACAATTAATATCATCCAGTGACCTTGTGGAAAAAGAACAAAAGCTCCTGGATGAATATTTCTCACTGATTTCTACCCAAGGGGTCAATTCATTCGTTTAGAATCTCGTCTTAAGAAAGAGAGAAAAGCTCGTATAGATGCCGTCCTGCATGAGATACAGAAATGGGAAACCCTCCATAACCAATCCCTACTTATTTCCGAACTAACCAAGCTGTATGATTTAAGAGTGTTGTGCCTTTTCATAGGTAAATGCATTGATATCCAATTTATTCTAGTCAAGATGGATGTTCATTACCTTTAAGAGCCATGCTCGACTATAGTTGCAATTTTGTATGTCTTGAGTAGGCCGAAGTAAGGTCACACAAAGGTTTCTGCTTTTTAGTGTTATTCTTCTCATGAATGTACCAGTCTGAGAAGAATCCTTCTTGTCTACTTTTAAATTTATGACGGGAGATAAAGATAAGCTCTATGCAGCTGGTGATAATTACCTATACAATTAGGCATTTATTAATGAAGCAAAATATATAATATGTATGTATTCATTTAATAAGCCTTAGTTAGTCCTTAGCATAAGACAATCAGTAGGACATATATATATATATTTGTTTATATTATATTGTTATATGTTACGAAGACAACATGTATCCAGTATATTGTATATATTTCTCATTAGGAGAATATCTGTCTGTAAAAGAGTGTCTGTGAAGATGTGTGTTTTGTAACAATTATTCACATCTTTGGTATGAGAGGAGGTACTGATATCTCTGTGAGAAAACAAGGCCATTCAAGTTATTTATGATCCATAAATCAACAGTGTGTGAAACATTCAGAGAGACGCCTAGAGGTCTGTCTCTAATTGCTACAAGTGTCAGAATTAATCCCTATAGCTTTGAATTAAAGCTTCTAAGGTCATTTAGACTTACATAAGTTAACCCTTTATACTATGATGCAAATAGCTTATACAGCAGTGCCACCTAGGTATCAGTAGGTGACATTACAACAGTAGCAAAAGTGCATTCTGGGTAAGGTTATGATGTCACATTTTTTATCAATGGTCACGCCCATTCGACAATGATTGGAAAGTTCCAAACTAGGAAGGTGTGTCTAACTGATAAGTTTGTGATCATAAACCATACACAGAAGGTAGAAAAGGAGGATAAAAAGGAGAAAGAGAAGAAAAGTTGAGCTCTCTAGAGGGGTCTATCAAGATAAAAGCCATGGTGAGATGCGCTATGATGGACCACCCAGCTTTCCTAGGAGCAGAAGTGAGATTCCTACTAGGACTTGGTAAGAGACACAGAAAATGATATTTCATTTTATTAAGACTAATTTGATAGTGTGGGTGAAATTATACCATCTAGATTGGCGAATAAATAAATTATTAAATTAATTGATTATCTCCATATTGAGATGTAGTCTTAGGATATTGTGAGGCTTCATTCTACCTGCAGAAGAATCAAGACTCATAATCTAGCAAAGCATTAAATGATTGCTTATATATATACATATATATATATATTGATAGAACATTCTTCGCCGAGCTAAGTGATTGATTCCCACAGGAAAGACTTGTTTCAAGTCCTTCCCATTTAAGATCCTAGATCCCTGTTATTTGTCTTAACAGTCTTACCAAAGTCATATATGTGAAAATAGTCCAGGATGGGGTGGAAGGATATAGTTGTCTCTTCTAAGTTATATCCTTGAATGGATTTGCCCATCTTGAAGTCATGTGATGTGTAGTTAGTTGGGGGGGGGGGGGGCAGAATGTATTTAGCATTCTATATTGATGTCTAGGATTAGACATACCCATCTTGATATCATGAGGTTTTCTCTGAACAGAAGTAATGTATATAACTTATGTTCATATTTTGATATCCTAACCTAATAATAGCTTGGTTATAATGTGACAAGTTATTTCCACTCACATGTATTGTTAAGCTTGTAATGCTTTATATTAACGCTATATATATTCATTTGTATGTATCATTGTGTTTATTTACTTATATATGTATACAGGGTGGGCCATTTATATGGATACACCTTAATAAAATGGGAATGGTTGGTGATATTAACTTCCTGTTTGTGGCACATTAGTATATGTGAGGGGGGAAACTTTTCAAGATGGGTGGTGACCATGGCGGCCATTTTGAAGTCGGCCATTTTGAATCCAACTTTTGTTTTTTAAATAAGAAGAGGGTCATTTGACACATCAAACTTATTGGGAATTTCACAAGAAAAACAATGGTGTGCTTGGTTTTAACGTAACTTTATTCTTTCATGAGTTATTTACAAGTTTCTGACCACTTACAAAATGTGTTCAATGTGCTGCCCATTGTGTTGGATTGTCAACGCAACCCTCTTCTCCCACTCTTCACACACTTATAGCAACACCGCAGGAGAAATGCTAGCACAGGCTTCCAGTATCCGTAGTTTCAGGTGCTGCACATCTCGTATCATCTGAAGGCAATCGTCTATGCTGTGAAGATACGAGATGTGCAGCACCTGAAACTACGAATACTGGAAGCCTGTGCTAGCATTTCTCCTGCGGTGTTGCTATCAGTGTGTGAAGAGTGGGAGAAGAGGGTTGCATTGACAATCCAACACAATGGGCAGCACATTGAACACTTTTTATAAGTGGTCAGAAACTTGTAAATAACTCATGAAAGAATAAAGGTACGTTAAAACCAAGCACACCATTGTTTTTCTTGTGAAATTCCCAATAAGTTTGATGTGTCACATGACCCTCTTCCTATTGAAAAAACAAAAGTTGGATTCAAAATGGCCAACTTCAAAATGGCCGCCATGGTCACCACCCATCTTGAAAAGTTTCCCCCTTCACATATACTAATGTGCCACAGGAAGTTAATATCACCAACCATTCCCATTTTATTAAGGTGTATCCATATAAATGGCCCACCCTGTATAACCTTGTAACCAATAAATCTCCATATATTTATAATACCTGTGTATTATTGTATAATGCAGAACTACATTTTATCATTAACGTCATCTCACGTCAAAAATAACTTATTTATCTGAGGAAATAGTCAGACTCAGATGTCAATTGTATCAATTAGTTTGTCTACAATTCACCAGGTCATGATTTTTTTTTTTTTTAATATTTCTTTATTCAGATGCATGAGGTATACAGTCATATAATACAATAGGTATACATCGTAAGAGACATACAATCATATTTCATGCTGTCTGCATTCCAATACATCTTTTTTCATTTTATTCTCCCCACCCTAACTACCCACCCTCCCTTCACCCCTCCCAACTTCTGCTACTCATACCAATCTTGTTCGCCTCCTCTCAAATTCAGACTTATAAAAATGTTTTGGAGCCCACACCTAGATTTCCAATAAACCAAGAGTACCTTTCAAGCTTGCCTCCAAATACCACTTGGTTTGCTTGAATGGGGTTACTAATTCCATAATTTCTTCTCTCGTTAGGATATGCTCAACCAGTTTTTTCCATTTTTTTAAAATTTTTGCTACTTCCTTTGTTCCTACCTACTTCTAACCTTTCTAAATACAATTTTTTTTTATGAGACCCAACACTTCCTCTATGGTAGGAATGACTGGTTCCAACCAATGTCGTAACAAACACTTTTTGACTGCCATAAGGGTAACATGAACACCTGGTTCCGCAACCCCTTTACCCAACGAGACATCCTGGCCCACGGGAATATACTGGAACACACATTGTTGCGGATCTGTTCTCACCTCAATATCCCAGACCTCTTTAATAAGCGAGACCACATCTTCCCATAGCGGTCTAAGCCGTTGACAATTCCACAGCCCATGCAAAAGGTCTGCTTTGGGCAGCGAGCATTTAGGACATTCCCTCAGATAATGTGCTGGGGCATTGGTATATGAAAGATTGTACGCATATGTAAAATCCTCCATTGTGATTCTCTCCATTGTTCACTGTGAACCGCCCTCCTGACATACTCTAAACCCTCTCTCATTTTAAGGGTCAAATCTTCTACCCCCACATCTCTCTCCCAGTGCGTAAAAACAGATTTCGCCAGGTTCATAAGACTGATGTCTCTCAGACGTCTATATGTATCTGCCAGGGAGATCATAACCCCACCCCTCCCCAATAGAGCTTCAAACCAGGTCATTCTGTCCACTTCTCCTAAGGAATCCGCTTGGGCTTTACAATAGGCTGAGAGCTGATAAAATGCCAGTGGGTGAGATGTCTCCATCTGATGCCCATTAACAAATTGCTCCCACGACATCAATTTATAGTCTGATCCAGTTAGTAAGTCATTTAGTGTGTAAATATTTTTCTCTCTCCACTTCTTATACATTCTATTTTCTCGCCCCTGCGGAAAGGCAGGTAAAGACCACAAAGGCATCTGGGGTGACAAGTATATCGGAAGTCTGTATATTTTCCTAATCGCTTTCCACGCCATAATAGTGTCTCTAAGAAGGATAGATTGCTTTACCTCCTTTGGAAGATCTTTTAACCGAGTGTGAATAAGGGCAGCCAACTCCCACGGTTTAGCCAGTTCCCGTTCCACCTTTCCTGCAGAGAAATAGTCTGTTTTCTCGACCCAGTCCCTCACGTGATGAAAAAAGGGCAGCTAAATTATATAGTCTAATGTCAGGCATATTTAAACCCCCCTCCCATTTCAGCAAGCAGAGTTTCTTATAGGCCACACGCGGCCTCTTTTTATTCCAGAGGAACTTCACAAATGCCGCTTGCAGTTTGCTCACATCTGCGTGTTTGAGAAGCACGGGAATTGTCTGCAATGGGTATAGCATTTTCGGGAAGCTTACCATTTTTATTAAACATGCTCTCCCCATTAACGACAATGGTAGATCCTTCCATTTATCAAGCTCCTTGGTGATGTTGGCTATAAGCGGTGAGTAGTTCAATGAATACATTGAAGATGCATTCTTGCCTATTTTGACCCCTAAATATGTAATATATTCCTTACGTATCTCAACCCCATTTTGGGAAACTTCCCCCATATCTCTATCCCTTAATAAAAAAAAAACTGACATTTGGTCACATTGATTTTGTAGCCCGTTACTCCCTCATAGTTCTGGAATATCTCCAGTACCGCTTTTAGGTGTAAGCCCGGTGCATTCATAAAAATTAGCAAGTCGTCCGCAAAACATGTGAGTTTTAGAACTTCATTCCCCACCTTAATCCCCTCGTACACATCCGACCCACAGAGGAACAGAGCAAGCGGCTCCAAAGCAATGTCAAACAGTAAGGGCGACAAAGGGCACCCTTGCCGTGTCCCCCTGTAAAGCCGAATAGTATCCGACAGAAAGCCCGGAATATGAACCCTTGCCTGAGGATCTGCGTATACTGCTGACAAATATTTCCTGAATGCCCCTTTTATATCCATTTTGTTTAAGACATCATTTAGCCATTGCCAGCTGACATTGTCAAATGCCTTTTCGGCATCAATGGCCAAGAGGGCCTGCGTCCCGTGGGCTCCATTCCGCCTCAAACTATCTTGCACTGCCAGCACTTTTCTGATATTAGTCACCGCCGAGCGGCCCTTGATAAATCCTACCTGGTGTTCCCCAATCAGGTCCGGCATGAGTAATGCCAACCTATTGGCCAGTATCTTTGACGCCAACTTAAGGTCCTGATTGATCAAGGAAATTGGCCTGAAAGATTCTGGTTGTGTCAGATCCTTCCCTGGCTTCGGGATCAATTTAATATATGCCATATTACCAGAAGGAGGAATCCTCCCTCCTCTGAGTACCAAATTAAACGGTAGTTAGCGTCGAGATTATGTCAGGTCCTAATGCCTTATAAAATTCTGCAGGGAATCCATCAGGGCCCGGTGACTTCCCATTATGCAAAGCCTTAATTGTCTGTTGAACCTCAGTCTCCGTTATATCAGAGTTGAGGCTCTCTAACATTTCTGGTGATAGTGTGGGGAGTTTCACTTTGCTTAGAAGTTCCCTCGCTTTCCGCGAGTCATATGTTGAATGGGAGTACATGACCCCAAAATAATGTTTCATAATGTCCAGAATCTTTCTAGGGTGGGACTGCAAGACTCCCTGCTCATCTCGAAGGGGATATACTTGTAAGCGTTTGACATAAGGGCGCGTAATATTTGCCAGCAGCTTTCCCGCCTTGTTTCCATATCTAAAAAGAGTAGTTTGCTTACAATCAGCAAACCACTTAACCTTCCCTTCCTGATAATAATCATAGCTGTGCTTAGCCGTGACCCATGCCACCTTATTT
Source organism: Bufo bufo (assembly GCF_905171765.1). Classification (NCBI taxonomy): domain Eukaryota; kingdom Metazoa; phylum Chordata; class Amphibia; order Anura; family Bufonidae; genus Bufo; species Bufo bufo. The sequence continues at coordinate 276,836,957 of NC_053394.1, read as the reverse complement.
TCATCCGTCGGATCATTAAGATACTTTGTGTATGTCAACCTCACATCTTGTATTGCTTGATCATATTTTTTCAGTATATCTTTTCTCTGCCCTATAGAGTATGATAGGATTCTTCCCCTTAATACCGCTTTCGCAGTTTCCCAAAACAGCTCAGCATTTTGTTTATGTGCTTCATTATCCTGGGCGTACTCCCACCACCACCCCCTCAATCTGTCTTTGAAGTCTTCATCCAGTAACAAATGGCATTCTCCAGATCTGGTCTGTACCCCTGGGGATATTTTCCTCCATATCAACCCAAAGCGGAGCATGATCTGAGATCAAAATGTCTTCTAATTCTGCCTTATGGATTCTGGGGACCAGATCCGGAGATACCAATATATAATCTATTCTGGACCAAGACCTCTGTGAGAAAGAGTAGTGAGAGTATTCCCTATCGGCAGGGTGGTGTCTCCGCCAAATATCTATCAAGTCTACAGTCTCCAGAAACGGCGTAAGTGTATGAGAACCTTCTGGATTTGGTTCACTCCTTTTATTTTCCATCTGCTTCCTGTCCTCCACACTATTTCTCACCCTATTGAAGTCCCCTGCCATTACCATGGATGGGCCTTTATTTTGGAGTACTAAATTCTCCAGAGTTTGGTAAAAACCTGCTTGGGCCGCGTTAGGAGAATAAATATTATACAAGATTAGTTGTCTGCCCCCCAAATTAATCTCAGCTCTCATACTCCTCCCTTCTTTATCAGCCTCACTCTTACTCAAGGTGTATTGAAGATTCTTGTGAAAGAGTATCATTACCCCCGCCCTCCGTCCTGTTGACGATGAACCGATCACCTGTCCCACCCAATATTTACGCATCCTCCAGAATTCTTGTTCCTCCATGTGTGTCTCCTGTAACAGGGCCACATCCGCCTTCAGTTTTTTAAGATGTCTAAGTATCATATTTCGTTTGGTCTGGGAACGCAGACCTTTCACGTTCCATGTCACTATTCTCATAAAATCCTTTTAAACAGGACTATCTCAGGAGACACACCTGGAGGAAAACCAGACTGTCTATACCTGAAAAGAAAGCACAAGTCAGTGATGAGCAGCAATGCAAACATTTCCCAACATAACACCCTTCCCTCCCCCCTCCCCCCCCCCCCTTGAACAATTAAAGCATCCCTACGCGATATCATTCTCCTAGCATCGACTTCTCTTTTTTTGCGCATCCCGTGGAACTATCGCAATTCCACACTCCTACCTTCACACCACCCTAATAAACTCGAAATAGAGTAAGGTCAAAAAAGAAAAAAACGTTGACCAAATCCTACCCCCAAAGCCCTCTATAACTTTCTAAACAATGAGATTCTTCTCCATCTATCGTTTACCCTCCATATCAAACAGCATTACTGTTATTTCTCCATTATCCTCCCCTCCCTTCTATACCTGCAGACCTCACCAGACCCCAGAGATCAAACTTGTTAGTCCCAGGATCTCTGAAACAACTAACAGATTTTGTCCATCATACTTTACACTATACCCCCAGGTCACTTCACTTCAGCCTTGGGACTCATCCATGGACTCTCTAATCGTCGGAGATCTCCTGTAATTCTGCGAGTCCTGTCGCCTCTCCTTCCTACGATTATAGTGAGCGTCCGACCTATTTCCTCCTCTCTCGTGCCATGCGCCCTCATCTTCGTCTCCTAGTTCCCTCATGGCCTCCCTCGGGTTTAGGTAAGTGTCAATGTGTCCATCTGGATGAAAGACCCGCAGTGTGGCGGGGAATAGCAACGCAAATTTGGTCTTCTTTCTGACCAGAGCCGAACATACTTGCGAGAAGGCTCTCCTCCGTTTCGTAACTTCCATCGAGTAGTCGCTAAAAAGGAATATTCTAGAGCAGGGGTGCACAACCTGCGGCCCAGGGGCCACATGCGGCCCTCGATACCATTCTTTGCGGCCCCCAACCATCTGGTAACAGATATGTATGTCTATGTCTTGTGTCTGCTCACATGTATCTTTCATGTATTTTCCCATTAGATGGGAGTCCTGGAAGTGTAACTAGACATTAATAATATATACTGTATGTTTAATATGCCATAAATACAGTATTTCAGTTGGTAATACCTCCTTTAAGTTTTATTTTCGGCCCTTGGAATTGGTTCAGGCTGACAATGTGGCCCCCAACCATAAAAGGTTGAGCACCCCTGTTCTAGAGCCTCTCAGCATCACTGGGTGTTGTGCGCTTTTATACTTCCTCAGTATCGCCTCCTTGGCTGCATAATTTAAATACTTTGCAATGGCTGCTCTCGGTCTCGCTTTACTCCCGTTTGCGTCTGCTTGTCTCGCTGGGCCCAATCTGTGGGCTCTCTCAACTGTGCATTCGCCTTGGAGCCCCAAGGCTTGAGGGAGTTCTAATGTGAATATCTTAATCAGTTGCGCTTGAGGAATATCTTCTGGCAATCCCACCATCCGAAGATTACTTCTCCTGGAACGATTTTCCAGGTCTTCCAATTTGTCTTTAAGCGCCTGATTGTTTGAGAGTACCTCTCTCATCTTTATTTGTGTCTGCTCAAGCTCATCTTCCACCATAGTAACTCTCTGCTCCAGCTCCGTTATTTGTGTGGAATGGTGAGACACCTCCGTCTGTATCTGGAGGAGCGCCGCCGAGACCGTGGCCTCCAGTGTGGATTTAATGTCGGGCGCTAGCAACTTCGCCACTTCCAGCGCCATGGTCTTGCAGGATATCATAATGTCCTGGTCTGGGGTTAAACCACTCTCCGAACCCTCCGATTCTACATCAGAGCTTCTAGCCGGCGTCTGGGCTGCCGATCGGGTAAGTCTCTGTGTCTTCTCTGTTGCCGCCATTTTACCTTTCTGCTGGCGCTCCTTGCCCTGTGATGGACGTGTCGGAGTACACGACATGCCGTCTTTCCTGAGAAATTTCTCCATTCGCTTATTCTGTGGCTCCCACAGAGGGTCGGGGATGTCAGATTTATCACCCGGGAGTTTTATCTATCGGTTTGCGGGCTCTGGGTATCGGAGCTCCGATCCTCGCTACGCTCTCATGCGCGCGCCGGAACCGGAAGTCCAGGTCATGATTTTAAGAATTTATGACAAATTTTATAAATTTTATTTTTTTATGGTTAATTATTTTTATGACCATAATTAATAATTCTTAATTGAATTATTACCCCCCGACAAGAGCCGAATTGAAAAACTTTCTTAATTCTTCCTCAGCCAAATACTTTTTACATTCACAATATAAATACTTTGCACATGGTGATAAAGCCTCTAAATTCATAATGAGTCGTATTAAAAAAAGGAAATTGCAAAATTATATCTGCAAAATTTGCGAACCAGAAGGGAAAGTGGCATTCACAACTAAAGACATAGCCCTACAGTTCTTGGATTTCTATAAGTCATTATACAATATCCCCCAAAATAACTAAAAAATTACCCACCACTATCAGCAGATTCCTTTAAAGCCTTTCTAAAATCGCTATCACTCCCTAAATGGAGAAAATCCCAGATGGAAGTATTGAGGTCACCGTTCTCGGGTGAAGAACTTCAAACACCCATAAAACAGTTACCTAAAGGTAAAGCTCCAGGACCGGATGGTCTTCCAGCTCTCTACTACCGAACATTTTACAAAACATTAATCCCACACTTGTTATCTATCTGTAACTCTTCTCTATTGGACTCCCCTATGTCCACAGATATGGACAATACTAACCAAAGAAGAAAAAAAAACAGCAGATTGAGCAAACTATCGCCCTATATCCTTACTTAATCTTGATCTGAAACTGTTAGCAAAGATGTTGGCAAATTGCTTCTCCATACATTTACCAGCACTAATACACAGAGATCAGTCAGGGTTTATCAAGGGTAGAGAGGTAAGGGACAATACGACTAGAATTATAAATATACTACTTAAAGCTAAAAAAAAAAGTCCCAATCCCTGGTCCTGGTAGGCACTGATGCTGAAAAGGCCTTTGATAGGGTCAACTGGGAATACATGCGCACCACACTAAAAAATTTGGATATCCCAGAACCGTTTATTAATGCCATCTTTTCCATGTATACTAACACATCAGCCACTGTGATAGTAAATGATACACTGTCCCCCTCGTTCCCCATCAAAAATGGCATGAGACAGGGTGTCCTCTTTCCCCCCTGATCTTTGTTCTAACCATGGAACCTCTACTTCAGGCAATTAGACAGGAAAGGGATATAGGTGGATTTAAATTGGGCAATCAAGAACATAAGGTTTTAGCCTTCACTGACGATCTTTTGATTATAACATCTTACCCAACGGTATCCTTACCCCTTATATATGGTCTGTTGAAGAAATTCAGCCCGTTTTCTAACCTAAGAATGAATATGAAGCAGTCACATATCCTCAGTATGGGTATTAAGCCCTCAACCAAGACAGATCTAAGGTTGCAATCGCCATTTAATTGGGATGCACCGACTATTACTTATCTGGGTATCAAGATAAGTTCTGACCCAAACAGACTTTTTCATCTTAATGATACCCCATTACTTTAATCCATGATTGATCAACTTGATGCACTTCAAATCCCTATGCTCTCAAGGTTTGGGCGGAAGAACTTGGCAGCATCTCTCATATTACCGAAATTAAACTATCTCCAACAGGTGCTACCTATTCCGGTCCCCAAATCCTTTTACCTCACTTTATCAAAACATCTTTCATATGGGACAAAAAAAACCTTGCTTGGCCGTGTCAACTCTCAGAAGACCAAGGAATCTAGGTGGCATTGGCCTACCCGACCCATCACTATATGGCAGGGCAATCCTCTTATCGGGGGTGGTAGACTGGATCAGACGACCCTCACACAGATCTTGGGTGGATATGGAGGCCTCGAATTTCCATTCACTTATTTTTTTTTTTTAACTCGTTTTATTTAACGATAAACCATTCAGGTATGAATCAAGCAGTACAAAGTACATTAATTTCCCACGCAGGGGAGCAGCATGACATGTTACAGGCACATAGTGATGCATTACATTAGAGCATACATTTCAAATAAAAAAAAAGAAAAGGAGGGATCGTACCAGAAGGAGCCGAGAATGCGAGCATTCAGTTACATACAGTAATAAGAAACAGGACACATCCACCTTAATTCTATCTTGGGTTGTCGCTTACTGAGTACATATGAGAAGTTTGCAGGGTCAGAGCGGAGGAGCACCACTCTTCCCATACCTTCTGGAATTTTTGTGGACACTTCCTATGCTTATAGACAATGTTTTCAATGGACACTGTATGATTAACAAGGGACTTCCACTGACCCAGAGATGGTGGTCTGTGCCCCATCCAACGAAGTGCAATAGCTTTCCTGGCCAAAAATAACGTTTCTCCCAAAAATATTCTATTATAATGGGACCATATCTCCTCATCCAACACTCCAAGTATACAAAGTTTGGGACAAAGAGGGATCACAGCAGGTACCATTGTGGATAATACCCCCAGTACCGAGGTTCAGAAGCGACGAATATAAGGGCATTCCCAGTACATGTGCCAAAAGTCGGCACGGTCCGCCGAGCATCTGTGGCACTTACTATGAGAAATCCTTCCCATCTTGTGGAGCCTGGTCGGAGTGAGGTATCTCCTATGCAGAATAAACATCTGTATCAATCTATTATTGATAGAGGGAGAAACCCTGGTCGGAGTAAGAAGCGCCTCACTCCAATCATCCCCCGTTAAAGAGGGAATGGATAACTTCCATTTATTTTCAATAGCAAGGGGGTTCATTATCATGCGATTGCATAGCAGATGGGTGTATAGTATGGAGATGATCCCTCTCGGGCCCTGAGACCTAAGCACTCCTATCAAAGGATATTTTGAGATAGCCCTTCCCAATATTCTAAGCTGAGCCTGCAGGGCGTGTCTCAATTGCAGGAACCTAAAAAACATGTTGCGGGGTACCCCAAACTTATCCTGAATCTGCGAAAAGGAACGTAGATACCCACCCTCATACAAGTCCTCCAGTGTGGAGACTCCATGGAGCTTCCACATATCAACCCCATCCCCCAGACACATGTGGGTGAAAATGGGGTTATCCCACAAGGGAATCACATCAGGCAGATCCCCGAGGGCAATTTGAATTCTCCAGGACCGGCCAAAGAGTACCCAGGCGCAAGTGCTCTCGCAGAAAGTATTCAGCATTGGGCAAATCAGCCGATGATTCCCAGGGCTTAAGAAACTTAAGCTGTCCGGCTAAGAAGTATAGGAAGAAGTCCGGAAGAGAAGCACCTCCTTGCGTCTTGGGCCTCTGAAGAACAGCCAGGGACAACTTCCTTCTAGCTCCACCCCACACAAATGAAGCAACCATGGCGTGGATACGGTCAAAAAAGCCTTTAGATATGGGAGCGCAAGCGTGAGCTAGAACGTACAGACCCTTGGGAAGCAGTATTATTTTTACCAGATTTAATCTGCCCATTATAGAGAGGGGAAGAGACCCCCATGACTTAAACTTGTCTGCAAAGAGAGCCACCAGGGGCTCAATATTCAAAGTATATGAGAGGCGTGTATTTCTAGTTATTACTATCCCCAGGTACTTAAAACGATCCACCACAGGTAGATTGTGATAGTGAGGTGGTCAAGTGTGATCCCCAAGTGGCATGATAGCTGACTTGGTCCAGTTTATGCGCAACCCAGAGAATCTGCCAAACTGTTCAATAATCTCTATTGCTCTAGAGAGCGATGCCTCGGGGTCAGACATAAACAGGAGCAAATCGTCAGCATAAAGTCCTATTTTGTCCAACCTGTTTCCCATGCAAATACCCGTGTATGTCTGATCCATCCTTATTCTTAGAGATAAGTGCTCTATAGCTACTGCAAATAACAGGGGCAATAAAGGGCAGCCTTGCCTCGTACCCCTGTTCAGTGGGAAGGATCTGGAATGATGACCATTAATTAATATATCAGCCCTCGGTAGCCTATATGAGATCTCAATCCACTTGATAAATTTCGGACCAAAGCCAAAGTTCTTCAACACGGCAAATAGAAAGGACCACTCAATCGAATCGAAAGCCTTGGCAGTATCCAAGGAGGCCATGGCCCACTGTGCACCCCCCGCCGCTCCTATCTGTGCAATCACCAGGGCTCTCCTAATATTATCAGAAGTGGACCTGCCTGGCATGAAACCTGACTGGTCGCTATGTACTATCGAGGTGACCACTTTATTAAGACGGTTTGCTAAAACTCTGGTAAGAATCTTGTAATCTAAATTCAAAAGGGAAATAGGGCGGTATGATCCACATTCCAGCAGGTCCTTGTCGGGCTTCAGAATAACCACTATTGTGGCATCATACATAGAATCCGACAAGAGTCCACAGGTGTGAGCAGTCATATAGTTTGTGAAGTTGCGGGCTCAATATGTCAGTGTACCTGGAGTATACCTCAATTGGGATGCCATCTGGCCCAGGAGCCTTACCAGCAGGAAGGTCCGAAATGGCTAATTTAATCTCAACCAAGGTAATATCATCCTCCAGTACAGTACTATCCAGATCACAAAGCCGAGGATGAGATACTTCAAGAAAGTACTCCTCCAGTTCCTGCGCTGTGTAGGTCACAACGGAATCATAAAGATCCATGTAAAAACTCTCAAAACAATCTAAAATGCCCTCCACTGACTCCCTCACATGCCCGTCGGGATCCCTAATTCTGATAACTGGGGAAGACATGTTATTACCATGTGCGAGGTGTGCAATAAGCTTGCCTGCCTGATTGCCCATTTCAAAGGACTGCTGCTTGAGAAAGAATGACTTGCGATTGCTTTTTTCTGACAGATGCATCATGTATATCCTGCCCCTATTAAGCCATTCCAATCTGTTTGTCTCAGTCGGGGAGGATGTGAAAGCACTCTCAGCCTCCTTACATCTAGTGTGAAGCTCCACCTCTTTGCGTTGCGTGTCTCTCTTGACGAAGGATATTGACGATTTGAGACAACCTCTCAAATACACTTTCATGCTGTCCCATAGAAGCAAACCATCTGTCTCAATATCCTGCACCTCCAGAAACATCAACAGCTGATCAGGGATCCTGTCATTACTATCAAAGAGAGACAACCAGAATGGGTGAATTCGCATCTTCCCTCCCTGTCTAACAACATCAGATAGCATAAGTTCGGCCCATATCGGAGCATGATCTGAGGGGCCCTGAGGCCCGTATCTCACATCCTTGAGATCAGTACAGACTAGAGCATTCCCTAAAGTATAATCAATCTGGGAAAGAGCTCCCCTGGTTGGAGTGAAGCAGGAGTATTCCTGTATTAATGGATGTCTGATCCTCCATAAATCTAACCACCCTATTTCAGAGGCTACTCTAGAGAGGACAGTATCAGGAGAAAAATCATCAAGCATATTGGAATCCCTGCTAAATCTATCCATCCCACAGTGCATAACCATGTTAAAATCGCCCATACATAGCAATCTAACATTGGGGTATTGCGTAACAAAGCCAATCACAGTTTGCAATAAGGAGGAAGAAGCAGGCGGCGGGTTATATACATTAATCACTACGTAAGGGGTACAATTAATGTGCACGTATAGAAAGATGTATTGGCCCTCTGGATCAGTAACCACCTTATGCACCTCCCATCTAAGACTACTGTGGACCATTATAGCAACCCCCCCTAGAGTGCGAACTTCCAAATGCATTGACTAAATATTGAACCCAGTGTTTTTTAAGCCTGTTCCCGGTCTCGGGCGTCAGATGAGTCTCCTGTAGACCAATAATGTGAGGGTTAAAGGAGCGAATGTGTGAGAATACCGCTATCCTTTTTTTTGGATCCCCTAGTTCCGTCACATTCCAGGACAGGATTTTCATGGAGGCCATTTCGGGTTTGTCCTAGATCTCATAGGATGTTTTACTACTTTCCCCACCGACTCGCCACACCACTGTCTAACCGTGCTAGAGTAGAAATCCATCCCTGAAAAAAAAACAAATCCTAAAGAACATAACTTAAAACGTTGATGTAACAAGGCAAGTATGTGGTCGTTGGAGACTAATCCAACTAATATATGGGCCCATATTTCGGGGACCTGCATAGTGCAATTAGATGGAATACCTATGCAGGTGGAGCCCCAATCACACACTATCATGAGCAACAACAATACATGTTTACATTAAGTAGCAAGGCATGTACAATAAGGTGATTTAAGCTATGACATGACTCCCACATGGGTGAGATTAGCGATTGATGGGACGGCATCATCCACCTCCACAGACATATCAACAAGTGAATGAACAAGCAAACGGAGAGTCACCAATCAGCAGTAATACTTGCACAATGGATGCAGCTAGCAGGTCAGTGCAGTCCTGAGCGTCCCGATTTCCTGGAGACCCAGTCCTCTGCCTCTTTAGGGTCAGCAAAGAATATGGTTTTCTCCCCATCCACTACACGAAGGCGCGCTGGGTACGCCATAGAATACTGCAAATTCAGATCTCGCAGTCGCCGCTTGACCGAAACAAATGTGGCTCTCTTCTTTTGTAGATCGGCCGAAAAATCCGGGAATAAAGAGACTGTCACATCTTCATGTTTGATTACTTGCTTGATCCGAGCTTGGGTAAGGATAAGATCTCTGTTCTTCCAATTCAATAATCTCGCAAGGAGAGGTCTCGGTGGGGCCCCGGGAGGAGGGGATTTGGCGGGAACCCTGTGCGCTCTTTCTATGGCGTATGCGTTGGAAAATGGCGCCTCTGGGAATAGTGCTTTGAACCAGAGCTCGAGAAAAGTGGCAGGGTCCCTACCCTCAGCTTTTTCCAGGAGGCCCAGGATTCGGACGTTGTTTCGTCTGGCTCTATTTTTCAAGTCGTCACACTTCTGCTGCCACTGGTTCACAGAATGCTCAAGAACTTGTACTTTCCCCACCAGGGGTCTGGTCAGGTCTTCAAGTGAAGAGACCCTGTCCTCAGTGTTCTTAACGCGATCTCTAAGCAGCTGGACATCATGCCGGAGCAAACCCAAGTCCACCCTTACCTCCTCGATCTTGCCTGTAAGCGATGTTTGGCAGGAGGATATCACAGACATGAGCTGCAGGTAGGCTGTTTTCAGGGTGAACTCCGGTTCCTCAGGGCTCTCTGCTTCTAATTGCTGAGCTGCCTGACCGCGGGTGACCGCCGCGCGTGATGGTGAAGACGCGGCGGCGCCATGTTGGGCCTCTTGTCTAGCGTACTCTTTGAGCTTCTCATCTGCTGTCTGCGCCTTGTTTGGACCCATTTTCGGTGTGCGGGGTTTCCTCTTGCGTGTACACATCGTCCACTCTGAGGTAGGATTCGGCAGGTTGCCAGGATTAGACAGGATTGAAGTGGGGAATCGGAGGAGAGCTGAGATGCGTGCTCACATGCCGGTAGTTGGCCACGCCCCCTTCCATTCATTTTTAGAAGCCTGTTAGTTGGGTTGCCAGAATCCTTACTTAAAAAAACACAATTGGATTCAACGGTCAAAGCTGGAAATGGCTCTAATCGTCTCCCTGGGGAGTTCCACTCCCCTCTCCGGGGATACAGGTGAAAGATTTGGTGAGTTTGGCTCCTCTTGAACTGAGACAGAGCCTTCCAGTCTCAATTCAAGAATCGGAAATTCCCGTTGTTTATTTATTTAAAGAGGATAGAGGAGTTTAGAGTATGGAAGATCTGGCGCGCTATTTGCCGGAGTTGAGGTTTTATCTCCCCCTGATATCCTTTTATTAGATCTTTTGTAACCAATCACATCCCTAAACAGGCACTTCTCAGGACACTTACCAAGTTCAAGAGCTTACTGTTTTCCCCCGCTCCGCCATATAAACCTATATCGAAAATCTATAGATAATTGAATACCCCTATATCTATGCCTAAACCAGCATTTCTTGGTCTCTGGGAGAGAGATCTAGGGTCATGTTTTGCTCCTGAAGAGCTCCAAAAACTTTTTATAGAACCTCATATTTCATCAAAGTGTGTGAGAATACAGGAGAATGGCTACAACGTTCTTAATAGATGGTACAAGACACCTGACATTACGTGTAGGTATGATAGTTTGAACGCGTTGCAGGAAAGGAAGAGGTACTTTCTTTCATATATGGTGGTCTTGTCCCCTAATACGAAATTGGTGGGGAAAATATTTAAGAGATGCAATGAGGTTTGCAAATCTAACCTTCCAGTGTCCCCCCAGCTTGCCTTGTTGGGCTTGCCGACTTCCAATTCGGCAATAAGGCCCTCATTTCTCTTTAAGAAATTAATTATAGCGGCGCGTCTCCTGATTGCATTTTTGGCTCACACCTGGTTTTCTTTCTCTTGATCAATGGTCTGAAAAGGTGGAATCCATCTAAATATTTGAAGAAATAGCAGCAAAAGAAAATCGTACCTTTTCTAAATTCCAAGCTCAATGGAGATTATGAGAAAGATACAGAGGACTTAAAATTTAAGCGGTCGATTCCGACAAATATATATCATGACTGATAAACAATTCGTTTATGCTATGTAACCCCTGTAATTTTCAGATGAGGCATCTATTCATGTTCTATGTTTGTTAACATAAATGGCATGTAATGTTGAGCTTTCAATAAAGCTTTTATAAAATAAAAAAATTAAAAATAAATAAAAAAATGTATAACTGCACATGCATGAGCTCCGCATTTGATAATACTAAAAGAGACCAAGACCGATACATTTATTTTTATTTCTATCTTTATTTTTATATATACAAACCTAACATATTTCACTGGGGAGCATATTCCTTATGAGATCTCAATACATTGTTTTTTTTTATTGTTTTTTTATTTATTATTATAAGGATATATGTTTTTAAATAATAAATGTGATGTTTTACCGTGAGCTAGCCAATTGTATATTTAATGTTTTTTTCTGTCCGGATTGCATCTGTTTTGCATGTATTTTTCACACGCATGAAGAAAAACTTAAAAGAGTTGTCTCACTTTAGCAAAGAGCATTTATCATGTAGAGAAAGGTAATACAGTCCTGATCAAAAGTTTAAGACCACTTGAAAAATGGCAAAAAATCATATTTAGCATGGCTGGATCTTAACAAGGTTCCAAGTAGAGCTTCAACATGCAACAAGAAGAAATGGGAGTGAGACAAAAAAAAATTTGAGCATTCAATTTAATGAAAACAACGAATAAACTGAAACAGGCTGTTTTTCAGCTGATCAAAAGTTAAGGACCACACCTCCAAAAAAAAACTAAACCCCCCCCAAAACAGAAATCCAACTTCCAAACATGAACTCAGTAATGAGTAGCTCCGCCGTTATTGTTTATCACTTCCAAAATTCGTTTCGGCATGCTTGATGCAAGCGTTTCCATGAGGTGAGTGGGAAAATTTCTCCAAGTGGTGAAGACGGCCACACGAAGGCCATCTACTGTCTGGAACTGTTGTCCATTTTCGTAAACTTCCCTTGCCATCCATACCCAAAGGTTCTCAATTGGATTTAGATCAGGGGAACACGCAGGATGGGCCAAAAGAGTGATGTTATTCTCCTGGAAGAAGTCCCTTGTTCTGCGGGCATTGTGTACTGTAGCGTTGTCCTGTTGAAAAACCCAGTCGTTACCACACAGACGAGGGCCCTCAGTCATGAGGAATGCTCTATGCAACATCTGGACATAGCCAGTGGCCGTTTGACGCCCCTGCACTTCCTGAAGCTCCATTGTTCCACTGAAGGAAAAAGCACCCCAGACCATTATGGCGCCCCCTCCACTGTGGCGCGTAGAAAACATCTGAGGTGGGATCTGCTTGTCATGCCAGTAACGTTGGAAACCATCAGGACCATCAAGGTTAAATGTTTTCTCATCAGAGAATAAAACTTTCTTCCACCTTTGTGTCATGACTATGTTCATGGTTGTGACTCTTAGAGCCGCATGCAGTTGCCAGCGGTCAGTTTGGTTGTTCACCGCAGGTGAGGGCTGTGAGTTGTTTGCCTCACGTGTGGTTGCCGCTGGCAACATGATGTTGTTGGCAGTGTAGCAGCCTGAGCTGACTGCTGGGCTGCTCACTGTCTATGCATGCGGTTGCCTCTGGCAACTTGTGTGGTGTATGTGTGCATTTTCCCTGTTTGGTGTGCACGGGGTTTAGTTGTGTGTGCATTTCCCCTTTAAGTGGCTTCACTACCCTGTCTGGTGGTGGAAGGGTTAACTCCCATCCTAGTGTGTGTGAGTGGGTGTGGCTGCTTGGGCTATTTAGCTTCCGCTGGATGCCTGAAGGAGAGGGGTACTCCAGCCATGCTGTATGCTGGAGTCATCCTCCTGGTCGTCTTATGCCATATGTCCAGTGAGGGCTACCCTTGTGGTCATAAGTAAATGTCATGATGTTAAGTTTATGTTCCGGTGCTGTCTCACCTTAGTGCAGCTATGGTGTCCTGGTTTCCTGTGTGATTTGTGATGTGTGCTGTGTCCTTTTATGTTGGTGTGGACATCAGCACTTGTGCACGGGTTCCAGTCAGTGTGTCTGTGGCAGGTAGGGTGGAACTGGTTTAACTTACCTGCCATATCCATATGTTGTATATGTTCCCTTCTCCTTGCAGCTTGGCCAGTTGAGACTCCTGTTCGTCCGTGATGTGGAGGAACAGGTCGTCTTACTCTGCTCCTTGTCCAGGAATTTCCTGAAGGCTAGTAGGGACCTGAGGTTCCGGAGTATGAGCCCTCCTACCATCTGGGTTGACTCATACGGTTAGGAGTCAGGGTCAGAATTAGGGACGTTTTAAGAGGTGACCTGCTCCCTGATCCTGTCGTCCTGGCCTAGCAGCTTCCTCAATTCCTTTAACATCGCACGGTGGGGGGTTTCCGCCACTCCTCACTGTGACACTTTGAATGACCCATGTTTGGTGCTCTCTTGCAAAGTCCAAACGAGCAGTTCTGTGGCGTTCAAGGAGACGAGGTCTTTGAAGACGTTTTTTGGTTTTGAAGCCCTTCAGTCTCAGATGCCGTCTGATGGTTATGGGGCTGCAGTCAGCACCAGTAAGGGACTTAATTTAGGTCGAGGATCGTCCAGTGTCTTGACGGACAGCCAATTGGATCCTCCGGCTCAAATTTTTTTGGGTCTTCCACTTGACTTTTTTGTTCCATAACCCTCAGGATCATTTAAGAAATTCCAAATGACTGTCTTAATGCGTCCCACCTCAGCAGCGATGGCGCGCTGTGAGAGACCCTGCTAATGCAGTTCAACAACCTGACCACGTTCAAAAAGGGAGTTTTTTTGCCTTTGCCATCACAACGTGTGACTACCTGACAATGAATCCACATCTTTGCACAGATTTGGCCTTTTAAAGGCATGTGGTCCTAAACTTTTGATCAGCTGAAAAACAGCCTGTTTCAGTTTAATCATTATTTTCAACTAATTGAATGCTCAAAAAATGTTTTGTCTCACTCTTATTTCTTCTTGTTGCATGTTGAAGCTCTACTTGGAACCTTGTTAAGATCCAACAATGTAAAATATGATTTTTTGCCATTTTTCAAGTGGTCTTAAACTTTTGATCAGGACTGTATAAGACACTCACTTTACCAATAAAGCCATAGTGGAGATGCTACAATGCACCCCCTTTCCTCACATCTCCTTCAGGAGGTCTCGCTTACCCACATTTCAGATGTCAGGGTACAAGAGCTAATTTCAGAGGGATACAAAATAGAATTTTCCTCTGTTCCCACCTCTCACTTTGTCAGGACTACTATCTTTGCGTGCCTGACCAAAGCCTCGGCCTTATTTCAAGCCATTCAGATTCTACTCGTTACCCGAAAAAGAGGGGACTGTTTGCCTAGTGCTCGACCTCAAGTTACTCAACAAATTAGTTTAAGCCATACATTTTCACATGGAGTCCCTGAGATTCGTGACAGCCTCCACGGAAGTGATAGAATTTTTGTCTTTCACAGACATCCAAGATGCCTATCTTTACATCCTAATCAGTGTCCAGCATTACTAAAAGGGGTTGTCTCACTTCAGTAAGTGCCATTTATCATGCAGAGAAAGTTAATACAAGCAACTTACTAATACACTGTTATTATCCATATTGCTTCGTTTGCTGGCCAGATTTATTTTTCCATCACATTATACACTGCTCGTTTCCATGGTTACAGGCCACCCTGCAATCCAGCATCGGTGGCCATGCTTGCACAATATAGGAAAAATAACTAGCCTATGGGGGTGTGGCTAGTGGCGCATGGCGGTGGCTGTGTGAGACACCAGCTCCGGAGCATTACAGCCCAAAAGCAGCACAAAGCTGCACCTGACTGCCTCAAATTCCGGCCCAATATGTCTGGCTTACCTCCTGCCAACTGCATGATGCCGAAAAAGAAGGGAAAAAAGAGCCCATTGACGCTTACCCAGTTTTTTCCAGAAGTGGATCCCTCACAAGATGACGCCACACTTTCTCCGGCAACAACACAGGGTGAGCAAAAATCCCCAAGCAGCTCCCCGGCCTTGTCAGCAGCAAGGGGGCAAAGATCAGGGGATCGATATCTGAATCCAGCCCTGGGTCATCCCCGGGAGGAAATCTCTCCGAAACACATGATAGTGTGTCCTCAATTACTAAGGCCTCCAGGAGCCATGTTACTGCAGTAGGCTGGTTAGCGGGGAAACCAGAAGCTACCACAGCCACCAGTCCTTGCTCCACTATACCGGGATCTACTATCCTTGTAACTGAATCCCAAATGAAGCACCTGCTGGCTGATTTAAAACTGGCCATTCAAAAAGATTTCAGGTCAGCTATTTCTGAATTACAACATGAGATCACCTCTCTGGGTAATCGTACTGATCATATACAGTCGTGGCCAAAAGTTTTGAGAATTACATAAATATTGGAAATTGGAAAAGTTGCTGCTTAAGTTTTTATAATAGCAATTTGCATATACTCCAGAATGTTATGAAGAGTGATCAGATGAATTGCATAGTCCTTCTTTGCCATGAAAATGAACTTAATCCCAAAAAAAACCTTTCCACTGCATTTCATTGCTGTCATTAAAGGACCTGCTGAGATAATTTCAGTAATCGTCTTGTTAACTCAGGTGAGAATGTTGACGAGCACAAGGCTGGAGATCATTATGTCAGGCTGATTGGGTTAAAATGGCAGACTTGACCTGTTAAAAGGAGGGTGATGCTTGAAATTATTGTTCTTCCATTGTTAATCATGGTGACCTGCAAAGAAACGCGTGCAGCCATCATTGCGTTGCATAAAAATGGCTTCACAGGCAAGGATATTGTGGCTACTAAGATTGCACCTCAATCAACAATTTATAGGATCATCAAGAACTTCAAGGAGAGAGGTTCAATTCTTGTTAAGAAGGCTTCAGGGCGTCCAAGAAAGTCCAGCAAGCGCCAGGATCGTCTCCTAAAGAGGATTCAGCTGCGGGATCGGAGTGCCACCAGTGCAGAGCTTACTCAGGAATGGCAGCAGGCAGGTGTGAGCGCATCTGCACGCACAGTGAGGCGAAGACTTTTGGAAGATTGCCTGGTGTCAAGAAGGGCAGCAAAGAAGCCACTTCTCTCAAAAAAAAACACCAGAGACAGATTGATCTTCTGCAGAAAATATGGTGAATGGACTGCTGAGGACTGGGGCAAAGTCATATTCTCCGATGAAGCCTCTTTCCGATTGTTTGGGGCATCAGGAAAAAGGCTTGTCCGGAGAAGAAAAGGTGGACGCTACCATCAGTCCTGTGTCATGCCAACAGTAAAGCATCCTGAGACCATTCATGTATGGGGTTGCTTCTCATCCTAGGGAGTGGGCTCACTCACAATTTTGCCCAAAAACACAGCCATGAATAAAGAATGGTACCAAAACACCCTCCAACACCAACTTCTTCCAACAATCCAACAACAGTTTGGTGAAGAACAATGCATTTTCCAGCACGATGGAGCACCGTGCCATAAGGCAAAAGTGATAACTAAGTGGCTCGGGGGACCAAAATGTTGACATTTTGGGTCCATGGCCTGGAAACTCCCCAGATCTTAATCCCATTGGGAACTTGTGGTTGTGGTCAATCCTCAAGAGGTGGGTGGACAAACAAAAACCCACTAATTCTGACAAACTCCAAGAAGGGATTATGAAAGAATGGGTTGCTATCAGTCAGGAATTGGCCCAGAAGTTGATTGAGAGCATGCCCAGTCGAATTGCAGAGGTCCTGAAAAAGAAGGGCCAACACTGCAAATACTGACTCTTTGCATAAATGTCATGTAATTGTCGATAAAAGCCTTTGAAACGTATGAAGTGCGTGTAATTATATTTCACTACATCACAGAAACAACTGAAACAAAGATCTAAAAGCAGTTTAGCAGCAAACTTTGTGAAAACTAATATTTGTGTCATTCTCAAAACTTTTGGCCACGACTGTAGAGTCTAAAATGGGGGAGTTCACTGGGGCCCATAATGAGATTGTAGATGTGGCTAATAATCTAGAAGAACAAATCTCTGCACTTAAAAATAAAATCGCAGATATGGAAGACCATTCACGGCACAATAATGTCCGTTTTAGGGGAGTGTCAGAAGAGATAAAACAAGAAAATCTAAAAGATTACCTTACAGATTTATTTGCACCCCTTTTACCCCAAGCCAGCACGATTTACTTTCTGATAGATAGGGCTCATCTTCTACCAAACCCCAAAACGCTCCCAGCAGGCATACCTAGAAACGTTATAGCCTGCATACATTTTTTTCATTTAAAAGAACAGCTTGCTGGAAGCTATGCGCAGGGGACCGATCCTTCCAGAAAGATTAAAAAACATCTCCCTATATGCTGATCTCTCAGCAGCCACACTCGCTAAAAGGCGGGAATACAATGGAATCACAAAGCTGCTCAGGGATCACAAAATCCCTTACAAGTGGGGCTTTCCTGTTAAACCACGGATGCTCAACCCGCGGCCCTCCAGCTGTTGTAAAACTACAACTCCCGCCATGCCCTTCTGTAGGCTGTCTGGGAATTATGGGAATTGTAGTTTTGCAACAGCTGGAGGGCGCAGGTTGAGCATGCCTGTGTTAAACTGATCATCACCAAAGATGGAGGGAAGCATGCTCTCTCATCACCAGGAGCCGCTCTTCAAATGTGTAGAGAATGGAATCTACTCTCAGAGGACGACACCACGAACCTCGGTAAAAGACAGGCTCCACAACATATCCGTGAAGAGTGGACCACAGTGACTTACAGGAAGCGAAGTACGGTCTAACTCTATTCCAGGCAAGCCGGAGCATTGCTCTTATTGTATCCTTTTCCAACAGGCATGTCTATAAGTTGCCTCATTTTGCACAATGCAGTGGGCTGACACTAGCTCACGGTGTGTTTACCTCGGATTCCGTTGTTCCGACCCCCAGTAGATACACATCTTGTATCCTACAGTGACTACTTGACTTTTCCTACATAAGATCATAGAAGATTTGTTAGTTGATGTCATGGACTTTAGTTATTATGTTTATTTTTGTTCTCTCAATTTTCTATTTTTTATATGTTTTATACTCTTTGCCTAGTGAATAAAGGCGAACACTCGTCTATGTGCCATTTGTACGCGTGATTGTAGTGGTACTGTACATAACGGGAGCTGCATCGCATCATCCACTATACTATTGTTATGGGTTTTAAAATAATATCGTTGAATGTTAAGGGACTTAATTCACCTTTCAAAAGAGTGATGCTCTGAAAAGAGGTTAAAACTCTAGGTGGAGATGTGGTATGCATTCAAGAAACGCATTTGAGATCGGCGGATCTTAAACGCCTACAAAATAAACATTTCCGCTATATATATTCAACGACTACGCCTAATAAAAAAGGAGGAGTCACAATTGCTGTTAAAAACACAGTGGCCTTTACTTTACATAGAGGTATGGTGGATGATGGGGGTAGATTAGTTGTCTTACATTGCACTATTAATAACGCAAAGTATACCTTGGTCACACTATATGCTCCCAATAGAGGTCAAGAACATTTCCTCAACTCGGTACTACTCAAAGTATCTAAAGATACATCTGGGTCCTTGATAGTGATGGAGGATTTCAATAAACCCATATGGCTACGATGGACTCTACATCTAAAATACCCGATAAAGAACCAACTTCCCTATATTCCATATTACATCAAAATAGCCTATTTGACATCTGGCGCATACAGCATTCCTCAGATAGGGACTACACGTTTTTATCCAATCCTCACCAGATATATAGCAGAATCGGACGTGCATGCTGTACCTGCGCTCCCTGGACTTTGTGTGGCTGTCATGGCCCACAAACAGGTAGGAACTAGTGTTAGGGACCACTCCATAGAGGCGACCTTGACGTGGTGAGTGGCTTATTACGCTTTGGCCAAAATGTACACCAATGCCTCATCCAGCATAGAGGCAGGGCAGAATCCTGGTTGCAGAGTGCTATTGCATTTGTCTCTTTTTCTTTGTATATGTATTTCGCCATAGCGATGTGCACCTGCATATAGGGTTGTGCTGATTGAATCCCCCACATTTTTTCTTTGTAGTATATATTGGAGGCGTGGCGATCTCCATGCAGTCATGCACACCTGACCAGTCAATCTGTCCTGGAGGCTGGTTTTAAAGTCAGTATAAAACTGAGTCTGCATATATAGCACCTACCAGTAGCCATTTGGCTCCAGGAGAAGTATATAGTGGGCTCAGCATGCATGTTGAAACTTGCATCCCTGGATCCGATGAAAGCTGTAATGGCACTGGACGGGGTTAAAAGCAGAGTGTGCTTGGCGTGCATGCTGTACCTGCGCTCCCTGGACTTTGTGTGGCTGTCATGGCCCACAAACAGGTAGGAACTAGTGTTAGGGACCACTCCATAGAGGCAACCTTGACGTGGTGAGTGGCTTATTACGCTTTGGCCAAAATGTACACCAATGCCTCATCCAGCATAGAGGCAGGGCAGAATGCTGGTTGCAGAGTGCTATTGCATTTGTCTCTTTTTCTTTGTATATGTATTTTGCCATAGCGATGTGCACCTGCATATAGGGTTGTGCTGATTGAATCCCCCACATTTTTTCTATATAGCAGAATCGATTTCTTTCTTATAGACAAGTCCCTCTTACCAAATCAGTCAGTCTGCCATCCACACTATATCATGGCCCAACCATGCCCCTATCACCATGTCTGTGACTGAACACTTAAGCTTGAGTCGCTTTTTGCCATGGAGACTGAATAACTACATTCTTACCCAAAATACCTATAGGCCGCAGATGCACCGGTTTAATGAAGATTATTTTGCCTTTAATGATAATGATATGACCTCAAATAGTACACTTTGGTGTGCCATGAAAGCCACAGTGAGGGGGTGCTTTTTCCAACAATCCTCATTTGATAAGATGTGTAGACAAGCTAAGCAGCTCCAACACCAATTACAATTGCATAATAACATTTGCATAATTTAATTTACAGAACATGCCCACAACTTTGAATTTTTTTTTATTTTATTGTGAAGCAAACAACAAATAGGACAAAATAACAGAAAAAGTCAATGTGCATAAATATTCACCCCCCCCCCCCCTAAAGTCAATACTCTGTAGAGCCGCCTTTTGCGGAAATCTCAGCTCCAAGTTGCTTTGGATAAGTCTCTATGAGCTTGCCACATCTTACCCCTGGGATTTTTGCCCATTCATCCTTGCAAAATTGCTCCAGCTCCTTCAAGTAGGATGGTTTGCGCTTGTGAACAGCAATCTTTAAGTCTGACCACAGATTTTCTATTGGATTGAGATCTGGGCTTTGACTAGGCCATTCCAATACATTTACATGTTTCCCCTTAAACCAATCAAGTGTTGCTTTAGCAGTGTGTTTGGGGTCATTGTCCTGCTGGAAGGTGAACCTCCGACCTAGCCTCAAATCATGCACAGAGTGGTACAGGTTTTGCTCCAGAATATCCCTGTATTTAGCACCATCCATCTTTCCCTAAACTCTGACCAGTTTCCCAGTCCCGGCTGCTGAAAAACATCCCCACAGCATGATGCTGCCACCACCATGTTTCACTGTGGGGATGGTGTTCTTTGGGTGATGTGATGTGTTGGGTTTGCGCCAGACATAGCGTTTTCTTTGGTGGCTGAAAAGTTCAATTTTAGTCTCATCAGACCAGAGCACCTTCCTCCATACCTTTTGAGAGTCTTCCACATGCCTTTTCACAAACTCACAACGTGCCTTTTTGTTTTTAGCTGAAAGTAATGGCTTTCTTCTGGCCACTCTGCCATAAAGCCCAACTCTATGGAGCATACGGCTTATTGTCGTCCTATGTACAGATCCTCCAGTCTCTGCTGTGGAACTCTGCAGCTCCTCCAGGGTTACCTTAGGTCTCTGTGCTGCCTCTCTGATTAATGTCCTCCTTGCCTGGTTCGTGAGTTTTGGTGGGCGGCCGTCTCTTGGCAGGTTTGCTGTTGTGCCATGTTCTTTCCATTTGGTTATGATAGATTTTAAGGTGCTCCTGGGGATCATTAAAGATTTGGACATTTTTTTTATAACCTAACCCTGACTTGTACTTCTCAACAACATTGTCCCTTACTTGTTTGGAGAGTTCCTTGGTCTTCATGGCAGTGTTTGATTAGTGATGCCTCTTGCTTAGGTGTTGCAGCATCTGGGGCCTTTCAAAAAAGGTGTTTATATGTAATGACAGATCATGATGTCACTTAGATTGTACACAGGTGGACATCATTTCACTAATTATGTGACTTCAGAAGGTAATTGGTTGCACCAGAGCCTTTTATGGGCTTCCTAACAAAGGGGGTGAATACACACATGTCAATTTTCTGTTTTCTATTTCTGAACAATAGTTGTATTTATATATTTTTCTCATTTTTACTTCGCCAACTTAGACTATTGTGTTCTGATCCATCACATAAAATTCAGATTAACAAAACATTGAACTTAAGGCTGTAATGTAACAAAATACGAAAAAAGTCAAGGGGTGAATACTTTTGCAAGGCACTGTATCTGGAGCGAGCCATCCACCATGCACGGTCACATCTTGTGCTCCCAGGACGTCGGCACATGGCTCTGCAGTGTGGGCTTTTTTTAACACATCAGCTGCTGACAATAGTGTTGCCATCTGCAGCCTGTGCTGTCAACGCATAAGTCACGGTAAGCCCAACACTCACCTAGGGATGACTGTCTTAAGAAGGCACCTGGCCTCCCATCACTGAGCCCAGTGGGATCAACGCCGTCAGAACCCACAAAGCCACACTCCCGACGCTCCACATCCTGCCTCTTCTCCTTCTCCTCCCATTTGTCCTCCACTCCAACTTCTACCGTGCCATCGTCACATTCATCTGGCACAAGGCAGGCTTCCGTGGCCCGAATGTTCTAGCGTAAAAAAATGATGACGCCGGATAATCCTCTTGCCCAACGGCTGACCGCTGGCTTGGCGGAACTGCTAGCCAGCCAACTACTGCCAATTGGTGGACTCGGAGGCCTTTTGAAAATTTGTGACCATTGGCACACCGCAATGGAAGGTCCCCGGAAGGAAATATTTTTCCCAGAAGGGAATCCCTGAACTATATGGCCACGTTCAGCGGCAAGTTAATATATCTCTGGCACACAGTGTCGTGCCAAGATACATCTGACCACAGACACGCCTAGGAAACACGGGCAGGGAAGGTACATAACTTTTACTGCCCACTGGGTGAACCTTCTGACGGCCATCAAGCATGTAACCCGTGGCACCTGTGTGGATTTGGTGTTACCGCCACTGATTGCATGCAGGCCGGCCTCTTCTTCTCCTCCTCCTACTCCATCCTCCGTCTCCTCCTCGGCTGACTCCTCCTTTTCCACTGCTACCGCCTCTTCCGCTGCACCCCCCAGCTCCCCAGAACCTATTCGACGTGCCAGGTGAGATGTTGCTATGAAACATAGAAACATAGAATGTGTCGGCAGATAAGAACCATTTGGCCCATCTAGTCTGCCCAATATACTGAATACTATGGATAGCCCCCGGCCCTATCTTATATGAAGGATGGCCTTATGCCTATCCCATGCATGCTTAAACCCCTTCACTGTATTTGCAGCTACCACTTCTGCAGGAAGGCTATTCCATGCATCCACTACTCTCTCAGTAAAGTAATACTTCCTTATATTACTTTTAAACCATTGCCCCTCTAATTTAAAACTGTGTCCTCTTGTGGTAGTTTTTCTTCTTTTAAATATGCTCTCTGCCTTTACCGAGTTGATTCCCTTTATGTATTTAAAAGTTTCTATCATATCCCCTCTGTCTCTTCTTTCTTCCAAGCTATACATATTAAGGTCCTTTAACCTTTCCTGGTAAGTTTTATCCTGCAATCCATGTACTAGTTTAGTAGCTCTTCTCTGAACTCTCTCTAGAGTATCTATATCCTTCTGGAGATATGGCCTCCAGTACTGCGCACAATAGTCCAAGTGAGGTCTCACCAGTGTTCTGTACAGCGGCATAAGCACTTCACTCTTTCTACTGCTTATACCTCTCCCTATACATCCAAGCATTCTGCTGGCATTTCGTGCTGCTCTATTACATTGTCTTCCCACCTTTAAGTCTTCTGAAATAATTACTCCTAAATCCCTTTCCTCAGATACTGAGGTCAGGACTGTGTCAAATATTCTATATTCTGCCCTTGGGTTTTTACGCCCCAGGTGCATTATCTTGCACTTATCCACATTAAATTTCAGTTTCCAGAGTTCTGACCATTCTTCTAGTTTTCCTAAATCCTTTTCCATTTGGCGTTTCCCTCCAGGAACATCAACCCTGTTACACATCTTTGTGTCATCAGCAAAAAGACAAACCTTACCAGCGAGGCCTTTTGCAATATCACTTATGAAGATATTAAACAAAATCGGTCCCAGTACAGATCCCTGTGGAACCCCACTGGTAACATTACCTTGTTTTGAATGTTCTCCATTGACTACAACCCTCTGTTGTCTGTCACTCAGCCACTGCCTAATCCACTCAACAATATGGGAGTCCATGCTCAATGACTGCAGTTTATTGATAAGTCTTCTATGTGGGACAGTGTCAAAAGCCTTACTAAAATCTAGATATGCGATGTCTACTGCACCTCCACCGTCTATTATTTTATTCACCCAGTCAAAAAAATCTATAAGATTTGTTTGACATGATCTCCCTGAAGTAAACCCATGTTGTTTTTCATCTTGCAATCCATGGGATTTTAGATGTTCCACAATCCTATCCTTTAATAGGGTTTCCATTAATTTGCCTACTATTGATGTCAGACTCACTGGTCTATAGTTGCTCGATTCCTCCCTACTACCTTTCTTGTGAATGGGCACGACATTTGCCAATTTCCAATCTTCCGGGACGACTCCTGTTACTAATGATTGGTTAAATAAATCTGTTAACGGTTTTGCCAGCTCACCACTAAGCTCTTTTAATAATTTTGGGTGTATCTCATCAGGCCCCTGTGACTTATCTGTCTTCACCTTAGACAGCAAACTTAGAACATCTTCCTCTGTAAAGATACATGCATCAAACGATTTAATAGTCATTCTTTCTAGTGGAGGTCCTTCTCCTTTTTCTTTTGTAAAAACTGAACAGAAGTATTCATTAAGGCAGTCGGCTAGCCCTTTATTCTCTTCTACATACCTTCCGTCCTTTGTTTTTAATTTAGTTATTCCTTGTTTTAATTTCCTTTTTTCATTTATATATCTGAAGAATGTCTTATCCCCTTTTTTCATAGACTGAGCTAGTTTTTCTTCTGCCTGCGCTTTAGAAGTTCTTATAACTTGCTTGGCCTCTCTCTGCCTAATCTTGTAGATTTCCTTAACTTCATTGCTCTGGTTTTTTTTATAATTACAAAATGCTAGCTTTTTATTTTTAATGATTTGGGCCACTTCTGCTGAGTACCACATTGGTCTCCTCCTTTTTTTGCTTTTACTGACAAGTCTAATGCAATTTTCTGTTGCCTTCAATAATGCACCTTTTAAGTAGTCCCATTTCTCCTGGACTCCATGTAATCCGTTCCAGTCTGATAAGGACTCATTTATGACTGTTTTTCTAAAATCTAAAACTTTTGTTTTTGTGTGGTGGGACTCTTTCACAGTTCTTATATTAAACCACACTGACTGGTGATCACTAGATCCCAAGGTTTCGCCTACAATGACATCATATACCGAATCCCCGTTTGTGAATACCAAATCCAAAATGGCCTCCCTCCGGGTTGGCTCCTCAACCACTTGTTGTAGAGATGACCCCAGTAGGGAATTTAGAATATCTGTACTCCTGGTAGAACTTGCTATTTTGGTTTTCCAGTTTATATCTGGAAGATTGAAATCTCCCATAATGATAACTTCTCCTTTCATTGTCATTTTAGCTATTTCTTCAACTAGTAGATCATCTAGTTCTTTAACTTGACCAGGTGGTCTATATATCACACCTACACGAGTTACTGCATGGTTAGCAAACTGCAACGTAACCCAAACTGACTCTATGTTGGCCTCACCAACTTGTATTAGGTTAGATTTAATGCTATGCTGTGCTGTGGCTGTTGTGCTGGGAAGCCAAGAGCCACACCGGTCCTGCACTGCTTTCAGCTCTGCGGTCACAGGCCGATCAGTGGCTAACCCCGCTCAATTTGACAGTTGGTAAAGTGGTGTGTGACAACGTTGTCAATCTGCTGAGCGCGCTAAAACAGGGCAAAATGACACACGTGCCGTGCATGGCACACGTCCTAAACTTAGTCGTGCAGCGATTCGTTGCCAAATACCCTGGGTCCAGGACGTCTTGCGGCAGGCCAGGAAAATCTCTGGCCATTTTAGAAGATCTTACACGGCCATGGCTCGCCTTGCTGACGTTCAGCGGCGACACCACTTGCCCATCAGACGTCTTATTTGTGACTGCCTGTCGCGCTGGAACTCCACCTTGTATATGCTTGATAGGCTGCTCCAGCAGAAACTTGCCGTTAACAATTACTTGTACGAACTCTGCGGCAGGACAGGTTCTGGGGAGCTTGGTTTCTTTTCACCGCTCCAGTGGCTGCTCATGCGCGACGTTTGATGAGATCCCCAAACTGGTCAGTCACAGCTAGGGCGCCATCAGTGACATCGTACCTTATGCCTTTTTTCTGGAGCATGCATTGCGTCGTGTCATTGATCAAGCCGTCGAGGAGCCGGAGCTGGAAGATGAAGTCGCAATGCTGAATGAATTCCCAGGGGGTCTACTCCATCTGAGACAAGTCAGCAGGAATATAAAAGTGAATGGGCACTCTGATAGATGGAGTCACATATGGGAATAAATCAATATCAAGAATTTATTAATAACGCACAATGGTATACCACATTGGTGTATTGGTATTGGCTATTAAAACACCCTAACATATGTTAAAAAATATACAAGAAGAAAAATATCTATATATAGATGCAAATAAAATTGTACAATCAATATAAAATCATGTAAAATATAAATGATTGGTTTCTTCCTATTGGGTCCCAGACAGGAAGGAACCAGATGTTGACACAGTATGGAGGCTAAAAGCACTCTATAAACATAACAGGCACAGTTGGCTCCGCAATATATGTATCCTGATAGGTTTCTATTGGAAAAGCCTCTAATATAATAGGGCGGTTGGTAGGTAATGTTCACAGATAAGAGGTCAAAGTTCTAAAGTTCCTCAGAATTGGATATATGATAATCCTGCAATCTTAGGTTTACTTATCGGAGAGTAATAGTCTTTTCTTATTCACAGTTGTATGCATGTATCGGTAATGGTTTTCAACCGATTTGTGGACAGTGACACTTTCAGATAAGACGTTATTCTGAATAGATTACACAGCAGAAGGTAATTGTTAGGGTCTCAGTGTGCGCAGGTAGTACTCACGTTTAGCAGCCTCAGTTCGTGGCGTCCAACGTGCTGTAATTGTATGGTGAGCTTACCTACTGTTTGATCTAATAAAAGATCTTTCTTTGGTTATATACCAGATCTTTAATCTTCTGCTGGATTATAGCTGTGTCGAGCTGTTGCACACGCGGTCCCGATATTTCCACTAGTTATACAATCAATGGGATTCCTTTAGCGTCCCACGTGTCTCAAAGTCTATAGAGCCCAAGTGTTTAATGGTGAGACGGCTATGTGCCGATTCCTTTCAGAATGGCAAAAATGAGATTCCGCTAGTGGGTACCTTTGGTGAAGCGCTTCACTTGTGGACCATCCGATCGATGTTGTCCGACATATGACCGGCTGTTTTAATCCAATGACCGAGTGTTACCGCCAGACGCGTTTCGGGGACTATTCTTGTCTCCTTCCTCAGTGGCTGAGCAGGAGTCTGAAGAGGAGTCAGAGGAGGATGGTGGCTGGGGGGAGGAGGAGGAGGATGAGCAAGAGCAGGCTTTAAACTTTTTGGGGATCCCTGGTGTTGTCCGTGGCTGGGGGGAGGAGACCGAGGACGACATTCTCCTGGGAGATGAGCAGGAGCCCGGGCGGCTCCACTGCTTCCAATTTAGTGCAAATAGGGGAGATTTAATAAACATTTTTTTTTTGATGCAGTGTTATTGACATGCTGATTTGGATAAAGTATGATTGATTTTACTGTATTGATATCCTATTGTCATATAATGTATGGTTTATCTGAACAATTGGCTGTATGTAAAACCTTTAATAAAAATGATCTGATTCAAAAAATAAAATGAATGAGGCATGGATCTCGGAGGAATTTAACACCTGTGATGACCACGTGTAATTAAATTTCCTCATGGCAACCCACACATATCCACCACCACACAGAACAAAGAATGGTCCTTGCCTTTCACTTTATATATACAGCGGCATAAAAGTCCTTTTATGTCAGGTGAATGCCTAATTTTTGGGGCCTGTACTGGCCAACAGTTACATATTTATCCTGTGACCGCCTAATGTACCTCCAGCCACAGAATCCAAAGTTCTTTGCTGTCAGGTGAATGCCTATTGCCTAATTTTTGGGGCCTGTACTGGCCGACAGTTACATATTTATCCTGTGACCGTCTAATGTACCTCCAGCCACAGAATCCAAAGTTCTTTGCTGTCAGGTGAATGCCTATTGCATAGTTCTTGGGGCCTGTACTGGCCGACAGTTAAATTTTTTCTCTCTAGCCACATAATCACACCCTTGTCTCACTTCTCTGCCTCTCATTATGGTGGCGTATGAACCGCATTCACCATAAGGACCTTCTAATGTCACATGTGCCCCCCACCCCGTACTGTGCCCCTCACCCCGTACTGTGCCCCCTTATACCCTGCATTGTGCCCTCTTACCACACCCTGTGCAGTGCCCCTAGTCATTCCCTGTACTGTGCCCTCTTATACCCTTTATCCAGGCACAGTATGGCGGTGTTATCTGGTCACTGTACAGAGGTGTTATCCGGTCAATTTATGGCGGTAGTATCCAATAATTGGATGGTCATACCGGTATCCATTTCCCTTCCCACGCCATCCTTTTTTAGACCTGGCATGAGTGGGAAAAATATGCAGATTGCGGTGCTAAGAACCTTTGCGCCACAATCTGTGTCAGAAAAACGCCTAACATAGACGTATTTCTATATAATAAATGACCACCTAATTCTATTATTATTCAGTGGTAGGGATAATATATTTGTGGTCGGGGCTACAACTAGAACAGGAATCCTAACTAAGTAATTACCTGAATAAGCGGTTTGATTTGTGCCGTAACCGCAACGTTGTAGGGATGACTGAAGGAGGCCATCCCCTGGTGTTACAATGGAATAGAAGGTGGGAAGGGTGGGTGTGCTGAAACCGACATACAAAGTGGAGGGGGAGAGTGACCCTAAAATAGCGGGGCAGAGCCCCTCCCACAAGTACAGGCCAATAAATCAGCCTTATTACTTGTGGTCGGGGCTACAACTAGAACAGGAATCCTAACTAAGTAATTACCTGAATAAGCAGTTTGATTTGTGCCGCAACCGCAACGTTGTAGGGATGACTGAAGGAGGCCAAAAGAGACAACATATAACCAGAAAAACTTTATTACAATTCGCACTTACAACACTAAGTTCTGAAAGGCAAGAGACATCTCAACGTTCGGATGAGGTATATATCTTTAATAACAGGAGGACTGCCACCGCCCTAGTTTCCTGATGACATGAGCCTGAACTTGGTTCTTGGATGCTGCGGAAGCGGCGCCAATTCGAAAGGAGTGGACAGAGACAGATGCTGGGTCTATACCTAGGTTGGCCAACAGGGTACGGATATGAGAGACAAATTGCGTAGTTGTGAGATGCGCAGCATTGAATGGCAACAATGGACTATCGGGTGGTTTACTGTCTGAATTTTTTAACAACTGGCGTAGCACTTGAACAGGGCACCAGCGGTGGGTGGTAGAGTAGTATATGATCTGGGTTGGAGGGCCTGATTGTGATGTTTTGGTGGATATGAGCGAGAGAATAAAGCTTTCTCTATTTGCCTTGAGTTGACCGACGGTAAGATACCTACTGCTACTAAGGGCTGAGGTAAGTTCCCCTGGTCTCAGGAACCCATAGAAAGCCAGGTACATGGCTGCTTTGATGACTAGACTCAGTTGGGCTCCAAAGGGGCTTCTGTCTAACATGTCAGATAACTCACGAAATGTTTGCCCAGTGATGGCCTGTCGGCCAGGACGTTTATCTTGATTGCATTTGTCAAGACCCCTGAGAGTAGCCTTAATTACATGAATGGAGAATAGTGAGCGGGCTTCTGGTTGACTCGAGGCTCGGAAATGCTGAATACCGGCTAAGTAGGACTTAACTGTAGAGTATGACAGTTTCAATTCAGAATGACAATAGCCAATGAAAGTTAAAATGTAGTTGGTAAAATCGAGACTGCCTTGGGGAAACCTGTCTTGGAACTTGAGAAATGCCCTCCAACCTGTATGGTAAGATCTGGCCGTGTTAGGTGACAGGGACTTGGCTAGTAATGAACGAGCTGTGACCAGATGAGAGTTTAAACCCAGATCAGTGACGGAAAAGGAGGGACTGTGGCATCGTTGACGTCCGCATCGGGAAATACCTGTGAGAAAAGGGCAAAATTAGCTCTAGACAGGGCATCGGCTGCGACAATCTTTTCCCTGGATATATGTGAGCATATGTATCGAAATTGGTGCTGCAACGAAAGAAGCACTAGACGTCTGACGAACAACAACACCTGAGGGGATTTAGATGACCGTTATTCAAAATATCAATGACCACTGCGTTGTCGGAAACAAATAATACCATATGACCGGTTCATTCGTGACCCCAAACATGAGCGGCTGCAACTATGGGGCAAAGGAAGCTGAAGACTGTAGAAACCCCGGCAGTGTCTTGACCTCGTTAGGCCTCTCGTTCGCTAGCCAGTGTGTGTCAAAAATGGCTGCGAACCCAGAACTGGGAGTGGCATCGGAGAATACTACTGGGGAACTGTTTGACACTTCAGGGATGAAAAGTGGAATACCATTCCAGTTAAGAAAATAGTCCCATATGGCTTAATCGGCTACTGCTTAATCGTCAAGGCAAATAAGGCTGTCTTGGGAAGGAGCTAAAGGAAGGAGAGCTAGTAGTCGTGAAACAAATGGCCTACCTTGGGGAATAATTCGCATGGCGAAGTTTTACATACCTAAACGAGACTGTAATTCTACTTTCTTAATAATTCTGGTCTGCGTAAACTTGTGAAGTACGACCCTAATCCTACTCAATTTGTTTTCCGGTAATTTTGCGACCATGTTTAGCGTGTCCAGAATGATGCCTAGGAAAGTGATAACCGATTTTTTGGGGATACGGGAATACCAAGTTGGTGGAAACAGCTTAGAAGCGACTGTAGTGCTTTTGAATTGGACCCGGGGTGTTCTAACAATAGAAAGTCATCCAGGTAATGGATGACAAAACTACAATGAAACTCGTTGACTAGTATCCAGTGGAGAGCCTGAGCCAATTTGTCAAACAACCACGGGCTGCTTTTGGACCCGAAGGTGAGTTTAGAGGCAAAGTAGTAAAGATCTCTCCACTTTATACCGTGCCACTGCCACAGAGTTGGACTGATGGGGAGTAGTTTAAAAGCGTCAGAAATATCGGCTTTTGACAGAATAGTATGACGGCCTAACTGCAGTATTATGGCGATAGCCTGATCTATCGAGGAATATTTCATACTGACTTCTTCGGAAGATATGAGGGAGTTGATACTGGGAATGGAGTGACCGTGTGGGGCTGATAAATCGATGATCAATCTTTCTTTATTGCTAAACTTCCCCGTGACTACGCCTATAGGACTGACTCTCCACCGATCAAAAGGAGGGAAAGAAAAGGGGCATATCAGGAACCCGTTGGCCAACTCAATGGCAATAAGTTAATCTGCAGCTTCAGGGTAGCGCTCCACCGATAATACATTTCTGCATTCATGAGATGATTCGGGCAGGGCAATTAGACCAGTGTGGAAACCTGACTTAAGTCCCGATATGAGGAACTGTACAAAGCTAGGGTCGTGGTGGTTGCGTAGGAAATGCAGCAAGCAATCAATGTTAACAACACTTAAATATGACTTATCCGACTTTAATGTACAGACCGATTTGGGGTGGGCTCTGAAGCAATTAACACAAACATGTAATAGCCTACACTGACTGTAATTGCAGGAGGAAAAATTTAAGTTATTGCAGATCTGAGACCGGCCGAGGTGTTTTATGGGCCTCCCTAACTTATCGACTAAACCGGAGGTTTTCTGCGGTTCAGAGTACCCAGATGGCTGTGCGGAAAGGCTGCTATCGACACTTGAGGCAGCTTTGTGACACCATTCTGCTGTATGGTAGATGGACTGGCATAGGAAACAAGCAGGAGCCCTAAGGCCGGCAAAATGTCTACAAAATATCTCAGTGTCGATATTAGCCCAGTTCGTGACGAATTGAAACTGACTAAGGGTCGCAGCAGCCTTAGCGGAAAAGGAACAGTGATAGTTGTAGAACGAACTACCAGAATATTTGTACCCCAACTCGGTTACCCTGAACAAATAGAGATCTAATTCCTCCCTACAGAGCAAATAACATCCCTATATAGGCTAAAAGCTAGAACGAACTCAGGGATGGTAAGCTTTCTATTCAACCTGAGATCACGGCCCCTGAGTACCACTGAAACATCACCGCACGCGATGACTTTGCTGTCTGAGAAATCCCGGGTAGCAATCAACAAGGAAGCCAAGTTGACGTCCCTGCCTTTAAGGATATATTTTTTGGTGTTAGCCGGTATGAAGTGAGCCGGAGTGATATTGGGAACCTAGACTGTCGTCAGGGCTGGTGCAAGGATTTTTGCCACCCTAGGCAAAAGCAAATTTTGCCGCCCCCTTGACTCTGCCCATTGACCACACCCCTTTACCCGCCCCTTTTTCAGCCACCTATTGCATGCAACATTTAACTATGGTCGTGTACCCTGTGCCAGTCTATGGTCATGTACCCTGTGCCAGTCTGACTATGGTCGCGTACCCTGTGCCAGTCTGACTATGGTCATGTATATATAATATCCAGCCATTGTCTGCCACCTAGTACCATCCCAGTGATGCCAATCACTCTGCGCTGTTCAGCAGGTTGGCACACCAAACACAAGCAGTGCCACCTATTCACTGCTAGGCGCCATTCAGCCACTGTCTGAAATCCTGTGCCACCAGGGCAACATAAAACAGTATGCTGCCTTGTGCCCTCTGCCAGTCTGGCACTGTCCTGCACCCTGTACCATTTATAGCCCTTTAGACAGTCTGTGCCACCTATTAGGCTCCATGTGCCACTGCTGGGCACCCTGTGCCAGTCAGAATCTATGGCCCCTAGTCAAGCAGCAGGTGTGCCCTGACCCCTGTACACAAGTGTGTGCCACCCTGCTGCCAGTCACTGTCCTGCAGCCTCTGACACCCTAGTGCAGGTTGTCAGAGTGCGGTTGCCAGTGCTCACCAGGTTCTGCTCCTCGCTGTGCTCCAGGTCCACACTGCCTTGGCTCTTGCCAAGATCATGTGTCTTCGGCGCGTGATCCCGCGAGACCCACCTCTGGAGGTCACTGGTCTCGCGGGATTGCGCGCCCGAAGTCAGGGCCGGTGCAAGGATTTTTGTCAACACAAGCGAATCTACATTTTGGCGCCCCCCCCCCCCCATCATTTCACATTTCTGCCCCTCATGATTCATGTCCATTTCTTGCTCCCCCCCATGTGCTAATATCATAGTGCCATCCTCTCCCCCTGCCCCCTAATGTGCCAGTATCAAGTGGCTCTCTCCTCCCCCCTCCATGTGCCAGTATCATGGCGCCAATAGCCCCACTCCCCTGTGGCAGTAAAGTAACAGTCCGGTATTTAAAAAAAAAAAAACTTTTTCAGAAAAGTTTCTCCTGGGATTCGAACTCACAACCTTTCACATCAGAGGCAAGGAATTTACCCACACAGCTATGAGAGCAGTACAGCCAGTTGCTAAAAAAAAAAAGTTAAGTAACAGTGTGGTATTTAAAAAAAAAACACTTTCAGAAAAGTTTCTCCTGGGATTCGAACTCACAACCTTTCACATCAGAGGCAAGGCATTTACCCACACAGCTATTACAGCTGTCATGTGTATGGACGTACACTAGGTATCAAAGTTACCTACAGTAGAAGTCTAATATTATTTTTTTTAAGCAATTGGTTATACAGCTTTCATAGCTGTGTGGGTAAATGCCTTGCCTCTGATGTTAAAGGTCGTGAGTTTGAATCCCAGGAGAAACTTTTCTGAAAGACAGCCAAAATGAGATTTAAATACACCAGGGTCTCGTAGCTGTGTGTCAGCTGCGTGCCGCTCGCTCTGCCCGAAGTGACTGAACAAACTCGCAGCGCATCTGGCCGGCAAGTACAGGAACAGAAGGAGTCAAGGGATGATGTCAGTTGGATCACAAGTAGGCGGCGGCCGGGTGCTACTGCTTGGAATTCGAAAAAAAAATAAATAAGAAAACCCTGCCTCACTATTGGCACAGCGGCCCATGCGAAACATTAACCGAGTGACGAAACACGAGATCGGGATCACGCTGACCCCTGCATCCTACCTACACTGCCACGTGGGAGCCGGGGCTGCCAGGCAGATCGCTCTGGTGCAGCGTGACTCCCCCTTACCTGGGGAGCCGGTGCCGCCGACCTGACTGAAACAATGGGCCGCTGACTGAGGCGGCTACTTACCTGGGCTTGCGGGGCGCAGTCCGGAGACGAACGAGGGGCAGTGTGGGTATATTGTAGCGCTGCAGTCTGCTGTAGCCACGCTCACCTGGGTAACGTGTGCTGAAACCGACGTACAAAGTGGAGGGGGGAAGAGTGACCCTAAAATAGCGGGGCAGAGCCCCTCTCACAAATACAGGCCAATAAATCGGCCTTATTACTTATATTATATAGATTCTAGTGAATTATACAGTGCCCTGTATTTTCCAGTAGAAAATGATCCTTGGGAAACACAGTCCTCATCCCTGACCACCAGGACCAGGTAGCGCTCTGTCAGTACATGGTGGCCTCCCCTCTCCACCACACCAGTACACTCCGCTGTCTACTGGTGCTTATTCTGACACTAGGGCTGGGTTCACATCCTATTTTTGCCATCCATTTACGGTAATGCATACCAAAAATGTATGCGTTAACAGATGCCTCAGACTGATGCCGTACAGTGGCGTCCGTTCACCATACAGTTCCATGGTAGAAAAAAAATTTACGTTAAAGTATGCATTTTTTTTATGGACTCTGCAGGATACAAAAACGTGGAGTGCTGCACATTTGTATACATCAAACTGATAGGAATTGAAATTTTTCTAGGCTCCAGCAAGGCACATTTATGAGAGTTTCCCTTTAAGATGCATAAAAATGGCCCCTGATTAAAATACATATTTTTTGTGGGAATTTTTGCCAATGATACCCCTCTGCTATATTACTGTCCATGTTGTTGGACTATTTGTGTACTTCTAGTAAGTGTTTGCTGGCTGCAAGTATGACCTGAAGGTTTTCCAGGTTCGCCTGCCATTAAAGTGAATGATGCCCGCCGCGAACGCACGGTTTGCGAACATTTGATAGCGAACGCGCGTTCGCGAATCATCCCGGCCGATGTTCATCCATCACTACTTTGGTAAAGTGTGTAGCTAACTTTGGTAAAGTGTGCAAGAATATCCAAGAATATCCAAGAATATCGTCCGCAAAGAGACCAATGTTATGGTTTTCTGAACCTAATCTAATGCCCTCAATATCCGAAGATGATCTAATGTGTTGGGGTAAGGGTTCCATGACCATGTCAAAATAAGAGGGGACAGTGGGCACCCTTGTCTAACTCCATTAGAGATGGTGAATGGGTCTGAGATAGAACCTGAATTAAAAACTTTTGCAGTTGGGTTGGTGTATAATGCCATAATGGGGGTAAGGACAGCAGGGCGAAATCCAAATTTCCCAAGTACCTCTTTAATATAGCCTTAATGAATCCTATTGAACGCCTTCTCTGCGTCCAAAGAGAGAAGCAGAGAAGGTGTCTGACGTTTAGCCACCACCGACAGGATATTTAGAAATTTACAGGTCCAATGAGATGCTTGTGGCCCTTTTACAAAGCCCACTTGATCATTACGTATTACTGTGGGGAGAATGTCATTTAGTCTATGAGCACAGATCTTGGCATATAATTTTAAGTCGACATTCAGAAGTGAGATAGGCCTAAAGTTAGCAGGTGTACCTGGTGATTTCCCCGGTTTAGGTAGGATGACAATCAATGCATCCAACATTTCTGATGGGAATTTGCCTGTTCTGAATACGTCATGATATACAGTACTTTAGTTAAATAGGGAGCAATAAGGAGTTTGTGAGTCTTATAAAATTCACCAGTCATTCCATCTGAACCCGGGAATTTATGTAAATGCAATGAATCAATAAGCTTCATTACCTCCTGTTCAGTAATTTCCGCAAATAATTGTTGTGCATGTGCTGTGAAGATTCTAGGTAAGGACATTTGATTTAGAAAGGACACGATTCCAGTGTCAGTTGGTGTGTGGCATTGTCGTCTTCCAAGTTGTATAGGGTACTATAGTAGCTAGGAAAGGAATTAGCAATTCCCCTGGGATCCATAATTTTTGTTCCATTTGGGCCATGCAGGTATGGTATTCTAGATTTCAGGGTTTGAGATTTAAGGAGGCGGGTTGATAGGGCTCCTGATTTATTGTCGTACCAATAATGTTTTAATCGAAGGCGGCGTAACGACAGGTCATATAGATATGTATGTACAGTAAATTTGCAGCCTGCTTTTTGCCTCCGGTGCACTGTGAGTTCTGCCTGCTTTTCCTCCTTCTCCTCCCTATCTTCTGCTCCATCTCTCCCTCTGAACTCCCCTCCTCTTCCTCTCTTGTGGGCACCCACATGACTTCCATCGACACGTCATCATCGACACCTTCACCACCACTGACATTAGAGATCTCGGAGTAGGCAGCAATAGCGGGGACCACCCTCCTTGGGCTGATCTGGGTACTGTCGTCAGACCGCTGGGTAGCAGCCGTTGCTACCTCCTCTTCCTCATCCGATGCCAAGAATGGCTGCGCATCGGTAAGGTTTGGGAATAGATGAGAAAATTATTCCTCTGACTCAAGTGGAGGGGCTATGGTGGTGATGGTGGTGATGTCTTTGGGGGTGCACACAGCAGAGAGTGAGGAGGGTGCAGATACAGAGGATGAGGAGGGTGCAGAAGCAGAAGGCTGAGTGAGACATTTAACCAACTCTGGTGCATCCTTTGACATAATCGCACGCACCTTCTCACTTAGGCTCCGGCCTGGTGCACCTGCCCGACCCCTACCACCCCTGCGGAACGGCCTGCCTCTTCCTCTGCCTGTCATTTTCAAAATGACCCTGTGCCAAAGTCCCTAGAGAAGAGCAGTATTTGTGGAAGCTGATATATGGCAGGCCTCAACCAGTTGTTAGTTGAAGCTGGTATATCACCCTCAAGCAGTAATTTTG
Source organism: Bufo bufo (assembly GCF_905171765.1). NCBI lineage: Eukaryota > Metazoa > Chordata > Amphibia > Anura > Bufonidae > Bufo > Bufo bufo. Next base: position 276,800,138 of record NC_053394.1, on the reverse strand, counting down.
TGGACGCAGGTATATGGAAAACCTCTATCACAATTTTGTGGAAGCTGATATATGGCAGGCCTCAATCAGTTGTTTGTTGAAGCAGGTATATCAAACCCCGCAATCTGTATTTTGTGGACGCAGGTATATGGAAAACCTCTATAACTATTTTGTGGAAGCTTATATATGGAAGGCCTCAATCAGTTGTTAGTTGAAGCTGGTATTTCACCCTCAAGCAGTAATTTTGTGGTCGCAGGCATATGGAAAACCTCTATCACAATTTTTTGGAAGCTGATATATGGCAGGCCTCAAGCTGGTATTTTATATCCTTTAATTATTGTAATTACACCTGCTCACGGCTGCAGAGGCGACGTCGAGAAGGTAAAGAGTGAAGAGGAGGCAGCGCTGGCACGGCGCGCGCCCCCTCTTCAAAGAGCTGATCAGCGGGGTGCCGGGTGTCAGACCCCTGCCGATCTGATATTGATGACCTATCCTGAGGATAGGTCATCAATATTAAAAGCCCAGAGAACCCCTTTAAAAGATTTTAATGATTCTACTTAGTTATAGACTCATTTGATTCTTTGAGTTAAAGGGAACCTGTCACCTCCAAAACACATTTTAACCTAACATCATTACCTTACAGTAGCCCCCAGTGTGTTCCTAATCATGTTTTTTATTCCTCCACTGGTTGTTGTATACTTTATAAAAACGCTGTTTTAATCAGTGTTTTTGCTATCCACAGAGTCAGCTTGAAGTCAAAGGGGCAGTGGCCTCCTTGCTTCAAGTCAAGCTAAGCCTGCCCCTTACCCGTCCTCCCTTCACTGTGATTGACATCCTGCTGTGAGGCTGGTATCGTGCAAGCCTCGCGCATGCCTTGTCACTGCGCGACCCCGTCTCCGGCTCCCGCACTCAGCCGGCCGCTTTCCCCTCTCTGCGCATGCGCCAGGCGCGTGCACACAATGGAAAAGATTTGCCACGCCTGCACACTTCACTCCCCATTATGGGCAGAGGCACAAGAGCGTTTAATGCGTATGTGCCGGCCCGTACATCTAGCCGTCTTTGTGCCCATAATGGGGAATGAAGTGCACAGGGGCGGCTAATCTTGTGAATGGCGCTGGCGCTGGATTTCTGAAGAACCTAGGGCGGGCCAGAGGGGTGAACGGGGAGGGGTTTCATATGAAAAGCGACGAGGGGCCTGGGCACCAGCCGCTTGAACGCCGCCCCTGGGCACCACCAGAACCTAATTAACATTTTGAATAAAAGTGTTTTTTAGCGAAAATAAGCAACGGACAGCTATACGGTAAGTAGCATTCCAATATGGGGACTATAATGCAGATCATGGTGTTAGTGTTCTATAATGGTCAGTTTAGGTGAAAGACCCTTTAATGCTCGGGTCTTCCATTGATTTTCATTGTGCTCGAGCATACACAGTATTCGGCCAAACACTGTGATGCGCTGAGCATAGCGATGCTCGAGTCGAACTGCTGTTCGGCCGAGCATGCTCGCTAAACACTAATCATAACATTAATTGCACAACAATGAAAATCCACTAACCTCCCTGTTTTAACAGAGGTAATAAGTACAGTATAACTACGCAATGGAAGAGTCCACTGCTAACTAACTTGGTAAAGCTGCAATGACCGCAGAAAGATGGGAGAAATGGAAACTATTTATGAGTACATACAAGATTTGATATCCTTTAATTATTGTGTCTTTATTATCCTTTTCCCTGCCACCACGACAGCACCACAGAGAGTGGATCCGCCCCAAGGGACAGGAAACCTGCAGAATAAAAAGGTGGAGCCTCTCTCCCACCTCAGTGGTTTCCTGTCCCTGGAGTGGGAGACCTGCAGTTTCTCTTTCAGATTCTTGCCCATAGCAAGGAAGTCCCCGAGATGCTCTGGAGGGCTATGAGGCACATACCTGCTGGGGTCTATCGCCCATATGTTGGGCTGGCAGGACCCTAGGAGCCGGTGGTGGTCCGGGGCTTCCACCTGGCTCTTGCGGCAGGTGTGTGTGCGCTCCTCAATGGGAGTGAGGCCACGTTGAAACATAAAGGAAATGGAAGCAGCCCCATGTGGGGTGTTGTTTTCCTCCGCATGTGGCAGGGACCCAGCAGGGATTCGGTTCTTTTGGAGCAGCGTTTTCCTATGCATGCGGTCCATAGGTTTTTCATCCGTCTCATTGGGGGACACAGGCCTTGACCATGGGTAAAGCTGTTGCCGCTAGGAGGCGGACACTAAGCACACAAACTGTAAGCATCTCCCTCTTCAGCTATATCCCTTCCTGCAGGGACCAAGCTAATCAGTTTTAGCTTAGTGTCAGTAGGAGGCAGACCTTCCTGCGTTGCAGGTCTGCTGATTTACTAAATTTGTCTCACCCAAACCCCCTGCTCGTTCCCGCTCTCTAGAAGAAAAGGAGGACCAGAGATCCCTGTAAAAACCTCTGTCTCCCGCCAGCAAGCGCATTACCACGGCCGCCCCCAGCGAAAGTCCCCTCTGTTCCGGTGTAGCGTCCCTCACCAAGGGGCCGCACACCGAAGGTGGTGATCCATCTAGAGTCAGGGGGGCAGAAGACGTCGGACAGGTGAGTAGGAGCAGTGCTTCCCTCCACCCTCCCTCCAGTAACCCCCTCAGTACCACATCCAGTGACCCCCTCCAGGACCCTGGCCAGTATTGTCTCCTCCCCACGTGTGGACTTGGGCAGCAATCTCCTTATAGGGTTAACATACCTGGGACGCTGCTACAGTAAGGGGGTGGCTGCGTCTGCTGCGGCTTCCCGGGCCGACAACGTCCTCTGGAGCGCACCGGGAGAAGAGGGGGCGTAGTTAACTCCCCTTAGCGACGCTTCCGGGTCTGCGCATCGGTTCTGGGGCAGTCGGGGCCGTTGTTAATGGAGGCCCCGGCTTCTGTGCGGCCGATTCAAGCAGGGTTCCCCCCCTGGCTTATTGTCCCTGGCCAATATCTGAGACGGCCGGGGATGCCGACGTGGTTCCGGTGAGCATGGGACGTGGCCTGAGATGAGGGCATGGCCTGAGAGCGAGAGGGCATGGCCTGAGACGATGGACGTGCATTGGAGTTGGCAGCATTTTGGGGAAGGGGGGCTTGTGATCTCCCCGCCCCCACTTCAGCGGCAGATTTTTAAAGCTTCTGGTGGGAAATAAGGGTCTGACTGGCGTTTGGAGGGACACAGGCTGGGTAAGTTAAGTATTGTTTGGCCCTTCTTGCAGGGCCTAACCTTCCCATTTGCCTCATTGGGTGAGCAAGGCTATGGGAGAGTGGGCAAGTAATTTACATCTGGGTCTCGACTCGGGAGTCCGCTCGGGGGAACTTGCAGATGTGGCCCTGCAGCTCTCGCATGCCAGTGCATATACAGTATTTGTGAAGCATCTTTGTACGCCGCCAGGTTTATGGCTTGCTCATCAGCCCTGTTGGTGGCTATTCGCCGTACCCTATGGCTCTCATGCTCTCATGCTGGGCAGCAGATAATGCTTCAAAAGCGGACCCTGACGGCCCTCCCTTTTACCGGCGGCAGACTTTTTGGTAAGCACCTAGATGAGATAATTTCGGACGCTACAGGTGGTAAGAGCACCCATTTACCACATAACAAAGGGCGGTTTAATAAGTAAACAAAAACTGAATCCGGCCCCAAGGGAGCGTCCGATAAGTCGGCCGCAGGCCAGAAGCGCAAGCCTTCCTTTAAGCCGTGGCCTTCCTGGCATTCCTGTCAACAGGGCTCCAAGTCCTTTGACCCTAAGAGTTCCGATGCATGAAGATCAGGTCCGAGGGACTGCCCGTCATTCTCGTGGACCCAGATTGGCCGCGCAGGGTGGAGCACGCGTCCCTAGTCACCCTTCTTGCCGACGAACCTTGGCATCTTCGGGAGGACCTGCTGTCGCAGGGGCCAATCTTCCACCCGAATTTAGGCTCACTACACTTAACGGCATGGCTTTTGAAGCCGCCGTTCTGAAAGCTTGTGGGTTTTCGAATGTGGTGGTCCAGACCATGATTCGGGCCAGGAAACCGTCAACTTTCAGAATCTACCACCGGACCTGGAAGTCCTACTTTAGTTGGTGCGAGCGGCGACAGCTCTCTCCCGTTCGCTTTTCTTTGCCGCGACTTTTGGCTTTCCTGCAGTCGGGCATGGACTTGGGGCTGGCTCTCAGCGCCCTCAAAGGGCAAGTGTCGGCTCTCTCCATTCTTTTTCAGCAAAATTTTGCTTAGCTTTCGGCGGTTTGGACTTTTCTGCAGGGAGTGGCGCATGCTGCGCCCCCTTTCCGTCCTCCGTCGTATCCTTGGGATCTTAATCTAGTGCTCAACGCTCTCCAATCTTCTCCGTTTGAGCCTTTGCAGCAGGTGTCTCTGCGTTTCCTGTCTTATAAGGTGGATTTTTTTTGGTTGCAATTACTTCTATCCGTAGAGTGTCGGAACTCACGGCTCTGTCATGTCGGTCGCCCTTCCTGATCCTCCATCAGGATAAGGTGATCTTTCTTGCTGAAGGTGGTGTCGACATTCCATCTAAATGAGGAGATTAATCTTTCTTCATTTTGTCTGGACCCGTCTCATCCTTGAGAACAGTCGCTCCATACTCTGGAACTGGTGCTTGCAGTGCGTATCTATCTGTCCCAGACTGCATCTTTGAGGCGGACGGATTCCCTGTTCGTGAGTCCAGAGGGACCGAGAAGAGGGGTGGCAGCGTCAAAGACTTCCATTTCCAGATGGATTTGTTTGGCTATTGTGGAAGCGTACCGCGTTAAGGACCGGGTCCACGCCCTTCCGGGCGACTGCTCATTCGGCATCACGGGGCTTCGGCCCTTCAGGTGTGCAAGGCGGCAACCTGGTCGTCTTTGCATACTTTTTCCAAGTTTTACAGAGTGCACACCTTTGCATCTTCTGACGCTTCTTTGGGGCGTAGAGTTTTGCAGACAGCGGTTCTCTGATTGGCAGGGGGGTTGAAGTTAAGCCCACCCTCAGGGACTGCTCTGGAACGTCCCATGGTCAAGGCCTGTGTCTCCCAATGAGATGGATGAGAAAACTTACCGTAAAATCTGTTTCTCTTCCGTTCATTGGGGGACACTCACAGCTCCCACCCAGTTTTTTGTTTATGGGCCTTTTCGGGCCTGTGTGGTTCTGGGTTTGCACATAATGTGATTTTCTTATGTCTGGCTTCTCCTACTGCTTTTACACTAAACTGATTAGCTTGGTCCCTGCAGGAAGGGATATAGCTGAAGAGGGAGGAGCTTAGACTTTGTGTGCTTAGTATCCACCTCCTAGCGGCAACAGCTATACCCATGGTCAAGGCCTGTGTCCCCCAATGTACGGAAGAGAAACTGATTTTACGGTAAGTACAAAAATCTAGTTTTTACAGCGAATATTTATGTGGCTTCAGGGCCTGGTTGACTGCCTCATGGCTTCAGGGCCTGGTTGGCTGCCTCAAGGTTTCAGGGCCTGGTTGGCTGCCTCGTGGCTTCAGGGCCTGGTTGGCTGCCTCGTGGCTTCAGGGCCTGGGTGTCTGCCTCAGGGCTTCAGGGCCTGGTTGTCTGCATCAGGGCTTCAGGGCCTGGTTGTCCGCCTCAGGGCTTCAGGGCCTGGTTGTCTGCCTCTTGGCTTCAGGGCCTGGTTGTCTGCTTCAGGGCCTGGTTGTCTGCCTCTTGGCCTCAGGGCCTTGTTGTCTGCATCTTGGCCTCAGGGCCTGTTTTTCTGCCTCTTGGCTTTGGGCTTCGGGACTTCCTGGTTGTATGCCTTTGGTGTTATGTTGGTTTGGCTAAATTCTGGTGCCGGTATGGTTGAACGCCTTTGCATCTATGCCTGCTTGGTTGAATGTCTTGCTTTATACCTGCCTACGCCTGTAGCGTTTATGCCTGGTCGCTGAATGCCTGTAGCGTCTATGCCTGGTCAGCTGATCGCCTGTAGCGTCTATGCCTGGTCAGCTGATCGCCTGTAGCATCTATGCCTAGTCGGCTGAATGCCTGTAGCGTCTGTGCCTGGTCGGTGGAACGCCTGTAGTGTCTATGCCGCCTGTAGCGTCTATGCCTGGTCGGCTGATACCCTATTGTGTCTATGTCTGGTCGTCTTAATGCCTGTAGTGTCTATGCCGGGTCAGCTGAACGCCTGTGAAACTATGATTGTCTGCCTTTGAGTCTGTGCCTGGCTAGCTGGCTGCCTTTAGTATATGCCTGAATGGCCTCATGTGCCTATGGAGCAATTGCTTCTATGTTTATGCTTGCTTGGATGACTGCTCCTGCAGCCTCACATTGTAACTGTCTGTTTTCTGCTGCTGGGCTTATCTAGTGCAGTTGTGTTTGATCGGCTGGCAGCTTCTACCGCAGTGTCTGCATGACTGACGGCTTCTGCGGCCGTGTCTGCATGGCTGACAGCTTCTGCGGACGTGTCTGCGTGGTTGACGGCTTCTGCGGACGTGTCTGCATGGCTTACGACTTCTGCCGCTGTGTCTATGGGGCTGGTGTCTTCTGTTGCCTTTTTCCTGTTCTTGGCTCAGAGTGGATGTCTATGTGACCATCTGTGCCTTTTGTGCCCCCGATGCCTTGGTCGCGGTCTACCTTAGGAGCAATGCAGGCAGGGTGAGCTAGTTCTGTGACTATGTCTGGTTGTCTATTTGCGGTTAAGGGTCTACAATAATCATAGCACTCCAACAAAGCCCTATAATGCTCTTGGTGAGGAGTGAGAAGATGGGCTGAACCATATTGCTTGGATGGCCTACAGGATGTAGAGCATACCAACAAAGCTCTATATGGCTCCTGGTTGGGAGTAAGAAGATGGACTGGAACATTTAGCCTGGATGGCATACAGGAGGTATGGCGGACCGGCAAAACCCTATAAATACTTGCCCCCCATCTAGAATTTCGGAGGGGGTCGTTAGTGCGGTAGTTCCGGAGGGGACCCTAGGGGGTCTGAAGGGTCCAGGGGGCTCTTTGGACCTCTTGCAGAAAATCCATGAGCTCCTCCAGGGGATGGATGCCACGGTACAGCTCCACCATGGATGCCAGATTGCAAGGAAATGTGGATGTCTAAAGTTCTTTTGGTGGTAACAAAGGGCCTCCAGTGGATCTTGGATCAAAGCATCTGTCTAGCAATAGATTCTGCACCAAAGGAATCGGTGTTCAGCAATCTCCTTCAGTTTTGATAATTCTTGTCAAGATAAGTACTTCTCTAAAATGTTTTGTTAAATCTATTATGTTTACTTTGTTAAATACTTGATGAGAAACCCATATGAGATTTCTTTTATAAGTTTATGCTGGGTTTTAAGTATAGTGTCTAGTATTAAAATTTCCTAAGTTTGGGGGTTCCCTATGCTTCCGTCTGGGGATTTTTAGTTTAAGATTACCATTCAAGCTCTTTTGATAAGCCCAGGGATCAGAAGTAAAGAGTTTTGCCCCTGCCTGGATGTCAGGGGATGCCTTATACGTTACGTAGGGGTAACCTAGGATTGAAGTAAGTCCTCTGCGCTTTTGTAATAAATAAAGGTAAGGTGGTCTCAAAGAGTTCACTAGCCAGATGGATTAGGACAGTTATTTCCCTGGCTTACATCTCTTCTGGAAGTTCTCCTGAGAGCACATGCTACTCGCGCAGTCTCTACCGCTTGGGCTGAAAGGGCTAATGTTCTTTTGAACAAATCTGTAAGGTTGCCATGTAGTCTTCTCCTTCTACTGTTGCTAATGGCTTCATCTGAATCCTGTCTCTAATCTTCTGTTTGGGAAGAAAGTTCTAGAAGTGGTTAGGTTACCCACCCTTAAGGAAGGGGTTTTCTCTGTAATCTCTCTCTGTGGTGCTGTCGTGGGGGAAGGGAAAAATGATGATTACACTCACCGGTAATCGGATTTTCCAGACCCCACGACAGCACCCTTCCTTATTCCCTCCCTGGTGTTCACGGTTCTTGGTTAAGTTGCACAGGGTTTAGCAAAAAAAAAAAAAATATATATAAATATATATTATTACATAATTGGATAACCTCAGCCAGGTTGGAGTCTCTTTCATACTCTGTAAACTATTTAGGTAGGAGAGAGGCTCCACCTTTTTATTCTGCAAGTTTCCTGTCCTTTGGGGTGGATCCTCTCTCTGTGGTGCGGTCGTGGGGTCTGGAAAATCTGATTACCGGTGAGTGTAATCCAGAGCTATGGATATTTAATATGTGAGCCATTCATGTTTTGTATTTGCTTTAATTATGATTCGTTGTTTGAAACTGGCGATTCTCAGATTTGGGGGACAAGAAATTATACGGTTACTATTACTGTCATTTTACTAGGCAATATATGTTTGCGGTTATATTTCTTTTTTTCTGGAAAAATGATTTAGTCTGTAATGTTCTTTTTTGAAAACTCAAAAAATCTATAAACAATATGTTAAAAAAAAAAAAAAAAAAGAAGAACTAGCCTGTGTGCGCTCCCATGGTCCCGGCCACCAGAGAGGCTGATGCTTTTTCCTATAGCGTGCAAGCACGACCACCACTAATGGATTTGAGGGTGGTCTGTAACCATGGAAACAAGCAGTGTATAATGTGATGGAAAAATCAATCCAGACAGCAAAGGAAGCAATATGGACAATCAGTGCTTTGTATTAACTTTCTCTACAGGATAAATGCCACTTGCTGAAGTGAGACAACCTCTTTAAATTAAGTGTGGAACCTCAAATCCCAATTCAGAGCACTACCATCAGCTCCGTGCACATTTTGTGTCCCTTATGGCTCTTCTTTAGACCAGAGGGACTGTCACTATTCCATACCTGAATGACATCTTGGTGAAAGCTCACTCCACGGTTTCCACCCCAGCCAGCCTCACAACAGTCGTGGATAACCTTTAATTCAGACAGCTGATCAACCTCCAGACATTCAACCTGAGGCCCTCTGAATGGCTTGTATTCTTAGGTATAAGCAAGTCGTCCTTACCCAGGAGTTCACCTATTCTTCAGATCCGCCATCCTTGCCCAGTTTCAATTCGCTTCTGCATGCAAGTCTTTGGGCTCATGGTAACAGCTATGGAAGTGGTCCTGTGTGCTCAATTTTATCCTCGACCTCTTCAACATGCCATTCTAGCCGAGTGGAACAAATCGTCTACATTCCTGGATGCTCAGATACACCCCACTGTCTGACTTAAATCTCTCTTCAGAGGTGGCTGTCCTCCCCCATGTTGCAACCTATTCAAGTGAATTTTGGATAGGTTTGTCCCCAAGTTATATGTATGGACAATGTAAACTCACAAAGTTGTAACAATTTATAATAAGTGTAACTTGTCAGCTTGGGAGGAATATGCTGGGTGTGTTTCTATTGTGCCATTGTGTGTTTAAATGGTGATGTCTGTCCTGTTGTATCAACATGTGTATTGGTGATTTCCCTTTGTCCTGAGAGATAATTGGATTGCTCCTCGGTTGTCTCCGGGACAGAGAGGAGGAAACCATGATACATTGTGGGGATATGTTGTATCTGTCCTGTGTCGCAGTCTCCCTTCTGGTCCTCTGGGGGCGTGAATGATTGGTTGCTGTACTTACATTGTATGTGTTGTAAATTACTGATTGGTTGTATTTCAAAACCCTGTGGGCAGTACTATGTTTGTGGTTTATGCATAAAAGAAGCTGTACTTGAAGTACAGTCAGACCCTTGCTTGACCCTCAACACGGAGCCTTGTCTCGTTATTGGGGGGATCCACTGTATGCTGTTAGAGACTGATTGCCAGGAGTGTAAGCTGATTCCTGTTAGTCTGCTAGCAGCTATTCGTGAGGTTCCAGTTTGGAGTGCTATTTTGTATCCAGTTCGGGAGTTTGGTGTTCTGCAGTAGCTGTGCCTGTCTCTCAGAAAGGGGCATATCGCCTAAACGGATTTTAACCCCTTGTCTGCTGAAACGGTCCGTTACACCTGCAAACAAATAACATGCTGTGGACTTCGAAATCCGGATAGCAGGTCAATTTCCGCACACAAAAAAAGGACAGTATACAGGAGATTTGTCTAATCTCATACACTTCACTGGTGCTTTATTACACTGTGTTTTTTCTACACATAAGGCCATGTGGAAAAACTGTGTGTAATCAGCAACATGTGCAGGTACCCTTGGACACTGCCTCAGCTCCCAGCAATCTCGTTGGGTTTGGACATGATGGAGCTACTTTGACATTTAAGGGGTTAAATGGCCAGGATCAAAGATAACGCAGAGTTGCAGCAGAAGCCCAGGTGTGTATTGCAGTCATGATTCTGCTTTTGATCACACAGGCTCAATGACAGTGCCCTAGTGCTGTAACAGTTCTGAGCTGGATCTCTGAGGACTCCTGCCAGTGTCGTACTATTATGGCACTGGTCATTAACCTCTTCAGGACCCTGACATTTTTCACCTTAAGGACCAGGCCATTTTTTGCAAATCTGACATGTGTCACTTTATGTGGTGATAACTTTAAAACGCTTTTACTTATCCAGGCCATTCTGAGACTGTTTTCTCGTCACATATTGTACTTCATGACAGTGGTACATTTGAGTAAAAATATTTTATTTATAAAAAAAAAAATACCAAATTTACCAAAAATGTGGAAACATTTTCAAAATTTCAATTTCTCTTTTTAAAAGATAGCAATACCTCCTAAAACTGTCATTACTTTACATTTCCCATTTGTCTACTTCATGTTTGGATCATTTTGTAAACATTTTCTTTTTTGGGACATTAGAAGGCTTAGAAGCAAATCTTGAAATTTTTCAGAAAATTTCCAAAATCCACTTTTTAAGGACCAGTTCCGGTCTGAAGTCACTTTGTGAGGCTTACATAATAGAAACCACCCAATGGCCCCATTTTAGAAACTACACGCTCAAGGTATTCAAAACTGATTTTACAAACTTTGTTAACCCTTTGGGTGTTCCACAAGAATTAAAGGAAGATGTAGGTGAAATTTTTGAATTTCACTTTTTGGCAGATTTTCAATTTTAATCCATCTTTTTCTGCTAACAAAGCAAGGGGTTAACAGCCAAACAAAACTCAGTATTTATTTCCCTGATTCTGTAGTTTACAGAAACACCCCATATTTGGTCGTAAACTGCTGTACGGCCACACGGCAGGGCGCAGAAGAAAAGGAACGCCATATGGTTTTTGGAGGGCAGATTTCACTGAGATACTTTTAAGTTGCCATTTCACATTTGAAGACCCCCTGAGTAAAAACTTAAAAAAAAAAAAAAAAAAGACCCCATTTTGGAAACTACGGGATAAGGTGGCAGTTTTTTGGGTACTATTTTAGGGTACATATGATTTTTAGTTGTTCTATATTACACTTTTTGTGAGGCAAGGTAACAAAAAATAGCTGTTTTGGAACAGTTTTTATTTTTTGTTATTTACAATGTTCATCTGACAGGTTAGATTATGTGGTATTTTTATAGAGCAGGTTGTTACGAACACAATACCATATATGACTACTTGTTTTGGTTGTTTGTTTCAGTTTTACATAATGCATTTTTGAAAGAAATGATTTTTTAGTGTCTCCATATTCTGAAAGCGATAGTCTTATGTAGGGGCTCATTTTTTCGGTATGATATGACTGTTTGGTACTATTTTAGGGTGCATATGACTTTTTGATTGCTTGGTATTACACTTTTTGTGATATAAGGCGACAAAAAAACCCCAAAAAAAAAACTTTTATGGTGTTCACCTGAGGGGTTAGGTCATGCGATATTTTTATACAGCAGGTTCTTATAGACACGGCGATACCTAATATGTGTACTTTTTTTATTTATTTAAGTTTTACACAATAACAGCATTTTTTAAACAAAAAAAAATCATGTTTTAGTGTCTCCATAGTCTGAGAGCCATAGTTTTTAAAAAATTTTGGGCGATTGTCTTAGATAGGGGCTCATTTTTTGCAGGATGAGGTGACAGTTAGATTGGTACTATTGTGGGGGGCATACGCCTTTTTGATCGCTTGGTGTTGCACTTTTAGTGATGTAAGGTGACAAAAAAATAGTTTTTAACACAGTTTTTATTTTTAGCCCATACCCACTAATGCGCAGGCGCACCGTCCCATTACGTTTTAGATGCAACGGCGCATGCCCTCCCATCTCCAAGATGGCCACTGCATACTTCTTATACACACATAGAGCATGCGCCTCTACGCACGTGATCCTGGCCAGTCCCACAGCCCTTACGCGCTAGCGCCCAATGTGCGCACAGGTAACCTAACGCACGTGACCCTTGCCCACCTCACAGCCCTGACGTGCATGCGTCCGCGTCTTGCGCTCACACAGGAAATTAATTATGAGGGACATATTTATAGACACTCACACCACAGCTCTACTATCCGACTACCCCCACGCTAATTCACCTGGTAAGATTCATCCCTCCTGTCCATCTTCCTTTGACCCGACACCTATTGCATGATCTACTCACATTACTTCGTGCTTATCCCTCTCCACCTCATACCTTGAGACAAACTGCATTGCTATCCATTACTTTAAGTTTCACATCTGCATTCATGAGTTTTCATAATCCTATGTCATCAAATTGTATCAATAAGCTGATATGTGAATATGACCGGTACTAATATGTTTAATATGCTCAATGGTAATACTACCAATACTAGTAACGCTTTGTATATACGGCACCTATAGATACTTTCTTTTTGATACTCATGTACTCCTCTTATATTACAGCGATAAATTGATAAAGGTCGACACAGACCGAAATGTCTACCAAAATATCGCAGTCTCATTGGACAAGATCAATGATCCAATACATACGATATAACTGAAAATCCAGAGCTGTAATACAAAGCTTGCCTGCAGTTCAAGGCATCGATTGCGAAAAAAAAAAAATCTTCACATTTTTGTGTGTACCACAATAAATCCAACTTTTCATATTATATTCAACAGTGTGTGCGTGGCTCTCTATATAAAAAACAAAACAAAAAAAAAAAACTTTTATGGGCACAGATCCGTACACCACAGCACCTCATAACACACAGGAGTGCAAATTCCTGCCCTCTTTCACAAGGAAGGCATCGGGCTGCCTTCTCTGCCATCTGGTCCCCGTCACAGCAGCAAGGGGACCTGATGGCCACCCTGCACTCAGCAAGATCCTGCACGTGCCGCGGTCAGCGCTGACGGCGGCAGTGCAAGGTGCCGGCCTTGGTGTTTTCACTATCAGTGACTGCAGGACCCCTGCCGATGATCGCGCGGCCGCAGCTCCTGCACCCGCCCAATCAGCTCGCCATACATGTACGGAGCTGGTCCTTAAGTCACGTTCACCAGCGCCGTACATGTACGGTGCGGGTCCTTAAGGGGTTAAGGTGTTAAAGAGGCTCTGACATGTTTTAGTTGGAGGGGGTCTCTGTACAGTCGGATGTCGGACATCGTCCAATCAGTGCTGCCATCATCGTTTGAGTACAGTACAATAGACCCACAACATTAAAGTAACATCCGGACACAAAAAAAAAACCTAAAAAAACAAAAAAAAATTAAACACAAAAAGGGCAGAAAAGCAGAGAAAAAGGGTGTGCCTGTTTAGTACACACATCGCCTATGGGGTCTCCTACCTTTGCCAGTCAAAAAAACAAAACAAAAAAACCCCCAGAAAATCTTAAGTCATGTGTAGAAGAATTTTATTATCTTTTTTTAACCTGGCACCCTCATCATAATATAACACACACACAAAACACCAGTTTATCTTATTACATCCATTTTGATGTTCACTTGCCAAATAAAAAACATTTCGGTGGGTAATAGCTGCCGTGTATCCACAAGAGGACACATAACCGTGGGTTGGGGAGGGGAGATAAAATATTGCAGACAGTCATCCTATCCACAATCATCTGTGTTGGAAAGCAGCAACTGGATTTTGAGTTCCTGAGTATTGAAATCTGATGATCTCTCCTTTATTGCTAGACATCATCGCTCTAATATAAATCAATCACAATCTCATGCAATGTGCGGGCGATCATAGATAATGGACACAGTCAAGCCTAGAACTAGGTCAATGTCTAGTGTTCTCCCATCATGCGGCAGTCTCCTTATCAGGCCTTCTGGTAATCTATATAGTCATGGTGGATTAAATGGGGGTTCCACTATTCAAAAAAATCATTAACTGCTCTGTATAATGGTGTCTTTAAGAGGCATCTGTCAGCAGATATGTACTTCTAAAACTGGCTGACCTGTTGCATGTGCGCTTGGCAGCTGAAGGCATCTGTGTTGGTCCCATGTTCATATGTGCCTGCATTGCTGAGAAAAATGAAGTTTTAATGTATGCAAATGAGCCTCTAGGAGCAACAGGGGCGTTGTCATTACACCTAGAGGCTCTACTCTCTCTGCAACTGCCACGCCCTCTGCATTTTGATTTACAGCTCCAGGCAGTGAAAACTTCATCACTTGTCAAAGTAAAGAGGGTAAGGCAGTTGCAGAGAGAGCAGAGCAGAGCAGAGCCTTTTTGGTGCAATGCCAACCCCCCCACATCATTTTTCTCAGCAGTGCAGGCACGTATGAACATGGGGCCAACACAGATGCCTTCAGCTGCCAAGTGCACATGGAACTCTGCTGACAGATGCCCACACCCATTATGAATGTATTATAGGCTTGTCTCAGCCTGTACCCACACATCACATAATCTGCATCGGAAAAATCTGCAGAATGAGCTGCTGATCAGCAGGTAAATCCACAACAAACCGTGCACAAGTTACCTGTAGATCTACATTGCAAAGGATGAAATCTGTGGTGAAAATCTTATACAAGTTGCTGGTTGTATAAAAAACGGCGGATTTTCACATGAAAATTAAGGGAAAAAAAGTCAGAGTCTTTCAGAAATGGCACCACAGGTATGCATAGGCTGTATTTGGTATTACAGCTCAGCCATATACACCAGGGCTGCAATACCAGACACAGCCTGTGAAGACGAGTGGTGCTGTTTTCATTAGTTATTTCTGGAAAGGCTGGGTGCAAACCTATGAGAAATCTACAGACAAAACCAAGAGATAGCTGAGGAGTTGTATTGTCCATTTCTAGGAAAGTTGAGTGAAGTACAATGTTGCAGCCATTACTGCTCTGTTGTGGACTTTTACCCAGCTTTCCCAGAAATGGATATTTATTTTTAAAAAATGACAATGTGATTTCAGCAGCTGTGACAGAAGACGACTTTAAAACCTGTATTTTGTCATCATTTGGGGGACCCATCGCATCCGGTTATTTCTCTAACCATGCACACAGTAACGTCCTATATTAGTAAGCAGAATATGATCTTGCGATAATTTCACAGCATCAAGTCACACATGACATAACTGGCCGGTTTTTACAAACCTAATTAAACCTATCATTTTGCAATATTTAATGTTTGTTTTGCATAGCTTCTGATCTTGGAATCTCCTATTTCTTCTATGGAATTCTCCGCTGTGGTGCCACAAGGCACCGGGCTGGAAAATAAGTAAAAACGTATAGGTCTCACTGAAACCAGGTATTAGCTTATATTAGAACATAAAACCTGCAGAGTAGTGGTATCTGTGCAGACTGAGCACACCACTTGTGTGACCCGCCAGTGCATGTGTGTGTGTGTGGACCCCCACCAATCAGTAGAGCATGCAAGTGCCACACCCGGTCACAGGCTGGATGTGGTATTGCAGCTCCATTCACTTAAATTCAGCTAAACTGCAATGCCAGACACAACCTGTGGACAGGTGTGGTGCAGTTACTGAAAGAAAGAAGCCTTGCTTTTCTCCAGTTGGTAGGTGTCCATGTGCTGGGAGGTAACTCATCCTGAAACTTCCTAGTCATCCCCCGTATGAAGTACTTTAATTCAATTTAGCCATTTGTGAGTTTGCACATTACTAACGGTGACTACCTATAGCACCCATCATCCAACTATGCAAAGGTCTTAGCCTCCAGCATGAGCCAGGGTGGGTCATGTTCAGGATGGAGAGGCTGCCAGCATTTGGCAAAGATCTTAAAGAGGACCTGTCACGTCTGTTTTAATAGCTACATGCATTCCCAATGTAACAACAACTCTGGAGCATCCATTCCTTTATTATTTCTACTAGAAGTTTATGAATTAATTGCTAGCGGTCTGCAGTAAAAGGTAGAGATGGGTATTAACTGATTGGGGGGGAGGAAGGTCCCTGCACAGGCTGACAATGGCAGCACTGACTGGATGGAGTCCAACACCCCTCTGTACCCTTACTGCAGACTGCTAGCCTAGTGGTGACTGGTCCTCTTTGAAGGGGTTCTGCAGTTCTTTTAAACTGATGATTTATCCTCTGGATAGATCATAAGCATCTGATCGGCGGGGGTCCGACCCCTGGGACCACTGCCGATCAGCTGTTTGAGAAGGCAGCGGCACTGGCAGTAGCGCCACGGTCTTCTCGCTGTTTACCGCAGGCCCAGTGACGTCACGACTAGTATCTATGGCCTGGGCGCGGGGCTAAGATCCATTCAAGTGAACAGAGCTTAGCCACGCCCAGGCCATTGACACTAGTCGTGACGTCACTGGGCCTGCGGTAAACAGCGAGAAGGCAGCGGCGCTGCTGCCTTCTCAAACAGCTGATCGGCAGGGGTCCTGGGTGTCGGACCCCCGCCAATCAGATGCTGATGATCTATCCAGTTAAAAAAACTGCAGAACCCCTTTAACCTGATATATAGAACATTAAACGGATGACTAGGGGGCTGTATTTTCAGATCTTTTTTTTTTTTTACTCAAGTGAAATTCAGTTGTGGATCTTCAGGGCCAATGTTTGCGCCTTATAAACCTTATAGGCTAAATATCAGTTCGCAAAAATTGCTGCCTTCATTGTGTAGCCAACCAGAGCTATGGATCTGACAACACTGTAGTAAATGGAATCGACACACAAGCTGTGTACTGCCCCCTGCAGGTGGGCACTAGGAATAATACTATTTTGCTTTATAGAAATATTTTGCAATAAAACTTAAATACTTTTTTTTATATTAGATTTATAAAATATTGGGGAAGAGATTATTAAACCTAAGTAAAGAACCTAAAAATCAGAGGCCAAGTTATTATAGGATGTACTTGACAGCAGTGTTTTAGCTGGGATAGAAGCTAACACAACCGCAGCCAGGGTAGAGCAGGGTAGTGGGTACATTATGACAACCTCATCTAGGAAGACTTGCCCGCTTATGCAATCAATTTAACCAATAAGCAGGCAGATGGCGAGCAAAGTTTGTTCTTAATTTTAAGGACATGCTATGTGTTTTAACCCCGTCGGTGCCACAACTGTTAGGGCAAGTATGAACTTTTTTTCAACCTAATGCATATAACGTATAGAAAACCTAAAGACTACATTACAGAAATTTGATATACATGGAAAAAAGCCCCTAAAAGACCACCATAACCAGAACAGCATAGCCTGGTCTACTGATAAGCAATCTTCGCCACATATTTTACCAACCTGCCATAGCCAACATTAAGGTATACTCTCTAAAATTTATCAGCAAGACTCATAGATGATTTAATGCCTATGAGATATAGAAGAAAAAAAAGAAACCCAACAGCAAACATTTAAAGGGTTGATAATGGATGACCAGGGAATGATAATGATGACCTATCCTCAGGACCCTGCCAATCAGCTGTTCCAGGGAGCCGCCGTGCATAGTACAGCGGTTGTGCTTGGTATTGCAGCTCAGCCCTATTCACTTCAGTGGGGCTGAGCTGCAACTAGGCCATGTCACCGATGTACGTGATGTCACACGGCCTAGGAAGAGGCCACGGTGCTAATGGAGCGCCTGGCCTTTTCTAACAGCTGATCGGTGGGGTACCAGGAGTCAGACCCTTCATCAATATAAATTTACCGGATAACCATTTTCAGGGAGACATAACTCAGATTTCACCTATCAAATACTATGGGGGAGATTTATCAAAACTGCTGTAAAAGACAACTGACTTACTTGCCCATAACAACCAATCAGATTTTATTTTTCAGAGTTCCTTTGGACAATGAAAGGTGGAATCTGATTGGTTGCAATGTGCAACTAAGCAGTTTCTTTACACCAGTTTTGGTAAACCTCCCCATATGCGCCCATGTACTTTTCTTGCCTATGGTCAGCCTATATGTAATGCTGGCCATTAAACAAAAAAAAAAAAAGCTTTGCAATTAAAATACAATACTGTTAACAATCCTAATCTTCATTACTTGACATCAGAGATTAAAATTTCAAGGTGAAGGAAGAACTCTGTCCTGTGGTTTTCGTTCTAGCCGGAGAGGCTAAGGAAGGCTTGTAGGGGTATGGCTGGATTGGTGCTCGGTGCACATATTGAAGAGTTTTCAGAACCATGCAGCACTGTTACCAACTGGGCTCATGTTATGCTTCAGGCGATTCAGTACATTCTTGTCCATAAGTGAGGGGCGGTTACCACTACAGTCAAACAGTCCATGCCCAAACCTGCCTATACCAAGGTTCCTTGGGAGAAGGTATTGGACACCAGGTCCCTGCTAAAGGTAATTCTTACATAAAGCTGTATATGGGAAGACAAAGTACCAGTTCTTCATAGCCAATGATATACTATTCCTAAATGAGGTCTCAGTTTTCCCCTGCTATCCTGACTGAGGTTGCAGTTAGGGAGGGGGCAGGGACTGGATTGGCTGTTACATGGCCTTCACTTTAATTTGCTTCATTTTCATCTGCTTTTTCTCCATCTTCTTCTGCTCCCGACGCTGGGCGGCTTCCTGCACGAGATACAGAATAAATGTAATGAAGAGTTCATTGCGTCCTGTGCTTAAAAGGGAACCTGTCACCGGGATTTTGTGTATAGAGCTGAGGACATGGGTTGCTCGATGGCCGCTAGCACATCTGTAATATCCAGTCCCCAAAGCTCTGTGTCATATATTACTTGTGTGACCAGAGAAGAGTCATATTTTCAAGCTCTGACTCATTTGCATATGTATCAAATCGTTTTATTACACAATAAAAGCACACAGAGCTATGGGGACTGGATATTGTGGATGTGCTAGTGGCCATCTATCAACCCATGTCCTCAGCTCTATACACAAAATCCACGTGACAGGTTCCCTTTAACACTTTCATGACCAAGGGTCATTGATGCCCCAGTGTCCAGGTCAAAATTAACAAATCTGACATGTGTCACTTTATGTGGTAATAGCTTTGGAACACTTTTACTTATCCACGCCATTCTGAGATTGTTTTCTCGTGACACATTGTACTTCATGATAGTCATATATTTGAGTCAATATATTTCACCTTTATTTATGAAAAAATCCCAAATTTACCCAAAATTTTGAAAAATTCACAATTTTCCAAATTTCAATTTCTCTGCTTCTTAAACAGAAAGTGATACCTGATAAAATATTTATTATTTAACATTCCCCATATGTCTACTTTATGTTGGCATCATTTTGGAAATGTCATTTTATTTTTTTAGGACGTTAGAAGGCTTAGAAGTTTAGAAGCAATTATTACAATTTTTAAGAAAATTTCCAAAACCCGCTTTTTAAGGACCAGTTCAGATCTGAAGTCACTTTGTGGGGCTTACATAGTGGAAACCCCCATAAATGACCCCATTATAGAAACTACACCCCTCAAGTTACTCAAAACTGATTTTACAAACTTTGTTAACCCTTTAGGCGTTCCACAAGAATTAAAGGAAAATGGAGATGAAATTAAAAAATGTCACTTTTTTGGCAGATTTTCCATTTTATATATTTTTTTTCTTTAACACATTGAGGGTTAACAGCCAAACAAAACTCAATATTTATTACCCTGATTCCGCGGTTTACAGAAACACCCCACATGTGGTCATAAACTGCTGTATGGGCACACGGCAGGGCGCAGAAGGAAAGGAATGCCGTACGGTTTTTGGAAGGTAGATTGTGCTGGATTGGTTTTCTGAACGCCATATGTTTTTTATTTTTCTGCCGATCGTCTTGTGCAGGGGCTCGTTTTTTGCAGAAAGTGTTGAGGTTTTTATTGGTACCATTTTTGGGTACATAGGATTTTTTGATCATTTATTATTACACTTTATGGGGCAAGGTGACCCAAAAATTGGCTGTTTTGGAACAGTTTTCATTTATTTATTTTTACAGCGTTCATCTGAGGAGTTAGGTCATGTGATAGTTTTATAGAGAAGATCGTTACGGACGTGGCAATACCTAATATGTATACTTTTTCTTATTTATTTAAGTTTTACACAATAATGGCATTTCTGAAACCCAAAAAATGATGTTTTAGTGTCTCTATAGTCTGAGAGCCATAGCTTTTTTATTTTTTGGGCAATTGTCTTAAATAGGGTATCATTTTTTGCGGGACGAGGTGACGGTTTGATTGGTACTATTTTGGGTGTCATAAGCCTTTTTGATCGCTTGCTGTTGCATTTTTTGTGATGTAAGGTGACAAAAATAGCTTTTTTGGCACTGTTTTTTTTATTTTATTTTTATGGTGTTTATCGGACGGGGTCCATCATGTGATATATTTATAGAGACGGTCGTTACGGACGCGGTGACACCTAATATGTGTATTTTATTTTTTTATAGGAAAAGGCAATGTCTTTTTTTATTTACATTTTTATTTATTTATTGATTTATTTTTACTTTTATTATTTTCACTTATTTATCAGTTCCCTCTTGGATCTTGAAGATCCAGTGGGGCTGATAGTTGTACTATACTTTGCAATGCTCTTGCATTGCAAAGTATAATACTTCCAGATTGCCTGTAGGTGGCAGCACTGGACGCCTTTGCCATGGCAACCGGACGCTTTTGCAAAGCGTCCGGTTGCCATGGCAACCATCGGGTGCTGCAATCACAGCGCTGCAGCCCCGATGGTGGAGAGAGGGAGCTCCCTCCCTCTGTTAACCCCATGGATGCCGCAACCGCAGCATCTATAGGGTTACAGGAGAGTGTCAGCATAGAGCTGACACTCTCTGCTGATGGCGGCGGCTCAGGAATGGAGCCGCCGCCATCACACACAGAATGGGGAATCGGGGGCAGCGCTGGAAGGGATGGGGGGGTCGGGGGGTACAGACTACAATGGGGCAGCCGCAGGAGGGGCGGCTAGAAAATTCATGCAGGGGGCGGATCGCATGCCAGGAAGGAGATAGAGGAGCAGGAAGGAGATCGGCGGGGCACAGATCCGGGGGGGGGGGGGGGGCGGGGGGCGCACACAGAGGGGCACCATGTACTTAGAGCGGCTCAGATGGGGGGGCATGAGGAACACTATCGACTTTCAGGCTCTGATCTGCAGAGCGCAGATCAGAGCCTGAAACGGGCATTTTAACACTGCCGCGATCCGATTGGTTAGTCTGCACAGACTAACTAATCGGATCGATTGCCGGCAAGGGGCCACTCTGATTGGCCCCTTGCTGGCATTACTAGACTGTATGCTGTCCGTGACAGCAGCAGGACAGGGGCAGAAGCTTTAATCCAAACGTTTTGCAGCGCTTGGATTAAAGAGCTGGCTTGACGTCTATACACGTGATAGCTGCACGGGGTATGTGCAGCTATCACGTATATATACAGATTGCAGTCGTGAAAGGGTTAAAGACCGATCAGCACATATAGTTAATAAAAAGTAAATTGTTAATGAAGAGCACCCCCTTGTGGCCAAGTCTGAAATATCACTCTGAAATCCGGCAGTCACAGGACATTTACAGTCTACTGAACAAATAATTATTATCTTTGCGCTTAATTTGCTATGTTGCTTGAGGGCATGTAGATGTGTAATGCTCACAACTCACCTCCAGACGGCGCTGCTTATCAGGATCCTCCTCATTCATGATGCGCTCTTTCTCTGCTCTCTTCTTCTCCTCGCGTCTGTTCTGTGCGGCTTCTTGGCGCTGCACATGTGTAAGCTTCAGAAAGTTCTCCTCAACTCGGGCGCGGTTCTTATCAGCTTTTTGCTTCCCCTGAAAGTGAGAACCAGGTAGTTTGTTAAACATGAGTCACAGTAGAAGGCAAGGTGATATTATTTATATATATATATATATATATATATATATATATATATATATATATATACACACACACATATACATACTCATACTATCTCACACATCAACTCACCTCCCTGTTCAGACGGAACTTTCTCACTTTGTCAATGCTGTAAATTACCATGTTCATCAGTGGCAGAAGAGACTCCATGTCCCTTACTGACGCGTTTCCAGCTCCAGGCACTAGAAGACGAAGATGGAAAAGATCAGATAGTTCCCAAAGATTTCCTTGTTTAGTAGCAGAGACAGGGCACCCCTATCCTTACCATTAAATGTAAACAGAAGAGTCTTCTTGGTCTCTGGTAGTTTGAGTGGCTGCCCCTCCCTGAAAGGAAACAAGTGTAAGTAAGGGGTCCCAAAGCCATAATGGCATACATGCAATTGACTCTAGGCCTGTAAATAAATGACCTCTAATTTCAGCACATGAACAATATAGAAAGCCTATGAAAGATTAAGAATGAAACCAAGTGCCTTGTACAAAATAATGCACCAAGAAAGTTTTTGGAATCAAATGCAACTTTCTGTGTGTGAATGTAATGATGGCATATGTAAGGGATTACAATATTAGAGTGAAAGTGAAGTAAGTTTTTTGGGGAAAACTGTACAATTGAAAAGGAAGCTCTAGTACTCTGTCAGATGCCTCTAGCCATACGGTTGTGCATGGAGCAGACAGTTTCTGTATGGTACCCTGCAGCACAGATGATGTAGCTTGGCCTGTAGATCCTGCACACTCCTAGGTTGCTAGAGCTGGCATCCAAGTTGGTCCCATAAATGCTCAAATGGTGATCAATCTGGTGACTAGGCAGGCCAAGGAAGTGTTGTAATCTGGTAGACACTTCTGGGAAACCCTTGCTGTGTGTGCTCAAGTATTATCCTGCTGGAAAACACCAGTTGGAAGCCCTGCTATGGGAGGCAACACTTGTGGCCGCAGGATGTCCTGCACTGAGCTGTTAGTGTCCCTCGTATCACTACTGGGGGTGACTGTCATAGGTGAAAGGGTCCCCAGATCATCACACCAGTTGGAAGCCCTGCTATGGGAGGCAACACTTGTGGCCGCAGGATGTCCTGCACTGAGCTGTTAGTGTCCCTCGTATCACTACTGGGGGTGACTGTCATAGGTGAAAGGGTCCCCAGATCATCACACCAGTTGGAAGCCCTGCTATGGGAGGCAACACTTGTGTCCGCAGGATGTCCTGCACTGAGCTGTTAGTGTCCCTTGTATCACTACTGGGGGTGACTGTCATAGGTGAAAGGGTCCCCAGATCATCACACCAGTTGGAAGCCCTGCTATGGGAGGCAACACTTGTGTCCGCAGGATGTCCTGCACTGAGCTGTTAGTGTCCCTCGTATCACTACTGGGGGTGACTGTCATAGGTGAAAGGGTCCCCAGATCATCACACCAGTTGGAAGCCCTGCTATGGGAGGCAACACTTGTGGCCGCAGGATGTCCTGCACTGAGCTGAGCTGTTAGTGTCCCTCGTATCACTACTGGGGGTGAACGATTGTCATAGGTGAAAGGGTCCCCAGATCACCACACCAGCAGTTGGGGCAGTGTGTCACCCCATAGCAAAGGCAGGATTGAAGTGCTCACCACGAGGCTTCCATACTTGAAACTAACCATCGTGGCATCCCAACAGAACCTGAATTTGTTGCTAAAGATGATAAGATTCCAGTCTGTAGCAGGTCAGGTTTCTCATCCAAAACACCCACTGCAAATGAAGGCAACGTGGCTGGCTGTCAATGGCCGCACAATGAATGGGCGCTGTGATACCAAATTTCCTTCTGCTATGCGCCTGGAAATGGTTCAGGCAGAGACAGGGGTGCAGGATGAAGGTGCCACCTGTGTCT
This sequence comes from Bufo bufo, assembly GCF_905171765.1. Lineage (NCBI taxonomy): Eukaryota > Metazoa > Chordata > Amphibia > Anura > Bufonidae > Bufo > Bufo bufo. The sequence continues at coordinate 276,776,406 of NC_053394.1, read as the reverse complement.
GGATGGTTGACGAAACTGTGGGAGCTGCTTATGCCAGTCAGTAGATCAAACCCTCCACTAGAACGGTGATCTGTCTGGGCCGTTTGGAGCCTGTTTGCCATGTGTGTATGCCCTCGTGTAAACACTGCTCCCAACACCTCCAAACACCCAAGTCAGAATGGCCTAGTTGGCAGGAAATTTCTTGAAATAAAATACTGCTTCTCAAAGTCTAAAGATGCACCCCCATCATAAAGTCTGGAAACTGGTCAAAATGTCTTCAAGTGCATGAAAGTGGCATGTCTAGTAGTGAAGGATCTCTCACCAAGAGGTACACTAACCAAAAGTAGCCTCTGAGATCCTTTTTATAGGGCAGCAGAAAGACTTTTACGCTCTCTTGTGGCAAGTCCCAGTGTCAAGTCAGACGACACCTGTAATCATTTACATGTCTGAGACAAAACTGCATGCAGAGTTCTGCGGCAATCTGACATTTCTATCTGGGTGGGTTATTTTTTTTGTAAATTAGTATATATCAGGGATGTAACTAAGGGCTCTTTCACACCTGCGTTCTTGTCTTCCGGCATAGAGTTCCGTCGTCGGGGCTCTATGCCGGAAGAATCCTGATCAGGATTATCCTAATGCATTCTGAATGGAGAGAAATCCGTTCAGGATGCATCAGGATGTCTTCAGTTCCGGAACGGAACGTTTTTTGGCCGGAGAAAATACCGCAGCATGCTGCGCTTTTTGCTCCGGCCAAAAATCCGGAACACTTGCCGCAAGGCCGGATCCGGAATTAATGCCCATTGAAAGGCATTGATCCGGATCCGGCCTTAAGCTAAACGTCGTTTCGGCGCATTGCCGGAGCCGACATTTAGCTTTTTCTGAATGGTTACCATGGCTGCCAAGACGCTAAAGTCCTGGCAGCCATGGTAAAGTGTAGCGGGGAGCGGGGGAGCAGTATACGTACCGTCCGTGCGGCTCCCCGGGCGCTCCAGAGTGACGTCAGGGCGCCCCAAGCGCATGGATCATGTGATCACATGGATCACGTCATCCATGCGCATGGGGCGCTCTGACGTCATTCTGGAGCGCCCCGGGAGCCGCACGGACTGTAAGTATACTGCTCCCCCGCTCCCCGCTCCTACTATGGCAACCAGGACTTTAATAGCGTCCTGGGTGCCATAGTAACACTGAACGCATTTGGAAGACGGTTCCGTCTTCAAATGCTTTCAGTACACTTGCGTTTTTCCGGATCCGGCGTGTAATTCCGGCAAGTGGAGTACACACCGGATCCGGACAACGCAAGTGTGAAAGAGGCCTAATACTAGCAGATCCAAGTTTTAATCTTCTTAAAGAAGTCTTCCAGTAACATAAAAAAAAGAACATTATATGCCCTCTACGGGTGTATGCACACTGAAGTGTAGTTCATGCAGATTTTATTATATGGCATTTTCAAGATCTCTCCTCACTGTCAATGAATCAAAACATTCTCCATTAGGCTACTTTCACACTAGCGTTGTTTTAATCCAGCGCTCAATTCCGACACCGGAACTGCCTGCCGGATCCGGAAAAATGTGTGAAAACGGATTACATTTGAATCCCGATCAGGATTTTGATCACAATGCAAAAATGCATTGGAAAAAACGGATCCGCCATTTATGGACTTTAACTTTTTTTTCTAATTTTTCGGGTTTAACATGCAAAAGCCGGATCCGGTTTGACTGAACACACAGCGCCGGATCCGGCGTTAATGCAAGTCAATGGGAAAAAGACCGGATCCGGCGTTCAGTCAAAGTGTTCAGGATTTTTGGCGGAGGTAAAAATACAACATGCTACGGTTTTCTGAAAAGCCTGATCAGTCAAAAAGACTGAACTGAAGACATCCTGAACGGATTACTCTCTATTCAGAATGCATTAGGAGAAAACTGATCAGTTCTTTTCCGGATTTGAGCCCCTAGGACGGAACTCAGCGCCAGAAAAGAAAAACGCTAGTGTGAAAGTACCCTTACATTTGTGTGGGCTCTAAGCCTCTGCGTGTAATACCTCTCACAGCTAATGGTTTGCTACAATTATATCTGGTCTAGATAAATACATTGGGGAGTACACATTTCTCTCATCCTGGCTCTTTGGTACAACATATTAGAATTGTGTGTAAAATACATGAGAACAGGCTCCAGGCTGCTTCGTCTACAGTAAAGTTGTTTCAATACCAACATTTTGATTCGGTTTCGATACCATAAAAAAGTATTGCGATACTCAATATCATTCGAAGAATACAGAAGTATTGGAATGCATTGTAAAGGATCAGACCCCAAAAAGTTCAAGTCCCAAAGTGGAACAAAAAATAAAGTGAAAAAAAAAAAGTTGAAAAAATAAAAGTCCCCCCCCCCCCAAAATTTTTTTAAAGTTTTAAGTAAAAATAAACAAAAACGTCATTTTCCCCAAATAAAGTAAAAAAAAAAAAAATAGGGAAAAAAATAAAAAATAGACATTAGGTATCGCCGCGTGCGTATCGACCGGCTCTATAAAGATATCACATGACCTAACCCCTCAGATGAACACCGTAAAAAATAAAAACTGTGCTAAATAAACAATCAAAAAGTCATATGCACCCCAAAATAGTGCCAATAAAACAGTCATCTCATCCCGGAAAAATCATACCCTACCCAAAGTAATCGCCCAAAAACTGAAAAAAAATATTAAAATGGAAAATCTGCCAAAAAAGTTAAATTTTGAAATTGTATCTATTTTCCATAAATTCTTGTGGAACACCTAAAGGGTTAACAACATTTGTAAAATCAGTTTTGAATACCTTGAGGGGTGTAGTTTCTAGAATGGGGTCATTTTTGGGTGGTTTCTATTATGTAAGCCTCGCAAAGTGACTTCAGACCTGAACTGGTCCTTAAAAAGTTGGTTTTTGAAAATGTCTGAGAAATTTCAAGATTTACTTCTAAACCTTGTGACGTCCCCCAAAAATAAAATGTCATTCCCAAAATGAAGTAGACATATGGGGAATGTAAAGTAATAACTATTTTTGTAGGTATTACTATGTATTATAGAAGTAGAGAAATTGAAACTTGGAAATTTGCTAATTTTTCCAAATTTTTAGCAAATTTGGTATTTTTTTTAATAAATAAAAATTATTTATTTTTACTCCATTTTACCACTGTCATGAAGTACAATATGTGACGAAATTTTTTTATCTCAGAATGGCCTGGATAAGTCAAAGCGTTTTAAAGTTATCACCACTTAAAGTGACACTGGTCAGATTTGCAAAAAATGGCCTGGTTTTTAAGGTGAAATAGGGCTGTGTCCTTAAGGAGTTAAAGAGGACCTTTCATCTGGTAAAAAATTCTGAACTAAGTATCATGATATGTACAGTGGCGCCCAGGGATCTCACTGGACTTACCATTATTTCTGGGCGTATAACCAAGTCCCTGAAGTCTCCGCCCAGTATAACCAAGTCCCCGAAGATACCGGAGGACGTAGCAGGAGAACGGAGCAGCGCCCAGGGATAATAGTAAGTGCAGCGAGATCCCTGGGGGCGCCGCTGTACATATCATGATACTTAGTTCAGAATTTTTTGCCAGATGAAAGGTCCTACATTTACTTTCATTGGTGGTGCAGTGCGCCCGCCCCTCTCTCCTCATTGGTGGCAGTGGCACAGGGTGGAGCGAGAGACTGCTTCCTTCTCCCCTGTGCTGCTGAGGAGAACACGGAGCGCGCTGAAAGCAGCGCGCTCATTGTTCTCGGATACTAGACACTAGCACACTGCACACAGACATAGTCATTTAAACAGGGATCCAAGTGCAATGATAGTATTTATTCAGCATGGAATACTTACTCTTGCACAATCTTTGGACCAGAAAATTGGTCCGAGAAATGGATGGATTCAATCTTATCACCATATTGTGTCAGGTAATGAACCATCTGTAGAGAAGACGTGGAGACAATGAGCAGGAGGTCAGCAAGCAAAGCTAAACAAAACAGGATTAATTCATCTTTAATGGCTCACCTTAGTGTCCAAGACACCATCTGTCACCTCCCCCATCTCAGACAGGATGGCCAGAGACTCCGGGAGACCAAGCTTGGCTGCAGACTTAGGCTTGTCATTGCAAAACTCACTCTGCAAATAGGAAACGGACGTAAAATAATCCTTCCAAATCCAGAGGCAAGAGTCTAACCTACCTCTATTGCCCAACTTACCAAGTCCTGCATTTCTTTCTGCAGCCGAGCAAGCGTCTTCCGAGTCCCTGCAGCAAACACATATGTGTCCATGTCCTCTTCATTCATCGTCACTTTAACTTGCTGCAAGATGACGTGTACAGTAGTAAGAGAAGGAATGAGTAAGGATTTGTACAGACATGATATACAAAGGCTTCACCATCACAGACCTGCATATGAACTAGATATGTCATGACAGGGTTCCAGAAAACAGCAATATCCAGTCCTTTCGTCCATGTTTCCAATTCTCTTTAAGGGTTTTCTGAGATTTTAATATTGATGACCTATCCTGTGAACAGCTCATCAGTATCTGATCGGTGGGAGTCTGACACCCGAGTCCCCCGCCGATCAGCTGTTGGAGAAGGCACTGGTGTTCCTGTGAGTGATGTGGCGTTCTCTGTGATTACCAAGCATAGCGCCAAACATTGCATAACGGCTGTGCTTGGTATCGTGCTCAGCCCCATTCACTGGGGCCGAGTTGTGCTTAGGAGCGTGTCGTCACTGAACTAGGGAAAGCTGAGAGAAGGCCACAGCACTACTGCGAGCGCCACTGGCTTCTCAAACAGCTGGTCAGCGGGGGTCCTGGGTGTCAGACCCCCACTGATCAGATACTGATAACCTATCCAGAGGATGGTTCATCAGTACTAAAATCTGGAAAAATCCCTTTAATGCCGAGTGACCAAGCATGCACAGCTATTTCTCGACAGGCATGTTGTTCTAATGAATGGTAGTCAGACCTCTATTACTTATAACCAGCGTTTAACCCCTTAGGGACGCATGACGTACCGGTACGTCATGGGTTTAAACCGCGATTGCGGCGCGGCGGGAGTTAATCTGAACAGGATGCCCGCTGAAATCATTCAGCGGGCATCCTGTCACAACGCCCCTGTATCGGCGATCGCCGCAAACCGCAGGTCAATTCAGACCTGCGGTTTACGGCTTTACCTGCGGTTGCGGCGGCTGTGCCATCGGGTCCCCTCACGGCTGTGGGGGGGACCCGATGGCATGGAAGGCAGCGCGATGTCTAAGGAAGGCATCGCGCTGCCTTCCGGTGAAGAGACTGTGAGATCCAGCCGCCTGGATCTCACAGGCCCCGGAAGCTGTATGAGTAATACACACAGTATTACTCATACAGCCAATGCATTCCAATACAGAAGTATTAGAATGCATTGTAAAGGAATATACCCCCCAAAGTTCAAGTCCCAAAGTGGGACAAAAAATAAAGTGAAAAAAAAAAAGTTGAAAAAAATAAAGTTTTCCCCCCAAAAATTTTTAAGTTTCAAGTAAAAATAAACAAAAACGTCATTTTCCCCAAATAAAGTAAAAAAAAAAAAAAAATGCTAAAAATAGGGGGGGAAAAAATTATACATATTAGGTATTGCCGCGTCCGTATCAACCAGCTCTATAAACATATCACATGACCTAACCCCTCAGATGAACACCGTAAAAAAAAAAAACTGTGCTAAATAAACCATTTTTTTTGTCACCTTACATCACAAAAAGTACAACAGCAAGCGATCAAAAAGGCATTTGCCCACCAAAATAGTACCAATCTAACCGTCACCTCATCCCGCAAAAAATGAGCCCCTACCTAAGATAATCGCCTAAAAACTGAAAAAAACTATTGCTCTCAGAATATGGAGACACTAAAACATGATTTTTTTTTTGGTTTCAAAAATTATATTATTGTGTAAAACTTACATAAATAAAATAAAAAAGTATACATATTAGGTATCGCCGCGTCCGTATCGACCGGCTCTATAAAAATATCACATGACCCAACCTCTCAGATGAACACCGTAAAAAATAGAAAACTGTGCTAAATAAACCATTTTTTGTCACCTTACATCACAAAAAGTGTAATAGCAAGCGATCAAAAAGTCACACGCACCCCAAAATAGTGCCAATAAAACAGTCATCTCATCCCGCAAAAATCATACCCTACCCAAGGTAATCGCCCAAAAACTGAAAACATTATGGCTCTGACTATGGAAACACTAAAACATGATTTTTTTTTTGCTTCAAAAATGAAAATCATTGTGTAAAACTTACATAAATAAAAAGTATACATATTAGGTAACACCGCGTCCGTATCGACCGGCTCTATAAAAATATTACATGATCTAACCTGTCAGATGAATGTTGTAAATAAAATAAAAACGTTGCCAAAACAGCTATTTCTTGTTATCTTGCCAAAAATCATATGTACCCTAAACTAGTACTAACAATACTGCCACCCTATCCCGTAGTTTCTAAAATGGGGCCACTTTTTTGGAGTTTCTACTCTAGGGGGGCATCAGGGGGGCTTCAAATGGGACATGGTGTCAAAAAAACTAGTCCAGCAAAACCTGCCTTCCAAAAACCGTGTGGCATTCCTTTCCTTCTGCGCCCTGCCGTGTGCCCGTACAGCGGTTTACGACCACATATGGGGTGTTTCTGTAAACTACAGAATCAGGGCCATAAATAATGAGTTTGGTTTGGCTGTTAACCCTTGCTTTGTAACCGGAAAAAAATTATTAAAATGGAAAATCTGCCAAAAAAGTGAAATTTTGAAATTGTATCTCTATTTTCCATTAATTCTTGTGGAACACCTAAAGGGTTAACAAAGTTTGTAAAATCCTTGAGAGGTGTAGTTTATAGAATGGGGTCATTTTTGGGTGGTTTCTATTATGTAAGCCTTGCAAAGTGACTTCAGACCTGAACTGGTCCCTAAAAATTGGGATTTTGAAAAATTCTGAACAACTTCTAAGCCTTGTAACATCCCCAAAAAATAAAATATCATTCCCAAAATGATCCAAACATGAAGTAGACATATGGGGAAAGTAAAGTAATAACTATTTTTGTAGGTATTACTATGTATTATAGAAGTAGAGGAATTGAAACTTGGAAATTTGCAATTTTTTACAAATCTTTGGTAAATTTGGTATTTTTTTATAAATAAAAATGATTTTTTTTTTACTTCATTTTACCAGTGTCATGAAGTACAATATGTGACGAAAAAACAATCTCAGAATGGCCTGGATAAGCCAAAGCGTTTTAAAGTTATCAGCACTTACCGTAAAGTGACACTGGTCAGATTTGCAAAAAATGGCCTGGTCCTTAAGGTGAAATAGGGCTGAGTCCTTAAGGGGTTAAGCAGCTGTCGTGAAACTACTACTCTCAACAGTCTACTAACTACTATCTGTGGCCAACTATGGCAGTAGGCTGTCAGGGTGTAATGGATGCTGTTGAACTACACAGACTTTAATGTACCGCAACTTATATCCATGGTGATTCACTGTTATACCAACTAATACACCTAATATAACTGCACTGCCAACCAAGCTCTTTCCCAAACTTCATGTGCAAAGTTATGTATACATCCCAGACTCTTGTGTAATCAGGTTATTTAGCAGCATGAGTAAACTGGGGAAAACCCCATGTGGAAGTGGTCATGGCCGTCATTACTGGTTGTCACCCAGCTTACCCAGAAACAGATACAACTAACAGTCTAATAGATTATCAAATTGTCAGAAGACTCAGGGATTTAGTAGTGATTTTTTTTATTTCTATTTTAGGCAGAAAAGTCTGACTATGTATTAGGCCTCATGCACACGACCGTTGTTGTGTTCCGTTCCGCAAAATCGGGTTCCGTTGTTCCGTTTCCGTGTGTCTTCCTTTATTTTTGGAGGATCACCAGACATGAAGAAAAGTTAAAAAAAAATCTAAGACAGGTTTGCCATGCAAATGATAGGAAAAAACGGACGCGGACAATCTTGTGTGCCTCCGTGTTTTTTAGCGGTCCCATTGACTTGAATGGGTCCGCAAACAGTTTTCCGCGAAAAAAATAACACAGGTTATATTTTTTTGACGGACTGGAACCACGGATGACAAATGGTGCATTAGCCGAGTTTTCAACGGACCCATTGAAAGTCAATGGGTCAGCAGAAAATCACGAAAAACGGAGCAACTGACACGGAATAAAACAACGGTCGTGTGCATGAGGCCTTAATAAGAGACTCAGAGCTATGGGCTTGACTGATGTGCTGCAAATGGTCATTTTGCTATTGCTCTTACGTGGTAACAGATGGGTTGCCATTGCTTCACTTACCACTTGATCGCAGGTCGGACGCATCATACGAGCCAACACATTCAACAAGTCCTGGCGTTTCAAAAACTGGAATTGTAATGAAAATAAAATTAAAAATTAAAAATGTTAAACACACATGAAATGGACCTACAAGGCACAATTGAGACTGGATATTATGAGCCAAAATACAGAATACAAAGTGACAGTCTCACAATAGTACAGTAGCCCTAGACCAGAGAACACATATGCAGCTGTTGTTTAAAGGAGTCCTCTGCTTTAGACGGTCCCTTCCTGTTACAGGGCTGCAAGAATGGAAGGGAAGGGGGGTGATTGGCCGTGGCAATGTCAAACTGGATGTTTACAACGAAGGAGCCCAGCGGAGCATCGCAGGCCAGGTTTACTAAACTGGAAAACCATCTTTACTTACATTTTTAAGCTAGACATAAAAGCAAGATAACTGTTGGACGAAAACTCATACATTAAACCAGATATTGGTGCAATGTAATCACTTCTGTTAAAAATGGCCTTCCTGACGGCTCCTCACAACTTCAGAAGTGCTGAATTAAGTGGACTTAATGTGCCTCTATAAATGGAAAAACCAAGGCACCGGAGCTTAAAAATACAGTTTATTCAATTCATCAAAATATTCACCTTCAGTGATGTGTCAGCTACATCTGCCCGTTATCAAGCCACAATCCTGTACATAGCAAGTACCATGGATACAAACGACACATAGATCCAAATAAGTGCAGTGGTGCATGGTCTATTTCATAACTGCGGGATTCATGGCGCCAGAGTGCACCAGTAACATCTCAAATGCAGCACCGCTCTACCCTGTGTCCATGTGACAAGTGCTTGTTACATGGACACAGGCTAGAGCTGTGCTAAGTGCCAGTCGCATAGACACACGGCAGAGAGGTGCAGGCCTCGTCAGACATTAGACGTATCCTCTGTCAGTCCGTGCACCTCAACAGAAATCTATGGCAGCTCAGCTTCATTTGAGCCAGAAAACTGGTGTAAATGAAGATAACTGTGTTGATAAGGTTGGTCACTCCCCCTTTTGAAAATGTGGCGAGGGCGGCATAAAAAAAGCCGCCTGCGACTATTTTTTTATATTTTTTTCAATAATCTTTTATATTGTAATTTTTTGTTACAGTACATATAAATAAAAGGTATAACAAATACAAAAAAACAAAATAAATGAGATATATATATATATATATATATATCTTAACATTAATATTAAGACACAGGTGTAACATATACACACATTCTAAATGTTTTCAATATTTAGTTTCCCTAGGATGTTTTTTTCAGTCATCAGATTTTCTATTTCGTGAGTTTGCAAGTGTGTTTCAATAAAAGTCTTCCATTTTTTAAAGAAATGATGTGGGTTTTTTTCTTTGTTATTTAATGTATCTATTCTATCCATTATTGTTGGATGTTTTGCCAGAAGTCTTGAATGTTGCTGCACTTCCATAATCCGTGTTATAGGTCTGTGTTTGAGGAGTTACATTTAGGACAGTTTGTTATTCTTTTTGGATTTTTATCATTTTTTGGGATGTTAAATCCTAGATATGCTTTATGTATTATTTTGAAGAATGTTTATTTCTGACTTTTGACCATCCTTCTAATATTTTTTTGTATGCTTTCATCTGAAAGCTGAAGGGCCCATGTCTTAAAAAGTTTTTGGATATGTGCATGTGAATAGAGATTTTTGTAAGTTTTTATATAGGTTTGAAATTGATGGATGATTTTGAGGTGTTTTCAGTAAAAGATCAAATGTTGTTTCTGCAGCTTCTTTATCGAGATTGGAGAACAGAGGATATTTGTGCGTAGGTGAGGAACTGGTTAGTTTTTAGGTTATATTTCATTTTTATTTCTTTTTTCTGTTAGCCATTTTTTTTTTCAGATTCATGCATTAGTTGACCCGCTGCGTGGATTCCCTTTTCTTTAAATAACGGGCTGTCTTTTCCAGGAGTAAATTCTATGTGGTTCCATAGTGGCAAGTGTTTAGATCAGAGATACGGTAGTTTGTGTATTTTTCGGAGCTCTTTCCAGGTTACCAATGTGTCACTTAGGACTATCGATCCCTTTGCTATGGTCGGCCAGTAGGTGTATTTTGTGTGTAAGAGACTTTTTAGATTTTCTGGAGCCATTAATGCTTCCTCTAAAGGAGTGTTGGAGTAATGCTGAGAGTCCTGTAACCAGTCTGTAACAATATTGTAGTTTCGGATCTTCGAGAGGTTTATTCCTCCTACCTCCTTCCTCTTTTGGTAACAGTTTTTGTAGTGCAATTTTTTTTTTTTTTTTTGCTTTGACATAGAAATTTTGTGAACATTTTGTTAATGTTTGTTATATCTGTATGTTTTAATAATCTAGGGATGGTTTGAAGTGGATATAATAATTATGGAAAAGTTATAATTTTTAATAGTTGACATCATCCCATTAATGATGGTGGTAAATGTTCCCATTTTTGTAATTCTTCTGTTATTTTTTTGAATAAGGGAGGGGGGGTAGTTTAATTAATAAATTGTGTCAGGGGTACGTCCAATTTTTGTGTGATGTGTGTGGATACTGGTTTTAGATTTATGCCTTTCGGACACCAGAACTGTTCAGATTTGGGATTTTTTAGTTCTAATAATTCACTTTCTAGATATGTTCATATAGAATCCTGCTATTTTACCAAAGTCTTGAATGTGTCAGTACTTTCTTTAATTGTTTTTGTGGTTGAGACATAAATAATATGTCATCTGCGAACATCGCTAGTTTTACTTCTTTTTTGTCAATATTGATTCCCTTGTATAGTTCTGATTCTTCTAATGATCTTGCTAATGGTTCTATGGCCAAATCAAATAGAAGTGGGGATAGGGGACATCCCTGCCTTGTTCCTTTATAGAACTGGAATGTGGGAGATAAGAACCCTGGCGTGTGTATTCCGGCCATGGGTTTTAAATAAAGGCAGTTGAGAAGTTTTGTAAAGTTGTTCTGTATGTTCATTTTGTCGAGCACTGCCCCCAGCCAGGACCACCTTTATATTGTCAAATGCTTTTTCAGCATCTTAGGTCATTAATGTTGGATGTTCATCTGGTCGGGGACAGTGCTTAGTTCTGTATAATATAGTTAAAACCTATCAATGTTGGTGACTGCTGCTCGTCCTTTGATGAATCCAACTTTTGCAGGTTCAATAAGTTTAGGCATCAGAGAGGCTAGTCTATCTGCCATTATTTGGGATATTATTTCAATATCTTGGTCTATTAGAGAAATCGGTCTGTATGATCCAGGAATTGTTGGGTCTTTGCTTATTTTTGGTAGTCATTTTATCTGAGCAATATTAGAAGGCAGCGGTAATTTGCCTGTGTGTAGTATGTTGTTAAAGAGCATAGTGAGTGTTGGTGTGATATCATCTTTTAGTATTTAGTAAAATTCTCCTGTGTAACCGTCTGAGCCTGGTGCTTTTCCATTTTTCATTTGTTTGATAGCATTTTGGACTTCTAGTTCTGTGATATCTTTATTAAGCATTAAGTTTTGTTCATTAGTTAGTTTTGGCAATTGTAAGGTTTCAAGGAAAGAATGTCGATTCATACCATGCGACTTTTTAACGCCACATTTCTGGCACAGGGTGATGATAAATCTTCCCCTTTGTGCATTTTGTATCCATGGGAATTTGAAGCGTTCACTTTCTACATACAATTATGTAATTGTGGCTTGACAAAGGTCAGATGTGGCTGAAACATTGATGAAGATGAAAAGGACTAAAAGCAGGTTGCATCAGCCTAAACTGCCCACTGGTTTAACTAGGGGCACCATGTAGGTGACCCACCAGTATCATGACAAATGCACTTTAACCCCAGTAATACTAACAAACTATAGTTTTGGGTAACAAAGGAGAATATACCAAGCAGCAGTCAGTTCTGTTCAAATGAATAGTATCAGCAGGATAATGACAGCACCTTGAGTTGAATCAGCATGCCCTCGCAGCACAGACGCCCTGAGCACCATAGGTTGTAGATGTGCTCGTTCTCCTGGTTCAGCTTCCCAGTGCTCACTGCATCCTTACTTGTCCCGTCATCCCCTGCAATAAGAGGAGGAACATTTTAGCAGGTTTCAGCCTTTCACTAGTTGAACAAAAAGCTGGCTGGTCAATGGGTGACTACATAATACATAGCTGCACCTCTGGCGGCTCTCAAACCTGGCTAACCCCACCCATTCACCTCTATATGCTTCTATGTAGTTGCTAACCTGACAACCCACACAACTTCTCGATTAGCTACATGATACAGAAGAATGGTGAGGAAGTGGGCATACGTGAGAGTCGCTCTATTCACCTGGGTACTCAGAGACCTTCTTTCTCCTGATCGGTTTCGGTCCTACTTGGTGGACTCCCCAGTGAATAAATACTTACCTGTGGATTTGTGACAGGTTTTCATGGTGGGACAACCCTATTAAGGCCTGGCACTTACCCACGAGAGAGAAGTTACTCTCCAGCAGTTCACGGTGAGAATTGAACCAGGCCTGTGCTAGACGGCTGTTCTTATTCTTGCCAATAATGTAGTTCATGATGTATGCCAGGAGCCCTGTTACCATGAGGATTTCCATGTAATAGCTCTCCCAGCTGTTCTGCAGATGGGCAGGGACCTGTAAGAGTGTGATAAAATATAACATGAAAACCAGAATAATGCCCAAAAAAAAATCTATTTAAGGGTAAGGCCGCGCAGGTCATTTCCGTAGCAAAATCTGCACTGAATTGATAGAAAAATACACGTGTGTTACATGCAGATTTCCTGTGGATTTCACACTATGCAGTGAAACCTGCAATGGATATCAGCAGCATAAATTGACAAACTACTGATTTAAAAGCCACACTGGTGGTCAAGCTATGCTCTCATCCACTTTGCTGCTATTGTAAGGCTACTTCCACACGTGTTGTTGTTTTCCAGTATTGAGATATGGCAGAGGATCTCAATACCGGAAAAAAAACTTTTCCATTTTGTCCCCATGCATTCTGAATGGAAAGAAATCTGTTCAGGATGCATCAGAATGTCTTCCGTTCCGGCAGCATTCCAGTTTGTGTCCAGTCATAAAAATCGGAAAAAATGGATCTGGCGCTGAAAACAATATACGGTAAGTCAATGGTGATAGATCTGGGTTTTTTTGTAGCCTAAAAAAAACGGATCGGTCACTCATTGTATCTCAATGTATTTAGCGACGGAGAATGGATGCATCCTGATGTGCAAAATCAAAACTGATCTGCATAATTCCGGTATTGAGATCCTCTGCCAGAACGGTATAGATTTGCTGTATGCGTATCAGCCACGTGTGAACATACCCGTAATTCCCTGAACTTACATCTACAATGGTGATTGGCTCCTTGTTTCTATTGGGGCTTCCTGGGTCTATTTTGTCTGGATAGCCTTCAAACTCTTCATCATCGTATGGCTCATCATTGTCGCTCTCCTGTGGGACAGAAAATAAAAAAAATTAATGCCCCTCCCTAAATAAGGTAGAACTTGGAAGCTGTCGATTAACATTAGGGAACTCTAATTTTAGTGGCACCATGCTTTAGTGGCACAGGTATATGTCATAGTACTTATATCCTCAACACAAGGCAGACTTGACCCTCAGTGCAGCAAAGGACCACAAGGCTAAGGGTGGATTCACATCAATGTTTATGCCTCCGTTTCACTGCAATTTAGAAAAAAAATAAAAGGATCCAAAAATGCAGCACTGTAAAAAAAAAAAAAAAAAAAATAATACTTTACTAGATATTACAATGGTAATGGTGATCCATGATTGCCATATTAATCAGATTTCACTAGAAACATATTTTACATTCGACTCTCTAACCACAGTTCCAGATCTTTTTAGCATAGAAGTAACCCTATAGCCACGTTCATCCAAATATTCTTCAGTTCAGATGGTACTGCTTTTAGACTTACATAGAGAAGCAGTATTTAAAGAGAACCTGTCACCAGGATTTAGTGCATAGAGCTGGGGACATGGGCTGCTAGATGGCCACTAGCACATCTGCAATACCCAGTCCCCACAGCTCTCTGCGCTTTTATTGTGTTAAAAAACAGTTTTGATCCATATGCAAATGACCTGATATGAGTCCTGTATCCGGAGATGAGTCAAGCGGAAAGGAGCCCAGCACCGCCCCGCGTCCTCCGAATCTCCTCCTTGCTGGCTGACGTCAGAGCTGGAGCGCCGAAATCTCGCGTTGCGCGAGCTAGCGCATGCGCAGTGTCGGCATCATGTTCATTCCCTGTACTGGCATCAGCACAGGGAACGAACTACGCATGCGCTAGCTCGCACATCGCGAGATTTCGGCGCTCCAGGTCTGTGACGTCAGCCAGCAAGGAGGAGATTCGGAGGACGCGGGGCGGTGCTGGGCTCCTTTCCGCTTGACTCATCTCCGGATACAGGACTCATATCAGGTCATTTGCATATGGATCAAAACTGTTTTTTAACACAATAAAAGCGCAGAGAGCTGTGGGGACTGGGTATTGCAGATGTGCTAGTGGCCATCTAGCAGCCCATGTCCCCAGCTCTATACACTAAATCCTGGTGACAGGTTCTCTTTAAAGCGGTATCTCCAATGAAAGAGAATCATCTCACCGGCGCCACTGGTTGGAAGTGCCTCTCTATGAGTCAAGATGCGACTTTCCAACAAGTCTTGGGATTTGACAAGGGATTATGGCCAAGCCAGATATTCATCCGTAGTCAGCTGTTTCTGGGTGCTTGCCCCTAATCAGTACGGAGTAGGATTCTGGATGGCTCAGTGTGATGCCTTGGAAGCAGCTTAGGCAGGGTACTGAATCTCCTTAAAAAGACCAACCCTGTATGGAGACTTACTGGTAGTGCTCCAGTGTATGAAGACTTATTGGCAATGCTCCAATAGGGACGCTGTAATGGGTAGGGAGAAAAAGAAGAGTGGCAACCACTATGTGTGCAGCAATTGCTGGCAAATGTTGATGCCATTTATACAGAGACGGAGACCATTAAAGGTGTGAACATCGATTAGGTGCACGAGTGATTACCTGTTCTTCAGCGTCCAGTTCGAACTCATCCTGTCCCTCCACCTCTACTGTGGCTTCCTCATCATCATCCTCCTCCTCCTGCTCCTCTTCCTCATCAGGTGGGTGCTGCTGGTGCGGTGGGCGCTCCGTGGTCATCTCATCCGCTGTGTCTTCAAACTCAGCAAAGTCATTGTCATCATATTCAGCCACATCATCACCATCATCAAACTCCTGGAACTTGGCATTGGAGCTGGCGACCAGGAAGAGGAGGAGTGCGACTAGCAGGCGAGGACAGGACAACATTTTCACGCTCTGCAAGGAAAGAAAGGGAACATATAAGCTGTTGTTGATGTTGACCAAACAGAATTAAGCAACTTTCTAATACACTGTGTACCAATTTTTCAACATGTTCAATATCTTGGCCTGCTGTCACTGAATGGAAGCATCAGGAGGTAGAAGGGCAAGGAATAAAAACATTCACTGTGTATCACCAGAGAGAGAAAAAAAGATCCCAATAGACACTGGTGAACATCTTATCACAATGAAGCACAACTGTCTCTTATAAAAGCCCATTCAATGACTGAAAGCAGGGATCTTGAAAATGATATATTAGAAAGAAGCAGAAAGTTTTATTGAGATGATTCAACGTGTTCCTTTCATATTCCTTTTCTGTTTCTGAGACGGGACTACTGCACGCTTAGGTTCAGGAATGTGAGAAAGCTGGATTAATACACCTGTGGTAATTGGAAGAGAGCCCTAGCTTTCCAAAAGACACCCGATGGCCTTAAACAGGTTGTCTCAAACTAAAGATGGCCATACACAGACACCGGTCAGATGAACACTCATTCGGCCAAAGGCCATCTCTCCGGATCCTCCCATAACTATGCATGCTCGGCTGACCATGCATGCCCAGTGAATGGAGAGAGGGGAGAAAGTTTATCTCCCCTCTAGAAAAAGGGTCAGACAATTGAATCCAATGTGCCCGACTCTTATCTTCCCTAATATCAGCGATTGGAAGAGTTAGACACCATACACAGTAGACTTGTGGGTTTGACTGATACACGTCTAAAGCCTCATGCAAACGTCCGTGGAACACAGACCGCGAGATACCGGCCTGGATTCCTGCTGAGTGCAGGAGCGCACGGCGTCATTGGTTGCTATGATGCCGTGTGCTTCGTGCCGCTGTACTGTACTGTACAGCAGGGGCGGCACGAAGCACACGGCGTCATAGCAACCAATGACGCTGTGCGCTCCAGGCCGGTATCTCATGGTCCGTGTTCCACGGACGTGTGCATAAGGCCTTAATGTGTATGGCCAGATTAAAGGGGTAACCCAGCTTTTAGATACTAATGACTTATGCTGATCAACATCAGATCCATGGGGGTCAGAGACCCGGCACCCCCACCAATGAGCTGCTTTCGTCGGTAACTGGAAATTCAACAGTGGGTGGAGTGGAAGCAGAAGGCTCCGTCCATTGTGTAGTGGTCAGCGAACTTCACTTGAATGGGACCGGCAGGACAGTCACTACACAGTGGACGGAGCCTTCTGCTTCTGGTCCGTCCACTGCACAGCCTCCAGTATTGGCAGCTGCTGAAAAGAGCTGGTAGGTGGGACCCCCACCGAACTGATAATGACATATCCAGAGGATAGGTCAGCAATGTCTACAAGATGGAATGCCCCCCTAAAAGGGTTTTCCAAGGCTTGAAATGCCCCCCCCCCCCCCCCAATATGACTGGGCCCCTCACACCGATTCTACTTACCTGGTGCCCGCGTGCAGATGAAAACATCACGTGTCAGGGGATAGCCAGCCAATGGGAGGCGGTGACGGGGACGAGCATCACCACCGTGCGGGGAGCAGTGCAGGGAGCAGGTAAGTAAAATCAGTGTGAGGGGCATTTTCAGCCACGGATAACCCCTCTAATTCCTATTAGAATATATGAATATCACAGGGGTGTTCATTTGAATGACTGCCATGTAATGCTACATTTTCCCCACACCGGCCACGATGCATGGCCCACTGCAGCTTCCCCCAAGGATTCCATCTGATTGAAAAGGGGGAAAGGAGACTTTAAGAAGGAGAACATTTGAATTATGACGGCGAGGAGCGCTATGTGTTAAGCCCTTGCTGTACTGTAATCTGCTTACGAGAAAATCCCTTTGTGTCGCACTGTGTCCTACATAACACCCTTGCTGCAAATTCCCATACATCCTCATTGTCCACGTACTGGGATCTGGAGAGAAGGTCAGTCGTGCCGGGGGAACGTTCTTCCAGTATTGCTCTCAAAGGAGCCTGAAAGCAATAAATCCTAGCAAATATTAACCCGTTTGCTGCACCTTAAAAAAATGCTGCTTGCAATAAACATATCTGATCATCTTAATGGTCTCCAACCTATAGAAGGGCTCTCCAGCTGTTGCAAAACTACAACTCCCAGCATGTCCTGACAAGCAGCCACTGGAGACCAATTTTCCATAATCCGGGCATTCTTGCATTACTTATAAGGATCTTAACACATGATTGTTGTAGTAGGGGTTGAATGAGATTAGAAAATCATGGCTTTCTGCTTTTTTTTCCGCTCAGAAACAGAGCCACCCTTGTCCATAGGCTGCGCCTGGTATTGCAGCTCAGTCCCAGTCAGCTGAATACTGCAATACAAAACACAGCCTCGTAGACCGAGATGGCACGGTTTCTGGCAAAGTGTCATGCAATCACTGGTGTCTATGGGCACCTGCATATAGTAAACATGTTAAATGACCATGGGGAAAATATGAACGAGGGTGGCACGCTTTTCTGATCCTCCCTCTGCAGTCTATGCTATATAGGCAACAAACAAGCCATATTGTGGGAGCGGGCAGCTGAGCAAGACTGTAAATGGAGGGGGATGTGAACATACAGGGAGTGCCAGACTGATAACCCCTGGGTGCAGCCATAGAGTAAGTTGGGTTAAGAGCGGGCACAGTAAAGAACTGGAGCTGGGAGGCAATGGGACTGGAAATGATTACACAGCATCTCACATCCAAATACAGAATGTGGGGCTTAAAATATCATGACCCCTGCCTAGAGGGGTCAATGGCCAAAAGACTGGGGACAGGTGGTGCCAGAGAGTGATGTCCTCCTCCAGAATACACAAAGCACTACTGATCCCATCAGACACAATATCTATCTATCTCCACAGTGCAATGACCTAATAACCACCACACACACGGTGGAGGTCCTACCACTGGGACAGCCCATGATCAGGAGAACGTGGAGCGCCCTCCCCAAAATTAAAAGAGTAACTGCTCAGGCATGTGATCATCCCGTCCATTCATTTCTATGGGAGCTCTGGAGATCATGATAATTATTTCCCACATAAGGCTACTTTCACACTTGCGGCAGAGGATTCCGGCAGGCAGTTCCGTCAAAACGCATGCAAACTGATGGCATTTGTCAGACTGATCAGGATCCTGATCCGTCTTACAAATGCATTGAAATGCTGGATCCGTCTTTCCGGTGTCATCTGGAAAAACTGATCCGGCATTTATTTTTCTCACATCTTTTTCGGTCTGCGCATGCGCAGACTGGAAGGACGGATTCGGCATTGCGGTATTTTGAATGCCGGATCCAGCACTAATACATTCCTATGGAAAGAAATTCCGGCAAGTGTTCAGTTTTTTGGGCCGGAGATAAAACCGTAGCATGCTGCGGTATTATCTCCGTCCTGATCAGTCAAAAAGACTGAACTGAAGACATCCTGAACGGATTGCTCTCCATTCAGAATGCATTAGGATAAAACTAATCAGTTCTTTTCCGGTATTGAGCCCCTAGGACGGAACTCTATGCCAGAAAAGAAAACCGCTAGTGTGAAAGTACCCTAACCATTTTAGGGTAAGGCTACATGGCGACACTGGTCGTGTGCGAGTCTCATGTGGGCCACAACTGTGACCCTGGGATCACATAAAAATCCAACTCTGCTTGATTTTTTTTAATTTTTTTCAGGGGTCGCATCTGCAGCACACACACATGTTACTCGCGACCCCACTCATTTCTCTGGGATCACAGCTACACTGCGATGCCCCTGCGATCCATGGCCACTACTGTTGCTGTACCTTTAAGGGCCCGACAAGAAGTACTTTCATAGAAGTTAATAAAGAAACAATCGAACGTTTAGAGCATCC
The DNA here is from genome assembly GCF_905171765.1 of Bufo bufo. Lineage (NCBI taxonomy): Eukaryota > Metazoa > Chordata > Amphibia > Anura > Bufonidae > Bufo > Bufo bufo. The sequence goes on along the minus strand of NC_053394.1, from coordinate 276,756,966 downwards.
ATGGCGAATGTGTAGATCAATACCTCCCCAGCCAAAGTCACCTGGGATCTGTCTAGAGCAGGGATGGCCAACCTGAGGCTCTCCAGATGTTGCAAAACTACAACTCCCAGCATGCCCAGACTGCCAACTGCTATCAGCCTACAGCAGGGCATGATGGGAATTGTAGTTTTACAACAGCTGGAGAGCCACAGGTTGGCCATGCCTGGTCTAGAGGTTCCCCAGAATAGAGCAAGTACCGTGTGAATGGGACAGATGTGGGGTATGTAAGGACAAGATCATTTTCCAGGAGGTCCCCTATGTCACAAAGGTTGGGAAGAACTGGTCTAGGTGCATTAGCTTGGGGTAAAGGACACCCACATATACAGCAAAGATCAAAGTGAGGAGACAGATGTGGCACCGCTATGCACAGGACCAGCACTGACAACCCCTTATCAGTATAACTGCACCAATAAGTATGTATAAGGGGCTGACCATAACAACACAGGTCAGACGAGTCAATTACCACCCCTCCCCCATTGTCATTTAAAGGGAGTCTGTCATCAGCATTTCACTTTTTTAACCCTTCCCATAGCTCCCTAGCATGCTTAATTTTAATAAAAACGTTACCTCTGGCATCAATCCTGGACTTATAGAACCATCAAAAACGATCTTTATAACTTATGCAAATGAGGGCTCGCAAGTGCCCAGGGGTGGCGTTACACTCGTAGGTGCCCTGCTTGCTCAGCCTTTTCATTGCGTCCCCCTGCCCCTTCCTACCCTCCGCCCGCCCATCCTTTCCCTCTGACCGCCTTTCTACTAACTTGTTATTCCGCCGAGATCCTGCGCCTGCGCAGTCAGTCCGTCGGCCGGCGCATGCGCACTGCGATGCCCATTCCTTGTACGGCATCACAGTAACTATTGCGCATGCGCCGGCTAACGGACTGCGCGGGATCTCGGCGGAATAACAAGTTAGTAGAAAGGCGGTCAGAGGGAAAGGATGGGCGGGCGGAGGGTAGGAAGGGGCGGGGGGGGACGCAATGAAAAGGCTGAGCAAGCAGGGCACCTACGAGCGTAACGCCACCCCTGGGCACTTGCGAGCCCTCATTTGCATAAGTTATAAAGATCGTTTTTGATGGTTCTATAAGTCCAGGATTGATGCCAGAGGTAACGTTTTTATTAAAAGTAAGCATGCTAGGGAGCTATGGGAAGGGTTAAAAAAGTGAAATGCTGATGACAGACTCCCTTTAAAGGGATTCTGTCACCAGATTTAACCCTATTAAGCTAGCTGACATTAGCGATGTGCTAATGTCAGCTGAACCTAACTAGCCTATTCCTACTTTTATCTATGCCCCCGTTACAACAGAAATCTAACTTTTATAATATGCTAATTAGCCTCTAGGAGCAGGGGGGGGCATTGCCCCTGCTCCTAGAGGCTTCGTTCTCCCACCTTTGTCGCCTCCCTCCAAGTCCTGATTGACAGGGCCAGGCAGCGCTCACATCTGTCTGCCAGCCCTGTGCTCTGCTGAAATACTGAACGGCGCAGGCACGGAGAGGAGGCCGGCAGTCTGCGAGCGACATTCCTTCACCGCGCATGCGCTGAATGGGGCAAGATTTCACCGTCAATCAGGACTTGGAGGGAGGCGACAAAGGTGGGAGAACGCAGCCTCTAGGAGCAGGAACACCCCCCCCCCCCCCCTGCACCTAGAGGCTAATTAGCATATTATAAAAGTTATGTTTCTGTGAGTAACGGGGGCATAGATAAAAGTAGGAATAGGCTAGTTAGGTTTAGCTGTCATTAGCACATCGCTAATGTCAGCTAGCTTAATAGGGTTAAATCTGGTGACAGAAACCCTTTAAAGGATCTCATCACATCAATTCAGGACCTCACAATCACCTCCACTAGTAAAAAGTCATGAAAACTGTCTTTCTCGCCCTCTGAAACCAATCACAGTACAACTTTCATTTTTAAAGAGCACTATAAGAAATGAAAGCTGTGCTGTGACTGGTTGCTCTGGGCAACAGACAAACGACCCCCAGCCTCTGTCAGGTTTCAGGTCAGATATGCAACTGGTCACAATGCTGTGCCTGACAAGCTGAGCTGTCCAGAGGGCCCTGACAGCGCATGCTGGGAGTTGTAGTTTCACCACACAGTTTGCTGACTACTGTATGAAACCAATAACGAGTCATGATACCACGTGAGCAGAATGAAGGCCCTTCGATAACTAGCCATGCCCCACACAACCTCCTCCAAACCGTACCTGACCTCTCCTGGTAACTGTATCTTCCCTTCTCGCCTATTAGCTCACTCTAGGCCGCAGCGGAAGTGGCGTACACTTTGGTAACTCGGGAGAACTCACTGCCCATACCTACGTCACTTCCGGCGCAGAGCGGAAGTAGCCGAGGTCCAGGCAGGCAGAGAAGGAGGGGGTGTGTATTGTATCAGTCAGTGTGTATGTGTTGTTACAGGTTACTGGTACTGGTCCAGTCACTCGTGTATGTGGTGTGTGCTGCTAGTTACATGTAGCTGGTGCCCCTTCGCCTAGGGCTGCTGGGGTACTGTAAGTCTCAGCATGCCTATGTCCAGCACTCATACAGGTATATGACATACTGGTATTTGCAGCTTCTTGTGGTTCAGGTATTATTGGAATACTATACAGACTTGCTGGGATTTGCAGTTCCCCAACAGCACTGCATGGAGGGGGCTATAGTGTGTGTCTATTTCACATCTGTCTGGGCACTGTTCACAATGGCTTCTATGACAGACTAGTATATGGGATCTGTTTTATATTTCATCCTAACAGATAATTTCTCCACCAGATGTCATGCTTTTCACTACCACAAAGAGGACACAGATATGTAGATTGATTTTTAAATTTTAAGGGGCGGGGGTGATATTTGATAGGTTGCACAGATCACCAGGAATCCTTTTTTTCCTGCTTGATCAAAAGGTTGACTCGCCGGTGCATCTATTATGTGAGCCATGGCATGAAAGTGTGTGTGTGTGTGTGTGTGTGTGTGTGTGTGTGTGTGTATATATATAAATCTGTAGCACATGGTATGGTTGGAGGCCGTAATGTGATGTCAGATGTTCTATCTCTCTGCAGGTTCTAGTTTATGGCATATGACTAATCCTTCACCATAAAGAGGACCCCATGTCTTTTCTCGTGAGTATTTCCATGCACATTGCATGTCCCTTGAGAGGTACTTGTCACATTTCACAAGGGAGACAAACTGAAATACAACCAATCCGACAAGCCTTTAAGGGGTCACTGAGTTTTCCGAAAACCTTTGGTATGTCATAGAGCAGGCATCCTCAAACTGCGGCCCTCCAGCTGTTGTAAAACTACAACTCCCACAATGCCCTGCTGTAGGCTGATACCTGTAGGCTGCTCAGGCATGCTGGGAGTTGTAGTTTTGCAACAGCTGGAGGGCCGCAGTTTGAGGATGCCTGTCATAGAGACATATCAAAAGTTTTTACTCTGGGGCATTCCGAGTGCTGAGACCTCCTCTGATCGCTGGTGTGTTATGCGAGTTCTTCTCTCTCCTCGGTCTAGCGATAGGTGGGGTTCTTGGCACTCAGAATCCCGCTAATCAAAATTTCTCTATGTCAGTGGGGGAGATTTATCGGGAGTTTTCTGAACACTCAGTGGGGGAGATTTATCAAACTGGTGTAAAGTAGAACTGGCTTAGTTGCCCATAGCAACCAATCAGATTCTGCCTTTCATTTTCCAAAGGAGCTGTGAGTAATGGAAGGTGGAATCTGGTTGCTGTTGGCAACTAAGCCAGTTCTACTTTACACCAGTTTGATAAATCTCCCCCAGTGACTCTGTAAACAGTGGCCATTTATTTAACCCTGTCTCATTTTTTAATCCAGTATGCTGCACTGATTTATATAAAATAAAAGTGACAACCATGTGTGCCGGCCAGGTCTGTGCTTTGGTCCGCAATACACGGGCACCGACCGTTTGCAGACGCTGACCCATTCATTTGAATGGGGTCCGCAATCCGCATCCAATGGTCTGCACTTCAAAAAAGTAGTGCATGCAGTACTCTTTTGCGGTGCAGAGACACGGACAGAAAACCCACAGAAGCACTCAGTAGTGCTTCTGTGGGCTTCTGCTCCGCACCGCATCATCGGGACTGTGGACCCATTCAAGTCACTGGGTCCACATCTGTGATACGGTGCACACACGGCTGGTGCCTGTATGTTGCGGACCCGCTGTTTGCGTTCTGCAATATAGGCGTGGCCAGGCAACGGGCATGTGCATGAGCCATAAAAAGAAAAAAATATATATGCAAGCTCCTCCGTTCCAGTTCCCTGGAACCAGAAACAATGGGAACAGGAGCCTCCATGCAGGACTGGAGGGCTTTATCAGCAATCCTGGCTGTCACAAATTTTTGTACTAATTCTGTCTTTATAGTGCTGCCCTGCATAGACATAATTTCAGGATTTTTTAGTTTTTGTTTTTATGTCCTTTTATATTGATGGCCTTTCCTTGGGATTGGTCATCCATTTCTTAACGGCAGTGGTCCCGCACCCCTCTTCAGTTGTTCTGCAGTAGTTATGGCACTTTAATTGCTGCAGTATTGCTGATCAATGAAAGTGCGAGGGACAGACCCCCGCTGGTCGGGTATTGGTAGGTTATCCTGAGTATAGGCCATCAATATGAAAGGATTGGAAGACCCCTGTAAAAGGAACCTGCCATGATGAACATGGTGTCTGACCTACAGGCAGAGAGAGCAGGAGGAGCCGAGAAGATTGACATACTGGTTCTAAAAGTGGTGCCGTTTGGCGCAGCCAGGGTTTCTACACTTTTTCTGACTTGCTCAACAAGAAGCCAGGGTTTAAAGGGTGGAGGTCTAAGTTGTGCCATTTTGTGCTAAAATTGTGCCAGAAATGTGACACAAGTTTGTGTTTCAAAGTAAACCAACCAATAGTTGGTATAGAGTTATACCAACTGCACCAGACTTATCATTCAGCCTGAGCCCCTGTGATAAATCTAGTGCAGGTCCAGACAGCCGGTCTAGGCTTTCACCATCTATAGCCTTAGTAAATCTGGGACACCATTTTATGGAAAATTATTAAGTATAACCTGTATTTCATTCATTTAAAAACTAGGCTTTGAAGTCAGAGAGGCGTCCTATCAGTGATTGACCGCTTTCCCTCTGCTGCTGGCTGATCACGCTGCACTTTCAAGGTGTCGAGTTCCCTTTAAATGATACAAATCTTGCTTCCTGCAGCCACCACTAGTGGGAGCTCATTACACGCAATGTTATTATAGAGTTCAGTGTATAAAATAAAAGCTGGTAAACTCCCCCTAGTGTTTAGACACCGATCTAATAAGATAAAAATATACTTTGTGATCCTTGCTTGTTACTTGTTGTCTCTTCAACCCTGACTCTGTCTCCTGCTGTTAAAGGGGTTTTCTGGGATTTTATTACTGATGACCTATCCGCAGGATAGGTCATCGGTATCTGATCGGTGGGGGTCTGACACCTGGGACCCCTGCCGATCAGCTGTTTGAGAAGGCTGTGGCCTTCTCTCAGCTTTTCCTAGGCCATGTGATAACACGTACATCGTTCATGTGGCCTAGGAGAAGCTCAGCCCATATAAGTGAATAGTGCTGAGCGCGATACCAAGCACAGCCGCTATACAATGTACGGCGCTGTGCTTGGTGAGCACGGAGAAGGCTGCAGCACTCACAGGAGCACCGGTGCCTTCTCAAACAGCTGATCGGCGGGGATCATCAGTATAAAATTCTTGGAAAACCCTTTTAATCGGACATCCCTTTCTTTCTCTCCGCAGCGTTGGGTTTCAGATAAGATCCTGGTTGATGGTTTGAGAGAATTAGAGTTTTTTGGAGGTAAGTCAGATTTATCCGTACGATACAAAGAATGTCCTTTGTCTCTTGCCTTGTACTTTCCACACTCCAAGCAAATCTAATACACTGTTTCCTGCCTAGTGCAGGACCGGAGGGAACAGTGCATGGCTATTTTCTTTCGGTGGGTCTGACCCCTCAGAGTGTCCCTTTAACCCATTTAAAGATGCTATAGATTACTATGCATGCAACAACGCTCTCATGTGAGCTCTTCTACCAAGCTCCACTTTTACATAGTTTGTACATTAATGAAGCTATATCACATGTTGAACATTTTGACAGTCCAGTTACATTGCTTTACTTGATCAGTTTCTCAGTTATATGAGGTTTTATTCTTTGTGCAGAGATAAAACTGTACTTTGGCTTTGTTTGGAGTAGAAAGCAGCAACCAGATCGATCAATCGGTGTAATGGCTCGTCCACATGACCGTTAATGTCCCGTGCCCGTGTTGTGAACCGCAAATTGTGGTCCGCAATGCACAGGCACCTTCCGTGGGACAGGCGCATTAGGGATCATAGACCCATTCATTTGAATGGGTCCGCGATCCCTCCGTTCCGCAAAAAGATAGAGCATGTTCTAACTTTTTGCGGTGCGGAGGCACAGCACGGAACGGGACCCCAAAAAGCACTCCGTAGTGTTCCGTATCTCCGGAGTTGTGGACCCATTGAAATGAATGGGTCCACATCCGTGATGCGGAATGACAACGGAACAGAGCCCGTGTATTGCGGATCCGCAATACGGGAACGGGACACCAACGGTTGTGTGAACGAGCCTAAGATTAAGGGTACTTTCACACTAGCGGCAGGATGGATCCGACAGGCTGTTCACCCTGTCGGATCCGTCCTGCCGCTATTTTGCCGTGCCGCCGGACTGCTGCTCCGTCCCCATTGACTATAATGGGGACGGGGTGAAGCTCGGGCGCAGCACAGCAGGCCGCCGGACTAAAAGTACTGCATGTCTGACTTTTTAGTCCGGCAGCCTCTCACCGCGCGCTGCCCCGGAGCTCCGCCCCCGTCCCCATTATAGTCAATGGGGACAGAGCGGCGGCACGGCGAAATAGCGGCAGGACGGATCCGACAGGGTGAACAGCCTGTCGGATCCGTCCTGCCGCTAGTGTGAAAGTAGCCTAAGGCCTCTTTCACACGACCATTATTTTTTAAATATTTTTTTTCGTTTATGTGCCGTCTTTTGCGTTCCGTATACGAACCATTTATTTCAATGGTTCCGCAAAAAAAACGGGATGTACTCCATATGCATTCCGTTTCCGTTTTTTCCGTGGCTCCATTCAAGTCAATGGGTCCGCAAAAAAAACTGAACCCATATGGAAATGCATCCGTATGTCTTCCATATCCGTTCCGTTTTTGCGGAACCATCTATTGAAAATTTTATGTCCAGCCCAATTTTTTCTATGTAATTACTGTATACTGTATATGCCAAACGGAAACGGATACGTGAAAAACGAACCGCAAAAGACTGAAAAGCCCATACGGTCGTGTGAAAGAGGCAAGCAAAGTATTTACAATGCCAACCAGCTTTGTACGTAGAATTTAACCATTGAAGGTTGTTCAGAAGTGGAGTTTTCATTTAAAGCGGAAGTCGTGTGCTATTCATGTGCTGATATAAGCTGAGTGGAACCTCCTCTCCCTCCCTCCAGACTCGCATTTAGGGGACTCCCGAAGGAAAGTAAGTGAGACGTCCTGTCTATGCACCACGTGTCTGTATGTGCTGCATGGAGGCATTATGATGTGACGCACAGCTTCGTTCCCAGCAACCTGGTCAAGAGAGAGGGGCCTGTACTTCTGTCTTTGTGCCTGTAGAGTATGAGCAGGTTGATGATATGTGTAAATATAATATGTAATCTATAAGAAGGAAATTAGTCATGGTGTATTTTTATGATTGGCCGTTATCAAAGGGGTTGTCTATTTCAAATAGTCCTATATAGGGATAAGGTAATGGGGGGACCTCCATCAATTAGCAGGAGTAGAAAGGGACTAAAAAGAGTGTCTTTCTCTCTGGAGGACTTCCGGCACTCCAGCTGTGGTGAAACTACGACTCCCAGCATGCTCCATTGATTTCTGTGGAGTTCTGAGAACAGTCAAGCATCTTGAGCGTTGTAGTTTTACCACAGCTGGAGTGCCGGAGGTTAGCCATCACAGCCCTATCATGTCCGTGCATTAAAAGGACCACCCATTGATTTCAATGTTTCCTTTTTATTGCTTTTTTCCCCCCACATTTGGTGGCGCCGCAGGCAAATTGAGCTCTTGTTGCCTGGTTCCACTTGGGATCCTAGCAGCGTGACACTCCGTGACTGGTGTACTTTTGTGAAATGCTTGTAACAAAAAATGATTGTCCAAAAGTAGATGCCCCCTTTAACTATATGACTTGTTGAAGTATTGCAAGTCATTTCCATTATTTTATTATACTTGATGTAGTGCTAATGTAATTTAATTCACTTTTTAAATGTCTTTTATGCTGATGGCATATCCACAGGGTAGGCTGTCAATATCAGATTGGCTGGTGTTCGCCACCATGTACCCCCATCCATCAGCTGGTCATGCGCTCTGCTGCTCCTTTCATTTCTATGGGACTGGCAAATGCTATAGAGAGGAACGGAGCATCGGTGCCCGTGTCTGAACTGCCGCTCTGTCATTAGAGGGTCCCCATTCCCAAAGGTAGGACCCCCACCAATCTCAGTCATGGATAGGGGATAACTTAAAAGTATCAGAATACCCTTTTAAAGGCATATGAAATCAATAGGAAAGCACTGCAGGCAAAATCTGGTAATTACGTATCACTCCTTCAAATGTAAGGACAAACCGGTAATACAAAGTCACTGTACGCCCTCCAGAACAGAAGCTGCTCTTTGTAATGGATCCTAATCCAGGATAATACAGAAGTGTCCCAGATAGGGGTCTGTCCTCTATGAAGTCCATGTTCCCTATTATCCTTTTCTAATGGGGTGGCCATTTTAAGAAATGTCCCTTTCCCTAAAGGGATTGTTTTTTTTTATTATTATTATTATTATTACTATTTTTATTTTTATTTGCCTTTGCTTAATTTTCCCTTGATAGAAAAAAATTGAGCCCCATGGTGGGTCCCTAGTAACATCTGCCGTAGACCAAGCTGCTGGGATGAGACTGTGGCGCTCACATACGTTTTTCCTGTAATGTACGGTGTTATGACGTCTGCCATTTCATTATCATGCTCCATTCAGCATTTCAGATCTCTGTTATATTGCTGTCATGTCCTTCCATGGTGGGCAAGGGCGCCCTAGGCCCTCTAAGTACACATGGTTTAAAGGGTTACTTAGCCACCTCTGCTTGCACAGCCAAATGTAAACTACCTAGTCTACTATTGATATGTCCTATATTGATGCGTCCATTATGGTTGTCACTGTCCCAACTGAACAGTCCCTGGATAGCTGTATATACATCAGGACTTAGTCACAGATTAGGTCATGAACAGTGGACATAAATCTCCCCCTTTAAAAAGTCCTGCATGCCGACTGTCGAATGGACACCAGTGGGGTCCGTTCAGCTACGTGCTGGATCCAGTACTTGTATTAATTACAATGGAAATAACTAGTGGTGATGTGAAGAAGACCTGCTGCTCAGAAGCACAGAGGAGGGTCATAGAGAGCTCTAAACCCCCTACCCCTTTTAAAGGTGCATGAAACTTGTACTGTGGAGTACTATTGGACTGACGCCTCGTACTGGTATATTATTGGTGTTAAAGTACAGAGGACAAAGTTCTTTTAGCAGGTTGATCATTCTTGCCTTCCGTACTGCATCTCCAAAGAGAATTGTATTCATTCTGCAGTGTAAATGCCTATTATCAAATACCCTATCAGGGAATTCTGAGCTAGTAGAAGAGGGGTAGACCCCATCCAAGACCCCTTATCTATTAGCCAGAGCAGAGAGCAGCTACAAAGAGTGTCTCTCTCTGGTAGATCTAAAACCTCTGAGAAGTCATTCATTTCAATAGGAAGTTGTAGTGACTCCTATCCCCTGTGGGGGCGCTGCAGGGAGGTTGAACACTTGTTGCCCGTTACATTACAGCTGATCTCTAGGGGTTCTAGCATAGGAACATTCTGATCAGTATATCACTGGGGCACCCTTGTAAGAAATGCGATTATAGAGAGGAAAAAGGTTTTTATCATCTCAGACTTTGGTGGCATATTGCTAGGATATGCTACTAATATCAGATAGGTGGGACCCGCCCCTATCTCCTGAACAGGTCCCCCAGAAAGAGAGTGCACCTCACCTGCGCAGCATGATCTCTGTTGGACTGTGGCTGCGCACGTGTGGCTGCCCTATGCTCTCTTCTTGGGTCCCATACCTATCTGACATTGGTGGAATATTCTAGCGATATGCCACCAAGGTCTGAGGTGAGACAACCCCTTTAATGTCTTAAAATGATGAGCAAACATCACTGCTCCTGCCTGTGCCCCCTATGCCTAGATAAATCCTGGCATAGCACATCGGTACCCTGTACAAATGTGCTATCCCAGGATTTAGCATAGTGTTGCAAGCTGCTGCCTGTGCCCGCTCTGCTCAGCTAAAAAGTTCTGGCATAGGGGTACTAATTTCTGTACATTCACATGACCTCTGCACCCAGTCACTGGCCTCAGCAGTGACGTTAGTGTGCCAGTGATTGTAAAACATATCATAGCTGCAGGACTGGCAGAGATCACTGCAGTTAGGTAAATTTCCTAAACTCCGGGGCCCTTTTAAGCTATGTGCCGACAAGTCCTATTTACTAATGAATTATCAAGTAACAGTCACACACGTAGCAAAGCAATATCGGCTTCAATAAGTGGGGGGCTTGGAAACATACATTGGTGTTTTGTGTATTGTACATCTTTTCTGAACATTGTAGGCAAAGAAGGGGTTAATGTAGTAGTAATGCATTTTTAGGATGTACAGTACAGACCAAAAGTTTGGACACACCTTCTCATTCAAAGAGTTTTCTTTATTTTCATGACTATGAAAATTGTAGATTTACACTGAAGGCATCAAAACTATGAATTAACACATGTGGAATTATATACATAACAGACAAGTGTGAAACAACTGAAAATATGTCATATTCTAGGTTCTTCAAAGTAGCCACCTTTTGCTTTGATTACTGCTTTGCACACTCTTGGCATTCTCTTGATGAGCTTCAAGAGGTAGTCCCCTGAAATGGTTTTCACTTCACAGGTGTGCCCTGTCAGGTTTAATAAGTGGGATTTCTTGCCTTATAAATGGGGTTGGGACCATCAGTTGCGTTGAGGAGAAGTCAGGTGGATACACAGCTGATAGTCCTACTGAATAGACTGTTAGAATTTGTATTATGGCAAGAAAAAAGCAGCTAAGTAAAGAAAAACGAGTGGCCATCATTACTTTAAGAAATGAAGGTTAGTCAGTCAGCCGAAAAATTGGGAAAACTTTGAAAGTAAGGGCTATTTGACCATGAAGGAGAGTGATGGGGTGCTGCGCCAGATGACCTGGCCTCCACAGTCACCGGACCTGAACCCAATCGAGATGGTTTGGGGTGAGCTGGACCGCAGAGTGAAGGCAAAAGGGCCAACAAGTGCTAAGCATCTCTGGGAACTCCTTCAAGACTGTTGGAAGACCATTTCAGGGGACTACCTCTTGAAGCTCATCAAGAGAATGCCAAGAGTGTGCAAAGCAGTAATCAAAGCAAAAGGTGGCTGAAGAACCTAGAATATGACATATTTTCAGTTGTTTCACACTTGTGGAATTATATATATAACAAACATGTGTTAATTCATAGTTTTGATGCCTTCATAGTCATGAAAATAAAGAAAACTCTTTGAATGAGAAGGTGTGTCCAAACTTTTGGTCTGTACTGTATATTTCATAATGTGGTAAACTGTAATGAAGCAAGTAATGGGATCTGATAACATGAGTGGTTTGCGTGTCTTTCTGACTACATGCACTACGTCCTGGTGCTGTATGCGGTCAAGACACGGTACAGAGAAGGGCCTGGAAGAAGACCGGGGAGGGTGAGTTCTGCGCACTGCTTCCCGCAGTGCTTTCCTCGCCACTCCCCGCGCCTCCCGCATGCTTATGATCGTTTCCATTATGGGTGGCCGGGAGCACTGCTGTGCAAGAAACGTCAATAAAGGGGAAACTTTGAAGGAAACGCAGCGCAACACAAGTACGGCAGCCATCTCTTTTTAGGACAGGAATATTCCCATTTAATGCTTCAGATTAACTGAAGGTAGATTACAGATTTTTCTTCCTCCTTTCTGATATGCAGGCAGTTGTCCATTTTGGTCATTCTCCCTTTTTTGTAACCCCCGTTCAGAAATGTTGTTCTGTAGAAAGCATGGAGCAGTGTTCCTGAGAGGCCAGTAACAAACATGACTGCCTCAGTGCCGGGTCTCGCCTGTCTTGGTAGTGAATAGATAGTAGGCGTGTGAATATGTTCTCTGATTTATGGCATGTGTATTTGGTAACCTGCTTCTGTATGATTCCCACACCCAGGCAGTTCTGCTGTCTCAGAAGACATCTTATACATGTATAATTAGTGGTGTTGTACAGGATTGAAAAAAATGGCTGCTTTCTTCCAGGAACAGCCCCACGTGTGTGTGTTGTTACCGCCCTGTCCTATTGACTTCAATCCGATACCAGACACAGCAGCCATGTTTTTCTAATCCTGGCCACATAATTCTGGCTCCATCCTCATTGCTGCTTGCGCTCAACCATTCTGACTGGTTGCATGTGGTTTGAAGCATATGTATTGGTGCTTCATTTCATGCTGGAGTAAATGGGCGGGCAGCATGGTACGCCGATACATACACCATGGTCCCAGGCACAATTGCTAAGCCATGGCTGGAACCTATTCTGGATTCTACTTAGCAAACAGCCGACCAGAATCAAATTCCTTGGAGCTATATAGGAATTATTAGTGTATATCTACCTCCCTTGACCATATAGATATAACCTAAATGTATACATTACTTATCCTATGCTGACCCTGATTTACAGTATGTATTTTACTTCAAGGCTGCATTCAGAATTCTGCTGGAAACAGTCAGCAAGCTTGCTGGGAGGCACTCCCCTAACAACTTAGCTGAGCTCCTGTGTTGCAGAGGGACAGTTACTTTTGCACGTATAATTGACATTTCAGACCATGTAAATCTTCACACTAAGGCACCAAATCATCAGGGAATGCCGAGAGACCTCATCTCTGAATCTTGCAGAATTGTGCATGCAGCTCTGCAGTATAACATAGGCTGCATCAAAGGCCCCATTGACAATGAATAATAATAGAGCCTCATGCACCTACTAATCCATGGACACTTCATTCTCGTTCCATTAATACGGCATCTTAATTAAACATCATATTGTCATTTTGTCCACATTTGGTGTTGTAGTCCTTTCCATGTATTTAATACCAGTGTCATGCTTTCTCACCCGTCTGGCATCATACGTCACCATCTAGTTAACCTTCCACAAATCTAATGGCCTCATGTTCTGTTCTTTGTGCTTCACCTCCAGACGGATGAAGCAGCCAGTGCAGAGTCTATAGCCTCCTGTCGTGGTCCGGACACCATGGGGGTATACACACCGGACAGTACTTGTTATGATCTGCTCACTATTATAGGTAAGAGGGGAATACGGAATGGGGGTGGGCTCTGATACCCATGTCCCATAAGGTGAATAATGCCTGGTTTACTTGTAGGATCCATAATTTTTACCCGGATAGTTCTTTCTTTTCTCATTTTCATATGTTGCTGGTTGCAAAGTAAAATCGTGAAAGGCATTTCCTTTAATATGACATCTGATAATTCAGAAAGTCTAATATTCTGGCACTTGCTTGCAGCACAAACCTGCAGGGACCATAGGCAGAAATTAAAGACTAAGCAGAGAACACATTCTTAGGACTCATGCACACGAACGTATTTTTATTTTCGTGTGCGTTACGTTTTTTTTTGCAGACCGTATGCGGAGCTATTCAGTTACTCCGTGTGCGTTCCGTTTCCGTATGTTCTATTATTGTCTGCATAACTGACAAGGATAGGACTTTTCTATTAGGGGCCAGCTGTTTCTTAAGCAAAATACGGAATGCACGTGGATGTCATCCATATTTTTCGCAGATCCGTGTTTTGCGGACTGCAAAATACATACGGTCGTGTGCATGAGCCCTTATTGTGCATACAAACGATAATGGCTGACCGATTTTTCCCTATAAGAAATGCAAAGTTATTTCTAATACAGATTTATAGCAGTAGCGTCTTGTGTTAATATTTTATTTACTGAAGGGGTTGTCCCCTTTTTACATTGATAGCCTCTCCTCAGGATAGGCCACCAATATCTGATCGGCAGAAGGCAGGCACCCTGCACACTCCTCCCCCTGATTTTTCTCATTCACCCCCTCCTCCCCCCCCCCCCCCCCCCCAAAAAAAAATCAGCTGTTCCGGAGTGGCTCCAGATTGGAAGTAGGTGCCAGAACTGTGTAGTGGACAGAGCTGATTACTGCAGCGCTGCTTCCTTTGAATGAGTGGGTGCAACGCTGCAGTAACCAGCCCCTTCAACTACACAATGGAGCCTTGTAGTTCCAGCGCTTTAGCTACTCGGGAACGGCTGATTGGCAGGGGTGCAGTGTCCAATCTCTACTGATCAGATGTTGATGGCCTATACCGAGGGCTAGTCCGTCGGTGGAAAATACTAGACAATGCCTTTAGAGGGGTTGGCCCATATGGGACTTTGATGGCACATCATTAGGATATGCCATCAATGTCAAATGTCTCACCTCTAGAACCTGATCCTATCTAGAGAACGGTGCCACCAAAGTGAAAGACAGTTCAGAAAGTAGCCTAGTGAGCACGTTCTAAGTTCTGAAAATATCTGTTTATGCACACAGACTGGGGTAAATAAGGCCATAAATGTATGGTGCAACAGAACCCAAAATTAAAGAGGTCATCTCGTGATTAATGGAAGAAATTAAAATCAGACATCATATAGTACACAACATTCTTTCTAACAAAGCTAGAACCAGTCCTGTACCTCACATGGATCCAGAGATCTCCCTATTCATTGGTCCAATTGTTCTGCTAGATTTATATCAAGCCAAGAGCTCAAGGGGAGTGTCCTTTCTCAGAGGGTGTGTCTTTCTTGTCTAGCTCTCCCTATCACAAGCTCAGAAGGATGAAACTGAGCATGTGCGACCTTCTCAGTGAGCTGGACAAAGAAATAAGTAAAAAAACAAACAGCAGGTGGTGCTATACAGATACATTTTATTGAACTCAGCATCTGTGGTAAATTACATGCAGTTACATCCAGGTGCTGGTTTGAAAACTGTACTGAGAAAATCCCTTTAAGGGAAAAAATGTAGAGCTCCTTATGTACTTTTGTTTATTGAAGGTATTCTTTTTTTCCTATAGGAAAAGGCTTTGATGACCTGATGACCGTCAACTTAGCACGCTATAAACCATCCGGAGAGTATGTTTGTATCAGAAGGGTTAATATGGAGTCCTGCACCAATGACATGGTTGCTTTTCTGCAGGTACGGTGAACACACGTATGTTTTGTGAGGGGCAGTGTCATAATGTGAGAAAGGAAACCGGTCAGAGGACTAGTGGGAGATGTTCTTTTCTGATTTTGAAGGACAGAGTTCCATACATGATTACTAGTGGGGACGGGGGAGGTCACATAGAGACTAAAGTAAAAGAGCAGTGATGGGAAGCTCAGCTTTGTACCTTCTATGTTTGGACTAATCCTATAGTTTGGATAACCACTAATTTGTTCCCTTAACCCTTTTTCTTCCCTGCAGACTGAACTCCACGTGTCCAAGCTGTTCAATCACCCCAACATCCTCCCGTACAGAGCAACCTTCATTTCTGATAATGAGCTGTGGGTGGTCACCCCGTTCATGGCTTATGGTGAGTAGAATGGGGCAAACGAGTGACAGAGCAGTCCGTGAACATCTTCCTAAGGAATTCACCACTGATAGGAATGTAGAACCAGTTACCATGTCCTAAATCATTACCAGTGCAGTATATTGAAGGTGCTTGCTACACGTTTCTCTGCACACTGACCATGCCACTGTGTTTATTTTTTACAGGATCAGCCAAAGATCTGATCTGCACACACTTCACTGATGGCATGAGTGAGCTGGCAATCGCTTACATCCTGCTGGGAGTGCTGAAAGCCCTGGATTATATTCATCACATGGGATATGTACACAGGTAGTGCCATCAAACCTTCAGTTTCTGCATGTCTTTGAGTTACCCTTTCTGTCCTCTGATGTTTTCATCTTCTGGAAAAGACACCCCTACAGCTTCCACTGATATTGTCACCAAGCTTTCCCAGACTCCTGAATGACAACATGTTCTAGTCATGCAGTGATGGAAACCTCCACTACATAAAGCCTCATTCACACGTTAGTGTTTTGGTCAATGATTTCCATCAGTGATTGTGAGCCAAAGGCTCCATTCACATATCCGCAATTCCATTCCGCATTTTGCGAAACGGAATTGCAGACCCATACATTTCTATGGGGCCGCACGACGTGCGGCCCCAATCTGGAATTGCAGACCCGCCCTTCCGGGTCCGCAATTCCGATCCTGGAAAAAAATAGAACATGTCCTATTCTTGTCCGCAATAGCGGACAAGAATAGGCATATTCTCTTAGTGCCGGCAATGTGCGGTCCGCAAAATGCGGAACGCACATCGCCGCTGTCCGTGTTTTGTGGATCCGCAAAACACACACGGATGTGTGAATGGACCCAAAACCAGGATTGGAGCCTCCACAGACATTAGGTATAAGGGAAAGATCTGCTCCTGTTCTGTCTTTAGAGCCGCACCTGGTTTTGTCTCACAATCACTGATGGAAATCACTGACCGAACACTGACGTGTGAATGAGATGAGACACAGTTCCAACCACCTACCGGCTGGGAAACAGCAAGCTATAATGTTTCCCTAACTCAGAAACGGCATAGCTTGTTGTGCTACACTGTTTCAGTATCTGTCATGCACGGCAATGAGAGCTACTAAAACAGCAAAGCGCCGGGAGGTGGTCGGTACTGTCTCATCTCGCCTTAGTAACGGTGAGATGAGACAACCCCTTTAATCGTAGCCCTGTTGCTTGCCGTCCAACTTTTACAGATGCGTGTACCATTTTAGCAAGAATTATTTTTTATTTTTTATCATCCGTCTCATTGGGGGACACAGGCATTGACCATGGGTATAGCTGTTGCCGCTAGGGGGCGGACGCTAAGCACACAAAGTGTAAGCCCCTCCCTCTTCAGCTATATCCCTTGCTGCAGGGACCAAGCTAATCAGTTTTAGCTCATGGTCTGTAGGAGGCTGACCTTCCTGCGTTGCAGGTCTGCTGATTTACTAATTTTGTGGGGGTTTTTTTCTACTGGGAAGCTTCAGACCAGGAGGTCACCCAAATCCCCTGCTCGTTCCCGCTCTCTAGAAGAAAAGGAGGACCAGAGGTCCCTTTAAAAAAATCTCTGTCTCCCGCCAGCAAGCGCATCACCACGGCCGCCCCAGTGAAAGTCCCCTCTGTTTCCGGTGTAGTGTCCCACACCGAGGGGCCGCACATCGAAGGTGGTGATCCGGCTGGAGCCAGGGGAGCAGAAGACTTCGAGGCAGTCCTCTGACCGGCCCGACTCTGGGGATCATGGGGCACGTGCCCATCGCGGCTGGGCCCAAACATCCCCCCCCCCCCCCCCCAAAGGGTGTCTGTGTCTCCCGTTTCCTCGGCCTCTCCTCCTGCTAGAGAGTCTCACTCCGACGTCTCCTCAGCTGAAGAGGCATGTTCTCAGGAGAGAGGGTTAGATGAGGATGTTGTCTCACCGGAGGGTCACCCAAACTATCCTCCATGGTGAACAATTTAATTACGGCAGTTATTGCGACGTTGCAGGTTGAGGATCCAGCTCCGTCATCTGCCAGCGCGGGTGTTTCTTTTGGAAGTCCCGTCATTCGCACACGTGTTTCCCCAGCCATCAGGAGTTTGATTCCTCTCTCTCCAAGGAGTGGAATTTTACCTGATGAACATTTCATGTTGCCAAAACGCTTGAACATCCTTTTCCGGAGGATTTGACTAAGAAATGGTCAGCTCAACCTATAGTGGACCCGCTAGTTTCCCGCTTGGCTAAACATACTACCTTGCCAATGGCGGATGGGGCTTCTTTCTCTGATATAAGATAAGAAGCTGGAAGTGTTTTCAAAATCTGCCTTTGAATCAGTGTGCACAGCACTGCAGACGGTGTTTGCCGCTACATGGGTGAGCAAGGCTATGGGAGAGTGGGCAAGTAATTTATGTCAGGGTCTTGACTCGGGAGTCACCTCGGGGGAACTTGCAGTTGTGGCCCTGCAGCTCTCGCATGCCAGTGCAAATATTTGTGAAGCATCTTTGGACGCGGCCAGATTTATGGCTCGCTCGTCAGCCCTGTTGGTGGCTATTCGCTGTACCCTTTGGCTCTCCTGCTGGGTGGCAGATAATGCTTCAAATGCTTTACCATGAACAGGGGGCGGTCTAATAAGTCAAAAAAGCAGAAGCCTTTTTTTTCATCCCTTTCGGAGTTTTTCCAGCCCCAAGGGAGTGTCCGATAAGTCGGCCGCAGGCCAGAAGCGCAAGCCTTCCTTTAAGCCGCGGCCTTCCTGGCATTTCCGTCAACAGGGCTCCAAGTCCTTTAACCTTAAGAGCTCCACTGCATGACGGGTGGCTCCCGGCACCCTCTGTTCGGGTGGGCCGTCAGCGTCATGCTTGTTTGGCTGGTTCACATCTCAGATGCGTGGGTGAGGGAGGTCATTGCAGAAGGCTACAAGCTGGACTTCAAGTCCTCCCCTCCATCCTGTTTTTTTCGGTCGTCTCCTCCGGCCTCTCCTGCAGCCGCAGATTATTTTTTTCTGGCAATTTACACGCTGCTTCAGCAAGGTGTGATTTGTTCTGTTTCCTGCGCAAGACCGTTTTCAGGGGTTTTACTCCAATCTCTTTGTGGTTCCCAAAATAGAAGGGACGACCCGTCCCGTTCTGGACCTCAAGGCGCTCAACCGTTTCCTTCGCGTCCGCAGATTCCTGGATGGAGTCACTGAAGTCGGTCATTGCATCCATGGAACTGGGGGAGTACCTGTGCTCGATAGACATCAAGGGCGCTTATCTTCACGTGCCCATATGCGTCAGTCATCAGAGGTTTCTTTTTTTCACAGTGGGTCCATTTCACTACCAGTTTGTGGCTCTCCCATTTGGCCTCTCCACGGCTCCCAGGGTCTTTACAAACATTCTGGCGGCAGTCATGGCCCTGCTCTATGCCAGGGGGATCGTGGTGATCCCTTACTTGGACGTTATCCTGGTGAAGGGTCCGTCGTTCCAAGGGACGGCAGACAGCCTGAGCATAGTCCTGGACACCCTGGAGCTCTTCGGATGGATCGTGAACAGACAGAAGTCTTATCTTTATCCATCGCAGCGATTGACTTATCTGGGCATGGTATTGGACACTTGTCAGGCCAAGGTATTCTTGCCCCCGGAAAAACTATCCGCTCTCCATCTTCAGATTCGCTCATTGTTGAGGCCAGCTCCGGTTCCCATTCGTCGCTGCATGCGGGCTCTGGGGCACATGGTTTCTGCCTTCGAAGCAGTCCCCTATGCTCAGTTCCATACCAGAGCGCTTCAGAGAGCCATTCTGTCGAGCTGTGATCGCTCCCCAGACTCCTTGGATCGGCCAATGCGTCTCCTTGCCCCAGTGTACTGGGCCCTCAGATGGTGGATGACCTCTCCGATGGTGACATCGGGGCATTCGTTTCTCACTCTCCGTAGGAGGGTGTTAACAACGGATGCAAGCCTCAGGGGTTGGGGGTGGGGGGAGTGTTGGAATATCTCTCGGTCCAATCAATGCAAGGAGCGCTCCCTTCCAATCAGTATTCTGGAGTCGAAGGCGATTCGGCTCTCTCTGCAACACTGGGCCGACTATCTCAGGGGTTGTCCGGTGCAGGTGCAGTCCGACAACTCCACGGCGGTGGCGTACATCAATCACCAGGGCGGCACCCGGAGCTGGGCGGAGAAACCGGTTCCGGCACTATCGGCAGTTCACATTCCAGGCATAGACAACTGGATCGCAGACTTTCTAAGCCGGGAGCGTCTCGATCCTGGCGAGTGGGCTCTTCACCTGCAGGTCTTTTTGGGATATCTGCGAGAGGTGGGGTCAGCCGAATGTGGGTCCAGGGACCCCAGGGCCCTGGCATGCGATGCACTGGTGATCCCGTGGAGTCGGTTCGCGTTTCCTTACGTGTTCCCACCTCTTCCGCTCATAATGTGATTTTCTTATGTCTGGCTTCTCCTACTGCTTTTGCACTAAACTGATTAGCTTGGTCCCTGCAGGAAGGGATATAGCTGAAGAGGGAGGAGCTTACACTTTGTGTGCTTAGCGTCCGTCTCCTAGTGGCAACAGCTATACCCATGGTAAATGCCTGTGCCCCCCAATGAACGGAAGAGAAACAGATTTTACGGTGAGTACAAAAATCTAGTTATGGCTGCCTACAGTCAGCCAGCTGTTATAGTACTGGCTGTACTGACTGGCTGCCATGTAAAGGGAATCTGTCAGTAGGTTTGTACCTTCAAAACTGGCTGATCTGTTGTGTCTTGGTCCCATGTTCATATGTGCCCCCTTGCTGAGAAAAATGTTTTAGTATGTGCAAATGAGCCTCTTTGAGAAATGGGGGCATTGCCTTACATCTAGAGGCTCTACTCTCTTTGCAACTGCTGCTCCCTCTCCACTTTGACAGGGCCAGGCAATGAAAACGATCATGCCTGGCCCTGCCAATCAAAGTGGAAAGTACGCAGCAGTTGCAGAGAGAGTAGAGCCTCTAGGTGTAATGGCACTGTCCCCTGTTGCTCTAATGGGCTCATTTGTATATATTAAAACATAATTTTTCTCAGCAATGCAGGCACATATGAACATGGGACCAACACATGCCTTTAGCTGTGCACATGTAACAGGTCAGCCAGTTTCATAGGTACAAATCTGCTGACCAGTGTCATTTAATGAATGCCGTGCGTAACAGAATTTTATTTTCCTGTAGTGTGGTCTGCAGTAGATTCTAATAACTCTGTGTTCAACCTCTTCCTCTAGGAGTGTGAAGGCCAGTCACATTCTCATCTCCGTGGATGGTAAAGTTTACCTTTCTGGTCTGCGCAGCATCCTTAACATGATAACACATGGACAGCGTCTTAAAGTCGTCCACGACTTCCCCAAGCACAGCTCAAGGGTCCTCCCATGGCTTAGCCCGGAGGTCTTACAGCAGGTAGGGGAAGGGTACCTTTTGTGAGGTGACCTTTTCCCCCTTCTTATTGTGCATTGATATCTCTGGATTTTTTTTCCCTTTAGAACCTACAGGGGTATGATGCCAAATCTGACATCTACAGTGTGGGGATCACAGCGTGTGAACTGGCTAATGGTCATGTGCCATTCAAGGACATGCCAACGACACAGGTGAGGGAAGGGCTGAGAAAACAGAACATAATGTGGTTTATCTATGAGTAATTTCTTTCTCAAGCGTCCTTCCTCTTTCTGCTAGATGCTCCTGGAGAAGTTGAATGGCACAGTACCCTGCCTGCTGGACACCGCTACCATTCCCGCCTCCGAACTCACCATGATGACCTCTCGCTCAGGGGCTGACTCTGGCATTGGTGAGGGGACATCCTGTCGCCCGTCCAATGGGGAGCCAAGCATGCATCCATACAATCGCAGCTTCTCTCCTCATTTCCACAACTTAGTGGAGCTGTGTCTGCAGAGGAACCCTGCACTCAGGTAAACAGAGGGTGGCCTGATCATACATAACCCCAAGGAAAGGTATTACTACAAGCAAATGATATCATAGGCTTCTTAAAAGGGTTGTCCTATTACAAGAACTTCTCCTATCTTATGCCAATCAAGAGAACGAGGGGCCTGTGTTCCTTCGTCTGAAAGAAGCAGGAGACACACATGCATGTCCACTGCTCCATTCAGTACAGTAGAAGAAGGAAAGATAGGAACCTCTGTGTCGGCACTGTCAGCAGGAGTCCGGTTCCGGGTAAGTATTAGTAAAAGGGATTTATTTACAGTCAACTCGTTTCAAGGGCGGTGCGCCCCCTTCCTCAGGGCAGTAATACACATGACCTCAACAAACAAGGGTTTTTAAAACCATTTTTGGCGCGTAGGCCAGCGGGTGGGAAGGGGTGGAGGGGGAGAGGGGCAGACCCTGGGCATGCTTATGCATAATCTTCTATGTTAATAGTGCAATGGAGGGGTTACATACATGTTAATGAACATTTGTAAACATAGAGCCTGTTCTGTTTATTATTAACATTATGGATCGGCGGTATGTTGGTTCAATATAGCACAGGCGCTGTGTGCTTGTTATACAGCAGATGCTGCAGCCGGCTCAGTGTTGAAGTTCAATAGTGAACACTGTGTATCTGTTTGGCTAGTTGGTTACCACATTCAAGGTATATGTGGTATACATAGTATCTAAATTCAGCTGTTCGTCCCCATACATATTTATTAACTGCAGCGCTGAGTTTTTCTGTTGGAACATAGGGCTCGACGATGCGAGCGATACTCAGCAGTTATTGCGCTGGGGAGAGAGCGAGTTCAGTGTTAAGGGGAAGAGAACGGGGTCAGGTATTTGTACCCTCAAAACGATGTGTGGTTCATGAAGCGATCAGCCACAGTAGCTGTAGTTCGTTATCAATTTTTGGAGATGAAATAATAATTTTGGAGTCAATTGTTCTTATTACCTTCTTATCACTACTATTATGTATTTTTATATTTATACATTATATATATATATATATGCAATCACGCCTGTGCTATATTAAACCAACATACCGCCGATCCATAATGTTAATAATAAATAGAACAGGCTCTATGTTTACAAATGTTCATTAACATGTAAGTAACCCCTCCATCACACTATTAACATAGAAGAATATGCATAAGCATGCCCAGGGTCTGCCCCTCTCCCCCTCCACCCCTTCCCACCCCTGGCCTGCGCGCCAAAAATGGTTTTAAAAACCTTTGTTTGTTGTCATGTGTATTACTGCCCTGAGGAAGGGGGCGTTCCGCCCTTGAAACGCGTTGACTGTAAATAAATCCCTTTTACTAATACTTACCTGGTACCAGACTCCTCCTGACAGTGCTGACACAGAGGTTCCTATCTTTCCTTCTTCTGCTGTACTAATCATTTATCCCGACAACCGTACCCACGGCACAGGTAGGAACCAAGGTAGCAGCGCAGGCATCCCATGTGTTGATCGGGCAATATCAGCAAAGTACAACATAGCCAACAGCACATGGTAAGCGCAACTGTTTTTATGTTATTACCCTAATGAAACAGCGTCACACGTGAGGCGCTGCCTCCTGTCCTTTTTCTTCTTTTGCACTGCTCCATTCAGCCATATGGAACTGCTGGAGGTTAACAAGCTCTTATACCTATCTGCTACTTCTGGCAGTCCCATAGAGATGAATGGAGCGTTGGACAAACAGGCCTGTCTGCCGCTTTATTTAAACTAGGGAAACATGTACCCCTGTTCTCATGACGGGGCTCCCAACGGGCGAACCCCCAGCGATCAGAAACTTGTTATTTTGAGGATAGAAGATAAGTTCTTGTAATAGGACAACTTCTTTTAATGACAGACTCCTCTCAAGAGCTAATTGTCTAATTTAAAGGGAATGTTCAACATGTTGCTTTAGAGCAGGAGGTGCTGAGCAGATTGTCTAGATTCAGTAGAACTCTGTCACATCGAACTTCGGCCAGAAAAAGTTTCAATGGAGTGAGCATGGTGTCACTGCATCTGTGTTCAAACCCTATGGGAGTGACGGGAGGGGGGCTTATGGCTAGGTTCCCCTATTCCAGCGATGACTGAGAGGTCTCAGTTTTATTGTTAATCACCTATGAGGCGATAAATATTTGTTGCTGGAATACCTCTGCATAATCATTGCCCCCTCGGGGCTTAGGAGTCCAGTGGGCAGCCCTACTTCATCCACTGCTCAGTGTGCACAGGCTATTCTTCCATGGGGAATTTAATGTTCTACTGTCATCAGACAGTGGCCTTTTAGATAGATTCCCACATCAGTATTGGATAGAGGGGAGGGTTAATTTCTGGCTTCTTACTTTTGGCATCATGACCTTTTCTTCTTTGTTGTAGGCCGAATGCTGGCACACTGCTCAATCATTCCTTTTTCAAACAGGTAAATAGTGCCTATGCCTTCTATCAAAAAGGGGATAGCCTAAAGCGGTATGATACTTAAAATCTAACCTTTTCCACTTCCAGATAAAGCGCAGAGCGTCAGAAGCCCTCCCTGAGCTACTCCGTCCTGTGTCACCCATCACCAACTTTGAAGGAGCAAGGAATTCAGAGCCCCATGGTGTGATGGAGTTGGCATCTGATCTGGAGCACTTGGATGTGGACGATTGGGACTTTTGAGGCAAAAAGGAGGGACTGGGTAGGGGATGGGGAGGATACAAATCCTGTTAATGTTTACACCGCATAGGCCCCATGGGAGGGGTCTCACTTATTGTAGGTGCATGAGGAAACCTACCACCAAAAAGAAAGTGTAGACGCTGACACTGGTGTTAGCGAAGTTCACCTCTCGCTTTGTTTCCATTCATGGGGACCGGTGCACTGTGCTGGAAACCTGTTCTATCAATGCTTAGTTAACCTGGTCGGCACTGTATGGATCTAACACATCACTGTTAATGAGTGAGTGAACATGGGGGCACAGATGTCCCTGGTGTAACTCAGGTCTCGTTGTCACCTGCTAGTAATACACATGGGAAGCCTTTTCATTGCTGGTATGCTCCTGTAATGTTTAGATAAATCCCGTTTATCTCCACACACTTCTTGTGATATATAATCATTCAGTCTTACTATAGCACTTAAAGACGGGGCAGTAATACCAGTGTGGTTTTTAAGGTGATATGCATGTGATTTATTTTTAATAAACTTTTATAGCTCACCCACCTGAAATCATCAGTAGGCTGACATCTGACTTCACACCCTTCCCTTTGAAAATGTAGAATTGCAGGACAACAGAATGCATTTTATAGGAAAAGGGATATTCTAACCAGTGGGTTAGTCTCTGTTGGACCTCAGATGGCCATTCTTTGGTGCTGTATTAGGAATGACCTTATTCACAATTATCACTGTAAAGGCTCATGCACATGTCTGTTGGACCCGCAAAACACAGAAAGCAGCTCCTTTATTGGAGAGAGGGAAGAAATTATCACAATGGCCGCCCCCCCAAACCACGTTTACAAGTTCTGTCTGGTATTGAAGCTCGACACCATTCACTTGAAAATGACACTACCAGACATATCCCATGAATACGTGTGGCACTGTTTCCAGATAACTCCCCTTTAATGGAGCAATTTAAATGATGAAAGTGTATTAGAGAACTGCTTTAGGAGCAATATCCTAAGATACAATATAGGTCCATCATGGGCAGGCTGTAAATCGGGCTTATGGGATAAGAAACAATATGGTCTGTCTGTTTTGTTTCCCCCCCAGAAATGGGGCACTCTTGTGTCTGGATTGGAGAACGGCCCCACAGGGTTGAACTGGTTTAATACTGCACAATCCATGGGCAAGAGCAGCATGGTTTCTTGGGGCAGACCATTTTCAGCCCCTCTGAGGGGTAAGATATAGGATTTATAAAACATAATCTGTAAGTACAACTAATATGCTATTTCAGTATGAATAGGAGGAAGGAAACACATGTCTGAATGTTCTCATGATGATTCATTCTAGATTTGCACGTTTTTGGGGTGCAACACATGGGGTTTGGTGTAAGTGTCTTCAGAGTGCTTCTTTTTCAGATATACTCTGTAGTCTGGCAGAACCTCATGATTGTCAGTATCCTTCCTCCTGTAATACATACAAGGACTGATCAGAACACTGCATTATAAGGCGGACAGTATTCTGAATAGCAGATTTAGATTTCATATAAAGAAGGGTCTTTCTTGTATTTTAGTTCAATTTGATGACACAGTCATTGGCTGATCACAGATTGCATCTAGAATCTCTAGCCCCTTCTACATGCAAAGAACTTTCCCAAGTTTGTGGCCTTCCTATACTCCTCAATCTGCACCAACATCAAGACTTCAGTAGCACTGTCCACCTGGATAATAACTTGTTCCAGTGCCACTGTCGTCTATGAGCACAGCGTGGTATTGCAGCTTGGCCCTGTGCAGGTGAGCTGCAATACAAGACACTGCCTATGGAAAACAGTGGTGGCTTTTTATATATATATATATATATATATATATATATATATATATATATATATATATATATATAAATTTTTAAATGTGTAGGGAAATTGATAATAGATTTTTTTTTTTTTTTAAAGTTACTTGATTGATTTGGGATTTTTTTAAAGTTGTCTTTTGGCAGTGAGCTGCCCATCTGCATTGTTCAGCGCAGTACTGAATAGTAAAGACGTGCCTACCCTGCCCTCACCGTCGTCTTCATATATTCCCTAAAGCTGGCTATGAATACAAAAAATTGACATATAACTGCGGCAATATATTTAGTGAGCGCACCGGACATACAGATCGCACGGACACTGTCAGCACTCTACTGACAGTGTACCGATGTTAGACAGGACAGTGTGTATATATATTATCTATCTATCTATCTATATATATATCCGGAAAAACGAGCGGCACTCCGTTGGATAAAGAATAGTGAACCTTTAATCACCCAGGTGGTGCAGCGTTTCGGCTCTGCTCTTGAGCCTTTTTCAAGCAAAAAGGCTCAAGAGCAGAGCCGAAACGTTGCACCACCTGGGTGATTAAAGGTTCACTATTCTTTATCCAATGGAGTGCCGCTCATTTTTCCGGATTTATACATTGGGGTAAGAAGCCTATTCCCCCTGGGACGTGCACCCTACTCTTCACATTCATTCTACCAGTGCCGCCATTTTTCTTGTAATATATATAATTATTCATGGCCAGCTTTAGGGAATATATGAAGTAGAAAGTGAGGGCAGCGCAGGCAAGTCTTCACTATTCAGTACTGTGCTGAACAGTGAAGAGGGGTAGCTCACTGCCAAAATACTTTTTTTTCCATTAAAAATCCACTCAAAGTATATTGAAAATGTTTATAATCCATTTCCCTATACAATAAAAAAAACCTCCCACAATCCCTTTAAGGAATAGCAGCACCTTGAGATGTCTATGCTTTGACGTCCATGGCATTAAACCTGGGACATCTAAGTCTGACCTCTACATGTAGGCTAGCGCACAAATATGTTTTGTCCGGTGCATTATGACATGACAAGCTGGAGATTCTCTATTACATGCATATTGTTGCCAAACTGAATAAATTTTAACTGTTTCACATAACGGATTCTGATGTCCTTACTACAATCACAGCTGTCAATTATAAAAGGTCTGGCCTGTCAAGTATGCATCAAATATTTCATCTGCGAGTAGGTGACTGTGTCTGCAGCAAGTACTGCTGTATTTTAGGGAGACCCCCATTGACCGTTCCATTCATAGCAATCCCCTGTGCTAGAAGCTTGTATCGCTCCAGGAAAATAACATGCATTACACGCTGTTTGGAGACATGTTGTCACTTCCTGGAGCATGTCCATGTCACCAATAGACCCAACTGCTGAAGGATTGTCACTATGTTGCACTGGAAAAGGTGCTGGCTGCAACACTTGCTAAGGAATTAGGCTACTTTCACATCTGTGCTTTTGCTGTCCAGTTTTGTGATTCGGCATGGGATCTCAAAACCACACAGCAAAATGCATCCGTTTGAATAATACAACTGACTGCATCTGTTCAGATCGGATCTGGTTGTATTATATTGAAAATGAAGAAACCAGATTTAGCACTAAAACCATTGTAAGTCAATGGGCGCCAGATCAGTTTTTTTCGTGTCCGAAAAAAACCAGATCTGGCACCGTCAGTTTCCCATGCTGCACACAAAAAAGCTGCTTGCAGCGGTTTTCTGTCTGGCATGGGAATGCAACAAACCGGAATGGAATGCATTCTGCTGCACTCTGTTCCGGTTTCTTCAGTTTTGTCCCCATTGACAATGAATAGGGACAAAACTGAAGAGTTGTGCTGCGGTTTTGAGCCCCTGTGCCGGATCTCAAAAGTGCCAGATCTCAAAACCGGACAGCACAACGAATATGTTAAAGTAGTTTTAGCCCTTTAAGACACCAATTAGTATAAACTGAATTTTTCCGTAAAGTCTTCAGTGTTCGCTCGGAGCAACACGTTTTTTTAAGTACTATCACAAGACAGTAGGTATTATTGCATATTGTAATTAGGGTACTTTCCCACTAGCGTTTTTGTTTTCCGGTATTGAGTTCTGTCACAGGAGCTCAATACCGGGAAAAAACTGATCAGTTTTATCCTAATGCATTCTGAATGGAGAGCATTCATTCCGTTCAGGATGCCTCAGTTCAGTCCCTCTTACGTTTTTTGGACAGAAAATACCACAGCATGCTGCAGTTTTCCGGATCCGGCATTAATTTACATTGAAGTGTATTAGTGCTGGATCCGGCATTAAGTGTTCCGGCAAAACTGATCTGGCTTTCCGGTCTGCGCAGACCATAACAAAAATGCAAAAAAAAAAAAAAAACAACGGATTTGTTTTTCCGGATGACACCGGAGAGACGGATCCGGTATTTCAATGCATTTGTCAGACGGATCCGCATCCGAATCCGTCTGACAAATGCCATCAGTTTGTGTCCGGATTGCCGGATTCAGCAGGCAGTTCTGGCGACGAAACTGCCTGCCGCTAATGTGAAAGTACCCTTACATGGCACCAGAACTTAGCCTGTTTCCAGTTATAAGTTCAGCCTCCATAGCATCTTTTGGCATGTACAGTTTTGCCAATAAAGTCACCACAATCCTCCATACTCTAAGAGTGTGTTGGATGGTTCAAATCAATATCCTAGATGTGGTACTGGATATGTATCTGATAAAATATCCCTCTTAATTCTATTACAATACAGAAAGAAGTCCACATTTTTATATAAAGTTTATTGAATAAAAAAAAAAATCAACTAGCCCTGTTCTTCAGGGGAATCGCTGTCTTCCTGCTTGGCTTTGTGCTTCTCCATCTTTGCAATCAATTCTGATGAAAAGGTGCAGAAAGAAAACGTTATATATATATGAAATTGAACTTAAATCTTCCCACTTTTTCAGATTTATTTGCCACAGTACGTGGCAATTACCTTGCAGTGTAAAGCATGCTGGAGTGACAATGCTTGTCAGCAGCATGCATCACTGATGAGAAAGGATGGGGGTTTCACATTCCAATAAGACAATGTAGCCATAGTCACTAACACAGTTGCAAGCATCAGAACAGAAAAAAATGAAGTGCATTGTGCCCAGTAGACAGCAAGTGCCCTATATAGGCAGACAGTGTCACTTCTTGGTCACATGTTAAAAACAAACACATAATATAATTTTTTTTTGTAGTGGCCCTCTGTATAAGAAAGCGCAATCTGCTGTGCTTTCCTATAGAGCTGACCGGAAAAAAAAAAAAAAAAAGCTGTGGCAAGCAACAAAATAGTGAATTGAGGCTTATGGATATGTTTATCCCCTTTCCGACCTCTTGATGGTAAATATACCGTCGTCAGTCAGGCATTTCTAAATGGCGCCCTCTTGCGTGAGCATCAGGTGCTATGTCTGCCAGAGGCTGTTTTAGAGGTGGGTACTATGCTACTTTGCATAATACCCACCTCTAAAACAGCCTAGGGCAGCGCTATAGACAGCCAACTTGGGTTAGTGACATCAACGGGCTCACTGCTAGGCAGAAGTCTCCACCTAGCATAGTGATGTGAATCCCAGTACGTCACTGGCAGTAAACCGACCTTGTGCTGCGTGATGCAAAGAAGTGCTCAGATGCTCCACTCATATATAGTAAAAGAATAAAGACAAGCTTATATCCAGGTTCAGCCCTGAACCTGCAGAGCCCCTTTAATGCGGTTTTATTCTATGCGGCGACAACTGCAGCAGACAGTGCTGTCCAGCCACTAAGTAACTTTAAAATATTCCAGGATCTGTAATGAGGCACACATACCTTTAGCTGGGTTAAACACTCCATTTGTTTGTGTGTTACACACATAGCAGCGCTGGGATTTACGGTAATGCTGCAGGGCACAACCCTCGCAGAAATAATGCTTACACCTAGACGGGTAAAGAATCAGGGCCAATTAATAGAAAATAAAGCATATAAAGTTGACTGCAGATTCACTGTCCATATTGGAAGTAGGATAAAATCCTGGGACGCACCTGTATGTATAAAGATATATGCCAAGTCAATGGTCGAATTTACAATAACCACTAATGATAAAGGGGTTACCCAACCCCTATAAAGCCCGGTCCTCTCTTACTGGTCATACTTACTCAGCTCCCCAGCACCCATGTCACTTCTGATGCCCGCACAGGTGCCACTGCATCTCCCTGACGCACGGATCGAAACAGTCGGGAAGGGGGGCAGCCAATAGCAGGCTGCAAAGGGAATGAGCCTCCCTAGCGTTACCTACAACGCCCGGGCAATATAGGGGTTGGATAACCCCTTTCAGAATAGAGAAACTGGCTAACACTTTCCTAATAATGCAGACGAGATCTCTTCTCACATTGAACTTTTCTGGACAACCATGGCAACTCACTTCACTTACTTAGTAATAATTGGGTTCTTGAAGGAATCTTTGCAGATGAAACATTTAAAGGGCATGTCTTCTTCATCGCTGCTAACCTCATAATTCTCCTCATCTGAAAAACAATGTACAAAGCGATACAGTTCCACATTTACAACCAGTAGCCATTATGCAGCATATTATTTCTGAAATCATACATGAATGCATAACATCTATGGTGGGGGTAAACAGGAAATAAACAGGTTTCCTTTTCAAACAGTCTGATCCTATTGGGCTCCCCAGGATGAGCAGCACCAGTTTTCTGGCAGCCACTTATTCCCTTACTTCATTAAAAACAATTTGCGTACTGCAATCTTACATTTCCATATCATCCCTCAGCAGCACACTAAAGGGTTAATCTTCCTTTCTCCCTACTAGAAAAAGAAGACAAAAAGAACATTCAAATTGAACAGAACCGCCAAGGGGCGGACACTATAAGAACCACACTAAGACAACCCTCACATGTGTTTTTTCCTTTTGTCTCCTCTAGTGAAAAGTGGAGGGTTAAATGCGGCATACCTGGGGGTTCCTAGGCTCAGCCTGCCCCCCGCTACCTCGTTTCTGCAGCCAGGTAGAGCAGGAGCTTTCTTGTCTCGCTACCTAGGGCATGCGCCGCGTCTCTGTGTGATTGCTTGTGCCCCATCTTTGATTCTCCTCCTCGGGGTATTTTGTTGCGCGCATGCCCCAGTGGCTCCGCGTCACTCTCGGGGGCGGGGGTTTACAAAATATATTGCTGCCCTAGCATCCTGTGTTTGGCGTCCAGCCAGGCAGCAGAGTTCAGCTGGGGTGTGAGATTATCCTCCAGAGAGTCCGCTAAAAGGAGGAAGGAAGGAGAAGCACAGGATATGTCTTCAGTGCTCCCAACCACTATTAGACGACCATCCTGCAGATGTCTGGTCGGTGCTCCGTTTCTGAAGAGGCTGTCTTTGGTCCTAGGACCCACCAGTTTTTAGGCTGGTTTCAAAACCAGCTTTCTGAAGTTTTTCAGGAATTTAAGTCTAGTCACTGCTCCAGTAAACGTCCAAGACGGAGCTCTCCTATCCTTCTTGTGTTATCTACTGAAGATTTGGATACTCAGATCCGCTCAGAAGGAGAATTGGATTCAGACTCCAATTCCAGTGACAAGGGTGACCCTGAAGATTTTTAACTTCTTCCAAAGGATAGAGCCTCTTCCCTTATTAAGAAAGTCAAAAGAACAGTGGAGAGAGTATCTGCCTCTAATGACATTTCAAAAAAGGAAGCATTTTTATTATTTTCCGAAAGCCCCTCTTCATTGTTTTGCAGAGCAGCCCTTACTTAAGGAGTTTATGCAGTCTGATTGGAACAAACCAGAAAAGAAGCCAGATACAGGCTCCAGATTAAAGTCTAGACCCCAAAACCACGGCTGAGTGGGAGTCTCCCCCCAAGGTAGATCTCCTGGTGGCGAGATTTTCTAGAAGATCTATGTTTCCTTCTGAGGAATCCTCTCTAATTAGGGATGCTATGGACAGGCGGGCAGAAGCATCCCTAAAAAGGGTTTACTCTGCAGCAGCTGCATCTTGCAAAGCTGCTTTAGCGTCTATTCCCGTAGCCTGAGCCTTGAGAATATGGCTTTCAGAGCTCTCTAAGGATCTTCAGGATGGGGTCCCTAGGGATCAGATTTTGGAGAATCTTCCAGATAGGAAAATGGCAGATATGCCTCTGGACATTCTTTTAATGGACTCTAGAATCCTGCCTTTGTCTACCTCCGCTAGAAGAGCCCTGTGGCTGAAAGAATGGGCTGGTGATATTCCTTCCAAGAATCACTTTTGTTCATTGGAAGTCTTTTTGGCCTCCAACTAGAAAAGATCTTAGAATCTCTGAATAAGAAGAAAGGAGTTAAGTTTCCTCAGCAAAGAAGGAAGCCTAGATTTAGGGTCCATTCACACGTCCGTAAGTGTTTTGTGGATCCGCAAAACACGGACACCGGCAATTTGCATTCCGTAATTTGCGGACTGCACATCGCCGGCACTATAATAGAAAATGCCTAATCTTGTCCGCAAATGTGGACAAGAATAGGACATGTTCTATTTTTTTGCGGAAACGGAAGCGCGGATGCGGACAGCACATTCCGGCCCTATTGAAAATGAATGGGTCTCCACCCGTTCCGCAAAATTGCAGAACGGATGCGGACCCATTTTGCAGACGTGTGAATAGACCCTTCCGTAAACAATACAGAAATTCTCCCAGACGCAATAGCGACAATAGGTTTTTTGATAAATGTCGTGGTTCCAATTCTAGGAGGGATGGTCCTTCATCTACTCAGAAGACTACATTTTTGGAGGTCCCCAAAAACCCTAATCTTTGACACCAGAATTATCCAGTCAAAGGCTCTCTCATTTCTTTCCAGCTTGGCAAAATTCCACCTAAGATGCTTGGGCCCTATCCACTATCCAAAGAGGTCTTTCTCTCGAACTCCTGCAAGTTCCTTCAAATGTTTTTCTCTCGACCCATGGAAACAAAAAGGATAACTGTGTTGGTTCACGAGTTCCTGCTCAAAGGAGCTCTACTCCAGAGTTTTTGCTGTCATGTGGTGCTTGGTAATAGACCTCACCTTCCTGAACAAGTTCGTGGCCAAGAAAAGGTTCAGGATGGAGACGATCTCTTCAATCACAGCTCTTTTTCAGAAGGGGGACTTCATGGCCACAATCGACCTCAGAGATGCCTATCTCCATGTGCCAATTCGGAAGTCACACAGGCGTTTTCTTCAGATAACTGTCTCATACGGAAGATCCATACACCACTATCAATTCACTTGCCTTCCTTTCGGTCTATCCAGTGCTCCGAGGGCCTTCACCAAGTTGTCAGTGATTATCGCAGCAGCCCTGAGACTGAGAGGGATACACATTGTCCCGTATCTGGATGACTGGCTCCTGAAAGCATCCTCAGAGGAGATTCTGGGTAAGGGGACACGGGGAAACATCGGGATGACATTGCCAAATATCCTTGATGTTCCACAAGGAGGCCCTCACGGACAGGTGACACATCCAGAGGGGAGCAAAGCTCCTACTCATACAAAGGCAGACATACAACTCGTGCTCACAACTCTAGAGAGCCATCATGCCACACCCAGCTCCACCTTGCGCACTCCTTTAACCCTAAACAAACCAAAATGGGAAGGAACACCAGCCTTAAAGGGGAAGTGTAAAAACATGCTAACACGGTGCCACCAGCAACAAGCATGCACGGCAAAAGTGTCACAGTCCACTACCACCAGACCGTGACACATATTTAGCATTCCAACAGAGAAAGTCAAAGCGGTTGTCCATGGCAATAGTGCTAATGTTGTAGCAGCAGTGAAGATTTTAACAGGAAAACATGGATGGGCAACGGTGCGATGTGCAGGTCACACTCTGAACTAATATTTTGGTGTTTTTTTTTTTACACTTTTTATTTAAAAACTAATTTTCCCCCTTAGGGGCCAGAACCTGGGATCTTTTAATCCCTTGTCCTATTCACCCTAATAGAGCTCTTTTAGGGTGAATAGGACTTCACACTCTCCCTGCTGTCCTTTGCATAGTGCACACAGCAGCAGCGAGCTGACTATGGCAGCCAGGGCTTCAGTAGCGTCCTGGCTGCCATGGTAACCGATCGGAGCCCCAGGATTACACTGATGGGGCTCCGATCGGAAGCTGTGGCCACTGCCACCAATGATTTTAATACTGGGGGGGGGGGGGGAGGGGGTGCACTGCGCCACCAATGATAATTAACCCTTAGTACAGGAGGCGGGTACTGGCAGCAGATCAGCGGCAGTTAACCCCTCAGGTGCCGCACCTGAGGGGTTAACTGCCGCTGATCGCAGCTCTCTTCCGGCTATGTGATTCTGCTGCCGGCACCTGCCTCCTGTATTGTGTGTTAAAGACCACCTTATATGGGTCCAGACTTTCAGTAGCAGGCTACACAGAGCGGCGCCCAGAGATGTCCCAGCACTTACCATTATTCCTGGGTGCCGCTCCGTTCGCCCGCTGTGCCCCCATTACTGTCTCCTGCTCCATATGCTAATTACGATCGGCGCAATGGGGAGAAGACATCAGCTTATCTAGTGGGCGTTCCTTCTCGTTGGCTGTAGCGCTGTCCAATCGCAGCGCAGCGAGAAGGAACGCCCAGGAGAGAAGCTGATGTCTCCTCTTCATTGCGCCGATAGTAATTAGCATATGGAGCAGGAGACAGTAATGGGGCACAGCGGGCAAACGGAGCGGCACCCAGGAATAATAGTAAGTGCTGGGACATCTCTAGGCGCCGCTCTGTGTAGCCTGCTACTGAAAGTCTGGACCCAGGAAAAGTCGTATCATTGGTGGCGCAGTGCGCCCGCCCCTCTCTCCTCATTGGCAGCACGGCACAGGGGGGGACGGAGAGACTGCTTCCTTCTCCCCTGTGCTGCTGAAAGAACATGAGCGCGCTGACAGCAGTGCGCTCATGTTCTGTGATACTAGACTGCGCAGCAGCGCAGCCCAGTAAAGAAAAAATGGAAATCCCGCTATTGTATCGATACCGGGACAAAAGTATCAATTGGGTATCAAAATTTCGATACCCGCAACAACCCTAGCTGGAATAGCACTTGTTATCAAGACTGCTGGAACAAAGATGGCCAGTGACTGCTGCTCTCTCAGACCCAGAAGTGACTCCAAGAGGAAAACACCACTACCTTGATCTGAAGCCTGAACAGTGGAGCCTGATTGAGGAGCTAACCCAGGCCCCTTGAGCCATTTGAAGGAACAGTGTTTCTGAGTGGCCAGAAGTACGCTCTCTGCACCTTCTACAGCTAGTGCAGAACCTAAAGAAGTCCATACAGGGTTTAGCTTTTGAGACTGCACCATTAAGGTCATACCAGGCTCATGTGGTAGAACAGATAACAAGATGGCAAGAACTGTCTACGTTTCAACCTGACTCTTCAAACACTGCCCTAATTGCCGCTGCTCTGGATCCCAGATTTAAGAAACTTAAGTTCTTGTCTGCTGATGAATCATTCAAGGTCCAAACCACAGTACAGACCATGACACTTGTTGCAAAAAAGGAAATTACATGGACACGGCCCAGTGAACACGATGGAGCTTCTTCTAGAAGAGGACAAGAAGATAACCCTGCTGCAGCAAAGCATGCAAAGGGTCATGCCACAGCCACATCATTCCTCCAGCACATACTGGGATCATCAGAGTCCAGCTCCAGTGATGAAGAGGATAAGGAGCAGCAGTTAAGTCAATCTGTGCAGAAGGAGGTCTTGATGTACTTTGGAGAATATCCCGTATCCAAGAAAGAGAATCTGCTGTCGTGGTGGAAAACAAATGAAACACGCTATCCAGTACTAGCAAAGCTGGCAAATTCCTTTCTGTGTATTCCAGCAACATCCACGCCATCAGAGCATCTGTTTTCTGCAGCAGGAAACATAGCATCAAAGAGCAGGGCCAGCCTCCGTTCTGAGCATGTGGATATGCTCACTTTTCTTCATTGCAACTGCCAAATGATCATTTAGGCCACGAATCAGCAACCTTTGGCACTCCAGCTGCTGTGAAACTACCACTCCCTGCATGCAAACATACTCTGTTCTTCTAACTATATAAGTGATTGAAGCATTCTGGGAGTTGTAGTTCCTGAACAGCTGGAGTGCTGGAGGTTGCTGATCACTGCTTTAGGGTAAGCTGGTTAATGCAAGCTTACATGCACTTTAGCATATGTACCTTATTCAGGAGTTAACGTTATCCAAACTGGTGTAAAGGTCAACTGGTTTAGCAACCAATCAGATACCATCTTTCATTTTTTCAGAGCTCCTTTGGAAAATGAAAGGTGGAATCCGATTGGTTGCTATTGGGAAACTAAGCCAGTTTTCCTTTTCACCACTTTTGATAAATCTCCCCCATAGTTTTTGTTTTTGCCTTCTAAAAATGCCAGAAAGCCTTACAAAACAGTACAGATGTGTTATGCAAAAAGTCTTCAGCGTTGAACAACATAAAGGGTAAGGCAATGTTTATGTCTTACTAGTTCGTTTACTTGTATTTTTTTTTTGTAATTTAGCTTTTTTTTAATTTGAATTTTGCTTTTAAAAGTAATTTGATCATCTTATTTAAGTTTCTTAACCACCTCCGGAACGCCTAACGCACAGACGCGTCCGGAAGGTGGTTGATTCATTCCTCGTAGACGCATATACGCGTCATCTCGCGAGACGCCAGATTTCCTGTGAACGCGCGCACGCTCACAGGAACGGAAGGTAAGCGAGTGGATCTCCAGCCTGCCAGCGGCGATCGTTCGCTGGCAGGCTGGAGATGCGATTTTTTTAACCCCTAACAGGTATATTAGACGCTGTTTTGATAACAGCGTCTAATATACCTGCTACCTGGTCCTCTGGTGGTTCCCTTTGTTTGGATCGACCACCAGAGGACACAGGTAGCTCGGTAATATGTTGCACCAAGCACCACTACACTACACCCCCCCCCCCTGTCACTTATTAACCCCTTATTCACCCTTGATCACCCCTGATCACCCTATATAGACTTCCTGATCACCCCCCTGTCATTGATCACCCCCCTGTAAGGCTCCATTCAGAGGTCCGTATGAATTTTACGGATCCACTGATACATGGATCGGATCCGCAAAACACATACGGACGTCTGAATGGAGCCTTACAGGGGAGTGATCAATGACGGAGGTGATCACCCCATATAGACTCCCTGATCACCCCCCTGTAAGGCTGCATTCAGATGTCCGTATGATTTTTACGGATCCACTGATACATGGATCGGATCCGCAAAACACATACGGACATCTGAATGGAGCCTTATAGGGGGGTGATCAATGACAGGGGGGTGATCACCCCATATAGACTCCCTGATCACCCCCCTGTCATTGATCACCCCCCTGTAAGGCTCCATTCAGACATTTTTTT
Source organism: Bufo bufo (assembly GCF_905171765.1). Classification (NCBI taxonomy): domain Eukaryota; kingdom Metazoa; phylum Chordata; class Amphibia; order Anura; family Bufonidae; genus Bufo; species Bufo bufo. The sequence continues at coordinate 276,719,542 of NC_053394.1, read as the reverse complement.
GGCCCAAGTTAGCGGAAATTATTTATTTTTTTCTTACAAAGTCTCATATTCCACTAACTTGTGTCAAAAAATAAAATCTCACATGAACTCACCATACCCCTCACGGAATCCAAATGCGTAAACATTTTTAGACATTTGGATCCCAGACTTCTTCTCACGCTTTAGGGCCACTAGAATGCCAGGGCAGTATAAATACCCCACATGTGACCCCATTTCGGAAAGAAAACACCCCAAGGTATTCCGTGAGGGGCATATTGAGTCCATGAAAGATTGAAATTTTTGTCCCAAGTTAGCGGAAAAGGAGACTTTGTGAGAAAAAATATATAAAATATCAATTTCCGCTAACTTGTGCCAAAAAAAAAAAATTTCTATGAACTCGCCATGCCCCTCATTGAATACCTTGGGGTGTCTTCTTTCCAAAATGGGGTCACATGTGGGGTATTTATACTGCCCTGGCATTCTAGGGGCCCTAAAGCATGAGAAGAAGTCTGGGATCCAAATGTCTAAAAATGCCCTCATAAAATGAATGTGGGCCCCTTTGCGCATCTAGGCTGCAAAAAAGTGTCACACATGTGGCATCGCCGTACTCAGGAGAAGTTGGGCAATGTGTTTTGGGGTGTCATTTTACATATACCCATGCTGGGTGAGATAAATATCTTGGTCAAATGCCAACTTTGTATAAAAAATGGGAAAAGTTGTCTTTTGCCGAGATATTTCTCTCACCCAGCATGAGTATATGTAAAAAGACACCCCAAAACACATTGCCCAACTTCTCCTGAATACGGCGATACCACATGTGTGACACTTTTTTGCAGCCTAGGTGGGCAAAGGGGCCCACATTCCAAAGAGCACCTTTAGGATTTCACAGGTCATTTACCTACTTACCACACATTAGGGCCCCTGGAAAATGCCAGGGCAGTATAACTACCCCACAAGTGACCCCATTTTGGAAAGAAGACACCCCAAGGTATTCCGTGAGGGGCATGGCGAGTTCCTAGAATTTTATATTTTTTGTCACAAGTTAGCGGAAAATGATGATTTTTTTTTTTTTTTTTTTTTTTTTTTCCTTACAAAGTCTCATATTCCACTAACTTGTGACAAAAAATAAAAACTTCCATGAACTCACTATGCCCATCACGAAATACCTTGGGGTGTCTTCTTTCCAAAATGGGGTCACTTGTGGGGTAGTTATACTGCCCTGGCATTTTAGGGGCCGAATGCGTGAGAAGTGGTTTGAAATCAAAATCTGTAAAAAATGGCCTGTGAAATCCGAAAGGTGCTCTTTGGAATGTGGGCCCCTTTGCCCACCTAGGCTGCAAAAAAGTGTCACACATCTGGTATCCCCGTACTCAGGAGAAGTTGGGCAATGTGTTTTGGGGTGTCATTTTACATATTCCCATGCTGGGTGAGAGAAATATCTTGGCAAAAGACAACTTTTCCCATTTTTTTATACAAAGTTGTCTTTTGCCGAGATATTTCTCTCACCCAGCATGAGTATATGTAAAATGACACCCCAAAACACATTCCCCAACTTCTCCTGAGTACGGAGATACCACATGTGTGACACTTTTTTGCAGCCTAGGTGGACAAAGGGGCCCATATTCCAAAGAGCACCTTTCGGATTTCACCGGCCAATTTTTACAGATTTTGATTTCAAACAACTTACCACACATTTGGGCCCCTAGAATGCCAGGGCAGTATAACTACCCCACAAGTGACCCCATTTTGGAAAGAAGACACCCCAAGGTATTCGCTGATGGGCATAGTGAGTTCATGGAAGTTTTTATTTTTTTGTCACAAGTTAGTGGAATATGAGACTTTGTAAGAAAAAAAAAAATGAAAAAAAAACATCATTTTCCGCTGACTTGTGACAAAAAATAAAAAGTTATATGAACTCACTATGCCCATCAGCGAATACCTTAGGGTGTCTACTTTCCGAAATGGGGTCATTTGTGGGGTGTTTGTACTGTCTGGGCATTGTAGAACCTCAGGAAACATGACAGGTGCTCAGAAAGTCAGAGCTGCTTCAAAAAGTGGAAATTCACATTTTTGTACCATAGTTTGTAAACGCTATAACTTTTACCCAAACCATTTTTTTTTTTACCCAAACATTTTTTTTTTATCAAAGACATGTAGAACAATAAATTTAGAGAAAAATTTATATATGGATGTCGTTTTTTTTGCAAAATTTTACAACTGAAAGTGAAAAATGTCATTTTTTTGCAAAAAAATCGTTAAATTTCGATTAATAACAAAAAAAGTAAAAATGTCAGCAGCAATGAAATACCACCAAATGAAAGCTCTATTAGTGAGAAGAAAAGGAGGTAAAATTCATTTGGGTGGTAAGTTGCATGACCGAGCAATAAACGGTGAAAGTAGTGTAGGTCAGAAGTGTAAAAAGTGGCCTGGTCTTTAAGCTATAGGGGCTGAGGTGGTTAAACAACTTAGGCCAGATTCACATTGCAGTGTGAACACAGAGACTCTGATCATCTGGCGAGTCCAGCCCAAAAAACGCTATCTAGGTCTCTGTGCAGCATTTTTTGTCCGGGGTAAAGCATCCGGATCCCCATTACAGTCAATGGGCATCCAGCTATGACAGATGCAGCCAGTGAACTCCGGCAGTCTGTTCCTCCAACAGAACAGACTGCCGGAGTTCACAACATAACCTTAGATACACATTCTGGCAGAAGAACACCTTGCTAGTGTATACCTTATTGGGTATAGCCTGATACAACGAGCTATATGCTCTCATTGACTATAATGTGGTCCAAGGCCATCTGGCCATGTTCCGGCATATATGCTGGGTATCGTCCAAAAAAAACCCGCTAATTGAAGTTTTTTTTTTTTTTCCCGTTTGGCCAACACCAAGCTTGAATGCTGTAAGAAGGCCGGGCCCCATTACAGTCAATCACAGCAGCAGCCGGCAGTATCCAGCTATACCTGATACGGTACATTCTGGCTGGCTGTTCTTCTGACAGAATGTATATTGCAGCTGTGAAAGAAGCCTTATGTGTGTGCAATTATTTGCTATACCACTGTAAGAAATAAAAATATTGTTTTTATAAAGCAATAAGTTATTTTAAGAAGGTTTTTCTTTTTAGAGTACTCGATTAATCGTTGGAATAATCGATAAATTACTTGATTACTAAAATAATCGATAGCTGCAGACCTAATCCATATTGGTCATCCCTTTAAATAATATGGGAGTGGGTGAATTTGACAATAATATAAATGTAGAAGTACAATTTGCAGTAAAATCACCACATACCATTGGCACCATAACGTCCCTCCTCAAGTTCTCGCTCTAGCTGCCAGCCATGTTTGTAGTCAGAGCGGTCGTGAAGAAATTTACAGCTGTCTGAAATGAAAATAAAGGGAAGATACTATTAATTGCATTGATTATACAGGAATTAATGAGACTGAGTGACAAACAAAGGACAGAGGAGAAATCTTTCTGCAATATTACCAAGGTGCATTACTTCAATTCAGCCACTAGATGCTGGGCATTCAATATCAGATCGGCACAGGTCCCACCACCTCCGATCAGCTGGTTGAAGAAAAGGTGCGTGCCTTGCCAGTGTTGTCGCAACAGCACCGGTGAGCAGGTGTATTTACAAGCCGTCCCATTCACTTCAATGGGAGGATTCCTTCCTATACACTTAGGGACGAGCCATCCCACTGAAGTGAATGGGACGGCTTAGGTGTAATTACACCTGCTCACCGCTGCTGTTGTGACAGCGAGCAGGTAAACAATGAAGAGAAGGCAGTGCTGGCACGGCATGCACCTTCTTTTCAAACAGCTGAGCAGTGGGGGTGCCGGGTGTTGGACCCCAGCCGATCTGATATTGATGACTTATCCCGTGGATAGGTCATCAATAAAAATAACTTGGACAACCCCTTTAAATATTCAGAAACACAAAATCGGCTGTGATCACTAAAATTCTTAATTGGTTCTTTCTTCTCAGTCTTCTGCTTCTGGTTAGGTGTCCGATTATCACATGTACTGTATTCATTGAATGTCAGATTAAAGAAATGCTACTGTATCTTTACTGCAGTAAACTAAGCAATATAACCTGTCACCAATGTCAGGATGATCAGCTACCACCACTCACCTCCAAAGCCGCAAAATCCTGTTTCCTTGTAATCTTTGCAAATATCTGGTTGGTAGTCCCATCGCACTGTGGCTCTGAGATGTTCTGGGGCTCGGATTGGACCTTTCCTGTGTTAAAAATAAAATTCTACAGCTAAAAGGAGACAATGTGGAAATGTAACAGCATAGATTATCAGGGCTCAGGCCTAGTATATTCCCACTATTTATTTTAGATGGTGCAAGTGCCGACAAAGTGGACTCTAGATGCAAACTACAGAACGTTTCACACAAGGTACACTATCTTTGGTGTTCGTTGAGCCATGTGTCATGCATTAAGAACACCAGTGATTTAAAGGGAATCTGTCACATTGGGTAAAGTGTCTGGGAAAAGATTCAGAAAAGCTTGTATTTTATACATTTGAATTATTGCTCATTCTGGGTTTTAAAGTCCAGGAGTCGGTCCTATCAGTGACTGACAGCCATCTCTGTATACACAGTTATAGAAAGAATGCTGTCAATCACTGATAGGACCGCCTCCTGGACTTCAAAGCCCAGAATGAGCAGGAATTTAAATGAATAAAATTTTACTGAATCTTTTCACATAAATCTATATATTAATCTGCTCAGCTCTTCCTGCTCCATAACATGCTGCTTGCAGCTCAGACACTATGCCCAATGTGAAAGATTCCCTTTAAGCGGTCTTCCCACCAAAAGCAGCATCTACAGGGTAGGTCAGAAATATTACATCAATGAGTGTCTGATTGCTGTAACCCCCTCCAAATTCTGCAATAGTTATGGTGAGGAAGAGTGGAACTGTGCCTCTCCATACAGATCTATGGGAGATATAAAAACAGTGAGCACGCTCCCTTGGCTGTTTCCAGAACTCCTATCTGCATGTAGGGTGCACGTTGTGTTTGCTTGGCCATTGCTATATACAGAGTAGGAACAGGGCACAGGATTCCAGAAGTCAGACCACACCAATGTAACATTTATCACCTGCGGATAAGCAATAAATGTCATTGTTGGGAAACCCCCTTGATAACAAGCATCATGGTCTCAGGAGAGTTGTGCACCGCCCCAGATGGGAGTTTATGGGCTGATTTTACTAACACAACTAAAACGTGTCACTGTACTTTATAACTACGATTTCTCAGGAAGGTAACAGACTTAAAAATCCTGAATATCAGTACCTGACCATGCCGGAAGATGCATTCCCTAAGGAAGTGTCTTTAGGTTTAATGAATTTCTGGTAATTGTGCAGACCTCGATAGATCTTATCATCTACCTTTCCCTTAAGTTCCTAAAGGGAGAAAATAAATGAAGACATTGTTTTATTGTAACGATCAATCCCCTGTGTAGGTCATCAATAACAATGGCAGATACATATTAATTTAATTGGATGTCTCCCATTTCCAGCTGCAATGAACTACAAGTTTCAGCACAACCTGATAACTGAAGACTGAGATTAAAGCCTCATGCACACGGCCGTTGTGCGGCCGTTCCGTGCATTGGGGACTGCAATTTGCGGTTCCCAATGCACGGGCAACGTCCGTGCAGCGGACGGGACGGGACGGATCAAGACCTATTCAACTTGAATGGGTCCGCACTGCAAAAAAATAGATCATCAAGTAAATGGGTCCGCATCCGTGATGAGGGGAGCACACGGCCGGTGCCCGCATATTGCGGACCCGCTGTTTGCGGGCTGCAAAACGGCAACGGCCGTGTGCATGAGGCCTAAGACTGTCGGCTCATACTAAGATTTGCAGCAAGTAAGGCACAGGCAGTACTTCTCACCTACACTTCTACTTAAGTGCTCCTACTCACCTCCTGTATTTTCTGGCTTCTTTCAAATATTGCCTGTGCATCCTTGTCTTTCTCTGTGTCCAGCTCATAGATGGCTGTTGCTCCCATGTCATCAGGACCTACAGGTTTCTGGAAAAGCCATGAAGGAAAAAAAAAAAAGAATTAATGAAACTAATGTTAAATTTTCTGCTTCCCTTCACAATATGATACAGTTAAAACCTAGACACCCATAATTTTCTAATTTAAAGGGGTTTTCTGGAAGTTTGATATAGATGACCTATCCTCAGGTTATGTCATTAATATCAAATTGGCAGGGGTCCAACTCCTGGCTGTTTTAAGAGGCGTCTTCCTAGGCCAGTGCCTTCATGTTCATTGGTCACATGGTGTAGGTACAGGACAATCCCATTCAAGCGGTCACTCAAAATCTAAGCTCTATGTTCATAGTGGCTCAGTGGTTAGCACTGGTGCCTTGCAGCGCTGGGGTCCAAGGCTCAAATCCGACCGAGGACAACATCTGCATGAAGTTTGTATGTTCTCCATATGCTTGTGTGGTTTTCCTCCCACACTCCAAAGACATACTGATAGGGAACTTAGATTGTGAGCCCCACTGGGGACAGTGTCTGTAAAGCGCTGTGGAATATGTCAGAGCAAAAAAAATAATAAAATAGTTGTAGATGTGAGAAGAAAGGGATTGTTACCAGGGGCGATACTAGGGAAGAGTAGACTCAGGATAGGGGATAATCTCACCGCTGACCGTGTAGATTTATAGCTGACACTTATAGAGCTGGTCGACTTCTCCTCATCGCTGCTGCTTGTTTTATAATCCACTTCCTTCACTCTTTGCTTTGTCTGAAAAATAGAAGAGATATCATTAATACAGCAAGACCTGCTGTCTTTTAGGAGTTCATAGTCATAGGAACAGGAGAACTCTGCTTGTACTCCCTACTTGTGCCCATGTGATACTAGGGAGTAGTATTCCATATCTTACTGTTAGGATGAGTTTTCTTTTCTTGAGGTGGCAGACCTACAGTTGGACTACTAGATGCTCATAACAGCACTTCCTTATCTGGTCCTGTTCACCATCCACATCCTAACTGGCTTTAATGGCGAGTGTTAGCTGTGCACATTGATGTAGATGATGATGATTTGGGACCACACAATTAGTTGCAGCTAGGGCCCCCCCCCATCAAAAGGTTGAAAAAGGCTAAACCTACAATAGGTAGTGCTGCCACAAAGACCTGGAACAGCCAATCTATTCGGAACAAGAGTACGTTTTTATTGTTGTTGGTATACACTCAGGATAAGCCACCTATATGTCCAACTCCCCCCATTCCCACAATCAGCTGTTTCAGGGTAGCTCCAGTGTACAGTGGATGGCGCTGGTTGCTGCAGCACTGCTTCCATTCACTTCCTCACAATGGACGTAGCTATGAAGTGTTGGAGCTACAGCCAAACTGCTGACTGGTGGGGGTGTGGGGAGTAGGACCCCTGTTGATAAGATATTGATAGCCCCTTTAAAACTATTAAAAGGTTTCCCTATCCCATCAATTGGAATGGCTTATCCTTAGAATACACCATCAATATCTGATCGACAGGGGTCCAACTCGCCGCACCCCCTACATAATAAGCTTTTTCAGAGTAGCTCCAGTACCAGAACTACACAGCTTCGTCCACCGTATAGTGGATGGAGCTGGCTACTTCCTCACAATGAAAGCAGCTGTTTAGTTCCGGTGCTCCAGCTAAACAGCTGATTGGCGGGGATGTGGGGAGTTGGATTGTTGATCAGATATTGATGGCTTATCCTGAGGATCAATAATAAAAACCTGAAATGCCCTTTACGCTATTAAAAAGTTTCCCTATCCCATTGTATTAAAAGGGGTTGCCTGCACTGAACTAATTTTTGTTAGAAGTATCCCTGGCAAATAAAAGGGTGTCCCGCTACCTTCTGCACCATGAGGTTGATGTTCTCCCTCTTCTTCCTTTTAACCACAGATGCTTCCTCCTCGTCTTTTTCTTCGCTGCTTTCTGCAGGCACAATGATAAGATAGTAAGACACACCATGGATATACACGCCAGCATGGAGGACTATTTAAAGGATTTTTTATTTTATTTTATGTGTTAGGGTACTTTCACACTAGCGTTAGTGTAATCTGGCAGGCAGTTCCGTCGTCGGAGCTGCCTGCCGGATCCGCCGATCAGTGTGACAACTGACAGCATTTGTAGACCGATCCGGGTGCGGATCCATCTACAAAAGTATTGCAAGAACGGATCCGTCTCTCCGCCTGTCATGCGAATGGACGGATCCGTCTTGCAGTCTTTTTTACAGTTGTTTTGCAATGCCGGATCCGGCACTAATGCAAGTCAATGGGAATTAATGCCGAACCGGCATTCCGGCGACCGATCAGGCATTTTGGACTGACCTAATACCGCAGCATGGTGCGGTATTATGTCCAGCCAAAACGCCTAACAGTGACTGAACGGAAAGCATACTGATGCAAACTGAACAGATTACTCTCCATTCAGAATGCATTGCGATATGCCTGATCAGTTCTTTTCCGGTATAGAGCCCTTTTGACGGAACTCTATGCCGGAAAAGAATAACGCTAGTGTGAAAGTACCCTTAAAGGGGTTATCCGACTTAAATAAATCTATTCTAATTGCATTTATTGTAGACCAGTGAAAGATTCTTAAAATCACTTTCATCACCTATCTATCACTGTTTGGCCAGTTCAGTTCAGGGTCATGTTACACCTGACGTCAGTAACCCTGCTCTGCTCATGACGTTTCGTTTACAAGCTTTTCCCTGCTTGAGGGAGTGTCCAGGCTGTGTAAACGAGACGTCAGAGCCTCTGGTGTCCTCCCCCCTCCCCCCTCCAGCTCTCCTCACACTGCCTCGGCTCTGCTCTGCTGATGACGTCTCGTTTACAAGCTTCTCTCTGCTTGAGGGAGTGTCCAGGCTGTGTAAACCAGACGTCAGAGCCTCTGGTGCCCTCCCCCCTCCAGCTCTTGTCACTGCCTCGGCTCTGGTATGCAGTACACACCAGAGCCGAGGTGATCTCTTCTCCAGCAGCACAGGGTATGTTTGTCCCTCCTGCATTCACTGGGGCTAGAGGTGGCAGTTTGTAAACGTTCCCCTCTGCATCTGGGGATCGTTATTACAGCCCTGGTCCCCCCCCCCACACTAGTACACATTGAACACCCCCTGGGAAATATAAATAAATTATTGGCCATCATTATTATGATCATCAACATCATTATTCAGCTATATAAAATCCTTATCTGCCACCAATATATGGATTTCTCTAAGCAATATCAATATTGAATATATATTTGAATAATATAGATATTGTTTAGATACAGATAATGCTAATGATATTTTCACACTAGCGGCAGGACGTATCCGACAGGCTGTTCACCCTGTCGGATCCGCCCTGCCGCTATTTGACGGTGCCGCTGGACGGATCCGTTATTGCAATTCATTTCTAGACGGATCCGCACCTGGATCCGTCTACAAATGCTGTCACTTGTCACACTGATCGGCAGATCCAGCAGGCACGCAGCTCCGACGACGGAGCTGCCGTGCGGATCCGGCATTGCAAAACAACTGAAGGACGGATCCGCCCCTCCGGTCTGCGCATGCGCAGAACATGAAAAATGTGAAAAAGACTGACAGAGGGATCCGTCCATCCGCATGACAAGCGGATAGACGGATCCGTCCTTCCGGTCTACGCATGCACAGAACATGAAAACTGTGAAAAAGACTGACAGAGGGATCCGTCCATCCACATGACAAGCGGATAGACGGATCCGTTATTGCAATGCATTTCTAGACGGATCCGCACCTGGATCCGTCTACAAATGCTGTCAGTTGTCACACTGATTGGCGGATCCGGCGGGCAGCTCAGACGATGGAACTGCCTGCCGGATCACACTAACGCTAGTGTGAAAGTACCATAAAAAGTCGAAAATCCAGGACTTTTAGTCAAGTGGCCGCTCGCTGTGCACTGCCGTGCTGCGCCATAGCTCCACCACCGTCCCCTTTATAGTCAATGGGGACAGAGCGGCAGTCCAGCGGCACGGCCAAATAGCGGCTGGCCGGATCCGACAGGGTGAACAGCCTGTTGGATCGATCCTGCCTCTAGTGTGAAAGTAGCCTTAGGCTCCATTCACACATCCGCAAATGGGTCCGCATTTGTTCTGCAATTTTGCGGAACGGGTGCGGACCCATTCATTTTCTATGGTGACGGAATTTGGAATTAGTGCAAATACGTCCTCCTTGATATACTGTAATAACAGAGAAAATTTTTAGACTAGAAACAAAACCAAACATGAAAGAAATGTATGTAAAATAACATAACTTAGGCCTCTTTCACACTTGCGTTGTCCGGATCCGGCATGTACTCCACTTGCCGGAATTACACTCCGGATCCGGAAAAACGCAAGTGTACTGAAAGCATTTGAAGACGGAACCGTCTTCCAAATGCGTTCAGTGTTACTATGGCACCCAGGACGCTATTAAAGTCCTGGTTGCCATAGTAGGAGCGGGGAGCGGGGGAGCGGTATACTTACAGTCCGTGCGGCTCCCGGGGCGCTCCAGAATGACGTCAGAGCGCCCCATGCGCATGGATGACGTGTCCAATGCGATCACATGATCCATGCGCTTGGGGCGCCCTGACGTCACTCTGGAGCGCCCGGGGAGCCGCACGGACGGTAAGTATGCTGCTCTCCCGCTCCCCGCTACACTTTACCATGGCTGCCAGGACTTTAGCGTCCTGGCAGCCATGGTAACCATTCAGAAAAAGCTAAATGTCGGCTCCGGCAATGCGCCGAAACGACGTTTAGCTTAAGGCCGGATCCGGATCAATGCCTTTCAATGGGCATTAATTCCGGATCCGGCATTGCGGCAAGTGTTCCGGATTTTTGGCCGGAGGAAAAAGCGCAGCATGCTGCGGTATTTTCTCCGGCCAAAAAACGTTCCGTTCCGGAACTGAAGACATCCTGATGCATCCTGAACGGATTTCACTCCATTCAGAATGCATTAGGATAAAACTGATCAGGATTCTTCCGGCATAGAGCCCCGACGACGGAACTCTATGCCGGAAGACAAGAACGCATGTGTGAAAGAGCCCTTACACTGTGCAGCTGCACTGCAATGTGACAGGGAGATCTTCTGCCCTGTGTGTGTATTTATTATTTTTATGCAAAGTGCAGAGCAGGGTGAGGGAAAGGTCAGGTTGTTCACGCCCAGAAATATTCATGAGGCAGAGCTCAGGCTTTGTTGGTACACGCCCCCTCACCTTGTACTTGAGCATGTAAACAAAGCAATGACAGAACCATGAAAAGGTGTAAATATGGGTTTTAACTTGATGAAATCAAGCTTAACCAAATTATATGTATATCCTGATGGATTTTAAGTGTTTTTTTTTTTTTATTAACTCGGATAACCCCTTTAATAAAAAAGCATAATGTGTGTAAGAAAAGTTCAGCAACTTTCTTATACACTACATGGCACAGTTCCTTAGGTTTACACCAGTGTTTTGCACAAAGAGTTGCAACTTTTTAAGATTTTCCACTGCTTACTGCACTTTAGAGAATGTGGGTGGGTTTTAGCATAAGGGGCAGAGACTTCTCCTTGGACTGACACATTCATCATAATTTAAAGGGGTTGTGCAGCATCATAGTGATGACCTATCCTCAGGATAGGTGATCAATATCAGATCAGGACAACCACCGTCAGGTGATCTGGATAGGTCATCAGTATCTGACTGGTGTGGATCCAACACTCGGGGCCCCTGCCGATCAGCCTATTGAGAAGGCACCCACACTGTACTTTAATAACTGAACACTGTTATACAGTTAACAATTGTCGGTGAAAGTTAGAAAAGCTTCATATCTATGTCCTGAAAATGCAGAGAATTCTGTGCAAGTCTGAATGGGAATAAAAGAAACATGTAAAAAGTGCAGCTGCTCTATTCACTGATTGTCATAGAAGGGTTGTCTGTGAATAACTAACATTTCACAGGTACCGCAGCCTGCCTCCACTATGGAAAGATTCATACTTCCCTGCTATCTGCTCCTGCGCACTGGCTCCCGTGTGTCCATCTTCTGGTCCGTGGCTTGTTAACTTCCTCTCCGGTGTGGACATGATCATTTGCTCCGCTGCAGCCAATGACTAGATTCAGCGGTGACATGTCCACTAGAGACACATCACTACTGAAGCCAGTTATTGGCTGCAGCGGAGCAGAGGATCATGCCCATGCCAGGAACAAATTAAACAAGCCACAAACCAGAAGATGGACACATGGGAACCAGAATGCAGGACCAGAGCGTCAGGAAGTAGATTTTCTATCACTGGTTATAGAATAAGGACAGAAAACACAGAAGAAGGTGAGAACTGATTATCTATCACCACTAGAACACCCTGCTTATAACTGATTATAGTACAAGGGCAGGAGAGAACACAGGAGAGGTAAGAACTGATTATCACTGGTTATAGTATAAGGACAGGAGAGGTGAGAACTGATTATCACCACTAGAACATCCTGCCCATCACTGATTATAGTATAAGTACAGGAGAGAACACAGGAGAGGTGAGGACTGATTATCTATCACCACTAGAACACCCTGCTTATCACTGGTTATAGAACATAAAACATATTTAAGATTAACATTTCTAAACTTTTCTAAATGTAAATTTCTACCGACTCCGACTCCACACAATTACACTTCACGGCTGTTACAATCTTGCTGATGTACAGCTAAACACAGATGATGCAATGTTGGCACAAGTGTTGCGGCCTCTTCAAACAGCTAAGGCTACTTTCACACTAGCGTTCGGAGCGGATCCGTCTGATGTTTCATCAGACGGATCCGCTCCGATAATGCAGACGTTCGCATCCGTTCAGAACGGATGCGTCTGCATTAAAACTTAGAAAATTTTCTAAGTGTGAAAGTTGTCTGAGCGGATCCGTTCAGACTTTACATTGTAAGTCAATGGGGAACGGATCCGCTTGAAGATTGAGCCATATGGTGTCATCTTCAAGCGGATCCGTCCCCATTGACTTACATTGTAAGTCTGGACGGATCCGCTCGCCTCCGCACGGCCAGGCGGACACCCGAACGCTGCAAGCAGCGTTCAGGTGTCCGCTTACTGAGCGGAGCGGAGGCTGAGCGCTGGCAGGCGGATGCATTCTCAGTGGATCCGCTTCCATTGAGAATGCATCAGGGCCAGACGGATGCGTTCGGGGCCGCTCGTGAGCCCCTTCAAACGGTGCGCACGAGCGGAGCCCCGAACGCTAGTGTGAAAGTAGCCTAAGTGGGGGTGCCTGGAATCGGACCCTCGTCTGTCTGATTCTGATGACCTTTCCTCAGGATAGTCACGAATCTCATGACACTGCACAACCCCTGTAAAAAGGTATTCCCATACAATAGGACCCGCACCTACAAGAACGGAGCGGGAGAGTGGTGGCTGGAGGACCCCGGGATCCGTCCACCACCAAGCGCTGCTCCCATACAAGTGAATGGGAGCGCACCGCGCACACATGGCCCCTGCTTCCATTCATTTCTATGGGGCAGACGCTCGGCTATTTTCGGCTGCCCCATTGAAATGAATGGAGGGTGGCCGCGCATGCGCAGTGCACCCTCCATTCATTTCCCCGCTCCGTTCTTGTTGTAGGTGCTGTTCCCAGAGGTGGTACCTGCACCCATGAGACAATGGGGGCATATGCTAGCGATATGCCCCCATTGTATGTGATGGTAAAACCCCTTTAAGCCAAAAAAGTAAATAGTTAATCTTACCCCGTGTGCCATAATATTAAATTTCAGCCAGCAATGGGCTGTTGTACTTTCAGTTATAATTTATGCCAATCCATTGCTGGCACAAATTCCAGTTTGTGGCACATGGACATTTAGCGCATCTTATTGCCAATCATCCTTTAAAGCGGTTGTCTCAAATGGCACTTATCATGTAGAGAAAGTTAATACAAGGAACTTACTAATGTATTGTGATTGTCCATATTGCTTCCTTTGCTGGCTGGATTAATTTTGTCCATCACATTATACACTGCTTGTTTCCATGGTGACGACCACCCTGCAATCCAGCAGCAGTGGCCGTACTTGCACACTGTAGCAAAAAGCTCTGGCCTATGTGCACTCCTACATAGTAACATAGTATATAAGGCCGAAAAAAGACATTTGTACATCCAGTTCGGCCTGTTATCCTGCAAGTTGAACCAGAAGAAGGCAAAAAAAATAAAAAAATTTCCTTCCCGACTCCAATCAGGGAAACAGAATAACTCCCTGGATCAACGACCCCTCTCTAGTAGCTATAGTCTATAATATTAATACGCTCCAAAAATACATCCAGGCCCCTCTTGAACTCTTTTAGTGAGCTCAACATCACCACCTCCTCAGGCAGAGAGTTCCATAGTCTCGCTGCTCTTACCGTAAAGAATCCTCTTCTATGTTTGTGTACAAACCTTCTTTCCTCCAGACGCAGAGGATGTCCCCTCGTCACAGTCACAGTCCTGGGGATAAATAGCTGATGGGATAGATCTCTGTACTGACCCCTGATATATTTATACATATTAATTAGATCTCCCCTCAGTTGTCTTTTTTCTAACGTGAATAACCCTAATTTTGATAATCTTTCATGGTACTGTAGTTGCCCCATTCCAGTTATTACTTTAGTTGCCCTCCTCTGGACCCTCTCCAGCTCTGCTATGTCTGCCTTGTTCACAGGAGCCCAGAACTGTACACAGTACTCCATATGTGGTCTGACTAGCGATTTGTAAAGTAGTAGGAATATGTTCTCATCACTGGCATCTATGCCCCTTTTGATGCCACCCATTATCTTGTTGGCCTTGGCAGCAGCTGCCTGACAATGGTTTTTGCTGTTTAGTTTGCTGTTTATTAAAATTCCTAGATCCTTTTTCATGTCAGTGTTACCGAGTATTTTACCATTTAGTATGTATGGGTTACTTGCATTATTCCTTCCCATGTGCATAACCTTACATTTATCAGTGTTAAACCTCATCTGCCACTTATCTGCCCAAGCCTCCAATCTATCCAGATCCCTCTGTAGTAGTATACTGTCCTCTTCAGTGTCAATTACTTTACACAGTTTAGTGTCAACTGCAAAAAAATTATACTTTACTATGCAAGCCTTCTACAAGATCATTAATAAATATATTGAAGAGAATAGGGCCCAATACTGACCCCTGAGGTACCCCACTAGTGACAGTGACCCAATCTGAGTATGTACCGTTAATAACCACCCTCTGTTTTCTATCACTCAGCCAGTTACTTACCCACATACAGATGTTTTCTCCCAGTCCGAGCATTCTCATTTTATATACTAACCTTTTATGTGGTACAGTGTCAAATGCTTTGGAGAAGTCCAGATATACGACATCCATTGATTCGCCGCTGTCAAGTCTAGAACTTACCTCTCATTGAAACTGATTAAATTAGATTGATATGATCCCTCACGAAGCCATGCTGATATGATGTTATTTGCTTATTATCACTGAGATCCTCCAAGATAGCATCTCTCAGAAAACCTTCAAACAGTTTACCCAGCTACCAGAGAGGCCAGTGCTTTTTCCTACAGTGTGCAAGCACGACCACCACTGCAGGATTGCAGGGTGGTCATCACCATGGAAACAAGCAGTGTATAATATGATGAAAAAAATGAATCAAGCCAGCAAAGGAAGCAATATGGATAATAATACATTAGTAAGTGCCTTGTATTAACCTTCTCTACATGATAGATGTAATTTGCTGAAGTGAGACAACCCCTTTTAAGAGTAGCCTATGAAATGCTAGTCTTTTAGTAAATTTCCTCTCTGCTTGCGGTCAGTGAATGGTAACCATCACTGTTTACCCTATACAGACTTTACAAAGACTCTTCTACAAGTGAATCCAGTCTAGCCCAATCCTCTGTGCGCTGGTCAGGACTCCAGACTGATCCACTCTAGCAAAGAGGACACAGAATTGTGTACACTGGAGTCAACTGTAGCAAACCCTCAGCTGTGAGAAGTATTAGGTTTACGCTGTTATGTAGCAACAGAGGAAAGAGAAATGTATCTTTGTAGCAATCATGCTGGTTATTACCCAGCAAGATATAAAACGGACATGACCGGTTGCTATGGACAACCACACTATTCCCTGCAAGATCATACAGGGCTTTGTACTCGGCTCCTTTAAAACAAGCGCCCCCTGTCTCTTCCCAGAATACCTTGCGCAGCCATTTGCACTCACCCTTATCCTCCTCCCTTCGCTTCCGTCCGGCGAATTTTCTGGTCGTTTTCTTAAACATAAAACTGCACACCGGGGTCTTAGAGCTCTCTATCGTCGAGGAACCGGGGTCGGCCATGTTTACGCCTGCAGTAGTATCTTGTGTGTCAGCCATGGCTGCAGTGACGTCATGGGACTATAGAGCTGGAGAGTGTCACCTGAGGGCGCTAGAATTAAAATGTCGACACCTGCAGGCTGTTAGCAGTATTGCAAGAGCCTGAAAGAGCCAAGCATGGACGCGCACAGGTAGAGCCATACTGACGGCGTGTTTTGTACAATATATTTATATATATCATGTTATATATCTGCTCAGACAATAAGGACTGAGTATAAATAATATATCAATATTTCTATTTTAGTAGCTGAATAATTTTGCTTATTTACATTTGCACTCATGCACACAACCGTTGGGTGTTTTATGGTACCACAAATTGCGGAACGGAGTGGCTGACCCCTAATAGAACAGTTCTATCCTTGTCGGTAACACGGACAAAAATAAGGCATGTTCTATTTTTTTGCGGAACGGAAGTACGGGACGAAATCCCACGGAAGCACTTCGTAGTGGTTCCGTTCCGCATCTCCGGATTTGCGGACCCATTCATGTGGATGGGTCCGCATCCGTGATGCGGAATGCACACGGACCGGCGCCCGTGTATTGCGGCCTGCATTTCGGCAATGGGCCGTACACGCCAGTGTGAAAGAGGCCTAAAACTGATCAGTTCTTTTCCGGTATTGAGCCCCTAGGACGGAACTCTATGCTGGAAAAGAATAACACTAGTGTGAAAGTACCCAAATAAGGCGCACCTACATAAACCGGATAGAAAATAGACGCAAAAGTTTCAAAACGGGCTAAATCAGTTGGCAAATGAGACTTAAAAAGCCTGTTTCCAGGCTATTTTTTACTAAAAATGGGTGCAGACAATATAGGAAATGTGCCCCACAGAGTTCAAATATGACAAAGCTGGATAAGTTCATGATTAGTGTTGAGCGAACTTTGTGTTTCAAGTTCGGCGTGCAAGGGTCGGGTTATCTAAGAATTCCGTTATGGATTCCGCTACCACGGACCATAATTTATATGGTCTGTGGTAGCGGAATCCATAATTGAATTCTTAGATAACCCGAACCTTGCACGCCGAACTTGAAACACAAAGTTCGCTCAACACTAATCATGATCAAACTTTGTAGATTCTGTTAGGTGCGAGTGTCTTGGCACATGCCAAGCTACAGCAAATATTTGAGTTTCAGCTGCAGATTTCTGCCGCAGACTGTCCTCAAAATCCACAGCAGATTAGAGATATGCAAATACCCACCGTGTAAACATAGCCTTACATCTCCATGAAAAAGCAAAAATGCGTACCATGCCATAATATAGCCTTGTGTGTGAGGCCTAACGCCAGCGTGGGACTGGCTCACCAGAGGATCCTCCGTTGGGCACAGGCTCTGATGATATAGTCGGCTCCAAAGGTCCAGAAGGGAAAAAACATTTGGAGCTACCTTTGGAGACCATAATTGCCACTAGGGACTATTTCTTTGAATCAAAACATTTTTTTATTGTATGAGGATTGGGCCCTGAGAATAATTTCCTCTGGTGGGCCGCAGGAACCTCAGTCCGACCCTGCCTAATGCTAAGGGCTCATGGATACAAATGTTTGTTTTTTTCCCCCCTATGTCTGTTCCGTTTTTTTTTTTTTTGTGGCCCGTATGTGAAACCATTCACTTCCGTGGGGCCGGAAAAGAAAAACGGAAATGACGTTCCATGTCTGCATGGCCGTTCCTTAAAAAAATAGAACTTGTCCTATTATTGTCCGCATTGCAGACAGGATAGAACTGTTCTATTAAGGGCCGGCCGCTCCGTCCCACATAATACGGAATGGACCGCAAAACATCCAGCGGTCGTGTGCATGATCCCTAAGTGTGTGACCACATGGCAAAAATACACGTTGAAAACATCTGACATGTTGCAAAAGCTGTGGAAGAGATCTGAGGCGGACCCTTAGATTTTTGCTGCAGTTTGCATGCCACGGAGCTGCCCACAGATTACTGAATACATAACAGGTGCAGATCTTTCCCTTATACCTTATGTCTGTGGAGGCTTTAATCCTGCTTTCTCGCCCATATTCCTTGGGGGACACAGGAAACCATGGGGTATAGCTCTGCTCCCTAGGAGGCGTGACACTAAGTGAAAGCTGTAAGCCCCTCCTCCATCAGCTATACCCTTCAGCCTGGAGAAGAGACTGCCAGTTTTTGCTTAGTGTCCAAGGAGGCAAGACACCCCCTGCTTATGCAGGGTTGTTTTCCTATGATTTTTTATTTTTACGTTATTTGTTGTTTTTAATTCGGTTTTTTTCTACTTACAGGGACAACAGAGGCGCATTAGACCCCTCTGTTTCTCCCGGGGTTGAGTTGCGCCAGTGCCGGTAATTCCGCACTGCCGCCTCCCCCACAGAAGACAAGGTGGACCAGGGCAGCCTCGCTCCCCTGCGTCCCGCCAGCTCAGGGTCGCCCGCACGCCAAGTCCCTCCCCCGGCTTCCTGCCACTGCGGTGCCAGGAGCTGAAGGGGCGACCCCGCTGGATGGATTGAGGGTGAAGACAGCGTATGGTGAGACAGGCTGCTCCAGCCTCCCCTTCCTCCCTCCCACCGCTGCTACAGGCCTCCTGGGCTCCCATGGCCACTGTTACTACATGGCCACTGCTACATCGTGCGCCCACCCCCCCCCCCCCCCCCCGATATCGGACCGTTACCGGGCAGGGGAGTTTATCTGGGCAAGTCCTTGGCAGGGACGCTGCCTTCTGCCACATCCAGGCGCGGAGGGGGCCGCTTTCTTGGCGTGAACGGCGCCATTTCAGGCCGGCACTTCATCATCCTTGGGGGTTAAGATCATTTTGCCGCGCGCGCGCGGCTCTGCTTCAGAGCGGCAGGGAGGGGGCGGAGCTTCTACATGCGCTCCGCTACTTCCGGGTTCATCGCACAGTGCTGCGTGGAATCCTCTCTGCAGTGCGATCCGAAGCCGGTGCTGCTGCCTCTCCTCCACAGCCTCCTCAGTCTGTTCCCCTTACCGCTGCCGCTTGCATCATCCGGGTCTGGTAGGACTTTTAACCCCCTCCGTGCCACAGTACTGTCGCTTCGGTGTTATCCCCGTTTCTTTCCTTGGGGTCTCCCACTTTAAGTGCAACATCTTTGTTCCACCATGTCAGACCCTTCTGCAGCCGCCAAGCCTTGGTACCATGCCTGTACTGCTTGTAGGGAACCCTTTCCCCGGGGGCAGTCTGATCCGCACTGTACTGCATGTCGGGCTCCACCGCAGCCTCAGTCGCCCGCTGTGTCGCTCCCTGCTGCCTCTGACCCGCCTGACTGGGCTAGATCCCTGTCCCAGGCCGTGGAAAGCCTCACTCATGTCGTGGGCCGCCTAATAGACAGGCCGCCTACCCCGCAGGACGCCACTCTTACTGTCGCGCCCTCCGGGTCCACCGCTTCTGCCGCTGCAGCGGGTTCACTCTCCTTTAGTGACCCCTCCCGAGCTAGGCACTCTCAGAAGCGTATTAGAGTAGAGCGAGCCTCCTCCTCGGATGCCTCCCTCTCCCCGCCACGCGTGCGCACCCAGACGAGCCTCTCCTCTCCAAAGGATTCGCTCTCTGAAGGTGAATTGGCGGTTTCAGATTTGGAAATGGACTCGGCCCTGCCGTCCAAGCTAGCCTCAGCGATGGGTCAACTCATCTCTGATATTCGTGACACCTTTAAGGTGCAGGATGATCCCCCTAGCTCGGACGCAGCTAGCGTCTCATTTATCAGACCCAGGCAGGTCTCAAAAGTCTTCCCAATCCACTCTGATTTCTCCTCTGTGGTGTCTAAGGCTTGGGCTCGACCGGACGCCCGTTTTGTCAACCCCAAGAAGCTGGACATTTGCTATCCTTTTCCAGCAGATGTCGTGGCCACATGGTCTTCCCCACCCAAGGTGGACCCCCCTGTGGCCCGGCTGTCGAAGAACACGGCCATCCCTGTTCCCGACGGGTCCTCTCTTCAGTCAGCGGAGGACCGTCGCATGGAGACCCTTTCTAAGGGCATTTTTGCTGCCTCCGGTTCTGCTCTCAGACCGGTTTTTGCCTCTGCTTGGGCAGGGAAAGCAATCTCTGCTTGGGGTGCGCAGCTGGAACAGGAGTTGGACTCGGACGTCCCTATCCAGGACCTGCGTTCCTTGGCCCAGCTTATTGTTCGGGCCGGGAATTTTGTTTGTGAGGCCTCCCTTGATGCGGGAGCCCTTATTGCACGCTCCTCCGCCCTGGCAGTTTCCGTCAGGAGGGAGCTCTGGCTGAAGGTTTGGAAAGCGGACGCTGCCTCCAAACGTTCCTTGGCGGGGCTACCGTTTGCGGGTTCCCGCCTTTTCGGGGTCCGCCTAGACGAACTTATTTCGGAGGCCACGGGTGGTAAAAGCACCCATCTTCCTCAACCCCAAGCCAGGGGCGCCCCCCGCGGACGCCCTGGTGCGTCTCGTTTTCGGTCCTCCCGCAGGGCCTCTGGGGCTCCCACCACAGCTGCCGCTTCGGCTCCTCCCCAGGATAAGCATAGGAAGCCGTTTTTTCGGGCGCAGCCCTCCTGGCGCAAGCCGCAGGCTGCCCGCACACCCGCAGCAAAGCAATCCTCTGCCTGAAGGCGCGCCCCCACCCACCCGGGTGGGGGGCCGGCTCCTCCTTTTCAGGGACGTCTGGTTGGCTCACGTCTCCGACGCCTGGGCCCTCGAAATTGTGTGCTCCGGATACAAAATCGAATTTGCATCCTTCCCTCCAGATCGGTTCTTTCGCTCCCGCCTGCCACGGGACCCGAAACGCGCGGTTGCGTTCTCCGCGGCCGTTCAAGCCTTACTGGACAGGGGGGTGATTACCCCCGTTCCTCTAGAGGAAAGGTTCCAAGGGTTCTACTCGAACCTCTTTGTAGTTCCCAAGAAGGGAGGTTCCATGCGGCCCATTTTGGACCTCAAAAAGCTCAACCGTTTTCTCCTCCTTCGACGGTTTCGGATGGAGTCCCTCCGTTCCGCGGTGGCTTCCCTGGAGCAGGGAGATTTCATGTCTTCCATCGATATACAGGATGCCTACCTCCATGTTCCGGTAGCCCGGTGTCACCATCGCTTCCTCCGGTTCGCCGTGGGGGACCTCCACTTCCAGTTTGTCGCCCTTCCCTTTGGGCTGGCAACAGCCCCCCGGGTGTTCACCAAGGTCCTGGCCCCGGTTTTGGCCTTACTCCGTTCCAGGGGTGTTTTTCTGCTACCGTACTTGGACGATATCCTCATCAAGGCTCCGTCCCTTTCTCAAGCGGTTGCCAGCGTGGATCTCACTCTAGAGACTCTGACGAGGTTCGGTTGGGTCATCAACTTCCCCAAGTCCTCCCTTCCCCCCTCCAGACAACTGGTCTTCCTGGGAATGCTTTTAGACACGGGAGCGGCGGAAGTACGTCTTCCCTCGGAAAAACGTCTGATCCTCCGTGGGGCGGTTCGGGGTCTCCTTCTCCACCGTCGACCGTCCTTCCGCTTCTGCATGCGGGTCTTGGGGCAGATGGTTGCCTGCTTCGAGGCGATCCCGTTTGCGCAGTTTCACTCCCGCCCTCTCCAACGGGCGATCCTCTCCTCCTGGGACAAATCGCCGCAGTCTCTGGATCATCCCTTCCATCTATCGCCTCCGGTGAGGTCATCTCTCCGCTGGTGGTTACAGTCCCCTCTTCTGGGCAGGTCTTTTCTGCCACTCAACTGGTTGGTGGTTACAACCGATGCCAGTCTCTTGGGCTGGGGAGGCGTGTTTCCTCCCCGATCCGTCCAGGGCATTTGGTCTCCATTGGAGTCCAAACTCTCGATCAATGTCCTGGAGCTGAGAGCGGCCCTTTTGTCTCTACGACACTGGACTCATCTGTTGAAGGGTCATCCAGTTCGTGTACAATCGGACAACGCCACGGCTGTGGCGTACATAAACCACCAGGGGGGCACTCGCAGCGCTGCTGCAATGAGGGAGGTCTCCAGCATTCTCCGTTGGGCGGAAGCCCACGTCCCGGCCCTATCGGCAATTTTTATTCCAGGGGTGGACAATTGGGCGGCGGACTTCCTCAGTCGCACCACTGTCGACCCCGGCGAGTGGTCTCTTCACCCGGAGGTATTCGAGGCCATTTGCCTTCGTTGGGGCATACCGGACGTGGACCTCATGGCCTCCAAGTTCAATCACAAGGTCCCCGCCTATCTGTCCAGGGCCAGGGATCCGGGAGCTTGCGGAGCCGACGCCCTCGTTCTTCCTTGGCGAGGCTTCGCGCGTCCATACATATTCCCTCCCATCCCACTCCTGCCCAAGGTCCTTCGGAAGATCGCGGCGGAAGGCGTCTCGGTGATTCTGGTCGCTCCGGACTGGCCCCGCCGGTCTTGGTATGCCGACCTCATGCTGCTCCTGGCAGACGCGCCCTGGCCGCTGCCCGCCAGGGAAGATCTTCTCTCTCAGGGACCGATCTTCCACCCGCGTTTAAGGTCCCTACGTTTGACGGCGTGGTTGTTGAGACCACCGTCCTGACACGTAGGGGTTTTTCTGCGGACGTCGTCCGCACCATGATCCGCGCCCGTAAGCCGTCCTCTTCTAGGATCTATTATAGGACCTGGAGGACCTATTTGGGGTTCTGTGCCGATCTAGGGATTCCTCCGCTCCGCTTTTCTCTCCCCACCGTTTTGTCCTTCCTGCAGAGCGGACTTGCCCAAGGTCTGGGTCTTAGTTCTTTGAAGGGTCAGGTGTCTGCGCTGTCCATTTTGTTTCAGCGCCCACTGGCCCCCCTTGGTCCTGTCAAGACCTTCCTTCAGGGCGTGGCTCACGCGGTTCCCCCGTACCGGCCTCCGGTACCGCCCTGGGACCTGAACCTGGTTCTCTCAGCGCTCCAGGCTTCTCCTTTCGAGCCTCTGCGGACGGTTTCCTTGCGACTTCTGTCCTGCAAGGTTATTTTCCTTGTAGCCGTCACCTCTCTTCGGAGGGTGTCCGAATTGGCTGCACTCTCCTGTCTGGAACCTTTCCTAGTGTTCCACCAGGACAAGGTAGTTCTTCGTCCGGTCCCTTCCTTCCTTCCTAAGGTGGTCTCCGCCTTTCATCTGAACGAGGACATCGTTCTCCCCTCTTTGTGTCCTTCCCCTTCCCACCCTAGGGAGAGGGAACTTCATCGCCTGGACGTTGTCAGGGCGCTCAAGGCTTACCTGGAGGTAACCAGCTCTTTCAGGCGTACTGACTCGCTCTTTGTGGTTCCGGAGGGGTCGCGCAGAGGGTTGGCGGCATCCAAAGTTGCTATCGCCCGTTTTGTCAAGATGGCTGTTGCTGAGGCTTATCTCGCCAAGGGCAAGGTTCCGCCCCTCGGTGTTACCGCTCATTCCACTAGAGCGGTCGGGGCTTCCTGGGCTCAGAGAAATCGGGCTTCTACGGAGCAGATTTGCAAGGCGGCCACTTGGTCCTCCTTGCACACCTTCACCAAGTTCTACAGGGTGCATACTCATGCGTCGGCTGACGCTGCTTTAGGCCGTCTGGTGTTGCAGGCGGCAGTTGATTGATGCCTCCGGTGTTGGTCTAGTTTGTTCTGGTCCCTCCCTTCTGGGACTGCTCTGGAACGTCCCATGGTTTCCTGTGTCCCCCAAGGAATATGGGCGAGAAAAGGAGACTTTTGTATTACTTACCAGTAAAGTCTCTTTCTCGCTCTTCCTTGGGGGACACAGCACCCGCCCTTCATTTGGGTTTACAGTTGTGGTTCCGGCTTGGTTGCCCCCGTTGGGGCTTGACGGTTCTTTTTCCGGTTGGTGGTTATCTTTCACTACTTGGACACGCAACTGGCAGTCTCTTCTCCAGGCTGAAGGGTATAGCTGATGGAGGAGGGGCTTACAGCTTTCACTTAGTGTCACGCCTCCTAGGGAGCAGAGCTATACCCCATGGTTTCCTGTGTCCCCCAAGGAAGAGCGAGAAAGAGACTTTACTGGTAAGTAATACAAAAGTCTCCTTTTTGGCTCACAATGGCCTCATAAACACGACCGCTGTGTGTTTTGCGTTCTGCAATTTGCGGAACGGCACGGACAGCCATTAATATAACTGTCTATTCTTAGAATAGACATTGTTATATATTTTTTTTGTGGACCACGGAACAGAGCAACGGATGTGGACAGCACACGGAGTGCTGTCCGCATCTTTTGCGGCCCCATTGAAGTGAATGGGTCCGCATCCGAGCCGCCAAAACTGCGGCTCGGATGCGGACCAAAACAACGGCTGTGTGCATGAGGCCAATCACTGATGGAAATCACTGACCAAAACACTTATATCTGTATAAGGCTTAAAGGGGTTGTGCCAAGTTTTTACGTTTTTATTAGCTTTTTTTTTTTTAAAGTAGCTCATTGCTGGTGGTCCGACGGCTGGGACTCCTACAGATCATTAGAATGGAGTCCCATTCCCATGTACTAATGGAGCATGGCAGGTTATGCATGCCCGCTGCCGCTCCATTCATTCTCTATGGGAGTGTTGGAGATAGGTGAGTACAGCGCTCAGCTATCTCTGGTGCCCCCATAGAGAATGTATGGAATGGCAGGGTGCATGAACATCCTGCCACTTCATCAGGACTCCCAGACAGGGTGCAGCAGGGACGTGACACCATCAAAACTGCAATGGCCAGGGATTGGTGAGTACTTTGATATATATATATTTATATATTTTTTTATAGCATGTGCAGCCCCAGCTTTTTTTTTTTTTTTTCTTGCGCCTCAACATCCCTTTAACATGGGAAAAATCGTTATGCAGCTGACTGACATTAGCGATGTGCCAGCAGTACATAACAGTATGCTTTATAACTACCTGCCTGCCGTCGTTCTCTTAAAATAAAGACTTTTATAATATGCTAATGAGCCTCTAGATGCTATGAGGGCGTTGCTGCAGCACCTAGAGGCTCGGTCTACTCTCCTTTTGGCACGCCCACGTCCACTTGATTGACGTCCTTCTTCTCTGCATCGTCCTCATAATCCCGCGCCTGCGCCGTCCCGTTTAGTATTCGGCGCAGTGAGTGAAGGACGCTCGGCTGCTGCCAGCTTCCTTACTGCGCCTGCGCCGATTACGTCACAGGCCTCCCCGGCAGGCCTGCCTGGCAGCAGCCGAGCGTCCTTCACTCACTGCGCCGAATACTAAACGGGACGGCGCAGGCGCGGGATTATGAGGACGATGCAGAGAAGGACGTCAATCAAGTGGACGTGAGCGTGCCAAAAGGAGAGTAGACCGAGCCTCTAGGTGCTGCAGCAACGCCCTCATAGCACCTAGAGGCTTCATTAGCATATTATAAAAGTCTGTTTTTTAAGAGATCAGTGGCAGGCAGGGAGTTATAAAACACACTGTTATGTACTGCTGACATTGGCACATCGCTAATGTCAGTCAGCTACATAACGTTATTTCTGATGACAGAAACCCTTTAATGATTAGCCACTAAATCGCCTGATTATAGATACTTTAGAGTACAAATTGCACCAAATATTGAAGCTGAGGTCTAATATACAGGTAGAAACCACACAGAACATTTAGTAAAGGAGAAATTTAGTAAATTTATTAGATTACATACTTACCAACGCTTCAGTTGGTAAAAAACAGGGCATCTAAGCCCCACCCCCGGGAACACCTCAACCCCACCAGGGAACACCAACTTAAGCCTCATGCAGACGTCCGTGGAACACCCTCCGTGAGATACCGGACTGGCATTGCAGGAGCGCACTGTGTCATTGGTTGCTATGACGCCGTGCGCTCCTGCAATGCCAGTCCGGTATCTCACGGACCGTGTTCCACGGACGTCTGCATGAGGCTTTATGGGCGTAGTTTGTTAACCACTCCCATTTTATACTGGGAGAGCGCAGATTTGCCGATATTGTTTCTGAAAATCAGTTGGCAACTATGCATTTATTTGAAAAAGGGACTCGTGATCGGTGGGGGTTCCAGCGGTAGGACCCCCAACGATCAGCTAGTTATCCCTTATCGATAACTTAAAACCTTGGCACAACCCTTGTAAAGGTGCCTTCACACTTGGTAGAAATATCCGCCAGAAAATATGCAGGTGTAGATTTTTACAATGGTGCAGATTTTGGTGCGTGGATCAGGATGCAGACTTCTGCGCGGATTACATCCCCCATTAAAATGAATGGAGACGTTCTGCTTTAGAAAAGCTGCAACGCATCGTTATTTACAGAGAACACCTTTTCACCCTGAGCCTTTTTAACCCCATACATAGGATAACGTGGAGGGAGTCTTTATGCTGCATATTTTCTGGTTGATTTTTCCAGCAAGTGGGAAGTGATCCTAATCTCAAATTGAGGCCACTTTATTGTCGTGAAGTGGTTTTAGAAAAGTTTTATAAATTATGCTGCAAATTTCCCATTGAAAAGGCGTGGGCGATATGGCCTAAAATCTATAATGCGATATAATTTTAAGCATGTGCGATATATTCTATATTTCAGGAGGGTTAAACTTTTTTTTTACTTTTTATTTAATAACTATTGGCCTCCTTAGGGGCTAGAATCCTTGTCCTATTCACTCTAATAGAGCTCTATTAGGCTGGGTTCACACTTGAGCGTATTTGATATGCGCGTTTAACGCGCGTTTTTGTGTGCGTTTTTGTCCATAGTCAACGCGCGTTTGTGTGATTGACAGCAGTGTCCTATGGCCCCAAACGCGCGACAAAACGCCCCAAAGAAGCTCAAGAACTTTTTTGAGCGTAGGGCGTTTTTCAGCGCGTTCAAACGCGCTGTAAAACGCTCAAGTGAGAACCAGGGCCATAGGGAAGCATTGGTTTTCATGTGTTGAGCGTTTTACAGCGCGTTTGAACGCGCTGTAAAACGCTCAAGTGTGAACCCAGCCTTAGGGTGAATAGAATCTCACACTCTCCCTGCTGTCCTGTGCACAGTACACACAGCAGCAGGGAGCTGACTATGGCAGCCAGGGCTTGAGTAGCGTCCTGGCTGCCATGGTAACCGATCGGAGCCCCAGGATTACACTGCTGGGGCTCTGATCAGAAGCTGCCACCCTGGGGCCACTGCCACCAATGATTTAGGCTGGATTCACACGTCCGTGGAACATGGTCCCTGTGATACCGGCCTGGATTTCTTCTGAGTACAGGAGTGCATGGCGTCATTGGTTGCTATGACGCTGTGCGCTTCCTGCTGCCACCGCAGTACAGTAATACACTGGTATAGATCATACCAGTGTATTACTGTACTGCGACGGCAGCAGGAAGCGCACGGCGTCATAGCAACCAATGACGCCGTGCGCTCCTGCACTCAGAAGAAATCCAGGCCGGTATCACACAGACAGTGTTCCACAGACGTGTGAATCCAGCCTTAATCGTGTGGAGGGGGGCCCACAATTAATATAATACTTAGAAGAGGGGGGCTGTGAACACTGCACCACCAATGAATATAGTTACCGTAATATGCCTGAATACAAACGTAGCCTGCATGTGCCGGCCATATCCCATTCCTGGCCTCTACTACTGAGCGCCGTGATCCGCCGCAATTAACCCCTCAGGTCCTGAGGGGTTAATTGCGGCGGATCACGGCACGCAGTAATAGAGGCCAGGTATGGGATATGGCCGGCACATGCAGGCTACGTTTGTATTCAGGCATATTAACTATATTCATTGGTGGCGCAATGGCCACAGTCCCTCCCCTCCTCCCCCTCCTCCTCCTCCCCCTAGGAGGCAGGTTCTGTATAGAAAAAAACACAAGTAAAAAATGCCATGCGAACATACCCTTTCATGCGAGCGAGTTTTCCGCGCGGGTGCAATGCGTGACGTGAACGCATAGCATCTGCACTGAATCCTGACCTATTTATTTCAATGGGTCTGTGTACATGAGCGTTTTTTTTTCACGCATCAGTTCTGCGTTGTGTGAAAAACGCAGCATGTTCTATATTCTGCGTTTTCCACGGAGCCCTGGCCCCATAGAAGTGAATGGGGCTTCAGTGAAAAACGCATTGCATCCGGAAGCAAGTGCGGATGCAATGTGTCTTTCACTGATGGTTACTAGGAGATGTTGTTTGTAAACCTTCCGTTTTTTTTTTTATCAGGCACGTGAAAAACGCATCAAAGCGCATTGCACCCGCGCGGAAACAACTGAACGCAATCGCAGACAAAACTGACTGAACTTGCTTGCAAAAGGGGGCGAGTTTCACTGAACGCACCCTGAACGCATCTGGACCCAATCTGTCACGCTCGTCTGAAAGAGGCCTTAGGCCTCTTTCACACGGGTGAGGTGAACGCATTGCACCCGCACTGAATCCGGACTTATTCATTTCTATGGGGCTGTGCACATGAGCGGTGATTTTTCACGCATCACTTGCAGTGCGATTTTCACGCATGGTTGCTAGGAGATGATCGGGATGGGGACCCAATCTTTATTATTTTCCCTTATAACATGGTTATAAGTAAATTAGAGATGGAAGGGTTAAAAAAAAATAAACTCCCCTCATCCACTTGTTCGCGCAGCCCGGCTTCTTTTCTTTTTTCTTCTTTGATGAACTGGCAGGAAAAGGACCTTTTGATGATGTCACTGCGCTCATCACATGGTCCATCACCATGGTGATGGATCATGTGATGAGCGCAGTGACGTCATCAAAGGTCCTTTTGCCAGGTCCTGAAGAAAGAAGAAGAGGAGATACGCTACCAAGTGGATGGAGTGAGTTAAATATTGTACTATGCATTCTGTATTAAGAATGCTATTATTTTCCCTTATAACCATGTTATAAGGGAAAATAATAAAATTTACACAACACCTAACCCAAACCTGAACCTTTGTGAAGAAGTTCGGGTTCGGGTCTGGATACCAAACATGCCGATTTTTCTCACGCGCGTGCAAAACGCATTGAAACGTTTTGCACTCACGCGGAAAAATCGCGCATTTTCCCGCAACGCATCCTATCCGGCCCTCAAACGCGACGCCCGTGTGAAAGAGGCCTAAGGGTACGACCACATTGGGTGGTGGTGACGCTACTGCGCTGTGGTGGAGTACCATGTGGCTATTTGAGCCGCAACTGGCTCCAGTTAACTAATTCGGACCGCACTGTTTCGTTGGTGTGCATTGTTAATGACTGTGTGGCATCCGCAATACTGCACCTCTATTAAGGCCTCATGCACACGACCGTATGTATTTAGCGGTCTGCAAAAAACGGATCCGCAAAAAATAAGGATGACGTCCGTGTGCATTCCGTATTTTGCGGAACAGCTTGCCCCTAATAGAACAGTACTATCCTTGTCTGTAATGCGGACAATAATGGGACATGTTTTTTTTTTTTTTGCGGAACAGAAATACGGACATATGAAAACGGAATGCACGCGGAGTAACTTCCGTTTTTTTTTCCGCAAACCCATTGAAATGAATAATTCTGTATATGGTCCGCAAAAAGAACGGACACGGAAAGAAAATACATTTTGTGTGCATGAGGCCTAAGGCTAGGTCTACACGACAATATTTGTCGCACCAATGTCGTGCGACAAATTTTATAATGGTAGTCTATGGTGTCGCACTGCGACATGTTGCGACATGACAGTCGCAAAAATCCCATTCAAGATGTCGCAGTCTCAGCATGTCACAGTGCGAAACCATAGACTACCATTATAAAAATTGTCACCTGACATATGTTGCAGTGTAGTTGTGCCCTATGTCGTCGTGTAGACCTAGCCTAACAATGCTGACCAACTAGGGTGCACTCACACGTGAATTTTGTTGCAGAAATTTCTGTGACTGAAAATCACTTTTTTATGCATTAGAATGGGGGAGGAAGCACATACCGGTAAATTTCTGCAAGCCCCATTCAGGTGAATGGAATTGATTTTCACTAAAATTGTAGCAGGTGAGTGCAATGCGTGATGGTTGCTAGAAGATGATAGTGATGAGCAACCACTGATTAAAGTCTATTCACTGTATTATTTTCCCTTTATAACATGGTTATAAGGGAAAATAATAGCATCCTTAATACGTGCTTACTAAAATTTCGATTGAGGAGTTAAAAAATAAATTAACTCACCTC
This sequence comes from Bufo bufo, assembly GCF_905171765.1. NCBI lineage: Eukaryota > Metazoa > Chordata > Amphibia > Anura > Bufonidae > Bufo > Bufo bufo. The sequence goes on along the minus strand of NC_053394.1, from coordinate 276,689,318 downwards.
ATCCGCTTGTTCACGCAGCCGGCATAGTCTTTCTTCTTCTTTCAGGACCTGCCAAAGGACCTTTGATGACGTAATCGCGCTCACCACGTGGTGACGTCAGCGCAGGTCCTTCTGAATGAAGATAGAAGGATGATTACGTCATCAAAGGTCCTTTTGCAGGTCCTGAAAGAAGAAGAAAGAAGACATGCCGGCTGCGAGAACAAGTGGATGAGGTGAGTTAATTTATTTTTTAACCCCTCAACCCACATTTCAGTAAGCATTCTGTATTAAGAATGCTATTATTTTCCCTTATAACTAGTTTATAAGGGAAAATAAAATCTACAGAACACCGAACCCAAACCCGAACTTCAGTGAAGATGTTCAGGTCTGGGTACCACATTCCGTTTTTTATCACATGCGTGCAAAACGTATTGCTCCCACACAATAAAAACTGAACATCGCAGTCAAAATTGACTGAAATTGTGTGCGCACTCGTGCGGGTTTCCCGCAATGCACCCGTGACGCATTCGGAGCAAATCCGGGATGCCCATCTGAAAGAGGCCTAAGGCCCCTTTCACACGAGCGAGTTTTCCGCGCGGGTGCAATGCGTAACATGAACACATAGCACCCGCACTGAATCCTGACCCATTCATTCCAATGGGTCTGTGTACATGAGAGTTTGACTGAACTTGCTTGAAAATGGTGCGAGTTTCACTGAACGCATCTGGAGCCAATCCGTATAATTTGTGTGAAAAAGGCATTTTTGGATTGGCTCCGGATGCGTTCAGGGTGCGTTCAGTGAAACTTGCACCATTTCGCAAGCAAGTTTAGTCAGTTTTGTCTCTATTTGCATTCAGTGTTTCAGGGTTTTTTTTCACGCGGGTTCAATCAGTTTTGATGTGTTTTTCACGCGCGTGAAAAAAAACACTGAAGATTTACAAACAACATTTCCTAGCAAGCATCAGTGAAAAACGCATTGCATCCGGATGCAATGCGTTTTTTACTGAAGCCCCATTCACTTCTATGGGGCCAGGGCTGCGTGAAAAATGCAGAATATAGAACATGCTGCGATTCTCGCGCAACGCAGAACTGATGTGTGAAAGAAAAGCTCATGTACACAGACCCATTGAAATGAATGGGTCAGGATTCAATGCTGGTGCTTTGCGTTCACTTTACGCATCTTATCCGTGCGGAAAACTCGCTCGTGTGAAAGTGGCCAAACAGTGCTGTTTTAATTAGTTAATTGGAGCCTGCTGCAGTTTGTGCGGCCGTTTCACAACTCCGTCATAAATGCGTCATCTGGTTGTACTCTAAGGTCCCTTTCACACGAGCGAGTTTTCCGCGCGGGTGCAATGCGTGACGTGAACGCATAGCACCTGCACTGAATCCTGACCCATTCATTTCAATGGGTCTGTGTACATGAGCGTTGTTTTTCACGCATCAGTTCTGCGTTGGGTGAAGCATGTTCTATATTCTGCGTTTTTCACGCAGCCCTGGCCCCATAGAAGTGAATGGGGCTTCAGTGAAAAACTCATTGCATCCGCAAGCAAGTGCTGGTGCGATGCGTTTTTCACTGATGGTTGCTAAGAGATGTTGTTTGTAAACATTCAACTTTTTATCACGTGCGTGAAAAACGCATCAAAACGCATTGCACCCGCGCGGAAAAAACTGAACAACTAAACGCAACCGCAGACAAAACTGACTGAACTTGCTTGCAAAATTGTGCGAGTTTCACTGAACGCACCCTGAACGCATCCGGCCCCAATCGGCAACGCCCGTGTGAAACCAGCCTAAGGCCCCTTTCACAAGAGCGTGACGGATTGGCTCCAGATGCGTTAGGCCTCTTTCACACGGGCGTTGTGGGAAAAGGTGCGGGTGCGTTGCGGGAACACCCGCGATTTTTCCGCGCGAGTGCAAAACATTGTAATGCGTTTTGCACTCGCGTGAGAAAAATCGTGCATGTTTGGTACCCAAACCCGAACTTCTTCACAGAAGTTCGGGCTTGGGATCGGTGTTCTGTAGATTGTATTATTTTCCCTCATAACATGGTTATAAGGGAAAATAATAGCATTCTGAATACAGAATGCTTAGTAGGTGATCAATTGAGGGTTAAAAAAAAAAAAAATAATTAACTCACCTTCTCCTCTTGTTCGCGTAGTTCTCCCGGTCTTTAGTTCTTTAATGATGAGTTGTGGGCTAAAGGACCTTTGGTGACGTCAGATCACATGGTACATCACCACGGTATATTTTAACTTGAAGCGTCCCCATCACCATGGGAACGCCTCTGTTTTGCGAAATCTCCATGGGAACGCCTCTGTGTTAGAATATACTGTCGGATTTGAGTTTCACGATGTAACTCAAATCCGACGGTATATTCTAACATAGAGGCGTTCCCATGGTGATGGGGACGCTTCAAGTTCTACAAATTGCTAAGTAACCATGGCAACCGGGACTGCAGTAGCGTCCTGGTTGCCATGGTTACCGATCGGAGCCCCAGCGATTAAACTGGGACTCCGATCGGTACTCTCCGCTGCCACCAATGATAGGGGGGAGATTTTAATTAGGAGGGGGAGGGAGGGGAGAATGCCCACTGGCCACCAACGAGTTAACTACAGGGGAGGGGGGGGCCCACTGGCCACCAATGAGTTAACTACAGGGGAGGGGCGGGGGCCGGCCGCACTGGCCACCAATGAGTTAACTACAGGGGAGGGGGGGCCCACTGGCCACCAATGAGTTAACTACAGGGGAGGGGGGGGGGCGGCCGCACTGGCCACCAATGAGTTAACTACAGGGGAGGGGGGGCCCACTGGCCACCAATGAGTTAACTACAGGGGAGGGAGGGGGGGGGGCGGCCACACTGGCCACCAATGTGTTAACTACAGGCGGGGGGGCTGCCCCCTGCTGCCTGGCAGCACCTGCCAGGCAGCAGGGGGCAGTCATGTACACAGTTCTTTTAGTATATTCTAACCTGAAGCGTCCCCATCACCATGGGAACGCCTCTGTGTTAGAATATACTGTCGGTTCTGAGTTTTCACGAAGTGAAAACTCAGCTATGAAAAAGCTTTTATGCAGACGGATCTTCGGATCCGTCTGTATAAAAACTAACCTACGGCCACGGATCACGGACACGGATGCCAATCTTGTGTGCATCCATGTTCTTTCACGGACCAATTGACTTGAATGGGTCCGTGAACCGTTGTCCGTCCAAAAAATAGGACAGGTCCTATTTTTTTGACGGACAGGATACACGGATCACTGTCTCGGCTGCAAAACGGTGCATTTTCCGATTTTTCCACGGACCCATTGAAAGTCAATGGGTCCGCGAAAAAAAAACTGAAAACGGCACAACGGCCACGGATGCACACAACGGTCGTGTGCATGAGGCCTTAAGAACATGCTGCGTTTTTCACGCAACGCAGAACTGATGCGTGAAAAAACGCTCATGTACACAGACCTATTGAAATGAATGGGTCAGGATTCAGTGCGGGTGCTATGCGTTCACGTCACGCATCGCACCCGACCGGAAAACTCTTTCGTGTGAAAGGGGCCTAAGGGTATGTTTTGATGGTGGTTTTTGCGGTTGGTCTACACTCACTGGGGGAGATTTCGCAAAACTGGTGTAAAGAAAAACTGACTTAGTTGCCCATAGCAGCCAGATTGAGCTTTTCATTTTTAGAGTACCTTTGGAAAATGAAAGCTGGAATCTGGTTGCTATGGGCAACAAAGCCAGTTTTCTTTTATAATCGTTTTGATAAATCTATCTTCACTAGAGAAAAAAATGTATGTGGCTGTAACGTATTCCACAGCGCAGTCATGTATGTATACCGAGCATCTGGTGCCGATGGACATGCACTTCCAGGATTTGGCTAAATAACCTTGACCAAGTGCGAATTCCTTGTAATATCACTGGTAGCCAAGACGTACATAGAATTGGATTGTTTTATTAAAGTGTGTAGATTTTTAACCCTTTTAGCCCCTTGTAAAATCGGATTCCGAGTCATAACTAACAGCGTGCCGTAGTGACATGGTCCTGTATACATAGATAACCTACCTACTGATTCAGGTTATCTATTCTAGGTGCACAGCAGAATTGCCTGATGCGATTGAGGCAGCGCAGATCCCGAGTCCTGAGTATCTGTGGCTTGTCTATGATCAGACACTATAAAGAATATTATGAAGATGTAAAGATACTCTAAAACTGATCTGTTTATGGGCTGCATTTCTGACCAATCTGCGCTCTAGAACTGTGTAAAATGTCATGCCTGACAGGTTGGTTGCTAGGGATACACTGCTTAATAACCACAGTTTTTTTAAGTGCAGTTGTTAGGCAGCACATCCCTAGCAACTAGTCTTTATTTCAGTTAGGCCTTCTTCACACAGGCAGTTTTTGGTTAGTGATTGTGAGCCAAAACCAAGAGTGGAGCCTACATGTAGAGGACCACTTTTTAGTCACCAATAAAGCAATCCTAGATTCAGTTGCTTGGCTGTCACCTTTTAGCTTCCTGCACACGACCGTAGGTGTCCTGTTGCCGTATTGCGGACTGCATATGTGGATCCGCAATACACGGGCACGGCCATTGACTTGAATGGGTCCGCAAATCCAGAAATGCGGAACGGAACCCTACGGAAGCACTACGGAGTGCTTCTGTGAGGTTCTGTTCTGTACTTCCGTTCCGCAAAAAGATAGAGCAAGTTCTATCGTTTTGCGGAATGGGCGGATCACGGACCCATTCAAGTTGAATGGGTCTGGATTCGTCCCGGAGGCCGCACAAACGTTCTCCGTGCAATGGGGACCGCAAATTGCGGTTCCCAATGAATGGAACACATATGTTCATGTGAAGGAGGCCTTAGCAGCGCTGCCAGCAGGTCCTGTGTTTTATCCCATCAAGCATCCAGTGTTAATTAGGGTTGCCACCTTTCCCAACAAAAAATACCGACCATGTTAAGCCACACCCAAAGGGGGTGTGGTTGTGGGGGCGTGGCTTAACACAAGGTGTTTAAGTGGATGTCTCACTTCAGCAAAAAGCATTTATCATGTAGAGAAAGTTAATAGAAGGCAATTACTAATGTATTATTATCCATATTGTTTTCTTTGCTGGCTGGATTAATTTTTCCATCACATTATACACTGCTTGTTCCCATGGTTACGACCACGCTGCAATCCAGAAGCAGTGGTCGTGCTTGAACACTATAGGAAAAAGTGTTGGACTACGCGCACTCCAGTGGTACCAGCCACCAGCGCGCTTTCCTATAGTGTACAAGCACAACCACCGATGCTGGATTGCAGGGTGATTGTAACCATGGGAATAAGCAGTGTATAATATGATGGAAAAATGAATCCAGACAGCAAAGGAGGCAATATGGATAATAACAATACATTAGTAAGTGCATTGTATTAACTTTCTCTACATGAGCGCTATTTGCTGAAGTGAGACAACCCCTTTAACTCGCTATGTCATAATGTGGCTCCCATTATTAATAGTGCCCCCAGTAATAGTAATGCCTCTATTAGTGCCCTCAAGAATTAATACCTCCATTACTGCACCCCAGAATTAATAATGCCCCCATTACTGCACCCCAGAATTAATAATGTCCCCATTACTGCACCCCAGAATTAATAATGCCCCCATTACTGCACCCCAGAATTAATAATGCCCCCATTACTGCACCCCAGAATTAATAAGGCCCCCATTACTGCACCCCAGAATTAATAAGGCCCCCATTACTGCACCCCAGAATGAATAAGGCCCCCATTACTGCACCCCAGAATGAATAAGGCCCCCATTACTGCACCCCAGAATGAATAAGGCCCCCATTACTGCACCCCAGAATGAATAAGGCCCCCATTACTGCACCCCAGAATGAATAAGGCCCCCATTACTGCACCCCAGAATTAATAAGGCCCCCATTACTGCACCCCAGAATTAATAAGGCCCCCATTACTGCACCCCAGAATTAATAAGGCCCCCATTACTGCACCCCAGAATTAATAAGGCCCCCATTACTGCACCCCAGAATTAATAAGGCCCCCATTACTGCACCCCAGAATTAATAAGGCCCCCATTACTGCACCCCAGAATTAATAAGGCCCCCATTACTGCACCCCAGAATTAATATTGTTCCCATTAGCGCCCCTCAGTAATATTAATGCCCCCATTAGTGTCCCCCAGAATTAATAGTGCCCCCAGTAGTGCCTCCCGGTAATAATAATGCCCTCTCTTCTCTGTGCACAAAAAAATAAAATAAACGTACCTCATCCATTTGATGGTGCCGCGGTGAACGCTCACTGGAAGCTCAGGACAGGACCTGCTCTCCAGCGTGATTATGTCTCTCAGGTCCTGTCCTTTTTAACACAAGTGTGTATATTTTTTTCATACTAGACCACGCCTCTAACTCTGCCTAAAGCATAACTATACACAACCAGTCCCATTAACGCCCCCATATAGTAAATTTTCCCTCTTTGTACCTGGACATAGTAGTAATGCTCACACTGTGCCCTTTTCACAGTAAGTATACCCAGATATGCCCCCTTCACAGCACTTATGCCCAGATATATGCCCCCCTTCACAGTAGCTGTGCCCAGTTATGTGCCCCTTCACAGTAGCTGTGCCCAGTTATGTGCCCCTTCACAGTAGCTGTGCCCAGTTATGTGCCCCTTCACAGTAGCTGTGCCCAGTTATGTGCCCCCCCTTCACAGTAGCTGTGCCCAGTTATGTGACCCCCTTCACAGTAGCTGTGCCCAGATATGTGACCCCCTTCACAGTTGCTGTGCCCAGATATGTGACCCCCTTCACAGTAGCTGTGCCCAGATATGTGACCCCCTTCACAGTAGCTGTGCCCAGATATGTGACCCCCTTCACAGTAGCTGTGCCCAGATATGTGACCCCCTTCACAGTAGCTGTGCCCAGATATGTGACCCCCTTCACAGTAGCTGTGCCCAGATATGTGACCCCCTTCACAGTAGCTGTGCCCAGATATGTGACCCCCTTCACAGTAGCTGTGCCCAGATATGTGACCCCCTTCACAGTAGCTGTGCCCAGATATGTGACCCCCTTCACAGTAGCTGTGCCCAGATATGTGACCCCCTTCACAGTAGCTGTGCCCAGATATGTGACCCCCTTCACAGTAGCTGTGCCCAGATATGTGACCCCCTTCACAGTAGCTGTGCCCAGATATGTGACCCCCTTCACAGTAGCTGTGCCCAGATATGTGACCCCCTTCACAGTAGCTGTGCCCAGATATGTGACCCCCTTCACAGTAGCTGTGCCCAGATATGTGACCCCCTTCACAGTAGCTGTGCCCAGATATGTGACCCCCTTCACAGTAGCTGTGCCCAGATATGTGACCCCCTTCACAGTAGCTGTGCCCAGATATGTGACCCCCTTCACAGTAGCTGTGCCCAGATATGTGACCCCCTTCACAGTAGCTGTGCCCAGATATGTGACCCCCTTCACAGTAGCTGTGCCCAGATATGTGACCCCCTTCACAGTAGCTGTGCCCAGATATGTGACCCCCTTCACAGTAGCTGTGCCCAGATATGTGACCCCCTTCACAGTAGCTGTGCCCAGATATGTGACCCCCCCTTCACAGTAGCTGTGCCCAGATATGTGACCCCCTTCACAGTAGCTGTGCCCAGATATGTGACCCCCTTCACAGTAGCTGTGCCCAGATATGTGACCCCCTTCACAGTAGCTGTGCCCAGATATGTGACCCCCTTCACAGTAGCTGTGCCCAGATATGTGACCCCCTTCACAGTAGCTGTGCCCAGATATGTGACCCCCTTCACAGTAGCTGTGCCCAGATATGTGACCCCCTTCACAGTAGCTGTGCCCAGATATGTGACCCCCTTCACAGTAGCTGTGCCCAGATATGTGACCCCCTTCACAGTAGCTGTGCCCAGATATGTGACCCCCTTCACAGTAGCTGTGCCCAGATATGTGACCCCCTTCACAGTAGCTGTGCCCAGATATGTGACCCCCTTCACAGTAGCTGTGCCCAGATATGTGACCCCCTTCACAGTAGCTGTGCCCAGATATGTGACCCCCTTCACAGTAGCTGTGCCCAGATATGTGACCCCCTTCACAGTAGCTGTGCCCAGATATGTGACCCCCTTCACAGTAGCTGTGCCCAGATATGTGACCCCCTTCACAGTAGCTGTGCCCAGATATGTGACCCCCTTCACAGTAGCTGTGCCCAGATATGTGACCCCCTTCACAGTAGCTGTGCCCAGATATGTGACCCCCTTCACAGTAGCTGTGCCCAGATATGTGACCCCCTTCACAGTAGCTGTGCCCAGATATGTGACCCCCTTCACAGTAGCTGTGCCCAGATATGTGACCCCCTTCACAGTAGCTGTGCCCAGATATGTGACCCCCTTCACAGTAGCTGTGCCCAGATATGTGACCCCCTTCACAGTAGCTGTGCCCAGATATGTGACCCCCTTCACAGTAGCTGTGCCCAGATATGTGACCCCCTTCACAGTAGCTGTGCCCAGATATGTGACCCCCTTCACAGTAGCTGTGCCCAGATATGTGACCCCCTTCACAGTAGCTGTGCCCAGATATGTGACCCCCTTCACAGTAGCTGTGCCCAGATATGTGACCCCCTTCACAGTAGCTGTGCCCAGATATGTGACCCCCTTCACAGTAGCTGTGCCCAGATATGTGACCCCCTTCACAGTAGCTGTGCCCAGATATGTGACCCCCTTCACAGTAGCTGTGCCCAGATATGTGACCCCCTTCACAGTAGCTGTGCCCAGATATGTGACCCCCTTCACAGTAGCTGTGCCCAGATATGTGACCCCCTTCACAGTAGCTGTGCCCAGATATGTGACCCCCTTCACAGTAGCTGTGCCCAGATATGTGACCCCCTTCACAGTAGCTGTGCCCAGATATGTGACCCCCTTCACAGTAGCTGTGCCCAGATATGTGACACCCCCCTTTACAGTAGCTGTGCCCAGATATGTGACCCCCCCCCCTCACAGCTGTGCCAAGATATGTGACCCCCCCCCCCCCTCACAGTAGCTGTGTCTAAATATATGCCCCCCCCCCCCCCCCCCCCCCCCCCCCCTCACAGTAGCAGTGTGATGTCTGACACTACATCCTGCTGCTGTGGAGCCAGGGCTATATTGAGATTTTATGCTGCCCTAGGCACTTTAGTGCCGGGTTCCTCCCCCCCACTGAAGTCCATATTTTTTTAGATAGCTGATGGTAAAATGCTCCCTAGGCCTTCAGCTATCTCTCAGGACTCCCTCATATGCTTGCACAATTAAAGGGCTGACCTGTTCCATGTGCGCTTGGCAGCTGAAGATGCAATGAGCCGGGCTGTGGTACAGTGGGACAGCTATGCAGTGGGTCAGGATATATGTGTAGTAGTTTGTGACGCCAATTGCAGCTTGCGCAGGTACTGTAGCAGGGCCCTTTAAGATGTTATAGCTCACGTACCAGGTGAGGAATGCCAGAGGGGGATAATGTCTCTGTATAGCAGGTATTGTAGTGTCAACGGTGTCTCCTACCTTGGTACGGCTGGACTCCTGTATCCTGGCTCACTTGCAATAAAATTGAGTGTGGTCAGTAGGAGTAATTTGAGGAATGATTGAGATCCAAACGGGTAATATGATCCAACTTGTCTTTACTGAATGGCAGCTTTGATCCATACAAGTTACAGCAATAGTCTTTAGGTCCCAGCAGGTATTGGCAATATGTGGTAGGAATCTATATGTATTCTGCTTCTGGTCATATGCCTAGTAGATCTGGCAGGTATCTATCTTCTGCTCTGTCTGTAGTCTGCTTAGTTTGGGCCTGACTAGCTGAGGAGGTACTTGGTTTCTCTTGGTCTTTGGATCTGTACTCACAGGACTGCTCGCAGGGTATGATGGTTTCTTCCTGGAGATCTAGAGTTCTGGAGGGCTGCTTGCTTGTCAACCAGCTGAGGTAGATGACTCAGGCTGGGAAGATGGATCCTGGGCCTCAGCCGAGGCTTGGATCCTAGGTTGGGATCCCTATAACTGGGAGCTCCTACCAACACAGCCTTCCCCAGCAGGGGGCTGGTTACACTCACTAGAACTTCCTCTCCTCCCCATGAGGTAGGATGTGGGAACATTCCACTCCTCCTCAAAGAGGGGGGAGCTAGCCTGGAATGGACTATTCCAGCCTAGAGATACTAAACTAGCTATGGTCTGCTACATACTGCTGCCACCTGCTGGTGTACACTGAAATTACAGCAAATATATAATACAGGCCTAAAAATACATATAATGGCAAATGCAAAGTTAGATTACACAGAATGACAATACATACACACCTAACATATTGTAGCGGGGAAGCAGAAGTTTTAGTGACATACTTCAGGATGTTACAAAGACAACATATGTGCCCGCATTGCTGAGAAAAATGATGTTTCATTATATGTAAACTGAGGCATTATGATTACTCCTAGAGGCTCCACTCTCTCTGTAACTGCCACGCTCCTCTGCACTTTGACATGGTCAGTTGTGATGACATTTTCACTGCCAGGCCCTGCCAAAGTAGACAGGGAGCGGCAGTTGCAAAGAAATCAGATCCTCTAGGTGTAATGGCAACGCCCCGTTGCTCCTAGAGGCTCATTTGCATAAATGAAAACATAATTTTTCTCAGCAATGCAAGCACATGAACATGGGACCAACACAGATGTCTTCAGCTGCCAAGCGCACATGTAACAGGTCAGACAGTTTCATAGGTTCAAAACTGCTGACAGCTGAACCCGGACATTTCCCCTTCTCCCCCCACTCAGCCCCTTTGACATTTCATACTCTGATGCTCTCCCTTGGCCTACGCTGTAAGGCCTCATGCACACGGCCGTTGTGCGGCTGTTCTGTGCATTGGGGACCACAATTTGTGGTCCCCAATGCACGGGCAACGTCCGTGTAGTGGCTGGGACGGATCGAGACTCATTGAACTTTAATAGGTCCGTGATCTGTCCGCACCACAAAAAATTGAATATGTTCTATTTTTTTGCGGTGCAGAGGCATGGACAGAAACGCCACGGAAGCCCTCTGTAGTGCTTCTGTGGGGTTCCGTGCCTCCGTTCCACACCGCAGCTCCGGATTGCAGACCCATTCAAGTGAATGGGTCCGCATCCGTGATGCAGGGAGCACAAGGCCAGTGCCTGCATATTGCGGACCCGCTGTTTGCGGGCCGCAATACGGCCACCTCCAGGCAATGGCTGTGTGCATGAGGCATAAAGTGTAGGGCAAGGGCTGTTTTGTTCACAGCCTTAGGGTGCATTCACACGTCAGTATTTTTACCTTTCCAGATAAACGTTCCTGTTTTTTGCGGATCCGAAAATCTGGATGACATGAGGATGATTTTAGCATGTCATCCGCATTTTTGACGGATCCATTGACTAGAATTGGATGACGGAATGCAAAATCGGACAAATAGTAGGACAGGGTATATTTTTTTCCAGGATCCGAATAACGGAACCCACGGAACGGAACGGAATCACGGAATCGGAGAGCACCATGAGTGCTGTTCGGTTATTTGCGGATTCCAATGAAAATGAATGGATCCGCATAACGTTCCGTTTTTAATCGGAACGGATGCGGAACACCAAAACGGACGTGTGAATGGACCCTTAGCAGTGTTCCCGGCACTGATGGGCAGCTTTACAGGCTAAGGCAGCGCTAAAGCCCGTCCATTAGTGTCTATGTCTGGCACCCACCTCCTGTATTTGTATTAATGGTGGCACAGTACGCCCCCCTCAGTATTAAAAACATTGTTGGCGCAGTGCACCCCCCCAGTATTAAATCATTGGTGGCAGTGGCCACAGGGTCCCCTCCCCCCTCTTCATTGGTGGTGCAGTGGCAGTTCCGATCGGAGCCCCAGCAGTGTAATCCTGGGGCTCCGATCGGTTACCATGGCAGCCAGGACGCTACTGAAACCCTGGCTGCCATGGTAAGCTCCCTGCTGCTGTGTGTACAAAGCTCAGGGCAGCAGGGACAGTGTAAAGTCCTGTTCACCTTAAAAGAGCTCTATTAGGATTAATAGGACAAGGGATTAAAATATCCTAGGTTCTAACACCTAAGGGGGGAAATAGTTTTTAAATAAAAGGTTAAAAATCACAACAAAATATTAAGTATAAATCACCCCCTTTCCCAATTTCATATATAAAATATATAAACAATAAATAAATAAACATATTACATATCGCCACGTCCGAAAAATCCAAACTATTAAAATATAAAAAAATATCTTCTATGTAGTGAACGCCGTAACAGAAGAAAAAAAACAAACTGCGCGATTCACCATTTTTTAGTCACCCTGGCCCCCCGCAAAAAAATAGGACAAGACTGTTCGATTATGGGCCGGATGTTCCATAAAATGCGGAATGCACGCTACGTTTTTGGTGTTTTATTTTTTTCGCATGGTATCGAGTATCGCAGTACTTTTTTATGGTATCAAAATCGAATAAAATTTTGTTATAAAGACAACCCTAATGCCCAGTACCCCAGATGGTGATGGTGTACAACACAGTAAAAGTGCCATATTTTGTATCCAAAAGTGTAACTGTGATCTTATAAGTTCCCTACACAGAAATAAAGCCAAAGAATTCGCTCCTCTCTTTGTGCCTTCTAGAAAGTAAAAATGCTTACTGTGTGCCCCCTAAAGAGTAACAGTGCTTCTTATTCCCCCCTAGACAGTAATGATGCATCCTGAGTGCCCCTGAGTGCTCAATAAAAAGGGAACCATGTCCCTGAGTCTCCCCTTCAAGATTTATGTTGCCTCAAGTGCCCCTTAAAATGTTTTGATGCCCCCCAATTGCTCCCTTAAAAAGATATAATGCCCCTAAGTGCACCACACTCATTTTCAGACTGTATGTTCCAGAAAAATGTTTTAAAACTTTTACTCAACTCACCACATTTCCCTAATGAGCGATCTGACAGCGTCTGCGTATGACAACGTGGTGACATCATTACACCACCCATGCCGACAACTTACAACCTCTGCTTGGTCCCAGGGTGCTGTAGACCACAGGCCTCTGATCTGCTCTGTTATTAGTAAGCCTGTTTATACTGGTCTCCAGTCATGGGTCTAATGGTATATGCTGTGCTCTGATACTGGTATTTCAGTTGTATATTCATTTTCTCCATGGTAATGCAGGGTGATATTCTATTCCTCTTTACTGGCAGTGATATAGATTGTGTCCTGTCACTGGCAATCTAGTGGTATTCATCCTATTCCTTGTATTACCAGTGGTGTATGCCTTTCTATCATTGGTAGCCTAATAGTTAATATATTCCCTGACACCTGTATTCCTGTATACACTACCCCCCTTCATTAACAGTCCAGTTGTATATTTACTATTCCCTGTTACTTCTTCTCGATTGCTGTATACTATCCCATCATTAGAAGTCCAGTCCTATATACTACCACAGCTAGTACAGTGGTATGTATTAACAGTAGTCCAGAAGGTGAGCAAATATTTTACCCTCCTTTCAAGGGATGTGGGTCTGTAGTGGTGGCATGAACCAGCAATAGAAGAAAGCTCAGTTTTGACTTGAGCTCTGGGCCCCCCTCTCTATAAGGTACACCCTGCTTTCAGAGGTTTTATAAATATGACTTTTAACAATAATTTTACCCATTTTCTTCCAAATTGTTTAAAGGAGTATTCCAATTAGAATATGTTATCCCTTATCCCCTGGAAAGAAAATAACTTGTAGATTGGTGGCAGTCTGCCCACTTAGACCGCAACCAGTCACAATGATGAGGGATCCACGGCCCCAATTTGAAAAGAGCACTGGTTGAGTCTGCGCACCACCACTCTGTGCATTCTGTAGCAGAATACAACATCACTATCTCTAACAATCACATAGATTTGGGGTGGAGTTGTAGTGCATATGCTCGACCAACACTCCATTCAAACAAGGGGACACAAGTCCTAGTGATAGCTGGATAAGAGATGAATTATCCCAAGCAGAATGCCCTTTTAATGAATCACTTTTATTATACCCATAAAATTTGAAAAAATCTAACCCTGCCATTACCACCTTCATCGTTTTCCTTCCAGAGCTTGGACTGATCACCCCTAGGAAGTTCCCTGATCTTTATTGGGTAACATTAGTTACAATACATTCCCTACAATAAAGAGGCTCAGACACATTGTTCGCTACCTCATGTATTGACTCATTTATTAACAGGCCAGTGGTTTTGAAATGGCCCGGATGATGGTGAACCCCCAACTCATCCTTCAGCACTCAGGGAAGGAAAAACCCCCTAGTGGGGGAAACCTCCAGGGAACCATGGCTGAAGGACTGCCCTTCCCCTGGGCAAGGGGGTAAAAGCCATCATTTGAGATGAGGTAGCTATGGAAAGTCCGGGTAATTGTCACATCCAGTATTTGGAAATTCTGCTAGATGTTGAATCCAGAAAATCCGGTAAATGTCAAATCCGGTATTAGGAAAGTCCGGTAAAATGTCACATCCAGTATTGAGGACAGAGACCAAGCCTGGAATCTGCCTCTTGATCCAGAAGATTCATGTCCAGCAATGTCATGATGGTTTCAGTTGTCTTGGCGCTCCACCCCTTGGATCTTATTGGGGGTTTTCAGGGTCCTGGGTCTTTTCTCTCAGGCCAATGGAGACACCTTCTCGGGACAACGTTAAAGACAAATGCTGAGAAAAAAGAAGAAAGACCATTAATTATAAAACAGCTCTATATAATATATTACTTCTCTGAAATATTTCTGGAGCACATTAGACCTTCACACGGCATCTACTCACCTGGAAATCTGTATAGTTCATTAGTTGGTATATTATCAGGCCAACAAATCCAGTCCACTCGACCACCATGCCTGTCCTGGTGTAGATCTGCAGAAGACAGAATAGAGGATTAGTGCCTGGCGGTACTCACCATGGACTCTATGTGGAGTGAGATGGGAAGATGGAGGTGAGATAGGAGCTTTTATATTACTGTTACCCAGAAAAGATGTGGATTATACAAGACGGTGAAAAGTTGCATGAACTCACCTCTTCACATCGGCCAGTACATAGCTGGAAGAAGCCGATGGTCATACACACAGAAACTGGAAGGACGTGTTAAGGACAAGTAACAGAATAATTTCTATTATTATACTGTTTCCTATACTGTGATGTCTGATCTGTGCTACAATGGGGTCAGAGGAAGCAAATAATCTCCTAGTTGCCAATAGTCCCACATTTGCCAAAATTTTCCCAAATATTCAAAGACAATCTGTGTAAATTTGGGTTGTCCTGGGCCAAAAATGCTTGGGGCCTAGTTAACTCCACCAATGAGTGATCGTGACCTCATCATTTAAAGGAGGGGCGGGGGTCTTGGCTTAATTGACCCAAATTTACAAACAGCAGCAATGATGGTAAGTACGTATGTGTAAGTTTTTCCAGCACACAACATGGCACTGTACCAGTCAGCTATAAGAGGATACAGGTCAGCAGGGCCACAATGGTCACCAAGGTTAATGCCATTCTAATGTGGCATAGGCGGCGACTGCTGAAGGATTTCTTGTACAGGCATACAGCTTGACCTAGGTTGTTAACGGCACACAAGAAAAATGACGGTCCTGCGGCGATCCTGTGGACTGTAGGACTGATCCTCATCTAGAAAAAAAGCAGAGGAATAAAGGTCATCAATATGGACGTCATGAAGATCTGAGAATACAGAACAGCAGAGGCCGCAGGTGGTGTCATTATACAGGGGCAGTAACATAGTAACATAGTAACATAGTACATAAGGCCGAAAAAAGACATTTGTCCATCCAGTTCGGCCTGTTATCCTGCAAGTTGATCCAGAGGAAGGCAAAAAACCCTGTGAGGTAGAAGCCAATTTTCTCCACTTTAGGGGAATAAAAAATTTCTTCCCGACTCCAATCAGAATAACTCCCTGGATCAACGACCCCTCTCTAGTAGCTATAGCCTGTAATATTATTAAGCTCTAGAAACACATCCAGGCCCCTCTTGAATTCCTTTATTGCACTCACCATCACCACCTCCTCAGGCAGAGAGTTCCATAGTAATACATAAGAATAGTCACCAGGGCGCGTCATTGTATTTATACACATCTCTTGACTTCAAGCGATGTCCCCTCTGTATTACTAGTCCTGAGACCTCTGTATATAAACTTACCGAGACTATGGCAGTCACAACGGTCCCAATGCAGCCAATCCATGCAAAGGCATAGAGGATTCTCTGGCAGATGATATGTCGCCTCTCTGATTGTTCAGACCGGATGATCATGAACCGGTACATGATGGAAGCGTTGCCAGCTCCTGAAATAGACAATACATGGGATCAGCGCTGGAGCCGCTGATCTCCTCATGATGTGATCTCTCTAAATCCACTTACCTAGAATGGCAGATATTATGAAGACCACTGTAAAGACCACCGATTCGGGGAATATTGCTCCCGTGTCACTGAGAAAGAAAGCAAAATATTGGGTGTTATTAGGACACAAACGGCAGCAGGATTGCGTCATGTCTTCTAATAGCAGAGGAGACTTTATTTCCTTCCATTGTAATCATCCTCCATAATATGATCTAATGTCCAGACACAAATAGAAGACAAACAATGGGAACGATATGGAGCCGTCGCCCATAGCAACCAGTGAAATTGCAACTGTTATTTGTCAGAGGCCCTTTGTAAAAGGAAATCAGGAACTGAATGGGCAACTGCGTCATATTTCGCATCCCATCCCCATGCTATCACTTGCCCCACTATATAGCCATTATTTCCCCAGTACAACCAGTGGTAAAATCCATTAACACAATAATCATCATTAATTTATTCACAATTTTTTTTTTTCTCCTTCAGTTTTCTGGAAAAGTAGCACATTTTTGAGTAGGCGGCATTTTGTAGAAAATGTAAGACTTTTTGCATTTTTAAGCCATGCTTGTAAGTTTTCCGAAAAAGTGGGTGTGTTCTAGACGGGCTCAGCAGGAGGGGGTGGGGCCTCTGCAGACTGGCAAATTCGCTTATAAGTTATGCCTGTCATAGTTGGTGCAGTTTTGATTTTTTTTGGTGCATGGAGGTCAGAGATGCTCCTAATTTATGAAGAGGCTTGTGCATCTCACTCCAGAGCAGATTAGATGAAGGCCGGTGCATGAAACCTCAGTCTTCACAGATCCCCCGCACGATGGGATGTTTTCTGTACTAACAGTTATGAGATGGAGCTGATTAATAATAATAATCATAACATTCCAGGAATAAACTGATAATACGGTAATAACAGTAATGATACTACAGAGGAATCCCGCCCCGTCCCCTCTTACCTAATGTAAGGATATTTTACATGGCCTGGGATGACAGTCAAGGCAATCAGGGCACAGAGGCCCGATAGCGTCCATATGACCCAGAGGAAAGGCAAGAATGCCAAACCCCGGATCTCCATGGCGCAAATTAAATGACTCGCTAAGCGAAAACAAGGATTTGCTGAGCAAAAGCACAAGCCGATCTGTCTCTCTCTATATCCAGAGATATTCTGTCCGAGGTAATGTCAGGCAGTGGTTTTCCAAGGCTCAGAACTCGGTGATGTCACTAGCTTCTGTGACATCATCACGCCTGCCGCAATCTGATTGGTCCTTGCTATAATCTGTAATTTCATTGGTTCTCCCCTCATGTGTGCCTTCATCATACATACTTGAATCTGATTGGTCCTCAGTAGCTTCTGTGGTGTCATTAGTGCTCCCATCTCCACACATGCCTGTATCTGATTGGTCCTCAGTATTTTAAATCCTCATATAGCTATTGCTGAGATGTTTTCAGCTCTTCAACTCCTTTGGACAAAAAAAATGTCTACTTTATACACGTGTCACCATATCACAACAAAATGAGTAAAGTTGGTTGATGGACCCTGCTCCCATGTCAGCCCCTCTGCTTAATATAGGGAATGAAGGCGCCATGAAAGGTGTCTCTATTCTGCTGATAATGCCATTAGGGAAAATGTTACCGCTCTCTGCTCTGGTCTTTTATCCAAATTATTCCTTCATGATGCAATTCCTAAAGAAGTGGAGCATCCATTTAATGTAGTTGTCTCACACTCTGAGCACCGTATAATACTACATTTTTGCAGAATAGGGAATATGTTGGAATGGCCATATATTACTATTCAAATGTATGTCCAATGATACATATTGTTTCAATGTACAGTAAGTCGTATGCAACGTGCCGCCCCACAAAGACGATCGTGTCGCAGATTTATAGGAATTGCTGAGTGTTGTGGTGTGGCCCTAATAGTTTCTGTGTGTGTCACGGTGATCCTATTTGGATACTGTTGCTCTCCAGGGTTAGGCTCCAATACAATAAAAGGGAGATTTGTAGTAGGTGGAGAATAAGATGAGTCCAGACTTGATGAAAGTTCAAAAGTTTTACTTGAATAAACTTGTATCCAGACAATATTCGGCCTTTCTCTTGGTTCCAGCTGGTTTTGGGGTAAACTGGCAAGCAAACTTGGATACCTTGCTCTATCTTTCTCTGATGTGCTAAACTGGCTTCCGTCTGGTAGCTGGACTTTAGGAATGTTCTGGTACCTTTTGAGCGGGGTGCCTGTGGCTGTTGACCCCCTCGTGATACTGTGTCTATCT
Source organism: Bufo bufo (assembly GCF_905171765.1). Classification (NCBI taxonomy): domain Eukaryota; kingdom Metazoa; phylum Chordata; class Amphibia; order Anura; family Bufonidae; genus Bufo; species Bufo bufo. The sequence goes on along the minus strand of NC_053394.1, from coordinate 276,670,751 downwards.
GTAAGGAGTCAGGGTGCTGTATGAGCAGCATTCCTTGGGAGACTCCTGCTGCAGGAGGGGTGGCCATTCCCCTCACTGCACCATCTTGACTCGTTTGCTTCCAACACTAGACTCCACTTACTCTAACTTTCTGTAGGTATAGTAGGTGGTGAGGAATAAGCTCTAGGTACCCAATACATACAAAGTGCTGCATGAATATACATAAAATGACGTACAAAGACAAAACATATAACTGTTTCCTCGAGGTTCCTGCCCGCTAGCATAAGGTGTCCAACACACAGTTTCCTTATCTTGGTATAACCAGGTAACCTATTACTGCACAAAGCAAACATTACTGACTGACTTCGTAAATTGTCCACCAATATCAAAGAAAGCATGGGGGTGTCTTTACTCCGTATTCCCGCCATTGTGTAATGCAAAGCCCGCAAATAGAAGGGTGGCTTTATCCTGTATTCCCTTCCCTGCATCATAGCCTGAAGAAATTTGGCTTATAGCACGATCACTATGATGACTAAGAGGAAGCTAAGTATATATGGATTTAAGGTTTGAGGCGCCTTACCTTAGGCAAAAGGCTCAGAAGGGGAGGTATGTATCGTCTCCATGTCTTCTGGCAAGTCACAGGAGGAGGGCATTACGTTCCCATGGATCTCCTGGAAATGAGACACCTCCGGATGGGAACAATCCGGAACATAAAACAAGCGGGAAGGAGCAGCCTAGGGCTTCTAACGATTCCCGAAGCAGCAGGGGTACCTGTGTGACTACTAGACCTGTCAGGACTTGCCTATTGGTCCTACCCTGGGTACCTATGGGTATACATCACCGGGTGTAGGCCATTGGTGTACAACATCCCCATGATGACAGTCCGTATGAAGGGGGAGAGAACAAGAGCTGTAAAAGGGGCACACTTTAAGTAAGTTGCTAAATTTTTGTTAAGTGCAATCATGGTAGACAATACATAAATTCACATTGCGGCACCTAGAATAAGAATACACACAATGGGCAGGATATCTTGAACGTTGCATAACATTTGTAAACTGGTTACAATGACCTAAATTATTAAATAGCATGACAATTGAGTGCAAGCTTTTATGTTGCAAACATTTGATAAAATAGTGCAAATTTATCAGTGCAAGGATAGGCTCAACAGTAACTTGAGTCCTTATTCCTGGAAGTGCTTGTAGTTTGTAGAATCCTCTGGAAATTTATAAAAGTTATTTTGCAATCCACAGGGCAAAAGAGTCAATTGTAATCCAAAGGGTTAAAATGTCATATAAGAATAGCAGCAGGCTATCAAGTAACCTGAGAAAGGGAATAAAACTTTCAACTTGGAGATGAGGGGGTTAAGAGCTGATGGGGGGAGTCCTAACTGACATGACCATCTGGATGAGGACAAACAATGGCAACTTGGAACAAAAAGTTAAAACACACAACAATGCCAAACAGGTCCTCACCCGTCAGGTAATCAGTCCATGGCGTGGCTCCCAAACAATGTCACTTTAGATTTTTTTCTTTGGTAGTGGGGACACCCTACAGGTAGGTGTCCAGCTCCTCATCGCTACTGGAACTACTGAAATGCATCAGAGGTTGCTCTAGCCTCTGCTGGTAGCTGAGGGTAGTGTGTGTTAGTGGTGGTGCGCCAGCGCCCTCTACCGGTGACAGTAGGGATTGGTTGTACAGCCAACCTGGAGAACGTGGCTGTAGCTTGCCGCAGACCGGGATCCAGAGCCGGTGCCTGAAGGGGCAGAATCTCTGGCTGCAAAGGCTCAGGGAGGCCTGGAGCAGTTTGTGGAGGCTGCTTCCAAGGGAGCGTATAGGGAGGCAGGAAACACGGCTGCACCTTGGGGTTAAACGTGAGGACCGAATTATTTATCTGTCCTACCCTCAGGGTTGGTGGTGGTGACAAGTCAGGAATGAGAGGTGCAGGGGCTGCGGTTGTGCCTTTTCTTTGAAGATCAGGCGGCCGTCCGGGGTCTCTTGCAGACATCTGGTCCTGGCCGCAGAGCCTGGGTCCTCCTGCCAGGTCTCTGGGGTAATGGCAGGGGAGAGCGGTTTCTGCAGCAGGGTGACTCCAGCTGCAAACAGTCCTTGCATAGACCGCATGGCTATAGCTCCACCTGGTCTACAGTGGCGTAACTACCGGTGTGACAGTTTATTTTCAAGTTAGTTAAATATCGATGTCTTAATGTTCAGCTGCTAATGTGATCTAATCTTACAGTCTCCTAAAGTCTCCTGATGTGTCTGGGATTCGAGCCCACAACCTCCAATGTATCAGTGTATCAGAGGCAAAGCATTTATCCACACAACCATAAAGGCTGCATTGAAACTGATTGAAAAAATATGTATAAGTGTACATCTATACACATGACAGCTGCCCCAACACACCCAGCACTGCTATATCTCTATATGACAGCTGTCCCAGCACACTCAGCTTTGCTATATCTCTATATATGAGCAGCTGTCATGTGTATAGATGTACACTTAGCCAGCTATAACATTAGAAGTCTCATATTTTTTCAGTCAACAGCAAGGCAGCTCTTATGGTCTAGTGGTTAGATGCTTTGCCTCTGATACAGAAGGTCGTGGGTTTGAATCCCAGCAGAAACTTTTCTGAAATACAAGCACTGACTCCATATATGGACATACAGGGCGGGACACAGGAAGAGGCTGCATCGCATCGCTGACATGGAGGTAAGTAGAAGTGTTTATTTTTATTTTTTTAATACCCGACTGTTACTGCCATGGGGGGAGCGGGAGGCACTTGATACTGGCACATGGGGGGAGGGGGGTTGGTACCTGATACTGGCACCTGGGGGGGGGGAGAGGGGGGGTGGGGGGTTGGCACCTGATACTGGCACATGGGGGGTGGGAAGGAGAGAGGCACCTGATACTGGCACATGGGGAGGGAGAGGGGTTGGCACCTGATACTGGCACCTGGGGGGGGAGGGGGGGTTGGCACCTGATACTGGCACATGGGGGGGGGGGGGAAAGAGGCACCTGATACTGGCACATGGGGGGGGGGAGGGAGAAAGGCACTTGATACTGGCACTTTTTTTGTGGGGGGGAGATGGCACTATGATACTAGGACATGGGGGGGAGGGGGGGTTGGCACCTGATAGTGGCACATGGGGCGGGGGGGAGAGAGGCACCTGATACTGGCACCTTGGGGGGGAGGGGGGTTGGCACCTGATACTGGCACATGGGGGGGGGGGGAGGGCTTGGCACCTGATACTGGCACATGGGGGGGGGGGAGAGGCACTTGATACTGGCACTTTTTTTGTGGGGGGGGAGATGGCACTATGATACTGGGACATAGGGGGGAGGAGAGAGAGGCACTTGATACTGGCACATGGGGGTGTTTGGCACTATGATACTGGCACATGGGGGGTGGGAAGGAGAGAGGCACTTGATACTGGCACATTGGGGGGGTGGCACTATGATACTGGGACATGGGGGGAGGAGAGAGGCACTTGATACTGGCACATGATGGGGGGGCATCTATGGGGACACTTACTGGCACATTATTGGGGGGCAATATGGGGGACACTAGGCCGGCAGCCTATCAGAGGCCGGACACTGAGGGGCATCTACTGGGGCACTATATATGGGGCATTTTATACTGGTACATTATGGGGGGCACTAGCAGGAAGGGGGGAGAGGAGCACTATGGGGGAATTTACTGGGGGCACTATATAGGGGTATTTTATACTGGGACATTATGGGGGCACTATGGGGACATTAGCTCAACTGGGGGCATTACAAGGGGGTATTTTTGCACTGTCACATTATAAGGAGAATTATTACTACTGGGGGGGGGGGCATTATAGTGGACTTTATTACTCCCCCATGGTATGACCCCCTAGTAGCAGCACCAGCCTCTCCCTGCTCTGCTATCCCTCTGCCCCTTCTCCAAATCCTTATTATGAAATCTTTCTCATTAGGATAAAGCACAACATCAGCTCCGCCGAGCCCCCGGCCAAGTGTTGAAGTGGTGTCCGAGATCCCGAAGGGTCAAGTAACTGTAAGTTTTCATATGAAATATGTTATTTTTATGTTATACACATATAGCCTACACTGTGCCCCACAATATACAGTATACCGCTACACTGTGCCCCACAATATACAGTATACCGCTACACTGTGCCAAAGGAGTGGGGTTTACACAGGAGGAGGGAGGTGCGAAGCGCGCTGGGGGGGGGGGCCCTTACAAATATTTGCTGTGGGGCCCAGTCACTTCTAGTTATGCCCCTGGTCTATGACGTCACCGGGCTCACTGCTAGGCGGAAGCCCCCCCCCCCATAGTACCGCTACAGTGCCCTCAGTACTGATAAGGCACCCCTAATAGAAATAAGGCCAATCTATAAGGCACTCCTATGGTGCCTCCAGTACTAATGCCCGCCACCACTGCCCACAGTATTTATAATGTTCCCTGCAGTGACCCCTATAATTATTATGCCTCCTGCAGTACCCCCTGGAGTTATAATCTTCTCTTTAGTGCCCCCATAAATTATAATGCCTGTCCTCTCCATCCAGTCTTTTATACCATGCAGTCCCATGTAAATAACACCAGTCCTCTCCCTCCAGTCCCATGTAAATAACCTCTCTTCCTTACAGTCTTCTATAAAATACAGTCCTATGTAAATAAGTTAAATCCCCTCCTTCAGGCCCCTCCAACACATAGTCCCATATAAATAACATAACTCCTTACCCTCCAGTCCACTATAATATCCAGTCCCATATAAATAACACCAGTCATCTCCTCTTCCCCCAATCTTCTGTAACATACAGTCCCATGTAACTAACACCTCCCCCCCCTCCCTTCAGCCCCAAGCCAGTTAAATAACATAGTCCCCTCCCACTAAGCAGGGGGGAGGTTTAACAGGGGAGAACCACATCTCCCAGCATTTCTCTGGCACTTACATTCATTCCATGGCATGGCAGTTCTCCACTGATGAGCACTGCCTCCTTCTGCACGGGTCACATGATGGTGACCTCATCACAGGTCCTACCACAAATTTTAGTATTGAAAAGATCACATGACTATGATCTCATCGCAGGTCCTTCAGCTATGGAGTATAGGAAGAATGGGCAGCAGATTCCAAGTAAGGCCCCTTTCACAGGGGCGAGTTTTCCGCGTGGGTGCAATGGGTGATGTGAACGCATAGCACCCGCACTGAATCCTGACCCATTCATTTCAATGGGTCTGTGTACATGAGCGGTTTTTTTCACGCATCAGTTCTGTGTAGCATGTTCTATATTCTGCGTTTTTCACGCAGCCCTGGCCCCATAGAAGTAAATGGGGCTTCAGTGAAAAACGCATTGCATCCGCAAGCAAGTGCGGATGCAATGCGTTTTTCACTGATGGTTGCTAAGAGATGTTGTTTGTAAGGTCCCTTTCACACGGGCAAGAATTCCGCGCGGGTTCAATGTGTGAGGTGAACGCATTGCACCCGCACTGAATCCGGACCCACTCATCCTCTTGATCGCGCAGCCGGCATCGTCTTCTTTCTTCTGCTTTTAGGTCCTGCAAAAGGACCTTTGATGACATAATCGTGCTCACCACGTGGTGAGCGTGGTGACGTCAGCGCAGGTCCTTCTGAATGAAGATAGAAGATCCTTATATCTTCATTCAGCAGGACCTGCGCTGACGTCACCACGCTCACCACGTGGTGAGCGCGATTACGTCATCAAAGGTCCTTTTGCAGGTTCTGAAAGAAGAGGATCCCGGCTGCACGATCAAGTGGATGAGGTGAGTTTTATGTTTTTATTATGTTTTAACCCTCAATTGACATTATACTTAGCATTCTGTATTAAAGAATGCTATTATTTCCCATTATAACCATGTTAGAATGGAAAATAATAAAATCTACAGAACACCAAACCCTAACTTCAGTGAAGAAGTCCGGGTTCGGGTCTGGGTACCACATTTAGTTTTTTCTCACGCGCGTGCAAAACAACGAACATCGGAACGCAATCGCAGACAAAACTGACTCTAATTACGTGCCTACTTGCACGGGTTTCCCGCAATGCACCCTGAACACATCCGGCCCTCACCCGCGATGCCTGTGTGAAGGGGGTCTAAACCTTCGGTTTGTTTATCACGTGCGTGAAAAACACATTGCACCTACGAGGATAAAACTGAACGCAATCGCAGACAAAACTGACTGGACTTGCTTGCAAAATGGTGTGAGTTTCACTAAACGCACCCTGAACGCATCCGGAGCCAATCCGTCACGCTCTTGTGTAAGAGGCCTACCTAAGTCCTAATCAGGGCCCCCCCTCCACCCCAAAAAAAATACTAAATAAAAAAAACACCTCAGCTGGCACTGGGAAGGGCCCCCCTCCCTCTGAACCAGCTGCACAGGCGGTATGTCCTCTGTTTTTTGACCCGTACCTGGTTTTGGCTTACAACCACTGATGTGTGAATAAGGCCTTACTTCTACATTGACACTGAGCTAAGGGGAAAGATTAGCAAAGAGGTCAGGCACATATAGCACGCCCCTATCTTTTACTGATGCCCCATGTTATATTTCTGTAAACATGGAAGCCCCCCATCATTTCTTTTTTATCCTATCATATTTTTTCTTTTATCTTGCAATATAATTTCTAGCTTACAATATTTGTCTCTTTGAATAGTTCCCGTTTTCTAAAAAAAAAAAGTGTTTGCACATTGTCTGTGTGGGTCCAGTAAAGAGCAGTGGAAAGCAGAAGTGAAGAACAGGAGCTGAAGAGGAAGTGTTGGTAGATAATGCAGTGGGCATGAGGGTACTTTGCCCAGGGTTACAGCTGGAGTGCCCAACAAGCACCAGATAAACCTAAACACAAAAATGTGATATTTTCTTTCATCCTAGATTAAGTTCCAGTTTTCCTGCATTAAAGGGGACAGGATATATATTTATATATACACAGTCGGGTCATATTATTATGACCACTGCCTACTTTTCACGTTGGCAGCGTGTAGCACATGAAGGAAGTCACGTCATGAGCTGGCTTGGTGGGTATATAAGGTGTGTTATGGGCTGTCTGTACACATATCCCTTGTTGCTGTCATGGGTAAAAGGGGCGATTTATCAGAGTTGCAAAAAGGGATGATTATAGGCTTTAGGGGCAAGGGTGGCAGTATTTCTGAAACTGCACGATTTGTGAACTGTTCGCGTGCTGCTGTGGTGAAAGTGTATCATGATGCACCTCTGCTAATTAAGCTTTTAATTTTCGTGGCAGTATCAGAATTGGATCTCCGTTGATTGGCAAAGGGTTGACTTCTCTATTGAGTCACATTTTCTGGTTCATTGAACGGATGGATGTTGGCATGTCGGGCAAGAAACATCAGAGAGCAACCACTCTGCAGCTATTGCTGGAAGAACAGAAGCTGGAGGTGGCAGTGTTGGGGTCTGGGGAAGTTTTTGTGGCATACTCTAGGCCCAGTCATCCATGTAGAAGGCACTTGCAGATCACGTAACTCCTACATGCTGATTGTCTTTCCTGGGGCGGATGAGATCTTCCAGCAAGACAGCGTGATGACAGGCCGGCTAGAAATGTTGACATTGGTTGGAACTTGGAAGAACATGACTAAGGCTACTTTCACACTACCGTTCAGAGCTGGTCCGTCTGATGTCTTCCCAGACGGATCCGCTCATATAATGCAGACTTGGGATCCGTTCAGAACCGATCCGTCTGCATTATATTGTAAAAAAAATTCTAAGTGTGAAAGTAGCTTCAGACGGATCCGTCCAGACTTTACATTGAAAGTCAATGGGGGACGGATCCGTTTGAAAATTGAGCCATACTGTGTCAACTTCAAACGGATCCGTCCCCATTGACTTACATTGTAAGTCTGGACGGATCCGCTTGCCTCCGCACGGCCAGGCGGACACCCGAACGCTGCAAGCAGCGTTCAGGTGTCCGCTTGCTGAGCGGAGGCTGAACGCTGCCAGACTGATGCATTCTGAGCGGATCCGCGTCCACTCAGAATGCATTAGGGCAGTACGGATGCGTTCGGGGCCGCTTGTGAGCCCCTTCAAACGGAGCTCACAAGCGGAGCCCCGAACGCTAGTGTGAAAGAAGCCTAAGACTTCCAAGTACTACCCTAGCCTCCTAATTCCCTAGACTTGTGCCCAATTGAGCATCTGTGGGACAACCTTGATCTTCGTGTTCCTTCTATAGATCCCCCCCCCCCCCCCCCTTCCTCATGCACCCTCCAGTAGCTGTGGGATGCACTGCAGTCAACATGGCTCCAGATACCTGTGACAACCTACCAGGACCTTATTAAGTCACTCCCAGCCTGTCTAGCTGCTGTCCATGCTGCACATGGCGGTTAATCTAGATATTAGCTGGTGATCATAATAATGTGACTCGACGGTGTATGTATTGCAGGGTATTGGTGGATGGTGTTGGTTGACTTCATCAATCCATAGCAAGTTTTGGCTATGAATATGTCCAGTCATAATTATAGCTGCATGTAGATCACAGGTGCCTATGGCACCCTAAGGCTTGTGTCACACAGTGTTTGTTTGTTTGTTTTTTGCTTGCATTTTTTGCACCTATTTTTAGGCAAAAAGAAAGCCAGTCGCAGGGCCATCTGGAAAATATTAAATGCAGGACAAACAGGCATTAGGGTCCATTCACACGTCCGTGTGTGTTTTGCGGATCCGTGGATCCGCAAAAAACGGACATCGGCGATGTGTGTTCCACATTTTGCGGACCTCACATCGCCGGCACTTAATACAAAATGCCTATTCTTGTCCGCAATTGCGGACAAGAATAGGACATTTTCAATTTTTTTTCAGGATCGGAATTGCGGACCCGGAAGTGAATGGGTCCGCAATGCGTTCTGCAAAATGCGGGACGAAATTGCGGACGTGTGAATGGACCCTTGAAGGGGTTGTCCGAGTTTAGAGCTGAACCCGGACATACCCCCATTTTCACTCCTCCGGCCTTCCTGATATGAGCATCGGAGTATTTCATGCTCCGATGCTCTCCCTTGCCCTGTGCTGAATCCCAAAGGGCAAGGGCTGTTTGTTTTTAACACTAGTAGGTGTTTTACAGGCTAGAGCAGCGCCTTCTTATACTCACTCTCCTTCATGCTTAACACTGCAGCTCTGGCTGGCTGTAGTAGGGTTGAGCGGTAAACCGGTGTCATACGATATACTGCAGTATTAAGTCCATGTCCAAGCCAAGGTGGGGGAAGAGGAGTGAGAGACCCTAACGGCCCAGGTGTCATAAATAAAGGTTATACTGTATGGGGGCCACAAGGAGATATTAATGTCTTGTGCCCCACATACAGTAATGTCTTCTTGCTGCTCCTGTATGGGAGCAACAGGGAGACATTATACTGTATGAGGCTATTATACTGATGGGACTCATGATGACCTGTATATTATTCCCTAATGCCTGCTATGAGAGATCAAGTGCCATCACCATGTGCAGTGAAGCTTGTAGGCAGGGCCAGGGCTGCAGAAGACCTAGACCAGTGATGGTGAACCTTTTAGAGAATGAGTGCCCAAACTTCAACCCAAAGCCCACTTATTTATCGCAAAGTGCCAACACGATAATTTAACCTGAATTCTACAGTCAAACATAGTATATCTTCCATGTACTCTATCATTTAGCTATAATAGCCTGCTACACTAAGTGCGCTGCCTGTGCTGTTCATAGCGAGCCCTGCGCTGATGAAGGGCAGGAAAAATCTAAGTCATATTAGTGTGCCATAGACATTTTCCAGGGTGCGGGTGCCCACAGACAGGGCTCAGAGTGCCGCCTCTGGCACCCGTGCCATAGGTTCGCCAACACTGACCTAGACAGACAGTATAATCTCTCCTTGTGGCCCCCATACAGTATAATGTCTCCTTGTGGTCCCATACAGTATAATGTCTCCGTGTAGTCCCCATACAGTATAATGTCTCCTTGTGGCTGCCCCATACAGTATAATGTCTCCTTGCAGTCCCCAAACTGTCTAATATCTCCTTGTGGCCCCAAGTTTTTTTTTTCTCTAAATGGGTATTTATCACGATATATATCGTTATCGCGATAAATGTCTTAATATCGTTATCGTGGGAATATTTTTGATATCGCCCAACCCTAGGCTGTAGCACAGAAGGAAGTTGTCATATTGAGGACTGATTTCCATTATACCATGTAATACAAGCAACCAGTCATAAAATTTACTCCAACAACAAAAAATGTATTCTCTGACCTGTAAGAAAGGTGCATGATGTAATCTGTAGTGAAGGTAATCTTCTTACCAGTGACTGTATTTGTGAGTTATAACCTCTCTTCTGATCCTCAGCTGTGTCATGTGACCAACATGGTGATCTCCAACTGACACAGGACTGGAAGTCATTTGCCTCTCTATTCTTTCCTATGAGACTGACATTAAGGCTCCCATAGCAATACACAGAGAAACTGGCTTCTTGTCGACACATAAGATGCTGCGTTATTTGGAGAGTCAGATTGTTGGTCACATGGCACAGCTGAGGATCAGAAGGGAGGGGATAATGCACAAATACAGTCACTGGTAAGTGAACTACCTTCACTACAGATTGCATTAGGAATCTGCAACCTTCGGACCTCCAGCTACTGTGAAACTACAACTCCCAGCATGCACACTTTCTTGGCTGTTCTTGTAACTCCCATAGAAGTGAAAGGAGGATTCTGGGAGTTGTAGTTTCAGAACAGCTGGAGTGCCGGAGGTTGCTGATCCCTGGATTACATCATGCACATAACAGGTCAGAGAATACAATTTTTGTAGGAGTGCTTCTTTAAGGGGGTATTCACATCTCAATATTTGTGTCTTTTCCACAGGATATGCCATAAATATTTAAAAGGACTGTGAGGTGGCCGTGCATGCCCAGCTCTCTCCATTCACCTCTATGAAAGTTACAGTAAGTGGCTGCAATTCAGGGCCCGTTCAGATAATTGCCAATTATATCCTAGGCTCAGTGAGTTTCACTAAAGTTGAGCCTGGCCTGAGCAGTGCTCTCGACCTATATTCCACATCATATACAGGGTTTTCTGGGACTTGTAGTTCTGCCAGATGTGAGAGTATATGTCTGTCTGTCCTGTTCATATAGCATGCCTCACCGTGTACCCTTTTTTTTTTCCTTTTCACCTTCAAGCCCTGTTTTGTTCATCAGCCATACACCTGACTAGGAAGCACCACCCTCCATCTCCATGGTAACTGTCTCTGGATAATGGGAGCATCTATTTGATCTCCATGGAAACCAAAGCATTCGCTGCCCTTCTGTACATGGAGCAGTCAGACGGCACAGTCGTTCTATCGTTCTGTCAGTGTTTGCCTGTGTGTTCTGTACATTTTCCTATTTACTGCTAGATCTTTGCAAAGAACAAAAGAAATGAGTGCACAGGGCTGACGATTGCAGAACAGGATGGAAATGGAGCAATGAAAGTGAGAGGATGATGTAACGGTTACATGAGAATGTATCTGGGTTCATATAAGTGGAGAAGAAGTATTGGACGGTGGAGAAGGCATTCAGGGGCCCTGGTATCTGTGGGCCCCTGAAAGCAGATGAAGCTGTTGGGGTGGAAGGTGCTGGTTCCGCATTTGCATTCGGAGCCAAGAGGTTCAAGTCATGTGAGGTTACCAGGGGTGGGACAAGCCTCCCCTCCAAAGTTTTAGTATGATAGTTTCTAAATGGACAGTCAACCTACACATGCATGCTCTGCTGAACATGCATGTTATGTCCGTCTGCTTAGGCACAGTGGCAAAATTACCAATCCTGTAGGTCAGTGTTCCTCAACTCCAGTTCTCAGGGCCGACCTGCTGGTCATGTTTTCAGGATTTCCTTAGTACTGAGAAGGCGATATAATTAGTGTCAGTGCATCAGGACTTACCGCAGGTATTCATTCTGTGGGATATTCTCAAATCCTGAGGACTAGAGTTGAGGAACACTGTTGTAGGTGGCATAACCTTAGACAGGCTGTCTAGACCTGCACCAGATTCATCACAGGGGCTCAAGCTGGAATAGAAATCTGGTGCGGGGATGGACACTTTTCTCTGACTCTATACTAACTATTGGTTGGCTTAAATGTAATCACAGGGAACAACCTGTTTAAAACGTAGCCTTTAATCTAATTTAAACATAAAATAACAAAACTCCCACAGACATACATAGAAAAGAACAAAAAGAAGATATATCCTTGATGACATGGAAGATAATACTATAATCGTCCAATAATACGGGTCAGAGATGGACGGAGTGGACAGAAATGGAGTCTAATCTGTCCCTATTCCTGGCCCTGGGCTAGGTAGCCCTGCCTAAGAACGGAATAGCCGCCCTGATAAGGACGATCCCGTGTTCTGGAACCTCCTTGTGAAACCTGACTAGACCCTATAATCCCGGTGGATCCCTACCTCGGGGCCTGCTCTAGGTACACAAAACAAAAAAATCAAGTATAGATGAACAGTATAGAGAGCAACAAGTCAACCACACTCATAGATGCTCAGTAATGTGGGTGGAAAGTTGCCAACAATAAATATGTCATAAAGGATGCGCAGACAACCACAGGTATGGTTATCTACAAATGGACGATATCACTGTGTAGACCCCACACACCAGAATCAATGTGTGACTTCAACACACCAAGAGTCGCCGTTCACATTTGTACATGCCAATGTATAAATAAAGATGTATATACATGCTCGGCACCAGAAGCACTACATATATTAGTATGCAATCAGGTGCCAGTGTCCCAACGCGTTTCACCCTGATTGATTGTCGGGTTCCTCAGGGGACATATATCAAAGTACAATGCTGTTATTTGGCATCAATAAGAGGTAACCGAACTGTTGGCAGGGTCCTCAATTATGATGACACCGTTAGACCAGATCATTCACTGGTCACATTACGTTCAATTACTTAATAGCTTTAGATAATCAGATACAAGGACCACATCAGAGGGCCTATGGAGTGGGGTGTACTCAAAGAGAGAGTAATTTGCCAGTGTGGGTATATGTCCACACAGATATCCAGGCGTACGCGAGCATAAATGATTCCCACCTAGATAATCAGAGTGACGCCCTCCTAAAAACAGTCACATATGTGTGATGACATGTATGATAGCATGGCAAACAAGTAACAAGATACTACTTGCGTGTCCAGATGCGGCCAAAGGTGGCCCAGGCTGTCTGTGGAGTTAGTAGTATGTCCACTGTCACTCCAGCCATAGCCCGCATATGCAAGATAGTGGTGCCTCACTGGTCCTGTATGTGGACCAGTGAGGCACCACTATCTTGCATATGCAGGCTATGGCTGGAGTGACAGTGGACATACTACTAACTCCACAGACAGCCTGGGCCACCTTTGGCCGCATCTGGACACGCAAGTAGTATCTTGTTACTTGTTTGCCATGCTATCATACATGTCATCACACATATGTGACTGTTTTTAGGAGGGCGTCACTCTGATTATCTAGGTGGGAATCATTTATGCTCGTGTACGCCTGGATATCTGTGTGGACATATACCCACACTGGCAAATTACTCTCTCTTTGAGTACACCCCCCTCCATAGGCCCTCTGATGTGGTCCTTGTATCTGATTATCTAAAGCTATTAAGTAATTGAACGTAATGTGACCAGTGAATAATCTGGTCTAACGGTGTCATCATAATTGAGGACCCTGCCAACGGTTCGGTTACCTCTTATTGATGCCAAATAACAGCATTGTACTTTGATATATGTCCCCTGAGGAACCCGACAATCAATCAGGGTGAAACGCGTTGGAACACTGGCACCTGATTGCATACTAATATATGTAGTGCTTCTGGTGCCGAGCATGTATATACATCTTTATTTATACATTGGCATGTACAAATGTGAACGGCGACTCTTGGTGTGTTGACGTCACACATTGATTCTGGTGTGTGGGGTCTACACAGTGATATCGTCCATTTGTAGATAACCATACCTGTGGTTGTCTGCGCATCCTTTATGACATATTTATTGTTGGCAACTTTCCACCCACATTACTGAGCATCTATGAGTGTGGTTGACTTGTTGCTCTCTATACTGTTCATCTATACTTGTTTTTTTTTGTTTTGTGTACCTAGAGCAGGCTCCGAGGTAGGGATCCACCAGGATTATAGGGTCTATTCATTTTTCACAAGGAGGTTCCAGAACACGGGATCGTCCTTATCAGGGCGGCTATTCCGTTTCTTAGGCAGGGCTACCTAGCCCAGGGCCAGGAATAGGGACAGATTAGACTCAATTTCTGTCCACTCCGTCCATCTCTGACCCGTATTATCTTCCATGTCATCAAGGATATATCTTTTTTTTGTATGTCTGTGGGAGTTTTGTTATTTTATGTTTAAATTAGATTAAAGGCTACGTTTTAAACAGGTTGTTCCCTGTGATTACATTTATTGGATTATATACCACCTGTGGTTATTATTCCCTCTGACGGGATATCGTCTTAGCTGTGATAATATTGGTTGGCTTAAGCCTCATTCACACGTCTGTGTTTTGGTCAGTGATTACCATCAGTGATTGTGAGCTAAAACCAAGATTGGAGCCTCCACAGACATAAGGTATAAGGGAAAGATCTGCACCTCTTCTGTGTTTAGAGCCGCACCTAGTTTTGGCTCAAAAACACTGATGGAAATCACTGACCAAAACACTGACGTGTGAATGAGGCTTTATTTTGAGACAGAATTTTAAGCCAGAAGTGAGGTGCAATTTTGGCGCAAAACGCCACACCCGTTCCTGGGAAACCACACCCCTCCCAGTAAGCCACACTACTTTCAAGCAAGTTAGAGAAGCCATAGTTGTGTGAAATTGCTCCACTTTTTAGACAGATTCTAGACACAGACATATTAGTAAATTTGGGTGTCAATATCTGCATTATTTATTTATTTATTTTTAAATACATTGCATCCCCAAAATGGTGCCCTAGACAGCATTCTACTCCTGGTACCAGTTCTAGTCCAGCATACAGCAGCCAGCTACCCCTGTGAGTCAATAGAAGTGCTGTGATTGGCAAGCATTTCTCAATGGGGGTCACTTACTAAGGGCTCGTTCACAGGAACGTTTTTTGCGTTCCGTATACGGGCCGTTTTTTGCGTTCCGTACACGGTCCGTATATGGAACCATTAATTTCAATGGTTCCGCAAAAAAAAAAACTGAATGTACTCCGTATGCATTCCGTTTCCATATTTCCGTTCCGTTGAAAGATAGAACATGTCCTATTATTGCCCGCAAATCACGTTCCGTGGCTCCATTCAAGTCAATGGGTCTGCAAAAAAAACAGAACACGTACGGAATGTACTCCGTATGTCTTTCGTATCCATTCCATTTTTGCGGAACCATCTATTGAAAATGTTATGCCCATCCCAATTTTTTTCTATGTCATTACTGTATATGCCATACGGAAAAACGGAACCGGAAACACTACTGAAAAAAAGACAAAAAAAACGGATCTGGGAAAAACGGCCCGCAAAACACTAAAAAAGACGTTGTGTAAACGAGCCCCAAGACTGGCATTTTACACGGGGCTTAGATTCACTACTGCGCTGTAGTAAGGCGTGCACCTTGTCATAAATGATGTGCATCTATGGCAGCCGTGCGCCTGGAGAAGAAAAACCACTCCACTCCCTGAGTGAAGTAGTTTATCACCAGCATTTACAGGAGTAAATGTTATTAAATTTGCCGGGATCCATGTCCCATCCCTGGGCGTTTAAAAAAATAAATAACAAAAAGGGGTTTGCGACTTTTTTATGCCTAAAATTGACACATTGCACTTTGTAAATGACTCCTATAGATTGTGACATGTCGCATTGCTTCTTCTTTCTCACCATAGTTGCGGTCCACTTGTATGATTGCAGATGTATTGTACAACAGTCTGTAGGGTCATGATGTCACACAATGGCCTCATATCACCCTACAACAAAATAGATATCATATAAGAATATCTAAAGTGATGGTCTTCACCATTGGGAGGATTTGAAAGCCTCTAGCATGTTAGGATTTAATTTTGGGATAAGGAGACAGAAGGGATAGATAAACCGGACAGTGAGAGCGTGGAGGGGGGGGGGGGGGGGGGGGGCGGCAAGTGTCACAGGGTCCAATAGAAGAGGAGAAGGAGTATTGAGAAAAAGCAATGGGGGGAGGGTGGCCGAGGATGGAGGGAGAGAGATAATAGGGGAGGAGAGGAAGAGGGGGAGGGTGGAAGGCTGTTGCATGAAACAAGCACACAAAGGACCAGGGTTGTGAAAGAGAGAAAAAAGCAAGCAGGGCAGGAAGCGGCATCTCCGAGCCAGGGTGGCCAGGAATGAGGTGAGTGTAATGAGGATATCCAAAAATCATAGGGAATGTGCCGGCAGGGATAGCACAGCCTTCCAATGTATATACAAATGATAGCCCTGCAAACAATGGGATAATGCAGAGCGTATCATTACAAGATGCAAAGCAGGACCACAGCATGCAAAGCTATAGCACCAGGTGCAAAGCAAAGTGCAATGATCTCTAGCAGCTAGACCTAAACAGCAAGCATATCTGGAAGGAACTAGGGACAACTGGAAATCCTACTGCCCATAACAATAGGCAAATACAAGTATCCGTTCAGTGATGGGAGAAAACTTTATTCAATGACATGTAGCAGAGCCTGGGTCTGTTTTTACCTATAGGGCTATATCTGATACATTTAGGTGTACTACTGGGTTCTGGAAAAACTGGGAAACTGCCCTCTGCTGTAAATTCTTTATATGAAGTATGAGCCTGGAGAAGATTGTACAGCACGATTTGTATTGTGTTTGCATATATATATATATACGTCATTGTGCTTGTTTCTTACCTCTGACAACACAGATGGTAATAAGCGACACGTGTACAGATATATGGTACCGGCAGATGTCCGCCGCTGCACCCTCGCATCAATTTACTTTCCGCTCTTGCCTCGTCATGCTTCAGTTAACAGAATATTATTGTATGTGCTGTTATTATACATGAGGATGTTAGAATATAGGCTTGTGCAGAATGCTACAGGTTCAGATTTATTACTGCAGACGTGATCCAATTTCTTGAAAGCTAGCTATGATAATGCTGTGTCTAGAGAATAAATCTAGAAACTGTTGGACTGTAATGTATACATGGAGTCTGAGCTCCCGCGAGAGATGGGAAAGTTACGCCTTAGTGAAGCCGGCCCTTTAAGAAACCAAATATATAATCAGGAGACCTGAAAAAAATATGTTCTTGTCTTCCGAGACCTCTAGCTGTAGTCTTGCAATCATCAATTTGGTCTCCTGTGGTTACATCATATGCAGGTAGAGCAGTGACCTGGAAGACCCGCTCTTACCTATGGAGAGATTGCCATTTCTTAGTTATATGTGTTTCTGGGTGACAACCAGTAAGGCCATTATTACACTGTGGACAGGGGTTGTCACACATCTATCCCTGTGCCCATTACAAATGTTTGTCATTTGTCCTCTTCTAAATATGAGGCAGGGGATGTATCCCTTTGCACATTTGACATTCAGGAGCTTTGGAAAGCTGGGTGACAAACCAGAAACATTAAAGGGGTTGTCTGAGATATTGATGATCTTTCCTCAGGATAGGTCATCAGTATCAGATGGGTAGGGGGCTGACTCCTAAGACCCCTACCAATCAGCTGTTTGAAGAGGCAGAGGCGCCGCAGTCTCTTCCGAAGGCCTCATGCACACAAAGGTATTTTCTATCCGTTTTTTTTTTGCAGCCCGTATGCGGAACCATTCATTTCAATGGGTCCACAAAGAAAAATGAAGTTACTCTGTGTGCATTCGTTTCCATATGTCCGTATTTCCGTTCTGCAAAAATATAGAACATGTCCTATTATTGTCCGCATAACGGACAAGGATAGGACTGTTCTATTAGGGGCCAGCTGTTCCGTTCCGCAAAATATGGAATGCACACAAATGTCATCCGTATTTTTTGCCGATCGTTTTTTTTTGCAGGCCGCAAAATATATACAGTCGTGTGCATGAGCCCTAAGCGAGTGTCATCATGTTCATTGGTCACGCGGACTAGGTGCAGCTTGGCTCCATTCAAGTGAATGGAGCCGAGCTGTAATACCAATGGATGGTAAGCTGCGAGCGAGGAGGCTGAGGTGCTCACCAGAGTGACGCTGCGTCCTAAAACGGCTGATCGGTAGCGGTCCCAGTTGTCTGATCCCCAACAATCTGATATTTATGACCTAGCCTGAGGATTGGTCATCAGTTTTAGAATCTCAGAAAACCCCTTTAACCAAATGACTGACTAGATCAGGGATCAGCAACCTTTGGCACTCCAGCTGCTGTAACACTACAACTCCCAGCATGCAAACATGTTTGGCTATTCTCACAACTCCCATAAAAGTGAATAGAGCATTCTGGGAGTTGTGGTTTCAGAACATTTGGACTGCCGGAGGTTGCAGATCCCTGGACTAGATTGTTCATCAGTTTGACTGAAGAGGTAGATTTTAAAGAGAACCTGTCACCTCTACTATGCTACCCTCACTGAGCGTTTCTAAATGTTCATTGTGTTACCCTAAACATATAAATTACACTTTTAATTTCATTTGCAGACGAATTCAATAAGTATTATGCATTTTTGTACTTCCCGCCTTTTATGCAAATTACCATAAGAGTCATATCTTACTTGTGTGACCAGAGAAGAGTCATATTTTCAAGCTCTGACTCATCTCAGGTTAATTTGCATATGCATCAAATCAGTTTTTTTTACACAATAAAAGCACACAGAGCTATGGGGACTGGGTATTGCGGATGTGCTAGCGGCCATCTAGCAACCCATGTCCTCAGCTCTAAACATCAAATCCCGGTGACAGGTTCCCTTTAAGAACTGTGATATTTATTTATTTATTTTAGTTGAATTTGTAGTTCCCCCTTGCCTCAGTGATGTTACTTGCCTATCGTACAATGTGGTTGCCTCCACAATGTTAAATGGACCAATCCAATTTAAGATTGTCATTCGTACAGTTGTCCATATCTATAATATAGAAGATCAACAGCGTGGTTAAACGCGAAATAGATAAGTGGCCGTCAGATACCTGATGTCGCTTATCTCACAGGGTAGGAAACTTATACCTGTCAGATACTAAGGCAAGGGCTACACGGCCAGGATCATTGAGCAGCGGCGATCCCATAGAAATGAATGGGATCGCAGTCGCAAGAAATCCAACACAGCTGGATTTCTTGCGATTACCACGGCGATACCATTAATTTCTATGGGATCGCCGCTGCTCAGCGATCCAGGCCGTGACCAGTGTAGCCCTTGCCTAACTTCATCCATTGGGAGACAGAGATTGTATTTGGTGGATCATGTATGCAGTATATACTGTATGTATGATATCCCATATGTGCTTTATTGATATGTGAGTCACGTTAAAAACAACAGCAGGCCTTTATCCTTGATTTTTGTGGAATTTTGTATTCCAGTGACTGACATCATAATTTTGCTTCTCCGTCCTGAGCCTACGACCTTCAAAATATGTAACAATAGCTGTTTATTTGCTGCTTTCATCCATATTATAACACTTTTGTAACTAAGGCTACTTTCACACTAGCGTTGTTTGAATCCGGCGTTCAATTCCGTCAACGGAACTGCCGCCGGATCCGGAAAAAACGTGTGAAAACTGATTACATTTGAATCCTGATCAGGATTTTGATCACAATGAAAAAATGCATTGGAAAAAACGGATCCGCCATTTATGGACTTTAACTTTTTTTTTCTCATTTTTCGGATACGGTTTGATGGAACACACGGCGCCGGATCCGGCGTTAATGCAAGTCAATGGGAAAAAGGGCGGATCCGGCGTTCAGTCAAAGTGTTCAGGCTTTTTGGCCGGAGGTAAAAATACAACATGCTACGGTTTTCTGAAAAGCCTGATCAGTCAAAAAGACTGAACTGAAGACATCCTGATGCATCCTGAACGGATTGCTCTCCATTCAGAATGCATGGGGATAAAACTGATCAGTTCTTTTCCGGATTTGAGCCCCTAGGACGGAACTCCGCGCCGGAAAAGAAACCTTAACCCGCAGTAGCAATCAATATTGATTATTTTATATGAATTTCTAGTTGCCTTTTAAGAAAATACAGAAAGTACAGTGAAAATTAAAGAGGGTTATCCAGGATTTGAAAAATATGGCTGCCTTCTTCTAGTGTCACAACTGTACATGGATACTGTTTGGTATTTCAGCTGGGTTCCATTGAAGTGAATCGAACTGAGCTGCAATACCACGCACAGCCTGTGGACAGGGGTGGCCCTGTTCTTGAAAGAAAGCAGATCTCCTGGACAAACCCCTAAAGTTATCTGTCTGGCCTTGACTCTTCTTAGTTTCTTAGTTATATCTGTTCTTGGAAAAGCTGGGTGACAACCCTCTTGGCCGCCATGACAACTCTCAAGGGATGTGACCCATGTTCCCAGTCTTCTGAATGTCTAGGTCAGGGATGGCCAACCTGAGGCTCTCCAGCTGTTGCAAAACTACAACTCCCATCATGCCCGGGCAGTCTACAGCTATCAGCCTACAGCAGGGCATGGTGGGAGTTGTAGTTTTACAACAGCTGGAGAGCCGCAGGTTGGCCATGCCTGGTCTAGGTATATACAGTGATACTTCCTATTATTTCTGCAGACATAGGTTTATAGACTTGTCAGGAGAATGGAAGAGCTGGGTGCCCTCTTGAAGCTGTCACCATAGCCATATAATGGTTGTCACCTAGCATGCATATGGTCAGACACCTATTGTCACAGCCATGTTTATGATCCGATAGCAACCAATCAAATGGCAGCTTTCATTTCTTAAGTAGCTCTGTAACAATGAATGCTGGAATCTGATTGGTTGCACTGACACGGAGACCATCTTGTTTTTCCTGTAAGTCAAGATGTTGCTGTAGCTGTGTAATAAGGCAGCTGGGGCCTCTAAGTTCATCCTCTCATGGAAGTGACACCTTGCATTGTTTCTATTAAAGGGGAAACATCTAAATTAGGTATATTATGCAGTGTAATATGTTAGTATCAGTGGCTTACATGGAGAAGTAAGGGCCCCATAGCAAGGATCAAACCAGGCCCCACAAACCCTTTTGGAAATCAGTGTATTGGAAGGATAATATATTGTAGAGAGATATGAACTGTAATAGATAGGCGTGTAGCTATAGTGGGTGCAAAGATAGCAGTTACATTTGGCCCTGGTGCCTGGGGGGGCTCCAAAGGCACTTGGATTTAAAAGAACACACCAGTATTACAAATAGTAGGGGGGATATAACTGTTAAAGATTTTGCACTGAGGCCCAGCCAGGAGCTTCAAGTTACACCTCTGCTAATGGACATAGGAACTGCCAGAATAGCGAAGTCATGAACATCTGGATAGGAAAAAAGTTACGTCCAGGGAGAGTACAAAACGTAGATGGATGAGCTGACCATCAGTCATCTGACCACTAGCTATTTTCTCTTAAACATGCACATTCTTTTCAGCATACACGTTATTTCTGTGCAAGGATGAAGATAAGCAGCTGCCATATGTCGCTGATCTTGATGAATACAATATAAGTAGTTTAAAGGGGTTCAACATCAGGTTCATAGGGATCCGACTCTCTTGTGAGTTCTGTGTCCCCTACATTGTTTAGTTCAATTAACAAAAGCAACGAAGGCAAAAAGTCACATACACTTTAAGCATAAAAAAAGCTGAATATGTAGTATTAGTGATATTCTGAACATATAAAGGAAGCCATTATGGACTAGTCAATACCTTCAAAAATGAAGTTATTTAAAGGGGTATTCTGGTTGGTTAAAATTATCCCCTATCCACAGGGTAGGGGATAACTATTAGATCGTTTGGGCTCCTACCTCTGGGACCCACACCGATCACGAGAACTGGGGCCCCATACCACCTGCAGCTCCCCTGAAATGACCAGAGCGGCTGATCGCCGTGGTTGCTTCAGTTCCGGAGATAGCCGAGTACAGCGGTCATTTCAGGGGAGCTGCAGGGGGTACGGGGCCCCCATTTTCGTGATCGGTCGGAGTCCCAGCGGTAGGACCCCCAATGATCTAATAGCTATATTAATACGTAAGGGTAACCTTAACCAACAGGAATACCCCTTTAAATCTCATTAGAATGGAGTGTGGAGTACTAAAGAAAACGATAAACTTTAAACAATATGCTCTGATATCAAGTAATAGTACTAAAACAGGGATGGCCAACCTGAGGCTCTCCAGCTGTTGCAAAACTACAACTCCCAGCATGCCCAGACTGCCTACAGCTAGTAGCCTACAGCAGGGCATGGTGGGAGTGGAGCTGGAGAGCCGTAGGTTGGCCATGCCTGTACTAAAACATAAGAGTAGCTGAGATCTGAGAATTATAGGTGGACAGAGGATCTTCCGATGGGTCCAGGCTCTGATACCATACTAGTCACCAAAGGTCCAGGAGAAGATAAAAAACATTCGGCCACCTTTGGAGCCAATCACTTGTCACTAGGGTCTATTTCTTTGATTCATATTCTTGACTTTATTGACGATATTGTGGTGAGCCTTGAAAATAACTTCCTCTGGTGGGCCCATGTAATCCCAGTCCGACACCGTAGGTGCATTATTATTATTTTATTTTTATTATGTTTATTTTTTGAAAAGGAAAATTTTGTTAACTAGGCAACTTTCTTTAATTGACCCAGCCATTTTGCTAAAATTTTTTATTGAACAGCTGGAGCACTTTAGCTGATCAGTACATGGTGCTCGAGATAACATCCAGTACCAAAGCTGACAGCGGATTACTATTTTAAAATGTTCTTAAATGCACAGATAGGAATACCGTAGTCAATCGCCAAAGTCTTGCGCAACTTCGACCGAAATGAAGTTTGGCTACACGGAGCACATACATTTTAATGCTGTATGGAAACATTAACAACATCGTTTTTTGACTAATCGACATGAGATCTGTGATCCGAAGCTCGAGTAGCTCAAGCCTAGTTCCTACAAATGCTTGTTACCAATAATCTGCCCATGTCAAGGTGCAGCAGATCACCCGATGAACGAGCAAAACACTCGTTCATCACATGAATTCATCTCTCATGTGGAAACCTCAATCATCGTTTCTGGGCAGCAGATTGTGCTGTGTGAGGAGTGGAGTCCGAGGCTCTGCTCTCACTGGAGCTGCTCAATACTAATTTCAGCAAAATGACTGAGTCAATTCACTTAACTGACTCAACGTAAGCTGCCCTTAGATAGGGCAACACAAAACTGGTGACAGATTCCAAAGCGATCTATACACATGAGATAATTGTTAGCCAAAAAAATTCGAAATGATATAAGAATGATCATTCACAATCACAAAAGTAGACTATTGTCTGGTGGTCACATGCTGGATGATGAAACTCTTGTGTGTATGGCCAGCGTAAACCTTCTTGTATGCAACAATCATGTAACCAATTGCATAAGCACAAACTGTGTATGTATGTATATATATATATATATATATATATATAGCTCACTCAGTATGCACATGTGTGTGTCAGTGGGGAGGGGGGCTTCATATCAGTCCACCCATTGAGGAACAATATAATCAGTCTATACCCAACTTAAAATAAAGTGCTCAGCATTTTTATCATTATCAGCCCATCTCACTGCAGCTGCCACATATATTGACGTGAGAAACCAGCATCTCCACCCCATACGTTTACACTGCACACCCGCGATGTGTGCCTATTTTGAGACTGCTCTATTAGGGAGGTTCAGACCAGGCACTTTTGCCATGTTCAGCCAATCATCTCTGAGCTTCAGGAGCCATTGTGTCATACACAGCATGCGAATGAGGGAGCAGCACACATATGAAGTATAGCCTTTCTTATAGGGGGCTGTAGATGGCTCTTATGGGGCACTGGTGCATCTCATGGGGCACTGTGGGGGGCACTTGTGAGGAACTGGCTGTCTCTTTGGCATGCCCATTCCTGAGTGTTATAGGGTAGCAGGATAATTCACTAAACACGAACCATTGTAATCCATTCAGCCATCTCATAGTTACATTTATTTTTGGGAAAGCCGGGTGACAACCGACATGATCAACACCTAGCAGAGCAGTAGTCACCCAAGTTTTCTTAAATTCCTGAACAACAAAGCTGCCAAACCACGCAGTGATAGAACTAGGAAGACTGGCCATTCAGGAGTCTTGGGCCTTATTCACACGTCGGTGATTCACGGACGTGTGCTGTCTGTGTTCTCCACGGACAGCACACGTACCGATTTCATTTTAATGCGTGTTCACACATCCCTGTTTTAGCACGGTCTGTGGATTTATCACGGAATCATGCTCTATTTTGTCTGTGTTCATGGATTCATCACGCCTATTATAGTCTGGAGTTCCATAAAAACATGGACTCTATTCGCGTTTCGTCCGTGTATGCTCTGAAAATTAATGTGTAGTGACTTTCAAACACGGATGGCGCACGGAGAGCAAAAAACGGGTACACGGATAAGACACGGATTCTTCATGGAAATCTTCACAGATAAATCGCTGACCATCTTATCACGGATTTAATCGCGGACGTGTGAATAAGGCCTTAGTCTCGCAAGACTTCGCGCACTAACTTCATAAATTAATTTGTACTGTAAAAAACACTTAGAACCGAACCCGAGTTTGGGAAATGTTTTTTTACAGTACAAATTAATTTATGAAGTTATTGCGCAAAGTTTCGGCTCATCTGAGCCAATACATTTTAATACTGTATGGAGCTCCTGCTCTGTACAGTATTAGAACAAAGTTTTCTGCAAATCAACTTCGGATGATTCATCCGAAGTCGATTCGCTCATCCCTAATTAAAACCATAAAAAAAACAGACGAGTGAGTCACAGCAGCCCCCACCCCTTCCCGCTACATATTTGTAAAGATCTGCATCTTGTCGACATGTGTTTAACCCTTCTTTTATCAACCATCATCTGAGTTTACAGCAGCCCAGCCTCAGATGGATCTAACCCTGCACATTTTAAGGTTACTTAAGGCTGTATTACACCAACAGATTATCTGACCAATATCTGTCCAATCAGACCAATAGTTGGTGTGTATAACAAAAGATCTGTGTGTATAATAGGCCATCTTGCAAAGTTGATCCTGAGGAAGGCATAAACCCACCCCCCTGATCTTAGACATAAAAAATACTTCCCAACTGTTAGGCCTCATTCACATGACCATCTATTTTGCTGTCTTCAAATTGCAAATCCGCAAAATACGGATACCGTCCGTGTTGCATCTGCATTTTTTTTTTGCAGACCCATTAACTTCAATGGGTCTGTGGTCCGCATTTTGCTGTCAAGTATAGGACATGTTCTATCTTTTTGCAGAATGTGTGCTTTCAGCATCCAGATGTCTGTTCAGCAAAAAGATAGAATATGAAGTCAATGAGTCCACAAAAAAAATGCGGATGGCACACGGACTGCATCCGTATTTTGCAGATCTGTGGTTTGTTGACTCGAAAACGGACATGTTTGTGTGCATGAGACCTAAATCTGACAAACCGAATAACTCCCTGGATCAACAACTGTTCTCCAATGACCTCCATCTGGTAATTACAACCTGTAATATTATTACACTCCAGAAATACATCCAGGCCCCTCTTGAATTCCTTTATTGTACTCACCATCACCACCTCCTCAGGCAGAGAGTTCCATAGTCTCACTGCTCTTACTGTAAAGAATCCTCTTCTATGTTGATGTAGAAAACGTCTTTCCTTTAGATGATGGGAGAGATCTCTGTACTGAGCCCTGATGTACAGGGAGTGCAGAATTATTAGGCAAGTTGTATTTTTGAGGATTAATTTTATTATTGAACAACAACCATGTTCTCAATGAACCCAAAAAACTCATTAATATCAAAGCTGAATATTTTTGGAAGTAGTTTTTACTTTGTTTTTAGTTTTAGCTATTTTAGGGGGATATCGGTGTGTCCAGGTGACTATTACTGTGCATAATTATTAGGCAACTTAACAAAAAACAAATATATACCCATTTCAATTATTTATTTTTACCAGTGAAACCAATATAACATCTCAACATTCACAAATATACATTTCTGACATT
Organism: Bufo bufo; assembly: GCF_905171765.1. Classification (NCBI taxonomy): domain Eukaryota; kingdom Metazoa; phylum Chordata; class Amphibia; order Anura; family Bufonidae; genus Bufo; species Bufo bufo. Next base: position 276,644,718 of record NC_053394.1, on the reverse strand, counting down.
CAAAAACAAAACAAAAACAAATCAGTGACCAATATAGCCACCTTTCTTTGCAAGGACACTCAAAAGCCTGCCATCCATGGATTCTGTCAGTGTTTTGATCTGTTCACCATCAACATTGCGTGCAGCAGCAACCACAGCCTCCCAGACACTGTTCAGAGAGGTGTACTGTTTTCCCTCCTTGTAAATCTCACATTTGATGATGGACCACAGGTTCTCAATGGGGTTCAGATCAGGTGAACAAGGAGGCCATGTCATTAGATTTTCTTCTTTTATACCCTTTCTTGCCAGCCACGCTGTGGAGTACTTGGACGCGTGTGATGGAGCATTGTCCTGCATGAAAATCATGTTTTTCTTGAAGGATGCAGACTTCTTCCTGAACCACTGCTTGAAGAAGGTGTCTTCCAGAAACTGGCAGTAGGACTGGGAGTTGAGCTTGACTCCATCCTCAACCCGAAAAGGCCCCACAAGCTCATCTTTGATGATACCAGCCCAAACCAGTACTCCACCTCCACCTTGCTGGCGTCTGAGTCGGACTGGAGCTCTCTGCCCTTTACCAATCCAGCCACGGGCCCATCCATCTAGCCCATCAAGACTCACTCTCATTTCATCAGTCCATAAAACCTTAGAAAAATCAGTCTTGAGATATTTCTTGGCCCAGTCTTGACGTTTCAGCTTGTGTGTCTTGTTCAGTGGTGGTCGTCTTTCAGCCTTTCTTACCTTGGCCATGTCTCTGAGTATTGCACACCTTGTGCTTTTGGGCACTCCAGTGATGTTGCAGCTCTGAAATATGGCCAAACTGGTGGCAAGTGGCATCTTGGCAGCTGCACGCTTGACTTTTCTCAGTTCATGGGCACTTATTTTGCGCCTTTGGTTTTTCCACACGCTTCTTGCGACCCTGTTGACTATTTTGAATGAAACGCTTGATTGTTCGATGATCACGCTTCAGAAGCTTTGCAATTTTAAGAGTGCTGCATCCCTCTGCAAGATATCTCACTATTTTTGACTTTTCTGAGCCTGTCAAGTCCTTCTTTTGACCCATTTTGCCAAAGGAAAGGAAGTTGCCTAATAATTATGCACACCTGATATAGGGTGTTGATGTCATTAGACCACACCCCTTCTCATTACAGAGATGCACATCACCTAATATGCTTAATTGGTAGTAGGCTTTCGAGCCTATACAGCTTGGAGTAAGACAACATGCATAAAGAGGATGATGTGGTCAAAATACTCATTTGCCTAATAATTCTGCACTCCCTGTATTTATACATGGTTATCAGATCTCCCCTCCGTCTCTAAATTAAAGAGGACCTTTCATCGGTCCAAACATTGTGAACTAAGTATCATGACATATACAGCGGCGCCCAGGGATCTCACTGCACTTACTATTATCCCTGGGCGCCACTCCGTTCTCCCGTTATGCCCTCCGGTATGTTCGGGGACTTGGTTATAGTAGGAGGAGACTGCCCTTGTTCTCCTGGGCGTCTCCTTCTCCTAGGCTGTAGCGCTGGCCAATCGCATCGCAGAGCTCACAGCCTGGGAGAAAAAACCTCCCAGGCTGTGAGCTCTGCACTGCGATTGGCCAGCGCTACAGCCTAGGACAGGCATGCTCAACCTGTGGCCCTCCAGCTGTTGCAAAACTACATCTCCTTGCATGCCCGAACAGCCATCAGCCTACAGCAGCGCATGGTGGGAGTTGTAGTTTTACTACAGCTGGAGGGCCGCAGGTTGAGCATGCCTGGCCTAGGAGAAGCCCAGCAGAACAAGGGCAGACTCCGCCTACTATAACTAAGTCTCCGCCTACTATAACCAAGTCCCCGAAGATACCGGAGGACATAACGGGAGAATGCAGCGGCGCCCAGGGATAATAGTAAGTGCAGTGAGATCCCTGGGCGCCGCTGTATATGTCATGATACTTAGTTCATAATGTTTGGACCGATGAAAGGTCCTCTTTAAATAGCCCTAATCTTTCTGGGTACTGCCGTCCACCCATTCCATTTATTGCTATAGTTGCCCACCTTTGAACCAGTTCAAACTGCTATGTCCTTTTGGTGCACAAACGCCCAAAATTTTACACAATACTCTATGTGAGGTCTTACTAGTAAGCTACAGAGCAGTACAACCATGTTCTCTTCATGAGCACCACATGATCTTCGCTTTGGCTGCAACTGCCTGACACTGGTTGTTATTAAAGGGGTTGTTCGCTTTTGTAATATTGATGACCTATGCTCACAGGATAGGTCCTCAATATCAGACAGGCGGGGGCCTTACTTCCATCACCCCCACTGATGAGCTGTTTGAAGAGACCACAGCACTAATACAAGCCCTGCCTTCTCTTCACTGTTGACCTGCCCGCCATCGACATGCAGCAGCGAGCAGTGTAATGGCAGCTCCTCCGTCTCATTCACTTCAATGGAACAGTTCCCTCCTATTCACTTGAATGGGAATGAGCCGTCCCATTGAAGTGAATGGGGGCGGCGGAGTTGTTTTACACTGCTCGCTGCTGCAATGTCAGCGGTGAAGAGAACACCATGCTCCTACGGGTGCCACGGTCTCTTCAAACAGCTGATCAGTGGGGGCCGATCTGATATTGATGACCTATCCTGAGGGGCTGTAGTGGTGAGCACCTTTACTAATCATAGTGGTGTAGATAGTATGCCACCTCTACCACAAACTGGTTCCCAGAAAAGGGCATCAATGATAATGAGATCCAGGTCATATTTCTATAATGTTTTGCTTCTAATGAATTATATATGAGTATCTCTTCCCATCACAGGGGATCTGCTTAGGCTTCAGATCTCCAATACATCACATTAGAGGCTGAACAAGACCTCACAAAGCCTCATAGAAAAACTGGGCACATGCCAACCCTATTCTCCAGTGTATTCATCTTAAAGTAATGTATTCCTGAAGCCATGCACAGATTTTATTTGAACATCTCGTCTTCTACAGCGGAAATCTAGATGATCTTTTCTTCTGGCTAGCTGCATCTCCTGTTGTCTTCCTAGCCGTATGTCTCTGTTTCGGCTGGTTAATCTGCTTCTTCTGACCGGCCGACCCTGTGACAATCTATTCCAAGGTTTCCTGTCTTTTTAGCTTCATCATAAACAACTGACAGATATGAATCCTTGTACTTAAAGGCACATTTACACTGCGCTGACTAGCAGACAGTTATCGGGAAGGAAGCCTTCCTTCCCAACAATTGCTCATCAGTGGAGGTGAAGTTCTGCATTTACACGCACGGTCACCTCCACTGTATGAGGACAAGCGATGGTTACTGCTCGTCCTCATACACATTCATTGTTTCTGGGCAGCAGATCGCTGTATTCAGAGCGTGAGTGGGAATTCTTATGCTCATGAACTTTTGGCTTTCCCTGCCTTTCTTTGGAAGATTAACAGTTAAGCTGTGTTCAGACAGAGGATTTTGTCGGCAGCCAAATCTGCCACTTTTCCCACGGCAGAAACCGCTGCACTGTGCTGCAGTTTCCGCTGTGGGTTTTCAAGCACAGCTGCTATAGGCTAAGCTTCATGGAATGGATGTAACCCCTGAGCGGGGGTCTGCAGCAGCTTTGTGAGGGGTAACCACGCCAAAAATAGATCTGTACATTCTTGGCACAGTCTTGAAAACCTTGCAACAAAAATCCTCGGCCGCATGTGTTGCCGTGTGGCCTCCCATTGAAGCAGGAGCTCGTGAATATCGATACTGATTTTAAAGGGAGTGCGTCCCCTCCAAAATGTATTATTAGGCAAATACGGTATTCAGTGCACCGTGTGAGCCATCACTTCACCAGTAATGCCATCCAGAGCCCTCCCCTCTGTTTGACAGTTCCTGAGACTTCAGAGCCAGTAGTGATGATGCAGCCAGGTGCACCAAGCAGAGCAGCCCCTCCCACGGTGCACTGGCCAAATTTGTAGGCATGAAAAGGAGCATTTTTCAGGATTAGAGGAGTGGATTTTCACAAGAAAGGTCTGATTGTGTTTCGGTGCACCTATTCCTACTTGGTAGTATGCTTACAGTAGGTTCACACCTCCATTTAACTGTTCTAGCAGACTGAGAACAGCCTGCCGGACTTTACCCGATCCAGCCTAGCTGGATACTGCCGTTCACATTGGACCCCATTGACTATAATGGGATCTGTGGGGATCCACTTGATTTTCAGCATGTGCCACATTTTGGCCAGATAAAAACTGTTGCATGCATCTTTTTTTTTGTCTAGCCAAAACTCGACACTCGTGCTGGAAACCGGCTAGATCCCATTATATTTCATGGTTTCCAGCTGTGAATGGCAGTATCCTGTGAACTCTGGTAGGCTGTACTATGCCGGATCAGTTAAAGGGGTTGGCCACTATATAAGTACTTTCCACTATATAGTGGGAGGTAGGGTAAAAAAGAGTTTCCTAATATACTTTATTAAAAAAATCTGAATGGCTGCACGCGACATGCAGGAGCTTTAGAGAAAGCATTCTAACTGCACATGCACTTCTTTTCCTAATAAGAACAGCGCATGCCCAGTCTGCCCTGCCACTGGCGCGCTCCCTGCTTCGACTCCGTCTCTACAACCAGCCTATTCCTGTCAGAGTTCAGAGCGGGAACAAAAGTAAGAGCGCGTCTGATCCCTGACGCGCTCTTACTTTTCTTCCCGCTCCGAACTCTGACAGGAATAATAAGCTGGTTGTAGAGACAGAGTCGGAGCAGGGAGCGCGCGGGCAGACTGGGCATGCGCTGTTCTTATTAGGAAAAGAAGCGCATGTGCAGTTAGAATAAAGCCATGGACGAGCTTTCTCTAAAGCTCCTCCATGTTGCGTGCAGCCATGGAAGAACTGGCTGCACGCTGAGCGGGGCTCATTATAAAAACATTACCATTCAGATTTTTTTAATAAAGTATATTAGGAAACTCTTTTTTACCCTACCTCCCACTATATAGTGGAAAGTACTTATATAGTGACCAACCCCTTTAAACAGAGATGTGAACCTACTCTAACTTTGAAACCAAGGAGGTGATAGACTCCCTTCAAGATAAACGACTGGGTTGATACAAGTTTTCATCAGGGTCTCCATCACGAGTTTATGTTGCCCTCAGATAATTTTTCCTTTAATGAGTGGTTAGAACCAGTAAAAGGGAGGTGATCTCCACAAAATGAGTCATGAAAATGGAATGGGGACCCCAGAACCCACTGTCTCGGGTGGTTAGGCTTGTGGTGGTGCTAAGCAGCACCTGAAGGAGGCCTTCTTAGTTTGTTGCGATATTGTCTCTTTGCACTGAGCAGTTCCAGGAAGTATTGTTGTGTCTGATGTATGCATCCTGTGTGCGCCCGAAGGGAGGTGACTTACTCAGATGTGCAGGGTGTGTGGAAACATCCTCTATTCAAAATCTTGAGTCTCGGTGTCAGGAGAGCTGCTTTTCAGCCGGGAGTCCTGCAGCAGTGAGTTTCTCTCTTTATATCTTTTATTGGGTCTGAGTGCTTCCTATCCTTCTCCTGCACCCTCTGCTTATTATCATCTGCTTCTTGCTGCTGGTGGGTGGCTGAGTTCTTTGTACATCACAAGCTATTTTTGTGTGTGAGAAGAACATGCCATCTGGTGCACACAGTAGGATCTTCAGTGAGGATGGCATTTCTGTGGGTACTGTCTACGGAAACATACAAGCAGAAGAATGCGGTATTCCTCTCTATCTTTTGGTTTAGCACTTTTGTAAGATTGGTAGCTCTTGGGTTGGGTTGCTGGTCATTGTTCAGTAAAAATGTTCTTATTTTTGTGGGAAAATATTCAGTATAAGGCCTCATGCACACGACCGTTCCGTTTTTTGCGGTCCGCGGATCTGCAAAAAACGGAAGCTGCCCGTGTGCTTTGCGCAATTTACAGAACGGGTGGCCCATTGTAGAAATGCCTATTCTTGTCCGCAAAACGGACAAGAATAGGACATGCTTTATTTTTTTTGCAGGGCCTCGGAACGGAGCAACGGATGCGGACAGCACACTGAGTGCTGTCCGCATCCTTTGCGGCCCCATTGAAGTGAATGGGTCCGCACCCGAGCCGCAAAAACTGCAGCTCGGATGCGGACCCGAAAAACGGTCATGTGCATGAGGCCTAACTTATTTTATTCATCTAAATTGATTCATTCTGGGCTTTGAAGTCCAGGAGGTGGTCCTATCAGTGACTGACAGCTCTCTCTGTATACACCGTCATAGAGGTAAGGCTGTCAGTCACTGATACGACCGCCTCCTGGACTTCATAGCTCAGAATGATATATAAGTTTTACTGAATATTTTCCATTAAAACTATATATCAATCTACTCAGCGCCTCCTGCTCTATAACATGCCGCCTGCAGATTATTACGCATTTTCACAGTGACTTGTTCCCTTTAACTATAGCAAATCATGTTCTCTGCTACATAGATGTCCTAATACATAATCACATCCCTGGTATAGGGCACGGTTTGTAAGAAAAGTCCTAATCCACCCAACCACTCCCATCACATGGAAGCCATACGTATTTGCATAGGAGTGTCATCAAGGACAATTATATGTATATTTTTGCTCTATAGAAAATCACATTATGTATACTGTATGTATACACATTATGTATATATTATGTATACTAACATCACTGCACAATATAAAGAATGCGAGAATATTTTATTGTATATGTATTTTTTACCATTCTGTCCTGCATTTACAAAAAGTAAAAAAATAAACAAAAAAAATTGAACAGTAGAAAAAAGCAGCAGTCAAGAGAGCATCGCCGCACAAACTTATTAGAGAAAGATGAGTGGTTTTTGCTTTCTGCTCTGGGGCGCTGGCTCACATATGTGTAGAGATTCCATTCTCTGACCAGACATGTCTGTAATGACCGTCTAACCCTATGGGAAAACCATGAGAACTAGAAAGAAAAAAAACGCCTCCGAAGCGGATGTCAGGCCTTTACGAGGTTTATTTCCTGCCTTAAAAGGTATCTACGAAAGGAAGCAACATCCATCTATAAATCCATTATTGGAGGAGAGTATAAATGAAAAAATGCTGTGTAAGGGCTCCTTCACACGCGGCAGATTTTGTGGCAGAAGATTTTGCGCATGAAAATCGGTTCCATTCACCTTAATGAGGCTTGCAGAAATCCATGTGCTTGCTGCCCCATTCAAATCAATGGAACTGAATTTTCCGCCACAAAATCTGCCGCCTGTGAAGGCTACAGGCAAGTATCTACCAGCTTGAGTAGGTCTTGAGTTAGAGTGGAGGAAGGGAAGAAGACTTCCTTGGACCCCTCAGAATGGTACCTGGAGTGGTGGTCACTTTGCTAACAGCAGGGTGCATTTCAGTTTGCTCTTTAAATACCAACCGGTGTGGGGCACTGCTGAATGGGGTTGCACAAGGGCTCTGGTGCCAGAGGGAGCCCAAAGACCAGTACTGTAAATATCACATGGTTGGCGGGAGGACCAGTTACAGACTTTGCGTTGCACGTTTTATTGAGTAGGGCAGCACAGATAAAATACATGTCTGTTCTACAGAATACATGTTTAGGAGTACGAGAGAATGGTGCAATCAGTCAGGAAATAGCAAAAGCCACAGGGTGACGGGAAATGACATAGGTGACTTTGACAAGCTGTATTAACCCTTTGATACTGTTCCGGCCTCAACAGCTTCTCTGAGAAAGAGGTAGAAATTGTTCTCTCCTGAGTGACGGGCATGGTGCACATTATAACGCAACTATGGGCAAAGCAGTCCCTCCCAGGGCCGATCCTAGGGTCACAGGCGCCTGGGTGCAGAAAGATTTCTGGCGCCCCCACATGGGCGTGGTTATCTTACTAACTCCTCCCCTTTACAATGTTTCTATGGCAACAACTTCAGCCCCACGAATCGGCGGCTCGGCGGCTCGGCTTAAAAAAAAAAAAAAGTCAAAATAAAAAAAGTCCCGGCGGCTCGCTCGGCCAGGGCCGGACTGGGGATAAAAACCAGCCCTGGAAAAAGTTGCACACCAGCCCCACAGCATTGCGTCATTATTTACTTGTTTATAATAGGAGAAAGCATTCATTTTAAAACACGTGTGTAAACACGAATATGAACTTTGCCCCACGATAGCTCTTTTGTAGAACCCCCATAAAAACTTACAGTTACTTGACTTGGCCCTTGGGGATCTCGGACGCCACTTCAACACTTTGGCCGGGGGCTCGGCGGAGCTGATGTTGTGCTTTAACCTAATGAGAAAGATTTCATAATAAGGATTTGGAGAAAGGGCAGAGGGATAGCAGAGCAGGGAGAGGCTGGTGCTGCTACTAGGGGGTCATACCATGGGGGAGTAATAAAGCCCACCATAATGCCCCCCCAGTAGTAATAATTCTCCTTATAATATGCAAAACATTTGTAATGCCCCCAGTTGAGCTAATGTTCCCATAATGTGCCAATATAAAATACCCCTTCTCAGTGCCCCCGTAGATGACCCCCATAGTGCCCCCCCCCTTCCCCATAGTACCCACCATAATGTGTCCCAGTATAAAATGCCCCTATACAGAGCCCCCATATAAAATATCTTCTTTTTTAGCCTCAGTAGATGCCCCTATAGTGCCCCCCAATAATCTGCAGTAAGATGTGCCCCCAATCATGTGCCAGTAATAAGAGCCCCCCCACCATCATGTGCCAGTAGCCAGAGCCCCCCCATATCATGTCAGTAGCCAGAGCCCCCCCATATCATGTGTCAGTAGCCAGAGCCCCCCCATATCATGTGTCAGTAGCCAGAGCCCCCCATATCATGTGCCAGTAGCCAGAGTGCCCCCAATCATGTGCCAGAAATAAGAGCCCCCCCACCATCATGTGCCAGTAGCCAGAGCCCCCCATATCATATGCCAGTAGCCAGAGCCCCCCCATATCATGTGCCAGTAGCCCCCCTTATGTGCCAGTAGCCCCATGTGCCAGTAGCCCCCTTATCATGTGCCAGTAGCCCCCCTTATCATGTGCCAGAGCCCCCCCCCTTATCATGTGCCAGTAGCCAGAGCCCCCCCCCTTATCATGTGCCAGTAGCCAGAGCCCCCCCCCATATCATGTGCCAGTAGCCAGATCCCCCCCCATTATCATGTGCCAGTAGCCAGAGTGCCCCCATATCATGTGCCAGTAGCCAGAGTGCCCCCATATCATGTGCCAGTAGCCCCCCATATCATGTGCCAGTAGCCCCCCTTATCATGTGCCAGCCCAGTAGTCCCCCCTTATCATGTGCCAGCCCAGTAGTCCCCCCCTTATCATGTGCCAGCCCAGTAGCCCCCCTTATCATGTGCCAGCCCAGCCCAGTAGTCCCCCCTTATGTGCCAGCCCAGTAGCCCCCCTTATGTGCCAGCCCAGTATTCTACCTATATAAAAAAATAAAAAATAATAATACACTTATACTTACCTCCAGCAATGCGATGCGATGCAGGCCGCCTCTTCTGTCTGTGTCCCTCGCTATACGGCTCAGGCGACGCGATGACGTCATCGCGCCGCCTGCACCGGCCTCTGATAGGCTGCCGGCTTAGTGCTGGCAGCCTATCAGAGGAACAGGAGGGGACACACCTCTCCCTCCTCTGCCGCAGCACAGGCATCTGTATTGCCGTCCTGAGGACGGCAATGCAGATGACTATGGAGATGAGCGCTTCCGCAATGGAGGCGCTCATCTCCTGCTCTGCCCTGCCGCCGGCCGCGGCCGCCCCCACTTGTCACCAGGGCCGCGGCCTTGCGGCACTCAGGCTTTCCGGCCCACCGGGAAATTTCCCGCTATCCCGGCAGGCCAGTCCGGCCCTGCGCTCGGCGCCTTTCGGGTGACAGCGCTGGGGTGCGGGGCACCCACTGCACCCCGTGTAGGATCGGCCCTGGTCCCTCCCAACCCCCCGGGAAGTCTTCAGTCAACCAGTTCTCATCTATGCGGCCGATTCTGGCGCTGTCATGAGCCACTCGGTAGCCGGCGTAGGATATTAGAGGGAGTGGTTTCTGTGTAGACCTCTAGGGGGGTTATGGTGGGGATCAGAAAACTTAATCAAAATTTTCCTCTGAATTTTACCATATATAAATGTATATATCCGACGTACCCATTTTAAAGGCTTTTTTTTCCTCCTTTTTATTTACAGATGAGAATTAAATAAACCTAAGGAAAAATCCAGAGAGATGTTTCAGGCTAAAATGTCCACCACAGCGGCCACAGGCCATGTAAGTACAGTCCATTCATTCACTGCAGCACGCCGCTGACAAAGAGGTCGTTGTTCAGTGACTGCGTATATACCGCTGAGAAATGACATTTTGCCTTGTGCAGTTTAGACCTAAAACACTAAACTGATAGAAATGGGTTATTAATAATGGTCTTTCGGACACCCTTTTACCAGCACTTCAGAAAAGAGCAGATGTAGTAAAGTATTCACTGTTCCAGCAGCTCACATAAACTACAATGGAGAGAGCCACATGCATGTCTGGTCTATTTTCTAGAGTGCTAATGGAGGCGAAGGACTAGCACCTTTCAGACATTTTATGACATACTATTTAGATTTTAGAGTTAAATCCCCTTTTTATGTTTTATTGTGGCTTTTGTGAGTGAATCAGTCAGACCGTGTGGCCCTCAGAGCAGAAATAGGTTGTGTTTCCCTTATGTAAACTCCTACAAAACTCCAAATCTTCACTTTAGACATAATGCTAAAGAGTATGTCTCTGCCTTCATCCACCACTAGAGGGAGTTTACTGCATACTGTACATTGAACTGTATAGTAAAACAGTAGGCTCTTGGCTCCCTCTAGTGTTGGCAGACAGCAAATAGATTTTTATCATGTGAGTCTGTGGAGGACATCTGACGCGCTTTATCAGATAAATGGATCTCAGACTATGGTAAAGATATATTAAGACTTTAATCGGCATAGAACATGACATGGTGAACAAAAAGTGAACAATTCCTTACTGTAGCAAAATAAGCAGGAAACAGGATGTACATTATGCACATGTAATCTGATCAGATGCTAATGTTTATTTTATTTTTTTAAGGATTCTGCCTGCAGTCAAGGAGCCAGCGTTGTACAAAGGTCAAAGGTGAGACTTCCTTTTCCTCAGATGTGTTCTATGTATATAAATGTGGGTCTGTAATAGTAAAAAAAAAATAATAATAATGTAATATGTGGCTCGTGAGACTTGCGATCTAATAATATGCTACAGTAGGAGCTGGTCTGTCATTAATTGTGCTTTGTGTCGTTGGAATGTAAATTTAGTGCATACTAATGAGTCTTCCATGTGTGCACAGTCTTTTAGTATGAAGCCTGCAGTGAAAGAACTGTGCTCTTCCTGCCAGACAACAGTCTACCCCATGGAGAGGTTGGTCGCCGACAAACAGATCTTCCACAACCGATGCTTTTGCTGTAAGCACTGCAGTACCAAACTAAGGTGAGTACATATTGGCAGTACGGCTGACGGTCGTTGCGTCTACACCTTGACCGCACAACCTTGTCAATGACTTACTGAGATTCAGGCACAACTTCAATATACCACTTCCCACTCATGTTGCAGAAGTCCTGGAAGATGAGATACAGGGGGCTGTTTGGTGGGATCCTCACACTGTAAAGCTGCTTTTGCTGTCTCTGTGTGTGCCTCTAACATACAGGGAATTAGTTCTAATACAGTAGTCTCCAACCTGTTGCCCCCCAGGCTGTCAGAACATGCTGCTGGAGGACCACAAGTTGGAGACCACTTTAATAAGTCTAATTTCTATTTTTTGACCCTGTGTAATTTTTTTGGTGCTGATATGCACAGGAATAGCAAAAGCCATTTCCAATGCGATGTCCCAACATAACACCTCATATCTCAGCTTCCTGGATCCCTGTGAATATGACAGGTGAGGATTAGGATATTTGGGGGAGATATGTAACGTCACACCTAAAATACCTACTCTAGATACCTACAAGGTAGATACCTTGTAGTTGTTCACCCAATAAAATGGCAGCCCCCATTGCACTTGAAGGGGTTTCCAAGATTCCATAACTGCTTGTAAAATAGCAGAGCATTATACACTCCTGAGAAATCCTATCCCATTTCTCTTTCCCACAGCCTGGGCACTTATGCAGCTCTACATGGAGAATTTTACTGTAAGCCTCACTTCCAGCAACTTTTCAAAAGCAAAGGGAACTATGATGAAGGCTTTGGACGTCGACCTCATAAGGATCTGTGGACCCACAAAGAACAGGAAGCTCCTGGCGACAAGGCGCATTGAGGGTGCTAAATATTCATCTCGCTAGGGGCTAAGCTTTTTTATTCTTAATGCACTTGGATGGAGTCTTGATGTGCCTCAGTGGGTGGGTTCCAATGCAGATAAAGGCACTTTCTATGTGATTGCATTGCGCACTTAGTCCCTCCTAGTGGTGGGAGTGTTTAAGTGCAAGATCTCGAAGACACCTGGGCCATAAATATTTTAAAAGGAAGCTTTGCTTCAACTCATTGAGTAGACATGTTGTCCCTTTAAATTCTAGGTCCCGGTGGCTTCTTGAATTTGTCTGGTGGAAGGTGGGTGAAGGAGGGCATGCAAATTGTTATTAATAACATTATCCTCAGCAGCAAGTAGTAAATTATCGCATGGGCATGTTTCGGTGGTTAGGAGACATCCGTCAACTGCTGCTGCCTTTTTAATTTACAGATCTCAGGGGGAGAGCTGGGAGCTAAGCTGTATCCATTGCGTAGCAAGACCATTCATTCCCAGGGATCCAGCTTTCCTAGGATAGGCTGGTATAAAGACTTGGCATTGCCAGTAATAGGGGCACATGTGTTGACAGCTTTGCCCTCTTTTTCTGCTTGGCAACCTCAGGGGATATGCTACCAATGTCAGAGTGGTGCCCGGTGACCCCTATCATTCACCTTCCTCCAGTCTTTTTAAAAAGAAGAATCAAAACTTCACCACTTTCTCTCTTTATGCTGGAAAGAGAACCTGCAACATTCCTTAACTCTTTCACTGCCAGCCGAGGATGTTTGACTGTCGGGTGAAGAGTTACCAGTACTCTGCACTGGGATTGGGTTTTGTTTACAGACTGTTTTTAAAATATCCCTGAGCCTTGATTGTACAATAAAAGCCTCTGTAGGATCTCCCGCACCCTCGTGTGTTTGTAGTGATGCATCGCAACCGTCTACTGTCCTGACAGTTCCACAGCAATGATGAGGTGCTCCAACAATGTAGGACCATTGTGATGGGTTTAGTAGATGTCTGTTGCTCCCATGGTACATTTTTCTGTGTCTCATTGACTGGTGGTCATTTTTCAGCTTCATTGTTGGATACTCGAAGGGGGGGGGGGGGGGGGGACCTCGGCCTTTGCATGTAGATGTAAAGGATGCCACATTGATGAAGCACAACTGTAACACTACAAGAAAAAAATGCTCCATATGTAGGAGGAACACAGGGTATATGATTTACTTGCCCAGATCAGAGGAAAATTAGGACAGCAGCAGACTCCTTGTATGGTTGAAATATGGGCACTGACACCCCTGTGAAGTTTTTAACCTGTCTTTGCTAAGGGTTGGGATCTGCCGCTCTTGCTGTAGGAGGGCGCAACAGTCCTTGCCTGTCATGTTAGTTACAAGGTTTTTCCCATTAACCTAATGCTTTAAATTAAACAATTATTTTATACTCTCCTTTTTTGCCCCTGACGTTCTCAGTGCCACCTGTCCGGTGGCACTTCTCCCCCGTTTGTATACAAGGCTGCCGCAGTAACCTGCAGGTGCACAGCATGTGTCTGTTGCAGCAGCCATTAACTGTCCTCAGGAGTCTTGTACTGTATACCTCTTAGGACTGTGATTGGCTGCAGCAGCCAAAGCTGTATACCCACTAGTCACCGCTGCAGCCTTATACAAACAGGAGAATCAGACCGGCGTTACTGAGAATGGTAGAGGGTGAAAGAGGTGAGTATATGTTTTTTTTTAATCTGTAATTAACTTGTAAAACCTCTTTAAAGAGGACCTGTCACCATGAAATGCAATGTAATCTGCAGGCAGCATGTTATAGAGCAGGAGAAGCTGAGCAGTTTGATGTATAGTTTTGTAGGATAGAATTCAGTAAAGCTTGTAATTTATACATTTATCTCTCTGCTCTTTCTGTGCTCAGTTGTCCAAGTGGGCGTTCTTATCAGTGATTGACAGCCTCCCCTGTATCTGTATTTATAGAGATAGCGGTCAATCACTGATAAGATCGTCCCTGATAAAACTGGGCTCAGAATGAGCAGAGCTGTAAGTGTATAAATTGCAAGTTTTACTGAATGTTTTTTCTTACAAAAAATATGTATGAATCTGCTCAGCTCCTCCAGCTAAGTAAGATGCCTGCAGATTGTACTGCATTTTGTGGTGACAGGTTCTCTTTAAAGGGGTTCAGCTCTGAACCCGGACATATCCCCATTTGCACCCAGGCAGCCCCCCCTAACTTGAGCATCGTCGCGCATTTTGTGCAGGCTCTCCTTAGGGCTGCCAGGCGGAGGCTTCCGCCCAGCAGTGAGCCCGGTGACGTCACCGGCACTGATGGGCGGGCTTTAGCACTGCCCTAGCCTGTAAATGGCTAGGGCAGTGCTAAAGGCCGTCCATCAGAGCCGGTGACATCACCGAACACACTGCTGGGTGGAAGCCAATTGCCTGGCAGTGTGTTATAGTAAATAAAAGAGCCCTTGCCCTGCGCGATCCTGCGCAGAGCAAAGGAGGGCATCGGAGCATGAATTGCTCCGATGCTCAAGTCAGGAGGGCTGCCTTGGTGAAATTATGGGTATGTCCGGGTTCAGCTCTGAACCCAGACAACCCCTTTAATAACATATGGACTGAATATTTCCAGCCAGAAAGGGAGCAGACCCCATTTCCATATTTCTTATGGTCCAACCATCTGAACTACCAACCCTAGAACCATATGAATTATGGTTCTAGCATCTGAAAACTTCCACAGTGTAGTGTCTATGTGAGGAACCACCCATACAACTGTATGACTTGGTTCTTACAGCTCCAGACCCAAACCCATGGCTTATAGCTCTACGTTTGCCCACATTTTCAGCAGCTTTGTAAACTCAGGGCTCAGTATCTGCCTCACATTAGTCATAGCTTAGCAGCATTGTATCTTCCTCTATCTTGTCTTGCACCCAATGGCCTTTGTCTTACTTGTAAGGGTACCGAACACTTCCAGACTCAAGGATAACTCCAGAATGTGACTGTTCTGTAATACAGGGTAATAATGATATAAAATATTTCTTCAGTTTTTCTAGTGTTGTGTGTGTTTGTCTTATTGGTCATCGTGTGTCATATCTGTGTACTTGCTTTGGGGTGAGATGTTCGCAGTTATGTGTGTATTGGGGCTCATTCAGATGGCTAAAGGTTTGGGCCATGTTCAGCAGAATGTAGAGCCTTGGAAAGGTTCCCCTGCATAGGACCATGGATCACAAATACTGACAGATGGATGCATCCGTTATCCATGTGCTTTCCGCATATCTGTTCTGCAAAAGACAAAATATGTCCTACACTTTTCCGCAAAATGCAGACCATGGATCCATTGAAGTTGGTTGGTAAAAACGTGGATGGCGCCCAGAGCGCTCCAGTATTTTACAGGTCTGCAGACCACAAAATGCTTACGGTCATGTGCATGAGGCCTTACACCTAGTTCAAATCGTAGAGCAAATTTGCAGAGGGGAATGTGATAACGCATTATTTTTCCCTTTTATTCCCCTGCCGCTCCATTTCTCCCAGTCTCTCTTTACTTGGCTGCAGCGTTGGTTAACCCACATCACTGCAGCAGCTAAGTAAACTGAGAAATCTGGGACGGTGAGGACATAAATTGAGAGTTACATATATGTTTAACTGATTTCTTCCACTCCCCCTGAGACCCACCCCAACCCCTTTAACTGCAGAAGAACTGAAGGTAGGTTGGTTTGCAAAATGGGCTCCGCATTGCTTTGCTGAGCTGGCAGCTGCAGCAAAAGTGAAACATGCCAAGTCCTCCTCAGCTTGTTAGACACTCTAAAAGTGTTCTCCAGCAAGTGCAGAACTATAGCTGCCAGGATAAGGGGTGGACTTGGAACCTAAAGTGGCCGTACGTTGTAGGCAGGGCCAGCAATACCATAGCGCAAGAGACCAAATACCACAGTGTTGCACAATATTCTGTCCCTCTGTGGTGGCCATCAATAGATGCCATTTTCTGTCCTCCTCCAGTTGTCTCTGATTAAGATGCTGAGGAGGTGAGATGTAGGCCACAGCAGATGAATTCAGGGAGGCATGTGCGATCGCTGGCTGGTACATGAGTACCCGATTCTCACAGCTCATTATGTACCTGGCCAGTAGCAGAGAGAAGGGCTTGGTCCACCAGTAAATTTCCCTGTAGCGTCTACGGGCCAGTCCGTCCTTGCGTAGCATGCCCTGACAGCTGATGGAAGTTGTAGTTTCACAACACCAGGGCAGCTACACATTGGAGGCTCCTGCTATAATGTGACTCAGAGTAACGTCTTTTATTAGTCCATCATTCCCGCTGAACGATCCGATCACATGACACCAAATTATATTAATATAAATGACCATTTTATTGTAAATAAAAACAAATAAAAACCGGATACATTGTGAGGGCTCTGCACTGCAAGCCCCAAGTCAGTATATATATTTATAGAGATTTATACAGTAAATAGGATATTCCCTTTGGCACAGGTTCCCACACATGAAGGAACCATATATTTATTTAACAGATGCACCAACCTTGTAACCCTGTTCTCCAGCCAGAGAGCAATGTGCTGGCAGTAAAATATCCACTGGACCCATCATGGCTGTTGTCATGTTACTATTCTTAACCTGTGCCTATCCAGCTATTGTAAAACTACAGCTCATAGGCCATGCTGGGAGTTATAGTCTTACTACAGCTTGAGGGATCCAGGTCGCACACTGCAACCTTCTACTTTGCTTCCTGACCAAACCCAAGCAGAAATGAAAAAGTGCATTTAGTATGCATCAGCAAACTTATGGACAATACTGATCCTACAGGCCATATTGAGGTACTGCATGGAAAAACACAATAATCCAGTTCCATACTTTTCTGTTTTTAAGGTGATCTAAAATTTACAGAAGAAAATAACAGTTTTGGCTCTGAGCGAAAATAAAAAATAAAATCCTTAATCAGTGCAAGTATACAGAGATCTTTTCCTATTTGGTTACTGTTGTGCCCAAAACTGCTCAAGCCCATGGAGTGCAAAATATAAAGGTTCTTGGATTATTATATTCCCTACACACAAGGTGAACAGATAACACGTGTACATAAAGACTCAGACAGCCATGATGCGGCTGCACTGTAGCGTCTATATTACAGCCACCTGCAGTGTTACTATAGTTAGTTTATAAGACCTGCCGCCAGGCCTTGTGCTTGTAATATGGACTCTATAATGCACCCGCATTATGGCTGCCTGAATAAAACATCAATGGAATAGCAAATCACCGGCCTAACTTTCTTAAGGAATAGAAGCATTCTTCTCTAGGATGGAGCCAGTGGTAGGAAATGCCAAGAACACCAAGTTAAGACCTTTTTACATTAAAAATTACGGAATAATTCATTTCTTTATAACTTTCTAGTCGTCAGCACGCTGTTTTTTTTACACAAAGCTCCAAATCCCATATTTAAAGGGCTTGTATCTCGCTATCAACCTATACCCTTATCCACAGGATAGAGGATAAGTATCTCACTTGTAGAAGTCCCACATGCGCCCTGCCACTGCATTCATTCTCTATGGGACCGCTGGAAATAGCAATGTGCTGTACTCTGCTATCTCCGGCAGTCCCATAGAGAATGTATGGAGTGGCAGGGGGAATGGACCCCCTGTTCTCAGGATCGGTCTGAGTCCCAGCGCTTGGGCACTCACTGATAAGTTATTCCCTATCTTGTGGATAGGGGAAAACTTGGAACAACCCCCTATAAAGGAGTTGCCCCAAGATCTAAATGTATCCCCTATCCAACTTGTGGTGGTAGAGCTCCCTAAAGGTGGATTTAATATAGCGTTCAATAGAAGCCTTCAAGTGGAGGCTGCAGGTAGCCAGAACGATTTCACAGTATAGCGTTACAGGGGGGTTGGAGCCATGTACCAGAAATCTGAATGCTATAAAAATATATCAAGACACTAATCAGCACATAAATATGGACCCAAAAAGTTGGAGTTGCGCTGGCAAAAGCACTGTTAGTTTGATCAGAAAGAACACATTACATGTATTCTGGGTCTATAAATGATACGTTATACGATCATTCCTTTTCTTAGGCCATCAACTAGCCGTAGTGGAGAGTGGCTACAACAAGTGCCATTCAATCCTTAATCTGTCCAGTAGGGGGACCCCTAACGATAGTATCATCAGCCAGGGAAACGGACACTGGACAACTCCTTTAATAAAGGCACTTACCTAGAGAATATGATTGTCCACATAAACCCCTCTCTCAATATTTCTTACCCCACTGCTTCTACTTATAACAGGGACCTTAGGATTCTTCATAGATTCTATAAATTGGCAGAAAATCACCCACATACAAAACAGATGCTTTTCCAACTCTCTTGTACTGATCCCAAGGTAAATCCTGTATTGTACTCCCGAGCTGCATTTTCACTTCCACGGGTTATTGAAAACAGTCAGTAGGCATGCTGATTGGCACACACAAATTAAAAGGAATGTATCACCAGGAGACTCACTGTTGGGGGTACCTGCACATGGGTGCGGGCTGTGTTGCAGACATTTCTGTGCGTTTCTACACTAAATTCATACTGCCATTCTGTGTGGATTTGATGCGGTTTTGTCACAGATCTCATCCTTGATTAAATTCGCACAAAAGTGACATGCTGCAGATTTCAAAATCCGCACGTTAAAAAATAAATAAAAAAGAAGCAAAGTCTACATGAGATTTGTCTAATCTCATACGTGTTGCTGTTTTTCCGCATGAGAATCGGCATGTAATCCACAACGTGTGCAGTTAGCCCTGGGGGAGCAACGACACATGCCAGGGCCGTGAAGTGTCCGTGCGGCTTCAAGTACTACATGGCCATATGAGCTGCAGCGGGCTCCACTTAACTAATTAGAACCGCGCTGTTTAGTCTGTCTGCCCTGTTAATGGCAGCGGGGCATTGTGGCCGTTAACAACGTAGACCAACTAAAAAGTGCAGTCCTAATTGGTTAACTGGACACCACTGCGACTTGTACAGGTGCGTGGTACTCAAACGCAGTGCAGGCACGTTACCATGTGGTTGTACGCTTAGGCCCCTTTCACACGAGTGGATGCCGTGTGGGTAATCCTCTGCGTGAAAGAGAGCCAAGCCCTGTTCTGGACAGCAGAGACGCGGAGCATTACCATGATTGATAATGCTCTGTGCCTCTCTGTGATCTCTTTACTACAAAATCACAGTGAGATGAAGTTGTCACCGTGATTTTGTAGTAAAAAGGTCACATTATCAATCATGTTACTGCTCCGTGTCTCTGCTGTCCAGAACGGGGCTTGGCTCTCTTTCACGCAGAGGAATACCTGCATGGGATCCGCTCGTGTGAAAGCGCCCTAAACCAGATACAATCCCTTGTAACTAGCTGAACTCAATGTAATGCCTTTTACTTAGCAATCTGTTGCTTCGTTCTGGCGAAAAAGTACTTTTAAACCATATGCAAATGAGCAGTTAAGTGCACTAAGCGCAGACCCAAGCATCTCTGTGCACTCTTGCTCCTCCTGCCAGCTTCTCCCTCTCCTTTGTGATCGACAAGGCCAGGTCAACCAAGGAGGGGCTGGCAAAGGAAGAAGGATTAGCAAGGGTGCACTTGGTGCTTGGGCCTGCCTTGGTTGCACTTTTAACTGCACATTTGCATATGGTTTAAAGTACATTTTCTCCAGAATGAAGCCACAGATCTCTAAGTGAAATATCATTACATTCAGCAGAGCAACACAAGGTATTGTGCCTGGTTTGACAGATTCCCTCTAAAATACAATGCCTGGTGACTTGCAAATGGTCACAGCAACCTTTGTAAAAAAAACACTACAGCTCTGAAGCCTGCAGGATTGTGAATGCAGCTCTGGAGTACAATACAGACTGTAAATCAGGCTCAGTAGGAGATGAGCAATGTGGTCATTCTGAGGATAAGAAAGCTGACTATAGGAGTCTGGTTTATTGGGTACTGCTTAATATAATCCTTGCTGCTCTCATCACAGCAATGTCTTGTCCACATAGTTATTCTAATGAATAACATAAAATTCCTTTAATCCGGCATTTCATAATCTAGAAATTCTGATCCTCTGAACCCCATGAAACCAAGATCAGACTATTAACCTCTGAGACTCTTCAGATTTATAAAAACAAGAAATTAGCAGCAGATTGTACATTCACATTTTATTTATGGACTGATTTCTTAGAGGTTCTTACAAATAAATTCCAGATTTTTCGAACCGACCAGTAATCCGCCATATTTGATAATCTGACAGTTGCAATGCCAGATTAAAGAACTTTTACTGTATATCACTAGGAATAACCACACATGGCCATCGCTATCTCCTGTGCATGCTACATTACAAAACAGGAAGTCGGTTCTTAAAACTTCTTAGGCAATATAGAGGAAGTGATGAAAAGACAAGCACTTACTTATTGTTACCCAAGAAGTGACAAAGTGTCTCTGCAGACTGAAAATGTGTAGAAATCCAGCACCCGCTGATCTGATAATCCTACTTTGGCATGTGATAAAATCTATCAGATGTTAGATTAACGTGAAAATTACCCAACAATTCAGCATCGGAAATCGGATGGCGATAGGGGCTTATTAACACCACGCAGTCAAATTGTGGTTTATTGCTGTGAAAAAGAAGCAAAATGCAGTTTTTTTTTCCTTGCCTCCTTTCCCAAAAAGTGGTGGGGTGGGCCCTCTGCAGAACGACTCATTTAGCAACATTACACCAGAAATCCACTCCAGCTCCTGCCTGGAGTAGATATCAGTTCTGTTGCACCACGGCCTGGCATGTGCCACCATTATGTGAGCCTCTAAATAATTGTGCCGCATCTTACACCAGCGGAGGGCGTATTAAGACCAGCGTATACAACCCCTTTAAATCCATATAGCAAGGACAACTGAGGAGGGGCAGGCAAGGTCTTAGGTTCTTGCACTCGGCAGACCACCCATGGAATCCTCAGACCAAACCAAATGATCTCCATTCATCATACCTACTCAATGTGCATAGAAAGAAAAGCTATTCCCATCTCAGACATTGATGGCATATTGCTAGGATATGCCATTAATGGCAGATAGCTGCTCCTATCTCCAAAATGGGCCCCCAAAGTGAAGCGTGATCACCCTCCATTCACCGCTATGGGAGTTCAGAAAATAGCCGAGTCCTGTAACTGTGAATGAAGAGGTGGCTATTAGTGTTGAGTGAAGCAAACTTCGTATGCTTCATCCGAAGTCGCTTCGTTCAAAACTTCGGAATAAGGGTCCATTCACACGTCCGTGTGTGTTTTGCGGATCCACGGATCTGCAAAAAACGGACATCAGTGATGTGCGTTCCGCATTTTGCGGACCGCACATCGCCGGAACTTAATATTGCTATTGCGGACAAGAATAGGACATGTTCTATTTTTTTCGGGAACGGAATTGCGGACCCGAAAGTGCGGATACGCAATTCCGGATCCGGGCAGCACATCATGAGGCCCCATAGAAATGAATGGGTCTGCAATTCCGTTCCGCAAAATGTGGAACAGAATTGCGGACGTGTGAATGGACCCTAATATTGTACAGAGATTCGTCTCAGTGCACTATTACAACGTATTCACAAAATCGCGTAAAGTAACTTTGGTAGTTGATTTTTAAAATGGAAAACTATTTTACAACTTGGAACCGAACACGGCTTCGGTTCCAAGGTATTTCAAGTTTTGGACGAAGAGACTTCGGATGAAGCATCTGAAGCTCGCTTCACGCAACACCTAGTGGCCATGCATGTGCCCGCTCACTCGGCTATTTTCAGAACTCTCACAGCAGTGAATGTAGAGTACACTGTGCTTGCGCAGGGGGCCCCAAACTGGAACGGGTTCCAATATGCCATCAATATCTGAGATGGGCAAACCCCTTTAAAAGTGGCTCGCACTAATAAATGCTTTGGTCTTATCATAAAACGCTTTTGTCACTCTCCATATAGGCAAGTCCAGATAATTTAATTCTCCTTTACAAAATTTTATGTTTTATGCTAATAATACTTATTTATCGTAGAAGGAAAGTTCTTCAACTTTCTGGAATAATTTGTGCCAACATTCAGCACATTTTTTGCAGAATCTCGTTTTAGACAGATTTATGAAGCAAATAAGCCGATCAGCTGTTAGAAGAGGCCATGCCTTCTCCTAAGCCAGTGTCATCACTGTACATTGGTCACAAAGCCTAGCTGCAGCATAGCCCCATTCAAGTCAATGGGTCTTAGGTGCAATACCAAGTAATGCCACTATACGATGTATGGCGCTGTCCTTGTAAAGCTGCTGGGAGCCTGCATCACTCATCAGAGCTTTGGTTTCCCTGAAACAGCTGATCGGCGGGGATGCCAGAACTTGGACCCCCCCCCCACGTGAGGATAAGTCATTATCTTTTCCAGGATAACCTTTTTCTGCCCCCTTGCATTTTGTTTCCGTCCCAATTTCAAGATCTTTGCATGCTGTCGGAGAATGGGAATATTCTTCTTTACGTTCACAAGGGGAAACACTGTCCAGACCTAATACACAGACAGCCCCCTGTCACCACACACCTCACTTCTGTCTTGTCTGCTGCAGTGTATCAGTGCAGGCTGTTCAGCTCATAGATAACTGTATACATTAGATACCACTGCACAGAACCCTCAGCAAGAGTTGGGCATGCCATTGGTAAAACCTGTGCAGGTGCACAGGGGCCCTTGTAGGAAGGGGGCCCACTACCACAATAAAAACATACAGTACCTTCCTGCTATCTGTTACTTTGCAGGGTGGGTTTTAGCAAAGACATGTCATAAGTCACAATTGCTGGTGGTCAGAGAGATAAGAGGGTGACTTATGGTAAGCTATTAGACAGCAAAGGGTCCATATACTGTTATTGCACAGGGTCCCTGTGCTGTCTGCAGCCGCCCCTGACCCTCAGCCATGAGAAGTGTTAGGTCTCCACAGGCAGATGCTGAAACTCAAACAAGGATGGTTCCATTCATCGACAAAAGCAGAGGTATTGAAACTAAATATGTAAGAACTTTTCACGGTAGTCAATAAAAAGGTTGTTTTGTTTTAGACAACCATTTTTCTTTTTAGATACCCTGCTAGGGTATTCATAGACCCCACCGAGGACTGTCAGGTCACAGACCAAGCGGATCCGAGCATTACATGGACAATGTGTAATGCTTCACTTCTCCTGTGGTGGCGCTGCACCAGATGCTGGATTCCCTCAAATGACAGTTTCTCTTTGGGGGGTCAAAGCATCAAGACTCCTAACAAAAAAGGAACGATCCCTTACCGAAAACTGTAATACTCCTTTAAATCAGCCACATAAATACAATGCAATTGCTAGGAATAGAGACCACAGCTTTCCTTTTTGGGATTGGCTCCATGCCTTTCCGAAAAAGAAAAAAAAAAAAAAAAAAAAAAGGGTACAGAAGTTCAATGCAAATGCAGTGTGTGAACACCACCTGATTGCTGGGGGAATGTAAAGTGTGAATTTTGATAGAATAACACCGTGTAATACACGCATTGCATGCAAAAAATACCTTGTCACACCAGGCACGAAGACAAGGACTGTAACCATATCACATACCTGTCACTAAGGCACGCTGCTAGCAAGAATCCTAAGGACTTCAGGTTGGTCAGGAAGTTTAAAGTAAATGTCCATCCTTGAGCGCCATTTTGTTTTTAAGTAGATCCAAACTTCTGTGCTGATTCATGTAATATATGTCTTCATAGTGTTGGAGCCCTGTAGATCTGATATAGAGCTCCATATTCCCCGTACAGACATAGTTAAAGGGGTTGTCCGCCTAAACTTCTGAAATGTCAAATGCAGCACCCATGTATAGTGGGAAGGGTGGTCTTCTAAGGGTGTGCTGGGGTAAATGTAAGCAGAAAGTGGACAACCACTTTAAATTATAAAATTATGTCTGCCTGCATCCACCACTAGGGGGAGATTACTGCATACAGTATAAAAGTGAGGATGATAGCAACAGATTCGGAGCTTCAACCTCCTATAATCAGTACAGAATTTTGGACATAAAAACATAATGTTATGCAAAATGGGACATTTACTACAACCAGTGACGTGGAGTCACATACTGCTATCATCAGGTTATCTCACCATTACTGAAATGCTGGGACTTTCCATAACAAAAGGAAGAGGCCACCGGGCCATGGTTAACATGCTCCCTGGCTGAAGAGGCGTTAAGGCACTTGTCTAAGACGTGGAAGAACTCCTTCATGATGGGAGGATGGTGCAGATTTTTAATGGAAGTCATCACGCACCATTCCTTCATACTGTGTCTCTGGCTTGGAGCATAAGAACTCTTTTCTAGGAATCAAAGTCACTTCAAGATAAAAAAATAATCCATTGTTCTGCTGCTCTAACACTGACACACACCCAACCCTGTCCTGAATCTAGAACCTGTTCTAGACTTAGTCAGCGATAGGTAGTTGGGGTAGGGGTAGGTTGAAGGGAAGATTGTCATCGCGTCTCATTAAATGTTCCAGAGTCTTCCCTCAAAAGTCAACATTCATCTCTGGAGAATATCCATGGTCAAGTGAAGGACGACACTTTGATGAAGACTTAATAGGTAAGTTGGGCAAAGGGATGCCGGAGAAGCTCCTCAGCAGACGGTCTCTGCCTCGCTTCCACCAGTATCTGCTTTACAAAGTCCCGGCATTGCTCTGATGTGTTTGGGGGAAGGTGAGGAATAGTTGGCTGGGTGGCGATTTTAAAAATGGCTGCCATGGCTTCATACTCTGCCCAGGGAGGCTTCTCTGTTAGCATTTCCACCACGGTGCAGCCCAGGCTCCTGCAATAAGGACAGAGGTTAAAGTAGTGAGACACAGACAAAATTTATTACGATCCTGTCCCTATACAGTTGTGTTCAAAATAATAGCAGTGTGTTTAAAAAAGTGAATAAAGCTCAAAATTCTTCTAATAGCTTCTATTTCCATACACACAAATGCATTGGGAACACTACACATTCTATTGCAAATCAAAACATGAAAAAAAAAAGAAAAAAAAAAATTTGTGTTGTTCCTCTAAAAAAAAAAAATGAAGAAAAGTGAATATTATCAAAAAAATAGCAGTGTTTGTATTCTTCTTTACAAACTCAAACATTCACTATATAAACTGAAAAATGTTTGAAGATTTTGCTTTCCTTTGAATCACTTAACTAATATTTAGATGTATAACCACGGTTTCTGAGAACTGCTGTACATCTGTGATGCATGGAGTCAACCAACTTCTGGCCCCTGTGAACAGGTATTCCAGCCCAGGATGATTGGACTACATTCCACCGTTCTTCTCTATTTCTTGGTTTTGCCTCAGAAACTGCATATTTTATTTCACCCACAAGTTTGCTATTGGATTAAGATCCGGGGATTGGGCTGGCCACTCCATAACGTCAATCTTGTTGGTCTGGAACCAAGATGTTGCACGTTTACTGGTGTGTTTGGGGTCGTTGTCTTGTTGGAACACCCATTTCAAGGGCATTTCCTCTTCGGCATAAAGCAGCATGACCTCTTCAAGTATTCTGATGTATTCAAACTGATCCATGATCCCTGGTATGCGATAAATAGGCCCAACACTGTAGTATGAGAAACATCCCCATATCATGATGCTTGCGCCACCATGCTTCACTGTCTTCACAGTGTACTGTGGCTTGAATTCACTGTTTGGGGGTCGTCTGTCAAACTGTCTCCAGCCACTAGACCTAAAAAAGGAGACTTTTGTATTACTTACCAGTAAAGTCTCTTTCTCGCTCTTCCTTGGGGGACACAGGAAACCATGGGTATAGCTCTGCTCCCTAGGAGGCGTGACACTAAGTGAAAGCTGTAAGCCCCTCCTCCATCAGCTATACCCTTCAGCCTGGAGAAGAGACTGCCAGTTGCGTGTCCAAGTAGTGAAAGAACCACCAACCGGAAAAAGAACTGTCGAGCCCCAACGGGGGCAACCAAGCCGGAACCACAACTGTAACCCAAATGAAGGGCGGGTGCTGTGTCCCCCAAGGAAGAGCGAGAAAGAGACTTTACTGGTAAGTAATACAAAAGTCTCCTTTTCTCGCCCATATTCCTTGGGGGACACAGGAAACCATGGGACGTTCCA
Organism: Bufo bufo; assembly: GCF_905171765.1. Lineage (NCBI taxonomy): Eukaryota > Metazoa > Chordata > Amphibia > Anura > Bufonidae > Bufo > Bufo bufo. The sequence continues at coordinate 276,618,473 of NC_053394.1, read as the reverse complement.
GAGCAGTCCCAGAAGGGAGGGACCAGAACAAACTCAACCAACACCAGAGGCATCAATCAACTGCCGCCTGCAACACCAGACGGCCTAAAGCAGCGTCAGCCGACGCATGAGTATGCACCCTGTAGAACTTGGTGAAGGTGTGCAAGGAGGACCAAGTGGCCGCCTTGCAAATCTGCTCCGTAGAAGCCCGATTCCTCTGAGCCCAGGAAGCCCCGACCGCTCTAGTGGAGTGAGCGGTAACACCAAGGGGCGGAACCTTGCCCATGGCGAGATAAGCCTCAGTAACAGCCATCTTGACAAAACGGGCGATAGCAACTTTGGATGCCGCCATCCCTCTGCGCGACCCCTCCGGGACCACAAAGAGCGAGTCAGTATGCCTGAAAGAGCTGGTTACTTCCAGGTAAATCTTGAGCGCCCTGACAACGTCCAGGCGATGAAGCTTCCTCTCCCGCGGGTGGGAAGGGGAAGGACACAAAGAGGGGAGAACGATGTCCTCGTTCAGATGAAAGGCGGAGACCACCTTAGGAAGGAAGGAAGGGACCGGACGAAGAACCACCTTGTCCTGGTGGAACACTAGGAAAGGTTCCAGACAGGAGAGTGCAGCCAATTCGGACACCCTCCGAAGAGAGGTGACGGCTACAAGGAAAATAACCTTGCAGGACAGCAGTCGCAAGGAAACCGTCCGCAGAGGCTCGAAAGGGGAAGCCTGGAGCGCTGAGAGAACCAGGTTCAGGTCCCAGGGCGGTACCGGAGGACGGTACGGGATAACCGCGTGAGCCACGCCCTGAAGGAAGGTCTTGACAGGACCAAGGGGGGCCAGTGGGCGCTGAAACAAAATGGACAGCGCAGACACCTGACCCTTCAAAGAACTAAGGCCCAGCCCTTGGGCCAGTCCGCTCTGCAGGAAGGACAAAACGGTGGGGAGAGAAAAGCGGAGCGGAGGAATCCCCAGATCGGCACAGAACCCCAAAAAGGTCCTCCAGGTCCTATAATAGATCCTAGAAGAGGACGGCTTACGGGCGCGGATCATGGTGCGGACGACGTCCGCAGAAAAACCCCTACGTGTCAGGACGGTGGTCTCAACAACCACGCGGTCAAACGTAGGGACCCTAAACGCGGGTGGAAGATCGGTCCCTGAGAGAGAAGATCTTCCCTGGCGGGCAGCGGCCAGGGCGCGTCTGCCAGGAGCAGCATGAGGTCGGCATACCAAGACCGGCGGGGCCAGTCCGGAGCGACCAGAATCACCGAGACGCCTTCCGCCGCGATCTTCCGAAGGACCTTGGGCAGGAGAGGGATGGGAGGGAATATGTATGGGCGCGCGAAGCCTCGCCAAGGAAGAACGAGGGCGTCGGCTCCGCAAGCTCCCGGATCCCTGGCCCTGGACAGATAGGCGGGGACCTTGTGATTGAATTTTGAGGCCATGAGGTCCACGTCCGGTATGCCCCAACGAAGGCAAATGGCCTCGAATACCTCCGGGTGAAGAGACCACTCGCCGGGGTCGACGGTGGTGTGACTGAGGAAGTCCGCCGCCCAATTGTCCACCCCTGGAATAAAAATTGCAGATAGGGCCGGGACGTGGGCTTCCGCCCAACGGAGAATGCTGGTGACCTCCCGCATTGCTGCAGCGCTGCGAGTGCCCCCCTGGTGGTTTATGTACGCCACAGCCGTGGCGTTGTCCGATTGTACACGAACAGGATGACCCTTCAGCAGATGAGTCCAGTGTCGTAGAGACAGAAGGGCCGCTCTCAGCTCCAGGACATTGATCGAGAGTTTGGACTCCGATGGAGACCAAATGCCCTGGACGGATCGGGGAGGAAACACGCCTCCCCAGCCCAAGAGACTGGCATCGGTTGTAACCACCAACCAGTTGAGTGGCAGAAAAGACCTGCCCAGAAGAGGGGACTGTAACCACCAGCGGAGAGATGACCGCACCGGAGGCGATAGACGGAAGGGATGATCCAGAGACTCCGGCGATTTGTCCCAGGAGGAGATGATCGCCCGTTGGAGAGGGCGGGAGTGAAACTGCGCAAATGGGATCTCCTCGAAGCAGGCAACCATCTGCCCCAAGACCCGCATGCAGAAGCGGAAGGACGGTCGACGGTGGAGAAGGAGACCCCGAACCGCCCCACGGAGGATCAGACGTTTTTCCGAGGGAAGACGTACCTCCGCCGCTCCTGTGTCCAAAAGCATTCCCAGGAAGACTAGTTGTCTGGAGGGGGGAAGGGAGGACTTGGGGAAGTTGATGACCCAACCGAACCTCGCCAGAGTTTCTAGAGTGAGATCCACGCTGGCAACCGCTTGAGAAAGGGACGGAGCCTTGATGAGGATATCGTCCAAGTACGGTAGCAGAAAAACACCCCTGGAACGGAGTAAGGCCAAAACCGGGGCCAGGACCTTGGTGAACACCCGGGGGGCTGTTGCCAGCCCAAAGGGAAGGGCGACAAACTGGAAGTGGAGGTCCCCCACGGCGAATCGGAGGAAGCGATGGTGACACCGGGCTACCGGAACATGGAGGTAGGCATCCTGTATATCGATGGAAGACATGAAATCTCCCTGCTCCAGGGAAGCCACCGCGGAACGGAGGGACTCCATCCGAAACCGTCGAAGGAGGAGAAAACGGTTGAGCTTTTTGAGGTCCAAAATGGGCCGCACCGAACCTCCCTTCTTGGGAACTACAAAGAGGTTCGAGTAGAACCCTTGGAACCTTTCCTCTAGAGGAACGGGGGTAATCACCCCCCTGTCCAGTAAGGCTTGAACGGCCGCGGAGAACGCAGCCGCGCTTTTCGGGTCCCGCGGCGGGCAGGAGCGAAAGAACCGATCTGGAGGGAAGGATGCAAATTCGATTTTGTATCCGGAGGACACAATTTCGAGGGCCCAGGCGTCGGAGACGTGAGCCATCCAGACGTCCTTGAAAAGGAGGAGCCGGCCCCCCACCCGGGTGGGTGGGGGCGCGCCTTCAGGCAGAGGACTGCTTTGGTGCGGGTGTGCGGGCAGCCTGCGGCTTGCGCCAGGAGGGCTGCGCCCGAAAAAACGGCTTCCTACGCTTGTCCTGGGGAGGAGCCGAAGCGGCAGCTGTGGTGGGAGCCCCAGAGGCCCTGCGGGAGGACCGAAAACGAGACGCACCAGGGCGTCCGCGGGGGGCGCCCCTGGCTTGGGGTTGAGGAAGATGGGTGCTTTTACCACCCGTGGCCTCCGAAATAAGTTCGTCTAGGCGGACCCCGAAAAGGCGGGAACCCGCAAACGGTAGCCCCGCCAAGGAACGTTTGGAGGCAGCGTCCGCTTTCCAAACCTTCAGCCAGAGCTCCCTCCTGACGGAAACTGCCAGGGCGGAGGAGCGTGCAATAAGGGCTCCCGCATCAAGGGAGGCCTCACAAACAAAATTCCCGGCCCGAATAATAAGCTGGGCCAAGGAACGTAGGTCCTGGATGGGGACGTCCGAGTCCAACTCCTGTTCCAGCTGCGCACCCCAAGCAGAGATTGCTTTCCCTGCCCAAGCAGAGGCAAAAACCGGTCTGAGAGCAGAACCGGAGGCAGCAAAAATGCCCTTGGAAAGGGTCTCCATGCGACGGTCCTCCGCTGACTGAAGAGAGGACCCGTCGGGAACAGGGATGGCCGTGTTCTTTGACAGCCGGGCCACAGGGGGGTCCACCTTGGGCGGGGAAGACCATGTGGCCACGACATCGGCTGGAAAAGGATAGCAAATGTCCAGCTTCTTGGGGTTGACAAAACGGGCGTCCGGGCGAGCCCAAGCCTTAGACACCACAGAGGAGAAATCAGAGTGGATTGGAAAGACTTTTGAGGCCTGCCTGGGTCTGATAAAGGAGACGCTAGCTGCGTCAGAGCTAGGGGGATCATCCTGCACCTTAAAGGTGTCACGAATATCCGAGATGAGTTGACCCATCGCTGAGGCTAGCTTGGACGGCAGGGCCGAGTCCATTTCCAAATCTGAAACCGCCAATTCACCTTCAGAGAGCGAATCCTTTGGAGAGGAGAGGCTCGTCTGGGTGCGCACGCGTGGCGGGGAGAGTGAGGCCTCAGAGGAGGAGGCTCGCTCTACTCTAATACGCTTCTGAGAGTGCCTAGCTCGGGAGGGGTCACTAAGAGAGAGTGAACCCGCTGCAGCGGCAGAAGCAGTGGACCCGGAGGGCGCGACAGTCAGAGAGGCGTCCTGCGGGGTAGGTGGCCTGTCTATTAGGCGGCCCACGACATGAGTGAGGCTTTCCACGGCCTGGGACAGGGATCTAGCCCAGTCAGGCGGGTCAGAGGAAGCAGGGAGCGACACAGCGGGCGACTGAGGCTGCGGTGGAGCTCGGCATGCAGTACAGTGCGGATCAGACTGCCCCCGGGGAAAGGGTTCCCTACACGCAGTACAGGCATGGTACCAAGGCTTGGCGGCTGCAGAAGGGTCTGACATGGTGGAAAAAAGATGTTGCACTTAAAGTGGGAGACCCCAAAGAAAAGTGGTGGCACGGAGGGGGTTAACAGTCCTACCAGACCCGGATGATGCAAGCGGCAGCGGTAAGGGGAACAGACTGAGGAGGCTGTGGAGGAGAGGCAGCAGCACGGATGAATGGCTTCAGGATCGCACGGCAGAGAGGATTCCACGCAGCACTGAGAAGTGGAGCCCGATGAAACCGGAAGTAGCGGAGCGCATGTAGGAAGCTCCGCCCCCTCTCTGCCGCGCTGAAGAAGTAGCAGTGCCGCGCGCGCGCTGCAAAATGATTTTAACCCCCAAGGATGATGAAGTGCCGGCCAAGATGAAATGGCGCCGTTCACGCCAAGTAAGCGGCCCCCGCCGCGCCTGGATGTGGCAGACGGCTTGCTTTTGCCTGCAGCCGTCCCCTGAAGGCAGCGTCCCTGTCAAGGACTTGCCCAGATAAACTCCCCTGCCCGGTAACGGTCCCGATATGTTGGGGGGGGGGGGGGGGGTCGATGTAGCAGTGGCCATGGCTGTAGCAGTGGCCATGGGGGATGTAGCAGCGGCCCTGGGGGATGTAGCAGCGGTGGGAGGAAGGAAGGGGAGGCTGGAGCAGCCACTCTCACCATACGCTGTCTTCGCCCTCAATCCATCCAGCAGGGTCGCCCCTTCAGCTACTGGCACCGCAGTGGCAGGAAGCCGGGGGAGGGACTTGGCGTGCGGGCGACCCTTGAGCTGGCGGGACGCAGGGGAGCGAGGCTGCCCTGGTCCACCTTGTCTTCTGTGGGGTTGGCGGCAGTGCGGAATTACCGGCACTGGCGCAACTCAACCCCGGGAGAAACAGAGGGGTCTAATGCGCCTCTGTTGTCCCTGTAGGTAGAAAAAATCGAATTAAAAACAACAAATAACGCAAAAATAAAAAATCATAGGAAAACAACCCTGCATAAGCAGGGGGTGTCTTGCCTCCTTGGACACTAAGCAAAAACTGGCAGTCTCTTCTCCAGGCTGAAGGGTATAGCTGATGGAGGAGGGGCTTACAGCTTTCACTTAGTGTCACGCCTCCTAGGGAGCAGAGCTATACCCATGGTTTCCTGTGTCCCCCAAGGAATATGGGCGAGAAAGAACAATCTTACTTTCATCAGTCCACAAAATGTCTCTTTAGGCCAGTCAATGTGCTCTTTGGCAAATTGTAACCTCTTCAGCACGTCTTTTTTTCAACAGTGGGACTTTGCGGGGGCTTCTTGCAGATAGCTTGGCTTCACATAGGCGTCTTCTAATTGTAACAGTACTCACAGGTAACTTTAGACCTTCTTTGATCTTCCTGGAGCTGATTGTTGGCTGGGTCCTTGCCATTTTGGCTATTCTTCTATGCATTCGAATGGTATTTTTTCGCTTTCTTCCACGTCTTTCAGGTTTTGGTTGCCATTTTAAAGCATTTGCAATCATTTTAGCTGAGCAGCCTATAATTTTAGTTTTCCCCTCTCCAATCAACTTTTTTATCAAGGTACGCTGTTCTTCTGAACAATGTCTGGAACGACCCATTTTCCTCAGAATTTCTGAGAGAAATGCACTGTAACCAGCATGTACAACATTTGCTGCCTTCCTACCTTCCTTAAATAAGGGCAATAATTGCCACCTGTTTTTCAAAGAATGAATGACCTCACTCATTGAACTCCACACTGCTATTATCTGTTGGATTTCTATTACTCTACTACACCTGCTAGTAAATTATTTGCCATGTAGAAATATCAGTGATTGATCAGGTTAGTGATGTCTGACTGCTATTATTTTGAACACAACTGTACATCTGAGAAAGGGGACTTTATAGGGGGGGGAAGGGTCAGGTAAAGCTGATCTCATTGTAATCTGGAATAACTGGCAGCAGAAGGGTAGGAATATATGATACACTGTTCCTGATCTATTTGTACACATTTCACAGGGTTATAGCTTTATTGACAACAGTGAACATATTTCTACAGCATCTGGCCACCATTTTTTGGATCATGTCCAGCACTTTCATTATTGGGGTACAGTGTAATTTCTTGCAAATAAGTGCCAAATTTGTAAAGCATGTGTGACATTATGTAACCCCTATTCCTTACTGAAGGGTGTGATTGACTTACCAGACATCAGCTTTCCTCCCGTATCCCTCACCGCTGATCACCTCTGGGCTCATCCAGTATGGTGTTCCCGTCACAGAACGGATACCTGTCCCTGACATGCAAATCGTCTGGAGACGCTTACTGGCCCCAAAGTCTCCTAGCTTAACATTCCCTGCAGAGTCCCGGAGGATGTTGGCCCCTGGAAGAAAAACAAAATATATGTATAAGGCTCCATTCACACGTCCGCAAGAATTGCGGACCCATTCATTTCTAAGGGCCGCACAATGTGCTGCCCAGATCCAGAATTGCGGATCCGCACTTCCGGGTTTGCAATTCCGTTCCTGAAAAAAATAGAACATGTCCTATTCTTGTCCGCAATTGCAGACAAGATTAGGCATTTTCTATTAAGTGCCGGCGATGTGCGGTCTGCAAAATGCGGAACGCACATTGCCGGTGTCCGTGTTTTGAGGATGCGCAAAACACAAACGGACGTGTGATTGAGCCTAAGAGGGAAGACAGACAAGTATAAGAGAGGAGAAATTGCAGCCTGTGTCCAGTATGGTGGAATGTATGAAACAGATTCGGTCATGTGATCCTATATAAACTGATGAAGGTGTACATCAGGGCTTCTGGTTGTAGTGATCAGTGGGATTACCAGCAGTAACCCCTCTAAATCAGCAAGTTTTCTATTATCATACTACTGTATAACATGCTGTGGCAGGAAAATACCTTTAGGGGCTGTTGACAATGCGGATATTGCTTCTGTAAAATTGGAAGTGTATTTTGTGGCAGGTTCTGCTGTATTTTTTCTCATTGAACAATATGGACCCACTTGCAGTTCAGTCCCATTAAATGGAGCTAATCTGCATGCGGACAACCGCCGTGGTTTCCAGCGGCATATGTCCGGACACCATGGCAAGATGGGACACGTCGGAATCCACACCAAAATTCCAGCGGCAAAAGACACCATGTGATTGTGTGATTCATACACAATCCACTTGAGTGGGGTGGACTTTTGAACACCACTTAAAAAACCTTACCCTTGTTACCCATAGCTACCAATCACAGAACAGGTTTCATTTTGTAATTTGCTGTAGAAAATTTAAGCTTGCTGTGACCGGTTGCTATAGACAACAAAAACACTCTTTCGCAGACAGTTTTGGATCCTTTTTGTTGTTTTTATGACAGCTTTTTTTTAAAATACTTTGGGGCTTGATGTTACTCTAAAATCTAGCTTAAAATTACTCAAAAGTCTACAAACCAAAACATAGGGGGAGATTTATCAAACCCGATGCAAAGTAAAACATCAGTCAGATTGATCCTTTCATGTTCCAAAGGAGCTCAGAAAAATGAATGGTGGAATCGGATTGGTTGCTATAGGCAAATAAAGTCATTTTTCTTCTGCACCAGTGTTAAATTTCCTGCAAAGTGTTTTTGTTTGTGGCGTTTTTGGTAGCACTATTGTGCCCCAAAAAAGCATGTTTTAAATGCTACAAATTAAAGGGAAGCCACCAAAAACGACTAAAGCTCCTGGAGATAGAGTCAACGCAGCACCAGGATCTTACCCTTTATGTCCCTGTGTACAATCATGTTGCTGTGCAGGTAAGAAACTCCCTCCAGGATTTGCCGGGTGTATCTACGAGTAACATTTTCCGTTAGTGCCCCGTAAGCTTTAAGCTGATCTTTCACTGATCCCTGAGGAGAATAAAACAGACAATAAGTCAGAGGCTTCCATACATAAAGAAGGAATATTATATTAACTAGTCAGGATAAAGGGGTTGTATGAGGTTAGTAAACATGTCTGCTAGAAAGAGTGCCTGTGGTATTGCACTGAACTGCTTAAAGGGACACTTTCATCACATATTAACAGCCCATATGTAACTATCATATGTAGTTTACAAAAAAAATAATAATAGTGGATGGTTTTCTGAATAACTAGATTTTTGTACTTACTGTAAAATCTGTTTCTCTTCTGTTCATTGGAGGGGGGGGGGGGGGGGGGGGGGGACGACAGGCATTGACCATGGGTATAGCTGTTGCCGCTAGGAGGCGGACACTAAGCACACAAAGTGTAAGCTCCTCCCCTTCAGCTATACCCTTCCTGCAGGGCCCAAGCTAAATCAGTTAGTGCAAAAGCAGTAGGAGAAGCCACACTATGTACCAACCCGGAACCACACAGGCCCAAAGAGGCCCGTAAACAAAGAATGGGTGGGAGCGGTGTCCCCCAATGAACGGAAGAGAAACCGATTTTACGGTAAGTACAAAAATCTAGTTTTCTCATCCGTATCATTGGGGGACACAGGCTTGACCATGGGACGTTACAGAGCAGTCCCCAAGGGTGGGCATAACAAAGAACCCTCCTGCCAATCAGAGAACCGCCGTCTGCAAAACTCTACGCCCCAGAGACGCGTCGGCTGTCGGCAAGGTGTGCGTCCTGTAAAACTTGGAAACATTGTGCAAAGACGACCAGGTAGCCACCTTGCATACCTGAAGGTCCGAAGCCCCGTGATGCACTGCCCAAGAGGCCCCCACTGCCCGAGCTGAATGAGCAGTCACCCGGAAGGGAGGGGCCCAGTCATTAACGCGGTGCACTTCCACAATGGCCAAACAAATCCATCGAGAAATGGAAGCCTTCGACGCCGCCAGCCCTCGTCTCGGCCCCTCTGAGATCACGAACAGGGAATTCGTCCGCCGGAAAGATGCCGCCTGCGACAGATAAACGCGAACGGCCCGTACCAAATCCAGAGTGTGGAGCAACTTCTCTCGAGGGTGAGACGGGTCCGGACAAAATGAAGGGAGAATAATCTCCTCATTTCGATGGAATGCCGACACCACCTTCGTAAGGAAGGCCTGAACAGGGCAAAGGACCACCTTATCCTGATGGAGGATCAGGAAAGGCAACAGACATGAAAGAGCTGCGAGTTCCAACACCATACGGATGGAAGTGATTGCCACCAAAAACGCCAGCTTGTAGGACCGGAAGCGAAGCGACACCTGCTGCAAAGGCTCAAACGGTGAAGACTGGTTTAGCTTAGTCACCTATAGGAAGAGTATAGCTGAAGGGGAGGAGCCTACACTTTTTTTGTGCTTAGTGTCCGCCTCCTAGCGGCAACAGCTATACCCATGGTCAAACCTGTGTCCCGCAATGGTACGGATGAGAAATTTAGTTTTGCAACAGCTGGAGGGCTGCAGGTTGAGCATCCCTGATATAGGCGGATGTGCTGGGTCGCCCAGTATACATCTGCACTCACCCCTGGCATATACTCCATGAATATAGTCAGAGTCTTCTCGCCTTTGTCCCGCAAACAACCATAATACTGTACTATCCTTTCATGATGCAGATTCTTCAGCAGCTGTATCTCACACTCCAGGGCACTGACCTCCTGTCGGACCAGAAACAGAGAAAATTAGACATCTGAATTAAAAATAGATTAGAGATTGTTGGTATGTGGCAATAAATTCTGTCAGATATTACGAGTTTTCGGCCCTGATCATACAGAACCGCTTGCTGCAATGTTTGATGCTGTCATGGCCAGGAGTGGATCCTACAGAGCATTAGTATATAAAGGCAAAATGTAATCTAGAACAGCATAAAAAACTGCACTGTGTGAGCAAGTCCTGACACTGCAATTGAGATGAGGTAGAGAAAATGGTTCTAATGACCTTGCTTGTTTCTGGACTGTCTGGATCAAACTGAACCTGCTTAGCTGCCAGCTCCCGTCCTATGTCCACATCATAACACAGATAAACACGACCAAAGGCTCCCTGCCCCAGTAGTTTTCCCCGGCGCCAGTTTATAGGAGCACTGGGAGCTGAAAGAGAAGATACAACAATATAAGAGATACAATAAAGTCAGGAAGCCTTCACAAGTATGCATAGGACACTAACCACGTTAACACAGAGTGGATTTTTCCATCAGTAAAATTCATCATGGAATCCACAGGACAAACTTGCCCTTGGATTTCTGCCATAGATTTGCATGAAAAGGGTTTTCCAACATTTTACTACTGATTACCTATCCTTAGGATAGGTCATCAGTATCTGAACGGCGGGGGTCCAACACCCGGGACCCCTGCCGATCAGCTGTTTGAGAAGGCACCCATGACCGATAAATGTGTCAGCACTGACCTAGGGAAAATTGTGAGAAGGCCGCGGCTCTACAGAGAGCTCATGTGCCTTTTCAAACAGCTGATCAGCAGGAGTCCTGGGTGTCGGACCCCCACCGATTAGATACTGATGACCTATCCTGAGGATCAGATCATCAGTATTAACATCTCCTTTAACAATACCTGCCACGGGTATGAGTGGTTAACCTGCTGTGTAAACTGCTTCAAAAACGGACAGGCTACTTCTTGATGCCGATTTCAAATCTAAGTGTGAAAAAAATCTGCCGCCATATGAACAGCAATGCAGATTCCCATTGGAAACAATAGAGAAGGGACTACAAGCAAATTTCAGAGTGGAACATGTGCCGAAACAGCATGACGTTTTCACCATGTGAACATACCGTTCAGGCTCATTCAGATGATTTACCCGTCCGTGTGCTGTCCAAGTGTTGAAAGGACAGAGCACGGATGGAACACTATTAAAATAAAGTCAATAGTCCAATTTGTAGTCTCGATTTTCTTCACGGATCACTGTTCCCCATTTGTGTGCAATCTGTTTTTCACATATTGCTAGGGAATGCTGGGGGACATTCTTCCTTTTTTTTTTTTTGATTGACATGAACAACAGATGACATACTGACTCCATATGGATGGCAAAAAATAGACAGACCACAATTAAGAGACAATCCTGATTCAACACAGATCAAAAAGTTTTTGGCAGACAAAACATCGACAGGTTTTGTGTCACTTGTCTGAATAGGGCAAATGACTTTTGAATGACTCTTGTAATTGATGTTTACTGGCTTAGGTAATAGAAAAGAGCAGCTGCTCTTCCAATGTTGTCAACAGCTTATTCTAACTGTGAAAACCTGCTGCTGGTGTGGTGACAACCTCTCTGGTTTGTACTGACCCGATTATTCTATCCCATCAGAATATAATCTTAGCTTGCAGTATCTTACATTTAATGGGAACATTTCTTTCCGGTACACCCAGTGTGTTCTCGCTGTCTGCACTGCGCAGTCGGTTGCGGGCTTCCACATACTGCGCAGACAGGCCAAGGTTTTCTCCATTGGTGCTTAAAGAACGACTAGATGGCACAAGGGTGAAAAGATTTCCTTGAGGGCGCCTGATCCGTGGGAATGTTCTTCGTCCTAGGAGCATACAAGTCATTAAGTGTACAGATTAGGGCTTGTTCACATCACCGTTATGGATTCAGTCACTGTTTTCTATTATAACGGAAAATAACGGAATCCATAAGGCGGAAGTTAAAATTGAAACCTTTAAGAGGCATTCCGTTTTGATCCTTCATAATACAAGTCTAGGGGCAGCATAACGGATCCGTCCTGGTTTCCAATATGCAGGAGTCTAGTCCCGCATAACAGAAACCTGGACGGATCAGTTATGCTGCCCATAGACTTGTATTATGACGGAGGTAAAAACGGAAGCCTTTAAAAAGGCATTCTGTTTTGCTTTCCGTCATAATTGAAGTCTATGGGGATCATAACGGATCCGTGTGGTTTCAGTTATGCAGAACGGAAAAAAAAATCATGTCGACAGGACTTTGTTTTCCGTCTTGCATAACGGGAACCAGACGGATCGGTTATGATTCCTATAGACTTCTATTATGACGGATCAAAACGGAAAGCCTCTTATAACAGAAAAACAAAAACGGAATCCTTAACGGTGATGTGAACCCGCCCTTGCCTATTTAAATACAAACATGTTTGTGGGCAACACCCAGCGGTTTCTTTTGTCTATTTGGCTGGCATTACAGTTCCCAGAAGGGCTTACACTCAGCTTCACCAGACTCCTGAATGCCAAAATTTCCATGCACAATACAGGCAGACTGTTAGATCATGTGACCATAAGGCCAGACACAGGCGAGCGAGTCTAATGCGAGGAACTCACTGCATGTAGTAGAGTTCCTGTTCTGACCTCTGCTCCTCTGACAGGATCGCACAGCATTATAATGATTTATAATGCTGTGTGTCTCTGTGAGACCTAGAATCTATTGAATCACACGGACATAATGCTTTCAGTGCAATTTAGTAGATTCCAGGAACACATACTACCACACGCAGCAAGTTTCTTGCATTAAACTTGTCGTCTGTGTCTGGCCTAAGAAAATAAACTCTCAGCCAATGACAACACTTACCATCACTATAGTCTTTATGGTGAATAGATACGTGATATCTTCGAGGGTATGTCCCACCTTTCCCTGCTTTGTCACAGAACTGATTCTCCCGATCTGCAATGGAATAGTGAGGAAAAAGAAAACTGTAGACCTCTTCAACAGTAACACTGGAGATGAAATATAAGACGTATCCTAGCACCTGAGAAATCCTGCCTGTTGTCGGGATTACTCTGAGCTCTTGACATTCGGGACTTCCTGAATGAAGGGCTGAAGAGAGACAAAAGGTGGAGACGGCTCAAAAGCAGCAAAGACACCAGCAGTTATCAGATCCTGAATACTTCCTGCAGAACTTTCATTTGGGAAACCCTATACCATTTATCATACCTATCACCTGGACTAATCCATTAGGGGAGGGAACCAATGGCTGCTAGGAACCATAAGGCTACATTCACACGAATGTATTTTGTTTCCGTGTCCGTTCCGTCTTTTTTGCGTACTAGATGAGAACCCACTCATTTTAATGGGTCCGCAAAAAATGCGGACAGAATATCGTGTGCTATCCGCATCCGTATGTCCGTTCTGTAGCCCCGCAAAAAAAAATAGAACATGTCCTATTCTAGTCCGTTTTGCGGACAAGGATAGGCATTGTTACAATAGATCCACAAAAGAAAAAAAAATAAACGGATGCCATACAGACGTCATCCTTTTTTTTGCGGATCCGCAATTTGCGGAGCGCAAAACACATACGGTCGTGTGACTGTAGCCTTAATGTCAAATATACAGGACACAAAGGATAGGAACCATTCTAGAGGTTATCTGGTTTTGAAAATGATGGCATATCGTTAGGACAGGCCATTAAATGGCAGAATTGTACCTATAAAACTGGCTGACCTGTTACATCTGCGCTTGGCAGCTGAAGACATCTGTGTTGGCCCCATGTTCATATGTGCCCGCATTGCTGAGAAAAATGAAGTTTTGACATATGCAAATTAGCCTCTAGGAGCAACGGGGGCGTTGCTGTTACACCTAGAGGCTCTGCCCACTCTGCAACTGCTGTGCTCTCTGCACTTTAATTGCCATTAGGAGAAGTCAGGCGTGATGACGATTACACTGCTTGCCCCTAACAATCAAAGTGCAGAGGGCGCAGTTGCAGAGAGAGCAGAGCCTCTAGAGCTGTTTTCACACCTCAACTTCTGAATATTTCTAGATTATCAGGTCCAGAGATTTTCCAAAGTTGGCCTTTCACACATGTAGCTATCAGCCTGGAGATGATGTTATTTATTTGAAAGCACCGTTAATTCTATGACGCTGTACATCAAGAGGGGGTTACAAATGCATAATATAAAATACAATAAACAAAGAACTATTAACAGACTGGTAGAGAGGGGGAGAGGACCCTGCCCACAAGAGCTTACAATCTACAAGGGAAGGTGGAAGAACACAATAGGTGGGGGTAAAGGCTGCCCATCGGGCTGTGTGGTGGCAGCATGCTTTTTGCAGGTGGTAGGCTTTCCTGTAAAGGTGGGTTTTCAGGTTACTTTTGAATGTTTGGATTTTGGGGGCAGCGTCTGATGTGCTGGGGTAGTGAGTTCAAGAGTACGGGAGATGCACGTGAGAAATCTTGTAGTCGCTTGTGTGAAGAATAGATCAGACAAGTAGGTCCAGTGAGGATCAGAGATTACGTGTAGGGATGTATCAAGAAAGATCAGAGCTATAAGGAGGGGACAGGTTCAGGACGGCCTTATGTGTAGTTTTTGGTATTTTAAATGGAATTCATCGGCCAATGTGAAGCCAGTGAAGATATTGGCAGAGGGGGAGGCAGAGGAGAAAAGAGGGGAGAGGTGGATTAAACGGGGTGGGATGAGAGGTGGGAGGACAGTACGAGATGGACGTGTTGTTCTAGGAGTTTTGATGCAAATGGGAGTAGAGAGATGGGGCAATAGCTGGATAAAGAGGATGGGTCCAGGGAGGGCTTCTTGAGAATGGATGTGATGGTTGTAGGTTTAAAAGAGGAAGGGAAGACACCAGTGGTTAACGATAGGTTGAAGAGGTGTGTTAGGGAAGGGATAACTATAGTGGTGAGGTTGGGGATGAGGTGGGATGGGATTGGGTCAAGGTCACCAGGGGTGAGATGTTATTTGGAGATTAAGGTGGAAAGGTTTTCTTTTGTGACAGTGGTAGACTGGGTTAAGTAGGAAGAGCACTGGACAGCTGTGTAGGGAGGGAAATGGGGGCAGTTTAAAGCTTTCACGGATTTTGTCGATGTTATCTTTGAAATATGATGCAAAGTCTTATGTTCCATGTCAGGGGCGTTCTCACTACGGAGGAAATGTTCTAGGCGGCTAGACAAGGGTGGAACTTTAGGCATGGCCCACTGTGATTTTGTAGAACAATTACTGCTGTTTTCACACAGGCGCTCACTCGGACAAAACCCGGATTTAGTACTAGGGGTCTGAAGAGACAAAGGGGGTCATTTATTAAGACCGACGTTTTAGACGCCAGTGTTAATAACCCCTATAGCCTGCGGTGGAGGCGCGGGCCTCTACATAACTTCAGCGAATCCAGCCCCAGTCTAAATGTAAGCCAGCTTTCTTAAACAGACCTAGAAAATGGCGAATGAGACGGGCCTACCGACCTGTCCCCTTCCCCACCACACCTACTTTTTTTTTATACCTGACATGAGCCGGGAAAAAGTCGCAGATTGCCTCAAAAATAATGTTTGTGCCAAAATCTGCACCAGAAATAAGCCTAATATAGGAGTATTTCTGCATAGTAAGTGACCCCTAAAGTCTGGGTAAAGTCCAGGACAGATATTGCGAATATTTGCATTGACAAATACAACCACTCCAGTTAAACTCCAGAAAATTTCTGGCTTCCACTGTGTGTGAATGGGGCTCTGGTGTAACGGCAACGCCCCTATTGTTCCTAGACGCTCATTTGCATACATGAAAGCTTCATTTTTCTCAGCAATCCGTGGACATATGAACATGGGACCAACACAGATGCCTTCAGCTGCGAAGCGCACATGTAACAGGTTAGCCAGTTTCATAGGTACAAATCTGCTGACATGCCCTTTAATATTAGATCGGTGGGGTCCAACTTTAGTTGTTTGAAGAGGCTGTGGAGCTCCAGCCATGTGCCCTGCATTATACTACATTATCCCCTTACTATATGTGCACATATCCCTGTATACATATATATGGCATGTATACCTGCCCTCGGATTGGTCCAGAGATTGACAACTACCAGATATCGAATTCTCTGTACTGCTCAGTGGGTCCAGCATCTAGATCAGAAAAAATAGTTATTGGCTTTGGAAATACTGGATATAAACAAACTTCTATAGATATTCCTATGACTATTAACAATTGTGGAAAATTCCTAGATATGTCCCTCCAAGTCAGGCTCAGACTTACACACTGATCATTGGTTTCCGGGATGAACTCGCCCTCGCTGTTGATGCTGGTATAGGAACCCTGTCGGGCAATCCGCTGCTGCCTCTCGGGGACATAGCCAGGCGGTGGAGAGCTGCGTCCGGCATTCTGTGAACCTGCAAGCAGAGGACTTAAAGATAAGTTTCTATTTTTAAAAAAAAAGTCCATTATGTTGGGTTGTGAGGTTTGTGGCGTAACTGAAACTGACTGGATATGTGAGCAGAATATAGGTTTTCTTGTGATTTGCTTTAGTGGATATCTTGCAAGGATCATGGGGAAGGACAAATAAATCCCTGGTGGTTACTCACTGACAGACAGATGTCGGCTCCGGGTCTCTGCAGAATGATATGCTGTAGTAACATCACCCAAAGACTGGGAGGCCTTAATCCGCACTTGCTTTTGGACCCCAGAGTGGGGCGAGGAGGTCTATGGAAAAGAATTCAGTATGAAAAGGAGCACTAACAATACAGTACTGGTAATATTCATCCAAGTACTGGGGAGGATAGACTGATGCATGGGTATCTGACTAGGGCATGTCATTAGAGCAAAATGTCCATCAGCTACTTCTCCAGCCGCAGCTAGACCACAAACAGTTTCCAGAGTGGATGGGAATGCTTGCACCAATCTAAGAGTCCATGATTAGACTCATTTGAATGAACGCGGAGTTACAGAAACCAAAAGACAATTCTCTATTGATGCCAGGACCCCACCACTGGTTCCCCCGCTCCTGATGCTAGTTTTGCTGCAGTATACAAGCAAAGTAAGGCAGCAGTCTCCAAACGGCAGGCTGGCAGAGACTGCTGGGAGTTGTAGTTTTGCAACAGCTGAAGAGACACAGGTTGGAGATTAATGCCATGGAGGCAGACACCTGTACCAAAGAACATTGCTTTACATAGAAGCAGCAAGTGACACTGCCACCCTGCAAAGCAGGAACCTGTACTAACGGTGCAGCATAAGGTGGAAACCTTGGTGTCACCTTAGATGTGACATATGACCCTTCAACCATTATTTGGTGGAGTGATCCAAGTGAGGCTTGCAAGGACAACACATTAAATATATAATAACGTCATACATGGTTCCTATCATGGGAGAGGAGCAGAATCCGCAGACTTTTCATACTTGAACTTCGATCTAAAAGATCAACGGCCTTGTCAAGATCATCCTGACTTCGGAGTGGTATAGACAGCTGCAAACAAGAGGAAGGGATGTCAAACAGGAGCCAGCAACCTTAAAGGGGTTGTCCCACGAAAAATATTCTACATTTCTGAAACCAGCACCTGGATCTAAATACTTTTGTAGTTGCAAGGGATTAAAAATGTAAAAATGTAGTTCATCGAATAAAATGCATCTGAATAGAAATATATATGAATTGCTAGCAGTCTGCAGTAAGGGTACAGAGGGGTGGTAACAAGTTGGGGGGGGGTACCTGCACAGATTCACTCTATCCAATCAATGCTGCATTTTTCAGACAGTGCAGGTACACACCAACTTGTTACCTCCCCTCTGTACCCTTACTGCAGACTGCTAGTAATTCATTCATAACTTCTAGTAGAAATAATAAAGGAATGACACATCACAGAGCCATAATAATAGATGATCCAGAACTGTTATTACATGGGGAATGCATTTAGATATTAAAACAGGCATGTCAGGAGGGGTGAACGGTCCTCTTTAAAGAGCCTTCCACTTGGCCCGATGCAAAATAAATGGGGGTCCAACTATCATTATTATAATTTTTCGTCCGCCCCCCATTCAATTTGCATAATGCTGGCAGCACATCCCTGTTTACATAGGACAACGTGCTGCCAATAAACGATTACATACACATACTGCTTTAAAGGGAACCTGTCGCCAGGATTTTGTGCATAGAGCTGAGCACATGGGCTGCTAGATGGCCGCTAGCACATCTGCAATACCCCGTCCCCACAGCTCTCTGCGCTTTTATTGTGTTAAAAAACCGTTTTGATCAATATGCAAATAAACCTGATATGTGTCCAGCTCTATGCACTAAATCCTGGTGACAGGTTTCCTTTAATGCTTTGTCTGGCTACCCAGCCGCCTACTAACCAAACCCTCCTCCTCCAAAATAAAAATGCCTGAAGAGAGAAAGGAGGCATAATGTAAAGCTCTGCCTTTTAGTGGCAATGAATAGAAACATATCCAGATGTCTGCACTGGTATCATGAATAAAAACCAGCATAGACCAAAATGTTTAAGCAGCTTCCCATAAACAATCAGCTTTTGTCTTCTACATCTTAATCTGCACTGGAAAACTTCAAGTCAGTACGACCCTACAGTTCTGCTTAAAGAGGACCTTTCACCCCTCCTGACTTGCCTGTTTTAATAGCTACATGCATTCCTCATGTAATAATTCTGGAACATCTTATGGCTCTATGTTGTGCCATTCCTTCAATATTTCTACTAGAAGTTATGAATGAATTGCTAGCAGTCTGCAGTAAGGGTACAGAGGGGTGGTAACCAGTTGGGGGTGTACTCACTGCACAGACTCACTCTATCCAATCAGTGCTGCCATTGTCAGACTGTGCAGGTACACACCCCCAACTGGTTACCACCCCTCTGTACCCTTACTGCAGACTGCTAGCAATTCATTCATAACTTCTAGTAGAAATATTGAAGGAATGGCACATCACAGAGCCATAATAATAGATGATCCAGAATTGTTATTACATGGGGAATGCATGAAGATATTAAAACAGGCATGTCAGGAGAGGTGAGAGGTCCTCTTTAATCTGTAGTGGATTATGAGATGGCAGATAAATGAATGTTACACTACTTATATTTCAGGCCAACCTTACCTCATTGTTCATGTAATGCAGGTCCATCTGCTGTCCAAAGGCTACCTTCACTTTCTGCTCCACATCTTCAATCTTTACAGGCCGAGGGAACTGCAGGATCCTGTGTGATAGAGACGCATCAGTATATGCACTGACTGGTCAGAATGAATGGACACATTACTAGAAGTTATATGTTCTTATCATTATGTGTTTTCAGGGCCTATTCATTTCTTAATATACATTTATAATGGTCGCAGCTCAGATATTCCCTTTTCAAATACCAAGTCTTGTTGGGAAGTTGGATCTTGACTCAGACAGCCACTTACAATAGGTGGAACTGGCGACATGACTCTCTTCCTTGAGAGATACCTCTTTGCATATTGTGTAGTGCTCTAAACCAGCTGCATAGAGAACATACAGGCTGCTGCAAACACTAGGGGGAGCCGTAGGAACTTACTAAATGAAGTTTTATCATCGAGATCAATGCCTTAATCATTTGAAGCAAGCTTCTGAACTCCCCCTAGCCAGAATTTTAGCAACTGCTCCTAAAGGGGTTCCTGCATGAAAATTATTTATCACCTATCCTAGGATAGATGATAAATATCGGACCTTGAATGGGGGTCCCCTGAGATCCCAAGAATGAGTGCTTTCAGGAATTCCCTCTTTCTAAAGAATGGTAATGTGCATGTTGGTCTACCACTCCACTCACTTGTATGGGACTGACAGAACACTGGGATATCCTGAAATTATGATCCTTTTGGCAGTGGCGTATTTAACATGGAGGCAGACCATGTGGCTGCTATGGTGCACAGGGGGGACGGATGAAGGGAGTCTGGGGCTCTACTCTTTCCTTTGTTTCCAACTTAAATCCATGGCCACTAAGGGGAGATTATTATTATTATTATTATTTTTTACAGCTTCCGTTAATTTCAGTAGTAACTGTATATACTCCTATGCACTGAGCTCCCTCTAGTGGTGGCTGCAGGAAGTAAGTTTTATTATGTACTATATTAAGGGAAGCAGGAGGCACATCGCTGTGCTGGTGGTGGTGGTGATGGGGGTGGGGGGTATTTACATTGTATTTAGGCCAGCTGTCTGGTGTAAACACATTGAGAGGTATGGTGTTCAAAATAAGCATCAGTTATGAAGCACCTGGTCCACCTTTTTAGACACAGAAGTCAGATGAAGTGGATGTGACGGAGCATTTTTTTTTATCAAAATTTTTTCCCCCACTAAAAAGGTTGTACATGTATCAGTAATCTCATGGTAATGGGGGGATATGATGCTTTGTTATTGGGTCCAATAACATCTGTGTACCACTGTGCCTGTGGACTGAAGTGAATGACCAATCACAGTTCCTGACTATAATAAACGTAACAAGTCATTTTGCTGTACACTGAATGCTAAATATACATTTTGTGCACATGTTCGCAAATGAGTGTAGCACCACAAACTGCCTGCAGGTGTCACTATGACCACTGCTCATTTAATCTCACTTGGTTGGATAATATAATCACATGAAGATTAGGATTATAATTTCAGAAACCAAAAAGTAGTATCCAGTGACAGCAAATTACTGAATTTAACACCAAATATAAAAAATAAAATAAGAATTCTACTAATGAGGGGCATGCACCCAGCTGTCCACAGATGGATATCTGACTTGGCTATTTTTCATTGTCATGTCCCACGCCTTGTTAAAAAGTCAGACTTTGACTCGTAGGGAGTCACTTTCACAAGGTGGCACTCCCGAGACGGTTTAATTTCCTGGGAGATCCTCTTTGCATATAAAAAAATAAAAATAAAAAATTAACGACAATGTTGGATTTTTATAACACCAATTGCCTTATACTCGTCTTAAAGGGAACCTGTCATGTTGAACATAGTGTCTGAGCTGTAGGCAGCACTATATATATATATATATATATATATATATATATATATATATATATATATTCAGCAGGAGGAGCTGAGCAGACATATATAGTTTTATAAGAAAAGATAACACCTGTAATTCATGCAGGGGTTCTCCAGGCTGTTACTATTCATGACCTATCCTTAGGAAAGGTCATCAGTAGGGATGAGCAAATCGACTTCGGATGAAACATCAGAAGTCGATTCGCATAATACTTTGTTTCCCCTAGTCATCAGTATCAGATCGGCGGGGGTGCCATCTCCCGCCTCTCTTCTTGTTCACTGCTTGCCACAGACAGTGCACACTGCTCGTGCCGTCTCCTCATACAGCTGATCGGCAGGGGTGTCAAGTGTCGCACCCCGCTGTTCTGATATTGATGACCTATCCTGAGGATAGGTTATCAGTACTAAAAGACTGGACAACCCCTTTAAATTCCTGCTGATTCTGGGCTTTGAAATCAGTGATTGATGGCCTTCCTTCTATGATTGTGTATACAGAGATAGCTGTCAATCACTGATAGCTCCGCCTCATTGACTTCAAAGTCCAGAATCAGCAGAAATTTTAATGCATGAATTACAGGTTTTACTGAATCTTTTCCTAGAAAACTACCGTATATATCAATCTGCTCAGCTCCTCTTGCTCCATAATATGCTGCCCTTAGCTTACGTCGCATTTTAATGGTGACAGGTTTCCTTTAAGGCTGTATTACATACGCCTGATGTGGCAGACGATTTTTGGGAAACGTTCCCTCCCGGCAATCGCCTGCTCACTAGCGGAGGAGACCCCTGCTATTGCGTGCAGCGATCTCCTCCACAGCATGGGGAGAAGTGATCGCTATGCCATTGCTCGTCCCCATGCTGTATAGTTGTTTGCTGACGGCATGTCGTCATTACACACCCCGATCTGCTGCCTGCAAACGATAATTTTTTTACATGTCAAAAGATTTGAATTGCCCGATGAACGAGCGTTTGCTTGTTCATCGGCGTCAGCATTACTCTGCAAGATGATGGCTAGCAAGCGTTCATACGAATGCTTGTTAGCGATTATCTGCCGAAAAATCGTCAGGTGTAATACAGGCTTTAACATCACCCAGTACAAACCTTATTACTCCAGTTTATCATATACCCACACTGCAGCTTGCACTGACATTCTCCTACAATAGGCACCATGTTTCTAGGATGCCTGCAAAAACTCATTTGCATACAATGCCAGTGGGACCAGGCAGGAAATTCCAGACAGGAGACACAGATACAATGGTATAGAATTACACTACTGCTGCTGAGATATGATCTATAGAGACCAGTTGCATCCAACAGGTACCATGCAGCCTTAAAGGGAACCTGTCACCGGGATTTTGGGTATAGAGCTGAGGACATGGGTTGCTAGATGGCCGCTAGCACATCTGCAATACCCAGTCCCCATAGCTCTGTGTGCTTTTATTGTGTAAAAAAACCCTGATTTGATACATATGCAAATTAACCTGAGATGAGTCCTGTCCCTGACCCATCTCACATACAGGTCTCATCTCAGGTTAATTTCCATATGTATCAAATCGGTTTTTTTTACACAATAAAAGCACACAGAGCTATGGGGACGGGGTATTGCGGATGTGCTAGCGGCCATCTAGCAACCCATGTCCTCAGCTCTATACCCAAAATCCCAGTGACATCAGAAAATGACCTATTGTTTAAGTCATGTTTTTATGCAACATATTTTTACAGAATTTTTGATTCTGTTATTTTTAGTTTATTTTCCAGGTCAATATCTGTATTTAAATAAAATCCTGCAGTTTTTGCAGTGGCCACCAAGTCTTATTATTGGCGCCACTTCTTAATCTGTACAGATCACTGCAGTTACCTACTTATCTGTACTCAGAGATGATATAATTACAGGCAGGATTATAATGACCGATAAAACAGGATCCACCATTCACAATAGGCGATTGTCACGGCTTATCTATTCTTTCCTTGTACAATGACCTCTGCACAGGTCACAGAGTATGTCGGTCATTTTCCTGAACATGATTATGGGGTCGGCCATCTTGCCTGAGTTGTTTTTAACAGCATTTAGAAAGCATTAAAGGGTTTTTCCAAGATTTTAATATTGAAGACCAATCCTCAGGTTAAGTCATCAGTATCAGATCGGCGGGAGTCCGACACCCAGCACCCCCGATCAGCTGGTTGAAGAGAAGGCCAAGCTCCGTGTGAGCGCAGCCTTCTCTTCATTGTTTACCTGCTTGCTGTCGACATTGCAGCGGTGAGCAGGTGTAATTACAAGAAGCCGTCCCATTTACTTCTATATGACGGCTCCTTCCTATTCAAGTGTACGCTACAGAGCCGTCCCATAGAAGTGAATGCTCCAGCTTCTTGTAATAACACCATCGACGGCGAGCAGGTAAACAATGAAGGGGAGGCTGCGCTCACACGGAGAGTGGCCTTCTCTTCAACCAACTGATCGGCGGGGGTGTTGGACTCCCGCCGATCTGATTTTGATGACCTATCCTGAGGATAGGTCATCAATATTAAAATCCCAGAAAGCACCTTTAATGCTTTCTAAATGCTGTTAAGAACAACTCAGGCAAGATGGCCGCCCCCATAATCATGTTTAGGAAATGTAATAAATACATCTGCAATCAAAAAAATAAAGAGAGATTAGCAAAAAAGGATATGTGCTACTATCTGGTTTTAACCAGCAGAAAAAAATAAATTGGGTGACACGTTTCCTTTAAGCGCCATACATAAAGGCGGAATGCAGCTGATTGGTCATCCAAAGGACAGTTAGAACCAGACAGCATATGGTTAATTATCGAGTAGCTTTGGAAGTTCTCAGACCTGAAGATATGTGGTGATTAGGGGCATAAGGACTACACTAGCTCTCCACAACCTGCCAGGGGGCAGTAGCTGGCATTCTCTTGCACAGTAAAGGGAAAGATCAAAATTAGGGCATCTCTTCATGCTCTTGCACAACTTTCTGTGATAAGCATATCCTCTCCCTAAAGATCCAACTACTTATGTGGGAAATAAGACGGAGCTGCTGAATCTCTAATGATTTTTGGCCTGGCCCAGATGCTGAGAGAGAGGCCTCGTCTGACAGTCTCCATTTTTGGCCAGAACGTTGCTGGCAGCACCATGGGACTCTATATGTGAATGCCTTTCAGGGGCTGTCATGTGGACGGCGATGGGGCTTCATTAGGCTGTTAACAGATACGTTTCTCTGGAAGGAGAGGAAACCACAAGGGACATTCCTAGAATATCAAGCACCAAACGGGCACAGACTGCGCCAGTGTTCGCTAATAGTCGGCTGAACCTTCCACCTCTAGTAGGAAGTCTTCTGCTCGCTCCTCATGGCCTGAGCTCAGCCACTGCCTATAAATCCACACCGCTCAGCCCCCCGGCCATCTCACATAGCTGTGGTCAGATCTGGCAGCCGTCAGGCTATTTCCAGGCTCCTGTCTGTAAATGAGAGACCCTTAAGACGGGGGAAAATGAGGTTAGGGATCAGAGGGAGCCAGGGCCGGTTCACAATTAGGCCATTGACGGCGCTGCATACATTCCTGGGCTGAACACATATAAAACTAGAATTTACTAAAAGACAACAGCACCGCCACTCGCAAGTGTTAATGTGGGAGCGCAATAAGATCAAAGACCCCACATGGCGCAGCAGGTTCCGAGAAGAAACCGCTCTACAATCCCTGAAGGAACACTCCAGGCAAAACGTATACAATCAAACAGATCTACTCCGCTAAATGCAACAGAATTCAGGCCCAATTTGTGCCAAAAGACTGGCGTACATCCCTGGCGTCAGATTTATCATGTGTTTTAGATACTCTTTGCAGCTTGAAAGACAAAAAGCTTCAAGGAAAGGGGCATAGCTTGAAGGGGTACTCCAGGGATAATGACATTTTAGCAGTTGCCAGCAGCCTGCCTCACCGAGCTGAGGATTCGTACTTACCTGCTCCCCACCCCTCCATGCTGCTGCCAGAGTGTCCATATTCCAGCGTCCGCAATGTTTACATCTGGCACAGCATGAGCAAGGTCACATGCTCCGCTGTAGCCAATGACTGGCCCCGCTCAGACCAGTCATTGGTCACATCCTCCTATCCAGCCATGCCCATGCTGTGCCAATGTAAAGACTGCAGGGACTGGAACACGGACACGCCGGAGACCAGGTACGTATAAATCCTCAGCTTATAGAGGCGGGCTGCTGGAAATTGCTAACATGTCATTATTTCCAGAGAACCCCTTTTAGGGCTCATGCACACAAACGTATTTTCTTTCCGTGTCTGTTCCGTTGTTTTTTTGCTGACGTATACCGAACCATTCATTTCATTGGGTCTGAAAAAAAAAAAATGGAAGTTACTCCGTGCGCATTCCGTTTCCGTATGTCCGTATTTCCATTCTGCAAAAAAATAGAACATGTCCTATTATTGTCCGCATTACGGACAAGGATAGTACTGTTCTATTAGGGGCCAGCTGTTCCGTTCCACAAAATACGGAATGCACACAAACGTCATTAGTGTTTTTTGCGGACCGCAAAATACATACGGTCATGTGCATGAGCCCTAAAGGCTATGTACACCTTTAGGGGCATTTTTATTACTGCATTCTACTTATCTTGGACTAAAAACATTTCCAATTGGTCTTTATTAAGAATTTTCCAATTTTTAAACACTCATTTAAAGGGAGTTTGGCAGCTCCGAAACACCCCCCAAACTAGATAAGTGGTTAATAGTGTAAGTGGTGCAGAGTCCAATTATGTCCTTTTTATCTTCATACTCGCTTGTATTTTGATGCTGTACTCCCACAAAGCAGCAGTAGAGTGCACTGAGAGGACTCCTGAGCTCATGCACATACTGGAGAGGACTCAAGGAAAAGTCCTCTCAATGCATTGTACTGCTGGTTTGTGGGAGCACTACTTATACTATACACCACTTACCCACTTACTCTAGTTTGGAGGGGGGGGGGGGGTTCGGAGCTGACAGACTACTCTAGTTTGGTTGAGGATGTTTTGGAGCTGACAGAGCTATGGCAAAATTCTTATCAGCGTTAGGTCTCATGCACATGGATACCAGCCGTGTGGATGGCGCATTTTTTCCGGTCCCATAGAAAATAATAGATGTTTCCGTACGCAAAAAATGCAGATCAGACGCGGACCAAAACTACAGTCGTGTGCAAGAGGCCTGGAAAAGCACACATAAGGTCTACAGATCAAGCCAACAGAGCAGCTCTCTGATGGATCTCTGAGAAAATCAGGAAGAACAGTCTGCAGAGCAGTAGAGTGGGAGGAGGAGAGCCAGGGAGAAGGTAAGCTTTTTTTCTCCCTGGCTGTGACGATCTCCGCTGTGATTGGACAGTGCTACAGCCAGGGAGAAGGAGATGCCCACTGAGAAACCCTGGCGTCGCCTCCTCCCTGTACCGATGATATTCATTTTCATACCAGGCGGGAAAAATAAAAGGGGGGCACAGTGGGGGAACAGAGCGCCGGACAGATAAGCTAGTAAGTGATCTTACATTGTGAACAAAAAGTACACTGGGCACTCTCAGATATCGCGACCAATATTGAATTTATTATATATAATAATGAAAATAAGTGCTACCCTATGATGAAGGTTACTGGGCACAGTTAAAAATCAAGAAAAGTGGGAGGACATAAACAATCATCACAATAACAATAAAATCGATAAAATATTCGATAAAGAATCGCTAAATAAAATGCCTAAATTAGTTTTCTAACTGTATCAGCATTCATAGGTGTAAAATATGTAATATTCGAATCGGAAAGATCGATAGTATTCAATCCAAACTTTAGAACATGAAGATAAAAGTCTAAATCCCATATGAATCACTTTGGAAGAACAAGGTTAATCACTTGGAACTCAAATACAGCTTATAATAGGCTATTCGCCCAAAGATTGTCCTAGCGGCATCCCGCTATACTGGATTCTCAGCGGCATCCCGCTGAAACACTTAGCTGTGTGTTCCCAACACACATAAGCCGGCATACAAAAATCAAACAGTCTTACCATTCGATGAAACGAATGCCCATACGTTGCTCTAGACGTTGGTCTTTCGATACAATCGACCGTAGTCTTACGAGTTATACGAATTTCTTCTGTCTAGATCCCCACGCCGGCGGCTTGTTTGCACGTGGACCTCGATAGTTGTGCACAATCTTTACTTCGACAAGCTTTAAATCACCAACTGCGCGGCAGACGGTATTGGACGGGCAATTTCTTATATTAATATTCCATTACACTTGGCAAGTGATCCTTTGGGGGGGGTTTGAACCAGACGCGTTTCGGGGTATTAGATAACCCCTTCCTCAGACCACTGTAACAGTATATTAATATAAGAAATTGCCCGTCCAATACCGTCTGCCGCGCAGTAGGTGATTTAAAGCTTGTCGAAGTAAAGATTGTGCACAACTATCGAGGTCCATGTGCAAACAAGCCGCCGTCGTGGGGATCTAGACGGAAGAAATTCGTATAACTCGTAAGACTACGGTCGATTGTATCGAAAGACCAACGTCTAGAGCAACGTATGGGCATTAGTTTCATCGATTGGTAAGACTGTTCGATTTTTGTATGCCGGCTTATGTGTGTTGGGAACACACAGCTAAGTGTTTCAGCGGATGCCGCTGAGAATCCAGTATAGCGGGACGCCGCTAGGACAATCTTTGGGCGAATAGCTTATTATAAGCTGTATTTGAGTTCCAAGTGACTGACCTTGTTCTTCCAAAGTGATTCATATGGGATTTTGACTTTTATCTTCATGTTCTAAAGTTTGGATCGAATACTATCGATCTTTCCGATTCGAACGTTACATATTTTACACCTATGAATGCTGCTATTGAATGCTGATACAGTTCAAAAACTAATATAGGCATTCTATTTAGCGAATTTACTTAGCGATTCTTTATCGAATATTTTATCGATTTTATTGTTATTGTGATGATTATTTATGTCCTTGACTTTTCTTGTGATTTTTAACTGTGCCCAGTACCCTTCATCATAGGGTAGCACTTATTTTCATTATTATATATAATAAATTCAATATTGGTCGCGATATCTGAGAGTGCCCAGTGTACTTTTTGTTCACATTGTCACTTTACTGAATAGATTGGGTGAATCTACTCTACTGAGAGCACCTCTTTTGATCTCAGGCTCATCCTGTGCGTCACATTATTTTATATTTTCTAAGTGATCTTACATGTCTGCACTATGCCCTACACAACCCCCTACTTATTTCATAATGTCTGGACCCATGAAAGGTCCTCTTTAAGGCCTTTTCAGGCCTGGTCATTAACGGGTTAACCAATAAGTGCATTCTCCACTAATAGGGCTCTATACATACGACCGTGCAGTGTTTTGCGGTCCGCAAAACACGGATACCAGCCACATGTGTTCTGCATTTTGCGGAAAGTAGTAATGGATGCGGACAGCACACTGAAGTGTATAGGTCCGCATCCGAGCTGCAAAAAAAAAGAAGCTGAATCAGATACGGACCAAAACAATGGCCGTGTGTGTGAGCCCTCAGGTAAAGTGCTTACTGGGTACTGCAGGGCCCCTACAGTATATCTGGGGGTGCAGAAGGTGGTAAGAACCAGTGAGTGCCGTTCTCTGCAGTGAAGGAAAGCGCTCATTTGTGAATAGGAGGCAGGAAGGAAATGTCATCACTTAGGTTTTCCAGTAAAGATGATTTTTAACAAGTTTCTGCAGCATGGTCCCTGAAACCGAAGATTCATAGTTTCCTGCTCCATGCCGACCTTGTTGTCTCCATCTGCTGGTCCCAGAGCGCCTCTCCAGTTTCAGCGGCCAAACACTGCTTGTGGCCACATCACCGCTGAAGCCAGTCATTGGCTGGAGAGGTACAAGTGACTATGCCCATATCCAACCGGATGTAAACAGCGCCGGAACCAGAAGATGGAGACAGCGGGAGCGGCAGGAGAGTATGAATCTTCTGTTTGAGGCCCACGATGCAGGAATGTGTTAAAAATAATTTTTTTACCAGGAAGTCTCTGAGCCCCTGTTACACGGCACGATATTCAGGACAATTACTGGGAACAATATTGGGATACGCTCATTCCTGATATCTGGCCGGTATAATCGTGCCGCTGATAATCACTCGGCTGATTTGCATATTTTATCAGGATGAAAGATGTATGATTATCGTCAGCACATCTCACCATGTAATCAGGAATGTGCTACCGATAATCAAGAGAACTGAATGACGAAGCAATGACAAGCGCTGATTAACCTTTTTTTTTTTTTTTGCGGCCCCTTGAAATAGAGTGATGTGACAATGCAGCCCCCAGACCAAAAAAGGGTGTGCACCCATGGTCTAAAGCCAACCATGAGGTAGTATAAAGCTGAACAAAAGTCGGTAAAGATGCACTAAACTTAGTCAGGTCCATAAATATTGGGACATCCACAGAATTCTAACATTTTTGTCTCTATACACCACCACAATGGATTTGAAATGAAACGAACAATATGTGCTTTAACTGCAGACTGCCAGCTTTAATTTGAGGGTATTTACATCCAAATCAGGTGAACGGTGTAGGAATTACAACAGTTTGCATATGTGCCTCCCACTTGTTAAGGGACCAAAAGTAATGGGACTGAACAATTATCATAAATCTAACTTTCACTTTTTAATACTTGGTTGCAAATCCTTTGCAGTAAATTACAGCCTGAAATCTGGAACGCATAGACATCACCAGACACTGGGTTTTATCCCTGGTGATGCTCTGCCAGGCCTCTACTGCAACTGTCTTCAGTTCCTGCTTGTTCTTGGGGCATTTTCCCTTCAGTTTTGTCTTCAGCAAGTGAAATGCATGCTCAATCGGATTCAGGCCAGGTGGTTGACTGGGCCATTGCATAACATTCCACTTCTTTCCCTTAAACTCTTTGGTTGCTTTTACAGTATGCTTTGGGTCATTGTCCATCTGCACTGTGAAGCGCCGTCCAATGAGTTCTGAAGCATTTGGCTGAATATGAGCAGATAATATTGCCCGAAACACTTCCGAATTCATCCTGCTGCTTTTGTCAGCAGTCACATCATCAATAAATACAAGAGAACCAGTTCCATTGGCAGCCATACATTCCCACGCCATGACACTACCACCACCATGCTTCACTGATGAGGTGGTATGCTTAGGATCATGAGCAGTTTCTTAACTTCTCCATACTCTTCTCTTCCCATCACTCTGGTACAAGTTGATCTTGGTCTCATCTGTCCATAGGATGTTGTTCCAGAACTGTGAAGGCTTTTTTAGATGTCGTTTGGCAAACTCTAATCTGGCCTTCCTGTTTTTGAGGCTCACCAATGGTTTACATCTTGAGGTGAACCCTCTGTATTCACTCTGGTGAAGTCTTCTCTTGATTGTTGACTTTGACACACATACACCTACCTCCTGGAGAGTATTCTTGATCTGGCCAACTGTTGTGAAGGGTGTTTTCTTCACCAGGGAAAGAATTCTTCGGTCATCCACCACAGTTGCTTTCCGTGGTCTTTCGGGTCTTTTGGTGTTGCTGAGCTCACCGGTGCGTTCCTTCTTTTTAAGAATGTTCCAAACAGTTGTTTTGGCCACGCCTAATGTTTTTGCTATCTGTCTGATGGGTTTGTTTTGTTTTTTCAGCCTAATGATGGCTTGCTTCACTGATAGTGACAGCTCTTTGGATCTCATCTTGAGAGTTGACAGCAACAGATTCCAAATGCAAATAGCACACTTGAAATGAACTCTGGACCTTTTATCTGCTCATTGTAATTGGGATAATGAGGGAATAACACACACCCGGCCATGGAACATCTGAGAAGCCACTTGTCCCATTACTTTTGGCCCCTTAACAAGTGGGAGGCACATATGCAAACTGTTGTAATTCCTACACCGTTCACCTGATTTGGATGTAAATACCCTCAAATTAAAGCTGGCAGTCTGCAGTTAAAGCACATCTTGTTTGTTTCATTTCAAATCCATTGTGGTGGTGTATAGAGCAAAAAATGTTAGAATTGTGTCAATGTCCCAATATTTATGGACCTGACTGTATTCTAGAGCATGGACCACTGTGATAAATTTGGTGCACCTAGTCTAGGCCTAAAAAAAAAAAAAAAAGTCTAAATTTAACATAGTAATAATAAATCTGCCCCATTGTGTTTTGTCTAGTATGGGGCCTGGGGGGTAGGAGTATGACAGAAGCTCAACTAGCAACAAAATTAAAGGGGTTTCAGGGTTTAGAGCTTAACCTGCACATAACCTCATCATCGTTCATTTACCATGTATGAGTGGAGCATCAGAGCAGGATAAGGGATTTTTCTTTATCACTGGTGACATACCAGGCTCTCACTATGCTAGGCCACGACTTCTGCATAGCAGTGACCCCGGTGACGTCATCGGCACAAATGTTAACGTCACCGAGATCACTGCTATGCAGATGTCTCCGCACTTGCCCTTGGGGGAGCATCGGAGCAAGAAATGCTCCAATGCTTCACATTACTAAATGAGTGAAGAATGGGTTATGTCTGGGTTTAGAGCTGAACCCCTTTAAAATCCTTTTGTCATGCTCTGCCCTCTCAGGCCCTGCAGTAGTCACAGTACAGTGTATCTTAGTGATGTTACACAAATATACTGCAGAACAGAGCAACTGCCTGATATTTTATTATTTATCCCCTCACAACTTTACCCATAAAGGGATTCTGTCATGAGATTTATCCCCTACAACCTAAACATATGCCCATGTCCGTACTAATAACATGAATCCTAAGCTGGCCTTATTAAACCTGCTTGTGGCTCTATTAGCCCAAAAAAATGGTTTTTATAACCTGTCAATCACCTACCTAAGGTGCCCAAGGGGACGTCATTTAATACAGGGTGCCCGGCCGCACCCATCGCCGTCTGGTTCCCAGCGCCGCCTTCCCTGTCTTAATCGCCGCCCTCCCTTTCTACAGTGCCACCTTCCTAAGCTCCGCCTACGCAATCCTCCCGTCCCTCTGCCAGGTCCCGCGCGTGCGCACGCGCGGGACCTGGCAGAGGGACGGGAGGATTGCGGAGGCGGAGCTGAAGTGAAGAAGGCTTCCTTCGGGGGCTAGAACCTTGGGTCTTTTGGCCCCTTGTCCCATTCACCCTAATATTCTATTATTATACAGCCAGCACCCGCCATGTATAGAGTGGGCTCACCGCAGCAACCCGCTCCATACAAATGTGGGTACATAATGCCGTACGGCATTATGTGTTAAGAGGTCAAAGGGTTGGCTGATTTTTGAAGAACACAACTTAAAGGGAACCTGTCACCAGGATTTTGTGTATAGAGCTGAGGACATGGGCTGCTAGCACATCCGCAATACCCAGTCCCCATAGCTCTGTGTGCTTTTATTGTGTAAAAAAACCCGATTTGATAAATATGCAAATTAACCTGAGATGTGTCCTGTACGTGAGATGAGTCCAGCGTGAAGGAGCCCAGCACCGCACCGGATCCTCAGAATCTCCTCCTTGCTCCCCGACGTCAGAAAGCTAGAGCGCCGTAATCTCGCGATGCGCGAGCTAGCGCATGTGCACTGTCGTCAGTGTTCCTTCCCTGTGCTGGCATCAGCCTCAGGGAACGAACTGCGCTTGCGCATCGCGAGATTACGGCGCTCTAGCTTTCTGACGTCGGGGAGCAAGGAGGAGATTCGGAGGATGCGGTGCTGGGCTCCTTCACGCTGGACTCATCTCTGGTTATTTGCATATCTATCAAATCGTTTTTTTTACACAATAAAAGCACACAGAGCTATGGGGACTGGGTATTGCGGATGTGCTAGCGGCCATCTAGCAACCTATGTCCTCAGCTCTATACACAAAATCCCGGTGACAGGTTCCCTTTAATTATTGTATAGTGAAAATGTACTTTTGGATCCAATTTCTCACCATTTTTATGATCTATGCTTGTGTGTGTAAACAGAAAAATTTATTGAAGACTGAAAACCTGCCCTGATTATTTATGCCAAATGACAAGTTTTCAGCCTCAGGATAGGTCATCAGTATCTGCTCAGTGAGGGTCCAACATCAGGGACCCCCAGTTATCAGCTGTTTGAGAAGGCACTGGCGCTCGCAGCAGTCTACCAAACACAGTGCCGTACATTGTATAGCGGCTGTGCTTGGTATCACAGCTCAGCTCCATTACTATCATTAAAAGGAGTTATCCCACAAAAAGTAGCACCATGCAACGAAAAGGGCATTTCAAATTAAGTATTACTGCAATACACGTGCAATAAAATACTGTAAAAAGTTTTTTTATGTATGGTGAGATTTCTTAAAACCGGTGCAAAGGAAAACTGGCATAGGCTTGTTTCACATTTGCGGTACGCAGATCCATGAATACCGGGTGCCACCGTGCACTGCCAAGATACCGTCTGGCTCCATTCACTATAACGGGGACCATCGGAGATCTATCCGCAACCCAGCGTATATGCCGAGGAGCGGCCGGACAAATACCACTCCATGCAGCGGTTTTCCGTAAAAAGGCCTTAATTGCCCACAGCAACCAATCAGATTCCACCTTTCAATTTTCAAAGGAGCTCTGAAACATGAAAGGTGGGACCCGACTGGTTGCTATGGGCAGCTATGATAAATCTCCCCCATTACATTTTCCTCTCTGCTAGCGCCCCCTGCTGTTTACCTTTCTGGTCCACTTTCTTTTGTGTTCAGCAGTGGACCAACAAGCTCAGTAGTTTCCCTGTTCTCCTCCCCTCAGTGCTGGTGTAGTGATCTCACAGAGAAGCAGATGAAGAGGTCCAGACAGCTTTCATTCATTCATCCCAAATTCTAATTTCATAGAAATATGTAGCTGTATCTGTCTCCAGACAGTGGAGAAGGCGGTTCTGGGGGCATTACGTACCACATGTATCTCTGGGACTGTATGGGAGGGGCTGTTTTCTATGCAGGGGAGGAAGGAGTTAACAATGCATCCTAGGAGATGCAGGGGATGGATGAGCTACTGAAAGGAAAGCCCGTCCTCCAGATATGTGAGTAAAAATCTCCTGAATAAGTCCTGCAGATCAATACAATGCATCAGTGTATGTCAGTGCTATCAGTCTGGCACGCAGGACAGAGATTGTATCAAGCCATCAGCTAAAACCCAGAATTTCTCACTCATACGTAATACTCATGCCAAGATTTTTGCAGAAATTTTGGAAAACTGCTAAAAAAAATAAAAATTACGCAGCATTGAACATCTTAGGGTAGGGCTATATGTGGCGGAATATTTCCACCATTGATATCTCATGCAGATTTTACTGCTGGCTCACTGCCTATTTCACCCCTATACCCTAAACAGCAAAACTGTGAAAATCTGCGGCATTTCTGTAATAATAATAATAATAATAATAATAATAATAATAATAAAGAGAAGAATTTCACTCACCGCCTCTCGCCATTGTGTTCAAACTTTATCCTCACATCATTCTATAATGAAAACACATACAATTACTGACAAGTACAACACATCTCTGTATTTTAGAGTCGTCACAAATGAAAGCCATCACAACCTCCTGTCCGCCACCCCAACATGGGTCTAGCTGCAGAGACCCCCAGTAATCAGCCACTCACCAAGGGAAGCTGCAGATTACCACACTGCAGCGGCCACTACAGGAGCAATGTAGTATTACACAGTGGCCGCTCTAAGCTCTGGCAATAAAGAGGGGTCTTGAGTGGGTTTATTAGCCCAAACGACTGTACAAGATTAGAAAATCCATGGCTGTTTTTTTTTTTTAAATACAACAATTCCCCATCTGTGCACTGGTTGTGTGCGGGATTGCAGCTCAGCCTTATCTTCCAAATGAAGCTGAACAGCAATACTAGGTACAGTATACACCCCTTTGCTGAACAAGTTCTGCTATGGTCATTGTATTAGGTGAAATTGCTTTAAAAGTCTATGGCCAGATCGGGCAATCCACATGTGATGCTCTATTAACCAGTTAATGGTGTTGCCACACTTTCAAGTTCTTTGACGCAGTTTTTCAAGCCAAAACCAGGAGTGGATTCAAATAAACAGTTACGGCAGTACCCGTCCTTTATACTTTCTCCCCTTTTATGATCCACACCTGATTTTGACTTGCATCAATAACCTGAACATGTGGCAGCACCCTAACAGTTTTGCCCAAGCTTAGCTGGGGCTTTGAGAAAAGTACTAAAAAGGGTTATCCCATAACCAATGCAAAAAAATTATATCAGACGTCATATAGTACACAACAATCTCTTTCTAACATAACTAGAACCAGCCCTGTACCTCACATGGATCCAGAGATCTCCCCATTCATTGCTCTACTAGATTTATATTAAGCTGACAGCTCAAGGGGAGTGTCTTTTGTGTTGCAGCTAAGAGGGCGTGTCCATGCTCTGCCTATCACAGCTCAGGAGGCAGTTGAAGGATGAAACTGAGCATGTGCGGCCATCTCAGTGAGCAGGTCAAAGAAATAAGAAACTAAGTGGTGCTATAAAGATACGTTTTACTGAATAAGGCTAAATGCACACGAGCGTTGTTTGTTTCCATGTCAGTTCTATTTTTTTTTGCGGATAGGATGCAGACCCATTCATTTCAATGTGTCCACAAAAATTGCAGACAGCACACCGTGTGCTGTCTGCATCAGTATGTCCGTTCCGTAGCCCCGCAAAAAAAAAAATAACATGTCCTATTCTTGTCCGTTTTAGGCATTGTTACAATAGATCCGCAAAACACATAGGGTCGTGTGCATGTAGCCTAACTCAGTAGCTATACAAAATTTTTAATTAATTACATGCAATTACAAAACTACTCAGATCCAGGTGCTGGTTTGAAAACTGGAATATTGCCGCACCTGAGGGGATAATTGCCGTGGTTCAGCGGGTCACATGCCCTGTTATTGAGGCCGGGTATGTGATACCGCCCTCGGTACCCGCTGCCTATACTTGAATTGTGTTTTACATTCATTGGTGGTGCAGTGGACACAGTCCCTCCCCTCCTCCTCCCTGCTATCTCCCTATTGGTGGCAGCAGCAGCGGCACAGGGGCTGTGCTGGTGAAGAGAACATGGCGTGCGCTGAGAGCGGCGCGTGCCATGTTCCCTAACGCATACTAGGCTGCGCAGCCTAAAATCGTTAAATAGTAAGACCTGGTACCGTATCGATCCGGGTCTAAAATTATCGATTGAGTATCGATACTTGGATACCCGATGCAACTCTAGATAGGATTGGTAGCAGCTAGAGATATGGGCCTGGTCTTATTTGAAAACAAGACCAGAATCACATCATCACTATGTCCTCTACAACAAGAGATATAGCTGTTAGACATCGGGTCTGAAGTGAAGGCAGCTGAAACCTGCTTTCACTTTTAGCTGCTATCACTCCCAACCCGATTTCTAACAGCTATATCTCCCAATGTAGTGGAGATAATGCTGTGATTCTGGTCTTGTTTTAAAGCTTTGATTGCCAATTTCAAGCAATACCAGCCTAAAATATAAAGCGTTAAAGCAGTCCTCCCTCCTTAAGCTGGTTGTGATCTCAAGCTTAAGACTAAACCTAATGTCACCAAGAGGTTAAAAATGCACTTGTGTCTCGAGTTGTGGGCCAACTATATTTACTTCAGACAAATTCAAAATCTAAATAAAATAAAAAAATTCTGAGGCCTTTCCAATTTTAATGTGACTCTGGGGCTCTGGGGTTTTAGTGGACTGTCTCACAAAAACGATCCCTGTCCATATGCTCTATTAGACCATTTGGCCATCGTACAGGGGGTCTCCTGCTTGTGACAACCTCTACAAGAAAGAGCAGAGAGCTTCTCAAAGAGAGTCCCTTCTGTTCTGGAGGACTCAAGCCATTCTTGAACTACACAGACGTCAATTCATCTGCATGCCTGCCAAGGAATACTCCAAGCGCTGGATGAGAGAGGCCAGTTCCTTTTGAAGTAAACCATCTCTGGGCTTCAAAGCGATCACCTCCTGAGCATGAAGCATTAATCTCAAAATGGAACCTCCTTCTTGGCACTTCTGCAGGATGTACAATAGCCCCATTGGCACCCAGTAATGAAACAACGTCCTACTAAGAGATTTCACAATGAGAGTACAACACTCCCTTCCACACCCTAAAAAGGACACTCGATTACAACCATATGCCATTGTCTTGTAATACCCATACAATAAACATAAGAGGGGTAGAATCCATTAAGCGTGTATTGATCGGAAGAAAGGAAAAGCCGCTGCCACTTCTGGAGGCAGCTTTGCTCCTGGGAGAACAAACGGAGCGATCAAAAATACTGAGTTTGACCGAAACTTTCCCAAAACTTCTGGAGTTTTCCATAGACCGACTGTCGGCCAAACCCACCGTTCTCAGCGGCATTAACCACAAATACACTAATGTGTATGGGGTCCTTAAAGGTGTTGCTGTCACTTATCCTACAACCCCTTTAAGTATCATACCATTCAGCCATCAGTACTGACTGAGGAAACTGACCTGTTTATTGGGGAGGCTGCATGTCTTCGTTTTCACACCCTCGATTCCGGTAGTTCGATGTCGCCTTCCCATCTGAAGGGCGACCAGGTCCTTCATAATGGACTTGAGAGCTTCCTGCTCATCTGTATGGAGAAAAAAAAATCCCATGAAGTATGGTCACGACACGTAACAAACCAGGAATGATCACTTACCTACAACTAGTATTAACCACAATTTTTAAAATCTCCCATAGAAAAGATATTGGATTTTGCACGTAGGCCACAGAGTGCCCTGTTCAGCATGTTTTGTGGTTTGTGATTTTGGACCAGTGCAGAGAAGGTTATGAATTACCTGCTACTAACACCTTAAGGACATGGTCAATTCTATTTTCATCTCTGCATTTCAAAAACTAAAAAAAAATTTATTTTGCCCTTGACATTGCTATAGGAGGGCTTGTTTTTTTTGTGTGGCATTTTGGGGTACAATATAATATATACATTTAATTGTTTGGGGGGGGGGGGGGGAATAGCAGGAAAGTAAAATAACAACAGACAGCAATTCTGCCATTTCGGAGGGGGGGGGGGGGGCTTGTTTTTATGGCATTCACCATGCTTGATTAGTGATATGATCAGCACTCAGCATTCTGATCAGCACTTTTGCTTTGGTGTTGCTCTATTCAAATACCTATTACATCTTTACTTTTACATTACCTGTGTTGTAGGACGGCTTCATTTTTGCAGGACAAGATTTTGTTTTCATTGGAGCTATTTTTAGGTACATTAAGTTTTTGATGACTTATTATTGCATTTTTCAGGAAGTGTAATAACAAAAACGTTGCCATTGTTTTTTTAAATTTATTTCATGAAATCCAAAAACAGAAGTTTTTGCAATAGTTTTCAAAGCACTTTTTATTTTTGTAATGACACCATATTTCTGCACTGCAGTGTATTATATCTGACAAGAGGTCTTATGATAAGCAGCCATACATGGTCGGCCCCTATTGTTAGTGGCTACCATAGTAACCCATCAACACCCCCGATCACATCTGGGGTCCATGGGGTGAAAGAGGGAGCCCCATCTCTAACCACTTTCATGTCGGGGTCAGTACAGACCGTGGCATCTAAGGGGTTAAAATCAGAGAAGGGTGTCAGCTGTGTAAACCACCCGGCACACACGAGTGTCAGCTCCGGAGCCCATACCGTCACTGCGCTGTTAGGCTTCATGCACGCGACCAGGTCTGTATTTAAGTCCACAAACTACATATAACTTCCATGTGTATTCTGCATCTTTCTCACTCCCGTCGATAGAAATGGCTATTTTCATCCGCAACGTGGACCAGAATAGGTCATCTGCTCTAATTTCCTGAATGGCCACATGGATCCACATGAAATGAACGGGTCAGTGTGTTAACCACATAAAATGCGGATAGCGCACAGATGAAAAATACTATCATGCGCATGAGGCCTTAGGCTACGGCCACGCAGAGTGGATTTTCCCACGATTCCGCAGAGGAAATTCTGTAGCGCATTTGTTTTAGATTTTGCTGCGGGTTTCATCATCTGCATTGGAAAAAGCTATGTTGGAGATAAAAATCCGTAGCTGAAATTGACATGATGTGGATTTAAAATCGGAGGATTGGAAAGGCTAGACAGCCACAGACTGGAGACATCCAAAATCAGATAAGCTAGTATCGATACCTGTGGCTATAAAAAGGAAAAGGTGAAAGAAATAGTACATCAACCAAGCCAACGTGGCGTCAGGTTTTTCTATACAAGCAGCTAAAGACTGAAGAATGTCATACATTGGTCACACAACATCAAGGAAAGGAGGCGACAAGAGCAAGAGAAGATACAAAGCCAAGGTGCCGTTATCTCCGACGTATCAGAGCCATAACCGGTGCCGTCATCTCCAACGTATCGGAGCCATAACCGGTGCCGTAGTCTCCAACATATCGGAGCCATAACCGGTGCCGTCATCTCCGACGTATCAGAGCCGTAACCGGTGCCGTCGTCTACAACGTATCAAAGCCATAACCGGTGCCGTCATCTACAACGTATCAGAGCCATAACCGGTGCCGTCGTCTCCAACGTATCAGAGCCATAACCGGTGCCGTCGTCTCAAACGTATCAGCGCCATAACCGGTGCCGTCATCTACAACGTATCAGAACCATAACCGGTGCCGTCATCTACAACGTATCAGAGCCATAACCGGTGCCGTCATCTACAACGTATCAGAGCCATAACCGGTGCCGTCATCTACAACGTATCAGAGCCATAACCGGTGCCGTCATCTACAACGTATCAGAGCCATAACCGGTGCCGTCATCAACAACGTATCAGAGCCATAACCGGTGCCGTTGTCTCCAACGTATCAGAGCCATAACCGGTGCCGTCGTCTACAACGTATCAGAGCCATAACCGGTGCCGTCGTCTACAACGTATCAGAGCCATAACCGATGCCGTCGTCTACAACGTATCAGAGCCATAACCGGTGCCGTCGTCTACAACGTATCAGAGCCATAACCGGTGCCGTCGTCTACAACGTATCAGAGCCATAACCGGTGCCGTCGTCTACAACGTATCAGAGCCATAACCGGTGCCGTCGTCTACAACGTATCAGAGCCATAACCGGTACCGTCGTCTACAACATATCAGAGCCATAACTGGTGCTGTCGTCTACAACGTATCAGAGCCATAACCGGTCCCGTCGTCTACAACGTATCAGAGCCATAACCGGTGCCGTCTTCTACAACGTATCAGAGCCATAACCGGTGCCGTCATCTACAACGTATCAGAACCATAACCGGTGCCGTAGTCTCCAACGTATCAGAGCCATAACCGGTGCCGTCCTCTCCAACGTATCAGAACCATAACCGGTGCCGTCGTCTACAACGTATCAGAGCCATAACCGGTGCTGTCGTCTACAACGTATCAGAGCCATAACCGGTGCCGTCGTCTACAACGTATCAGAGCCATAACCGGTGCCGTCTTCTACAACGTATCAGAGCCATAACCGGTGCCGTCATCTACAACGTATCAGAACCATAACCGGTGCCGTAGTCTCCAACGTATCAGAGCCATAACCGGTGCCGTCCTCTCCAACGTATCAGAGCCATAACCGGTGCCGTCCTCTCCAACGTATCAGAACCATAACCGGTGCCGTAGTCTCCAACGTATCAGAGCCATAACCGGTGCCGTCGTCTACAACGTATCAGAGCCATAACCGGTCCCGTCGTCTACAACGTATCAGAACCATAACCGGTGCCGTAGTCTCCAACGTATCAGAGCCATAACCGGTGCCGTCGTCTACAACGTATCAGAGACATAACCGGTCCCGTCGTCTACAACGTATCAGAACCATAACCGGTGCCGTAGTCTCCAACGTATCAGAGCCATAACCGGTGCCGTCGTCTACAACGTATCAGAGCCATAACCGATGCCGTCGTCTACAACGTATCAGAGCCATAACCGGTGCCGTCGTCTACAACGTATCAGAGCCATAACCGGTGCCGTCGTCTACAACGTATCAGAGCCATAACCGGTGCCGTCGTCTACAACGTATCAGAGCCATAACCGGTACCGTCGTCTACAACATATCAGAGCCATAACTGGTGCTGTCGTCTACAACGTATCAGAGCCATAACCGGTCCCGTCGTCTACAACGTATCAGAGCCATAACCGGTGCCGTCTTCTACAACGTATCAGAGCCATAACCGGTGCCGTCATCTACAACGTATCAGAACCATAACCGGTGCCGTAGTCTCCAACGTATCAGAGCCATAACCGGTGCCGTCCTCTCCAACGTATCAGAGCCATAACCGGTGCCGTCCTCTCCAACGTATCAGAACCATAACCGGTGCCGTCGTCTACAACGTATCAGAGCCATAACCGGTGCTGTCGTCTACAACGTATCAGAGCCATAACCGGTGCCGTAGTCTCCAACGTATCAGAGCCATAACCGGTGCCGTCGTCTACAACGTATCAGAGCCATAACCGGTCCCGTCGTCTACAACGTATCAGAACCATAACCGGTGCCGTAGTCTCCAACGTATCAGAGCCATAACCGGTGCCGTCGTCTACAACGTATCAGAGACATAACCGGTCCCGTCGTCTACAACGTATCAGAACCATAACCGGTGCCGTAGTCTCCAACGTATCAGAGCCATAACCGGTGCCGTCGTCTACAACGTATCAGACATAACCAGTGCCGTCATCAGTCACCACAGGTTTGGGGAAGTGCAACCTTCCGAGGGGCACATTTTGTGGCAGCACAATTTTTTTCAGGGCTCAGAATGGGGAAATGCAGCCTTCTGCAGGGCACAGGTTAGAATGTTCTGCAGAGCACAGGTCAGATTACTGCAATGTTCTGCAGAGCACAGGTCAGGGTAGAGCGCATTGCTCTGCAGGGCACGGCTCAAGGTACAGCGCATTGCTCTGCAGGGCACCGCTCAGGGTACAGCGCATTGCTCTGCAGGGCACAGCGCAACGTTCTGCAGGGCACAGGTCAGGGTAGAGCAACGTTCTGCAGGGCACAGGTCAGGGTAGAGCAACGTTCTGCAGGGCACAGGTCAGGGTAGAGCAACGTTCTGCAGGGCACAGGTCAGGGTAGAGCAACGTTCTGCAGGGCACAGGTCAGGGTAGAGCAACGTTCTGCAGAGCACAGGTCAGGGTAGTGCAACGTTCTGCAGGGCACAGGTCAGGGTAGTGCAACGTTCTGCAGGGCACAGGTCAGGGTAGTGCAACGTTCTGCAGGGCACAGGTCAGGGTAGTGCAACGTTCTGCAGGGCACAGGTCAGGGTAGTGCAACGTTCTGCAGGGCACAGGTCAGGGTAGTGCAACGTTCTGCAGGGCACAGGTCAGGGTAGTGCAACGTTCTGCAGGGCACAGGTCAGGGTAGAGCAACGTTCTGCAGGGCACAGTGTAATGCACGCAGATGGCCATGTTACAGCACTGCACAGAGGTGGGCACATAACTGGCGCACTCACCCATGGCGGCACAGGGGGAGACGTCCCGGGCTTTGTCCGCGTCCCGGCGCCTCAGGCCTTCAGTAAGGGGTCCCAGGTCTTCAAGAAAGGCTCTACGCACCGATACCATCAAAGGCCCAAACTCCCCCAACTTTTCTTCGGGTGTCCTGTCATACCCGCGGGCGTCTCCGGGTCACCTCATATCCGGGTGTTCTGTCTTCGAGCTCCAAGGCCTCACGCAGGCGCAAAGCGACACTTCCTACAGGACCGAAGAGCTGCCAATCATCCCAGTGCGGGACGAGCAGCAGCCAATAGAAAAGCATATCTGGACGTGGACCGCAAATGGAACGCGGCGCAGTCACAGGGCGGGGTTTCGTCTGACAGCTCTCACTGACACTGGGCGGTTGATGCATTACCATAACGACGGCAAAGCAAACTGCAGGCTGATCTTGTCAGGACCTCCATGGAGGCCGTCTCCCAGCCTTGCCAGACCCCTGCACACTAGAATGCTGCCTCCACAAGCACACGCAGTGCTTCAAGCCTCCAACAACAATTCACACCCCACTCCTTTCCACAGACCTACACCATTGTTATACCTGTCACTAGTCCATTCACAGAATAGAGAATACCTGCAGAAAAGTGATGGGGGAACTGAAATTCCAGTAGCCCTGCAGGCGAGGTGTGAGGGTGGTGCCCCAATGTATATATGGTCCATATACTCTTAGGCTAGGGCTACCAGAACACAATGGGATGCTACTAAATCCAGTTGGCAGAAATTCAAACCTCTTGGATGCAAGCACCAGTACACACTACCGTGAGGCGCAACTGGCACTGCTACATTTGCGACATTAAAGGGATTGTCTCATTTATCATGTAGAGAAAGTTAATACAAGGCACCTACTAAGGCTTCTCTGGTGGCCGAGACCACAGGAGCTCACGCAGGGTGGTGCTTTTTCCTGTAGTGTGGAAGCACGGCCACCATTGCTGGATTGCAGGGTGGTCATAAACGAGCAGTGTATAATGTGACAGAAAAATGAATCCTGCCAGCAAAGGAGCCAATATGGACAATCACAATACATTAGTAAGTGCCTTGTATTAACTTTCTCTACATGATAAATGCCATTTGCAAGTAATTCTGAAACGCCGCCCCTTGGGCAGAAAGAAGAGCGATTACATCAGGTTATAAAACATCAGTTTACTTTATTTATAAGGTGGACAGGGGGATACTTATATGATTTTAATACACTTTAGAAGACCTGTGCAGTAATATATGTAGCTAAATATGCTTATTGGGCCTGTCAGTGTCCCTTTAAAGGGGTTATCTGGGATTTTGATATCGATGTCCTATCCCCAGGATAGGTCATCAATATCTGATTGGTAAGGGTCCAACTCCCGGCATCCCTGCCGACCAGCCGTTCAAAGAGGCTGCAGCTCTCGTAGACCACGGATGTCACTGTACACAGTCACCTGGCCTAGGTGCAGCTCAGTCCTATTCACGTGAATGGGGCTGAGCTGCAATACCAAGCACAGCCACTATACAACAGACAGCACTGTGCTTGGTAAGCTGATTGGCGGGGGTGGCGGGTGTCAGACCCCGCCAATCTGATATTGATGACCTATCCTGGGGGTAGGCCATCAATATCAAAATCCCAGATAATAGCTTTAATGTACAACTGATGCCACCCTCCCACTATAACTGCTCCAGGTCTTGTAGGAGGTCTTATGACTACATTCAAAAAAGTATACTAACTGGATGCATTGCATTTTTAATTTATTGTTACCTTTTACAAAGTCAGAAAATGCGGTATTTCAAAGGTTAAAAATGTTTTATAAACCTAATAATGAGCTTTAAAGTTGTTGTTTTTTCCGGGAGTAAAGTGTTGATGACGTATCCTCAAGATAGGTCATCAATATCAGATCGGTGGTGGTCCGACTCCCAGCACCCCCGCTGATCAGCTAAATGAAGAGGCCATGGTGCTCCACTTCATCCTAGGCGAGTGACGTCATCGGTCATGTGGCCTATGTGCAGCTCAGACTGAGCTACAATACCAAGCACAGCCACTATCCAGTTTATGGAGATGTGCTAGGTTAGCTGCGAGGAGTCCGCTGCGCTCGCCCAAGTTGCCGGGAGCAGGACCCCTACCAATCTGATATTGATAGGTCATCAATATCGAACTTCCCAAAAATCCCTCTAAAATC
This sequence comes from Bufo bufo, assembly GCF_905171765.1. Taxonomy (NCBI): domain Eukaryota; kingdom Metazoa; phylum Chordata; class Amphibia; order Anura; family Bufonidae; genus Bufo; species Bufo bufo. Next base: position 276,573,972 of record NC_053394.1, on the reverse strand, counting down.
ACTGAAACATATTTTCTTTCCGTGTCCGTTCTGTTTCTTTTGCGGACCGTATGCAGAACCATTCATTTCAATGGGTCAGGAAAAAAAACAAAAAAACGGAAGTTAATCCATGTGCATTCCGTTTGTCCGTTCCGCAAAAAAATATTGTCCTATTATTGACCGCATTACAGACAAGGATAGGTTGTAAAGGTTCTATTAGGGACCCATTGATCTCTGTCCGCATCTGTATGTCTGTTCCGTAGCCCCGCAAAAAATATAGAGAATGTCCTATTCTTGTCCGTTTTTTGGATCCGCAAAAAAAAAAAAAAAAAGCGGATGCAATACGAATGCCAAAAGGACGTTCTTCGTATTTTTTGTAGACCGCAAAACACATACGGTCGTGTGAATACAGCCTAAAGGAGTTTTCTGGGAATTAAATACTGACGACATATCGCCAGGATAGGTCATTAATATCCGATTGGGGAAGGTCTGACTCCTGACACCCCCCGCCAATCAAGTGCAGGAAAGGGATCGGGCGCTTGGCGCTTCCTTGGCCTGCGATGTCTCTTCCATCCTATCCGGACAACAGATCATCAATATCCGAAGAGTGGAAACTCCTTTAAACTGCGGCAGATTCAGTTCAGTGATGAGCGATATCACTACATATCTAGGTTCACGTAGATCTTTGTAAGAAATAAAACTCGTAACCCACACGGAGTTTATGGTTTAAGCCGTTAGTTCTGTAGCTGTACGGTCCCTTCCACTCGGCTCTACGAGCCGGCTGCTCCTCAGGGGTTTCTTGCTATTCTATGTTATCGTAGACCCGCATGACATCTGGTTGATCTTTAATCAATTCCAAGAGTTTGAAGACCCTTTCTTTGTCAGTGTCAGAGAGCTCTACGGTGATGTTTGGCAAATACTCCGGCCCGGAGGAGATGGGCACTAATCCCAAGGAGATGAGCTGGCTGCGGACGTCTCGCAGTGTGGGTAAACCACAGACATACTGCAAAGAAAGAATTTCAAGTAAATGATCGTGTCAATGTCTTGCACCCTTAAGAATTTCACGATCTTCCATCTCTATCAGCAAGTACCACATCTGGGGAAATTGATATTCTATATAGCGTGTGTGATTTATTAAAGGGGCTGTCCACATTTCTTCTAAAAACAGTGCCACCTTTGTCTACAGGTTCATCTGGTACTGCAGCTCCGCTCCAATGAAGTGAAGGTGACTGAACTGTATGTAATACCACACACAACCTCTTTGTTTCCCGTCTTATTTCTGCTTGTGTTTTGCTTCTGCCATTTCCATTATTTTACCTAATTCTGCCTGTTCAATAAAAACATTACTCTTAAAGGGGTTGTCTCACCTGAGACATTGATGGCATATTGCTAGGATATGCCACCAATGTCAGATCGGTGCGGGTCCTAGAGATGGGACCCGCACCTATCTCTTGAACGGGGCCCCAAAGTGAATGAGAGTGAACGGTGCAAGCTCAGCCACCCTCCAGGGAGTTCTAAAAGTATTTCCGGCAGTCCCATAGAGATGAATGGAGAGATGGCTCTCCATTCACTTCTATGGGACGTCCGGAAATAGCCAAGGCTCGGGGGTGGGATCCCACACCTCTATGACATTGGTGGCATATTCTGGCGATATGCCACCAATGTCTCATATGACACAACCCCTTTAAGGTATATGCATTCAACAGAGTAGTTTATACAGATTTTCTGCACAGATTTTTGTGCAATTTTTTACAAACCAAAATCTGCATGTGCTACTTGTGGATTTTTACCCAATTTCCCCCAGATCGCACTGAAAATCCTCACACACAATTGACATGCTGTGGATTTCACAATCCACACTGCCAGTCAACTTCTGTGCAGAAATTTCTGGACCATTAACATGAGATTTAGAAAAATCTCATCTACCTAACTTAGCTGGTATCGTATTACGCTGCAGACGTATCAAGCACCGTGTGCATTTTTTGCTGCTTTTCTGCTACAATTCCACCCGAAAATCCATGCATTACTTGCGGATTTTGTTGAAGGATTTGCCCCAGATCTCACTCTATGAAAGCACCCCTTTAACCCCTTCAGGACCGGGCTCATTTTCACCTTAAGGACCAGGCCATTTTTTGGAAATCTGACCAGTGTCACTTTAAAACGCTTTGACTTATCCAGGCCATTCTGAGATTGTTTTTTCGTCACATATTGTACTTCATGACACTGGTAAAATGAAGTCAAAAATTTTTTTTTTTTTTTGCACAAATAAAATACCTAATTTACCAAGAATTTGGAAAAATGTGCAAATTTCAAAGTTTCAGTTTCTCTACTTCTGTAATACATAGTAATACCCCAAAAAATTGTGATGACTTTACATTCCCCATATGTCTACTTCATGCTTGAATTATTTTGGGAATGATATTTTATTTTTTGGGGATGTTACAAGGCTTAGAAGTTTAGAAGCAAATCTTGAAATTTTTCCGAAATTTACAAAAACTCCATTTTTAGGGACCAGTTCAGGTCTGAAGTCACTTTGCGAGGCTTACATAATAGAAACCACCCAAAAATGACCCCATCTAAGAAACTAGACCCCTCAAGGTATTCAAAACTGATTTTGCATACATTGTTAACCCTTTAGGTGTTGCACAAGAGTTATTGGCAAATGGGGAGGAAATTTGAGAATTTCATTTTTTTGTCTAATTTTTCCTTTTAACCCATTTTTTCCACTAACAAAGCAAGGGTTAACAGCCAAACAAGACTGTATCTTTATTGCCCTGACTCTGCCGTTTACAGAAACACCCAATATGTGGCCGTAAACTACTGTACGGCCACACAGCGGGGCGTAGAGTGAAAGGTGCGCCGTTTGGTTTTTGGAAGGCTGATTTTTATGGACTGTTTTTTTTGACACCATGTCCCATTTGAAGCCCCTCTGATGCACCCCTAGAGTAGAAACTCCATAAAAGTGACCCCATCTAAGAAACTACACCCCTCAAGGTATTCAAAACTGATTTTACAAACTTTGTTAACCCTTTAGGTGTTGCACAAGATTTAATGGAAAATAGAGACACAATTTCAAAATTTCACATTTTTGGCAGATTTTCCATTTTAATATTTTTTTTCCAGTTACAAAGCAAGGGTTAACAGCCAAACAAAACTCATTATTTATGGCCCTGATTCTGTAGTTTACAGAAGCACACCATATGTGGTCGTAAACTGCTGTACGGGCACACGGCAGGGCGCAGAAGGAAAGGAACACCATATGGTTTCTGGAAGGCAGATTTTGCTGGATTGTTTTTAGACACCATGTCCCATTTGAAGCCCCCCTGATGCACCCCTAGGTTAGAAACTCCAAAAAAGTGGCCCCATTTTGGAAACTACGGGATAAGGTGGCAGTTTTGTTGGTACTATTTTAGGGTACATATGATTTTTGGTTGCTCTATATTACACTTTTTGTGAGGCAAAGTAACAAAAAATAGAAATTCAGAAATTTCATCTCCATTTGCCATTAACTCTTGTGGAACACTGAAAGGGTTAACAAAGTTTGTAAAATCAGTTTTGAATACCTTGATGGGTGTAGTTTCCAAAATGGGGTCATTTTTTGGAGTTTATACTCTAGGGGTGCATCGGGGGGGCTTCAAATGGGACATGGTGTCAAAAAACCAGTCCAGCAAAAACTGCCTTCCAAAAACCATATGGCGCTCCTTTCCTTCTGCGCCCTGCCGTGTGGCCATACAGCAGTTTACGACCACATATGGGGCATTTCTATAAACTAAAGAATCAGGGCAATAAATATTGAGTTTTGTTTGGCTGTTAACCCTTGCTTTGTTATGGGAAAAAATGAATTAAAATGGAAAATTTGCCAAAAAATAGCTGTTTTGGCACTGTTTTTATTTTTTATTATTTACAACGTTCATCTGACAGGTTAGATCATGTGCTATTTTTATAGAGCAGGTTCTTACAGACGTGACGATACCTAATATGTATTTATTTAGGTTTTACACAATAATATAATTTTTGACACAAAAAAAAAACATGTTTTAGTGTCTCCATTGTCTGAGAGCCATAGTTTTTTCAGTTTTTTGGCGATTGTCTCAGGTTGGGTATCATTTTTGCGGGATGAGATGACGGTTAGATTGGTACTATTTTGGGGTGCATATGACTTTTTGATCGCTTGCTATTACACTTTTTGTGATGTAAGGTAACAAAAAAATAGCTTTTTTGACACCGTTTTTATTTAATTTTTTTTACAGTGTTCACCTGAGGGGTTAGGTCATGTGGTATTTTTATAGATCAGGTTCTTACGGACATGGCAATACCTAATATGTCTACCTTTTTATAATTTATCAGGGTTTTACACAATAATATCATTTTTGAAACAAAAAAAAATCATGTTTTAGTATCTCCATAGTCTGAGACCCATAGTTTTTTTATTTTTTGGGCCATTGTCTCTTGTAAGGGCTCATTTTTTGCGGGATGAGTTGACGGTTTGATTGGTACTTTTTTGGCGTACATGCGACTTTTTTGATCACTTTTATTACCTTTTTTGGGAAGTAAGGTGGGCAAAATTTCAATTTCCTCATAGTTTTTATTTTTTTATTTTTATGGCGTTCACCGTGCGGGGAAAGTAACATGACCGTTTTATAGATCAGGTCGTTACGGACGCGGCGATACCTAATATGTGTAGTGTATTTTTTTTTTTTTTATTCAGTGATAAATGTGTTTTTTTGAAACTTTACTTTTTAAACTTTTTTTTTACTTTTTTTTTGACCCAGACCCACTTGGTTCTTGAAGATCCAGTGGGTCTGATGTCTGTATAATACAGTACAGAATATATATTGTACTGTACTGTATTTAACTTACACTGAACAGATCTATGCTTTTAGCATAGATCTGTTCAGCACCATGGACAGCAGGACGCCTGAGAGGCGTCCTGTTGCCATGGGAACCTTCCCCGTCTGCTCAGTACTGGTCAGAACTGCGCAGACGGGGAAGGGAAAGCACAGGGCTGAGGGGGGCTCTCTCCCTCTCCCATCGGGGGGCTGCAAAGGCACAGCAGCCCCCCGATGGGAGAGGGAGGGAGCTCCCTGCGCTGTTAACCTTTTCCATACAGCGGTCCGTACGGACCGCTGTATGGAAAGGGTTAAACGGCTGACATCGCATCGCAGATGTCAGCCGTTTATACCAGGGTGCCAGCAATGTGCTGGCACCCTGGTATACCCACTAGACGCCAACGATCATTGAAAGGGAGGCGGGCGGGGGATCGCGATCCCGCCTGCCGCACCGCCCGCACCTTACCGCACCGCCTGCGACACCCCCCCTGCACCATCCGCCCCACATAATATCATTCAGGGGTGCAGGGGGGTGAAACATCTTTATTTTGGACATACTAAAGTTTCTGATCCCCCGCGGTCAGGGACCGCGGGGTTCAGAAACCACAGAAAGCGCTACAAACCGCAGGTCTGAATTGACCTGCGGTTTGCAGCGATCGCCGATAGGGGGGAGTCACAGGACCCCCCTCGGCATTGACCCAAGGTGCCTGGCTGTGTGTGACAGCCGGGATCCCAGCGCTGTCACCATGTCTGCAGACATGGTGACAGTTTATGCCATGACGTGTATACTCATCATGGCGCGCTAAGTAGCAGTGTGCCATGACGAGTATACTCGTCATAGGTCGGGAATATTTTCACACTTTCTCCTTCTCTGATCGCTTCCCTGACAGGAATTGGGGCGATCAGAGAAGGAGAAGCACATAGTCCCTCCCTAACCCCCCCTTACCTGCCCCGATTGGTCCCTCTGCAGTAATGGACCAATCACAGCGATCGTGGGCGGGTCAGAGCTCCAATACAGCTCCTGCCGGCTTCTCTGGTTGCCTAGCAACCCCAGCACGCCGGCTTCACTGAAGCTTCAGCGCTTCGCTCCCTGCGCTGACAGTGAAAGCCGATCACGTACATGCACGTGGGGATGCGGTGAGGCACCACATTCCCCCGCGTATATGTACGTGATGTTGCGTGAAGGGGTTAAAAAAAGTAACATGCCATTTTTCAAGCATATTTTTCAAATAGCTCGGTAAAAATACACACCCACGTGCACTAGGGCGAAATCAATGGGAAGCTGTTTGATGCTTTGAACACATATTATGCAGTGTAAAATCCCCATGTAAGTCCAAATACACAACATTTTTTTGGGCCATGTGAACATAGCCTAACGCTCATCAACAGCGTCCCCTAAATAGGACACCTTGTCGTCCCACCTTATAGACATCTTTCTCCTCCTCCTCATCCTGTATCTCCAGCACATCCTCAGCTCCTGCCTGTATCGCCATGTCAAGAGCCTGCTCCATCGGCACAGGTTTGCCATCTCGGTCTTGGGTCTGGACGGTCACGATCCCCTTTTTGTTAAAGCAATGCAACACATCAGTGTGGGTTCCTCTGAAAAACCAAAAAAATAAATAAAATGAAATGAAATGAAATATCTTCTAAGAACAGTGAGGAATGGGAAACATTCCAAGGCTGTGTTCACATTGCCGCTGGAGGCTCCACTGCCTGAAGGCCTCAGTGTGCAGATATCCGTGGTGCGGCCTCGTATTAGTGCCCATATCATGGCTTCAACAAACATACTGACCAAACTTATGGGGCTGTCTAGTGTATCTGCATACTCTAATACGGGATCTGGGATAGAGGGGTGCTCTCAGTTCAGGAGACACAGCAGAAATCCGAACCTGAAATTCAGATTTCTGCTGCAGATTGGCCAGCCGATCCGCAGGTGGATGAGTCTCATAATTCAATGGAGATATTCCACAGCTTTTTCTCTGAACAGAATCTGCAAGAATATGGAACATGAGGCCGATTCGTCTCATGGACACGACCATATGTATTTTGCGGTCTGCAAAACTTGGACCGGCAAAATATGGGCGACGTCTGTGTTGCATCCATTTTTTTGCAGACCCATTGATTTGCACTTTGTGGTCAAGTACAGGACATGTTCTAGCTTTTCGTGGAAGGAACATATGGATGCGGAAAGCACACAGATGATATGTGGGCTTTCCACATTCGTGTGTCCATTCCGCAAAGGACTGAGCAGGTCTTATTCTTGGCCGTAAAATGCAGGCCACCCACTGAAGTCAAAGGGTCCGCAAAAAAATAATAAAAAATAAATAAATAAATCGGATGCAACGCGGACATCATCCGTATTTTGCAGGCCACAAAATACATATGGTAGTGTTAATGAGGTCCTTCTATTAGTTGCAGAATGTCTGTGGATTCTGCCAGAATTGGTACCTAACCCCTGTATGAACATGGCCTTATTGCTAGGTTCCCTCTGATCACAGCAGTGGGATACGTTGGGATCAGTGTACTGTCAAATGGACACAGACAACCCTTCTAGACACCGGTCACCGTAAAAACATGTAATAAATAGTATACGGTACTTCCAGGATCACGTACCCATTTTTATTCAGCAGGCCTCTTAGCTCTGCAAAAGAGCGATTGGTGTTATCAGTCAAGAGTTCGATAATTAGGGAACATCCACCGGGCCCGCGAGCTTGATATAGTGCATAAGATGTGGGTTTACATTTATCCTGGAGATATAAAAAAAAAAAAAAAAAAAAGGAAAAAATTTTAAAAAATGTACACATCTGTGCCCCTCCGGAATGAAGCAGGAGAGGAGTCCACTGTTGAATTGTTGTCTAAGCAGCTCTCACTGCCATGTCATTTTGAACCCCTGTCCTGATGCAGCCATTTTCCGTTTTTTTTTGTCATTTTTTTTACTCCCTGCTTTCCAGAAGCCGTAACATTATTATTTTCCATTTACATAGCCGTATGAGGGCTTTTTTTGCGGTATAAGTTGGACGTTCTAGTGGCACCATTTAAAATATTATGTAGTAGGATGCTAGAAAAAAAAATCTAAATGGAGTGGATTTGGGGGAAAAAAATTGCAATTCTGACACGTTTTATGCGTTTCATTTTTACAGCTTTTCCTATGCCGTAAATCTGCCCTGTTAACTTCATTCTGTGGGTCAGTTTTATTACAGCGATACCACATTTATATGTTTATATATTGTATATTTCTTGTGTTTTCATATTTAAAAAAAATATGAAAACTTTCAAGAAAAAAAAAATACATCTTTTTCATTGCCATATTCTGACCCCCATAACTTATTTTTATATTTACGTCTACGGAGCTGTGTGAGGGCTCATTTTTTGCAAGTTTGTAGTTTTTATTGATACCATTTTAGATATTTATTATTCTTTTCTTTCACCACATGGGATAAATACTTATACTCATATTTTAATAGTTTGGCCATTTTTGGATGTGGTGATACCAATTATCTTTAAAAAAAAATTGTGTTTATTTACGATATTTGTAAAATGGGGAAATGGAAGCGATTTAAATTTGTATATGTTTCTGGAGTTTTTTTAGTTATTTTTCTTTATTTGTTTACACTTATTTTCTAGGTACATGCGATTCTCTGATCACTTATAACATAGACTGCAATAATTTACCATTGCAGTCTATGGGAGAATCAGAGCATGCCTATCCTCACTTCCGTTCCCGAAAAAAATAGAACATGTCCTATTCTTGTCCGCAATTGCGGAATGCACATTGCCGGTGTCCGTGTTTTGCGGATCCGCAAAACACATACGGATGTGTGAATGGACCCTTCAAATGACGTGGTATCTGAGGGGTTAAAGGTCCATAATCAGAGTTGTCTGCGATCATAGACTCATGTCACCAGGAGTACGATGTAAAATTAATAGTAATATTAACATTAATATTTAATTCCTGAGAAACTCCCTTAAAGGATATGTACACCTTCGGAGGCAATTTATTTTTTTATTTGTCTTTATTACAAATATTGATCACTCCTGACCCTTACCGCTCCTTTAATTGCAACCTCTATGGAAGCTTTCGGCATGTTTCTTTGCCGGCCCTGCTCAACCAGTTGGTACAATTGTGGATTAAAGTCAGGGTGTGGCCCCCCTTCTGCAAGGAGAAGACAGTAAAATTACATCATGGGCATCTCCACCAGTCCCAGATAACGGAACTATTAGCCATACCTCTCACTGCCACTTTGATCATCATGGTGAGCTTGGCAAATAGACGTGCCCTGGCTGCATCCTTTGGACCCTTAATATGCTTCACTTTGGACCACTTATTATGTCCAGCTGAGGCTATGGCAGATGTATGAAGACTTGACTCCTGAGGGCCCAGACCAGGACAACATAATCTATCCAAAGCTTCCTGACATCCAGAGAGCGACCTCCAGAGACTGCTCCGGTAGGAAGAGCAGAATCTGCCCAAGGCTAGAGCCATAGTGCCGCCACCAGTTCACCCTGCAGACATGAAGGAGAAGGAAGTCAAACACTGCACCTCCCAGGCCCCCTGGAACAATGCACGCCATCCACGGAGGCCCCCGGAAAAGTGCATCTGTCAGCATGTTTGTACCTATGAACCTGGCTGACCTGTTGCATGTGCACTTGGCAGCGGAAGACATCTGTGTTGGTCCAGTGTTCATATGTGTCCACATTGCTGAGAAAAATTATGTTTTAATGTATGCAAATGAGCCTCTGGGAGTAACGGGGGCGTTGCTGTTACACATAGAGGCTCAGCGCTCTCTGCAACTGCCGTTCCCTCTGCACTTTGAACATCATCACACCTGGTCCTGTCAATAAAAGTAGAGGGCGGGGCAGTTGCAGAGAGAGCAGAGTCTCTAAGTGTAACAGCAACGCCCCCGTTGCTTCTAGAGGCTCATTTGCATACATTAAAAACTTCATTTTCTCAGCAATGAGGACACATGAGCGTGAGACCAACACAGATGTCTTCAGCTGCTAATGCATGTCAAAAATGTAAAGCTTATGATCACAGACATGAATTTATTATCTCCTGACCGTTGGTAACATATTTGTGGCATGCTGGGAGTTGTAGTACCATATAAGCTGAAAAGCCACGTTTCATTGACACAAAAATTGCCATGGAGTTTTGAATTTGTGAACCAAGACTCGTCACCGATCACAAGGTGACACAATGCTGGATCAAGTGACCTCCACAGTGACCATAGGAATACCACACGTGAAATCCGAGTAACGGACGAGCCTCCATATTGTGCCGTGTAATCCCCGGACACACAGGGCACTAACCTCTCAGCTCACATCTTCCTCTGTCCTCTCTCCCCTTGCTGAAAAACAGCTGGCGTGTGTGTCACACGGGGGAAGTGTGCAGCCAGTGCACCGCTCCTGCAGGAAACAAGCCCGATGCAGTTTAGTTCCGTTGCGGAAGTGTAGAGCGCAGACTGGCAAACAGCTTGTAATTGAAGTATTCTTTTTCTACCTAAAATGCAGACTCTGCCCTCATAACACCTTTTCACTTCCATATGCGTGTGACTTTTTACTATACCTACTTTTTTTTTTTTCGAAGTGCTCTCCCAAGTGATAGCAAATGTCCTCTAAAGTAACACACTTGCTAGCAAAACTGATTATAACAGGACAATCCTGCAAACCCGACAGAAAAAGAAGAGGGGTTTATGAAAACCCCACCAAAAAGTGTATTGGCTATATCGCAGGGTTCAGGTCTCCCCACAGCAACATCCAGTTTGACGTAGGGCTGCTGCAGCCCATGCCTGGCTGCAGAGGTGACGTCTCACCCATGGCTGACTGCCGAGGTGATGTGTCACCCATGCGTCATGTGACCTAGACGCAATGGTGAGACATCACCTCTGTGGCCAGCCATGGGCTGCAGTGGCTACGTGACCAGGCAGCATTAAACAAGATGCTGACGTGGGGAGACGCGAGACCAGCGGCGCCCAAGGGGGAGTAATAGAGCTTGATAAAGAACAATGCGGTCGAAACATCGCTACATTCGGTGTGAATAAAATAAGAAGAATTTTTGCATCATTGGAGTGCTGCAGTTTTCTACAGCATTGCTAGAGCTGAAACACAGTGGTGGGGATCAGGTACCACGTATGATTCTCACCGCAGGTTGGGCCATGCTAGAGAATCTGTAGAAAACGTTCCCGGGATGAATAACCCCTTTAAATGTCACTATTTTGGCAATTGAAATGTTGGTTATGTTATGAGACAGTGAACCTTTACTGCTGTGTAAATCAGGCCTAGGAGTACAACCATACGGTACAGTTGTGTCACGGTTGCATGCTGCAGTCGAGTACCAAACAGCCATAAGAGAAGTAGTGGCCTCTAAGTTTAATAATTAGGGCCGCGCTGTTTTGTCAGTCTGCATTGTTAATGTTGGCTGTTCCTAATTTTGGCATAAGTTGTCCAGAAAAAAACGATTAATTCAGTGCTTGTTCCCACTTGAGCTACATGTTTCTCAGAGGCATAACTAGATTTCTGTAGGCCCCAGTGCCCGGGGCCCCCCTTTCAATCAGGCAGCGCTGTCTGGAGGGCCTGTGTAGATTGATGAAACCTTGTACCACAATATGTGCTATGGCAGGGGTCTGTACCACCCGCTGCTGTGTCTGCCTCCACACAGACTGAGGCCTGTATCTACGGTGCCCATAGGACATGTGCACCCTTCAGCTCTTAAAGGGATAGCATGGGTGCACCCTAATCTTCCTCAGCTAATGGCTGGCCACCTTGGAGTACCTAAGGCACTTGCCCCTGTGGGAAGGTGCCTGAGCAAAAGTTTCTATAGTTTTTGTGCCTGAGCAAGTGCACCATACTCTGTCCATTTATTCCTGTACCTACTTCTTCCTGACCTGACCTCTGTCTGACCGCCGTACTGACCCTGAGCGGCCTGACCTGACTTTGTACTGTTCCTGGCTATGTTTTTGCCTGATCTCCTGATGTTACACATCGTTGTCTCTTTACCCCTGTGGGTCACCAGTCACTTCAACAGAGACCACTCCACGAGGTAGAGATCTGGTTGTTCCGTTGTAGCAGAGCTCAGATCCCTGTACAAAGGTTAAAGGGTAAAGACTGGTGGCACTTAGAAACTGCTCTCAGGAGTAGCCCCAAGCCAAATCGGTCCAAGTAATACAGAGTATCCACGCCCTGTGGCCGTGCTGCTGCCCGCAATGCACAAACACCCACCATGGGGGCAGCCGCAGCGGATCGCGGACCCATTAACTTTAATGGGTCCGCGATCCGGCCGTTCCGCAAAAAGATAGGACATGTTCTATCTTTTTGCGTAACGTAAGTACGGGACGAAACCCCACGAAAGCTCTCCGTAGTGCTTCCGTAGGGTTCCGTTCCGTGCCTCCATTCCGCATCTCCGAATTTGCGGACCCATTGAAGTGAATAGGTCCGCATTCGTGATGCGGAATTGCACACGGAACAGTGCCTGTGTATTGCGGATCTGCAAATGCGGTCCGCAATACGGCAACGGGACACCTACGGTCGTGTGCAGGAGGCCTTAAGCGTACCACTCATGCCTGGAACAGCAGCTTATTCTCAGCTACAGATACATGCACAGGGGTGGCAGCTGCCTGGGACTGTGCATACGTACAATAAGTACTCAACTTCTGCTACTGGGCACTTGGTCACAGTTACTCTTTATCCTAGGCAGCTATGGAAGCAGCTACCAGTTCTTGATGAATATGACAGGTGTATACAGTCTGTGGAGACAGCATTGATAACCAGGTAAACACATTGCACAAACTTGACATACCTGTACATGTCGCCTTATGGTGCTTGGTGATTATATGACATGTTCTGTAATGAGACCTGGCTTATGCAATTCCCTTACACTGCCGTATAGATTTCTCGGGTAGAGAAACCACAACAACTCTCTTGACTCCATAGACAACGCAAACAGTGATGGGAAGGATTGGTTTGTGCATCTTTCTCTGCCTCGCCCTCTCTCTTTCACTCGCTGTCCATCCTGTATTGAAGAGATCAGTATCAAATTTCCTGTGGTCTTGGGCAGGAAAGGGGTTAATGTCAGGATAGCTGATGATCTTAGGGATTAATGTCAGCATCCCTGGTGGTCTAGGGCAGTAAGGGTCTAATGGCAGTAACTCTTGTGGTCAAAGGCAGTAAGAGGCTTCTAAAACTGCTGACCTATCCTTAGGTTAAGGCTACTTTCATACTAGCGTTTTTGCTGGATCTGGCAGGGTTCGGCAAAAACGCTTCCGTCATGATGATACAACCGTTTGCATCCGTTATGAACTATTAAAATAGCCAAGATGGAGCAGTCATTGAAAGTCAATGGGGGACGGATCCATTTTTTATTGTGTCAGAGAAAACGGATCCGTCCCCATTAATTTACATTGTGTGCCAGGACGGATCAGTCTTGCTGCGCACCACATCGCGAACAGAAAAACGCTGCTTACATGGGGACGCAACCAAACGGAACGGAATGCATTCTGGTGCATTCCGTTTCGTTCAGTTCAGTTTTGTCCCCCTTGAAAATAAATGAGGACAAAACGGAAGCGTTTCCCCTCGCTATTGAGATCCTATGACGGATCTCAATAGCAGAAAGGGAAAGCGCAGATGTGAAAGTAGCCTAAGTCATCAATATTAGATCAGACTCTCTGCACCCCTGCCGATCAGCTGTTTGAAAGAGCCAAGGCACTTCAGAGAGAGCCGCGGCCTCTTCATTGTTTAATTTGGTTCTCACTACTGAAGGGGTGTTCTGGTTTACGCAAATGAAGTGCAGTACTGCAGACTGCAGTCATATAATACAACATTCAGTAACTTTCCAATACCTGTTATGTTTAATTTCCTCACCACTGAAGAAATCTTTGCTTGGGCCCTTAATATTGATGGGAGTGGACCCTGGCAAACCCCACAGATCATTGTACTTATTCCCCTGATCCGATACTTGCGGGCTGTGCGGGCATGAGTTCAGTCACTTCGGTGCGCAATCCCATCCTGCAGCGCGTGATCCCGCGAGACCAGTGACCTCCTGCGGCCAATGGCAGGCAGGGCCGAGCCTCCCTAGCAACACGGGTCACGCTAAAGAGGCTCGTCCCTATCCCCACCTTTCCATTGGCTGCTCCTCCCGACACCGGATATTTTCATCTGTGCACAGGGAGAAGCAGCAGCGGCGGTGCGGAGACCAGGAGCAGCGCAGGGAGCGGGGAACCGGGTAAGTATATTCAATGTGGGGGGGCCCGGCATAAGGGGGGGGGGGGCTTTTTTTTTTTGATTGGATAACCCCTTTAATCTAATGTGCATGGCCAGCTATAATGTTTAGCATTGGGTTCAGAGATCGGACTGGACTATAGATGTGTATAGTGGTACAGATGCTACAGTATATCACTATTTGGGGTTTTTAATGCACTATATATGCTATTAGTTCTTATTAAAGGGGTTGTTCATATTAAAGGGGTATGAGATTGGAGCCATATTGCTAGGATATGCCACCAATGTCAGATAGTTGCGGGTTCCACCTTTGGGTCCTAGACATAGCTCTAAAACAGATCTCCCAAAGTGAAGGAGAGTACACTGCACATGCGCAGCCACCCTCTATTCATTTCTATGGGAGTGCCGGAAGTAGCCGAGCCAGCGCTCTACAATGTTGCTCCCAAAGTGAACAAGAGTGCACCAGGCCTGTGAGGCCGCCCTTCATTCATTTCTATTGGAGTACAGACAACAGACAAGTGCTGGCTCGGCTATTTCAGACAGTTCCATAGAAGTGAAAGGAGGTCGGCCGAGCTTTTGAAGGTTCAAATTATAATGCAGTTCTATGCTGGAAGCAAGGATTGAACTTTCTAGATAATCAGACCAAATATTTAATGATATTTATTATTATATATATATACAGTATATACAGTTGAAACCAGAAGTTTACATACACTATATAAAAAGACACATATGCATGTTTTTCTCAATATCTGACATGAAATCAGAATAAACCTTTCCTGTTTTTGGTCAATTAGGATTACCATCATTATTATTATTTGCCAAATGCCAGAATAATGAGAGAGAGAGAATGTTTAAGGCATTTTTATTACTTTCTGCAATGTTAAAAGCAATGCACACCTGAAACACACTGCTTCTTTGTGTAGTATCATGGGAAAGTCTAAAGAAATCAGCCAAGATATCAGGAAGAAAATTGTGGACTTGCACAAGTCTGGCTCAACCTTGGGTGCAATTTCAAGATACCTGAAGGCAGTGCCATCTTAAGAGCATTATAGGCCCCCGGGCAATACAGTGCACTGGGGCCCTGTCTACACAATCACGCACTAGAATAAAAATGCAAATTATCAATAAGGCGATATTTATTGGTACTTTCAACAAAATCAGTGTTTAATATAGGAATAATATATAGGGGGGGCACAAAGATACCACAGTCAAAAATGGGGGGGCAAAAACAAAATAAGTATATATAAATAAGATTACAAAATATGAGAGAATTGCGGTATGCAGGGATACATTTATAATAAAACTATTTACTTACAAAAGAAGCTGTTCAATCGTCTGCTGTGCCGTCCTCTGCTTGCTTCCGCGGATTCTTTCCCCTTCTTTCTGTCTCTCGTCAGTGCGCAGGCGCACTGTTATGGTGGATCTGTGGAAGACACACTGTTATGAGGGCATCTGTGGATGACAGTGTTATTATGCCTCTCATTAGCCCCCATATGCTGCCTCTCATCATTAGCCCCCATATGCTGCCTCTCATCATTAGCCCCCATATGCTGCCTCTCATCATTAGCCCCCATATGCTGCCTCTCATCATTAGCCCCCATATGCCTCTCCATTAGCCCCCATATGCCTCTCCATTAGCCCCCATATGCCTCTCCATTAGCCCCCATATGCCTCTCCATTAGCCCCCATATGCCTCTCCATTAGCCCCCATATGCCTCTCCATTAGCCCCATATGCCTCTCCATTAGCCCCCATATGCCTCTCCATTAGCCCCCATATGCCTCATTAGCCCCCATATGCCTCTCCATTAGCCCCCATATGCCTCTCCATTAGCCCCCATATGCCTCATTAGCCCCCATATGCCTCTCCATTAGCCCCCATATGCCTCTCCATTAGCCCCCATATGCCTCTCCATTAGCCCCCATATGCCTCATTAGCCCCCATATGCCTCTCCATTAGCCCCCATATGCCTCTCCATTAGCCCCCATATGCCTCATTAGCCCCCATATGCCTCTCCATTAGCCCCCATATGCCTCTCCATTAGCCCCCATATGCCTCATTAGCCCCCATATGCCTCTCCATTAGCCCCCATATGCCTCATTAGCCCCCATATGCCTCTCCATTAGCCCCCATATGCCTCATTAGCCCCCATATGCCTCTCCATTAGCCCCCATATGCCTCTCCATTAGCCCCCCATATGCCTCTCTCCATTAGCCCCCCATATGCCTCTCTCCATTAGCCCCCCATATGCCTCTCCATTAGCCCCCCATATGCCTCTCCATTAGCCCCCATATGCCTCTCCATTAGCCCCCATATGCCTCTCCATTAGCCCCCATATGCCTCTCCATTAGCCCCCATATGCCTCTCCATTAGCCCCCCATATGCCTCTCTCCATTAGCCCCCCATATGCCTCTCTCCATTAGCCCCCCATATGCCTCTCCATTAGCCCCCCATATGCCTCTCCATTAGCCCCCATATGCCTCTCCATTAGCCCCCCATATGCCTCTCTCCATTAGCCCCCCATATGCCTCTCTCCATTAGCCCCCATATGCCTCTCCATTAGCCCCCCATATGCCTCTCCATTAGCCCCCATATGCCTCTCCATTAGCCCCCTTATGCCCCCAGCAGCCACATTTTCTTATAAAATAAAAAATCACTTACCTCTCCTGCTCCTGGACGCCGCCTGCCTCTCCTCAGTCGACTCTGTGCTCTGAACTGGCGCGCACAGCGTGAGGTCACAGAGCGCCCTCACGCTGTGCGCAGCCCTGCACAGCCGACAGCCGAGGACCAGGAAGTGGTGAGTACAGAGCGTTCACCACTTCCTGGTCTCTCGGTTCTAATGAGCGCTTCCATAATGGAAGCGCTCATTAGTATTCAACTGGGGGGTGGGCTGGTGGGTTCACTGGGCAGGCGGGCCCCCAGGCAAGTGGGGCCCCCGGGCAACTGCCCAGCGTGCCCATTCGAAAAGACGGCCCTGCCTGAAGGAGCCTCGTTCATCTGTACAAACAATTATACGCAAGTACAAACAAGATGGGAATATCCAGCCATCATACCGCTCAGGAAGGAGACGGGTTCTGTGTCCCAGAGATGAACGTGCTTTGGTCCGACATGTGCAAATTAACCCAAGAACAAAAGCAAAAGACCTTGTGAAGATGATGGAGGAAGCTGGTAAGATTGTGTCAGTATCCACAGTGAAACAAGTACTGTATCAACATGGGCTGAAAGGCCACTCTGCCAGGAAGAAGCCATTACTCCAAAAGAAACCTAAAAAAGTCAGAATAATGTTTTCAAATGCACACCGGAACAAAGGCCTACATTTTGGAGACATGTCCTGTGGTCTGAAGAAACTAAAATTGAACTTTTTGGCCACAATGCCCATCGTTACGTTTGGAGGAAAAAGGGAGAAGCTTGGAAGCCTAAGAACACCATCCCAACTGTGAAACACGGGGGTGGCAGCATCATGTTGTGAGGTTGTTTTGCTGCAGGAGGGACTGGTGCACTTCACAAAATAGATGGCATCACGAGGAAAGAAGATTGTGGAAATACTGAAGCAACATCTCAAGACATCAGCCACGAAGGTTAAGCTTGGGCGGAAATGGGTCTTTCAAATGGACAATGACCCAAAGCATACTGCCAAACTGGTTACAAAGTGGCTTAAGGATAACAAAGTCAATGTTTTGGAGTGGCCATCACAAAGCCCTGATCTGAATCCAATTGAAAATGTATGGGCAAAGCTGAAAAGGCAATTCCGACCAACTATTGTGAGAAGCTTGTGGAAGGATATCCAAAATGTTTGACCCAAGTCATACAGATTAAGGGCAATGGTACCAAATATTATTGAAATGTATGTAAACTTTTGACTTTGCAGAAAATAATAAAAATGCCTTAAAACATTCTCTCTCTCTCTCTCTCTCTCTCTCTCTCTCTTTCATTATTCTGGCATTTGGCAAATAATAATGATGGTAATCCTAACTGACCAAAAACAGGAAAGGTTTATTCTGATTTAATGTTGGATATTGAGAAAAACATGATTATGTGTCTTTTTATATAGTGTATGTAAACTTCTGGTCTCAACTGTATGTATTCTTTTAGTATAATAAATACAATATCACATAGAATGGATCAATAATTTCCATTGTACAAAAATATAATTGTAAAGACTTATATACAGAATCTCAATGTAGACATTAGAAATATATATTTTAAAGATGTCTTCCGGATGTATTACATTCTTGCTTCAGTCAGGTCATAGTATTCTGAAAGAACAGGAAACATATGTCAGATAAGCGGGTGTCCTGTGTCTTGTCTCCCCCTCACGGTATGAAATGTCAATTTATTTAGTTTCATACAGTAATTGACCTAATTTACCTGAAGCTGGAGGGATGTCTGCTCCAACTGTGCTGGTGGCACTCAGGGGTGGAGGTGGCGGCACTGCCCGTCTGTGAGGATATATTGGAATTTATTACATCACCAGATTTTATATTCTACGGATATTCTCTACACTGCATCAATTAAAAAGGGGGTCAGCTACTCAAGCCCAGGAGTCACTCGAAGCTAGGCATAATCTGTAACATAGCCTAACATCTACCTCGTACCATTTGTGTCATGTGTCTTATATGGTAGACGGGCCTTCTGATCCACCTCGGGTACTAAGGCCTATGTGCATCCGCTAGCTCTTGCACCCCTATAGCCAGGGGCAGATTGGCCATAGACCTTACCGGGAAATTTACTGGTGGGCTGATGCCCAGGGGGCCGCCTGGCCCTCCTCATGGCCGGCCAGTGGCAGTTTTTGGGGAGGTAATTTGTGCTGCTGGCGGCAGTATTTTGTGATAGACTGTGGTATTTGGCTCTGTTAGGGTAGTATAATGTGCCACAGTATGGTATTGCTGGCCCTGCCTTCCATCAATTTGGACCCAACTTCAAAAACGGGGCCCCTTTTAGTATTATTTCCAGGGCCGCTTTGAATTCCCAGTCTGCCCCTGCCTATAGCTAAACCACTACCCTCAAGTAACGCCAGGAAGGCTGTAAATGGCGTCGTAGGTGACTGAGGAGCATTATACTGTCACGGCTGAGGATGGGGGAAATCCTCAGCCGTGCGATGTCGGTTGATGTTTTGGCTGCTTGGCCAGGACAGCAGGATTAGGGAGCAGGTCACCTCCTAAAGCGTCCCTAACCTGACCCTAACTCCTAGCTGCATGGGCCGACCTTAAAGGTAGGAGGACCCATGCTCCGGAACCTCGGATCCCTAACTCACCCTCCGACCGATCCCTGGACTAGGAGTCAAGGTAAGACGGCCTGTTCCTACTGTACACGGAGGAACAGGGGTCTCACTGGCCAAGCTGCAGGGAAAAAGGGGACACAAACAAACTTACGGATATGACAGGTGAACTATCCGAGTTCCACCTACCTGCCACAGCCTTGCTGACTGGATCCCTGTGCAAACAGGAATCCAGATCCATAAGCTGCACTAAACAACATAGGACAGGAAAACATCAAATAGACATCACACATAAACTTAACATAAACTAAAATGTGACATATGGTTTATGAACCACAAGGGTGGCTCTCACAGGCAGTAGGTAACCACAGGAGGCTGCTATCAGCTAAGCATGGCTGAAGCAACCTACTGAGCCCTGCCAAACACCAAGGCTATATCGGCCTAAGAGGCCACACCCAATGGTCAGACACACCCAGTGACATCACACACACTGGGAAGGGAGTTAACCCTTCCAGAACCACAGGAAAGGGAAAACACCAACTAAAGGGAAAGTGACCGACACAACAAACACACTGTGGTTGTTGCCGCAGGCAACGACATGGGTGGCAACCGTGTCCTGGGAGTCAGCCCCAAGGCCGGGACACTGCCACCACATGTACACAACGACAAACGTTGCCACGGGCAACCACAGTGCAGGAAAGGTGTCCGTGCACAGCACACACTACACAGAGTGCACACAGACAAACAACAGTGCATACATACACGCAAACTCCAAGGGAACCGCACACAAAGCTGTTGTCCGCGGCAACCGCACTTGAGGCTAACAACATTATGCCTCCAGCTGCGGTTGAAACAACAACCCAAACCGCGGGCAACTGTATGCGGCTCCCAAGGAGTCACGGCCAAAACCGTGGCCGTGACATATACATTGCCTGATGAGTCGGTGATGACCTTGTGTTTATACACATCAGGCAATTTCAACTGCAGTATAAAGAATAGGGGATGATTTCAGAATACCTTCCATTATAAAAGATTATATTCAGATCTGAATGATGACTAACAGGCCTTTATATCAGTCATGATTTACAAGCAAGCTAGCATCTCACTCTAGGTTACGTGCGGGTGAAACAGGCTGTGTGTCTTGATTGATGTGTCTGACGGTCGGCTCGCGGTGATGTACAGGCGCCATAGGAGGTAGTGTGGGATATGTTGGGTATGCTGGATAGCTGGCCGGGTATGACTCATAATGATGGTGGTAGACTGTTGGTTCGTCATCTTCAATTTCTACTGGCATGATACTTGGCTATAATGAAAACAGGAGAAATTAAATCATTAATATTTTTTAAAGATTTTTTTTCTGGGGCTGTAATATTGATGGCTGATAACCCCCAACAATCAGCTGATTGAATAGGCCACGGTGATCTAGTGAGCAATTCGCCTCCCAGGCACAGAGCCGTAAAATTGGTTGTGACTGTTACTGTTTTCACGGAAACAATGGAGTAACTTTACAAATACATGGCATTCCTTATCTTGTACTGATCCTGAGTTACATCTGGTATTATACCTGAGAGCTGCACTCACTATTCTGCTGATGGAGTCACTATGTACAAACATCACATTATGTATCTTGTACTGATCCTGAGTTACATCTGGTATTATACCTGAGAGCTGCACTCACTATTCTGAAGATGGAGTCACTGTGTACAAACATCACATTACGTATCTTGTACTGATCCTGAGTTACATCTGGTATTATACCTGAGAGCTGCACTCACGATTCTGCTGGTGAGGTCACTGTGTATATATATTACATTCACTTATCCTCTACTGATCTTGAATTACATTCTGTATTATACTTCAGAGCTGAACTCACTATTTTGCTGGTGCTGTCAATGTGTATATACATTACAATACTTATCCTGTAATGATCCTGAGTTACAACCAGTAGTATACTCCGGAGCTGCATTCACAATTCTGTAGGCTTTCATTGGAAACAGTCATCAAACTTGTTGACACATACACCTCTATCAGCTTAGATGAATTTCAGTACTGCAGTGGCCAGTTAGCCTACAATACAGTGCTTAGTGTAAGGACAAGAAATCCCAGAATTTCTGGAAGAATTACGCTCTAAATCCAGCAACATTGTGAGTACAGCTCTGGAGCATAATACAGACTGTAACAATGGAAGATAAGGCGTATGATGCTTTAGTTATTCTTGCAAACGATAAATGGTGTCTGATATAGACATGCACTTTACAGTAAATACTAAGTAGACTAGGGGCCTCTTGAGGTACCTTTCCCAAGGACTTCTGATCCTAAAATATCCATAGAGCCCTCAATTTCTTTACATCTATATGTGTTCCTAAGAAAGCTGGGCGACAACCAATAAGACCACTGCTACAACTCTTACAGTTGTCATCCACGTTTCTCAGTCACCTGAAAGGAAAATCTGATTATCCAGTGATACATCGCCCACACCAGACACATACCAGGGGAGTAGGTGGCGTAGACCCATAGCCAAAGCTGGAAAGAGCCGCCATTGTCATGTTGTTCATTATAACCTGATGCATTTGGGCGTTCTGGATCATCATCAGCTCTATCAAATCTGTAAAAGATAAACCAGTCTGAAGACAAACAAGCGACAGAGAGAGAAGTGTATGGTCCCAGGAACTATGGGGATGTTAGAGGGGGATGGCCGAATCTGGCTACTCTTATCCCACTTCATCAGGGGTTATGCCCTTGTGCAGGGCTCCACTTCTCTAAAGAGGTTGTCTGAGTTACAGAATAAAAAAGACATGGCAAGACAATAGTGCTAATAATGCTATGCTCTCTAGTCCAGCGCCACCATGTGTATTATACAGGATGTGATCGCTACATTGATGGGGAGCATGAAAGTGGTGGCACTGGACCTTGAGGTGTTCGGAATGGTAAGTCTAGTTTTTTTTTTTTTGCATTTTAATACCTTACCCTTTTAAGCATCCTATCTGCCTTTCACAAGGGATCAGAACGGAGCAGATGACCAAGGGTTAAGGTGGCCTTATATTTTAGACAAAAGTAGGTTGAGGGTTAAATGGTGAACAATCGTTACATTGACTCAGCCATGCATTACAGTCATTTAAAGGGGTTTTCCAGAAATTAAATGTTGAGGACTTATCCTTAAAGGGAATCTGTCACCTAGTTTTACCCTATAGAGCTGCGGACATGCACGGATAGATCTCCGCTAGCATGTCCGCAATATACCTGTCCCATAGCTCTGTGTGGTTCTATTTCGTTAAAAAAATTATTTCATAGATCTGTAAATTAGCCTGGTAAGGTGCCCAAGGCGTGGTTACTTACGGTTAAGGAGCCCAGCACCGCCTGCATCC
Organism: Bufo bufo; assembly: GCF_905171765.1. NCBI lineage: Eukaryota > Metazoa > Chordata > Amphibia > Anura > Bufonidae > Bufo > Bufo bufo. Next base: position 276,551,369 of record NC_053394.1, on the reverse strand, counting down.
AGGAATCTCCTCCTTGCTCATAAAGTTACAGTGCCGTAATCTCGCGATGTGCGAGCTAGCGCATGCACAGTGCCGGCAAAGTGTTCGTTCCCTTTCCTGGCATCAGCCTCAGTGAACGAACTGCGCATGCGCTAGCTCGCGCATCGCGAGATTACGGCACTGTAACTTTGTGAGCAAGGAGGAGATTCCTGGATGCAGGCGGTGCTGGGCTCCTTCACAGGGGGCGGTGCTGGGCTCCTTAACCATAAGTAACCATGCCTTGGGCACCTTACTTGGCTAATTAACATATCTATAAAATCCATTTTTAAATGAAATAAAACCACACAGAGCTATGGGACAAGTATATTGCGGACATGCTAGTGGAGATCTATCCATGCATGTCCGCAGCTCTATAGGGTAAAACTAGGTGACAGATTCCCTCTAAAGGGGTTTAGCATTTATCATGTAGAGAAAGTTAATACAAGGCACTTACTAATGTATTGTGATTGTCCATATTACCTCCTTTGCTGGCTGGATTCATTTTTCCATCACATTAAACACAGCTCGTTTCCATGGTTACGGCCACCCTGCAATCCATCAGTGGTGATCGTGCTTGCACACTATAGGAAAAAGCACCAGCCTATGTGAGCTCCCATGGTCCCGGTCACCAGATAGGCAGGCACTTTTTCCTGCAAGCACGACCACCACTGATGGATTGCAGGGTGGTCGTAACCATGGAAATGAGCAGTGTATAATTTGATGGAAAAATGGATCCAGCCAGCAAAGGAAGTAATATGGATAATAACAATACATTAGTAAGCGGCTTTTATTATCTTCCTCTACATGATAAATGCCACTTGCTGAAGTGACAAAACCCCTTAAAGGTCCTTTTACATGGGCTGCGGATCGGGCCACTTATAGAGAATGTGTGATTATACAACTGCTCGTTCCCAGTAACAGCCCTATGTAAATGTGGTGCCAATGAACAAGCAAATGCTCAATCAGGTGATCGCGTCTTGTATGTGCCTAACAATGAATCAGTGTGGGGACGAGCGATCACAGTAGCAATTGTTTGTCCCCCATACAGTGGAGATGATTGCTGCATGCAAAGGCAACTATACTCCGCACACAATCAGGCAATTATCAGGAACATTATTATTTCCAGATAATTGGATGAGCATTGGCTCATAATAAAATAGCCTTGATGTCATGGACTTTCCTTGACAGGTGCAAGGAGATCAGTGAGACTGGCAACACGTGGTTTGATCTGACAGGTTCCTTGTGGATCAATTTGTGTCTGTGTTGTTTCTGGTAATGACCACACTCCTTGCTTCAGGTGTTGCTTATGTGGTCATTTAACCTTCCCTATTTATTTTGGATTCTCCCACCATGCTGTGCGGTTTAAAGCTTCAGTCTTGTTGTGGATTGCTGGTGTTTGGATCTCGGTGGAGTTCCTGTGCTTCTATAGCTATTTGAAGTTAAGTGTCTCCTTCCCCTGTTTATTGTTGGGGTTTTCTTGTTTTGTTCTTTTCCCTGCCATTTGTGTTTAGGCATGAGGGAGACTCCTGTTCGTCTTACCGTTTGGAGGAACAGGTTGTCTCTTGTCCTGACATTAGTACCAGGGTACTACAGGGTGAGTTAGGACTTTAGGTTCCTGTGTATGAACTCACCTACCTCTGGGGTCAGTTCATACTTGCAGTCAGTCAGGACTTTGATTAGGGTTTCTCTAGGAGGTGACCTGCTCCTTTCCCTAGTTACCAGGCCTTTTCCCCTCACCCCGTTCCCTCTTGCGTTTGGTGTGGGTTTCCCTCCCACACCGAAGCATGACACTTGAGGATTGGTCTTCAAAATATCTTATTGGTGGGGGTCCAACTCCCAGTACCCCTGCTGTTTTAAGGAGATACAGCACTTGGATGAGCATTATGGCCCCTTTATTGTATACCAGGCACAGCCCTGTACATTTAATAGCGGCTGTGCTTGGTATTGCAGCTTAATCCCATTCACTTGAATAGGACTGATGGATGTGACATCATAGGTCAAAGACTGTGGCCCCTTCAACCAGCTGATCTGCAGGAGTGCCAAGAGTTGGACCCTCAATGATCTGATATTAGTGACCAATCTTAAAGGAGCTTTGCCACTTCAGCCAATAGCATTTATTATGCAGAGAAAGTTTCCATGGTTACGACCACCCTACAGTCCAGCAGCGTGGCTGTGCTTGTACACTATAGAAAAAGTACAAGCTTATGTGAGCTCCCACGGTCTTGGCCACCAGAGAGGCTGGCATTTTTTCTTAAAGTGTGCAAGCACGAGCACCACTGCTGGATTACAGGGTGGTCGTAACCATGGAAACGAACAGAGTGCAATGTGATGGAAAAATGAACCAAGCCAGCAAAGGAGGCAATATGGACAATCACAATACATTAGTAAGTGCTTTGTATTAAAGGGAGTCTGTCACCACATTTGGGCATATTAGACCGATCAAATAGGGTTATATGATCCACCCAGAACTTATAAACGGTACCTTTGTTGTAGAAAACTGACTTTTCTTTTAGCCGAAAATGAACTTATAAGGTTATGTTAATGAGCCCTCTCAAGTGCCCAGGGCGGTCTCTCAATCCTCGGAGCCCCAGGCAGCACCTCCTCCACGGCTCATAACCCCGCCCTCCGTGCGCCTCTGCCCGCCCGTTTACTCCCCTCCCCTGTCCTCTTCCTCTGCGGCTGTGCGGTCCAAATCGTAGCGGGTGCATGCGCAGTAGGTATCGCGATGCCCTGCCAGGAGCGGGCATCGCATTGCGCAGGCGCCCGCTACGATTTGGACCGCACAGCCGCAGAGGAAAAGGACAGGGGAGGGGAGTAAACGGGCGGGCAGAGGCTCACGGAGGGCGGGGTTATGAGCCGTTTAGGAGGTGCTGCCTGGGGCTCCGAGGATTGAGAGACCGCCCTGGGCACTTGAGAGGGCTCATTAACATAACCTTATAAGTTCATTTTCGGCTAAAAGAAAAGTCCGTTTTCTACAACAAAGGTACCGTTTTTAAGTTCTGGGTGGATCATATAACCCTATTTGATCGGTCTAATATGCCCAAATGTGGTGACAGACTCCCTTTAACTTTCTCTACATGATAAATGGATGTGGACAGCACACATATAACGTTTATATACAGTGATCCCGCAAGATACAATGGCCTCAGGATACAATATTTTCAACATACAATGGTCTTTTCTGACCCATCGTAAGTTGAAACTAGACTCAACATACAATGTCTCAGACTCAGATCCAACCAATCAAGGCCCCTTCTCTGGTAAAATAGCTGTAGTAGTTGCTAGTTCGCAGCTATTCCTGACTGTAAGGACTTGTTATATTTGTCTTAGTTATCTGCTTATTTTTCTTAAATCTTAATTTTCTCCTATCTTTGACATTATGAAAATTGTCGCGCGACATTGGTCTTAAGGATAGTCCCAGACAACCGCTTTGAATTGTCTATACATGTTCAATAACACCTGGTGATGGACAATTGATCTTTCTGGGAATGTCCTTTCATGGAAAGATCATTTGTTAACTAGCAGCTATCAGATGAAAATTAAAACAAAAACAACTAGCCTCTTTCCAGACAATCACAACCTGGCCACTGGTCAACTAAAACAACTGATCATTGTTGAATTTCACCAGACAAATGATGTTTTTTGTTAACATTATCACTGATCAACTTTAGACTAATGTGTATGACCACAGTTAGGCTAGTGTGTATGACCACCTTTAGACTAGTGTGTATGACCACCTTTAGACTAGTGTGTATGACCACCTTTAGACTAGTGTGTATGACCACCCTTAGATTAGTCTGTATGACCACCTTTAGACTAGTATGTATGAACACCTTAGACTAATGTATATGACCACACTTAGAGTAATGTGTATCACTACCATTAGACTAGTGTGTATGACCACCTTTAGACTAATGTATATGGCCACCCTTAGATTAGTCTGTATGACCGCCTTTAGACTAATGTATATGGCCACCCTTAGATTAGTCTGTATGACCGCCTTTAGACTAATGTATATGACCACCCTTAGATTAGTCTGTATGACCGCCTTTAGACTAATGTATATGACCACCCTTAGATTAGTCTGTATGACCACCTTTAGACTAGTATGTATGAACACCTTAGACTAATGTATATGACCACTCTTAGAGTAATGTGTATCACTACCATTAGACTAGTGTGTATGACCACCTTTTGACTAGTGTGTATGACCACCTTTTGACTAGTGTGTATGACCACCTTTAGATTAATGTATAGGAATATGATCACCGCTAGACTCGTGTGTGTGACCACCCTTAGAATAGTGTGTTTGACCTCTTTTAGACTAGTATGTATGAACATTTTATGTGTATGACCTCCTTTAGACTTGTGTGCATGGCCATCTTTAGAATAATCTGTATGACCACCTTAAGACTAATGTGTATGACCACCTTTAAACTAATTTGTCTGAACAACCTTAGGGAATTTTGGCGCAGGCAGCTGCACCGAAATTTCACTGAAATCCCACCAGCAGCCATGTCCTTTCTACCTTCTATTGAAATGAATAGGAGGTAGAAGTGAGGATCATGGAGCAGTGGCTTAAAACCGCCGTAAAAATTTCAGCGTGGGTGTCCACGCCATAGTTCCATGGCAAAAGACTTTGTGTGAACATATCCTTAGACAAGTGTGTATGACCACATTTATAATAATGTGTATGAGCTCCTTTAGATTTTCCTGCCCCAGGACTGGAGATTATGGTTAGAAGGAGAAGGGGTGCACTTACTTTCATGTGTCCTCATTGTACCTGATGTCAGAAGACGTAATATTGTACATTATTATTTAGTTCACCTCTCACCTTCTTTAGCACGACCATATCGGATCGGATGAGACAGAGGAGGGGTAAAATCTGTCGGAAGTTGCTGGATAATTGTTGGCTGTTGAGAAACCTAAGGAATAAACGCAAAGACAGGGTCCAAATCTTACCCATAATATCCATCAGCCTGCGGATTTATTACATTACATCTATATATATATATATATATAAAAAAGGACGTATGTGTGTATGTACAGTATGTATGTATGTGTGTATGTACAGTATGTGTGTATGTACAGTATGTGTGTGTGTATGTACAGTGTGTATGTACAGTATGTGTGTATGTACAGTGTGTATGTACAGTATGTGTGTATGTACAGTATGTGTGTATGTACAGTATGTATGTGTGTATGTACAGTATGTGTGTATGTACAGTATGTGTGTATGTACAGTGTGTATGTGTGTATGTACAGTATGTGTGTATGTACAGTATGTGTGTATGTACAGTATGTGTGTATGTACAGTGTGTATGTACAGTATGTGTGTATGTACAGTATGTGTGTATGTATGTATGTGTGTATGTATGTTAGGGTTGCCACCTTTTCTTCAAGCCAAACCCGAACACGGGTGGAACGCATCGGGACCGGAAGTTGCGTTCCACAGGCCAGAAGTGGGTCCAGCTGTGGAGCGCAAGCTGTAACAGAGGAACGGGCCAAGCAGACAGGATATCAGAGAGGACAGTAGGGTAAAAGGAAACACAAGGAGGAACAATAGTAAAAGAAAATATTTAAAGGAGGAAGGGAGTGTCTGAAGACAGCACTGCCCTGCGCTAGCATCACAGCTGATCGCCCGCAGTGACAGCTGATCGTCCCCGCTGCTGACACCTCATCGGCCGCCGCCGCTGACTGACACCCGACGCCACCGCTCACTGCCAGCTGTCAGTTGTGCAAGTCTGCAGTTTGAATCCTGCGCCCGGGTCTGAGAAAGGCTTGTACCCGGGCACAGGATTACAAACCCGGACTGTCCGGGTCATCCCCGTACAGATGGCATCCCTAATGAATGTATGTATGTTCTGCCAAAACTCAAAAACACAACCATTCATTTCATCGAAACTTAGTATACACATCCCTTGCTACCTGGAAAGTAATCTTGCGGGGGTCTGCATTAGCCAATACAAGGCTGCAAGTCTTTCTCTTCTTATCCCAACTGCCATACACATGGTCACATGTCCCTTATCAGCCAATAGAAGCTTGCAGGTCCTACTCCAGGTTGCCATAACAACTGATCACAGGTTTTAGCAGTTCGCAGGTCCTGAAATAGTCAGTCATATGACATATGACGGCACAACTACACTGCTACATGCATGGGGGGCAGGGGCCTCTATTAAACGGACGGGCGCTGTGGAGTTCACTGTTAAAGGGGCGGGCGCCATGGAGTTCACTGTTAAAGGGGCGGGCACCGTGGAGTTCACTGTTAAAGGGGCGGGCACCGTGGAGTTCACTGTTAAAGGGGCGGGCACCGTGGAGGTCACTGTTAAATGGGTGGCCACTGTGAAAATCACTGTTAAAGGGGCGGCCACTGTGAAAATCACTGTTAAAGGGGCGGTCACTGTGAAAGTCACTGTTAAAGGGGTGGTCCCTGTTAAAGGGGCGGCCACTGTGAAAATCACTGTTAAAGGGGCGGTCACTGTGAAAGTCACTGTTAAAAGGGCGGTCCCTGTTAAAGGGGCGGCCACTATGAAAGTCACTGTTAAAGGGGCGGTCACTGTTAAAGGGGTGGCCACTGTGAAAGTCACTGTTAAAGGGGTGGTCCCTGTTAAAGGGGCGGTCACTGTGAAAGTCACTGTTAAAGGGGCGGTCACCGTTAAAGAGGCAGCCACTGTGAAAGTCAATGTTAAAGGGGCGGTCACTGTTAAAGGGACGGCTACCGTGAAAGTCACTCTTAGGCGATCACTGTTAAAGGGGCGGCCACTATGAAAGCCACTGTTAAAGGGGCAGTCACCATTAAAGGGGCGGACATTGTGAAAGTCACTGTTAAAGGGGCAGTCACCGTTAAAGGGGCAGCCACTGTGAAAGTCACTGTTAAGGGGGCGGTGACCATTAACCACCTCAGCCCCCAGTGCTTAAACACCCTGAAAGACCAGGCCACTTTTTACACTTCTGACCTACACTACTTTCACCGTTTATTGCTCAGTCATGCAACTTACCACCCAAATGAATTTTACCTCCTTTTCTTCTCACTAATAGAGCTTTCATTTGGTGGTATTTCATTGCTGCTGACATTTTTACTTTTTTTGTTATTAATCGAAATTTAACGATTTTTTTGCAAAAAAATGACATTTTTCACTTTCAGTTGTAAAATTTTGTAAAAAAAACGAGATCCATATAGAAATTTTGCTCTAAATTTATTGTTCTACATGTCTTTGATAAAAAAAAAATGTTTGGGTAAAAAAAAATGGTTTGGGTAAAAGTTATAGCGTTTACAAACTATGGTACAAAAATGTGAATTTCCGCTTTTTGAAGCAGCTCTGACTTTCTGAGCACCTGTCATGTTTCCTGAGGTTCTACAATGGCCAGACAGTACAAACACCCCACAAATGACCCCATTTCGGAAAGTACACACCCTAAGGTATTCGCTGATGGGCATAGTGAGTTCATAGAACTTTTTATTTTTTGTCACAAGTTAGCGGAAAATGATGATTTTTTTTTTTTTTTTTTTTTTTCTTACAAAGTCTCATATTCCACTAACTTGTGACAAAAAATAAAAACTTCCATGAACTCACTATGCCCATCAGCGAATACCTTGGGGTCTCTTCTTTCCAAAATGGGGTCACTTGTGGGGTAGTTATACTGCCCTGGCATTCTAGGGGCCCAAATGTGTGGTAAGGAGTTTGAAATCAAATTCTGTAAAAAATGACCTGTGAAATCCGAAAGGTGCTCTTTGGAATATGGGCCCCTTTGCCCACCTAGGCTGCAAAAAAGTGTCACACATCTGGTATCTCTGTATTCAGGAGAAGTTGAGGAATGTGTTTTGGGGTGTCTTTTTACATATACCCATGCTGGGTGAGATAAATATCTTGGTCAAATGCCAACTTTGTATAAAAAAAATGGGAAAAGTTGTCTTTTGCCAAGATATTTCTCTCACCCAGCATGGGTATATGTAAAATTACACCCCAAAACACATTCCCCAACTTCTCCTGAGTACGGAGATACCAGATGTGTGACACTTTTTTGCAGCCTAGGTGGGCAAAGGGGCCCATATTCCAAAGAGCACCTTTCGGATTTCACAGGTCATTTTTTACAGAATTTGATTTCAAACTCCTTACCACACATTTGGGCCCCTAGAATGCCAGGGCAGTATAACTACCCCACAAGTGACCCCATTTTGGAAAGAAGAGACCCCAAGGTATTCGCTGATGGGCATAGTGAGTTCATGGAAGTTTTTATTTTTTGTCACAAGTTAGTGGAATATGAGACTTTGTATGAAAAAAAAATAAAAAAAAAATCAGCATTTTCCACTAACTTGTGACAAAAAATAAAAAATTCTAGGAACTCGCCATGCCCCTCACGGAATACCTTGGGGTGTCTTCTTTCCAAAATGGGGTCACTTGTGGGGTAGTTATACTGCCCTGGCATTTTCCAGGGGCCCTAATGTGTGGTAAGTAGGTAAATGACCTGTGAAATCCTAAAGGTGCTCTTTGGAATATGGGCCCCTTTGCCCACCTAGGCTGCAAAAAAGTGTCACACATGTGGTATCGCCGTATTCAGGAGAAGTTGGGGAATGTGTTTTGGGGTGTCATTTTACATATACCCTTGCTGGGTGAGAGAAATATCTTGGCAAAAGACAACTTTTCCCATTTTTTTATACAAAGTTGGCATTTGACCAAGATATTTCTCTCACCCAGCATGGGTATATGTAAAATGACACCCCAAAACACATTCCCCAACTTCTCCTGAGTACGGCGATACCAGATGTGTGACACTTTTTTGCAGCCTAGATGCGCAAAGGTGCCCAAATTCCTTTTAGGAGGGCATTTTTAGACATTTGGATACCAGACTTCTTCTCACGCTTTGGGGCCCCTAGAATGCCAGGGCAGTATAAATACCCCACATGTGACCCCATTTTGGAAAGAAGACACCCCAAGGTATTCAATGAGGGGCATGGCGAGTTCATAGAAATTTTTTTTTTTTGGCACAAGTTAGCGGAAATTGATATTTTTAATTTTTTTCTCACAAAGTCTCCCGTTCCGCTAACTTGGGACAAAAATTTCAATCTTTCATGGACTCAATATGCCCCTCACGGAATACCTGGGGGTGTCTTCTTTCCGAAATGGGGTCACATGTGGGGTATTTATACTGCCCTGGCATTCTAGGGGCCCTAAAGCGTGAGAAGAAGTCTGGAATATAAATGTCTAAAAAATTTTACGCATTTGGATTCCGTGAGGGGTATGGTGAGTTCATGTGAGATTTTATTTTTTGACACAAGTTAGTGGAATATGAGACTTTGTAAGAAAAAAAAATAAAAATTCCGCTAACTTGGGCCAAAAAAATGTCTGAATGGAGCCTTACAGAGGGGTGATCAATGACAGGGGGGGTGATCAATGACAGGGGGGGTGATCAATGACAGGGGGTTGATCAATGACAGGGCGGTGATCAGGGAGTCTATATGGGGTGATAACCACAGTCATTGATCATGCCCCTGTAAGGCTTCATTCAGACGTCCGGATGCGTTTTGCGGATCCGATCCATCTATCAGTGCATCCGTAAAAATCATGCGGACATCTGAATGGAGCTTTACAGGGGGGTAATCAATGACAGGGGGGTAATCAATGACAGGAGGGTGATCAGGGAGTCTATATGGGGTGATCACCACAGTCATTGATCACGCCCCTGTAAGGCTTCATTCAGACGTCCGGATGCGTTTTGCGGATCCGATCCATCTATCAGTGCATCCGTAAAAATCATGCGGACGTCTGAATGGAGCTTTACAGGGGGGTAATCAATGACAGGGGGGTGATCAGGGAGTCTATATGGGGTGATCACCACAGTCATTGATCACGCCCCTGTAAGGCTTCATTCAGACGTCCGGATGCGTTTTGCGGATCCGATCCATCTATCAGTGCATCCGTAAAAATCATGCGGACGTCTGAATGGAGCTTTACAGGGGGGTAATCAATGACAGGGGGGTGATCAGGGAGTCTATATGGGGTGATCACCACAGTCATTGATCACGCCCCTGTAAGGCTTCATTCAGACGTCCGGATGCGTTTTGCGGATCCGATCCATCTATCAGTGGATCCGTAAAAATCATGCGGACGTCTGAATGGAGCTTTACAGGGGGGTAATCAATGACAGGGGGGTAATCAATGACAGGGGGGTGATCAGGGAGTCTATATGGGGTGATCACCACAGTCATTGATCATGCCCCTGTAAGGCTTCATTCAGACGTCCGGATGCGTTTTGTGGATCCGATCCATCTATCAGTGCATCCATAAAAATCATGCGGACATCTGAATGGAGCTTTACAGGGGGTTGATCAATGACAGGGGGGTAATCAATGACAGGGGGGTGATCAGGGAGTCTATATGGGGTGATCAGGGGTGATCAGGGGCTAATAAGGGGTTAATAAGTGACGGGGGGGGGGTGTAGTGTAGTGTAGTGGTGCTTGGTGCTACTTTACTGAGCTACCTGTGTCCTCTGGTGGTCGATCCAAACAAAGGGGACCACCAGAGGACCAGGTAGCAGGTATATTAGACTCTGTTATCAAAACAGCGGCTAATATACCTGTTAGGGGTTAAAAAAAACACATCTCCAGCCTGCCAGCGAACGATCGCCGCTGGCAGGCTGGAGATCCACTCTCTTACCTTCCGTTCCTGTGAGCGCGCGCGCCTGTGTGCGCGCGTTCACAGGAAGTCTCGCGTCTCGCGAGATGACGCATATATGCGTGACTGTGCGCAGGGCTGCCACCTCCGGAACGCGATCCTGCGTTAGGCGGTCCGGAGGTGGTTAAAGGGGCGGCCATTGTGAAAGTCACTGTTAAAGAGGCGGTCACCATTAAAGGGGCAGCCACTGTGAAAGTCACTGTTAAAGGAGCGGTCACCGTTAAAGGGGCGGCCATTGTGAAAGTCACTGTTATTTAATATAAAATTGCAATAAATAAATACCCGAGCAACGCCGGGTCATCAGCTAGTAATTGATAATAATGGAAGAGCTTTGGAGCAGATTTATAGGAAAAAAATAACCGATAATAATCAGGACTAGGCAGCTCAGACCTGCCTTCTGAAAATCGCTGCAGGGACCCCCTAATCAATCATCCTAAGCATTTTGCTGCTGTCTGCTGTCGTGGAAGCATGTAGTATTGGCTTGTAAGCTTTCAGTGGGCCCTTAGAATACATTTTACTGGTGGGCCCTAGGCACCCCAGTCCAACACTGGGACCAGCCAACATCAGGACAAGCAGAAGCAGGTAACGGCTTGATGCTGTTTACGGCCAGGATGTGCTGATGCAGAGGTGGTACGAAGTATGAACACATGAAGTTATGGGATAGGGGTGAAGAAAGGAACCTGATCTCTATGAGGTTGCGGGTCCATCTGGAAATGTGTAGAATAAATATCAAAAAATCTAAATAGCCCCCCCTTGTGGTAGGGGAAAAAGTTAATAGAGAATGATGTCATGTGCAAATGGAGGGTCATAATCATGTGCAGGTACATAGAAAAAGGGGAGAGGACAACCTCAACCTACAGAGGTAGGCCCAATCTCAGGTGCTACCGCTATAGCTCCTTGCTGAAAATGTTTGTACCACCAGCACTCCCCAAGCATTCCTGAAGGAGTATGTATAAGGGGCGCAGAGGCAGCAGTTTTAAGACGTACATTACACATTGTAGGCGAGGGTACCCTGTTACAGATTTACATTAGTGCCATTGAATCCACGCGTTCCATGAAAAATCCCATCCCATAGCAGCATTTGTATACCGGACTGTGGACTTACCGCAGGAGGGATGATCTGTATTCCAGAATTGGTATAGTATGGGGTATCCGCAGGCCATGACTGAAACATAGTGCCCACAGGGACGAGCCACCGAGGCACAGGGCTAGGAGCAGGAGGTCAGTGCTGTGTTGCGTGAGGAGAGTCCAGAGCAAATGAGAAGCACTGGGCAGACTGGGAGAGGCTGGCACTCCCTGCAAGTGGTTACTGAGGAGACGTGTGTACACAAATGCAGCAAGTCCTGAGTACTCGGCTTACACGGTGTTCTGTGCAAATCTGCTGCCCATACAAATCTGCTGCCCGCGTCACTTCCTGTCTGTACGTGCGGCTTCTTAGGTAGGTGTGTTCTAAATCCTGTAATCTTATTGGCTATATGGAGGGCTTGTCTCAGGGCAGCTGATCTTAACAGCTGCTTTCGGTGAACGCGCGGGCAGCAGATTTGCACAGCGCAGGGCTGTGTGAACGCGCAGGGGCAGCAGATTCGCATGGTAAGCACAGTGTATGTTATTTGTGCTTAAACCTATATAGGGCACAGTTGGCAGACTCGGAGGGGGCATCTTTTATTGGGGGACAGTGGGCAGACTTGGATTGGGCATCGGACACTTAAAGGGGGCCTCCGATGCATCATGTAAACCTATATAGGGGACAGTTGGCAGATTCGGAGGTGGCATCTTTTATTGGTGGACAGTGGGCAGACTTGGATTGGGCATCGGACACTTAAAGGGGGCCTCCGATGCATCATGTAATCCTATATAGGGGACAGTTGGCAGACTTGGAGGTGGCATCTTTTATTGGAGGACAGTGGGCAGACTTGGACTGGGCATCGGACACTTAAAGCAGGCCTCCGATTCTTCATATATTCAAAGCAGGGCAGCAGATTTGCACGGTAGCCTCAATGTATTTTATCTGTGCTGAAACCTATATAGGGGACAGTTGGCAGACTTGGAGGTGGCATCTTTTATTGGGGGACAGTGTGCAGACTTGGATTGGGCATCGGACACTTAAAGCAGGCCTCCGATTCTTCATATATTCAAAGCAGGGCAGCAGATTTGCACGGTAGCCTCAATGTATTTTATCTGTGCTAAAACCTATATAGGGGACAGTTGGCAGACTTGGAGGTGGCATCTTTTATTGGGGGACAGTGGGCAGACTTGGATTGGGCATCGGACACTTAAAGCAGGCCTCCGATGCATCATATATTCAAAGCAGGGCAGCAGATTTGCACGGTAGCCTCAATGTATTTTATCTGTGCTAAAACCTATATAGGGGACAGTTGGCAGACTTGGAGGTGGCATCTTTTATTGGGGGACAGTGTGCAGACTTGGATTGGGCATCGGACACTTAAAGCAGGCCTCCAATTCTTCATATATTCAAAGCAGGGCAGCAGATTTGCACGGTAGCCTCAATGTATTTTATCTGTGCTAAAACCTATATAGGGGACAGTTGGCAGATTCGGAGGTGGCATCTTTTATTGGTGGACAGTGGGCAGACTTGGATTGGGCATCGGACACTTAAAGGGGGCCTCCGATGCATCATGTAATCCTATATAGGGGACAGTTGGCAGACTTGGAGGTGGCATCTTTTATTGGAGGACAGTGGGCAGACTTGGATTGGGCATCGGACACTTAAAGCAGGCCTCCGATTCTTCATATATTCAAAGCAGGGCAGCAGATTTGCACGGTAGCCTCAATGTATTTTATCTGTGCTGAAACCTATATAGGGGACAGTTGGCAGACTTGGAGGTGGCATCTTTTATTGGAGGACAGTGGGCAGACTTGGATTGGCCATCGGACACTTAAAGCAGGCCTCCGATTCTTCATATATTCAAAGCAGGGCAGCAGATTTGCACGGTAGCCTCAATGTATTTTATCTGTGCTGAAACCTATATAGGGGACAGTTGGCAGACTTGGAGGTGGCATCTTTTATTGGAGGACAGTGGGCAGACTTGGATTGGCCATCGGACACTTAAAGCAGGCCTCCGATTCTTCATATATTCAAAGCAGGGCAGCAGATTTGCACGGTAGCCTCAATGTATTTTATCTGTGCTAAAACCTATATAGGGGACAGTTGGCAGATTCGGAGGTGGCATCTTTTATTGGTGGACAGTGGGCAGACTTGGATTGGGCATCGGACACTTAAAGGGGGCCTCCGATGCATCATGTAATCCTATATAGGGGACAGTTGGCAGACTTGGAGGTGGCATCTTTTATTGGGGGACAGTGTGCAGACTTGGATTGGGCATCGGACACTTAAAGCAGGCCTCCGATGCATCATGTATTCAAAGCAGGGCAGCAGATTTGCACGGTAGCCTCAATGTATTTTATCTGTGCTAAAACCTATATAGGGGACAGTTGGCAGACTTGGAGGTGGCATCTTTTATTGGGGGACAGTGTGCAGACTTGGATTGGGCATCGGACACTTAAAGCAGGCCTCCGATGCATCATGTATTCAAAGCAGGGCAGCCGATTTGCACGGTAGCCTCAATGTATTTTATCTGTGCTAAAACCTATATAGGGGACAGTTGGCAGACTTGGAGGTGGCATCTTTTATTGGGGGACAGTGTGCAGACTTGGATTGGGCATCGGACACTTAAAGCAGGCCTCCGATGCATCATGTATTCAAAGCAGGGCAGCAGATTTGCACGGTAGCCTCAATGTATTTTATCTGTGCTAAAACCTATATAGGGGACAGTTGGCAGACTTGGAGGTGGCATCTTTTATTGGGGGACAGTGTGCAGACTTGGATTGGGCATCGGACACTTAAAGCAGGCCTCCGATGCATCATGTATTCAAAGCAGGGCAGCAGATTTGCACGGTAGCCTCAATGTATTTTATCTGTGCTAAAACCTATATAGGGGACAGTTGGCAGACTTGGAGGTGGCATCTTTTATTGGGGGACAGTGTGCAGACTTGGATTGGGCATCGGACACTTAAAGCAGGCCTCCAATTCTTCATATATTCAAAGCAAGGCAGCAGATTTGCACGGTAGCCTCAATGTATTTTATCTGTGCTGAAACCTATATAGGGGACAGTTGGCAGACTTGGAGGTGGCATCTTTTATTGGGGGACAGTGGGCAGACTTGGATTGGGCATCGGACACTTAAAGCAGGCCTCCGATGCATCATGTATTCAAAGCAGGGCAGCAGATTTGCACGGTAGCCTCAATGTATTTTATCTGTGCTAAAACCTATATAGGGGACAGTTGGCAGACTTGGAGGTGGCATCTTTTATTGGGGGACAGTGTGCAGACTTGGATTGGGCATCGGACACTTAAAGCAGGCCTCCGATGCATCATGTATTCAAAGCAGGGCAGCAGATTTGCACGGTAGCCTCAATGTATTTTATCTGTGCTAAAACCTATATAGGGGACAGTTGGCAGACTTGGAGGTGGCATCTTTTATTGGAGGACAGTGGGCAGACTTGGATTGGGCATCGGACACTTAAAGCAGGCCTCCGATTCTTCATATATTCAAAGCAGGGCAGCAGATTTGCACGGTAGCCTCAATGTATTTTATCTGTGCTGAAACCTATATAGGGGACAGTTGGCAGACTTGGAGGTGGCATCTTTTATTGGAGGACAGTGGGCAGACTTGGATTGGCCATCGGACACTTAAAGCAGGCCTCCGATTCTTCATATATTCAAAGCAGGGCAGCAGATTTGCACGGTAGCCTCAATGTATTTTATCTGTGCTAAAACCTATATAGGGGACAGTTGGCAGATTCGGAGGTGGCATCTTTTATTGGTGGACAGTGGGCAGACTTGGATTGGGCATCGGACACTTAAAGGGGGCCTCCGATGCATCATGTAATCCTATATAGGGGACAGTTGGCAGACTTGGAGGTGGCATCTTTTATTGGGGGACAGTGTGCAGACTTGGATTGGGCATCGGACACTTAAAGCAGGCCTCCGATGCATCATGTATTCAAAGCAGGGCAGCAGATTTGCACGGTAGCCTCAATGTATTTTATCTGTGCTAAAACCTATATAGGGGACAGTTGGCAGACTTGGAGGTGGCATCTTTTATTGGGGGACAGTGTGCAGACTTGGATTGGGCATCGGACACTTAAAGCAGGCCTCCGATGCATCATGTATTCAAAGCAGGGCAGCCGATTTGCACGGTAGCCTCAATGTATTTTATCTGTGCTAAAACCTATATAGGGGACAGTTGGCAGACTTGGAGGTGGCATCTTTTATTGGGGGACAGTGTGCAGACTTGGATTGGGCATCGGACACTTAAAGCAGGCCTCCGATGCATCATGTATTCAAAGCAGGGCAGCAGATTTGCACGGTAGCCTCAATGTATTTTATCTGTGCTAAAACCTATATAGGGGACAGTTGGCAGACTTGGAGGTGGCATCTTTTATTGGGGGACAGTGTGCAGACTTGGATTGGGCATCGGACACTTAAAGCAGGCCTCCGATGCATCATGTATTCAAAGCAGGGCAGCAGATTTGCACGGTAGCCTCAATGTATTTTATCTGTGCTAAAACCTATATAGGGGACAGTTGGCAGACTTGGAGGTGGCATCTTTTATTGGGGGACAGTGTGCAGACTTGGATTGGGCATCGGACACTTAAAGCAGGCCTCCAATTCTTCATATATTCAAAGCAAGGCAGCAGATTTGCACGGTAGCCTCAATGTATTTTATCTGTGCTGAAACCTATATAGGGGACAGTTGGCAGACTTGGAGGTGGCATCTTTTATTGGGGGACAGTGGGCAGACTTGGATTGGGCATCGGACACTTAAAGCAGGCCTCCGATGCATCATGTATTCAAAGCAGGGCAGCAGATTTGCACGGTAGCCTCAATGTATTTTATCTGTGCTAAAACCTATATAGGGGACAGTTGGCAGACTTGGAGGTGGCATCTTTTATTGGGGGACAGTGGGCAGACTTGGATTGGGCATCGGACACTTAAAGGGGGCCTCCGATGCATCATGTAAACCTATATAGGGGACAGTTGGCAGACTTGGAGGTGGCATCTTTTATTGGGGGACAGTGGGCAGACTTGGATGGGGGCATCGGACACTTAAAGCAGGCCTCTGATGCATCATGTATTCAAAGCAGGGCAGCAGATTTGCACGGTAGCCTCAGTGTATTTTATCTGTGCTAAAACCTACATAGGGGACAGTTGGCAGACTTGGATGGGGGCATCGGTCACACTTAAAAGAGGCATCGTATCTTCACAGGGGATGTATTCTCATATTAACAGCGGTTGTCAATGTGACAGAGAAGCTGCACCTTCTATTTACCCAGCATTACCAGATCAGCACATAAAGGAGCATGGATTTGCTTGACTTTTAATTTTGGCGGGAAAATACACCTGTGCATTTTGCACTATGTTTAAATCACCTCATAACTGCAGTTATAGCTGTAGAAAAGCCGATTGGCTGGCAGCTTATGGCCTAATGTAATAACATGAACCTTCATTGGTCAAAGGGTCATGTGAAGACTGCTGATTGGCTGTGCAGGAAAGTATATAAGAGGGTGACTATCATTCATCCCTTTGTGGGTGTTGGATTTTTGTTATGACCACAGGTTCATACTGTGTTTCAGAGAGTCTCCAGCCTGCTAATTGAATTTGAAAGGTTTTTCTAATATCTCAATTATATTCTGCGAGTTTTCCTTATTGCAGCAAGAGTGAAGTTCAAGCAGGACACAAAGTAAGTCTATTTTTCTTCAAAAAATGTACTTTTCAGACCACTCATTTATGTATACTGTTTTTGGCAGTCTATATAGCAAATGTTTACTTATTTTTAAGCTTGTGTTACTGCTTGTACAGCACCATATGTGCCACTTTTCATTCAAATGTGCCAGCATGCTGTCTTGCAAGATTTGCAAGCTTGTCCAGTCAATCAGTGTTGCTGCGTGTATAGCAAACATGTTCCAATTAGGGCTGCACGATATGGGAATTTTGTGCGATTGCGGCCCTTTTAACCACCTCAGCCCCTATAGCTTAAACCCCCTTAATGACCAGGCCACTTTTTACACTTCTGACCTACACTACTTTCACCGTTTATTGCTCAGTCATGCAACTTACCACCCAAATGAATTTTACCTCCTTTTCTTCTCACAAATACAGCTTTCATTTTGCGGTATTTCATTGCTGCTGACATTCTTACTTTTTTTGTTATTAATCAAAATTTAACGATTTCTTTGCAAAAAAAATGACATTTTTCACTTTCAGTTGTAAAATTTTGAAAAAAAACCGACATCCATATATAAATTTTTCTCTAAATGTATTGTTCTACATGTCTTTGATAAAAAAAAAATGTTTGGGTAAAAAAAAAAATGTAGTGGCAATTCTGGAGGAGTTGCTCAACCCCTAACACTGTAGCGTGTTTTACATTGGGGGAGCAGCCCCACCGCATGTGGACCGCAGCAAACTACTATCCCCAGCAAAAAATGCATACGGTGGAGGATGTCGGCGCGATGTGGCTTACAGTCTGGCTTTGTTCACATTGCACTAATTGTCCTGCTAGGCGTTTGCGTGGAAGCCTGGCTGTGAACTGGATTACATCACCTTCAGACCGTGTTCACACCATAGTTAGAGCAGTGGTAGGACCCTCTGCCATGCTGAGTGACCGTGACGTGGTGCATGAAGGGCTCCGATATTTTCCTGACAGGAATATATTGGCGAAAGTCTCAGCTTTTAATATCTGCATTTATGACTAGCCAGTATAGTCAGTGGTATATCCGTTTGGTGCATTTTTTTTCTGTGATTTATAAAAAAAAAATGGTTTGGCTAAAAGTTATGTGGGGTATCTGTGGAGGACGCTGTTATGTGGGGTATCTGTGGAGGACGCTGTTATGTGGGGTGTCTGTGGAGGACGCTGTTATGTGGGGGGTCTGTGGAGGACGCTGTTATGGGGTGGATCCGTGGAGGATGCTGTTATAGGGGATGTGTTCTGACACATAGGGCCATGAGGGGGGCCAGCATAAGACATATAGCATCTTATGCTGGTCCCCCTCATGGCCCTATGTGTCCCCTCATGTGTCCTAAACTGCGCACATAACTGGCTTTGTGTAAAGTATTTTACTAGTGTGTGAAACAATCTCTCTCCTATTGATAACATGGCCGCCTCTGTACTCACTGTCACTATGAATGCACTGAAGCGAGCGGCAGCGAGCAGGAGCGTTACTAAGTGATGTCAGTCATGCGCCGGCCGGCCCGTTCGCTGCAGTGCATTGCATTCATAGTGACAGTGAGTACAGAGGTTGGCCATGTTATCAAAAGGAGAGAGATTGTTTCACACACCTGTGGAAAAAAAAAAAACCTTTTTGATCCATATACAAATGACCTGATATGAGTCCTGTATCCGGAGAGGAGTCAAGCGTAAAGGAGCCTAGCACCGCCCCGCGTCCTCCGAATCTCCTCCTTGCTGGCTGACGTCACAGAGCTGTAGCGCCGAAATCTCGCGATGCGCGAGCTAGCGCATGCGTAGTTCGTTCCCTGTGCTGATGCCAGTACAGGGAATGAACATGATGCCGACACTGCGCATGCGCATTGCGAGATGCAGCAGGGATCCGGTTGTCAGTAACAGCCGCAGATTGGTGGACCTCACACGCGGGGGGAAGGAACGACTACAGGACGATAACGCTCGTCCTTTAGCGCTAAAGTTTGTTTATCCTCCTAAACAAAGGATTGTATTGTACAATGTGTTAAAGGTTTCTTGTTTGCGTACCGGTGTGGTGTGTGTGTGTGTGTGTGTGTGTGTGTGTTTATATATATATATAGTAGAGACTCCTTCACTGCCGAATAATAATATTATGTAGTACATAAAAACATCTGTGACATGTGCCGTGTTTCTTTATTCTTTATTCACAGGCTTGGTATCTTATTCAGTAATTTGCCATAGCAGTGTCCTGTTTGTTTAGATTCTGTGTTGGTGAGTATTCCCAATACAGTTAAGTAAATTTTTCAATCAACTAATAATATTGAATCGTTATAGGCTCCAAATGTAATTTGCTCAGAATTCCTTGATCCTTGTCTGGGGATTTCATACGTCTAAACCGTGAGTTATTACAATACATTATTTTTTACATTGTTAGATTTTAAAATATTTTCTTTTTTTTCTAATAAAGGATTTGTCGTTGATTCATCTGTCTAAAAGTTTTTGATTTCATCATGAGCAGTGAGTATAAACCTATCTTACAACATTCACTCCAGGTTAAAGTATAGTTTGGTCAATTTCCTTGTTATAAGACAGTTTTAGTATAGTGAAAAGGATAGTTATTTAGTACTTGGGGCTCTTTCACACTTGCGTTCTTTTATTCCGGCATAGAGTTCCGTTGTTCGGGGCTCTATGCCAGAAGAATCCTGATCAGTTTTATCCCAATGCATTCTGAATGGAGAGAAATCCGTTCAGGATGCATCAGGATGTCTTCAGTTCAGGACCGGAACGTTTTTTGGCCGGAGAAAATACCGCAGCATGCTGCGCTTTTTGCTCCGGCCAAAAATCATGAACACTTGCCGCAAGGCCTGATCCGGAATTAATGCCCATTGAAAGGCATTAATCCGGATCCGGCCTTAAGCTAAACGTCGTTTCGGCGCATTGCCGGATCCGACGTTTAGCTTTTTCTGAATGGTTACCAAGACGCTAAAGTCCTGGCAGCCATGGTAAAGTGTAGTGGAGCGGGGGAGCAGTATACTTACCATCCGTGCGGCTCCCCGGGCGCTCCAGAGTGACGTCAGGGCGCCCCACGCTCATGAATGACGTGATCGCATGTACACGTCATCCATGCGCATGGGGCGCTCTGACGTCATTCTGGAGCGCCCCGGGAGCCGCACGGACTGAAACTATACTGCTCCCCACTACTACTATGGCAACCAGGACTTTAATAGCGTCCTGGGTGCCATAGTAACACTGAACGCATTTTGAAGACGGCTCCGTCTTCAAATGCTTTCAGTTCACTTGCGTTTTTCAGGATCCGGCGTGTAATTCCGGCAAATAGAGTACACGCCGGATCCGGACAACGCAAGTGTGAAAGAGCCCTTACCGATGTAAAAAGGTGATGGATTGCAGGAAGAGTTATTATGTTTTTTTGGTCTTCTGACCAAAGGACAATGAGCATTGTGTTTTCTTTTTAAAGATATGGAGAAAATCTACAAGGAAGTCTTCAATTTCATCAGCTTTGGAGAGTACCCGTCTGAGTCTAAGAAGATACAGAGGCAGGCACTACGACGTACCGCATCAAAATTTGCCTTAAAGGGTTAGTATTACAAAGACACTCCTTCTGATTATCTGTGCACATACAATTTTTCACTAAATAAAGCTCTAATATTTAAATTTTTCTTGTAAGATGGAGAGTTGTTCTTAGAAAACCGAAGATTTGTGAAAAACGAGGAAGAGGCCTGTAGAATCTTCGTGGAATTTCACGCGTCGCCCATTGGAGGACATTCCGGGATCAACCGAACACGATCGGCCATCGGATCGCGATTCTTCTGGCATGGAATGCATGTTGATATTACTAGATGGGTAAGAAACCATTCTAATCCGTATTTGGTATTAGGAGGAAAGGTGTACACCAATAACATGCCATTTTCATTAGATCCAGGAATGCCCTCAATGCCAGAAGTCTGGAAAACCAATCGCTGCTCCACAGCCGTTACAGTGTATAAAGGTAAATATCTTGTCTAAAATTAAATATACCCTTGGTGTTACAAAATGTAAGTCCAAAAATTATAAATAACATATTCTATTCCCAATAGGTATCTGCTGTCTGGGAGCTTGTCGGGATCGACCTAACTGGTCCTCTTCCTAAGACGGTTGATGGCTTCCAATACATCTTGACGGCTACGGATTATTTCTCCAAATGGGTGGAGGCATTCCCATTGAGAACAAAGACTGCTGCGGAGGTCGGACGCCATATCTGCTCCATGGTATATCGACATGGTTGTCCCAAGAGAATCCTTTCGGACCAGGGTAGAGAGTTTGTGAACCAAGTATGTGTATTTCCCCTGTGCTCTTGTATGTTAAATCGGTTAGTTAACATGTAAGCTGTTTGCTATGATAATGGCACTGTAAAAATTTTTTTTTTATTTTTTGTTAAAGCTGAACAGCCAACTGTGTTCCATTTTGGGTATCGAAAGAAGTGTGACAGCGGCGTACCACCCACAGACGAACGGATTGGATGAAAAGACCAATCATAATATCAAAAGGCAAGTGTTCAAAATAAGTAGTATGCTCTCGGTCAATCACATATTAAGAACATAATTGCTCTTAAAATATAAAAAATAAATTTAATAGATCCATTCTGGCACATTTGAAATAGTTCATTTTATTATTTCCTTTTCCTAAACCTAGGCCATCTCTTACTGTTTTAATGCCCCAACTCCTTCAAAATTAATTTTGAACTATTTAAAAGTTAGAAAGAATCACTTATTTTTTTTCAAAGAAGCATTGTATTTTCACTATAAGAATTTATTTTATTTTTTTTAAATCACCGTCCAACACAATTTCATATGTCCTATTGTACCAGATGCTTGGCAAATTATTGTATAGTAATCTGATATTATCTGGCAATCGTTCGTTAATTACAATATCAAAGGTAATGTTTTTTGTTATGCCATTCTTTTTAGAGCCCTGACGAAGCTGGTAAATGAGAAGCAGAACAACTGGGACGTGTTTTTGGACGCTACCTTATTCTCCATCAGATCGAAGGTCCAAACCACCACCAAGTACTCGCCATTTCGTTTGATGTACGGGAGAGAGGCTGTATTCCCCTCCGAGGTTCCAGTTGAACTTCCGGTGAATTTTTTTTTTTTTTTTATTTTTTTTTTTATGGTGAATTTGTAAAGTAACTTTAATATTATATACATATGGACAAAGTTTTATATAGACAATGTAATTTAAAATAAATTTTTGCCTTTTATTTTGTATATTCTACACAGCTTTCGAGCATCATTCTTCCGGATGAGAAAACGTACACTGCCTTCGTTGAGGAAAAGACATCATCGATGGAGAAGATCAAGGAAAGCACCAAGGAACACATTGATAAAGCCCAGGAAATACAGAAGACGAAGCATGCCAAGAAAGTGCTGAAGAAATACAAAGATGTGGTGTATAGTATCGGCAATGAGGTCCTCCTATATAATATGAGAAAGAGTGGTAGGAAAGGTGGACAGATGGAGCCTGATTTCTCTGGTCCTTATGTTATCAAGGAGCTGTGCGGCAAGGTGGTGAAACTTGCGAATTCCAATGGCGTTACGTTAAAGAAGAAGATCAACGTTGACCACATAAAGCCATTCAGAAGAAGTGAGAGGATCACAGTCAAGAAGTCGGAAAAAGATGTGACCATGGCTCAGGAAGACAGCACCCACCTGTCCCCAGGACCACAACGGACCTCTGTCATCAACTGGATAGGAACAGACAAGGAAAGCACTTTACAGGTATGTCAACATTGAGTTGAAATTGGTACAGACAAATAAGTTCATAGTTACATATGTATCTATAATACATCTGATTTTCATAGATATTTTATGTGTACAATTGAAAAGGGGATTAAGAATAAAGGTACTTTACACATTATGTATTAATGTCATAAGTGTAGGCGAAATCTTACTTAACCAATACAGGAGTGAAGGTAACCAGTGAGTGGAACAGGGAACAAGGGATACAACAGGTCACGTATTCACGAGATCAGAGACACAATAATAATCGGCCGGAACATGTCATTTAAAGTAACGAGTTGGGAGTGTCTGACATGTACTGGTACCATCCACAGTAAATTACGTGGCAATTGTAATATTCTACTATGTGCAATTGAAATTATAATATGTTAACAGTAAGCAATGAATATTGATTTTGACATTTATTTTAAAGCCCTCAGTATCAATCAATGTGGAACCCAGCATAGAAGAACGAGGTAGCATATACTGGTTGTAAAAAAGTTTGTTTGACCACGTTGGTCTTCTGTTTGGCCGTGCCCTGTTGGTTTGGCCTTTAACTCTTTAGCTATTTCTGCCCTTTAATATTTAGGCTTTCAGTATTTGCCACCGTTTGGCATTACATTAAATAAAATCAGTATGAATTTGAACAATACATGTTCTGGTTTTTTTATTTGACCCAATACTGGTTGAGTTTTTCACCCTTTGCATAACAGCAGCACTACAAAAGTTTTTATTTACAGTGATTAAGTAAAATTCATGGTAGGTGGTTAATATTTGTAGGACTGAACTCAAAATTTTAGATTTCTTAACCTTAAGTAAATTTTAGGATTGGGCAGACTCAACCAGTATTAGGTATTGGTCCCAGATTGCTATTACCGACCAGGAGTTTCAAATAATTTTTTTTTTTCTATTTTAGTTCATATGCTGTGGAAAGCTGAAGACGACGGCTCTGTGCAAGCAGTTGTTGGACCATACAAGCTGTATAGTTCATCCTTTTGTACACTACATGGCAATAACTGGCTGGTGGACGAGGTAAAAAAAATACATAATATTGACAAGTATGATTAACTGATGTGTATATGTGTAATCGATTTTATATTGTATGATGCAGGTTATTGACGCCTATATCCATCATCTGATAGCGAAGCATGAGGCAAGTGTTACGTACATTACTTCATTTTTTATGTCCTTTGCTTTAGTTAGATTACTTGCTAACTTTTATTGCATTTCAATAGGAACCTGTGCGCCAGTTTGATGCTGTTTTGTCCTCGGTGTTGTTTTACGGAAAAATAGAAACACTTGGAAAGGTTGGTTACTGTTTAAATTTGTATTTATAATATATAATTCTATAATAAAAATCCTTTTTTTTAAAATTAAGTTTATGATTTATACATACATTTGATAAGGCAATGTTTCCTAACCTTCTTTCAGGTCAAGTTTCCAGATGAAGATATATGGATATGCCCTATTAATGTTGGAGCCCACTGGATTTTGATGGTATATATTGGTCAAATCATTGTTTATGTTCTACTTATTTAATCATGTATTAAAGTTTAATGTAATTACGGTGTATATTTCAATATGTAGAAGTACAATCTCAATGCTACCATGTATAAATTTTATTTATACTCTATTACAGCTACAAGTAGGTATAACTTTCATTGTCTTAAATAAAGCCATTATCCACATTGTTCTTAGTCTATAAAATATCATTGAACGAATTTCGTTAAATGTTTTCCATGGATGCCCTAATAATGTGTATTTGGGTTGTTATTGAATTCAGTGCTTTAATTGTTTTTTTTTTTATTTAAATAGATATGTTTGTAATATCTTCACTCTACTTAGCTCTTATTATTTTTATTAGGTGGTGATCATGTCCGAGAAAGTGCTTGTGGTGATGGATCCCCAGGGTAACGAAACCTGCTATCTTGACAAAATTCAGAAGAACTGGAAGTACGGTTGTTTCCATTAAGACTTAACGCTGTCCAAGAGACTAGGCAAAACATGTATGTTGTAGTATACATTTAAAGCCATTATCAAAAAAAATGTTTTATGCTTGATTGACAGTCTATTCTTGAGCAAGTACAAGCCAGAAGAACAAGCCGCAGAGTGGAAGACCTGGATCCAGTATCACAACAACCAGCAAGATTCGAGTAGCTGTGGCGTTTTAGTTCTGCTGGTAAATTTATTTATAACCAACTTAAATTCTATGCAAAGAATCATGTCACTGTCGTTCAAAATCAGAAATGTTTTTAAAAAATTTTATTTTTATTTTTTTGAAGTTCGCCAAGGAATTCCTACAAACAAGGACCATCTGGGAAGTCAAGACCACGGAGGAACATATAAGGGATGCAAGAATGGAAATAGCATGTGCCCTACTACAGTACAAAGGTCCGGTATATCTAACTATCTCCAAATGGTTAATCTAGATAATTACATTCATACAAAATGTGCACATATAATAACATCCAACTGTAAATTTATTCTTAAAATAATCCACAAGACATACAGACATAATAACATCTAGGTATGACCCTTTACTTGTTCTCATAAATATATATAGCAATAAACTCCTTCCCTTGAAATATCTGATCAATCTAATAATTACAGTTAATTGAGGTTTGTCATTTTCTCATTTGGAAAAATTTTCTCTCTAACATTATCTTTTAGCATGCTGATTGCACAACTGCTGTGTCCTGCGACGGAGGAGGAAGACTAATGAAGAGCTCCAGATCATTTTCTAAAAACAAATCGGTAGAGTTTAGACTACCTTACGTGCACTTTCAGTCTTCAACAGGTAACTATTCAAGCTAACAATCTTACCTTTTTCTTTGTTGGATCGACTGAGGCTAACGCTGTGTCCTGCGACTGAGGAGGAAGACTAAGGAAGAGCTCCATGTAAGATACTTGTCTAAGAACAAAGCGGTAGAGTTTAGACTACCTTACGTGCACTTTCAGTCTTCAACGGGTAACTATTCAAGCTAACAATCTTACCTTTTTCTTTGTTGGATCGACTGAGGCTAACGCTGTGTCCTGCGACGGAGGAGGAGGAAGACTAAGGAAGAGCTCCATGTAAGATACTTGTCTAAGAACAAAACGGTAGAGTTTAGACTACCTTACGTGCACTTTCAGTCTTCAACAGGTAACTATTCAAGCTAACAATCTTACCTTTTTCTTTGTTGGATCGACTGAGGCTAACGCTGTGTCCTGCGACGGAGGAGGAGGAAGACTAAGGAAGAGCTCCATGTAAGATACTTGTCTAAGAACAAAACGGTAGAGTTTAGACTACCTTACGTGCACTTTCAGTCTTCAACAGGTAACTATTCAAGCTAACAATCTTACCTTTTTCTTTGTTGGATCGACTGAGGCTAACGCTGTGTCCTGCGACGGAGGAGGAGGAAGACTAAGGAAGAGCTCCATGTAAGATACTTGTCTAAGAACAAAACGGTAGAGTTTAGACTACCTTACGTGCACTTTCAGTCTTCAACAGGTAACTATTCAAGCTAACAATCTTACCTTTTTCTTTGTTGGATCGACTGAGGCTAACGCTGTGTCCTGCGACTGAGGAGGAAGACTAAGGAAGAGCTCCATGTAAGATACTTGTCTAAGAACAAAGCGGTAGAGTTTAGACTACCTTACGTGCACTTTCAGTCTTCAACGGGTAACTATTCAAGCTAACAATCTTACCTTTTTCTTTGTTGGATCGACTGAGGCTAACGCTGTGTCCTGCGACGGAGGAGGAGGAAGACTAAGGAAGAGCTCCATGTAAGATACTTGTCTAAGAACAAAACGGTAGAGTTTAGACTACCTTACGTGCACTTTCAGTCTTCAACAGGTAACTATTCAAGCTAACAATCTTACCTTTTTCTTTGTTGGATCGACTGAGGCTAACGCTGTGTCCTGCGACTGAGGAGGAAGACTAAGGAAGAGCTCCATGTAAGATACTTGTCTAAGAACAAAGCGGTAGAGTTTAGACTACCTTACGTGCACTTTCAGTCTTCAACGGGTAACTATTCAAGCTAACAATCTTACCTTTTTCTTTGTTGGATCGACTGAGGCTAACGCTGTGTCCTGCGACGGAGGAGGAGGAAGACTAAGGAAGAGCTCCATGTAAGATACTTGTCTAAGAACAAAACGGTAGAGTTTAGACTACCTTACGTGCACTTTCAGTCTTCAACAGGTAACTATTCAAGCTAACAATCTTACCTTTTTCTTTGTTGGATCGACTGAGGCTAACGCTGTGTCCTGCGACGGAGGAGGAGGAAGACTAAGGAAGAGCTCCATGTAAGATACTTTCACTTGGATTCCCATTTAGCAAACAAAAATTTAATTTTTTTTTAAATTTTGTGATACTATAGTAATTGTCAATGTCTCTCTAATATTGTTGTAGGTTTGTAAACTAACCTCAAATTTTTTACATTTTTGCTCAACAGAGACAACCAGTGTCCTCCAGGTGACTACTTTGAAGAAGGGATACATCTTAAATGGTCATATATAAAAAGATTAATACTATACCCTAGTTATCACAATATACTAATCTAATAATAAGTATGTAGCCTAGCACATGTCATACACTGTAGTATGTAGCCCAGCACATGTCATACACTCAGGGCCATCTTTAATATTGATTGGACCCTGGGCAAGAATTTACTTGGGCCCCCTGGATCCCGCCTTTCCACACCCTAGCATGCAATCATGCCCTCCACGTTGTGCAACACTGCACTAGGAAGCACCTATAGTGACCATCTGATGAGTGGCCACTAGAGGTGTTCCATGACCGGGCTGAAAGAAGCGTATTTTAAACATCCGCTTGTAGGATGATGCCACACAGACTGTTGTTGGATGCAAACGGGAAATGTTTGACACCTGTTGTACAATTGTGAACACAGTCCATCGAATTTGAGAATCTGCTTTTTAGAACAGTTGGAAAACAGGACTCCCCATTGTGTTGAACGGTTGCCGAGTAACCTTTTCCTTGTTTTTGTTTCTATATGAGTTATAGTTAAAAACTGTAAAAAAATAATTTGGTACTATTATTTTTTTTATATAATTTAATCTACTAATCTAATTTTTAAACAAATATGGACATATCAAATTGTGCCAGCCAAGCTGTCATTATTTGGTGTCATCTGAATACAACAGAACTGTTAATATCTTAACGTATTAACAGTATACAAATCACCTGATTGCTAACAGTATTTTAAAGGAAAAGAATAAATGAAACAAATTTTTTTTAACCCCCCCCCCCCAGAGCACAACAACACATGGTGAAAGGGTGTATTTTTAGCTAATACTTATGACATTGTGATGTATTGTACGTGTCCTGTTGAAAACAATATTATTTATGATTTAAATATTAATCAATACAATATCTATTAATAAAATACAGTTGTGGAATAAGATGACTCCTGTTTTTATTTAAGTAATCTTCAAAGTTGCGGTCAGCCAAGCAGGCACAGGCAGTAGCCTGTGAATGTGAACCACCCCCTCCCCCCCTTTGCGATCCCACTATGTCCAAATTAGTAGCGATTGTGTCAATCGGGTGATGCTGGCCGTAGTGACCCTGAGAATATAAGCTGGTCACCACTCCTTGTGCTGTTCTGCTTTTGGCCACTGCTCCCTCTTTGTCTTTTGCTACGCTGTAAGCGGTGTGTAGGAGATACAGTCACGGTGTAAGCAGTGTGTAGGAGATACAGTCACGGTGTAAGCAGTGTGTAGGAGATACAGTCACGGTGTAAGCAGTGTGTAGGAGATACGGTCGTTTAATTCTCCATCGTCACAGTATTTAGTTACCTCATCAGTATTACAGTCACTCACATTGGTTGAATTGGCACATGGACACACATGTGAGCAGTAACGCCACGTCAAGGCTCCAACCCTTGTTACTGACCAGTCACACACACCATGCTTTTCATTCATACACATTTGGTATTCCAGATGTTTTGGACTACACCTCTCATTATGATTTGCCAGCATGATGGGAGATGTAATTCACAGCATGTGGACGGCCTATGGTTGCCGACCTCTGACCTCGCGGTGATCACCGTACACAATGCTGAAGTAGCGGTGCAAACAGGAGCAGCTTGTCACCTGTCAGATGCCCCTTCACTGCTCCAGCCGGGGGCGCGGGCCTCAAACATGGGCTTCTTCAATCCACTTCAGGTACTTCGTGTTCCATAGGAGAACATGCTGGTCAGAGTTGGGACACACAAAAAAAAACAGGTTAGAGTAAATGGCAGAACAGACGCAGTGCAGCAGACGGTCCACATATACAGCAGACAGACACACGGATTGTGGGAGACACAGAGACGGAGATGACAGAATCCAGTGAGCGACGGATTTGGTGGCAGATGTGTCCCTCTGGCTGGGGGGCAGCTTCTCATCCTTCTCCAATGAGTGACGAGATGGCTGCAGTTTCGTAGCAAAAAGCATGCCATGGCAGAGGAGATCTAGGAAAAAAATATTTTTTGGTGAAACTAGGGTTGTACACATCTTACACACAGGCCACACGTGCTGCACAGCTCCCCCAAATATAATACACTGCCCCCAAACATCTAACGCACAGGCGACCCCAATATACTTCACAGACCACCCCAATATATAGCACAGACAACCCCCAATATACTGCGTAGACCCCCAGAAAATATACTGTGCAGACACCCCCCCCATATACTGCGCAGACACCCCCCAATATATTGCTACCGTGCAAATCTGCTGCCCTGCTTTGAATATATGAAGAATTGGAGGCCTGCTTTAAGTGTCCGATGCCCAATCCAAGTCTGCACACTGTCCCCCAATAAAAGATGCCACCTCCAAGTCTGCCAACTGTCCCCTATATAGGTTTTAGCACAGATAAAATACACTGAGGCTACCGTGCAAATCTGCTGCCCTGCTTTGAATACATGATGCATCAGAGGCCTGCTTTAAGTGTCCGATGCCCCCATCCAAGTCTGCCCACTGTCCCCCAATAAAAGATGCCACCTCCAAGTCTGCCAACTGTCCCCTATATAGGTTTACATGATGCATCGGAGGCCCCCTTTAAGTGTCCGATGCCCAATCCAAGTCTGCCCACTGTCCCCCAATAAAAGATGCCACCTCCAAGTCTGCCAACTGTCCCCTATATAGGTTTTAGCACAGATAAAATACATTGAGGCTACCGTGCAAATCTGCTGCCCTGCTTTGAATACATGATGCATCGGAGGCCTGCTTTAAGTGTCCGATGCCCAATCCAAGTCTGCCCACTGTCCCCCAATAAAAGATGCCACCTCCAAGTCTGCCAACTGTCCCCTATATAGGTTTCAGCACAGATAAAATACATTGAGGCTACCGTGCAAATCTGCTGCCCTGCTTTGAATATATGAAGAATTGGAGGCCTGCTTTAAGTGTCCGATGCCCAATCCAAGTCTGCACACTGTCCCCCAATAAAAGATGCCACCTCCAAGTCTGCCAACTGTCCCCTATATAGGTTTTAGCACAGATAAAATACACTGAGGCTACCGTGCAAATCTGCTGCCCTGCTTTGAATACATGATGCATCAGAGGCCTGCTTTAAGTGTCCGATGCCCCCATCCAAGTCTGCCCACTGTCCCCCAATAAAAGATGCCACCTCCAAGTCTGCCAACTGTCCCCTATATAGGATTACATGATGCATCGGAGGCCCCCTTTAAGTGTCCGATGCCCAATCCAAGTCTGCCCACTGTCCACCAATAAAAGATGCCACCTCCGAATCTGCCAACTGTCCCCTATATAGGTTTTAGCACAGATAAAATACATTGAGGCTACCGTGCAAATCTGCTGCCCTGCTTTGAATATATGAAGAATTGGAGGCCTGCTTTAAGTGTCCGATGCCCAATCCAAGTCTGCACACTGTCCCCCAATAAAAGATGCCACCTCCAAGTCTGCCAACTGTCCCCTATATAGGTTTTAGCACAGATAAAATACATTGAGGCTACCGTGCAAATCTGCTGCCCTGCTTTGAATATATGATGCATCGGAGGCCTGCTTTAAGTGTCCGATGCCCAATCCAAGTCTGCCCACTGTCCCCCAATAAAAGATGCCACCTCCAAGTCTGCCAACTGTCCCCTATATAGGTTTTAGCACAGATAAAATACATTGAGGCTACCGTGCAAATCTGCTGCCCTGCTTTGAATATATGAAGAATCGGAGGCCTGCTTTAAGTGTCCGATGCCCAATCCAAGTCTGCACACTGTCCCCCAATAAAAGATGCCACCTCCAAGTCTGCCAACTGTCCCCTATATAGGTTTCAGCACAGATAAAATACATTGAGGCTACCGTGCAAATCTGCTGCCCTGCTTTGAATATATGAAGAATCGGAGGCCTGCTTTAAGTGTCCGATGCCCAGTCCAAGTCTGCCCACTGTCCTCCAATAAAAGATGCCACCTCCAAGTCTGCCAACTGTCCCCTATATAGGATTACATGATGCATCGGAGGCCCCCTTTAAGTGTCCGATGCCCAATCCAAGTCTGCCCACTGTCCACCAATAAAAGATGCCACCTCCGAATCTGCCAACTGTCCCCTATATAGGTTTACATGATGCATCGGAGGCCCCCTTTAAGTGTCCGATGCCCAATCCAAGTCTGCCCACTGTCCCCCAATAAAAGATGCCCCCTCCGAGTCTGCCAACTGTGCCCTATATAGGTTTAAGCACAAATAACATACACTGTGCTTACCATGCGAATCTGCTGCCCCTGCGCGTTCACACAGCCCTGCGCTGTGCAAATCTGCTGCCCGCGCGTTCACCGAAAGCAGCTGTTAAGATCAGCTGCCCTGAGACAAGCCCTCCATATAGCCAATAAGATTACAGGATTTAGAACACACCTACCTAAGAAGCCGCACGTACAGACAGGAAGTGACGCGGGCAGCAGATTTGTATGGGCAGCAGATTTGCACAGAACAACGGCACACGGCTCCACTGAACATCCCGCAGTCCTCCTGTTTCAAACATTTGTGGTAATTTACTAAGCATGCCATGCCAGATACTGATGGGTGTTTACCCCCCTTCCTTACCAGGCCAATTATTCACTATTAGCATTGGGCCTATCTAACTGCAAATAACTAATTAATTTCTGAGCCAACCTACATGTATTTAATATGATTTTACATAGGACATCTTACACCTTTCTTTTTTGCCATTGGATGACAGATACAATATTTTGAAAAAAAAAAATATTTAAAGGGGTATTCCCATCACATACAATGGGAGCATATCACTAGGATATGCCCCCATTGTCTGATAGGTGTGGGTCCCACCTCTGGGACCCGCACCTACAAGGAGAACAGAGTGAGGAGAGCTGTGGCTGGAGGACCCCGGGTTTCCCATGGTCAGTCCACCACCAAGTGCTGCTCCCCGCTGCTCCCATACAAGTGAATGCGAGCGCACCGCGCGGCCCCTGCTCCCATTCATTTCTATGGGGCAGACGGAAATAGCTGAGCCAGCGCTCGGCTATTTTCTGCGACCCCATTGAAATGAATGGAGGGCGGCTGCACATGCGCAGTGCGCCCTCCATTCATTTTCCCGCTCCGTTCTTGTTGTAGATGCGGGTCCCAAAGGTGGGACCCGCACCTATCAGACGATGGGGGCATATCCTAGCGATATGCCCCCATTGTATGTGATGGTAAACCCCCTTTAAGAAAAATTATGACAAAATGTGTATTTTTACTTTATTAATTTTTTTTTTTCATAACAAAGGGTTTGAAGACAAAACATTTCTAAAACCATTACTGTACGTTTGTACTGTGAAAATGGACACTATGGGGGTCATTTACGAACAGATATATGCCACTTTTGTGATGTACAGTACAGACCAAAAGTTTGGACACACCTTCTCATTCAAAGAGTTTTCTTTATTTTCATGACTATGAAAATTGTAGATTCACACTGAAGGCATCAAAACTATGAATTAACACATGTGGAATTATATACATAACAAACAAGTGTGAAACAACTGAAAATATGTCATATTCTAGGTTCTTCAAAGTAGCCACCTTTTGCTTTGATTACTGCTTTGCACACTCTTGGCATTCTCTTGATGAGCTTCAAGAGGTAGTCCCCTGAAATGGTTTTCACTTCACAGGTGTGCCCTGTCAGGTTTAATAAGTGGGATTTCTTGCCTTATAAATGGGGTTGGGACCATCAGTGGCATTGAGGAGAAGTCAGGTGGATACACAGCTGATAGTCCTACTGAATAGACTGTTAGAATTTGTATTATGGCAAGAAAAAAGCAGCTAAGTAAAGAAAAACGAGTGGCCATCATTACTTTAAGAAATGAAGGTCAGTCAGTCAGCCGGAAAATTGGGAAAACTTTGAAAGTAAGGGCTATTTGACCATGAAGGAGAGTGATGGGGTGCTGCGCCAGATGACCTGGCCTCCACAGTCACCGGACCTAAACCCAATCGAGATGGTTTGGGGTGAGCTGGACCGCAGAGTGAAGGCAAAAGGGCCAACAAGTGCTAAGCATCTCTGGGAACTCCTTCAAGACTGTTGGAAGACCATTTCAGGGGACTACCTCTTCAAGAGAATGCCAAGAGTGTGCAAAGCAGTAATCAAAGCAAAAGGTGGCTACTTTGAAGAACCTAGAATATGACATATTTTCAGTTGTTTCACACTTGTTTGTTATGTATATAATTCCACATGTGTTAATTCATAGTTTTGATGCCTTCATAGTCATGAAAATAAAGAAAACTCTTTGAATGAGAAGGTGTGTCCAAACTTTTGGTCTGTACTGTATATCTGGCGCAGATTCTGTGGGTATTAATAAATTTGCCCCTATTTGTGTACTTTATCTACTGGCTGGGCCCAACGCAATGTTGGACAGTTCTAAAATATTTCAAGCCCCTTCAAAGTGACTTTTTTTTTATGTTGTACTCCTAAGTTATGGCGAAATTTTTACATTTTAAGTGTTTGGAAATGAAAAAAAAACCTGAGTGCGTTTTTATATTTTACGCAGAACCCCTCCCCCCGCTACTAGATATTTACATTTTTTTAAGAAAGCAAAAAGGAAAAAATGTTTTTTATTTTTTCTGCACGAAAAGGGGGTGGGGGGTGTATGTGTGTGTACATAGTCTGCTATACTATGTACTATTTGTACTGTCTTTATTTCCCTTTTTATAAACTTTTCAATGAATTTTTAATGACTTTTATCATTTATTTAATTTAACTTTTTATTAATTAAAAAAGTTATTTAACCTCTTCCTGCCAAAGCCGGGGCAGGAAGGGGTTAAATCACAGCCTGCAGGCTCACAATTTATTTTTCAGCCAGCAGTGGGCGCCCTTACATCAAGAAGAGCGCTCCCTGCCAGCTTTTAAATTGTACACTTTGATGGATCCTTGTAGCAAAGTGCTACAGGGATGCCACGCAGCGAGACTGTTTCTGCTGGTCTTGGCACTCCTCACTGTGACTGCAGCTCGTTAATGACACCGTGGTCACAGCGATCTGCAGTGCCACAGGGCGCCGGCAGATCGCGATGTAACCCAGCATCTTTATACGTCAGGTTACAGATAAGAGCCTTCCGCCATGACGTATAGAGTCGTGCAGCGGTAGGCCAGAGTGGTGGAGGAGTGATGATTTGGGTGTGTTGCAATGGCTCAGTCAAAGTCCAAACCCAGTTGAAATGATGTGGCAGGAACTTAACCCCTTCCCGACCTCTACATTATTATTATTATTACTGTCAAATGGAAATGAGTTCCTGACCTCCGCAGTAATAGAATGGCTCACTGATTGGGCAGGCGCAGGAGGAGGGGCCCGGCTGCTGCTGTATCCGCTGGGATTGCTAAAAGCTGCAATGCTGGAGGATTAACCCGTTATATACCGCAGTCAGTGCTAACCGCGCCATCTAGAGGAGGGGGCTCCCTCTATTTCTCTATTGGCCTCCTGCGCTGCGATGACAGGGGGCTGATGGCAGGCCCAGACCTTGCAAAGGCCTTGGGGTAGGCCATCTACTTTTTTTTTTATGATTTGAAGTGTATCAAAGGAAGCAGGTATATCTGGATACATTTAATGGATGGAAACATATTGTTCTATGTTTCCATCCATCTCTTAGTCACCTCAGTGTGCAAAATAGTATATGTTTCTGTACTTTTTTTGCAAGACAGAAAAGCGTGGCATGCTACGCTATTTTGTCCTGCAAAAAAAAAAAATGTACAGAAGCGTAAACAAACGTTTGAACTACTTTTGAACTACAGGGTGGGCCATTTATATGGATACACCTTAATAAAATGGGAATGGTTGGTGATATTAACTTCCTGTTTGTGGCACATTAGTATATGTGAGGGGGGGAACTTTTCAAGATGGGTGGTGACCATGGCGCCCATTTTGAAGTCGGCCATTTTGAATCCAACTTTGTCATGTGACACATCAAACTTATTGGGAATTTCACAAGAAAAACAATGGCGTGCTTGTTTTTAACATAACTTTATTCTTTCATGAGTTATTTACAAGTTTCTGACCACCTATAAAATGTGTTCAATGTGCTGCCCATTGTGTTGGATTGTCAATGCAACCCTCTTCTCCTACTCTTCACACACTGATAGCAACACCACAGGAGAAATGCTAGCACAGGCTTCCAGTATCCGTAGTTTCAGGTGCTGCACATCTCGTATCTTCACAGCATAGACAATTGCCTTCAGATGACCCCAAAGATAAAAGTCTAAGGGGGTCAGATCGGGAGACCTTGGGGGCCATTCAACTGGCCCACGACGACCAATCCACTTTCCAGGAAACTGTTCATCTAGGAATGCTCGGACCTGACACCCATAATGTGGTGGTGCACCATCTTGCTGGAAAAACTCAGGGAACGTGCCAGCTTCAGTGCATAAAGAGGGAAACACATCATCATGTAGCAATTTCGCATAATCAGTGGCCTTGAGGTTTCCATTGATGAAGAATGGCCCCACTATCTTTGTACCCCATATACCACACCATACCATAAATCTTTTTGTTCCAACAGTCTTGGAGGGATCTATCCAATGTGGTTTAGTGTCAGACCAATAGCGGTGGTTTTGTTAGTTAACTTTACCATTCACATAAAAGTTTGCCTCATCACTGAACAAAATCTTCTGCGTAAACTGAGGGTCCTGTTCCAATTTTTGTTTTGCCCATTCTGAAAATTTAGTGCGCCGATCTGGGTCATCCTCGTTGAGATGCTGCAGTAGCTGGAGTTTGTAAGGGTGCCATTTGTGAGTAGCTAATATCCGCCGAAGGGATGTTCGACTAATGCCACTCTCCAGTGACATGCGGCGAGTGCTACGCTGTGGGCTCTTGCTGAATGAAGCTAGGACAGCCACTGATGTTTCTTCATTAGAGACAGATTTCATGCGTCCACATTTTGGCAAATCCAACACTGAACCAGTTTCACGAAACTTAGCAAGCAGTTTGCTAACTGTAGCATGGGAGATGGGTGGTCTCGTAGGGTGTCTTGCATTGA
This sequence comes from Bufo bufo, assembly GCF_905171765.1. Classification (NCBI taxonomy): domain Eukaryota; kingdom Metazoa; phylum Chordata; class Amphibia; order Anura; family Bufonidae; genus Bufo; species Bufo bufo. The sequence goes on along the minus strand of NC_053394.1, from coordinate 276,514,742 downwards.
AATCTGCTGCAATGACCCAGTTACTGCGTTCACCAGACATCAACACAATTTCTATCCGCTCCTCACGTGTTAACCTCGGCGACATGTCAATGGCTGTAAACAAAGAGAAACTTGTAAATAACTCATGAAAGAATAAAGTTACGTTAAAACCAAGCACACCATTGTTTTTCGTGTGAAATTCCCAATAAGTTTGATGTGTCACATGACCCTCTTCCTATTGAAAAAACAAAAGTTGGATTCAAAATGGCCGACTTCAAAATGGCCGCCATGGTCACCACCCATCTTGAAAAGTTTCCCCCCTCACATATACTAATGTGCCACAAACAGGAAGTTAATATCACCAACCATTCCCATTTTATTAAGGTGTATCCATATAAATGGCCCACCCTGTATATTTGCCCATTTATAGTCTATGGTTATGTCAAGTCATACGTTTCTATATGTTTTTTTTCAGTTTACAAACATATCCACTTGACGTACAGTAAACACTAGATGTGAACATCCCCTAATACTGACAGTACAATGCAGCAGTACAATACAGCATGTATTGTACTGCACTGAAAGAGGGATCAAACCGTCAAAAGTTGAAGTCTCATAGTGGGACAAAAATAAAAAGTAAATAGAAAGTGTTAGAAAAACAAAAAATAAAAATGTAAAGTAAAAAAAGTGCACTTTCGCCTAATCAAGCCATTTATAATTATAAATAAAATACACATATTAGGTATTGCCGCATCCGTAACGACCGGCCCTATAAAATATCACATTTACCCCATCAGGTGAATGCCGTAAAATATATGGCTTTCAGAAAATGGCAGTACGAAAACATTATGTACCTCAAAATGATACCAATGAAACGGCACCGTGTGCCACAAAAAACGAGCTCTCATACAAGACCATCACCATAAAAAAATGGCATTATTTATTCTTTTCACAAACGCTTTTTATAAAAGTGGTTTTATATATATATATATATATATATATATATATATAATTGGTATCCGTTTAATTGTACTGATCACCTGAATAAAGAAAACATGCAATTTTCCTCGCATGGTATACATCGCAATAAGAAAATTTAAAATACGGTGACAGAATTGTTGCCTTTTCTTTATCCTGCTTCCCAACAAGCAAAATAAAAAGTGATCAAAAAGTCATACGTACCCTAAAATAGAACCAATGACTCATCTGTCAAAAAATAAGCCCACACACAGCACCATTCTGAGAAAAATAAATGTATAGTTCTCAGAACTGGTACTCCAGAGGCTGTTCAATACCAACATGCTGAACGGAAACCAATTTTAAACCATCAAAATCTGCTCTGCAAAAGCCAAATGGCGCTCTTTCCTTTCTGAACTCTGCAGCATACCCAAACAGCAGTTAATGTCCACATTTATGGCATTTCCGTACCTAGTAGAACCCACCTAACAATTTAAAAGACATGGTGTGTCTCAGATGGCACTAGAGGGCACAACATATTGGGCAATGAAATGCCATGTAACGGCACTCTGTGCATAAAAGGGGGTAAACGCCATTTATGCGATATTCCCTTTCCAGATGCAAAGGCAGCTACTAAAGACGCAAATCTCCTGAACTGGAAACCATATGAAAGGTTTACACTCCTAGCAGTCAGACTGGAATAGCATACAATCCCCCCAACAACGAGACCAAGCTCTGTGTTGAGGGTAAAGCAGTGGACAGCCAGAGCTGTGTGTTTATTGTTCTTATATACACATTCTTACACATTAGTACCACCCACAGGGTTTTGTAAAACAACCAGTAACCACGTACAATACACTCAGACACTCCCACACAAAATCCTCTCCTCTGCCTGTGATACAATTACCTTACACAATGGGTTAATGTAATTATCACAGGCAGGAGAATACACAGTTTTACACAATGTGTTCTGTCCTGGAGACAATTGGGAAGTAATCCAATTTATCTCCAAGGGCAGAGGCAAAGCTCCATTAGCCACATGGTAGCAAAAGACAATAAAAAGACATAAAAATATTTAACTGTGCAGCTATTGCATAAAACATAGACATTTAACATATCCCCAGATGGTTTGGATCTGAGCGCTCAATATATCCGAACAGCGCTCAGATGCCACAAACAGTCAAATCGCCATGGGGTTTAAGTTTAGAATGGGCTGATGAGAGGGCCCATAATCCTGGGGCATGAGGCTGGCAACCAGACTTCTCCAGCACCCAGTGGCGAGGTTGGTTTCGAAACATGCCATCTGTGGAAAACTTGCAGTTTTTATTTTACACCGTCCCCTGCTTATTAATTTCTGCAAAACACCTGTGGAGTCAAAATGCTCACACTCCATCCCTTAGTAAATAACGTGAGGGGTGTAGTTTCTGATATAGGGTCACTTCTTGAGGGTTTAATTTATTATTTCCCCCCAGAGTCTCTACAGTTGTCAGCACAAGATGCATACATCACCAGAATGCATCTCAAAATGCACATGTGCTCTTTCACTCCTGAGCCCTATGGTACAGTCCTGATCAAAAGTTTAAGACCACTTGAAAAATGGCAAAAAATCATATTTAGCATGGCTGGATCTTAACAAGGTTCGAAGTAGAGCTTCAACATGCAACAAGAAGAAATGGGAGTGAGACAAAACATTTTTTGAGCATTCGATTTAATGAAAACAACGAATAAACTGAAACAGGCTGTTCAGCTTCACAAAATGGCACCAATTCCCACCAGTCGGGAGGTGCATCTCCATTTTTCCTTAGCCATGTGAGCATATCCTTGGGCAAGAACTCTCCGAAAATACACTCCAGCCCCATATCTCAGACTTCTTCTGCCACAAAGCATAGGCCCTCATTGACGATGAGTACAATACCTCCGATTGATTTGTCTGGCAGAGTGGGGAAACAAGCGGCCATTACAGAAACTTACGTTTCTCTGTCTGATCTAAGAGACAAGTTGAAAGACTTGATTCATCATGATATTAGAGAGGCTGTATGCACAATACATTCTGACTTAGTGGCAATAGGAGAGCACACTGTGCACTTGAAAGAAAAGATGGAGGAATTTGTGGGGGCACATAATAGTCTGGTCAAAGGTCACAATAGAGGAGGAGGCTTGAAGCTTGATGATCAGGAGGAGGATTTAGAAATGTACCTGAGAACATACCAGACTCAGTTGAAAGAATATCTCACTGATCTAATGCCTGATTCTCCTGAGAGGGACCTCATCATTGATAAGGCTAACAGAGCCCCCAAGCCAAAAGTCCCTCCCTGCCAGTGTACCAAGGGATGTTTTAGCAAGGCTCCATTTTTGCAACCTAAAATAAGCTATCATGAAAGCTGCTAAGGGCCTACAGAATGCCCCTGAATGAATCAAGCAATTTGCTATTTTCTCTGATTTGCCTCCTGCAACATTGGCAAGAACAAAAGAATTTGCATGCGTCACAAGATCTCTCCGCCATAACATATCATACAAATGGGGTTACCGTTTATAATGAATTGTGCACAAAAATGGCTCCATTTATATTTTATCCTCTCCAAAGGAAGCTGGAGGCTATATCAAGATGGTCCCTTAAGTCACCACCAGAGGGAGACAAAGCACCACCACAATCATCTCCAAGGAAGAAGCCAGCAACTCTATAGCAAGAATGGATGAAAGTGGGTAGAGACAAAACCTGAACTTTAACGCAGTACAATGCACTAGGAGTTTTTTTCTTTACATTATTTCATGATTGAGGTATGGTACACCTCTGCTAAGTATCTCTCCTCAATCCGATAGTTTACTTCACTTTCCTGAGTCTTGACTTTTTATTTCTTCAGTTTTTTAAAGTCATTTCTTTACCTCTTGGTTCCTTTTGAACCGTTACTTTTGATATTGCTGTTTTTTCCAGGCAAAGATCATTCTACTAAAAAACACCAAAACAGAGTATAAGTGGTATACGTTCCTAATAAATGATATCTCAAAAGCCTGACTAGAGCGTTAAAATAAAACAATTTTCTTTTTATTAGGTATACAAGTATAAAAGATATAGGGTGTGAACCCAATTAATTCTGACACAACAGGCACTGAAAAGGCATATACACTCACCTAAAGAATTATTAGGAACACCTGTTCTATTTCTCATTAATGCAATTATCTAGTCAACCAATCACATGGCAGTTGCTTCAATGCATTTAGGGGTGTGGTCCTGGTCAAGACAATCTCCTGAACTCCAAACTGAATGTCAGAATGGGAAAGAAAGGTGATTTAAGCAATTTTGAGCGTGGCATGCTTGTTGGTGCCAGGCGTGCCGGTCTGAGTATTTCACAATCTGCTCAGTTACTGGGATTTTCACGCACAACCATTTCTAGGGTTTACAAAGAATGGTGTGAAAAGGGAAAAACATCCAGTATGCGGCAGTCCTGTGGGCGAAAATGCCTTGTGGATGCTAGAGGTCAGAGGAGAATGGGCCGACTGATTCAAGCCGATAGAAGAGCAACGTTGACTGAAATAACCACTCGTTACAACCGAGGTATGCAGCAAAGCATTTGTGAAGCCACAACACGCACAACCTTGAGGCGGATGGGCTACAACAGCAGAAGACCCCACCGGGTACCACTCATCTCTACTACAAATAGGAAAAAGAGGCTACAATTTGCACGAGCTCACCAAAATTGGACTGTTCAAGACTGGAAAAATGTTGCCTGGTCTGATGAGTCTCGATTTCTGTTGAGACATTCAAATGGTAGAGTCCGAATTTGGCGTAAACAGAATGAGAACATGTATCCATCATGCCTTGTTACCACTGTGCAGGCTGGTGGTGGTGGTGTAATGGTGTGGGGGATGTTTTCTGGGCACACTTTAGGCCCCTTAGTGCCAATTGGGCATTGTTTAAATGCCACGAGCTACCTGAGCATTGTTTCTGACCATGTCCATCCCTTCATGACCACTATGTACCCATCCTCTGATGGCTACTTCCAGCAGGATAATGCACCATGTCACAAAGCTCGAATCATTTCAAATTGGTTTCTTGAACATGACAATGAGTTCACTGTACTAAAATGGCCCCCACAGTCACCAGATCTCAACCCAATAGAGCATCTTTGGGATGTGGTGGAACGGGAGCTTCGTGCCCTGGATGTGCATCTCTCAAATCTCCATCAACTGCAAGATGCTATCCTATCAATATGGGCCAACATTTCTAAAGAATGCTATCAGCACCTTGTTGAATCAATGCCACGTAGAATTAAGACAGTTCTGAAGGCAAAAGGGGGTCCAACACCGTATTAGTATGGTGTTCCTAATAATTCTTTAGGTGAGTGTACAGCTCAGATGGTAGAGCCCTATACTAAAGCTACTACCAATGAGAGCGTGTAAGTCGTAGATGTACACTGACACACCGCATTGTACAATATGCCTAGGATTAGTGACTATCCCTGATGGTCGTCTATGACAGATCTATCATAGTCAGGGACAGACATTGCAGGTCCTAAGTCCACAAGCTGGTATAGAGTGTGGACAGAAACAATAATAGATGTCCACAATGTTGGAGGCGTCAATACCGATTACTGCCTGCCGTAACACAGCCTGGTAACAGTGTGACCAACTGATTACAGCAAACAATCCTGCCTGGCGCAACACAGTCTGGTAATAATTATAACCAGCTTGTTACAGCACACGGCTCTACTGTCTACCGTGACTCAGCCTGGTGAAGGTAATGACCAGCTGGTCCCAGCAAACAACACAGCCTGTTAGTAATAATAACCAGTTTGTTACTGTGCACGGCTCGACGCGTTTCTATGGGGATAAAAAACTACCCCACTTCATCAGGAGCACTTCAGACACTATTAGATCAAGACACCTGTCTAACAGTTAGAACCAAGTATCGGCGCTGTAAACATGTGCATCTCTCCTGCTCAGGTGTGAGCATCGGTGCTGTGATGGCCGCTGTTTTATCAAGACACCTGCCTAACACTTGAATCTAAGTATCAGCACTGTACACAAATGTATCGCTTCTGCCCTGGTGTGAGCATCGGCGCTATAATGGCCGCATGTGGCCACGGTAACGCCGAATTTAAATAGACTCCCACCCCACCCCTCAGGGCGTAACCGTGTGCCTCCCAGGCAATCAAAACATCGCTCATACGGCCCTGACAGGCTGCAGCGGCACAGGGAAAAGATGTGCCCTATGGGGAAGCGCAACAGCGCTACTGTTAAGACGGGGAACTTAATCGGCGGCTACTGTCAGGATAAATATACAGAGGGGACCAAAGAAGAAGATAAAAGAGGAAATCACACTGAGTGTATTAAAAGATAGAGTAACATTTAACAAGAAAAGGAAGGTATGTATGATACTTTGTATACTGTATAAAGAGCCAAACATGGCATATACAGAACAGAGAGGTGTCCCTACTTAGATGATTGGCAACAATAAGGTCCTTATTAGATGTAGTTGATAATGGCAACTATGTGACCAAGCTACTACACAGACACATATTAATATCAGCTAAAACCGGCATGGCTTAGTGGGAAGGATTTTAATAAATGGTGCATACGATATCGAATCATTGAAGCCAGAAGGCTTGACGGTATTGAGTTTGAATATCCACCTGGCCTCCTTTTGTAATAAAAGACGATCCATATCACCCCCTCTCGGAGATATTTTAATGAGCTCAATACCTTGAAACGTGACAGATTGAACCCTGCCATCATGAACTTCGGACACATGGCGAGCTAGAGGTGTATTCTTCAGTTTCTGAATGTCTGAAACGTCTCCTAAATTCGCGTTTCACTTTGCCGACATATTTGATGCCACATATACATGTGATTAGGTACACCACCCCGATAGATTTACAATTAATAAAAGATCGAATGTAGTATATCTTGCTAGAGGTCCCGTCCGTGAAGGATTTACCCTTAGTGATAAAGCAACAGAATTTACAGGATCCACAAGGAAAAGTGCCCTTCAGATTATTTTGCAGCCATGTCTCCTGAGTTGGATTTTGATAGAAACTATGTTTCAACTGATCTCGTAGGTTTTGGCTGCGGCGATATGTAATTGCCAGATATGTGGGAACCATCTTTCCAATGTCCGGATCGGACAATAAAATGTCCCAATTATCAGTCAGAATTTGTCGCACCTCTCTGTGGGCCCTATCGTATGTGCCAATGATCCTGAAGGTCTCATCTTGTTGATCCCTAATTTTAGGAGCCAGAAGTTGCTCCCTTTCGGCGGAAAGCGAGTATTGGTACGCTTATTTAAGGATAGATTGAAGATAACCTCGATGAGAAAATCTCTGTTGCAGATCTCTTGCAGCGGACCTAAAATCAGATAATCTGGAACAATTCCTGCGAGCCCTCAGATATTGTCCTTTTGGTATTCACCAGTCACCAATGGCAATTGCTAAGTCCAGAAAGGAGATTTGTGTGTCATTAATCTCTGAGGTGAAAAATAAACCTGATTCTGATTAAGGATCTCAACAAAATCCTGGAACTGTGTCTTACTTCCTTTCCAAAGGATCAATACATTGTCGATGTATCTAATCCAAAGGAGGATAAGAGACGTGTACTGTTCCAAATTATCGCTGAATACATATTCTCTCTCTGTCATGACCCGGGTTGTATTCGAACCAGGATCTTCCTGGTCTCTTAAACCATAGCCTTACCTGTTGTGCTACAGAAGAGATCTAGACTTTGGGAATGTCCTTACTGTGTTCAACACTACATCATACTCTCTAGCTCCACCTGCTGCCAGCTGTGGACAATTCTCAATCTGGACAGCCTTTAAATAGGAAGTGAGGCAGTGGCGTAACTACCGGGGAAGCAGGGGAAGCGGCTGCTTCGGGGCCCGGGCTGCCAAGGGGCCCGGCGCCCAGCTTGTGTGACAGTTTATTTTCAACTTAAATAGTTAATTAAAATGATCGATTCTCATCAGGGCCCCTGGATTCACAGCAGGCGCAGCGGCAGCGGCGGGCCCCCCCCCTCCCCCGTAAATATGTTGATCGGATCATGCTCTTTGTCTTTATTCTTTCTAATCTTATCTTACTGTCTCCTGTCCTGAAGTCTGCGCTGCGTGCAGGCTGTAGCCCCGCCCACATACTGATGAATGGTTCAGACGCAGGGAGCTGCAAGTGAGTGACAGTCACAGCCTGACAGGTCAGCGGTCAGGTCACAGAGGGCGGGAGAAAACAGCCAGGAGGACAGGAGCTGCAGGCAGCAGTAGAGAAGAAAATGGCAGAGCGCAGAGGCAGACGAGCAGTGCACTGAGTGAGTCAGAGAGCAGCACCACGTCAGGTCCAGCAGACCAGCGCCCAGCCCAGAGCCAGAGTGAGTGTGGTAGTAGTACTACTACTAGTTAGTAAGTTGTAACTACTTTGTGACTGAGGTACTAATGGAATATGGCTACTGTGGAGGCTGGGCCTGGGGCAATAAAGGGGCATTGCTTGGCATAACTAGTGTGTGGAGTTGTGGACACTAATGGAATGGGCCTTGGGGAATAATAATAACATTTTACTGTGTGGGGGCAATAAGGGAGGCTGGGAGCACAACTACTGTGAAGGGGAAATAATAGAGCATAATAACTACTGTTTAGGGGTACTAAGGGGGGAATAACTACTGAGTGAGTGGGACGTCCGACGTTGTGTGGTGAGTGTAGGCGTCTTACAAGCCGCTGCTGAGGGAGGAGGGAGGGGTTGTGGGGAAGTTGCTCTGGGCATTCATAAATTTGCTCTGGCTGGGGCCCATACATTTCTAGCAACTGTCTGCACCTCCCTGTCCACTGTCTGAACCCCTGGGCCCTGGCCCTTATCTGTGCCCCCCTGCCTTTGTCTGCACCCCTGGCCCCTGAGTGCACCTCCCTGGCCCTTATCTGCGCCTCCCTGGCCTGTGGGCTGTGCCCCCGGCCCTTGTCTGTGCACCCCTCCCCCCGGCCCTTGTCTGTGCCGCCCTGACCTGTGCCCCCCTGCTTGCTGTTCTGCCATCTACTACTGCTTATTTTATTGCTCTTATATATGCATAGGGTGTGCGCTTATATGTGCCATAATAACCACTAGTACATGGCAGAACTGCGGGCAGAAAGGGGAGGCTGCCATGTACTGCAAGCTATAGACATTTTATATAAAGATAAATAAAAATAAATAAAAAAAAGACTTCACTATTAAAATATAAAAAATACTAAAAACATGGTTTTGGTGACCATAACCCCCCCTCCTCCCCAACACTCACACACACACACACACACACACACACACACACCAAGCAAAAAAAATTGAATAAGGGCCCATGCACACGACCATACGCCCTCTGAAACATTCGGTTTTTGAGATGCATTGATCGTGTGTACGGGAGCGCACAGCTTCGTAGATTACTAAAACGTATGATTATGGGACAGTAGTCTCGCGCGCAGCCCAACGCGCAATTAACCTATGATGCTGTGCGCTCCTGTGCACACAATCATTGCTGCTCTGGGACATATGGCTCGCAGCTCGCTCATGGACTGTATGTCTCGGAGGGCATACTGTTGTGTGCATGGGCCCTAACAATGATCAAAAAATTGAACACACCCCAAAAATCGTACCAATAAAAACTACAGTTCACCCACATAAATGCCCTCATAAAGATCTGTAGACAGAAATATGAAAAAATTATGGATGTCAGAAAATGGTGATGCAAAGAAAAAAGTATTTTTCTGAAAGGTTTTATTTTAACCCGTTCTACCCCAGAGGCTTTTTTTCCTTTTGCATTTTCGTTTTGTGCTCTCTGCCTTCCCAGAGCCTTAACTTTTTTTTTCCCATTAACATAGTTATATGAGGGCTTGTTTTTAGCAGGACAAGTTGTACTTTCCAACGCAACCATTTAATATTGCATAAAATGTAGTGGGAAGTGGAAAAAATAAAATTTTACCACAGTTCTATAGTTTTTGTTTTTTCACTTGTGATCTTGATTCTCCAGGTCAGTATGAATCTGGCGGATATCACATATGTATAGTTTTTCTTTGTTTTCTTCTAATAGTATATTTCTTCTAATAGTATATTACAAGATATTTTTTTCTACCTTCTAGATTTCATTGCTTGGAGCAGTGCGTCGCCAGAACTTGAAGAGGAGAAGAGCACGTCAGTGAAGACTACAGTCCAGTGAGAAAGATCCCAACAAGGGTGAGTAAGGCTGGCTTTAGAGCTGTGGACCCGAGTGTCTCCTTCTCAGCCTCTACATTAGTAAAATTAGAGGAGGAGAAGGATGGACTTCCGTGGCATCCGGCACTGGCCGCCAAGCTATATGGGATTTGGACTTAGAATGTGCAGGGTGTTGGAAGAGGGCAGCAGCAGACTACTAAGAGAATCTCCTTAAAGGCTTTGTCTGTTTTTTTTTTCTATTCATGACCTATCCATACAAGCGCTGCCTTCTCCTCATTGTTAACCTGCTTACCAACTGCAGTGAAGAGCAGTGTAATTGCTACTATGGCATCCACATTCACTTCTATGGGCCATTACCCTACTACTCACTTGGACAGGAAGGAGCTGTCCCATTGAAGTGAATGCAGTTACGAGGGTAAGCAGGCAAACAATGAGGAGAAGGCAGTGCTTGTATGCACTGCTTTCTCTTCAAACTGTTGATCAGCGGGTGGGCCGGTGTTATACAAATTATATAGGAAAAGGGTGGCGTGGCAGCCTGGTCTGGTCTAAATCGTGACTTGCCAAAGGAGTGGGGCTTACACAGGAGGAGGGAGGTGCGAAGCGCACTGGGGGGGCCCTTACAAAAATTTGCTGTGGGGCCCAGTCACTTCTAGTTACGCCCCTGAAGTGAGGACATCACTCAGTGCCCGTTTATTTGGATTTCTTCCCTGGGTGTTTTGACTTCAGTGATCTTCCTTGTATTGAACTCCTGCCTGATATCCCGACTATTCTACAGCCTGCTGATTTTGTACCTTGCCGCCAGATCGTGAATGACCTTAGCCTGCCTGACTCTTCTCCGGATTTTGATTGTGAACTATTTGCCTGACGACGCTTTGCCTGGATCTCTAGCACACTACTTCCACTTCGGACACTACCTTTTACAGGTACCTTACATAATAAACGGGCCACAATGGCAGTGGACCCTGCTGAGATTGTTAAGGCGATTACACGTCAGGGACAATTGATCGGAGCTCATGAACAGCATCTTTCTTCCCTGGACGCCAAGTTAGATGAACTTTGCACCATGCTGAAATCTTGTTTGCCTGGTTCCTCTGCAACGGTTCAGACTCCGGATCCTACTCCTGCTACGGTCCAACCCGCCTCTTCTGTACCACCAAAACTTCCCTTGCCTGACAAGTTTGGTGGTGATACTGAGGACTGCAGAGGCTTTTTAAATGTTTGCCGTTTGCATTTCCGCAACAACCCTGCGACTTTTAGCACTTCGTCTGCCAAAGTGACTTTTGTAATTTCCTTGTTAAAGGGGAAGGCCCTGGCCTGGGTCTCTCCTTATTTGGAACGCAACGATCCTGTACTCCAAGATGCTGAAAAATTTCTGGCCTCTCTCCAGATTGTATTTGACAAGCCAGGTAGAGTTTCTGCAGCTGAGTACTCCCTCTTGGACATACAACAAGACACCAGATCTGTGGCACAGTATGCTATTGAGTTCCGTACCCTTGCTGCTGAAACAAATTGGGACTCAAGGGCATTACGTGCAGCCTTCCGAAAAGGTCTTACGGATCGCATCAAGGACGAATTAGTCTATAAAGATCTCCCAGAAGACCTTGAGAAATTCATAGAGCTGTGTGTTCGTCTGGATGTCCGGTACCATGAAAGGTGCCAAGAGAGACTTAGAACCCGCAAGTTTCCTAGGCCAGTTTACCGTTTGGCCCCTAACTTCCAAGCACCACCTCAGCCAGAACCTGAAACCTCTGTTGTACCCCAGACACCTGTGGAACCCATGGAGGTGAGCCGTCTCCACCTAACTGAGTCAGAGAAACAAAGGAGGCGTTCTTTGGGCCTATGCCTGTACTGCGGACTTAAAGGACATTTAGTATCTGTCTGCCCCTCCCGTCCAGTAAAAGGCAGGGTCTAACCAGTGTTGGAGGAGCTGGCTTAGACCTTACAGGTAGATCCTCCAAGACCAAGATTACTGTTCCGGCTACTATCCATTTATCTTCTAAGCTTGTTTTCTGTGAGGCTTTTGTGGATTCCGGAGCTGCGGGTATATTCTTGGACTACACTTTTGCAAGAAAGAACAACATCCCGTTTGTTCCTAAGTCTAGACCCCTGAACATTACCACCCTGAATGGACAGCCCTTGGGAGATAGTATTGTGAAATTCGAGACTACGACAATCACCCTGCAGGTAGGCCTCCTCCACAAAGAGGAAGTTGTCTTGTCTCTTATTGATTCTCCGCTTCTGCCTATCATCCTTGGTTACCCATGGTTACAACTTCACAACCCCTCTTTTGATTGGGAAAATGGAGAACTAACCTCCTGGGGATCGTCCTGTCGCCTTCGCTGTTTGTCTCAACCCAAAAGACTTTCTGCTTGCATGTTGGCTCCTGTGACTATCCCACCTACCTTGCCTCGTGAATACCATGACTTTGCAGACGTATTTTGCAAACAAAAGGCAGAGGTGTTACCCCCACATCGTCCTTTTGACTGTACAATTAAATTGATTTCCAGAGCACCTCTTCCCAAAGGTAAGACCTACCCCCTGTCTCTGCCCGAACAAAACTCTATGGAGGAATACGCAAGAGACAACTTGGAAAGAGGTTTTATCCGACCCTCTTCTTCTCCAGTAGGGGCAGGTTTCTTCTTCGTTGAAAAGAAAGATGGGGGCCTTCGACCATGCATAGACTATCGGGGGTTAAATCAAATCACCGTAAAGGACTCCTACCCTTTGCCACTCATTCTTGAACTATTTGATCTACTTAAGGGGGCTGTTATATTCTCCAAGCTAGACCTACGAGGGGCTTATAACCTGATTCGAATTAATGAGGGGGACGAGTGGAAGACAGCATTCAACACTCGTAATGGACACTTTGAATATTTGGTCATGCCATTTGGCTTGTGTAACGCACCTGCTGTCTTTCAACGTTTCATGAATGAAATTTTTCATGATTTCAGCAACCATTTTGTGATCATCTACTTGGATGACATTTTAATCTTTTCCAAGACTCTTCCAGAGCACATCTCGCATGTGAAACAGGTATTACAACGGCTTAGAGAAAACCATCTTTATGCAAAGATCGAGAAATGCAGTTTCCATCAAAGCTGTATTCCTTTCCTTGGGTACATCATAAGTGCTGACGGTTTCCAAATGGACCCTCAAAAACTTTCCGCTGTCTTGCAATGGCCCCAACCGACCACTTTAAGAGGACTCCAAAGCTTTTTAGGATTTGCAAATTACTACAGACGCTTCATTAAGAGTTTTGCCTCCATTTCGGCACCCCTTACTGCCATGACTAAGAAGGGTACAAATTGCAAGGCGTGGTCTTCAGAAGCAAAATCAGCTTTCCAGCGATTAAAGGACATGTTCAGTAAAGCTCCAATTCTTCAGCATCCAAATCCTGACCTCCAGTACATTGTTGAGGTTGATGCCTCTGAGGTTGGAGCAGGTGCCGTACTCTCCCAGAGACAGCCAAAGTCTGGTAGAATCCATCCAGTAGCTTTTTTCTCTAGAAAGTTTTCTCCGGCAGAGATGAATTATGATGTTGGGAATCGAGAACTACTGGCCATCAAATTGGCATTGTCTGAATGGCGACATCTTCTGGAAGGGGCTTCCAAACCTTTTACTATCCTCACTGACCATAAAAACCTACTGTATCTTCAGACTGCTAGACGTCTGAACTCACGTCAGGCTCGATGGGCTCTGTTTTTCTCCCGTTTTAATTTTGTCCTTTCTTACGTTCCAGGGCATAGAAACAAAAAAGCCGATGCTCTTTCCAGACAGTTCGCTTCCTCTGAAGAAGATCAACCAGCCGAGCAGTATATAATCCCACCTCACAAAATTGTCGCACAGATCTCTACGGCCCTTTCCCAACAGCTACAAGAAACCCAGAATCGTGTTCCCCAGGGCTTGAAGATACCACCAGGTCGCCTGTACGTAGCCCCTAGTCTCAGAAAACCTATACTCCTCTGGGCACATAATGGCGTGTTATCCGGTCATCCTGGTGTCACCATCTTAAGACCTTGCAGCGTCATGTCTGGTGGCCTCGTATGAAAAAGGATGTTACTGACTATGTGGCTGCCTGCCCAACTTGTGCTGCTAATAAAGTACCCCGCACATTACCTGCTGGACTGTTACATCCACTTCCGGCACCTCGCCAGCCTTGGACCCATTTGACCTTGGACTTCATTGTAGACTTACCCAAGTCCGAGGGCATGACTGCTATATGGGTCACAGTGGATCGCTTTTCCAAAATGTCTCATTTTGTGCCGATTCCGGGATTACCTACAGCGAAAGCACTGTCCACTCTTTTCCTTTCCCATATTGTAAGACATCATGGCATACCTACCAATATCATCTCAGACCGCGGATCCCAGTTCGTTTCCCGATTCTGGAGAGCGTTCTGCAAGAAACTGGGAGTAACGCTCTCACTCTCTACCTCACATCACCCTCAAACTGATGGTCAAACCGAACGCATGAACCAGACCCTAGAAACCTACCTTCGACATTATGTCAATGCCTTACACTCCAACTGGTCTGAGTATTTGCCTTTAGCTGAGTTCGCCCTAAATTCCCGTTGGCACAGTGCTCTTCATACCACACCATTCTACACAGCCCTAGGCTATCACCCTCAGACTTTTCCCCTACTTCAGCCTTCTTCTGGTGTACCAGCAGCAGATCAGCGGGTGAAAAATATTCTACTACATTGGAAGAAGATTCGTTTATTACTACGGAAATCAGCAGGCAAGTACAGGCTTTTTTCCAACAGACGAAGACGCCATATACCTCCATATGTGGTGGGGGACAGAGTTTGGCTATCAACCAAGTATGTGAGACTGAAACAACCTTCTACCAAATTGGGCCCTCGATTCATTGGTCCTTACAGGATCATTGCTCGAGTTGGACCAGTTTCCTATCGCTTAAGATTACCTTCTTCTCTCCGGATACATCCCGTGTTCCACGTTTCACTCCTCAAAAGAGCTATTTTCAACCGCTACTCCAGATCACAACAGCTACCTCCTCCTGTTCTTGTTGATGGACAAAATGAGTTTGAAGTCTCCAAGATTCTTGATTCCAGAAGACAGGGCCGTGGCCTTCGGTATCTGGTTCATTGGAAGGGGTATCCTGTCACAGACCGCTCCTGGGTTCCAGCCAAAGATCTGCATGCCCCTTCTCTTATACGAGACTTCCATACCTCGTTTCCCACTAAGCCCCCGGAGGGGGCCCTGTCATGACCCGGGTTGTATTTGAACCGGGATCTTCCTGGTCTCTTAAACCATAGCCTTACCTGTTGTGCTACAGAAGAGATCTAGACTTTGGGAATGTCCTTACTGTGTTCAACACTACATCATACTCTCTAGCTCCACCTGCTGCCAGCTGTGGACAATTCTCAATCTGGACAGCCTTTAAATAGGAAGTGAGGACATCACTCAGTGCCCGTTTGGATTTCTTCCCTGGGTGTTTTGACTTCAGTGATCTTCCTTGTATTGAACTCCTGCCTGATATCCCGACTATTCTACAGCCTGCTGATTTTGTACCTTGCCGCCAGATCGTGAATGACCTTAGCCTGCCTGACTCTTCTCCGGATTTTGATTGTGAACTATTTGCCTGACGACGCTTTGCCTGGATCTCTAGCACACTACTTCCACTTCGGACACTACCTTTTACAGGTACCTTACACTCTCCCACCAGCCCAGGTAGAGGTTGGCAAAAGTTGGGGCACATGGACTCCCCATTGCCACCCCCCTGAGCTAGTGGAAGAGCTGAACATCAAACAAAAAGATATTATGTGACAAAATGAACTGTAACAAATCCATCAGGAATTCATTATGCCGTTTGAGATGCTCACCTCTCTGTTGTAAGAAGGTGAGTACCGCTTTACAGCCAAGATCGTGCGGAATTGTGCTGTAAAGGGCCTCAACATCCAAGCTAGCAAGGAATGTGCCCTTGTCACAGTGGATGCCATTAAGACGTCCATGGTGTCTCTAGCATTGGAAGGCAGGCTGGTAGCAAATTGTCTCAGAATTGTGTCCACATAAGTGTTTATGTTTGCGGTCAAGCTAGCCATGCCAGACACAATTGGTCTACCTTTTAAAGGATACCACCCCTTGCGAAGCTTGGGCAGGCTATAAAAGCAGCTAGAACAGGATAATCCGGTAGGAGATATGACAGTTCAGTTTTGACAGTTGGCTGTAAAAAAGAAAAATTACATATTTTACTGAAAAATGTCTGCAGCGTCCCACTAGTGTATGTGGGCACTGCAAAAGCTTGTTATGTCATATGTTATATCATGCTGTATTTCATTCTTATGTGAAATCCCTGTTACCAGGCTGTTAGGTGCATTACACACATTCCACCACTAGATGGGGGTAGCACCACAGTATATATAGCACAGTTCAGGCCTTGTCAGGGGAGTTGGAGTTGTGGAAGCAGGAGGAGATGGAGTGAGGAGCAATGGGGAAGCAGAGGACCCCTCTCCTCTCAACTCTCTTTTGGGTTCCACGGCCCAGAGGACCCAATTTATGGTCTCAGTGTTAAGCCAGGAAAATAGGCGGAGGTGAAGTCTTCATTTTACCGTTTACTCTTCCGGAGTGCCAAGTGGATTTTACGACGTATATTGTGGAAAGCCTTTGTAATAAGGTGAAGGTTTATCAGCTTCCAGCAGCCTCACTGTTACTTCAGGGACAGATAGGTCATCTGTTGCATCACTTGTGTGTAGAAGACAAGGACTTGAGTCACCTTTTTACTGAGATTGGAGCAAGGCAAAGAGCTGAATATCAGTGAGTACACAACTTCCTACGATAGCCTGAGACTTAACCACATATACAGCCTGTTACTGGGATTTACCACATTCAACTTACATGTTCAAAATAGACTGTTTTATAACTGGATGTAAATTGTTATCAAGAACCTGGTTCCAGTAAAGTTGGATTCAAACCCTGCCTCATTCTTCTATCTCCATACTACAACCACTCTCATCATTTTGCACCATCAAGGTGCTGGAGTCACGACATTACCTCAGGGGCCCAGCCACACAAGCACCCAGAAAATCCTATTACCATCAAGGGCACCTCATTCATTACCTGGCCGGTGTCCCCTGTCATAGAGTGTGCCCCGGAGAATCTAGTGCTGTTCTTCCCATCACTGCACTGCTGGCCCAGGGAGGCATCTGCTAACCGTGAGTACCCGATGAACTGTTGTAACCTTTTGCCCACCGTGAATCTCACGCGTTCTCTCCTGCGGACCGGCTCGTTGCATATAAATTGGCGTCACGAACAGGATCTATATCCTCTGTGCCTTATAGAACAGGATACTAATTCTCTGTGCCTTATGTGAGTGAGCCCCATTTGTTTGACTGTTTTATTGGGCTAAAGAACTGTTTAAATTACTTAAAAACTGCATGGATATACTGTGCCAATTGTCTACTTTGAAAAACTGGAAAAATCACAGATTTTTTGTGTCACTAAAACTGCTTGCTGTGACTGAATTTACTTTTTCCTGCACCTAAAATGGCCGCCGGAGGCCTTCTTGCTTAATCTATGGCGCCATCACTCTGCGAAAGGGGAAAATTAAATGCCGCCCCTTGGAAAGTGCGGGAAAAAAAATTCTGCTGTGCCATCACTATTACAATTCTTTATTGGTTTTTATATTGTGTCATCCATGTATATAACATCATTGACATATCAACAATCATATCAATTTTACATCAATATTTGACAATCTCAAAAGGTCATTCAATGCGCATAAATCAAACACATTTACATTCTGGATACAATTGTTATTTCAACAATATTAAAGATATACCCTCTCCCACCCTCCAACACCCACCCTCTAACCCTCCCTACCAAGTATCACCCCCCTCCCATCCTCCCCAGTTTCAGACCTAACCGAATATATCAAAAGAAAATAAAAGAACAAGCCTAACCACTCTTATACTCAGTCTAGATTAGTCTACCTTTAGGTGCCCTAAACCCCCCTTTAGATCTTCCGTCAGATACCAGGTGGTTAATTTGAATGGAGACATGATACGAGGATATTCTGAAACAGGAATGAAGACCATCAGGAATTTCCTCCACCCTTGATAAAGTTTCCTACCTAGAAGTTCCTTATTTTTTAGCGCTTCAAGCCATTCTAGGTGGAATACGTGTTTCGATTGAGATACGACCATGTCCCTTGATGGAATTTTTGGTTCTAACCATAACTTTAATATGCAACGCTTTGCTACCATCAGAAGTTTATGACCCAGTAAAGTCAAATGAGAGATTCCACCCTTTCTGTCATCACCTGTTGTTAAACTAGGTTGGACAATTGTGTGTGTGATGGCTAACATTGGAGAAATTTTCCCTTTAAAGCTGCTGATGTCATTTAAAATCTTACTCATCTGTGCCCAAAAATCCTCCAGTAGCAGACATGCCCACAGCCCATGAAACAAATCTGACCCCACTAATTTACATTTGGGGCAAGCTAACAACCTATTTGTATCACCTTGCCTAGCTGGGATGTTGAAACCATATGTTGCATGATGAAGTATTTTGAACTGTGTCTCACGCCATTGCTCATTAGTAACCGATCGGTACAAGTCGGCTAAACCCGGACATATGTGAGGATATATATCTTCTTCCCCCAACCAAGCTTTCCATTTGTCGAATATCTTTCTTATACTTAGCTCTCCATTTGTCCCTAAGCGAATGGTATAATGAGGTGATTGTGGGCCTGCCCGAAGTCTTGAGGAATATGTCAAACTCATTCCTATTCCACTCCCTGGACAAATCCTTCACTAGACTTTCGCTATACCTCCTAATCTGTAAATAGGGTAAAAAATTTAACTTCTGTAAGCCCCACTTCTCTTCTAGTTCCTGTAAGGTGGCCCATCGATTCTCCCCTTCTCTGAACAAGTCCCCTGCCTTAGTTAACCCTTTCTGGATCCACATATCTATTAACCTTCTGCTGTCACTCGCTTGAAATCCTGGGTTATGAGATAGCGGGAAATGCTTGGAAAATTGATAACACAATTGAAACTGCTTCCTCAGAATTTTCCATGTAAGGATTGTGTGCCTTAACATTAGTGACCTCTTAATGGATACTGGAAGCTTGGGTATACTTGTGTGTACTAAAGCCATGAGGTCCCAAGGTGAGACCAGTTGCGCTTCTAATTTCAGATTAGAATAATAGGAAGTTTTGTTAGCCCAATCAAGCAAATGACGACTCAAGCATGTTAGATTATAGCCCCTTACGTCGGGGAAATTCAGTCCCCCATGTTCCCTTCTCAGCTTTAACTTGTCTAGGGAAATACGTGGTCTTTTTCCTCTCCACATAAACCTTGTGAAGCCCTTTTCTAAACGTTGTATATCAGCATGCCTAAGTAGAAGAGGAATGGTCTGCAGTGGGTAGAGTAATCTGGACATCCCCATAATTTTTATGAGATGACAGCGCCCCATCAAAGAAAGCGGGAGGTTGATCCACCTATCCAAATCTGTTAATATCTTAGCGATCAATGCCGGAAAGTTCAGCTGATACAAAGAGTGAGGCTGCTTTCCCACCTTGATGCCCAAGTACGTAATATATGATTTGGCCTTGGTTACCGGGAGTTTTTCTACCCAGAATTGAGTTTTTTTTGTATCAGGAAATAACGTTAACAGTTCACATTTTGCAAAATTAACTCGATATCCTGAATATGTGCCAAACTTTTCGAGTTCCTCAAAAATTGTCATTACCTGTTCTTTAGGTTTATTTAAAAAAAGAATAATGTCGTCTGCAAATAGAGCTGCCTTTAGACATTTTTTCCCCACCCTAATCCCCTCAAAGAGATTAGAATGGCTCAATCTTCTGGCTAACGGCTCTAAGGCCAAATTAAAAAGGAGAGGGGATAGGGGGCACCCCTGGCGTGTGCCTTTCTGTAAAGAAAAAGGATTTGAAAGAAAACCTTGTGTGTACACTCTAGCTTTGGGATTAACATATAGTTTGGATATAAAATTCCTAAAATGACCAACAAACCCCATTTTATCCAGTACCGCCTCCAGCCATGCCCACCTGACGTTGTCAAAAGCCTTTTCCGCGTCAATAGTGAGCATGGCTAGAGTCTCTCCTCTCCCCTGATCCTGGCTCACCCTATCCAATACCGTTAATACAGTTCGCAGATTTGTGACTGCAGATCTTCCTTGCACAAATCCAACTTGTTCAGGGGCGATCAGAGTAGGTAATATAATCGCTAAACGATCTGTCATCACCTTAGACAATATTTTTGTGTCCACATTAATGAGGGAAATGGGCCTGTATGACCCTGGATGCAATGGATCTTTCCCTGCCTTTGGTAGTAACTTAATATAGGACATATTTTCTTTATCAGGGAGTTCTTTCCCCTCTAACACCTTGTTATAAAGATTTAGCATAACTGGAGATGCCTGAGTGAGCAACGCTTTATAATACTCCCCTGTATATCCATCAGGACCTGGAGCTTTGGAGTTACTCAGATTACTAATAACTGCCTGGAGTTCTTCTATGGATATTTTAGCATTCAACTGCGCTACCTGTTCTTTTGTGACTAATGGTAATTGTACCTTATCTAACAGGGTATCAACCAGGTTGGGACTGGTCTGGTCCACATACAAAGTTTTATAATATTCCCCCACTATTTTACTAATTCCTTCCGGATCAGTAATCACCTTATTGTCAGAGTTTTTAAGGGCCGAGATGAATTGTGGGCGCCTCTTACCCTTTGCCAGGTTTGCTAATAGACGACCCGACTTGTTACCAAACTTGTGCAAGATAGCTTCAAAGGCCACGAATCGCAGTGATTCTCTCTCTTTAGTGATCATGTCAAAATCCCGTCTCGCTTCCACACAATTTTTCTTATGTGCTTCAGTGGGATTCCCTATAAAAGACGTATATGAGGACCTAACTTTTGCGCAAGCAATTTCCTGTTGACTGGCTACCTTCTTTTTCAGTGTTTAAACTTAACCTAAATGAAGGCTGGTCACACAGTTCTATACAATTGGCACCCAACTATTGAATAGAGATAAACTGAATGATGGGAAACCTTAAAATACAATTTTATTAATAATCTTTAAAATAATAGGCCCACAATTTTTTTTTACAACATACACCTCTCAACTGCCCACAGCGGTGAACTGGTAGAGAGTATAATTATAGACAGCCAGGAGGTGTGTTCGCTGGCTCACTCTGCGGTGAGTTGGGAGAAAAAAAGGGGATAGAATATAAGAGGGAGACAGGTGCTGAGTCTCTTCCCCTATGAGTGTCCCTATATCCCAACTGTAACAAATATACCCCTCACTGTTTGTCCCTAGATGGCCCTAAATAGACAGGTGACTGCCCAGCTTCGTCAGAAACAACACAGACCAGTCACATGAGGGCAGACAAACAGTGTAGCAAAATGATGTCCCTACGCGTTTCACTGGCAGTGTGCCAGATCATCAGGGGACCAATCAATACCCGGACTTCAAACAGAGGAAACAAACAGTATACGCTCTTTTAGGCCTCAATTTATCAGACCTCGCAACTAAAGGACAATCCAGTGTACTTAGCTTGCCAAGTTGTTCGTGTCCTGGGTCCGCGCCTCTCCTGCGTGTGGCAGTGGGGAGCGATCACTCGCGCTGGCGTCCTTTTTAAGCCTCGCGCGTCTGGTTGGCTCCTCCCCCCGTCATCACATGATCCTGCACCGTGCCGTCTCCAGTCACGTGCATGATGACGTTTCTAGCTACGTCATCGCCCAGGATCACATGATCGGGAGCGGCACTATCAGTGCCGCCTACCTGTTGCAGCCGAATCTCCTCAGTCTGCGATTGGCACAACAGTGAAGGGGGACGAGTCCATGGTGCACCTGTAGCGAAGTGGAGGTGGGCTAAATCCACTCCCCTCAGGCTACCCATTTATTTCTCTGGCCACAATAGCCAAGTAAGGTGCGTCGCTCCATACAGTCACAGGAGGCGCTACCTAGGGTATTTAAATAGCAGATTTAAATCGGTTCAGAACCGGATAGATTTAGATCTTTGGTATGGATTATATGTGTTCCAATGGGCCAGTTCCATTTCCACATATCTATTAAGTTTTATATGTGAAACAGTAAAGGGTCAGATTTCTTTCCCATGACACATTTAAATCACAATCAACATTAAAGGGGCAGATCATATTGGTATGCAAATGCATAAATATTGATTATGGTGATTGTTAAGTGTTGAGGAATAGTTTCTCACCAGAGCATCCAGCATATGGTCCTTAGTTAGGCATGGAGAAACTGTCCCTCAAAAAAGAGGAAGAGTGAGGGGGAGGGGGAGGGTTAATTTCAGTGGAAGGTAGTTCAAATGCTGAGTATAATCAGCAACCTCTATAGATGTTTATTTCAGAGGAAGATAGATCATATGATGGGTATAATAAACAGCAGTCACTATAGGGTATAGGAGACACTACAGGGTAGGCCCAAACCACAGTCAGTAGGTGGACCTTGTTTCTTCAATGAAGCAGTTGAAGGAAAGCTGCTCATTGAGACCTGTGGGGTTGGAGGTTTTAAGTTCATAGATCCACCAGGTATCCCTCTGCAACATCCTCCTATCCCAATTGCCCCCTCTCTTCAGGGGAGGGATTACTTCAATACCCATAAACGTCATACCCTTCCAATTACCATTGTGGCTGATTTCTATATGTTTGGCCAGTGGGGTGTCTCTTTTGTGCCTGATGTCTCCAAGGTGCTCCCCCACCCTCCTTCGAAATTCACGCGTGGTTTTGCCCACATATTCCATGCCACAATGGCATGTGGCCTTGTAAACTATTCCTTTGGATCTACAGTTAAGAAATCCCTTGATGGCGTAATTCTTGCCGGTTACATTGCTAGAGAAAACTGAGCCCTTCTTGATGAAGGGGCATGCGACGCAGCCGCTGCAGCGGAAGCAGCCCTCAACTGGTTTGAGCCAGCTCCCTAACTGTTCATTGTTCCCGCTGAAGTGGCTGCGTACTAAACGGTCTCGTATGCTCCGACCCCTGCGATACGTAATGCTGTAGGTGCGACAATTTCTTTTATGTCTGGGTCCAGCAGTAAAATATTCCAGTGTTTAGATAAGACCTCACGCACTTCTCTGGCAGCCCCATCAAACGTACCTATTAAGCGAATCTGTTTGTCCCCCTTCTCTGCCTTATTTGGATGGAGGAGCTCCGTTCGACTTCTTACACAGGCTTTTTGGTAGGCTACTCTGAGAGTCGATTCCGGATAACCTTTATCCCTGAACCTCTCTCGTAGATCATCAGCCTGTTGTTTAAATTCCTTAAAGGTGGAGCAGTTCCTCCTCATTCGCAGGTACTGTCCAGTGGGGATACCCCTTTTCAGGGGAAGGGGGTGGTGCCTGTTCCAATCTAGAAGGGAGTTAGTAGATGTTGGCTTTCTATATGTTTTGGTTTGTAGTTCCCCCCGACTTCCTCTCATGATCGTTATATCTAGAAAGGGTAGAGAATCTTTTTGAACTTCTGACGTGAACCGCAGCCCAACATCGTTGGAATTAAGTCCCTCCACAAAATGTTGCAGTTGGCCAGCCTCCCCATTCCACAGAAGAAAGATATCATCGATGAATCTGACCCACGTCCCCACATGTGTGACGACGTGGGCCAGAGATTCACCGAATACAATTGTCTCCTCCCACCAGCCCAGGAACAGGTTGGCATACGAGGGGGCGCAGGGACTCCCCATCGCCGTGCCCCTGAGCTGGTGGTAGAAGACACCATCAAAGAGGAAATAGTTACACGTCAACGTAAATTCCAGTAGTCTCAAAACCAGATGGTTGTGGGCATAGTACTGGCGGCCTCTGGTCGACAAAAAGGTATCCGCCGCTCTCAGTCCCAAATGATGAGGGATTGAGGAATATAACGCCTCAACATCAATGGAGGCTAACCATGTGCCGTCATCTATAGAGACACCTTCCAATCGACCCAAAAGGTCACTTGTATCCCTAATGTAAGAGGGTAAAGTCCTGACGAATGGGGCCAAGATGTGATCCAAGTAAATCCCCACATTCTGTCCCAAGCTGTTCACCCCGGACACTATGGGACGTCCTTTCAAGGGTGTGGTTCCCTTGTGGACCTTTGGGAGGCTGTAAAAGGTAGGAATGGTAGGATGCTTTTTATACAAGAATTCAAATTCATCTATTGAGATTAGGCCCAATGTTTTGGCCTCACAGAGAATGGTCTTAAGTGCTGTTTGATACCTGACCGTAGGATCACTTTTAAGTCTTTCATAAGTGTCCGTATCTCTCAGTAGGTCAAGGCAAAGCTTTTTATAATTCGGCGTGTCCAAGAGCACCACATTACCCCCTTTATCGGAGGATTTAATTGTGATGCTCCTGTCAGATGCCAAGTTCTCTATTGCCTTGTATTCTGCTTTGGAGCAGTTGAATCTGGGTTTCTCCAGAGTCAATTGTTCCAATTCCCGAGACACTTGGTGCAGGAAAACATCAATGCAGGAAGGGTCTCCCACTGGCGGTGTTCTGGTGCTTCTATTTTTTAGCATCGTAAAGGGCCCTTTACCTTCCTGCATTGTGTCCTCACTCAGGTTAAAGAGAAATTTCACATCCTGTAGGATTTCTGATGGAATGCCTAGTTCTCTACTCTCTCGCCTATTGGCCAAGAAGAAGTGTTTGTGCCATTTGAGTTTCCTGGCAAACAAACTCAGATCCTTGATCCAATTGAACAAGTTAAAGAAAGATGTCGGCACAAATGATAGCCCCTTGCCAAGGATTGTCATTTCTGCCTGTTCAAGTGTTCTGGATGAAAGATTTAATATCTGCCCGCACTGCTTTGGTTTGGGGTCATGGGTGATGCAGCTGGGTTGCGGTTCCGCAGATGGTACGGTATTTTTTGTTCTAAAAAATGTACACCACTATTATCATAGGATCCGCGTGGACCAGGA
This sequence comes from Bufo bufo, assembly GCF_905171765.1. Taxonomy (NCBI): domain Eukaryota; kingdom Metazoa; phylum Chordata; class Amphibia; order Anura; family Bufonidae; genus Bufo; species Bufo bufo. The sequence goes on along the minus strand of NC_053394.1, from coordinate 276,489,755 downwards.
TTTTCATACATTCCACGTGGCCCTTTTCCCCTTTTGCGTCCACGACCTCTACCACGATTTGATTGATTAACCTCCTTTTCACCTTCCGAGATATCAGTCTCACTTGAAGAGATATCAGAGTCAGGCTTCCCAGTTGTTCTTTGGGTTCCGCGCTCAATAGTGATGTAAACTCTATTTTCTCTGAAGTCTTGCAAATCTCTATTGAATTGGCGGTGCTTTCTCTCCTTCAAGTGAAACTGATATCTCTCCAGTGTAGTTTTTAGTTGCGCCTCCTTATTGATGAAGTCAGGTTCTTGTTTAAGTTTATTCGTGACCTCAATCTGTTCCTTCAATTTAGCATCCAGTAGGTTCAGGTTAGCTCTTTCCTCCTCCAACAGGAGTGACATAAATCGTAGGGAGCTTTTGGTTGCCTCCTCCTCCCATTTTGTCATGAGTGTAGAGCTCCTGCACCTACTGGCTGGAGTGAGGGAGATCCTTAGGCCCCTGGGTACTATCTGGTGTTTTAAGGACCATATGCTGGATGCTCTGTTGAGAAACTATTCCTCAACACTTAACAATCACCATAATAAATATTTATGCATTTGCATACCAATATGATCTGCCCCTTTAATGTTGATTGTGATTTAAATGTGTCATGGGAAAGAAATCTGACCCTTTACTGTTTCACATATAAAACTTAATAGATATGTGGAAATGAAACTGGCCCATTGGAACACATACAGGGAGTGCAGAATTATTAGGCAAGTTGTATTTTTGAGGATTAATTTTATTATTGAACAACAACCATGTTCTCAATGAACCCAAAAAACTCATTAATATCAAAGCTGAATATTTTTGGAAGTAGTTTTTAGTTTGTTTTTAGTTTTAGCTATTTTAGGGGGATATCTGTGTGTGCAGGTGACTATTACTGTGCATAATTATTAGGCAACTTAACAAAAAAAATATATATACCCATTTCAATTATTTATTTTTACCAGTGAAACCAATATAACATCTCAACATTCACAAATATACATTTCTGACATTCAAAAACAAAACAAAAACAAATCAGTGACCAATATAGCCACCTTTCTTTGCAAGGACACTCAAAAGCCTGCCATCCATGGATTCTGTCAGTGTTTTGATCTGTTCAACATTGCATGCAGCAGCAACCACAGCCTCCCAGACACTGTTCAGAGAGGTGTACTGTTTTCCCTCCTTGTAAATCTCACATTTGATGATGGACCACAGGTTCTCAATGGGGTTCAGATCAGGTGAACAAGGAGGCCATGTCATTAGATTTTCTTCTTTTATACCCTTTCTTGCCAGCCACGCTGTGAAGTACTTGGACGCGTGTGATGGAGCATTGTCCTGCATGAAAATCATGTTTTTCTTGAAGGATGCAGACTTCTTCCTGTACCACTGCTTGAAGAAGGTGTCTTCCAGAAACTGGCAGTAGGACTGGGAGTTGAGCTTGACTCCATCCTCAACCCGAAAAGGCCCCACAAGCTCATCTTTGATGATACCAGCCCAAACCAGTACTCCACCTCCACCTTGCTGGCGTCTGAGTTGGACTGGAGCTCTCTGCCCTTTACCAATCCAGCCACGGGCCCATCCATCTGGCCCATCAAGACTCACTCTCATTTCATCAGTCCATAAAACCTTAGAAAAATCAGTCTTGAGATATTTCTTGGCCCAGTCTTGACGTTTCAGCTTGTGTGTCTTGTTCAGTGGTGGTCGTCTTTCAGCCTTTCTTACCTTGGCCATGTCTCTGAGTATTGCACACCTTGTGCTTTTGGGCACTCCAGTGATGTTGCAGCTCTGAAATATGGCCAAACTGGTGGCAAGTGGCATCTTGGCAGCTACACGCTTGACTTTTCTCAGTTCATGGGCAGTTATTTTGCGCCTTGGTTTTTCCACACGCTTCTTGCGACCCTGTTGACTATTTTGAATGAAACGCTTGATTGTTCGATGATCACGCTTCAGAAGCTTTGCAATTTTAAGAGTGCTGCATCCCTCTGCAAGATATCTCACTATTTTTGACTTTTCTGAGCCTGTCAAGTCCTTCTTTTGACCCATTTTGCCAAAGGAAAGGAAGTTGCCTAATAATTATGCACACCTGATATAGGGTGTTGATGTCATTAGACCACACCCCTTCTCATTACAGAGATGCACATCACCTAATATGCTTAATTGGTAGTAGGCTTTCGAGCCTATACAGCTTGGAGTAAGACAACATGCATAAAGAGGATGATGTGGTCAAAATACTCATTTGCCTAATAATTCTGCACGTAGTGTATAATCCATACCAAAGATCTAAATCTATCCGGTTCTGAACCGATTTAAATCTGCTATTTAAATACCCTAGGTAGCGCCTCCTGTGACTGTATGGAGCGACGCACCTTACTTGGCTATTGTGGCCAGAGAAATAAATGGGTAGCCTGAGGGGAGTGGATTTAGCCCACCTCCACTTCGCTACAGGTGCACCATGGACTCGTCCCCCTTCACTGTTGTGCCAATCGCAGACTGAGGAGATTCGGCTGCAACAGGTAGGCGGCACTGATAGTGCCGCTCCCGATCATGTGATCCTGGGCGATGACGTAGCTAGAAACGTCATCATGCACGTGACTGGAGACGGCACGGTGCAGGATCATGTGATGACGGGGGGAGGAGCCAACCAGACGCGCAAGGCTTAAAAAGGACGCCAGCGCGAGTGATCGCTCCCCACTGCCACACGCAGGAGAGGCGCGGACCCAGGACACGAACAACTTGGCAAGCTAAGTACACTGGATTGTCCTTTAGTTGCGAGGTCTGATAAATTGAGGCCTAAACAAGCGCATACTGTTTGTTTCCTCTGTTTGAAGTCCGGGTATTGATTGGTCCCCTGATGATCTGGCACACTGCCAGTGAAACGCGTAGGGACATCATTTTGCTACACTGTTTGTCTGCCCTCATGTGACTGGTCTGTGTTGTTTCTGACGAAGCTGGGCAGTCACCTGTCTATTTAGGGCCATCTAGGGACAAACAGTGAGGGGTATATTTGTTACAGTTGGGATATAGGGACACTCATAGGGGAAGAGACTCAGCACCTGTCTCCCTCTTGTATTCTATCCCCTTTTTTTCTCCCAACTCACCCCAGAGTGAGCCAGCGAACACACCTCCTGGCTGTCTATAATTATACTCTCTACCAGTTCACCGCTGTGGGCAGTTGAGAGGTGTATGTTGTAAAAAAAATTTGTGGGCCTATTATTTTAAAGATTATTAATAAAATTGTATTTTAAGGTTTCCCATCATTCAGTTTATCTCTACCTTCTTTTTCATCCCAAACATATAATTCATTATTCTTCCTCTCATCACTGCCTTAGAGGCGCGCCAAAATAACCCTGGATCATCCATATGCTCCTGGTTAGCCTCCCGATACTCCTCCCACCACCCTACTAACTTATTTTGGAAGTCCTCTCGGGATAATAGCTGAGAAGGGAATCTCCACAGGTAATCCGGGCCCCTAGGATAATCCTCACTTAAGATTAATTCTACAGGCGCATGGTCCGCTATCACCAAGTCTCCTACCGTCGCCTGCTCTACCTTCCCTCTCAGCGAGCTATGCACTAGGATATAATCTATTCGTGACCACGAATCTTTCGCATGTGAATAGAAGGAATAACATCTTTCATCAGGATGGATTTGCCTCCAAGGATCTACAATCCCAGTATTCTGCATCAATTTTGACATCACTCCGTCTCGATGACCGACGCCCAGTCCCCCACTGACATTGCTCTTCCTGTCCTCCAGTGCGTTGAGGACCGTGTTGAAATCCCCTCCTACTATCTTATTGGGGCAATTATCACGCAAAATTCGTTCCTCAAGTTCCCTGTAAAATCGTGCGTTGCTATGATTCGGACCATATACATTATATATGCTATACTGGGTCTCCTGAACCTTCAACATTACATGAACCCATCTGCCCTGGTTATCGGACTCAGAATTCAGAATTTGACAGTTAAACTGCCCATTGATAAGGATCAACACCCCCGCTTTCTTGCCAATCGCTGGTGAACCCAGCACCTCCATGACACACAATTTTTTCATCCTGAAGAAATCCTCCTGGCCTAAATGCGATTCCTGTATTAAGGCTATATCGGGTTTCATCTTCTTAAGATGCCTAATTATTCTCCAACGTTTCTGCGGTGAACGTAAGCCATTGACGTTCCAAGAGACCACCTTCATTTTAACTAGCTAAACTAACTAGAGTAGTAAATCTAGACTGAGCACCTCCTAGGCTGTTCTATTAAACTAAACTAATAATGTGTTCCCCCTAATCTCTGAGTATCAGAATGCCTTAAGCATAGAAGTATGTCACAATTATAATCTATATTTCTCCCCCCCCTAACAACAGTAACTTATAACTCCCTTTTTTCTGTGCTGCAGGAACATAACCGCCACTTCTCAGCAGAGTCTCGGCCTTAGGCTATGTTTAAACATCAATTTTCAGTATTCCCTTCATGGGCCGTTAACTTTCAGCTCCCATAGCAAACAAACAACATTCCCAATGATATACTTAGGACTTCGAACTGTCAAGTCTCCCCATCTTATGATATCACTCTAAACATAGCGGCAATATGTCATATCTCATTACATAGCTTCTCATGCGTAACACTTGTAGACATGATCAGCTCTTGCTAGCCGCCATTTTGCGACCTCCCTGGGATTTCTGATCCCTTGATGGGCTTGCCCTTTCTTGCGTTTCCCGGTTCTGGTCATGGGATGGGTCTTCTTCCTGCCTGCCTGAGGAAACGTTTGGAGATCCAGATCTAGTATATTCCATCCCCCACTGATAGTCCCGACCCTCCTTTGACCGCAATAACATCTGTTCTGCTTCCTGGGGGTCCCTGAAGAAACGTACTGAGCCATCACACATAGCCACCTTCAAGCGGGCAGGATACTGCAGTTGAAAACGAATCTCCCGCTTATAAAGTTCCGAACATACTCGGCTGAAGTCCCTGTGTTGGCGGGCAACCGCCGCTGAATAGTCCGCAAATAAGAGGATCGTCTGGCCCCGGATTTTAAGTGGCCTTTTGCGGGTACGGAAGGCACGTAGAATTGCCTCTTTTTCACAGTAATCTAAGTACTGCATTATTACTTGCCGCGGCCTGTCACCCGCAGCTGCCTTATTGCTTCCCCTGTGATTATTATTATCCGGCATCGGGCCTATTCGGTGTGCTCTCTCCACTTTATGCTTGCCCACAAGACCAAGAGCTTCAGGTAACTCCCGCTCACATATTTCCATCAGATCTTGAGGCTTAACGCTCTCAGGGAGGCCCAGGAGTCTCACGTTGTTCCGCCTAGACCTATTTTCAAGGTCTTCTAGGCGGTCTTTTAGGATAATGTTCTGCCTGAACAGTTCTTGAGCCTCACCATCATTTCTCTCAAGCGCTTCTTCCACCTGCACTAACCTCTTTTCCACTTCCTCTATGCGAGAATCATGCTGGGACAATGTCTCCCGGATTTCATGCAGGGACTGCGTTAGAGTCTTTGCCAGCGTCTCTCTAATATCTGGCGCCAAGTACCTTGCCACTTCAATTGCCAGCATCTGGTAGTTGATTGCCGTAATATCCGGCTGAGATGATATGGGTGTTTGTACCTCCACTTGTGAGCTCAGCAGAGTCTCCGATGCGACCGAGCGGGAATCCTCCATTTTGTCCAGGTTAGTCACCTCACGCGCGCCTTTGCCTCCGGTCATTATTCTGCTCCCACTCCTTAGAAGGTATCGGTCCATGGACCACTTTGTGCCAGAGTACAGCAGACTGGACCTCTCACGTTCCAGACCCTGAAAAATGCCTCGGTGTTGGAGTAGGGGCTCGGTTTCAGTGCACGGTGTCCGGAGCTCTAGCCCTCTGTGTTCTGCATCACAGCACCGGAACCGGAAGTGTGCCATCACTTTATTACCATGGATTACAATATGAGCGCCGCCTCCCCTATGCTGAAGAACCTAGGGGGCGTGCAAGAGGAAAGGTGGAGCCTGTGTGATCAGTGGGTGAGTCTGCTAGAGGAAGCAGAAGTGCTTGGCTGTGTGGCAGGCGCAGCACTATGAAGTGCCTTTTGTGCTGTGGCATTAGAAGAATTTTGATATCTCTGACTTTTAGTCTAACCAGACTATTACTCTGGAATTCCTCTAGCGCCGTTCTATGGAATCAGTAGGTTTAAAGAGCACACCAAATGCTTCAAATAACTGCTTTGTTAACTTCAACTTTTCTTCATATATAACACTGCCGCCTCCGCAGCAGATAGTCCATGTACAAAACACGTGTTGAAAAGATATCACAAAATGGCGGTATGCATAAGATGGTGGTTCAACTGTTCAATCTTGTCATTCAACATAAAATGGTGGATATATTTCTCTCTTCAGTATCTGTACTGTCACTTTAAGTTATTTAAGCACTTTACGATCTCTCAGAGAGGTATATCTGAGATTTAACTAATAGTTCTACTTGCAGTATGCAGTTAGCAGTGACTATTTGCAGATTGGTTGAGTATGATCTGCTATGGTTGTATGCAATTTGGATTGCAATATGGAATCTGAATGCTTGCAATTTGTAGCTTGCAATTTGAATTTGTATTTGGTGGAACTGTAAGTAAACACAAATATAACTGGTTCAGAATACAGTTCTAATCACTATACTAACAGTAGGAAGATTATATAACTGTTTTAAATACCTATTTTGGCCTCTCTGCTTCCATAAAAACACAGCTCTCGGTGGAGTGAATGTCTCTTCAGCTCCTGTCTCTGGTGAATAATGATTCTAGCAGCTCCTACTAGGGGAATTCCCAGACCGGCTGTGTGTGAGGCTGGCTGTGATTGGTGAAAACTCTTGCTGTGTAAGAAGCTGGCTGTGATTGGTCTAGACTTCTGCCCAGCAACAACAGATTAACACTATGCTTTCTGTTGTTTTTGCTGTGTCACTGAGCTTACCTTACATTACAAAATGAATCTTAAAGGCATATTATCTTTTTCTGCTTCTGTGAACACAAAATATAACAGTTATATGACATCCAAAACATGATGTCACAGTAAATAACTCTGCTTTTGTCTTTAACACATAAACATAGAAACTGTATTAAGGCTATTGGCAGGTCTAGCTGTATACACATATAAGCTATACTAGCAACCTAGGACAGGTCCTAGCTAGCCAGATACACTCCCACCAAAATGATCTATAATTCTATGTTCTCAGTGGTAGGACTTGAACATGAATTTGAGGAATTTTCCATCAGGTTCTCAACTTCCAAGTGTCTTTTATCACTCCCAAGTAGAACAACTAACTTCTGTATAGGAAGTTCCAACTTGAGTGGTGTAGTGAGACGTTTTCCTTTTTTGTCAAGTTTTGAGTCTCCTATTTGTAACAACACTCTTCTTGCTAGTTTGTCTTCAATCTTTTGAACTTATAGAACTTTGGCCAATTTCCATTGACTTCTAGGTAAATCTTCTTCTTTCATTAACACTATGTCATCAACTTATAGAAACATAGAATGTGTCGGCAGATAAGAACCATTTGGCCCATCTAGTCTGCCCAATATATCTGAATACTATGGATAGCCCCTGGCCCTATCTTATATGAAGGATAGCCATATGCCTATCCCATGCACGCTTAAACCCCTTCACTGTATTTGCAGCTACCCTTCTGCAGGAAGGCTATTCCATGCATCCACTACTCTCTCAGTAAAGTAATACTTCCTTATATTACTTTTAAACCTTTGCCCCTCTAATTTAAAACTGTGTCCTCTTGTGGTAGTTTTTCTTCTTTTAAATATGCTCTCCTCCTTTACCGAGTTGATTCCCTTTGTTGTGTTCTTAAAAGTTTCTATCATATCCCCTCTGTCTCTTCTTTCTTCCAAGCTATACATGTTAAGGTCCTTTAACCTTTCCTGGTAAGTTTTATCCTGCAATCCATGTACTAGTTTAGTAGCTCTTCTCTGAACTCTCTCTAGAGTATCTATATCCTTCTGGAGATATGGCCTCCAGTACTGCGCACAATACTCCAAGTGAGGTCTCACCAGTGTTCTGTACAGCGGCATAAGCACTTCACTCTTTCTACTGCTTATACCTCTCCCTATACATCCAAGCATTCTGCTGGCATTTCGTGCTGCCCTATTACATTGTCTTCCCACCTTTAAGTCTTCTGAAATAATTACTCCTAAATCCCTTTCCTCAGATACTGAGGTCAGGACTGTGTCAAATATTCTATATTCTGCCCTTGGGTTTTTACGCCCCAGGTGAATTATCTTGCACTTATCCACATTAAATTTCAGTTGCCAGAGTTCTGACCATTCTTCTAGTTTTCCTAAATCCTTTTCCATTTCCCTCCAGGAACATCAACCCTGTTACATATCTTTGTGTCATCAGCAAAAAGACAAACCTTCCCATCGAGGCCTTTTGCAATATCACTTATGAAGATATTAAACAAAATTGGTCCCAGTACAGATCCCTGTGGAACCCCACTGGTAACATGACCTTGTTTTGAATGTTCTCCATTGACTACAACCCTCTGTTGTCTGTCACTCAGCCACTGCCTAATCCACTCAACAATATGGGAGTCCATGCTCAATGACTGCAGTTTATTGATAAGTCTTCTATGTGGGACAGTGTCAAAAGCCTTACTAAAATCTAGATATGCGATGTCTACTGCACCTCCACCGTCTATTATTTTAGTCACCCAGTCAAAAAAATCTATAAGATTTGTTTGACATGATCTCCCTAAATTAAACCCATGTTGTTTTTCATCTTGCAATCCATGGGATTTTAGATGTTCCACAATCCTATCCTTTAATAGGGTTTCTATTAATTTGCCTACTATTGATTTTCAGAATCACTGGTCTATAGTTGCTCGATTCCTCCCTACTACCTTTCTTGTGAATGGGCACGACATTTGCCAATTTCCAATCTTCCGGGACGACTCCTGTTACTAATGATTGGTTAAATAAATCTGTTAGCGGTTTTGCCAGCTCACCACTAAGCTCTTTTAATAATTTTGGGTGTATCTCATCAGGCCCCTGTGACTTATTAGTCTTCACCTTAGACAGCAAACTTAGAACATCTTCCTCTGTAAAGATACATGCATCAAATGATTTATTAGTCATCCTTTCTAGTGGAGGTCCTTCTCCTTTTTCTTTTGTAAAAACTGAACAGAAGTATTCATTAAGGCAGTCGGCTAGCCCTTTATTCTCTTCTACATACCTTCCGTCCTTTGTTTTTAATTTAGTTATTCCTTGTTTTAATTTCCTTTTTTCATTTAGATATCTGAAGAATATCTTATCCCCTTTTTTCATAGACTGAGCTAGTTTTTCTTCTGCCTGCGCTTTAGAAGTTCTTAGACCTTGCTTGGCCTCTCTCTGCCTAATCTTGTAGATTTCCTTATCTTCATTGCTCTGGGTTTTTTTATAATTACAAAATGCTAGCTTTTTATTTTTAATGATTTGGGCCACTTCTGCTGAGTACCACAGTGGTCTCTTCCTTTTTTTGCTTTTACTGACAAGTCTAATGCAATTTTCTGTTGCCTTCAATAATGCACCTTTTAAGTAGTCCCATTTCTCCTGGACTCCATGTAATCCGTTCCAGTCTGATAAGGACTCATTTATGACTAATTTCATTTTTGAAAAGTCTGTTTTTCTAAAATCTAAAACTTTTGTTTTTGTGTGGTGGGACTCTTTCACAGTTCTTATATTAAACCACACTGACTGGTGATCACTAGATCCCAAGGTTTCGCCTACAATGACATCATATACCGAATCCCCATTTGTGAATACCAAATCCAAAATGGCCTCCCTCCGGGTTGGCTCCTCAACCACTTGTTGTAGAGATAACCCCAGTAGGGAATTTAGAATATCTGTACTCCTGGTAGAACTTGCTATTTTGGTTTTCCAGTTTATATCTGGAAGATTGAAATCTCCCATAAGGATAACTTCTCCTTTCATTGTCATTTTAGTTATTTCTTCAACTAGTAGATCATCTAGTTCTTTAACTTGACCAGGTGGTCTATATATCACACCTACACGAGTTACTGCATGGTTAGCAAACTGCAACGTAACCCAAACTGACTCTATGTTGGCCTCACCAACTTGTATTAGGTTAGATTTAATGCTATCTTTCACATACAGGGCCACTCCTCCTCCTTTCTTGCCTTCTCTGTCTCTTCTGTATAAAGAGTACCCTGGTATGGTTATGTCCCAGTCATTTCTTTCATTAAACCATGTCTCCGTAACAGCCACTAAATCTACATTCTCAGATGCCATTATTGACCCAAGTTCATAGATTTTTTTACCTAAACTGCGAGCATTTGTAGACAGGACTCTGAGCTTATCATTTCTTAACCTCTGTGCTTCTGACCTGTTCTGGCATTGTTTCGGGGGGCAATTGGACTCTTTTATTTTCACTCTTTTGCCCCCCCTTCCTAGTTTAAATACTCTTCCGCAAATTCTTGGAGTTGTTCACTAAGTACATTTGTTCCTTTGAGAGAAAGATGCAAACCATCTTTTTTGTACAGTTCCTTTCTATTCCAAGTAGAGTTATCATGAGAAACAAAGCCAAATCCTTGCTCTTGACACCATTTACCAAGCCATATGTTGAACTCCTTTATGCGCCTCTGCCTATCATTCCGAACATTATGCACAGGCAGAACTTCAGAAAATGAAATGGTGGATGCAAAATCCTGTACGTCATTACCAAGTGTGATAAAAGATTTTTTCACCTCTGACACTTCATTGCAAGCCAGGTCATTTGTCCCTAGATGGACAAGAACATCCACGTCCCCTTCCTGCTTTGCTTGCTTAACAATATTAATAATACGTCTTCTATCTCTTCTAGCAGTAGCCCCAGGGAGACATCTCACAAAACCATTTTCTTTAAGCTCCACACTTCTTATGATTGAATCACCCAGCAACAGCTGCTTCCTTTGAGACTTCCCTTTATCTTTTTTGTTGCATACATTAGACATAGGAGTCGATGGTTTCTCACCCTCTGTGCTTGAGTCCATATCCATGTTGTCCTTACATTCTGAGAGTGCTGCAAATGAATTATGGAGAACCACCGACTGTGGGACATGTCTTCTATCCACCACTCTAATTCTTCCAGAACCTACATTAACCCATCTGCCATTTCTGGGGGTCCTCTGTGGCAGTGGCATTGCAGCAGTCCTAGCTGGAGTTTGTTTAACAGATAATTTAAATATTTCAGATTTCAAGAATTCAATTTCCTGCTGCAGTAAGGAGAACTGTCTACAGATCTGACAGCATCCGAATCTCCAAAGAGTGGAACATGAAATAAATGCATTGGACATTTCTTCTCGGTGTTTGCCATTTACTTCTTAGCATAAGATTGGCTAAGCACTCTTTTCTCCATCTATTCCAAAACTGTTCTGATATATATTGAACTCTTTGTCATCTAATTCTGGCATATAAATCCTCTTTGGTGAACTTGCCAGGGGGTGGCTGTATGTAATCAGACTTAAGGTGAAGTAGATGGTTGGGAGTTAAAGGGTCCAAACTTGTTGGATTGTTGATGTTATCAATTGTAAGTGGACGACTGTTAACAATAGACATTACTTCATAGAATAGGGTCCTAAGTGAAGCATCATCTATTCTTCTGGCGTTCTTCTTCAACACTGAACTTAACACATTTCTCACAGTTCTGATTTGTCTTTCCCAAACTCCTCCTGTATGGCTTGCATGTGGAGCATTCATATGAAAATCACACTGTTTCTCTAACAAATACTCAGTTACTTTTTCTTTATCGATCTCTTTTAGAGCTTTCTTCAATTCATTCTTTGCTCAGACAAAATTAAATCCTTGGTCAGATCTAAGCTCTCTGACGGTACCTCTAATGGCTATGAAACATCTTAAGGCATTGATGAATGCGTCAGTTGACATATCTTCTAACATTTCCAGGTGAATTGCTCTGGAGCTTAGACATGTAAATATTAGTCCATATCTCTTGTACTCCTTGCGGTTCTGTTTGGTGATGAATGGGCCAAAGCAATCCATTCCGCTATAAAGAAATGGTGGTGATGGGTTTACATGATCTGCCGGTAAATCTGCCATTCTTTTTTCTTCTGTAGGTCTACGTGCCTTTCTGCAGACTACACATTTACTTATATACTTTGCTATAACTTTGCTTCCTTTTACTATCCGGTAACCACCTTCTCTCAAACAGCTTTGGGTAAAGCTTCTTCCTTGATGCAAGGATAAGTTGTGGTAGTGATCAATAATCAATCTTGTGAAGGTCGAATATTTGGGTAGAATTGCTGGATGCTTCACTCTGCTAGGTAACGACGCATTTTCCAGTCTCCCTCCCACCTTCAGTATACTATCCTGCAGAACAAGATTAAACTTGTACAATGGGTGGTTGTGTGGAAGCCTTTTAGGTTCTTGACTAAGTCTCTTCAACTCTTCACTGTAGAATCTCTGTTGAATAAGTCTTATGACTGTTTCTTCAGCTTTCATTCTTTCCTCTACATTAAACAATTCCTTCTTTCTGATTCCCTTTGCCAAACGTTGAATTCGAGCTACTATGTTTATGACCGTATTCCATTTTGAACATCTGGCTAGTCTTTCAAGTCTTTCTTGACACTTGGCAGCAGTGCTCAATGTTTGTACAACTTTTACTTCTGGATTACCCATAGACAATTCTGTGTAACCTTTACTGGGCGTGATTTCCTTTTCCCAAAGGAAATCTGGACCTGTGAACCAATTTGAATTTTTCAATTCTGTCACATTCAGGCCTCTTCAAGCATGATCTGCTGGGTTATGCTTTGTGTCAATGGGATGCCAATGTTCTGGATTTGTTATTTCCCAAATTTTCTCAACTCTGTTGGCGACAAAGATATGGAATCTTCGAGCTTTATTGTTTATGTATCCTAGGACAACTTGTGAGTCTGTCCAAAAATATTCTTCATCTATTTTCAATTCCAATTCTTCTCTCAGAAACTTGCTTACTGATGCTCAAACTACGACTGCTGTCAGTTCAAGTCTTGGTACAATTCTGGCCTTCCCCATAATCAGGGCACAATGTATCTTTTTTTCTCCTATTACTCTGATGTAGGAGCACTGACCATAACCATAACTACTGGCATCTGAAAAATGATGAAGTTCTATTTTCTTTTACTTTCCGAAATCATGAGGTACAAAACATCTGGGTATCTGAACTTCTCTCAAGTTTTGCAAGTCTCTTATCCAACTCTCCCACCTTGGCCTCAAATTTTCAGGTATGGGCTCGTCCCATCCCAACTTCTGTCTGCATAATTCTTGCAGTATTTCTTTTGCTCTGAGGATTACTGGGGCCAAGAATCCCAATGGATCATATATAGAAGCCACTGCGGAAAGAATGGTTCATCTAGTTGCAACTTTCTCTTCAATAGATACTTCAAAGAAGAACTTGTCGTTCTCTACATTCCATCCCAATCCAAGTATGTTCTGAACTGGAAGACGATCATAATTGAGATCTACATTCTTCATTGTTGCTGCACATTCAGAGTGACTGATGGATTCCATACCTCTCTGTTGTTTGAGATGAATTTGTGAAGGCGCAGGTTTCCTCTTGCGCATAACTCTTGGCTTTCTTTCACTAGTTTGATTGCAGATTCTGTAGACTCTAGACTTATGAGACCATCATCTACATTTTTCTTCAGAAAATTTGCTGCTGATGGGCAATCCTTTTCATTCTGATTAGCCAGGTACTTCATACCATAATTGGCGCAACCTGGAGATGATGCTGCTCCAAACAAGTGTATTTTCACTCTGTATTCTTCTGGCTCTGTATCTGTATATTCATCCTCCCACCATAGAAACCTCAGGAAGTCTCTATCTTCATTCTTCACATGAAACTGGTGGAACATCTTTTCAACGTCACACATGACCGCTACAAGATACTTTCTGAATCTGCAGAGTATTCCAGGCAGAGTGTTTGTAAGATCTGGTCATTTTAGTAGATGATCATTCAATGCAACACCATTGTACTTTGCTGAGCAATCAAATACTACTCTAATCTTATCTGGTTTCTTTGAGTGGTAAACACCTTGATGTGGGATGTACTACACTTTTTCTTCTTTAGGTTTGTTATTAACTTTCTCTGCATGTCCTTCTTCGAGGATGCCTCCCATGAATTTCAAATAATCCTGCTTGAATTTGGGATCTCTTCCTATCTTTTTCTTCAAACATTTTAATCTTGCTAGGGCAAGCTTTATGTTATTTGGCAGACGAGGTCGTTCTCTAAAAGGTAAGGGCATTTCAAGATGACCTTGTTGATTCTGCTGAATACTTTCTTCTAGAGTGTGTACGAACTTTATGTCTTCTTAGGATACACTCTTTTCTTTAGAACTTATGTCTGCAAAGTCGGATTCAAGCATCTTGATTACTTTTGCTGGACTTACAGTTGGTAACTCTTGGAAAGATATTCGATGACACAATCCTGTCACCTGTCTTGAGTTTGCGATCTGCTGTTTTCCTCCAACAACACCCCATCCTAGATCAGTTTGAACAGCGTAGGGTTCACCCTTTCCTCCTGTGATTACCTTTCGTGGTACCAAGTTTCGGGACAATCGTAGCCTATCAACAGTCCAACACCAAACTCCTTCAGCGGGGACATTTCATGAGATATGACAGGTGCTCCATTCATTGGCTGTTTCACAGGTAGGTATGCGATCTCGATCTAGAGGTATATTGTCTTTTGTATAAGCTGGAGGTAGATCTAATGTGCAGTTTGAATGAAGTCCTCTAACTCTCAGTCCTTTGACCCTTTGACTGTTCACTAATGTGTCTGTCCGCGTCATTGTGGTGAGCTTGAGCTTCACTAGTTCTGTAGCCACTTGTAATTTCTTGCAGATTTCTTGATCAAAGAAGGTGACGTCACTCTGGGCATCCAGTAGCGCATAGGTGTATACCTTCTTGTTCCTCCTTTTAGGATTTGAAATGCACACTGGTACAACCATTGATGTGCCATTGCTTTCTCCTTCCCTCACTCTGCAAGAGGAATACCGATACTTTATTTTCTTTCTTAGTATCTATAGGTATTGAGGATTTATCCTTCATTGGACATTCTTCATGTAGTGGTGTAGGATGGCATCCTTTGCAAATGCTGCATGTGGCCTTTTTCTTACACTCCTTAGTAACATGGCCTTTTCTTAGGCATCCAGAACACAATTGGTTAACAAGCACAAATTTTTTCTTTTCCTCTGGGGACTTCGCCTTAAATTGTTGTCACTTATGTATGGAGTGGTTCTCTCCACAGAATATACACTTGAAGGTAGTCTGAAGATTTGTCGGTTCTGTCTCTCTACTGATTCCAGTAGTGACTTTGGACTTGTTCTCGTAGGTATCTGGACCTTTAGCTGCTGTGTTGGTTGCTTGCACGTCTTATCTATCTTGCAGACCTTTCTTCTAAGGATTTTAAGACGTAAGATGATGTTACTGGATTACATGCTATCCGTGCTTCCTTATTGACGAACTCAGAGAACTCTTTAAAACTTGGGAAGTTCTTGCCTAGATCTAACTGTTCAGTCACACAGCGATTCCATCTAGAAGCCACTTCTTCAGGTAGCTTAGTTAGCATCCTGTGGTTTTCTAGATAGTCGTTCAGTACTTCCAGTCCTTGAACGTGTGTTATGGCATTGCTGCATGCTTGCAGGAATTCACCGTACTTTTGGAGTCTGAAGTGCTCTTTGTACTAAAAAAGGATGACCATATCTTGCATTTAATTTTTCCCAAGCTTGTTTGTAGGCTTCTTATTTTTTCTTTAGAAGTTACCTTCAAGAACTTTCTTTGCTTCCCCACTAATATATCTCTGAAGGTAGAATAACTTGTCGATTGGACTGAAGCAATGATGCTCAATGATCATTTCAGAACTTGCCTTCCACTCTATGAACTTCAGTACGTCTCATGATAATACAGTCGGTTCCGGCACGGGAAGTCTAGCGAGGACTGTTCTCTGTTGTCCTGTTGGGACAATAGTTGTAACACTCTCCTGAGCATTGCCGTGACATATAGGAATAGAATCATCCGGTTCTATTTTCTCACTTAGTTCTGAATTACGTGAGTCCTTTTCTTTATCTTTTCTTGTAGGGATAGAGGGTACCTTTTTCCTAACACTGGACTAGGCCTCTCTTTGTTTTTCTGAGCAGGGATGGAAGGATAATAACTCACTAAATGCTGGAGATTCCATTCCATTCTCATGGGCATAAGTAGGAAAGTAGGAGTCTGCTTCTTCACTTAGAACAGATTTGAACCTAGGACTACTCTGATTCATATCCTCTTCGTGTACTCTGAGTCTGGCTTCTATGATCTTAACTTCTTTTTGCCTTTCCAGACTTTTCATCTGTTGGCGCTGTGCATCTATTTCAGCTTCCATCTGATGACGTTGTGCATCCATTTCAGCTTCTATTTGATGGCATTGTGCATCCTTTTTAGCTTCCTTTTCAGCGATCAGTTGGCGCTGCGTCTCGATGGCAGCTTCCATTTTAATTTCTGCTCTCTTGGCAGCAAGTTGTTCAGCTAATTCCTTTCATTTAGCTGAAGTATTTGAGGACTCTGATATGTGGGTGGCACTTCTGCTAGCGAAGGAAGTCACACTTGAGATTGTGGTTCCCCCTAAGGACCTAGCATAGTCTGTCATAAAAAGCTCGTTCATTCTACTTCTTGCTTTAACTTCATCATAATTAGCTGCAGATGAAAGTTCTCTCATGAGCTTTACTAAATCTTTAGTGACTGCAGTACATGTATCCATGTTCCTTACAATGCATTGGAAACGTGTCGTAAGCTACCGCAGGTTGACATATGCTGCCATAAGCTCTGATTAAGATTCTTCTACCGTCTCTACCATATCACTCAAGTTCCCTTTTATACTTTTTTGTTTTAACTTTCCACGAATGCCTTTAATGTATAATTTCCACTTCTCATACATTCTGGTGAACATTTTTCCATTTAATGCTGCTTCTTGCACCAAATTTTCCAGTATCTTTGGGGTCGGTTTTTTGGCATGTGATGAACGTCTTAGTTTATCTGTTTGGGCTATATTTGTTTGAGGCAAGACTAATGCTGCAACAGACTCTTCTACCTTAAACAGATTCCGTTGCTCTTCTCCCCCTACTCTATTTATCTTTGTATCCTCTAACAGTGGCATGGTAATACTAAGCTCAAAACTGTCAAAAATGTCCTTTGTTTTACTTTAAAGTCTTTATCTGAACACAAAAATGTCTCTTTATGCCAAAGCCTATATGCAATGATAAGTAATAAAAGGAAAGCTCTGACCTTATTCTGAAGAGCAGGATACTGCAATTTGAAGGTTGCTGGACAAGGAGACTTGTCTTTTCTTGATGTGATGCGATGCTCTGCACTGACTTGCGATGCTTTTTGCAGACTTGCGATGCTCTGCGCTGAGTTGTGAAGCTCTCTGCAGACTTGCGATGCTCTGTGATGACTTGCGATGCACTGGCTTGGATACGCTGCTGCAGGCTTTGGGCCTAGTGGCGGGAAACTAGCTGACTGCAGTACAAGGTCTCTCTGTGGATAGCGGTGCAGGCACTTTAGCTCTGGACTTTGGCCTCCCACCATGCGTCTCTTTCTCTCTCTAGGGATCGCAGGAGGGTTGGCGCTCTTTCTCTGACTATCTTGCCTTTGCCGTTCTGCCACTTTAAGAGTCGGCTACAGTTTGACTAATGCACACGTTCTATGGCCTTTATCGTAGCTCCGCTGAGGTGTCTTTGCTTGCTCACTCAGGGAACAGTTGCTGCACGGCGGTATATGCTAGCGCTCCGCTACTCTAATGCGCTCTTTACTGTGCAAGTTGAGGAGCGCTATCACTTCGCCCTCTGAGAGCAATAGTTCCACTGTGGCAGGCGCAGCACTATGAAGCACCTTTTGCGCTGTGACATTAGAAGAATTTTGATATCTCTGACTTTTAGTCTAACCAGACTGTCTATTACTCTGTAATTCCTCTAGCACCGTTCTATGGAAACAGTAGGTTTAAAGACCACACCAAAAGCTTAAAATAACTTCTTTATTAACTTCAACTTTTCTTCATATATAACACTGCTGTCTCTGCAGCAGATAGTCTATGTACAAAACACGTGTTGAAAAGATATCACAAAATGGCAGTATGCATAAGATGGTGGTTCAACTGTTCAATCTTGTCATTCAACATAAAATGGTGGATATATTTCTCTCTTCAGTATCTGTACCGTCACTTTAAGTTATTTAAGCCCTTTATGATCTCTCTGAGAGGTATATCTGAGATTTAACTAATAGTTCTACTTGCAATATGCAGTTAGCAGTGACTATTTGCAGATTGGTTGAGTATGATCTGCTATGGTTGTATGCAATTTGGATTGCAATATGGAATCTGAATGCTTGCAATTGTATGCTTGCAAATTATAGCTTGCAATTTGTATTTGAATTTGTATTTGGTGGAACTGTAAGTAAACACACATATAACTGGTTCAGTATACAGTTCTAATCACTAAACTAACAGTAGGAACGTTATGACTGTTTTAAATACCTATTTTGGCCTCTCTGCTTCCATAAAAACACAGTTCTCAGTGGAGTGAATGTCTCTTCAGCTCCTTTCTCTGGTGAATAATGATTCTAGCAGCTCCTGCTAGGGGAATTCCCAGACAGACTGTGTGTGAGGCTGGCTGTGATTGGTGAAAACTCTGGCTGTGTGAGGAGCTGCCTTTGATTGGTCTAGACTTCTGCCCAGCAACAACAGATTAACACTATGCTTTCTGTTGTTTCTGCTGTGTCACTGAGCTTACCTTACATTACAAAATGAATCTTAAAGGCATATTATCTTTTTCTGCTTCTGTGAACACAAAATATAACAGTTATATGACATCCAAAACATGATGTCACAGTAAATAACTCTGCTTTTGTCTTTAACACATAAATATAGGAACTGTATTAAGGCTATTGACAGGTCTAGCTGTATACATATATAAGCTATACTAGCAACCTAGGACAGGTCCTAGCTAGCCAGCTACAGGCCTGAACCCCCTAGTTCACCTAGAAGTCGGTCACCCACTTCTTTTTTGTTTCAATCGTTTTTATTGGTGTTTTTAAAGTAATACACATTACAATAAAGTCGCAGTACAATCTGCTCTCCATCAGTCGAGTTATTAAAACAACAACTAACCTTATAAACATAACAGTTTTTACAATTAAAGCATTGAATATTTTAGACATCATCCACGTTTGGTGCCAGTATCCGCCATGTAATGATTGATATTTCACCATATAGCCTTGTATATGTGTTTTCATCCTTATCAATTGAATTGAATATCCACCTCTTCCAATTAACATTTGCAGAGTCTTCCTGTTTGTTTTAACTAATGGTAATACTCCTTTACTCGTAGGGTACATTTATTGGTAGTCCTTTGCGCAACTACATGCCCCCACTTGTTGAGGACGCACTTTCAATCAACTCTGATCTATCTGCTCACTATCCCTTGACACAATAACTAGAAGTTTCCTACAACTGCCACTGTTTTGAAAATTTTTGGAAGGAACCATTCCCTAAAGCTATGATTTTCTCATATGCAACTGTGGTATTAATAGTTGATATCAAATCTTTTAACCTAGGTGTTTCCTGGGATTTCCATCTCTGCAGTATCATTAGTTTTGCTAGAACACATATAACACCTACCAATTTCCTATCTTCCACCGGAAGATTTGTCACTCCAATTAGAAGTAGGGCAAGTTGTGGCGTCCACTTAAGCTTCCTTTGGAGCAGCTTGTTCAACAGTTCCTCACATTCTTCCCAGTACTTAGAGATCATAGGGCACTTCCAAAGAATATGAAGAAGTGTAACCCTCTCTCCACATCCCCTCCAACAATCCCCTGACACCCCTACATACATGTGGCATAATCTTTCAGGGGTGTAATACCATTGTAGGATAGTTTTTAAAGCCGATTCCACATGGCTAGAGCAATGTAAGTGGGAGTGGATCAATTTTATTGTTTTTTGCCAATCATTTTCTGCTATAGTGATGTTCAGGGAGCTTTCCCATTTACGCATAGGGTGAGACTTCCTGAATTGTGTTGGTTGGAGTAATGATTCATACAACTTTTTGATTCCTTTGGATTCTCCAGAAAGGTACAACATCCCTTCTTGACTGCATCTCACCTTTGATGGAATTATTGATTGTACCAAATGCCGAATTTGTAAGTATTTAAAGAAATCTGACTTGGGTATCAGCAATTGGTTCTGCAGGGTTTGGAAAGACTTCATCGTCCCATTTTCAAAAACCCATTCTATATTGCTTTTGACCTCTCTGTTCCATTCTGAAAGATCCGCATGTGGGAGTAATGCTCTGATCAGAGAGAATGGAATTGAAGATAATTTTGGCTTATACCCCTCTTCATTCATATTATGGAACTGTTTCCATGCCATCACCGATGCCCGAATTACTGGGTTTAAGTTTTTAGGGGTCTGAATATCCCAGAAAGGTAGATACACTAAGTCTGGTAAGGTAAAGGGTGCTGCTTGCGCTTGCTCTACTTGAACCCAGGGAATCTCGACCTTTTCTTTGTACCAACTCCTAAGCATGGACACTAACGTGGCAATATAATATCGTTCCATGTCTGGGACCGCCAGACCCCCCATTGCCCGGGGTCTCTGAATTATACTACTTGCTATCCTCGGCCTCTTATTTCTCCAAATATATTTGGAGAGTACTTGTTGCACCTTTCTAAAGAACCTTTTTGGCAGCAAAATTGGGACCGTGCGGTATATATACAAGAAGCGAGGAAGTATGAACATTTTAAAGGCCGCAATCCTTCCTAACCATGAAGTTTCATGTTTATGGAACTCTTCTATGTCTTTACCTACTTTTGCCAATAGGGATTCATAGTTAAGGTCGTATAGTTTTGACATTGATGCAGACATGCTAGTGCCTAGATATTGGATACTGTCTGTGCACCAGTCAAAGTCCCATTTGTCTTTGAAAGATTGGATCAGAGTGTTTGGGACATGTATCGGCAGTGCTTGTGTTTTGGAGGAATTAAGGTGGTAGTATGAAAGATTGCCATATAATTCTATTTGGTTCATAACCGCTGCTAATGATTTTTCTGGGCTAGATAATGACAGCAATACATCATCCGCGTAGAGCGAAATTACATGCTCTTGTCCTCCAATTTTAATCCCTGAAACTGATGGGTCCAATCTAATCACCTGAGCTAGTGGTTCCATTGCTATAATGAAGATCAGAGGCGACAATGGGCAGCCCTGTCTGGTACCGTTGGTCAGCTCGAACATCTTTGACAGGGCTCCATTGACATAAACACTAGCTGTGGGGTCATTGTATAAGGCCCCAATCGCGGATATGATAGGGCCACTGAATCCCATAGCCGAGAGCACCGAGAAGGCAAACGACCACCTAATTCGGTCAAATGCCTTCTCGGCATCCAAGGCCAGCACCAATAAAGGGGTGTTTTGTTGCCTGACTTGATGGAATATGCCCAGCATTCTTCTAGTATTAAAGTAGGACTGGCGAGTTGGGACAAAACCTGTCTGATCCTTGTGAATTATAGAAGGGAGTATTGTGGCTATCCTAAGAGCCAGGAGTTTGGCGTATATTTTTATGTCCTGGTTTAATAGCGATATGGGCCTGAAATTTTGCGGTCTGTCCGCCGTTTTACCTGGTTTAGGTAAAGTAATAATGATTGCTTGTAAGTTCTCCTTAGGGAAATTTCCAGAGGATAAGGCATGTTGACAAAAATCTTTCAGGAAGGGGCTCAGTATATGCACAAACTTTTTGTAGTAATGGCTTGCAAAGCCGTCTGGGCCGGGGGCCTTATCTTGGGGCAAAGATTTAATCACTTTCACAATCTCCTCCTCTGTTATCGGGGTATTAAGGAATTGGAGTTGAGTATCAGTTAATGTAGGTAGATTTAGGGAACTGAGATATCTACTTACCATGTCTTTCAAGATTGGAGAAGTAGGTATGGAGTTCCTTAGATTATATAAGTCATGGTAATATGACTGGAAGCCTTCTGCTATGTCCTGTGGGGCGTACAATTTGGTTTGTGTTTTGGGGTGTAGAAGGTAATGTATCCTACTTTTTGTTCTTTTGGCCTTTAAGCTAGCCGCCAGGAGTTTCCCCGCCTTATTCCCTTGAGAATAGTATTTTGCCTTGGTTCTCCTAAGACCCTTCTCATAAGAGTCTAGCATATGATTCCTTAACTCTTGCCTAATTTGTTTTAGTGCCTCTGCATTGGGGGGGGGAAGGGAGGGGTCATTTTTGTTCCTTTCTTCCAATAATTTTAATTTTGTGAGCATTTGTGACATGGCCTCTTCTAGTTTCCTTTTTCTCACCGCCCCTTGTTGTATGAATGACCCTCTGATACACGCCTTATGGGCGTTCCACAATATCGCAGGGTTGGTAGTATCTTGCTTGTTAAGAAGGAAGAATTCTTTCAAATCCGATTCAATGCGCTGACCATGCTGTGGACAAGACAATAGTATAGGGTTGCTCCTCCAGAGATATTTTGAGGAATAGTTGTTATCCTCTGATATTTTCACTGTAATAGCAGCATGGTCAGACCATTTAATCTGCCCTATCTCCGCTTCCATCACTCTAGGTAACGTCATCCTGTCTCCCCAGAACATATCTATACGAGAGTATACATTATGTACCCCTGAATGGAACGTGAACTCTCTGTCTGCAGGATGCTTAATACGCCATACGTCAAACAACTCCGCCTTCCAAATAACATCGCTTAAAGACTGAACTGATCTTCAGGAGGAGGATGTCGAGTCTATTTCAGGGTCTACAGTCAAATTAAAATCTCCAAATATCAGTAATTGTCCCTTCTTTTTCCTGTTGACTATTTTTAATACTTTCCTCACAAATCTCGTTTGGCCTTTGTTAGGTGCGTATATCGATACCAGAGTAAAGGGGGAGTTGTTCAAGGTGCATACCAGCATTACATATCTACCAGCTGAGTCACTTACATGTTCTATCAATGTGAATGCCAGGGTATTTTTTTATAGCTATTAGCACTCCCCTAGTTTTGGAGTTAGAATGGGCTTGAAAAATATAGGGGAACTGATTGTTTTGCAATCTGTGTGCATCCTTTTCTATCAAATGGGTTTCTTGTATTCCCAATACATCACAATTAAGGGATCTGACCTCCCTCCACAAATGCGATCTGCGCATTGGGCTATTCAAACCATTAGCATTAATACTTGCAAAGGTTATTACCATAATGAAGCAATTTAAAACGCAAGGTATGAAAGTTGCACAGTAAACTGTAAAGAAGGTGCAAGACGCCTCCCAGCCAGCGCGCCTGCAGCCATAGTACGAAGATGGTGGAGCATAGTACAGGCATACGTTTAACATCATTCATGGACGTATCTTCCCATATCATTGCTAAAAAAAGGTAAAAAAATAAATAATAATAACATGTAACCAAAAACATAACTGTAGGTATATTCGTGAGAACCAACAGGCTCCACGTGAACCTAAATAACTTGGGGTATCAAAGTCCCATCTGAAGCCTCGGTAATAGCCTGTTCGGCGGATCACCTCTCCGGCCATTTGCACTAAAGATTAGACCACCCTTGGTGAGCCTCTTCAACTGGCAGTGTCCCAATCTCTCCGGATTTTCTCAGGATGACCCCGGCGCTGTTCCATCTGCGGATCAATAGGAATGTCCCAGCTCTGCAGAATTTTCTTCCCTTCCTCCACTGTTTTAATAGCAGACAGTTCTCCCATGTGATAAATTAGAAGGCGTACAGGGAACCCCCACCTATACTGGATTTTGGCTTTTTGTAAGGCAGATGTGATGGGTATCAGGGCCCTTCTTTGCCTAAGCGTAGTAGCCAACAGGTCAGCATATAGAGATATTTTGTGATACGGTGCAGGTAGACCACCATTTTTTCTGGCGGAAGACATCAGCTGCTCCTTTACAGTGTAGAAATGAACTCTAGCAAGAACATCCCTTGGCACAGATTCATCCATATGTCTGGGACGCGGGACTCTGTGTGTCCTGTCGATCTCTAAATCTCCTTCTTTGCAGTGGGGCAGAACGCATTTGATCAGTTCTTTAACATATAGAGGAATATCTTTGGCCCCCACACTTTCTGGGATGCCCCTTAATTTAATATTGTTGCGTCTGCTACGATCCTCTAGATCCGCCATTTTGCTTTTTAAGGCCTCCACCTCGTTCTCCAGGGCAT
The DNA here is from genome assembly GCF_905171765.1 of Bufo bufo. Taxonomy (NCBI): domain Eukaryota; kingdom Metazoa; phylum Chordata; class Amphibia; order Anura; family Bufonidae; genus Bufo; species Bufo bufo. The sequence goes on along the minus strand of NC_053394.1, from coordinate 276,465,562 downwards.
AATGAGCATCTATCAGGTCATTATGAGAGCCTGCAAACTCCCCAAATTTGCGTTCCAGATGGTCTGTTCTGGCCCCAAGCTCCTCCACCTCTTTTCTCATGGGCGCCACTATCAAACGCATGTCATGTAGGAAAGAGCGTCTCTGTACTAAAAGCATGTCTCTCATGGCGGTGTCTGTCAGGGCTATGTTAGCTACTGGCAGTGCTAACATTTCTGCTTCCCCCATAACCTGTGAGTCCCCATTAGATCTTAGAGTACCTGCGCCGGCTATCCCTTCCTCAGGAGAGCCTTTCAGAGGAGTGGAGTGCGGGGATTCCTCTGCTTCCGAAGTCGCTTCTCTCCCATGTGGCCGACCCCCGCTGCTGTGCCGCAGGCTCCCTCTTGCCCGATATGTGAATCTCTGATTCCGGGTGCAGGTCTTGGGGATTTCGGTGTGGTAAGTTCTTCCACATAATTTGAGTGACTAGCTGCTTGGGCGTCTTCCTCTTTGTGTTCTCCTCCCGGCGCCATCTTGGGATCTTCCCGCCTCTCGGGTGAAGTAAAACTTCGTCAGTTGCGGGTGTTTCTGTCCCTTTCTTTTTCTCCCGGTCATGCTCAGGGAATGTTCGGTGCCTTGTCTGTCTGGTTTTGGTGTGTTCACCATGGGTTTTGTCGCTTTTTTAGGTCGCTGGGTGTAGTGCTAACTCCGGAGCTGCAGCACACTACATCCGCGCGCCTCGGCAGCCAGACCACGCCCCCCGGTCACCCACTTCTAATAAGGGCACACCACAAGTGCAAACTGTGCTCAAATCAAATAATCGATTATATCAGTTGGCAGATCAAGTGGCCAAATTAAATGAGATCGTTAGTAAAATGTCCCAGGTGTCCACTGGAGTATCTTCTAGAGGCAACTGTAGGTCCCAGCTCAGCCCCATAATGCAGGCAGGGCGGGGTCAGAGCCCACGCTGGTGCAAGGCTACCAAGATGGTTGTAAGAGAATCTAACATGATTTCTAATCCTACTTTGCCTTGCAGCGTTCTTGACCCTAAAATTGAGGCCAAGGAGGAGATACCTAACATGTTGTCTATATTACAGTCTAACCATATTGATCCAGGCACTAATGTGTCTTCTCCAGTGAGTGATCCTATCATCTCAGCATCCAGTTGCGAGCTGCCGTCTGTAAGCTGTGATGTGATCCAGTGTTCCCCAACGGTGGGGGCTGCTACTGCTCCTGCCTGCCGCAGGGATTCCAAGAATTCACAAGAGGTCGCAATGCTGCAGAAAGGTAAAATCCTTAATAAGTGTCAAATAAATGAACACCCTAATTTCTTATGTGATTTATTTCAGGTTGAAGGCCGATATTTTCTTGATTCTTATCTCCAAGATGAACTTATCGGGCCAATCAGGGGTTTACTTGACACAGGATCACAAGCCACTATATTGTCATATAGTTATTTCCAACAGGTATTAGATGTGACAGCAAAGAGGCAGAGATTGAAATCGTTTGATGGCTCGGCGGAGACACTTTGCAGGTAAGAGGTACATCATGGTAAAAAATTTAAATTGGCAAGAAGATAATTAGACATCCCACACTGATTGTCTAACTTCCCTATGATCAGCTGATCATAGGAATCGACCTCCTGAAAAGATTGAGTTCCATAGTAGACTTCATCAATGAAGCCGTCTGGACTCAGGTGAAGGCACCTATTGCCTATGAATACTCTTGCAATGCACAACCCCAACGTTGTTGTCATGTGATTGAGGAAAGGTTACGAAGTCGCGGACCTGACCAGGCATACTCAATCCATGGTACGGATTGAGAAGGTTAATGATAACTTATTGATTCCCGTACAGGTGAACAATATGGCCCGGGTGAAATACACCAAGGTGGATCTGAAATCTGAAGCTAGTTACCTGAGTTTAAGTCTCTTGAAACAGATCGCTAACCCTAAAATGGTTAAATTTCCACTCCACATGACCAATAGGTTCATGGAGAGTCAGAGTCATAATGTGATTGCAAGATGTCTATTGTCTATTTCCATAGGAGATAAGACTATAGAACATTTATTCATCGTGTTAAATGAACCACGGTACCAGATGTACATAGGTAATGACCTTCTACACCGATTTGCCGTGCAGACTGATCTGGTCAACAATACGCTATGGTCCAGATTACCTGGAAACCCGGAGGTGTTCCAGAATGAAGAGCAAGCCTTGAGATGGGGACAACAGATACCCTATGCCATGAGTATCATGGTTGCTGATGAGGTTAAAATCCCTGAAGGATGCAAGCCATTTCTTCTTCCCATTCAAGTAAAGAAGGGACAAAGACTGAAAAATAAAGATGCTTTGATCTGTTTGTCCAACCGGATGCAGCAACTCGGCCTGAAGGCAAAGCCCACTCCTTTGATAAATATCCGTCAGGATCCATTGCATATGGTAATTCATAATATGGCTCCCCATAGTATATCTCTACAAAAAGACACCATAATTGGTCTGGCTATGGATTCGGAGTATTACACTTTTGTTTCCAAAATGATGTCATTGGACTTATTCCTGATGAATACTTGACAGAAGAGCAGGTAGTGGAACAACAGTTTTCCTCAACACCTGAGGGGTTATTCAATATCCACTCTGTTTATCCTTTCAGTTCTGAAGAAGGTACATGCCACACAGAAGAATCATCACTGGTTTTCAACCATGAGATCGATGAAAAGGAGTACTAGTCATGCCAACAAGGAAAGGAGAAGGTATCCAATACTCAAAACGATTTAACTAGTGAGCTTGAAGAAGCTTACGAGTTAAGTCAACCTGAAATCTTTCCAGAATTTCAGGAACGGGTGGAAGAGCAAATCTCTATAGCTGACACATGTTCCGAGGAGTCAGAGCGTCAACAGCTAAAGGGGTTCTTCGCAGAATTCCAGGACATATTTTCTAAGGATTCTTACGACTGTGGGGAAACTGACCTACACATTGCAAGAATCCAGACGGATACCAATGTACCCCCTGTATATGTTAAACAGTACCGACTTCCGCTGGCAGCTTACGAGTCGCTATCGGAAATCGTCAAAAACTTGCAGAAGCGGGGGATCATCCGTCCAGTGCACAGCTCATTCAACCATCAAAACCCAATGGTCAATTTTGTCTCTGCTCGGACCTAAGGCAGTTAAACAAACGTGTATACATGTCCGGATGGCCCATGCCGTATATTGACCAGAGTTTGGCACAAATACAGGGATCCAAAATTTTCACTGCTCTGGATTGTGTGCAAGGATATTGGACTATTAAAGTCGACGAGAGGGATTAATATAAACTGGCCTTCACATTTGGAAAGCAACAATATGCATGGACCCGATTACCTTTCGGGTACATAAATGCGGGTCATGAGTTTGCTGTGTTCATGTATAAGGCAATGCCTAATGCCACTGAACAAGGTACCTTATCCTATGTAGATGACATCCTAATCAAAAGCACAACTTTTGAGGAGCATATTGCGGAACTGAGGCCTCTACTAACCCAACTGAGAAAATCTGGTGTGAAACTTTCTTTACAGAAGGCTCAATGGTGTCGTACCAAAGTCAATTTTCTAGGTCACGAAATCACTGCCGATGGAATTAACCCACAGAAGAAAAAAGTGGAAGCAGTGATCAACACAAAGTCACCTACAAATTCCAAGGAGTTGAGATCCTTCCTGGGCATGATGAACTATTCACGTAAGTTCATAGCTAACTATGCCGAGATTACAAAATCTCTTTTGCAGTTGCTGAAGAAAGGAGTAAAATGGGAATGGAGTGGGCGTCACGAGCAAGTTGTGAATGAGCTCAAAGCCAGACTTATCCAGGCACCATGCCTTGCCTATCCAGAAGGGGGAAAACCCTTTTACATTGAAACAGGCTTCACCGACAAAAGTGTGAGTGCAGTACTTGTCCAAAAACAGGACAACCTGAACAAAATCATCGCCTATGCCAGCAAATCCTTGTCACCGGTTGAGGTAAAGTTCAATGACTGTGAAAAAGCATTACTGTCAACTGTGTGGGCTTTGCAATATTTTAGGAGTTTTATCCAGGGCGAAAAGATCATTGTGGAAACTACACACCAACCCCTGCAATATTTGCAGAGTTATAGAATCAAGGATGGGAACTTATCAAACAGCAGGATAAGGGCTCATGCACACGACTGTTGTGTGCACCCGTGGCCGTTGTTCCGTTTTCCATGATTTTCTGCGGACCCATTGACTCATTGGTGGCCAGTGCGGCCCTCCCTTTATTGTATTATCATTGGTAGCCAGTGGGCGGCCCCCCCGGCCCCCCTCCCTCCCTCTATTGTATTATCATTGGTGGCCAGTGTGCGCCCCCCCAGGCCCCCCCTCTATTTTATTAATATCATTGGTGGCCAGTGTGCGGCCTCCCCTCTCCCCCCCGATCATTGAGTTCCGATCGGAGTCCCAGTTTAATCGCTAGGGCTCCGATCGGTAACCACGGCAACCAGGACGCTACTGCAGTGCTGGTTGCCATGGTTACTTAGCAATATTAGAAGCATCATACTTACCTGCTGCGCTGTCTGTGACCGGCCGGGAGCTCCTCCTACTGGTAAGTGACAGATCATTAAGCAATGCGCCGCACAGACCTGTCACTTACCAGTAGGAGGAGCTCCTGGCCGGTCACAGACAGCGCAGCAGGTAAGTATGATGCTTCTAATATTGCTAAGTAACCATGGCAACCAGGACTGCAGTAGAGTCCTGGTTGCCATGGTTACCGATCGGAGCCCCAGCGATTAAACTGGGACTCCGATCGGAACTCTCCCCTGCCACCAATGATTGGGGGGGGGGAGAGGGGAGGCCGCACACTGGCCACCAATGATATTAATACAATAGAGGGGGGGCCGCACACTGGCCACCAATGATAATACAATAGAGGGAGGGAGGGGGGCCGGGGGGGCGCACACTGGCTACCAATGATAATACAATAGAGGGAGGGGGGCAGGGGGGGAGCACACTGGCCACCAATGATAATACAATAGAGGGAGGGGGGGGGCGGGGGGGCCGCACACTGGCCACCATTGATAATACAATAGAGGAAGGGTGGGGGGGGGGCCGGGAGGGTCTGCACACTAGCCACCAATGATAATACAATAGAGGGAGGGAGGGTGGCCGGGGGGGGCCGCACACTGGCCACCAATGATAATACAATAGAGGGAGAGGGGGCGGGGGCGGCACACTGGCCACCAATGATATTCAAACTGGGGAGGGAGGGGGGTCTGCCCCCTGCTGCCTGGCAGCCCCTGATCTCTTACAGGGGGCTATGATACGCACAATTAACCCCTTCAGGTGCGGCACCTGAGGGGTTAATTGTGCGGATCACAGCCCCCTGTAAGAGATCGGGTGCTGCCAGGCAGCAGGGGGCAGTCATGTACACAGTTTGTAGGATATTCTAACTTGAAGCGTCCCCATCACTATGGGAACGCCTCTGTGTTAGAATATACTGTCGGACATGAGTTTCACGATCTAACTCAAATACGATGGTATATTCTAACATAAAGGCGTTCCCATGGTGATGGGGACGCTTCAAGTTAAAATATACCATCGGATTGGAGAAAACTCAGATCCTATGGTATATTAACTCCTGACTTTACATTGAAAGTCAATGGGGGACGGATCCGTTTGCAATTGCACCACATTGTGTCAACGTCAAACGGATCCGTCCACATTGACTTGCATTGTAAGTCAGGACGGATCCGTTTGGCTACGCACGGCCAGGCGGACACCAAAACAACTTTTTTTTCATGTCCGTGGATCCTCCAAAAATCAAGGAAGACCCACGGACGATAAAAACGGTCACGGAAAAACGGAACCCGTTTTTGCGGACCGCTAAAAAAAACGGTCGTGTGCATGAGGCCTAACCGTCTGGACGATGTCATTAATGGGATGTCCATTGGAAATCAGGTACAAACAAAATAATAAGAATCCAGTTGCTCAAGGATTAGCTGAACTTTACGATTGTTCCAATGCAGGACATAAAGGTGAATCACCAGAAAATGATTTCCTGGAAGAACAATCTTTATCTCCATACAAGTCTTATGAAGAAGAATATTGCAAATCCTTATCATGTGTATATGTTGAGGGCTGTTCTTTCCATACTGATATAGATACGGAACGTACATTGGTTGTAGGTATAGGAATAGTGTGGAATAACACATTCCCAGACGTGTCCGTCGGATACCAAATTGTTTCCAAAAGTAGCCAGGTTGTGGAGCTTACCGCTGTGTATAAAGCCGTACAAATGGCTATCAATTCTGGTCTTAAAGAGTTTTTTATAATCACAGATTCTAATTATATTCGCAGTAGCTTCGTAGAGTACTTCCCTGGATGGAAAAAGTCTAATATGGTAGGAAGTAACAATAAGCCTGTCAAGCATGGTAAAAAATTTTGTAGGATCGACGAGATGGTTACCACCCACGGTCTCACCATTTACTGGAAAAAGGTAAGAGGTCACTCAAAATATCCAGGTATGGATAAGGAGGGGAATGATTTGGCAGATTTCCTCGCCAAACAAGCAGCCATTAATGGAGAAGTCTTGGACGTTGATGACCTCATGGGAACTATCCAAGTGGATGCGATGACAAGAAGGCAGGCCCAAAAGGAAACCGAAGCCAATGTGGTACAATGGAGCCAAGATTCCCCTAGTGAGGACCTCATCGCGAGTCAAAAGAGGGATCTAGTCATTGGTATATTTTACAAACACATTGAAGATCCGCACAATTGTCCCATAACTATGGAAGACTGTGCAGGCAAGGAAGAGTTGCGGATTTTGATGAAGGGTAAGTCCCAATTCTCGATAAAGGATGGATTGTTGGTAAGAACTTCAAAGAATGGTATCTAACAATGGGTGGTACCCACGGCATACCGAGGTTTGATGTTACAACGCGCCCATCACGCCCCAACAGCTGGTCATTGAGGTGAGAAGTTAACGTATGAATTATTACGGGATTACGCTTATTGGCCTCATATATTTTAAGATGTTCGCACATATTGTCAAGGATGTTTAATATGCCCTCAATTCCAGTCGCAAGCACCCACTCTTCGGGCACCGCATGCCATGGTCAGACATCCAAATTGACTTTATTGGACCAGTAACAACTTCATTAAAAGGCAACAGATATATGTTAACTGTGACTTGTCTGTTCACAAAATGGGTGGAAGGTTTGCCTTGCAAGACATGCAGTTCAAGTGTGTGTGCGTCTCTACTCATTAACCACATGTTTTCCAGGTTTGGTCTTCCCCAATGCATCGAGTCCGATTGCGGAAGTCATTTCACTAGTGAGGTGATGACAAAAATGTGGGAGATACTGGGGGTAAAGAGAAAGCTACATATAGCTTATCGGCCAGCCTCTAGTGGTGGAGTAGAATGCTACAACCAAACAATTGTCAACATTCTAAAAGAATTTGTCAAGGAATCCGGTAAGGACTGGGATGTGAAGTTGCCTTTGGTTCTCATGGCCATCAGAGCCACCCCAAGCCTGGCAACCAAACTTTCTCCCGTCAAAATGATCACAGGCAGGAAGATGGTGTTACCCCAGCATTTACTCTACCGGACAGCAGACCAAAATTTGATAAATGCTTCAACAGCTCACCAATAGATGGAGAATCTACGCAAGCACCTTCAGCATGCTTTTGCATTTGCCCAGAAGAATCTGGAGAAAGCAGCCGTGAGCGCCAAAACCTACTATGATTTGAAGACTACTCAAAAGGAGTACCAGATTTCCGATCAGGTTTATCTCTATAACTTCACCCGGGATCAGGTGAAGGAAAGGAAGTTCCTGCCTTCCTGGAAGGGACCGTATGTCGTTATTGACAAATTGTCACCTGTGGTCTACAAGATCAAAATTCCTAAGGCGGATGAATTTATAGAGAAGTGAGTGCATATTAATCAATTATGTGTTTGTCATCCTAGGTCACAACTTCGCCAAATGGAAGGATTACCGGATGATGAGGAGTAAAGAGATATCAAGGTTTCAGCTAAAGATGGAAACCCAGGATTGGTATAGTAGGAACATACAAATGTACTAACCTATGCTCATGTATTTTCCTCTGTTACTAATTATCTCTTGATTCACTTTTAAATCGAGAACTTGCTCTGTTCAAGAAAAGAAGCTATGCCAAATCAAAGATGTATGGTAGTATGAACTCTATTCTTTCAGGAGTGATAAAAAAAAGTGGAAGATGTATGTACTTATATTTGTCATACAATATATTACAGGCGCAAGATGGCATCGAAGGGTGTTGCTGTTATCTACATCGTCCTGATCTTGGGGAAGGAGTTCCACACCGCTGTACCAGGCCCTTCATCTGGGATCATGCTGCAGGATACCACAGGATTCATCTTTACAAATAAAAGGGTTCTATGTCAAAAGATCTACGTCAGTTTGGATCCACGCGGCTTCGTTGAAAGACAGTTCAACGTTTCTGAGATTCAGTCTCCAGAGATATAGATGTGGTATCAAATGCATATCGGCTATTCCCAAGAAAGTATTACACAGATCCTGGAACAGACAAGGAAAACCTGACCAGGGATCAGATTTCCACAAGTCAACGACCAAAGTGGTTCATTTCTGCGATTGCAGCCGCTATAATCTTTGGTGTAGTGGGCACTGTCATTGCCACCAGTGTATCAGCTGTTAATTCCATCTCTATTAAAACATTGGAACTTGAGGTCAGTTAATTGAAAAGGAACCTAATGAGTATTCATGCAGAGATCGGAAATCAGAAACAACATTTATCAGACTTATATTCCATTGTGGAGGACACTATCGTCACCACCAACTTACATTCGAGGTTATAAACTCACTCAATAAATCTTTGTGAGAGTAACGAACAGTTTAAACGAGTACTTATGTCTCTGAAGGATCTGTATGAAAAGCCTTTTTGGACATTCCAATATAACCCAACTTATTGCAATAGATTATATTGTAATGAAGGGGAATTGTGTCTTTTCATGAGTGTAAACATTTATATATAGAGCATTCTAGTGGATATTCATTTCCTTTAAGAGCAATGTTGGTTTATATTTACCATTTTGTGTGGATTTTTAATGTAGGCCGAAGTCCATGGGAAGATTACTGCGTTGTTCAAAGAGCTAGTGTTATTGCAACAATCTATTATACATTTAGACAGTTAGAAGATACAGAACACCTGCAGAAGTAGAGGCTTCATTATATTTCTTATCTGAACATGAATTCCACAGTGTGAGAATTGTCTAGATATTTCTCAAAGTATATGCTCATGTATCAAAGATTGTCCCTCAGCTTTGAGACAAGGCCTCCAGATCTCAGAGGTGTGTAGTATTGAAAATATCAGGCATGTATGAGTTAACCCTTAATGGTATGATGCTTATACAACAGTGCCACCTAGGTATAAGCAGTTAATACTACACCAGTAGCAAAAGTGCATTCTGGGTAGTGTTATAACGTCACATTCCTTATCAATGCACACGCCTATCCAACAATGATTGGAAAGTTCCAAACTAGAAAGTTGTGCTCATCTGATAAGTTTTGGGTTAAGAAACCAGATACCAAAAAGAGAGAAAAGACAAAAAGAGAAAAAAAAAAAAGAAGTAAGGGGAGATCTCTGGAGAAAGACTTTGGGATTAGGAGAAATACCTTTGGAGAGCTGACTTCCCTTAGACTCTGCCTATCACCTACATTCTTGGGTAATGTATACTTTTATTCATATGTAGTATTGATCTAAATTAATTGGCTTGATACTTAGCCAGAAACCGACTCATTTGCTGACATGTAACGTTAGTTGCTACATCAATATTTTCACTGATTTCAGTTACGATGCATATAACTGAATAAAGATGATAATATTGGAGAAATTCTCTCATGGGAATATTTATTCCCTAGTTTGATATCAAGCTGATAATTTATAAGATTTAGTGCATACTACTATTATCCGAGATTGGTAATAGTTAGCAGAGCAGGGGCTCGTATCTGTAATTTTCTTGATTGAGTTTCTGTGCATAATCAATTGATTTTATATCTCTCACAATTTTAACCCCTTCCTGACACATGACGTACTACTACGTCATGAAAGTCGGTGACTTACCGCATCTTGACGTAATAGTACGTCATGGATAACTCCGGTCACCGCGCTGCATTGCGCGGTGACCGGAGTGAGCTGGCTGCACTAATTGGCAGTCAGCCATGTTAGAAGAGGGCGAGGAGGAGTTTTTCCGCCCCCCCCCCCTGCAGCCCCGATCGCTGTGATTGGCTGGCTAGTGAAGACCGGCCCATCGCAGCGCCGGCAATGTATGGAGCTGCAGGGGGGCTCAACTAGAGGTGGGAGGGGCTGATGACATCAGCCCATATCTCCTCCTAGGTCAGGGAGGGGACACTAGACACAGGTGTCCCTTCCCAGCGCTGTGATTGGCTGGAGCAATGCTCGCTATACTACAAATATCCAATCTGTGGTGCTGCTGGTGGCTGGGATGGAGGTGATTGGGGCTGATTACATCAGCCCATGTCACCTTTGAGGTCAGGGAGGGGACATCAGGCAATGGCAGTGCTATGCAGCAGAAAGAACCATTGGTGCCTCTCTGCAGGCTGTCATTCTAGCTTGGTGACTGCTTGCAGAGAGGACCTGTGCCCCTCTGTGCTGCTCGTTGTGGTACTACCACATAAATCAGTACTTTCCATTCAGTGATTTTCAGAAGAAGAAGAAAAAGAACATCTGGAACAGCTGTAGTGATCTTTGACTCATCTGCAGCTGTTTTAGATTCCCCATTCCCTGTCCCTGTCTCCCCCCCCCACCCACCCACCTCCTTCTCTGTAAAAAAAATTGTGTTTTTTTTTTTTTTTTTGGGGGGGCTTTTCCAGCTCTGCAACATCTTTTCTGTGTGCGAGCTGTGACTGGCAAGTGCTGATCAGCACTTGTGTTTTTTTTGCTGCCAGCTAGCTATATATATATATATATATATATATATATATATATAGATCCATAGAAAAGGTCAGGCAGCACTCCTTCATATGCAGCTGTAGATGTGTGGGTGCCCGCGGCAGTCCCCCGATGCAGGACAGAATTAATATCAAAGAAAATCCGCAGCACTCCTTGAAGTAAAAAAATGTGCAATTTATTCACACATGTCAAAAAAGACAACGTTTCGGTTCTCTCACAGAACCTTTCTCAAGTCAAGTGAACATAAAAGTGCATGGTGCATGTATAAATACATCTTTACATCGTGACCAATTAATTCATCAGCCAATACAGCAACAGTGCACTCCCATTCCTGGGTGAGCTACAATTCATATAATTAACTCCACCTGTTAACATACGCACCAACGAATGTCAGTGCATATCAGTGATACCTTCAATGGTGATCAATCACCATAAGTGTATAAAAGTGCATATAATAGCGTGAACAGTGCAGTTAAAAAACCTGACTATAATACCTTGCCGGGAACTTGATAGAGAAAAGTATAGGGAGAAGGCATCTATACTTGTATGGGAGCGCGCCACTCATCCGCGTCTACTGCTCCTTAATGCGCATGTACCTAACCCACTTCCTTTGTGACGCAGTACTTAACCATCACGCGTCACCCCTAGGCAGAAAACCAACGTGGTGTCGCCCGATTGATCGCGTCAACGTCCACCTCGCACATCAAGCATGCGTCAGCGTGCTGACTCCTCGTCCGCGCCCCACCACAGGTCTATATCCGCCATATTAGTTTCGGCATTTATTTGGGCAATACTGTTACACCTCCATATCTCCCTATATTTTATCATTATGTTGGCTTGCAAAAGCCAACATATTGATATTCGATTGTCAAAAAGCGTTTCAGCTTATTCTTCTTCTTATTATTATTCTTAGCCGCGTATTCTACACGCTACTCCTCCTACAGTTTTGGGGCTACATACCCCAAACTTTCTACACTTCTTCGACCTATAGCGACTCGAGTTGCTTGTGCTTTTATAAGCGATCCCACCCCTGGGGACCCCGTGGCGGACCCCGGAAGCCCCCTTTTTTCCCATAGACTTTGACAGGGTACATTTTCAAATCGCTCCCACTCGCCAGGCTTTGACGCTAAAGTCACCAAACTTGGGTCACTTAGTCATGGGGTCAACCCGAAAATTTTTGGCACATTTCGGGGACCCCAAAATGTGGGCGGGGGCCACACAGTACCAATCAAAATCTCCCCATTGATTGTAATGAGACTTTCAAATTGCTACTCCTCCCACATTTTTAGGAGTACAAATTCCAAACTTTGCAGACTTGGTTGGCACCCACCCGAGTACCTTGCTTGTGCTTTGTTAACCGATCCCACCCTCCGGGCCCCTGGGACGGGACCCCCAAAATCCACATTTTTCCCATTGACTTTGACAGGGAAAATTTTCAAATCGCTCCCAGTCGCACAGATTTGAAACTAAAGTCACCAAACTTGGTTCACTTAGTCATGGGGTCAACGCGCAATTTGTTAGAACATTTCGGAGACCCTAAAATGTGGGCGGGGCCACACAGAACCAATCAAATTCTCCCCATTGACTATAATGAGACGTTCAAATTGCTTCTCCTCCCACAGATTTAGGAGTATAAATACCGAACTTTGCACTCTTGGTCGGTACATACACGAGTATCTTGCTTGTGCTTTGCTAACCGATCCCACCCTCCGGGGCCCTGGGGCGGGCCCCCAAAAACCTCTTTTTTTTATTGGAGTTTTATTGGAAAAATGCAAACGTTTGTCACTCATATAGCTTCGGAGTGAAACTCACCAAAATTGGGTCACTTAGTCATGGGGTCAACCTTAAAATTTATGTCACATTTTGGGGACATTAAAAAGTGGGCGGAGCTACAAACAACCAATCAGATTTTCCCTATTGACTTCAATGAGAAAATTTTAAATTGCTGCCATTTTAACATTGTTAACGGCAGGGTTGTTGAACTTAATATATTCGGTTAGGACGGGACCAATGCGGACGGACCAAAATGACGAGCGAAATAATGATCAAACCGCAAGGCCCCGTCCCACCATTGTTAAGTACCTAAACTATGCAGAAAAAGCCGATATTTTGGGACACTTCAAGAAGAGAGGGAAACCAATCGACGTAAGAGGCTATAAGGTACTTTTATTCGGTGACTATAGCGCTGAGGTCTCGAGACGGAGAAGGGCTTTCTCAGTAATTTGCTCAACTCTCGTGCGGAAGAAGCGAAAGTTTGCATTGATATACCCGGCGATACTGAAAGTTTTTAAGGAGGATGGCTCATCGGAGGTTTTTGAGACACCAGAGGAGGCCGAGAAAAGTATAAACTTACTAACACTGGATAGAGGGGCCGAGCGATCACCTGACACGCTTACACCACCCAGAAGGCCGCCATCAACACAGCGGTATATGCCAGCTTCACAAAGGCCGCGATCACCACGTCGACGAGGAAATCGAAACTTTGAGGATCGACGTTCCAGGAGAGATTAAAGTGCTAGGCGCTTGTTCTGATAACACTCAAATCTACATGTAAACTGTAGTTATGGCAGTGAGTTCTCCCGTATATTATATCTGTTCCATCTGATGCTTATCTATGCTACAGTTGACTTCCATGGCTCTCATGGGTTGGTATTAGTAGGCTACTCAGCTGAATCGCCACCAGATGATTGACCTGGAATCTCATTTAGACTGCCTGTCTGTGTGTTAAGTTGGGAAACGACATGGTTCAAAGGAATTTCCCCCCCTTTCTGTATAATGGGCAAAGGTTTCTTCCGGATAGCGGATAGCGATTATATTATTACTGCGGAGATTGAGCAAAGGAGGACGAGAGATAGCGAAGTCTCTTGATATACGAGAAAAAGGTGAAGTCAGGAATTTATAAGTTCGCAATCACCCTTGGTGATAAAGGGGGCTATTTTGTTTTAAGTTGGGAAGGGAGGGAGTTGTGATTTCATAGCACAACAGATAATCTAAACATAATTTGTGAGAGAAATTAATACAGTACTAAGATGGTCAAAATCGTAACCTGGAATGTCAAAGGTCTACGCTCTCCGCATAAGAGGATGATGGTTTTACGTCATTTGAAAAAATTGCATGCAGATATTGCTTTATTACAAGAAACGCATCTTTGGGGATCCTATAGACCAATTTCCCTGATAAATCAAGATCTAAAGATTCTGGCAAAAATAATGGCTAATAGACTAGCTAACATTATGCCCAAATTGATTGGCTTACATCAAGTTGGATTTGTGAAGGGCCGTTCAGCAACAATTAACATACGAACAGTCTTGGCAGTCCAGGATTGGCTCCTCAGGAGACGGCAGACGGATGAGATGGGAAGAGAGGCTCTTTTGGCTTTGGATGCCGAAAAGGCTTTCGACAACGTCAATTGGCAATGGTTAGATCTAGTGTTAGACAAGATAGGAATTCAAGGCCCCTTTAGGGCGTTTGTCCGGGCAATTTACACTGCCCCACAAGCAAGGATCTGTCTCCAAGGTTTTTTATCCACCACGTTCCAACTTTGGAAAGGTACGAGACAGGGGTGCCCACTTTCCCCACTTTTATTCAACATAGCTCTTGAACCACTTGCAAGGCACCTACTCAGTTTGGATGTTTATGAAGGAATAAAAGTGGGGAACAAGGAAATTAAACTGACATGTTTTGCGGATGATATGCTGTTGTTTCTAAAAGACCCCACCAAGGATTTGTCAAAAGTGCTGGATACCCTAAAATAAGTGCGAACTTTTATGGGATATAAGATTAATGTGGCTAAATGTCAGCTGCTGCATATAGGGAGGGGATTGGGAGCGAGATATGATGGTGACCTGATTACGGTAGCACGTGACTATATAAAATACCTGGTAATTAAAATAGGCAAATGCCCGGCCATGATGTACAAGTTAAATTATGACCCCTTGATAGCTAAAATTATTCAGGAATTACAAAGGTGGCAAGAACTTCTACTGACATTATTAGGAATGGCATGTCTCATTAAAATGACAAGTTTTGCTAGGCTCGTATATCCGTTGCAGACGATACCGCTTTTATTGAAACACACGGACATCAATAAGCTACAGTCCGCGATTGTAGCTTTCCTCTGGAAGAAAAAGGCCCCGTATTGCATATAAGAAACTTTGCCTTCTAAAATGGGAGGGGGGCTTGCAATTACCTGACATCTGGGTCTACAACTTGGCAGCACTTTGGCGGTATATTCGAGACTGGGTGTGGGGAACCTCAAGTTATGCTGATAGGGCATTGGAGCAAGAACTAGTAGCGCCACTTGACCTACATGCTCTGCTGCACACCAAAATCTCATTACTTCCAGATAGTGCCAAACAAGCTTTAATACTCAGGGACACAATAGCGGCGTGGAAACATGTCAGAAAGTTATATCGGCTTCCAATTTACATCTCAGCCTACATGCCGTTGTGGTCCCTCCCTTTTTTTCCCCAAGGGAGATCTAATAAACTGTTTCAAGATTGGCGGCGAAAAAATGTAAGGACCCTAGGAGATTTATTGGTTGCTAATGGGCAAAAGTTACTATCCTGGGAAGAAGTGCAGTCCAAATACTCCATACCCCCAAGCCAGTACCTGCAGTTTTTGCAGATAAAGACATTCTGCGCAGCCCAATCAAAAACACTAGGCACTGAGGCAACCATAACTAGGTTCGCAAGTTTGATGAACCAGGCAAATAGCATAGATTCTATCTCCACACTATATAGAAAGCTAATGAATATCAAGCTAGAGGGGGTTGCGCAGACGGTCTTTAAAGACTGGGAGAAACAGTTAGCTGATGACAAACTTACTTTTAAAATACGAGAAGGGATGGATAAAGTAAGATATGCCATCAGCAGTGAACACTGGAGAGAAACACAATTTAGAATAATTCACAGGGCAACTTATGCTTATAACTTGTCTTATGACAACGCGCCGGCGCATTACCTGAGACATTGCCCCAAATGTGATATGTACAAAGCCGACCTTCTGCATGGGATTTGGGGATGCGTTAAGTTAAGAATGTACTGGGAGCAAATATGTGCATATGTCAAAGATATATGGGAAATTGAAGTTAAGGATGTACCCCAGCAATGCGTGTTTCAGTTCATTCCCAAGGGTCAGGAGGACGCTGATTCACCCATAGTGGGCACCAAAGGGCCACATGTCTTACTGCTTGGCAGATCTGAATAAAAATATAGATTTAAAAAAAATATATATTCGGTTAATAGGTGACTAGAATTCAAATGTTTAAAAGTGGGCGGAGTCTACAACGGCCAATCAAATTTCAGCCATATGTTTTAATGGAAAAATTTTAAACTGCCGCTGCTCTTAGAGGGTCAATGGCAAAGTCACTAAACTTGAAACAGTTGGTCAATGCGTGACTGGGATTCAAATTTTAAAAAGTGGGCGGAGCCTAAAATAGCCAATCAAATATCAGCCATTTAACTTAGACCACCAGGTGACCCCCCCCCCCCCCCGGACTACCAGGTGACCCCCCCCCCGAACCACCAGGTGACCACCCCCGGGCCACCAGGTGACCCCCCAAGGACCACCAGGTAACCCCCCCGGACCACCAGGTGAGCCCCCAGAACCACCAGGTGACCCCCCCGGACCACTAGGTGACCCCACCTGGACCCTTTGGTGACCCCACCCGGACCCTTATGTCCACCCACTCCGACCCTTAGGTGCACCCACTCCGACCCTTAGGTGCACTCACCCTAGTCATTAGGTGCCCCCACCCCAACCATTAGGTGCACCCACCCCGACTCTTAGGTGCACCCACCCTGACCCCTATGTCCACCCACTCCGACCCTTAGGTGCACCCACTCCGACCCTTAGGTGCACCCACTCCGACCCTTAGGTGCACTCACCCTAGTCATTAAGTGCACCCACCCCAACGATTAGGTGCACCCGCCCCGACTCATAGGTGCCCCCACCCTGACCCTTAGGTGCACCCACCCGACCCTTAGGTGCAACCACTCCGACCCTTAGGTACACCCACTCCGACCCTTAGGTGCACTCACCCTAGCCATTAGGTGCACCCACCCCAACGATTAGGTGCACACACCCTGACTCTTAGGTGCACCCACTCCGACCCTTAGGTGCACCCACTCCGACCCTTAGGTGCACTCACCCTAGTCATTAGGTGCACCCCCCCAACGATTTGGTGCACCCACCCCGACTCTTAGGTGCACGCACCCTGACCCTTAGGTGCACACACCCCGAACCTTAGGTGCACCCACTCCGACCCTTAGGTGCACCCACTCCGACCCTTAGGTACACTCACCTTAGTCATTAGGTGCACCCACCCCAACGATTAGGTGCACCCACCCCGACTCTTAGGTGCACCCACCCTGACCCTTTGGTGCACCCACTCTGACCCTTAGGTGAACTCACCCCAACGATTAGGTGCACCCACCCGACTCTTAGGTGCACCCACCCTGACCCTTAGGTGCACCCACCAAGACCCTTAGGTGCACCCACTCCGACCCTTAGGTGCACCCACTCCGACCCTTAGGTGCACTCACCCTAGTCATTAAGTGCACCCACCCCAACGATTAGGTGCCCCCACCATGACTCTTAGGTGCACCCACCCCGACTCTTTAGTGCACCCACCCTGACCCTTAGGTGCACACACCCGACCCTTAGGTGCACCCACTCCGACCCTTAGGTGCACCCATTCCGACCCTTAGGTGCACTCACCCTAGTCATTAGGTGCACCCACCCCAACGATTAGGTGCACCCACCCCAACGATTAGGTGCACCCACCCAGACCCTTAGGTGCACCCACCCCAACGATTAGGTGCATCCACCCCGACCCTTAGGTGCACCCACTCTGACCCTTAGGTACACCCACTCCGACCCTTAGGTGCACTCACCCTAGCCATTAGGTGCACCCACCCCAACGATTAGGTGCACCCACCCTGACTCTTAGGTGCACCCACCCAGACCCTTAGGTGCACCCACTCCGACCCTTAGGTGCACCCACTCCGACCCTTAGGTGCACCCACTCCGACCCTTAGGTGCACCCACTCCGACCCTTAGGTGCACCCACTCCGACCCTTAGGTGCACTCACCCTAGTCATTAGGTGCACCCCCCCCAACAATTAGGTGCACCCACCCCGACTCTTAGGTGCACGCACCCTGACCCTTAGGTGCACACACCCTGACCCTTAGGTGCACCCACTCCGACCCTTAGGTGCACCCACTCCGACCCATAGGTGCACTCACCTTAGTCATTAGGTGCACCCACCCCAACGATTAGGTGCACCCACCCTGACTCTTATGTGCACGCACACAGACCCTTAGGTGCACCCACTCCGACCCTTAGGTGCACCCACTCCGACCATTAGGTGCACCCACTCCGACCCTTAGGTGCACTCACCATAGTCATTAGGTGCACCCACCCCGACTCTTATGTGCACCCACCCTGACCCTTTGGTGCACCCAACCCGACCCTTAGGTGCACCCACTCCGACCCTTAGGTGCACCCACTCCGACCCTTAGGTGCACCCACTCCGACCCTTAGGTGCACTCACCCTAGTCATTAGGTGCACCCCCCCAACAATTAGGTGCACCCACCCCGACTCTTAGGTGCATGCACCCTGACCCTTAGGTGCACACACCCCGACCCTTAGGTGCACCCACTCCGACCCTTAGGTGCACCAACTCCGACCCTTAGGTGCACTCACCTTAGTCATTAGGTGCACCCACCCCAACGATTAGGTGCACCCACACCGACTCTTAGGTGCACCCACCCTGACCCTTTGGTGCACCCACTCTGACCCTTAGGTGCACTCACCCCAACGATTAGGTGCACCCACCCCGACTCTTAGGTGTACCCACCCTGACCCTTAGGTGCACCCACTCCGACCCTTAGGTGCACCCACTCCGACCCTTAGGTGCACTCACCCTAGTCATTAGGTGCACCCACCCCAACGATTAGGTGCCCCCACCCTGACTCTTAGGTGCACCCACCCCGACTCTTAGGTGCACCCACCCTGACCCTTAGGTGCACCCACCAAGACCCTTAGGTGCACCCACTCCGACCCTTAGGTGCACCCACTCCGACCCTTAGGTGCACTCACCCTAGTCATTAAGTGCACCCACCCCAACGATTAGGTGCCCCCACCCTGACTCTTAGGTGCACCCACCCCGACTCTTTAGTGCACCCACCCTGACCCTTAGGTGCACACACCCCGACCCTTAGGTGCACCCACTCCGACCCTTAGGTGCACCCATTCCGACCCTTAGGTGCACTCACCCTAGTCATTAGGTGCACCCACCCCAACGATCAGGTGCACCCACCCCGACTCTTAGGTGCACCCACCCAGACCCTTACGTGCACCCACCCCAACGATTAGGTGCACCCACCCTGACCCTTAGGTGCACCCACTCTGACCCTTAGGTACACCCACTCCGACCCTTAGGTTCACTCACCCTAGCCATTAGGTGCACCCACCCCAACGATTAGGTGCACCCACCCTGACTCTTAGGTGCACCCACCCAGACCCTTAGGTGCACCCACTCCGACCCTTAGGTGCACCCACTCTGACCCTTAGGTGCACCCACTCCGACTCTTAGGTGCACTCACCCTAGTCATTAGGTGCACCCCCCCAACAATTAGGTGCACCCACCCCGACTCTTAGGTGCACGCACCCTGACCCTTAGGTGCACACACCCTGACCCTTAGGTGCACCCACTCCGACCCTTAGGTGCACCCACTCTGACCCTTAGGTGCACTCACCTTAGTCATTAGGTGCACCCACCCCAACGATTAGGTCCACCCACCCTGACTCTTAGGTGCACGCACACAGACCCTTAGGTGCACCCACTCCGACCCTTAGGTGCACCCACTCCGACCCTTAGGTGCACTCACCATAGTCATTAGGTGCACCCACCCCGACTCTTATGTGCACCCACCCTGACCCTTTGGTGCACCCAACCCGACCCTTAGGTGCACCCACTCCGACCCTTAGGTGCACCCACTCCGACCCTTAGGTGCACCCACTCCGACCCTTAGGTGCACTCACCCTAGTCATTAGGTGCACCCCCCCAACAATTAGGTGCACCCACCCCGACTCTTAGGTGCACGCACCCTGACCCTTAGGTGCACACACCCCGACCCTTAGGTGCACCCACTCCGACCCTTAGGTGCACCAACTCCGACCCTTAGGTGCACTCACCTTAGTCATTAGGTGCACCCACCCCAACGATTAGGTGCACCCACCCCGACTCTTAGGTGCACCCACCCTGACCCTTTGGTGCACCCACTCTGACCCTTAGGTGCACTCACCCCAACGATTAGGTGCACCCACCCCGACTCTTAGGTGTACCCACCCTGACCCTTAGGTGCACCCACCAAGACCCTTAGGTGCACCCACTCCGACCCTTAGGTGCACCCACTCCGACCCTTAGGTGCACTCACCCTAGTCATTAGGTGCACCCACCCCAACAATTAGGTGCACCCACCCCGACTCTTAGGTGCACCCACCCTGACCCTTAGGTGCACCCACTTCAACGATTAGGTGCACCCACCCCGACCCTTAGGTGCACCCACTCTGACCCTTAGGTGCACCCACTCCGACCCTTAGGTGCATTCACCCTAGTCAATAGGTGCACCCACCCCAACCATTAGGTGCCCTCACCCTGACTCTTAGGTGCACCCACCCTGACCCTTAGGTGCACCCACTCCGACCCTTAGGTGCACCCACCCCAACGATTAGGTGCACCCACCCCGACTCTTAGGTGCACCCACCCCGACTCTTAGGTGCACCCACCCCGACCCTTATTTGTACCCACTCCGACCCTTAGGTGCACCCACTCCGACCCTTAGATTCACCCACTCCGACCCTTAGGTGCACTCACCCTAGTCATTAGGTGCACCCACCCCAATGATTAGGTGCACCCACTCCGAATCTTAGGTGCACCCACCCCGACTCTTAGGTGCACCCACCCCGACCCTTATTTGTACCCACTCTGACCCTTAGGTGCACCCACTCCGACCCTTAGATGCACCCACTCCGACCCTTAGATGCACTCACCCTAGTCATTAGGTGCACCCACCCCAATGATTAGGTGCACCCACCCCGACTCTTAGGTGCATTCACCCTGACCCTTAGGTGCTCGCACCCTGGCCCTTAGGTGCACCCACCCCGACTCTTAGGTGCACCCACCCTGACCCTTAGGTGCACCCACCAAGACCCTAGGTGCACCCACTCCGACCCTTAGGTGCACCCACTCCGACCCTTAGGTGCACTCACGCTAGTCATTAGGTGCACCCACCCCAACGATTAGGTGCCCCCACCCCGACCATTAGGTGCACCCACCCCGACCCTACATCCGCTCTCACTAACTGATCTCTAATGTTTTTACATCTGCGATATGAAAACAAAGGTAAATTCAAGTACTGCTTTCAAACAACTGCCTAATATAGGCCAATGCCTCTTCAGAATTTTGTCGATTTCGTCGCTACACTCAGAATAAGTAGATACAAATGTAATTCTCCTTTGAACATTCCTATCTCTAGTCCCTTGAAGTATGGAATCCCTATCCATTGCCAAAACTTTGTGTTTTTGTTCAGTAAGCAATTTGCTAGGGTAACCTCGCTGTCTAAATTTGGTAACCATGTCATCTATTGTCTTGTCCAAAGTGATATTATCTGTTACAATCCTCTTTGCCCTCAAGAATTGTGAGTATGGTAAATGTTTCACCATACTACGAGGATGGCAGCTCTCATACCTCAACATCGTATTTCTATCAGTTGGTTTGGTATAGAGTTGTGTAATAAGAGCCACATTAGAAAATAATACATTTGTGTCCATAAATTGTACGGCGGTATCTGAATAGGTGATGGTGAACTGTAAATCAACATCAATACCATTGAGATATCGGTGAAAATTAAACAATTATTGTTCTGACCCTGACCAGATGAGGAAGATGTCGCCTATGTATTGCCACCATCCCAAAATGTGTTGGGCATGGTGGGAGCCATAGACGACATCCTCCTCAAACCGGCACATAAAAATATTGGCGTACGTGGGGGGCCACATTGGACCCCATCGCCACGCCGCGTTTCTGGACATAATGCGTGTCCTGGAAAAGGTAGTAATTATGTTCCAAAACTATCCTAAGAAGTGAAACAATAAAAGAACAAGCTTCAGGTGTCATTGATGATACATCCAACATACTTTTCACAGCCTCAATACCTTTCTGATGGTCAATGGAGGTATATAGGGATGTGACATCAAATGAGACCAAAGTGACTGATTCAAACCCATCCAAGTTAACCTTACTCAATTTGGTTAAAAAATCGTTTACCCCTGGCTGTGCTGAAGTTGGTGGTGAAGGTGTTACGCTGACCAGATGAGAAGCTGGTAGAGGATGAGGAAGCGGAGTAGGAGGAGGAAGCAACAGGAGGCAAACTGAAGTGCCCTGCAATCCTCGGTGGTGGAAGGACATGCACCAAACTGCTATCCGCCTCAGGCCCAGCCGCCACTGCATTTATCCAGTGTGCTGTTATGGAGATATAATGGCCCTGACCGTGCTTACTGGTCCACGTATCCGTAGTCAGGTGCACCTTGCCACAGATGGCGTTGCGCAGTGCACACCTGATTTTGTCCCCTACTTGGTTGTGCAGGGAAGGGATGGCTCGCCTTGAAAAGTAGTGGCGGCTGGGCACGACGTACTGTGGGACAGCCACCGCCATAAGGCCTTTAAAACTATCCGTCTCCACCAGACGGAATGACAGCATTTCAAAGGCAAGTAATTTAGAAATGCTGGCATTCAGGGCTAGGGATCGCGGGTGGTTAGGGGGGTACTTCCTCTTCCTCTCCAGCGTTTGGGATATGGAGAGCTGAACGCTTCCGTGTGACATTGTGGAGATGCTTGGTGACCCAGGTGTTGGTGTTGCTGGCAGATCCTCTGTTTGTGGGGTGCCAGGTGGCACTGTCACTCCAGAGGTGGATGAAGAGGCCGCGACTGCAGCAAAAGAGGAAGCAGGAGGAGCCAGACTGTTTTTTGAGGTGTCTACTCCACTGCAGCTCGTGCTTTGCACTTAAATGCCTGGTCATGCAGGTTGTGCTCAGGTTGAGAACGTTTATGCCTCGCTCAGGGGCGGACTGAGAACCCTCAGGGGCCCCGGGCAAAATAAATCAAGGGCCCCCTTCCAGGCCCCACCCATGTTCCACCTTCAGTCACGCCCATGTCCCACCTCCAGCCACGCCCCTATCCCGCCTCCAGCCACGCACTACACAAAGAACAAAAGTGCAATAATAATCAGTGCTGAGGGATATTGGCGCAAGGATCAGTTGAGTAAATAAAGGGTCTTTATTTAACAGGGAGGGGGGTACGAGGCAGAGGCAACGATCGTGGGCCATCGAGGGCGGCCTTTCTGGCAGAGGCTATCTCAGTGTCCTTTAGAGAGTGTGTTAGAAAGAATCCCCTCCAGGCCCCATTACAATGGAGTCAGTCTAATAGACTTGGATGGGGGTCTTTCTAACAGAGGCCATCTCAGTGTCCATTAGAAATAATCCCCTCCAGCCCCCATTAGAGACTACAACGGAGGGGACTCTTTCTAATGGGCCATCAAGGGCGGCCTTTCTGGCAGAGGACATCTCAGAGAGTGTTTTAGAAAGAGTCCCCCGCAGGTCACATTAGAGACTACAATGGCGTCTAATGGGTCCTGGAGGGGGGTGTCTCCAACACTATGGTTCCTATTCACAATATAACAACACAACATAGCTCACTGATACCTAGGCCAAGTTGGCTCCTACCTTAATTACGGTTGGTGGCTGGCAGGCTGTGGCTTGCTGATTGGCAGGCTCTGGGCTTGCTGGCTGTGGGCTCGCTGGTTGGCAGGCTGTGGGCTTGCTGGCTGTAGGCCTGTGGCTGGCTGGCTCTGGGCCTGGCTGGCTCTGACTGGGCCTGAGGCCTGGCTGGCTCTGGGTCTTGCTGGCTCTGACTGGGCCTGAGGCCTGGCTGGCTCTGGGGCTGACTGGCTCTGGGGCTGGGGCTGGCTATAATGAAAAATATAAATACCTAAATAACAATAAAATATAAACATCATGGGTATCACCCCGACCGAAAATGCCCATACTATTAAAATAGAACAAAAAAATTGGAACTTGGTCTAGGGTCTTCACTCACAGAGGTCAGCAGGGAGACCATGACCGGTCTGTGGGCTATATAGCCCCATCTACAGCAAGTCATGATGCCTTGTGTGTTCTTAGGCGGCCGTGGCCTAATAAGAACACATCACAAGGCATCATGACTTGCTGTATGGGGCTGTATAGCCCACAGACCGGTCATGGTCTCCCTGCTGACCTCTGCAAGAGCGCACATGGCCGGCTCTATATAGGGAATGCCTATTCTTTTGCGGACAAGTATAAGACATGCTGTCCGCATCTTTTGCGGCCCCATTGAAATGAATGGGTCTGTACCCGTTCCGCAAAATTGCAGAACGGGTATGGATCCGTTCATACGGCCGTCTGAATGGGCCCTTAAATGCAGGCAGTGGCCTAGCTAGCAGCCATGAAAATGTATCAAGGGCAGGCACAGCAGCATCCAACTAAGTGGCCTAGCGCTCATCTTCTCTGAGAAGATGAGCGCTAGGCCACTTAGTTGGATGCTGCTGTGCTTGCCCTTGGTACATTTTTATCATGGCTGCTAGCTAGGCCCCCCTGCCTGCATTTAATAGATGCTGCTGTGCCTGCCCATGCCTTTAGTACATTTTCATGGCTGCTAGCTAGGCCACTGCCTGCCTGCATTTAATGGAAGACTTCTCTCATCATTTACAACTTAGAAGATCACCGACAGACTCCAGTCCAGAGTTCAGACATCTGAGACACTGTATGATTCATCATCATCACACCACGTCACCACCTACCCTAACAGCTGTCCTGAGTTGACTCTCCTGTCCAGCTGTCTTCTGCTGCTGGCTGTGTGACCTGCGTTCAGCGTCTTCAATCTGGGGCTCTGGCTGAGGGCGGCTGACACACAGTCAGTCAGCTCACCGCTGCGGCACCGCTCGTCACGCCCCGTGGCCTGCCCTGAGCCCATGTTGCTGAGGCAGAGGGCAGTGCCAGTGGCAGCCAGGCTACCTATCACAAGCATCAGACTGGGGATGGGGGGGGACTCGAGAAGCTGCAGGCGCAAGTGAGGTAAAGAAAAAAAAAAAAAGGTCATTCATTTTTTTCCGCCCTCTGCACACCCCAAAGGCCAGCCGGCCACGCCAGGGAACTCCTTGGAGCTGGCTTTGGTGTGCTCAGTCCCTTGCTGCGGTGGGCAGTAGGAGGCGTACTGTCTAGAGGATGGCCGCTCCGCTTTTGCACTCTACTCCCTCTTCTGCTGTGCTGGTGGCTCTGTGCGACCACCGCCTCTTCCTCCAAACTACATCGGTCACTCGCATGACCTTGATTCCATGTGGGGTCGAGGACCTCATCGTCCTCCACATTATCTTCCACCCAGTCTTCACCCCTGACTTCCTTGTTGGTCTGCACGCTTCCGAAAGCCCCAGCAGTTGGCACCTGTGTTTCGTCATCATCCGAGACGTGCTGCGATGGTCCTCCCATGTACTCATCTTAAAAAATAAGTGGTTGGGCATCAGTGCACTCAATCTCTTCCACTTATGGGGCAGGGCTAGGTGGATGGCCCTGGGAAACCCTGCTAACAGAGTCATCAAAAAGCAGAAGAGACTGCTGCATGACTTGGGGCTCAGACTGCTTAGCTGATTTTCAAAGGGTTGAGGTGAAAGACTGATGGACATCGGCTGCAGGTGCCAACTGTGGTCTTTCAGCAGGAGACTGGGTGGGAGACAATGTGAAGGAACTGGATCCACTGTCAGCAACCCAATCTACTATGGCCTGTACTTGTTCAGGCCTCACCATTCGTAGAGCAGCATTAGGCCCGACCAAATACCGCTGCAAGTTTTGTCGCCTACTCGTACCTGAGGAAGGGGTTTCACTTTTGATTGTAGCTGGCACAGATCGACCACGTCCTCTCCCTGCAACAGGAGCTCCACCAGCAGCACCACGACCTGGGCCACGTCCCTTATTTGACGCTCTCCTCATATTTTTTGAATTTATGATCTTACCCTAAATGGGTGTTTAATTAATAGTAAAAAAGAACGACAGTATGTAATGGGTGTATCTCACACGGCCTGAACCAGACTAGGCCTTATTTAAAGATTTCTTTGCCCAAAATAGCTGTATTTCAAATGGCTGTATTTCAAATGGCTGTATTTCAAATGGCTAATTCAAACCCCTGTATGTATAGGTATTATCTCAGAGGGCCTGAACCTCTGTAGGCCTGAAGTAAATATATCTTTGCACAAAAAGGCTGTATTTCAAATGGCTGTATTTCAAATGCCTAATTCAAACCCCTGTATGTAGGGGGGTATCTCACACGGTCTGAACCTGTGTAGGCCTGAAATAAATATATCTTTGCACAAAAAGGCAGTATTTCAAATGGCTGTATTTCAAATGCCTAATTCAAACCCCTGTATGTAGGGGGGTATCTCACACGGTCTGAACCTGTGTAGGCCTGAAGTAAATATATCTTTACACAAAAAGGCTGTATTTCAAATGGCTGTATTTCAAATGCCTAATTCAAACCCCTGTATGTATAGAGGGGATCTCACATGCCCTGAATTAGTGTAGGCCTGAAGTAAATATATCTTTGCACAAAAAGGCTGTATTTCAAATGGCTGTATTTCAAATGCCTAATTCAAACCCCTGTACGTAGGGGGGTATCTCACACGGTCTGAACCTTTGTAGGCCTGAAGTAAATATATCTTTACACAAAAAGGCTGTATTTCAAATGGCTGCATTTCAAATGCCTAATTCAAACCCCTGTACATAGGGGAGTATCTCACACGGTCTGAACCTTTGTAGGCCTGAAGTAAATATATCTTTGCACAAAAAGGCTGTATTTCAAATGGCTGTATTTCAAACGCCTAATTCAAACCCCTGTATGTATAGAGGGGATCTCACATGCCCTGAATCAGTGTAGGCCTGAAGTAAATATATCTTTGCACAAAAAGGCTGTATTTCAAATGGCTGTATTTCAAATGCCTAATTCAAACCCCTGTACGTAGGGGGGTATCTCACACGGTCTGAACCTTTGTAGGCCTGAAGTAAATATATCTTTGCACAAAAAGGCTGTATTTCAAATGGCTGCATTTCAAATGCCTAATTCAAACCCCTGTACGTAGGGGGGTATCTCACACGGTCTGAACCTTTGTAGGCCTGAAGTAAATATATCTTTGCACAAAAAGGCTGTATTTCAAATGGCTGTATTTCAAATGCCTAATTCAAACCCCTGTATGTAGGGGGGTATCTCACACGGTCTGAACCTGTGTAGGCCTGAAGTAAATATATCTTAGCACAAAAAGGCTGTATTTCAAATGGCTGTATTTCAAATGCCTAATTCAAACCCTTGTATGTATAGAGGGGATCTCACACGCCCTGAATCAGTGTAGGCCTGAAGTTAATATACTGTATCTTTGCACAAAAAGGCTGTATTTCAAATGGCTGTATTTCAAATGCCTAATTCAAACCCCTGTATGTAGGGAGGTATCTTACACGGTCTGAACCTGTGTAGGCCTGAAGTAAATATATTTTTGCACAAAAAGGCAGTATTTCAAATGGCTGTATTTCAAATGCCTAATTCAAACCCCTGTAAGTAGGGGGGTATCTCACACGGTCTGAACATGTGTAGGCCTGAAGTAAATATATCTTTACACAAAAAGGCTGTATTTCAAATGGCTGTATTTCAAATGCCTAATTCAAACCCCTGTATGTAGGGGGGTATCTCACACGGTCTGAACCTGTGTAGGCCTGAAGTAAATATATCTTTGCAAAAAAAGGCTGTATTTCAAATGCCTAATTCAAACCCCTGTATGTATAGAAGGGATCTCACACGCCCTGAATCAGTGTAGGCCTGAAGTAAATATATCTTTGCACAAAAAGGCTGTATTCCAAATGGCTGTATTTCAAATGCCTAATTCAAACCCCTGTATGTAGGGGGGTATCTCACACGGTCTGAACATGTGTAGGCCTGAAGTAAATATATCTTTACACAAAAAGGCTGTATTTCAAATGCCTAATTCAAAACCCTGTATGTAGGGGGGTATCTCACACGGTCTGAACCTGTGTAGGCCTGAAGTAAATATATCTTTGCACAAAAAGGCTGTATTTCAAATGGCTGTATTTCAAACGCCTAATTCAAACCACTGTATGTATAGAGGGGATCTCACACGCCTTGAATCAGTGTAGGCCTGAAGTAAATGTAAAAATATCTTTGCACAAAAAGGCTGTGTGGCGGAACCCGCCTCGCCACTGGGCATTGGAGGGGCCTGGCTGCCCGCCTCCTACCTGCTGACTATGGCCCCTGGTAAATTAGTATGTTTGAATGCAATATTTGGGCATGTGGTATTTTATATTGCTGCTACTGGCCCTTTAATGGCCATCCGTGGACATGTTATGACTTTTAGGAACAATGCCCCTTAAAGACTGTGTAGCAGATTGCATTCAGGCTGTCTTTAATATTATGTATGTTATTATGGGTTCGGTTAAATTGTATTGCTGTGTGTTGTGGACTGTATATATCTTGCTCTTACTGTAATGTTTGCATGTTACAGGCATGGCTGTTCTGTGCCTCTTCTCCTCCCCCTTTTTCCTGTCCCATTGTTTCTCCAGCAAGGTGTTGTCGCAGGGACACCAGTTTAAACCAGCTGTTCTGTCCCTCCTCAATCTCCCATCAGCCCTTGCTATTGTCTGGCCCCACCCTTCCTTGTACCAGAGTCCTCTAGGTTCCCTATTGTATGTAAATGAGGCTGTTGGGGAGTTTAAAGTGGTGTGCTGTGTCTAAATAAAGTCAGTTCCTGTTTTAACCCTCAAGGTGAAGTGTCGTCTCATGCTAGGTGGAGGATTTATTGCATGCTGTCCCAGTTTGACTGCTAGGAGTGTAAACCTATTCGTATGGTTTCCTATTCAACTGGCTACAGCATTCATATGGATCAAGAGGATTTATATACTTCTTCGGTTCGGTGATTGTGGTGTCTGCCAGAGTGCTTGGAACCCTCAGGAAACGCTAGGCGCATCCATCAACGGAGGTACTCAGTCGGGGTGCCAGGTGATCCGTTACATTGGTGGCAAGCAGTGGGATGGCGTCCTAGTGCGAGGAGAAGCAGCTCAGAGACACCGGTAACTTGTGGAGTCACAAATTGAGGGCAAACGCTAGCACTCGTGCAGCGCCCCTGGGAGCAGAGGTATCCAGCGACTTGGAGCAGACAAGTATGGAAGGCTCTGAAGATGACTGGCTGGCCGAGGTGAGGCAGCGAGTGGCCCAGTATGGAGATAATGTGTTCATGGATATATGCCAGGCCATCTGGAACCAGGTCACAGCCAAGCGACACGCAAGGATGGAACGCAAATTCCGACTGGCGAAAGAGAGAGAAATTGCCCAGCGGAAGGAGTGTTACAGCAGTCGAGCAGAGGCTGCATCCGAGGAGGTTAGCAGTCTCCCCCTGAGGCGGCCAGAGGAACCCGAAGTAGGGGTCCTCATAGACTGGTCCTGTGAGGAACCACAACAGGCAGGTGGAGACGGGACCGAGGTCTCTCCAACGGGATGCTGGGCAGCTGGCCCAGACCCGCAGCAGCAGTCGGAGTTGCCAGGTGTGGACACAGGTGGTCCTTACTCGCAAATGTTGAGGGACCTCACAGCCTGGTCCTGGGAAGACCCACAGATGGCAGGTGGAGATGGGACCGAGATCTCTCTACCGGCCCTACAAGGATACTGGGCAGCCGGCCCAGATCTCCAACTCTAGATGGGGGAACTACAGGGAGAGAAGTGTGTCGTCCTTCCTTCCCAGCGGCAGAGTGCTTTACAGGGAGGGGAGACAGCCGGTTTCACTCCCCAGCGGCAGTGTGCTTTACAGGGAGGGGAGACAGTCGGTCTCTCTCCCCAACAGCAGCAGTACCAGGAGGAGGAGGTAAGCAACCCCTCCCCTCCACAGCCAACTCCAAACCAGGTACTGGGGTCAGTAGAGGAGTCGTTAGCCCCCTCTGGCCCTCTCCCAGCAGAAGAGCTGGCATCTGGGCAGAGCACCGCTGGCCTCTGCCCTACTTGTCCCCTTACTACCCAGCAAGACTGTACTCCAGTTCCTCCAGCAGAAGAGCTGGCATCCGGGCAGAGCGCCGCTAGCCTCTGCTCCACCGACCCCCTTGTTACAGGGCTGGCTTGTACCCCCTCTCCCCAGTGGCTGAAAGTGTGTAAGGGAGAGGAGTTTGTTACCCCCTCTCCCCAGCGGCAGCCTAGCACACCAAGGGGAGACAGTAAGCCCCACAACAGTGCAGATGGGACCGTAGTCTCTGTACCTGCACCACTGGAGATATGGACAGTCTGTCCTGGTCCACAACAACAGGACAATGTATTGGAAGGAGAGGCAGTCTGTTTTCCCCTACAACAAGGGAGGGTGTCGCAGAGAGAGGAGCCTGTTACCCCTTCCCACCAGCAACAGCTTTGTTCAACCAGGGGAGAGGCCTGGCTGCCCGCCTCTTACCTGCTGACTATGGCCCCTGGTAAATTGGTACGTTTGAATGCAATATTTGGGCATGTGGTATTTTATATTGCTGCTACTGGCCCTTTAATGGCCATCCGTGGACATGTTATGAATTTTAGGAACAATGCCCCTTAAAGACTGTGTAGCAGATTGCATTCAGGCTGTCTTTAATATTATGTATGTTATTATGGGTTCGGTTAAATTGTATTGCTGTGTGTTGTGGACTGTATATATCTTGCTCTTACTGTAATGTTTGCATGTTACAGGCATGGCTGTTCTGTGCCTCTTCTCCTCCCCCTTTTTCCTGTCCCATTGTTTCTCCAGCAAGGTGTTGTCGCAGGGACACCAGTTTAAACCAGCTGTTCTGTCCCTCCTCAATCTCCCATCAGCCCTTGCTATTGTCTGGCCCCACCCTTCCTTGTACCAGAGTCCTCTAGGTTCCCTATTGTATGTAAATGAGGCTGTTGGGGAGTTTAAAGTGGTGTGCTGTGTCTAAATAGTCAGTTCCTGTTTTAACCCTCAAGGTGAAGTGTCGTCTCATGCTTGGGGGAGGATTTATTGCATGCTGTCCCAGTTTGACTGCTAGGAGTGTAAACCTATTCGTATGGTTTCCTATTCAACTGGCTACAGCATTCATATGGATCAAGAGGATTTATATACTTCTTCGGTTCGGTGATTGTGGTGTCTGCCAGAGTGCTTGGAACCCTCAGGAAACGCTAGGCGCATCCGTCAACGGAGGTACTCAGTCGGGGTGCCAGGTGATCCGTTACAGGCTGTATTTCAAATGGCTGTATTTCAAATGCCTAATTCAAACCCCTGTACGTAGGGGGGTATCTCACACGGTCTGAACCTTTGTAGGCCTGAAGTAAATATATCTTTGCACAAAAAGGCAGTATTTCAAATGGCTGTATTTCAAATGCCTAATTCAAACCCCTGTATGTAGGGAGGTATCTTACACGGTCTGAACCTGTGTAGGCCTGAAGTAAATATATCTTTGCACAAAAAGGCAGTATTTCAAATGGCTGTATTTCAAATGCCTAATTCAAACCCCTGTATGTAGGGGGGTATCTCACACGGTCTGAACCTGTGTAGGCCTGAAGTAAATATATCTTTACACAAAAAGGCTGTATTTCAAATGGCTGTATTTCTAATGCCTAATTCAAACCCCTGTATGTAGGGGGGTATCTCACACGGTCTGAACCTGTGTAGGCCTGAAGTAAATATATCTTAGCACAAAAAGGCTGTATTTCAAATGGCTGTATTTCAAATGCCTAATTCAAACCCTTGTATGTATAGAGGGGATCTCACACGCCCTGAATCAGTGTAGGCCTGAAGTAAATATATCTTTGCACAAAATGGCTGTATTTCAAATGGCTGTATTTCAAATGCCTAATTCAAACCCCTGTACGTAGGGGGGTATCTCACACGGTCTGAACCTGTGTAGGCCTGAAGTAAATATATCTTTGCACAAAAAGGCTGTATTTCAAATGGCTGTATTTCAAATGCCTAATTCAAACCCCTGTACGTAGGGGGGTATCTCACACGGTCTGAACCTTTGTAGGCCTGAAGTAAATATATCTTAGCACAAAAAGGCTGTATTTCAAATGGCTGTATTTCAAATGCCTAATTCAAACCCTTGTATGTATAGAGGGGATCTCACACGCCCTGAATCAGTGTAGGCCTGAAGTAAATATATCTTTGCACAAAAAGGCTGTATTTCAAATGGCTGTATTTCAAATGCCTAATTCAAACCCCTGTATGTAGTGAGGTATCTTACACGGTCTGAACCTGTGTAGGCCTGAAGTAAATATATCTTTGCACAAAAAGGCAGTATTTCAAATGGCTGTATTTCAAATGCCTAATTCAAACCCCTGTACGTAGGGGGGTATCTCACACAGTCTGAACATGTGTAGGCCTGAAGTAAATATATCTTTACACAAAAAGGCTGTATTTCAAATGGCTGTATTTCAAATGCCTAATTCAAACCCCTGTATGTAGGGGGGTATCTCACACAGTCTGAACCTGTGTAGGTCTGAAGTAAATATATCTTTGCAAAAAAAGGCTGTATTTCAAATGCCTAATTCAAACCCCTGTATGTATAGAAGGGATCTCACACGCCCTGAATCAGTGTAGGCCAGAAGTAAATATATCTTTGCACAAAAAGGCTGTATTCCAAATGGCTGTATTTCAAATGCCTAATTCAAACCCCTGTATGTAGGGGGGTATCTCACACGGTCTGAACCTGTGTAGGCCTGAAGTAAATATTTCTTTGCACAAAAAGGCTGTATTTCAAATGGCTGTATTTCAAATGCCTAATTCAAACCCCTGTATGTATAGAGGGGATCTGACACGCCCTGAATCAGTGTAGGCCTGAAATAAATATATCTTTGCACAAAAAGGCTGTATTTCAAATGGCTGTATTTCAAATGCCTAATTCAAACCCCTGTACGTAGGGGGGTATCTCACACGGTCTGAACCTGTGTAGGCCTGAAGTAAATATATCTTTGCACAAAAAGGCTGTATTTCAAATGGCTGTATTTCAAATGCCTAATTCAAACCCCTGTATGTAGGGGGGTATCTCACACGGTCTGAACCTGTGTAGGCCTGAAGTAAATATAATCTTTGCACAAAAAGGCTGTATTTCAAATGTCTGATTCAAACCCTGGTATGTAGGGGTGTATCTCACACGGTCTGAACCTGTGTAGGCCTGAAGTAAATATACCTTTGCACAAAAAGGCTACATTTCAAATGGCTGTATTTCAAATGCCTAATTCAAACCCCTGTATGTAGAGGTGGTATCTCACAGAATATTGGTGCACCAAATGGCGGTATTTAAAATCTCTGAATGTAACCCAAATGTATTAGGGGTTTATCTCACAATGACATCTGCATCAAAGGCTGCCAACTAAATTTTTGGAGCCCAAACGGCTGTTTGTTTAACAACTGAATTTGACAGCAGTATATAAGCCTGTAATTTCACACGTGCTGATGCTGCAAGGCCTGAAAATAGTGTTTTTTGTCAATTAAGTGTGTTTTTCAAACCCCAGAAAATGATGGGTGTATTTCTAGCTTAAATTGCACACTGACTAATACAGATGTTGTAGATTGCCAAAAAAGTCTTTTTTTGCTAACAGAATATGAATGTGGAATATATTAAACTTGAATTTAACACTTGCAGATCTGGAAAATACTGTTTTTTGAGAAAAAAAATGTGTGTTTTTCAATCCCCAGAAAATGATGGGTGTATTTCTAGCTTAAATTGCACACTGACTAATACATATGTTGTAGATTGCCCAAAAAGTCTTTTTTTGCTAACAGAATATGAATGTGGAATATATTAAACTTGAATTTAACACTTGCAGATCTGGAAAATACTGTTTTTTGAGAAAAAAAAATGTGTGTTTTTCAAACCCCAGAAAATGATGGGTGTATTTCTACCTTAAATTGCACACTGACTAATCCAGATGTTGTAGTTTGCCCCAAAAAAATTGTGATTTGTAATGTCCCAAAAGCTCAGATGCAGTGCTGGTGCACTGAGCATGCATAAAATGGCCGCCGCCGCCACCCACCTAACTAACAGAATTCTAAAAGTTAGTATTTTTGCTCAGGGCAGGGTAAAACGATAGTGCCCTGCACCCACACAACTATTTGTCTGTAGATCGCTGAGTTAGATTCTCTCCTATGCTCTCCCTGAAATCACAAGTCCAGCAGCATCCTCTCCCTACACTTGTAACAGCAGAGTGACGTGCAGCGATACGTGACCCAAGCTTATATAGAGCCTGGGTCACATGCTGCTCTGGCCAATCACAGCCATGCCATTAGTAGGCATGGCTGTGATGGCCTTTTGGGGCAAGTAGTATGACGCTTGTTGATTGGCTGCTGTGCAGCCTTTAAAAAAGCGCGAAGAAAGCGCCGAACACCGAACCCGAACTTTTACGAAAATGTTCGGGTTCGAGTCCAGTGTCCAAAAATCCTAAAGTTCGGTACGAACCTGAACTTTACAGTTCGGGTTTGCTCAACCCTAGTTATCACTCATAAATGCTATTCTCTGCTACCCCCTGTATTGTAAGACACACACATGCTATTTCCTAAAGTTAAAAAAAATATATATAAATGTAAATGTGGAGATGCCCTGATACAGAGTTTGGACTAGTATTTCAGGTGTTTTCTCTGAGATTTCAAATGCTACATCTATTGTCTGGTTGGTAATACACGTCTTTTGAAATTATTCCCCCCACCCAACCCCTGCGCTGTTTTACTAGATTTGTTTGATACAAAACTAAAAAGGTTCAGGTTTGTCTGCTGGCTGAAATTTGACAAAATTTGTAACAAACCCGGTTTGTTGCGAACTGGTACGTTCATCTCTACCCTGAGAAAGTGCACAACTCCTGAGCTGCCAGCTTGAAATAAATCAGAGCAAGTGGGGCAATGAATGGGTAGATCTCTGGATCCATGGGAGGTACAGGGCTGGTTTTAAGTTAGAAAGAAATCGTCATGTACTATATGATGTCTGATTTGCATTTTTTACATTGCTCATGGGATAACATATGAGCTACAACAAAATCTGACTAAACCCTCACACTGATGTTAAAAATGAGACTTTAGCCAATATATCCTTATATGAAGGACATTCCGGAGCCCGCGCACCACGTCATGGTATCTCAGGTGGCACAGAACCTAACGCTAACCTACCTGTGCCATATGGGCAGTACCAGGGGCCAGTGGGCAAATTATAGATGTGTAAGGTCCGAATCACAGCAAACAGCTCCCCTGGTACTGCCCATATGGCATAGGTAGGTTAGTGTGAGGTCCTGTTCCACCTGAAATACCTTGATGTGGTGCGAGGGCTCCGGTATGTCCTTCATATAAGGATATATTGGCTAAAGTCTCATTTTTAACATTAGTATGAGGGTTTAGTCAGATTTTGTTGATTGAATCCACCACAGTAGTGCACCTATTCTTCTAAATGTTTATTTGATATAGTCAACTACATCCACACATTTTGCACAAACCATGTGCAATGAGCTGGACCGGGGTATGCACTCCGACGCCAAATTATGCAATGGCTGGGTCAGATGTAGGTGATAGTCTATAGTTTTGTTCGTGACGCCAATTGCAGTGTGCGCAAGGTACTGTCGCAGGGCCCTTTAAGGTGTTGTAACTCACGCACCAGGTTAGGAATGCCAGAGTGGTGTAATGTCTCTGTATGGTAGTGTGTATAGTGTCAACGGTGTCTCCTACCTGAGTACGGCTGGACTCCTGGATCCTGGATCACTTGCAATAAATTGAGTGTGGTGCTAGTAGGAGTAATAGAGGGATTTGCAGCAGTAATTGAGATCCAGACCTTTGGTAAAGTTCAAACTTGTCTTTACTGATGGTAACTTTCATCCAAGCAAGATACAGCTTTAGTCTTAGGTCCCAGCAGATATTGGCAATGGTTGGCAGGAATTTATGCTTCTGCTCTCTCATGTACCCGGAGCTTGCAGGAAAGGACGTCTGCTTGTTAGCTCTATACTGTGGCAGGAATTTGGCTTCTACACTTTCTATCTTCTGCTTTATGGGGACTGACTAGCTGAGGAGGAATATGGCTTCTCCTGTGTCTCTGGACTGTACTCACAGTTATCTTCACAGTGTATTCTTTCTTCCTGGAATTCTGGAGTTGTCTGCTTGCTTCTTCCAGCTGAGGCTGCAAGGCTCAGGCTGGGGATGATGATCAATGTCTTAGCCGAGACAAGATCCTGGCTTTATTCCCTATATCTGGGAGCTCCTACACGCACAGCTTTACCCTAGCAGGGGTGGGTGGCACACTGACTTAACTTCCTTCCCTCACCATGAGGCAGGATATGGACACATTACTACACAACAAGGTCTGCAGCTAGTATGGGCAAACATGTCCGGAATGCTCAATAATTCAATACAACAACAACCAAGAGAGTATATATAATTCCATCAATATAAAATATATATTTATTGATAATTTTTAAAAGAGTGTACAAAACACTGTCATAAACAACATAAAGTACGAGTTTTCAAAGTTGTAGTACCACATCTATAGCGTCAAATTACTTGTGCAATAAAGTCACAACTTTGGAAACTCGTACTTTATGTTGTTTATAACAGTGTTTTGTACACTCTTTTAAAAATTATCAATAAATATTTATTTTATATTGATGGAATTATGAATTATATATACTCTCTTGGTTGTTGTTGTAAGGATATGGACACAGTTCACTCTGCTTACAGAGGGGGGAGCCAAGCTGGAATGAACTATTCCAGCTCAGAAATACTAAACTGAACCTAGCTCCTTGCCAGAACATTGCTGCCACCTGCTGGTAAACATGAAAAATGACAACAATATACATTTAACAAGGCTTATAATGCACAGTTGTGAGGTTATTATGTAAAATTACATCAGATGACAAAGTTAATTCTCTTAGCAGATTGTAGCGGGGTAAAAGAGTTTCGTAACACAACTCTGGGGAGTTACACATGGGGAAAGTTTAATGAATCATAAAATAGTGTCCTGCATTTTGGAATACAGTATGAAGGCCTCACGTGTCCCGTGATGTGGATAGCCACTCTATAGGTATTCTAGACGGCTGTATGGGGAATTTAGGCGAGACGGCATCTGGATGGTGTAGCCTCCAACTTTTCAGTAAATGGAGTCCTTTTTCCAGGGAGGTGATGAGGTGCTGATCTCCATTTTTGGTCATGATAAACTTCTTTGGGAAGCCCCACTACGGAATCTCGTGGTGACAAAGGCTTTTGGTGAGGGGTAGTAGTTTTCTCCTTGCTGCCAAGGTGTGCTGCGAGAGGTCTGCAAAGAGTGTTACCTCTTGGAAGGGGTCAGGTAGCTTGCCTTTCTTTCTCACTGCCTGCATGAGCTGCTCCTTTATGTGATAAAAGTGGATACGTGAAATTGTATCCCTTGGTACTGAGTCAGGGAGAGATTTAGGCTTTGGTAGCCTGTGGGCCCTTTCAATAATTACATCCGTATCTGTAGCATGGAGTGTAGTGATGATCAGTTTCTGGAGAAATTTGACCAAGTTGGCTGGTGATACGGATTCTGGAATGCCGCGGAATTTTACATTGTTCCGCCGGTTGCGGTCTTCTTGGTCCGCCATTTTGGATTTCATGGACTCCATTTCCTCCTGTCTCGCGGTGGCGGGATTGCGAGCGCCATTGTTTGCCATCGAAAAAAAGCTATAAGAAGCTTAGGAGCTTCTTTCTTACCCCGCTTGGACATCTTTTGTGGAGTGGGGTTCTTAAAGGGGTTGATGGTTGCCAAGTTTTTGGTGATCCACTGCTTTATAAGTCGCTTTTGCAGGATGCCTGAAGGGAGCTCTTGAGCTAAGAAGTTATTGCGCTCCCAGTCCAGGCCGCGCCCCCCCCGTATATATATATATTTAGCGTGTATAAATATATATATTTACAGTTCATGTGTATAAATATATACATAGTAGAAAATAATAGACTGTAAACTTTGTATTGTTTTAATAAATTTATTTAATCATAATACCGTATATAGAGTTTTCAGTCGCCGCCACTGTAGTTCAGTACAGACACACAGTTCAGAAAGGTAAAACAACAGAGAGATAGAGATAGGAAGTAGGCAGAGTCAGTAGTAGTTGCCTATTTTTTTTATATTAATTATTAATATTAAATCCGAAATATTAATAATTGATATGTCCTATAACTATGTCTTTGGCACTATTATTTCTTCTGGATAGTATTTGGGGGTATTGGGGAGCACAGAGAGCAG
Source organism: Bufo bufo (assembly GCF_905171765.1). Lineage (NCBI taxonomy): Eukaryota > Metazoa > Chordata > Amphibia > Anura > Bufonidae > Bufo > Bufo bufo. Next base: position 276,427,291 of record NC_053394.1, on the reverse strand, counting down.
CAAGATAAATCTTGTGGGACTTGAGGATGGGGAGAATGATAGAAAAGTGAAGAACCTAAGATGTCTATGCGTTAATCTCTGCAGAGATGGGGCATGGCTGAAATAAGTTGTGTAGGAGAAGATGAAAGAAAACATCTACATCAGAGTAGATGTCACCTGGGAGGCTCTGGATGTGAGAAGTATGTGCTGCTGTATAGTCCTGTATGTTTGATAGTGTCTATGCAGCAAGTAAAGCAATTAAGGCTACTTTCACACTTGCGGTAGCAGGGTCCGGCATTCTGTTCCAGTGGGGGAACAGCCTGCCGGATCCGTGCTAACGCTAGCCCACCATGCCACCAGAAGTCTGCTCCGGCCCCAATCACTATAATGCCTGCCAGACCCTGCTATCGCAAGTTTGAAATTAGCCTAAAATCTTTAGTGCTAATGCGAGCGGTGGGGTGTGGACTGGAGCCATATGCATTGGGGCTTGGGCCCTGGATCTTTTGAGACCCCAGCAATGCCCCTGATTGGTGGTGTTTTATAATTTTCATACATTTTTTTTTTTTTTTCAAGATTTCTTTTAATTGCTGATTTCTCCTGTAACAGAGGCCAACATATTAGCCCCAGCTAAGGGGTATACTGCTTCTGCAGCTGCATGATGTACTTGCAACTGCTAAGGCTACTTTCACATCTGCATTTTTGCTGGATCCATCATGGATCAGCAAAAACGCTTCCGTCATGATAATACAACCTTCTGCATCCATTAAGAACGGATCCGATTGTATTATCTCTAAAATAGCCATGACGGATCCGTCTCTAAAACCATTGTAAGTCAAGGGGGGGGGCGGATCTTTTTTTTTGTGTCAGAGAAAACGAATCTGTCACAATTGAGAGTCATGACGGATCCGTCTTGCTCTGCATCCCAGGACGCACACAAAAGCTCTGCTTGCAGTGTTTTTGTGTGCGTCATTGGAACACAATGAAACAGAACGGAATGCATTTTGGTGCACTCTGTTCCCTTCAGTTCAGTTTTGTCCCCATTGACAATGAATGGGGACAAAACTGAAGCGTTTTCCCCACTTTTGAGATCCTATGACGGATCTCAATAGCTGAAAGTGAAAGTGCAGATGTGAAAGTATCCTAACTTTGCAAGGACACTCAGAAATGTCCTTGTGTAGTTAAATGCAACACCCCCCCAGATGTATATAAATGGGCAGTCAACAACTGGTTAACATTGCCCAGTTTAATGAAGGCATTTTTCATAAGACAATTAACGCGATCATCTAGTTCAAGTAGAATTGCCTCTCCACTCGTTTTAAGGGTCCCCACAGGGGATTACAATAAAGTAATATGGCAATATATTGTAAGATTACAATATAGTCACATACAGCATGCAAAGAGCATGTAGTATTGAACATGGTAAACAACTTATTAGAATGCAAGCAGTCAAATTCAAGAGATATGTGTCCTTGTCTTCTGTCTTCTTGGAATGTGGGGGTGTTGATGGTAGGCTCGACGGGTCCTGAAGATATGAGGTCTTCTTGTTAAAAAAGTTTTTATGCATATATAAGTATAATTTTCTCAAGCACAACAGAATATATTATTAATATGAATGAAATTAAATTACAGGCAGGCAGGGTATCAGAAATAATTTATTTCTTTAAAGTTTTTCACCATTTTGATCATTACATTATCACACATATGTATTTCTCAATGATTTATTAGCTAACTATCTATCCTACCTGTCTAGAAAAGGCCCCTTAGACTGCCTGTACTGCATGAAGTATACAGATAAGCTGCATAGATCATGGGATGTTAAACATCCATTCCTGGCCGCCTCATAGTAGCCATTTCATCTGAACATTCACACATCTTTATGGAGTTGTTGACAACACACACACACATAATTATCTACCTAAAAGGATGACGACAGCCAGCCAGAGATGCATCCCAACACAAGGACCACCCTAGAGTAATCCCCGGTGAAATCACGCTTTTAGGGCATTGACTCTTCTTGTAAGAGTGGTGCTCAAACTGCTAGGGTGCATCTGTGGGACCCTCTTTCAGAGATGATGTCCTCCACCCAACTCTCAAAAAGCTGAGGGGTCTTCAGGAGAGGTGGGCAGTCGAGCTGGGCTATCAGACGGTCAACTCTGTAGCTGTGATGTCATCCTTCCTACAAAATGGACATATCCACGCCCTCAACTAGGAATATAACATATTAATCATTTCCAGGCAATAATTGAATGTTATATCAATAGAGGAAAAGCAGGAAAGTGGAAAGAAACCAGACATGAACCAAAACTCTGATAATGATTGATACAAGAAATCAGAGTTAATTCTTTCCTGCCACATTTTCTCCTCTTTTGATCATTACATTATCACTCATATATGCATTTCTCATTGATTTGTTAGCTAACCATCTGTCCTAGCCGTCTAGAAAAGGCCCCTTAAACTGCATGTACTGCATGAAGTATTTAGGTAAGCTGTATACATCATGGGATGTTAGATATCCCTTCCTGAAAACCTCATAGTAGCCATTTAATCTGAACATTCCGCTTTTTTATGGGGTTATTGACAGCACACACTTCATTATCTACCTAAAAGGATGACGACAGCCAGCCAGAGATGCATCCCAACACAAGGACCACCCTGGAGTAATCCCCGGTGAAATCACGCTTTTAGGGCATTGACTCTTCTTGTAAGAGTGGTGCTCAAACTGCTAGGGTGCATCTGTGGGACCCTCTTTCAGAGATGATGTCCTCCACCCAACTCTCAAAAAGCTGAGGGGTCTTCAGGAGAGATGGGCAGTCGAGCTGGGCTATCAGACGGTCAACTCTGTAGCTGTGATGTCATCCTTCCTACAAAATGGACATATCCACGCCCTCAACTAGGAATATAATATATTAATCATTTCCAGTCAATAATTGAATGTTATATCAATAGAGGAAAAGCAGGAAAGTGGAAAGAAACCAGACATGAACCAAAACTCTGATAATGATTGATACAAGAAATCAGAGTTAATTCTTTCCTGCCACATTTTCTCCTCTTTTGATCATTACATTATCACTCATATATGCATTTCTCATTGATTTGTTAGCTAACCATCTGTCCTAGCCGTCTAGAAAAGGCCCCTTAAACTGCATGTACTGCATGAAGTATTTAGGTAAGCTGTATACATCATGGGATGTTAGATATCCCTTCCTGAAAACCTCATAGTAGCCATTTAATCTGAACATTCCGCTTTTTTATGGGGTTATTGACAGCACACACTTCATTATCTACCTAAAAGGATGACGACAGCCAGCCAGAGATGCATCCCAACACAAGGACCACCCTGGAGTAATCCCCGGTGAAATCACGCTTTTAGGGCATTGACTCTTCTTGTAAGAGTGGTGCTCAAACTGCTAGGGTGCATCTGTGGGACCCTCTTTCAGAGATGATGTCCTCCACCCAACTCTCAAAAAGCTGAGGGGTCTTCAGGAGAGATGGGCAGTCGAGCTGGGCTATCAGACGGTCAACTCTGTAGCTGTGATGTCATCCTTCCTACAAAATGGACATATCCACGCCCTCAACTAGGAATATAATATATTAATCATTTCCAGTCAATAATTGAATGTTATATCAATAGAGGAAAAGCAGGAAAGTGGAAAGAAACCAGACATGAACCAAAACTCTGATAATGATTGATACAAGAAATCAGAGTTAATTCTTTCCTGCCACATTTTCTCCTCTTTTGATCATTACATTATCACTCATATATGCATTTCTCATTGATTTGTTAGCTAACTATCTGTCCTAGCCATCTAGAAAAGGCCCCTTAAACTGCCTGTACTGCATGAAGTATTTAGATAAGCTGTATACATCATGGGATGTTAGATATCCCTTCCTGAAAACCTCATAGTAGCCATTTCATCTGAACATTCCGTTTCTTTATGGGGTTATTGACAGCACACACTTCATTATCTACCTAAAAGGATGACGACAGCCAGCCAGAGATGCATCCCAACACAAGGACCACCCTGGAGTAATCCCCGGTGAAATCACGCTTTTAGGGCATTGACTCTTCTTGTAAGAGTGGTGCTCAAACAGCTAGGGTGCATCTGTGGGACCCTCTTTCAGAGATGATGTCCTCCACCCAACTCTCAAAAAGCTGAGGGGTCTTCAGGAGAGGTGGGCAGTCGAGCTGGGCTATCAGACGGTCAACTCTGTAGCTGTGATGTCATCCTTCCTACAAAATGGACATATCCACGCCCTCAACTAGGAATATAATATATTAATCATTTCCAGTCAATAATTGAATGTTATATCAGTAGAGGAAAAGCAGGAAAGTGGAAAGAAACCAGACATGAACCAAAACTCTGATAATGATTGATACAAGAAATCAGAGTTAATTCTTTCCTGCCACATTTTCTCCTCTTTTGATCATTACATTATCACTCATATATGCATTTCTCATTGATTTGTTAGCTAACTATCTGTCCTAGCCGTCTAGAAAAGGCCCCTTAAACTGCCTGTACTGCATGAAGTATTTAGATAAGCTGTATACATCATGGGATGTTAGATATCCCTTCCTGAAAACCTCATAGTAGCCATTTCATCTGAACATTCCGTTTCTTTATGGGGTTATTGACAGCACACACTTCATTATCTACCTAAAAGGATGACGACAGCCAGCCAGAGATGCATCCCAACACAAGGACCACCCTGGAGTAATCCCCGGTGAAATCACGCTTTTAGGGCATTGACTCTTCTTGTAAGAGTGGTGCTCAAACTGCTAGGGTGCATCTGTGGGACCCTCTTTCAGAGATGATGTCCTCCACCCAACTCTCAAAAAGCTGAGGGGTCTTCAGGAGAGGTGGGCAGTCGAGCTGGGCTATCAGACGGTCAACTCTGTAGCTGTGATGTCATCCTTCCTACAAAATGGATATATCCATGCCCTAAACTAGGAATATAACATATTAATCATTTCCAGGCAATAATTGAATGTTATAAAATAGAGGAGAAGCGGGAAAGTGGAAAGAAACCAGACATGAACCAAAACTCTGATAATGATTGATACAAGAAATCAGAGTTAATTCTTTCTTGCCACATTTTTTACATTATCACTTATATATGCATTTCTCATTTGTTAGCTAACTATCTTTCCTACCTGTCCATAAATGGCCACTTAGACTTCCCGTACTGCATGAAGTATCCAGATAAGCTGCATAGATCATGGGATGTTAGACATCCATTCCTGGTTGTCTGATAGTAGCCATTTAATCTAAACATTCACAAATCTTTATGGGGTTATTGACAGCACACACCTACATCATTATCTTATAGAATGATGATAGTCAGCCAGAGGTGCATCCCAACACAAGTACCACCCTGGAGTAATTCCCCAGTGAAATCACTCAGGGAATTGACTCTTGTAGGAGTGGTGCTCAAACTGCTAGGATGCATCTGTGGGACCCTCTTTCAGAGATGATGTCCTCCACTTGACTGAGGGGGTCTTCAGGAGAGGTGGGCAGTCAAGCTAGGCTATCAGACGGTCAACTCTGTAGCTGTGATGTCATCCTTCCTACAAAATGGACATGTGCACACCTGCAAGGAAGAATACAACATATAAATCATTTCCAGGCAATTGTGGAGGCAATAGAGAAGAAATATAAAATTTGATGTAAACTAGAAATAAAACAAAACCCTGATAACGATTGATGCAATAAATTATTTCAACTTCTAGAACAATGGTCTCCAACCTCTGGCTCAGCAAGTGCTGCTGTAGAAATACAACTACCGTCATCCCATAATAGCCAGCAACTGTCAGAACATGTTTGGAGTTGTTTTCCACTCACTAAACATCTCAGGGGAAATTTATCAAGAGCAGGGGGGATGCATTTAATTTATCATGAAGTTCACGCCTGGTTACAAATTAAGTGCATCCTCTGACAGTGTATGCACCCTGAATGAATTCTTGGCCAGCTCACAGCTGCCATAGATTTCGGTCATTATTTACAGCAGAAAACTGGCATACATCAAGTAAATCTTCTGGGGCTAATGTCTAAGTTCACCCCTTTCAAAAAATGAAGAGGCTGGCAGTAAAATGTCATTTACAAACATTTTAAACAGAATTTGCAACTTTTGTTTATCAGTTTTCTGGTGTACAGGAATGATAAATCTCTCCTTGTGCTGTGAACTACCAAAAGCAGTGGACTTAATAATTAGGCTATTTTCACACTCGCGTTTGGTGCGGATCCGTCATGGATCTGCACAGATGGATCCGTTCAGATAATACAACCGTCTGCATCCGTTCTGAACGGATCCGTTTGTATTATCTTTAACATAGCCAAGACAGATCCGTCTTGAACACCATTGAAAGTCAATTGAGGACAGATCCATTTTCTATTGTGCCAGATTGTGTCATAGAAAACGGATCCGTCCCCATTGACTTACATTGTGGCTCAGTTTCGTCAGACGGACACCAAAGCAGAATGGAGATGGAATGAAGGCAAACTGAGGTATACTGATGCATTCTGATCGGATCCTTTTCCATTCAGAATGCATTAGGGCAAAACTGATCAGTTTTGGACCGCTTGTGAGAGCCCTGAACGGATCTCACAAACGGAAAGCCAAAACGCCAGTTTGAAAGTAGCCTTAACCACTTAAGGACCACAGGTTTATACCCCCCTAGTGACCAGGCCCTTTTTTACAAATTGGCACTCCACAACTTTAGCGGTTTATTGCTAAAGTTGTGGAGTTATTAATTTTACCTCCTTTTCTTCTCACTAATAGAGATTTCATTTGGTGGTATTTCATTGCTGCTGACATTTTTACTTTTTTTGTTATTAATCGAAATTTACAGATTTTTTTTGCAAAAAAATGACATTTTTCACTTTCAGTTGTAAAATTTTGCAAAAAAAACGTCATCCATACATAAATTTTTCTCTAAATTTATTGTTCTACATGTCTTTGATAAAAAAAAAATGTTTGGGTAAAAAAAAAATGGTTTGGGTAAAAGTTATAGCATTTACACTCTATGGTACAAAAATGGGAATTTCCGCTTTATGAAGCAGCTCTGACTTTCTGAGCACCTGTCATGTTTCCTGAGGTTCTACAATGGCCAGACAGTACAAACACCCCACAAATGACCCCATTTCGGAAAGTAGACACCCTAAGGTCGCTGATGGGCATAGTGAGTTCATAGAACTTTTTATTTTTTGTCACAAGTTTTTTTTTTTCTTACAAAGTCTCATATTCCACTAACTTGTGACAAAAAATAAAAACTTCCATGAACTCACTATGCCAATCACGAAATACCTTGGGGTGTCTTCTTTCCAAAATGGGGTCACTTGTGGGCTAGTTATACTGCCCTGGCATTTTAGAGGCCCAAATGCGTGCAAAGTAGTTTGAAATCAAAATGTGTAAAAAATGGCCGGTGAAATCCGAAAGGTGCTCTTTGGAATGTGGGCCCCTTTGCCCACCTAGGCTGCAAAAAAGTGTCACACATGTGGTATTGCCGTACTCAGGAGAAGTTGGGCAATGTTTTTTGGGGTGTCATTTTACATATACCCATGCTGGGTGAGAGAAATATCTTGGCAAAAGACAACTTTTCCCATTTTTTTATACAAAGTTGGCATTTGACCAAGATATTTATCTCACCCAGCATGGGTATATGTAAAATGACACCCCAAAACACATTCCCCAACTTCTCCTTAGTACGTCAATACCACATGTGTGACACTTTTTTGCAGCCTAGGTGGGCAAAGGGGCCCACATTCCAAAGAGCACCTTTAGGATTTCACAGGTCATTTTTTACACATTTTGATTTCAAACTACTTACCACACATTAGGGCCCCTAGAATGCCAGGGCAGTATAACTACTCCACAAGTGACCCCATTTTGGAAAGAAGACACCCCAAGGTATTCCGTGAGGGGCATGGCGAGTTCCTAGAATTTTTTTTTTTTGTCACAAGTTAGCGGAAAATTATGATTTTTTTTTTTCTTACAAAGTCTCATATTCCACTAACTTGTGACAAAAAATAAAAACTTCCATGAACTCACTATGCCCCTCACGAAATACCTGGGGGTGTCTTCTTTCCAAAATGGGGTCACTTGTGGGGTAGTTATACTGCCCTGGCATTTTAGGGGCCCAAATGCGTGAGAAGTAGTTTGAAATCAAAATCTGTAAAAAATGGCCGGTGAAATCCGAAAGGTGCTCTTTGGAATGTGGGCCCCTTTGCCCACCTAGGCTGCAAAAAAGTGTCACACATGTGGTATTGCCGTACTCAGGAGAAGTTGGGCAATGTTTTTTGGGGTGTCATCTTACATATACCCATGCTGGGTGAGAGAAATATCTTGGCAAATGACAACTTTTCCCATTTTTTTATACAAAGTTGGCATTTGACCAAGATATTTATCTCACCCAGCATGGGTATATGTAAAATGACACCCCAAAACACATTCCCCAACTTCTCCTGAGTACGGCAATACCAGATGTGTGACACTTTTTTGCAGCCTAGATGTGCAAAGGGGCCCACATTCCTTTTAGGAGGGCATTTTTAGACATTTGGATCCCAGACTTCTTCTCACGCTTTAGGGCCCCTAAAATGCCAGGACAGTATAAATACCCCACATGTGACCCCATTTTGGAAAGAAGACACCCCAAGGTATTCAATGAGGGGCATGGCGAGTTCATAGAATTTATTTTTTTTGCCACAAGTTAGCGGAAATTGATTTTTTTTTGTTTTTTTCTCACAAAGTCTCCCTTTCCACTAACTTGGGACAAAAATTTCAATCTTTCATGGACTCAATATCCCCTCAGCGAATACCTTGGGGTGTCTTCTTTCCAAAATGGGGTCACATGTGGGGTATTTATACTGCCCTGGCATTTTAGGGGCCCTAAAGCGTGAGAAGAAGTCTGGAATATAAATGTCTAAAAAATTTTACGCATTTGGATTCCGTGAGGGGTATGGTGAGTTCATGTGAGATTTTATTTTTTGACACAAGTTAGTGGTATATGAGACTTTGTAAGAAAAAAATAAAAATAAAAATTTCCGCTAACTTGGGCCAAAAAAATGTCTGAATGGAGCCTTACAGGGGGGTGATCAATGACAGGGGGGTGATCAGGGAGTCTATATGGGGTGATCACCCCCCTGTCATTGATCACCCCCCCTGTAAGGCTCCATTCAGACGTCCGTATGTTTTTTACGGATCCACGGATACATAGATCGGATCCGCAAAACACATACGGACATCTGAATGGAGCCTTACAGGGGGGTGATCAATGACAGGGGAGTGATCAATGACAGGGGGGTGATCAGGGAGTCTATATGGGGTGATCACCCCCCTGTCATTGATCACCCCCCTGTAAGGCTCCATTCAGATGTCCGTATGTGTTTTGCGGATCCGATCCATGTATCAATGGATCCGTAAAAATCATACGGACGTCTGAATGGAGCCTTACAGGGGGGTGATCAATGACAGGGGGGTGATCAGGGAGTCTGTATGGGGTGATCACCCCCGTCATTGATCACCCCCCTGTAAGGCTCCATTCAGACGTCCGTATGTGTTTTGAGGATCCGATCCATGTATCAGTGGATCCGTAAAAATCATACATACGTCTGACTGGAGCCTTACAAGGGGGTGATCAATGACAGGGGGGTGATCAATGACAGGGGGTGATCAGGGAGTCTATATGGGGTGATCAGGGGTGATCAGGGGTTAATAAGGGGTTAATAAGTGACGGGGGGGGGGTGTAGTGTAGTGGTGTTTGGTGTTACTTATTACTGAGCTGCCTGTGTCCTCTGGTGGTCGATCCAAGCAAAAGGGACCACCAGAGGACTAGGTAGCAGGTATATTAGACGCTGTTATCAAAACAGCGTCTAATATACCTGTTAGGGGTTAAAAAAATTGCATCTACAGCCTGCCAGCAAACGATCGCCGCTGGCAGACTGAAGATCCACTCGCTTACCTTCCGTTCCTGTGAACGCACGGCCCTGTGTGCGCGCGTTCACAGGAATTCTCGGCTCACGCGAGATGACTCCAATCGGCGTTAGTGTAGCCTGGGAGCGCCGCAGCGTTAGCGTAGCGGGAAGTGGTCAATCATCGCCTCTCCTTACCTTGGTGTTATCATGGTTGCTATTGTTTGTGTGACCAGTGACAGTGACCAGTGAAATAGGGGGAACATTAACCTGTAAGATAGAGCAGCATCCAGGAAGATAGGGGAGATCATAAGCAGTAAGATAGGACAGAGACTAGTAAGATAGGATGAATAATAACCAGTAAGATAGGGTAATGACCAGTAAGACAGGACAGTGGAACTATTAAGACCACTGATACATACGATAATGGGCTATACAGTAATTAATAATGGGTAAATTGTGAGAGTCACCCACAATAAATATCATCCATAACCTCAATTGTAGTATCAAAAAACAGATTTTACTGATTCATGACCATACCCAAAAACAGGACATTGAGATAACCCATAATTCCCAACATATCTTCTTTGGTGTTCTACATCATCAATCTCAGTGAATTGAAGATAGGACAGTTAGCAGTAAAATAGGGCGGATAGAGACCAGTAAGGTAGGGTAACAACCAGTAAGTTAGGACAGTGACCAGTAATATATGGAAGTGAATTGTAAGATAAGGCAGTGGTCTGTAAATTAAGGAAGTGACCAGTACGATAAAGGGGGCAGTGAATAGATGAACCAAAGGCACTTTCCAAATGGTCTGAAAGCTGGAACCTTAGGCCCCCTGCACACGATCAGGATTGCGTGCGGATTTTCAGCGCGGATTTGCGTGCGGATTTTCCGCACCGTAGGTCATGTCCATTGTATTGTATGAGAATTTGAAATTCTCAATGCACACGATGCGGATTTTTTCCGCGCGGATTTTGACCTGCGGTGCGGATTTTAAAATCCGCGACATGTCAATTATTTTTTTTTTTCCTGACCGGATTTTCTTCATTCACTTAGTAAAATCCGCACCGAAACCGCACCAAATCTGCACGCAAATCCGCATGCAAATCTGCACCAATTGATGCGGATTGACCGCACAGATTTGCCTGCGAACACCTGCGGATTTCAGTGCGGATGCTCCGCACATGAATCCTGAACGTGTGCATGTACCCTTATTGGCTGCTATAAACAAGCTCCACTCGTCTTATGCAGTGGTTTAGATGAACCTCTTCATACACATAAATCATCCCATACAGTTCCCTGGTCCAGTAATGATCCCCCTCCTGCAATGTCAGAACTTACCATGATCTAAAGAGGGGTCGCAGACTTCACTACAGACACACGGATGCTTCTCTCTTGCAGACAGAGGCGGGGGGAGGGGGTGATGCAGCAGAGCTGGGAGACATCTTCCTCCTCCTGCAGCCGGCAACCAGGAATGACAGTTGATAACAGCAATTATCATTCATGTTTCTGAGGGGAAGTGCTGATTGGTTGATCAGATTCTAATCCACCAATCAGCAGCTCTCTGTTCTCTACAGCCTGGGACTGGAGGAGCACACAACAGCCCGAGCCCTGAGTGCAGCACAACCGATGTGTGCGACTGCGAGGTGGACCAATTATTACCCCCATAGCAAAGTGTTGGTAGGGTTGATGCAAATTACATTTCTCATTAGTGTCCATACTTTTGCTCTTTTGCCCCTGAAATACTTCAACTTTTTTGTTTATAGCAGGGTACATATGGTTAAAGGAAAACATTTCTTTTAATTTCACTATGCCGTAAATAAGCATTATAATTAGTCCCACTAGATGGATTTCATCCCGTTCCTGTTATTTTTCACCTTCCTGACAGAGCCTAGTTTTAAAAATCTGTAACTTTGGGATGCTTTAACCACTACAGGACCGCCTTACGCAGGATTGCGTCTTTGCGGCGGCCCTGTTATTCTGAGTGGACGCGCCGGCTGTAGATGCAATTTTTTTAACCCCTAAAAGGTATATTAGACTCTGTTTTGATAACAGCGTCTAATATACCTGCTACCTGGTCCTCTGGTGGTCCCTTTTGCTTGGATCGACCACCAGAGGACACAGGCAGCTCTGTAATAAGTAGCACCATGCACCACACTACACCACACCCCCCGCTGTCACTTATTAACCCCTTATTAACCCCTAATCACCCCATATTAGACTCCCTGATCACCCCCCTGTCATTGATCACTTCGTATGTGTTTTGCGGATCCGAATGTGTTTTGCGGATCCGATCCATGGATCCGCGGATCCGCAAAACACATACAGACGTCTGAATGGAGCCTTACAGGGGGGTGATCAATGACAGGGGGTGATCAGGGAGTCTAATATGGGGTGATCACCCCCCTGTAAGGCACCCACCCCGACCCTTAGGTGCACCCACATCGACCCTTAGGTGCACCCACTCCGATTCTTAGGTGCACCCACTCCGACCCTTTGGTGCACCCACTACGACCCTTAGGTGCACCCACTACGACCCTTATGTGCACTCACCCTAGTCATTAGGTGCACCCACCCCAACGATAAGGTGGACCCACTCCGACCCTTAGGTGCACCCACCCCAACCCTTAGGTGCACCCACTCCGACCCTTAGGTGCACCCACTCCGATCCTTAGGTGCACCCACTCCGACCGTTAGGTGCACTCAACCTAGTCATTAGGTGCACCCACCCCAACGATTAGGTGCAGCCACCCGACTATTAGGTGCACCCACCCCAACCATTAGGTGCACCCACCGACCCTTAGGTGCACCCACTCCGACCCTTAGGTGCACCCACTCCGACCCTTAGGTGCACTCACCCTAGTCATTAGGTGCACCCACCCCAACGATTAGGTGCACCCACTTCGACTCTTAGGTGCACCCACTCCGACCCTTAGGTGCACCCACTCCGACCCTTAGGTGCACCCACTCCGACTCTTAGGTGCACTCACCCTAGTCATTAGGTGCACCCACCCCAACGATTAGGTGCACCCACCCCAACTCTTAGGTGCACCCACACCGACCCTTAGGTGTACCCACACCGACCCTTAGGTGCACGAACCCGACTATTAGGTGCACCCACTCCGACCCTTAGGTGCACCCACTCCGACCCTTAGGTGCACCCACTCCGACCCTTAGGTGCACCCACTCCAACCCTTAGGTGCACCCACTCCGACCCTTAGGTGCACTCAACCTAGTCATTAGGTGCACCCACCCCAACGATTAGGTGCACCCACCCTGACTCTTAGGTGCACCCACTCTGACCCTTAGGTGCACCCACCCCGACCCTTAGGTGCACCCACTCCGACCCTTAGGTGCACCCACTCCGACGCTTAGGTGCACGCACTCCGATTCTTAGGTGCACGCACTCCGACCCTTAGGTGCACTCACACTAGTCATTAGGTGCACCGACCCCAATGATTAGGTGCACTCACCCTGACCCTTAGGTGCACCCACCTTGACCCTTAGGTGCACCCACTATGACCCTTAGGTGCACCCACTCCGACCCTTAGGTGCACCCACTCTGACCCTTAGGTGCACTCACCCTAGTCATTAGGTGCAGCCACCCCAACGATTAGGTGCACCCACCCGACTCTTAGGTGCACCCACCCCGACCCTTAGGTGCACCCACCATGATTCTTAGGTGCACCCACTCTGACCCTTAGGTGCACCCACTCCGACTCTTAGGTGCACTCACCCTAGTCATTAGGTGCACCCACCCCAACGATTAGGTGCACCCGCCCCAACTCTTAGGCGCACCCACACAGACCCTTAGGTGCACCAAACCCGATCCTTAGGTGCACCCACTCCGACCCTTAGGTGCACCCACTCCGACCCTTTGGTGCACTCACTCCGACCCTTAGGTGCACCCACTCCAACCAAAAGGTGCACTCACCCTAGTCATTAGGTGCACCCACCCCAACGATTAGGTGCACCCACCCGGACTCTTAGGTGCACCCACTCCGACCCTTAGGTGCACCCACTCCGACCATTAGGTGCACCCACCCCCGACCCTTAGGTGCACCCACTCCGACCCTTAGGTGCACCCACTCCAACCCTTAGGTGCACCCACTCCGATCCTTAGGTGCACCCACTATGACCCTTAGGTGCACTCAACCTAGTCATTAGGTGCACCCACCCCAACGATTAGGTGCACCCACCCAACTTTAGGTGCACCCACCCCGACCCTTGGGTGCACCCACCCGACCCTTAGGTGCACCCACTCCGACCCTTAGGTGCACCCACTCCGACCCTTAGGTGCACTCACCCTAGTCATTAGGTGCACCCACCCCAACGATTAGGTGAACCCACACCGACTCTTAGGTGCACCCACCCCGACCCTTGGGTGCACCCACCCGACCCTTAGGTGCACCCACTCCGACCCTTAGGTGCACCCACTCCGACCCTTAGGTGCACTCACCCTAGTCATTAGGTGCACCCACCGCAACGATTAGGTGCACCCACACCGACTCTTAGGTGCACCCATTCCGACCCTTAGGTGCACATACTCCGACCCTTAGGTGCACCCACTCCGACTCTTAGTTGCACTCACCCTAGTCATTAGGTGCACCCACCCCAACGATTAGGTGCACCCACCCCAACTCTTAGGTGCACCAACACCGACCCTTAGGTGCACCAACCCCGACCCTTAGGTGCACACACTCCGACCCTTAGGTGCACCCACTCCGACCCTAAGGTGCACCCACCCCGACCCTTAGGTGCACCCACTCCGACCCTTAGGTGCACCCACTCCGACCCTTAGGTGCACCCACTCCGACCCTTAGGTGCACCCACTCTGATCCTTAGGTGCACCCACTCCGACCCTTAGGTGCACTCACCCTAGTCATTAGGTGCACCCACCCCAACGATTAGGTGCACCCACCCTGACCCTTAGGTGCACCCACCTCGACCCTTAGGTGCATCCACTACGACCTTAGATGCACCAACTCCGACCCTTAGGTGCACCCACTCCGACCCTTAGGTGCACTCACCCTAGTCATTAGGTGCACCCACCCCAACGATTAGGTGCACCCACCTAATCTTAGGTGCACCCACCCCGACTCTTAGGTGCACCCACTCTGACCCTTAGGTGCACCCACTCCGACCCTTAGATGCACCCACTCCGACCCTTAGGTGCACTCAACCTAGTCATTAGGTCCACCTACCCCAACGATTAGGTGCACCCACCCGACTCTTAGGTGCACCAACCCCGACCCTTAGGTGCACCCACTCGACCCTTAGGTGCACCTACTCCGACCCTTAGGTGCACCCACTCCGACCCTTAGGTGCACTCACCCTAGTCATTAGGTGCACCCACCCCTACGATTAGGTGAACCCACCACGACTCTTAGATGCACCCACTCTGACCCTTAGGTGCACCCACTCCAACCCTTAGATGCACCCACTCCGACTCTTAGGTGCACTCACCCTAGTCATTAGGTGCACCCACCCCAATGATTAAGTGCACCCACCCCAACGATTAGGTGCACCAACCCCGACCCTTAGGTGCACCCACTCCGACCCTTAGGTGCACCCACTATGACCCTTAGGTGACCCCACTCCGACCCTTAGGTGCACCCACTCCGACCCTTAGGTGCACTCACCCTAGTCATTAGGTGCACCCACCCCAACGATTAGGTGAACCCACCCCGACTCTTAGGTGCACCCACTCCGACCCTTAGGTGCACCAACTCCGACCCCTAGGTGCACCAACCCTAACCCTTAGGTGCACCCACTCCGACACTTAGGTGCACTCACCCTAGTCATTAGGTGCACCCACCCCAACGATTAGGTGCACCCTCCCGACTCTTAGGTGCACCCACCCCGACCCTTAGGTGCACCCACCCGACCCTTAGGTGCACCCACTCCGACCCTTAGGTGCACCCACTCCGACCCTTAGGTGCACTCACCCTAGTCATTAGGTGCACCCACCCCAACGATTAGGTGAACCCACACCGACTCTTAGGTGCACCCACCCCAACCCTTGGGTGCACCCACCCGACCCTTAGGTGCACCCACTCCGACCCTTAGGTGCACCCACTCCGACCCTTAGGTGCACTCACCCTAGTCATTAGGTGCACCCACCCCAACGATTAGGTGCACCCACACCGACTCTTAGGTGCACCCATTCCGACCCTTAGGTGCACATACTCCGACCCTTAGGTGCACCCACTCCGACTCTTAGTTGCACTCACCCTAGTCATTAGGTGCACCCACCCCAACGATTAGGTGCACCCACCCCAACTCTTAGGTGCACCAACACCGACCCTTAGGTGCACCAACCCCGACCCTTAGGTGCACACACTCCGACCCTTAGGTGCACCCACTCCGACCCTTAGGTGCACCCACCCCGACCCTTAGGTGCACCCACTCCGACCCTTAGGTGCACCCACTCCGACCCTTAGGTGCACCCACTCCGACCCTTAGGTGCCCCCACTCCGACCCTTAGGTGCACCCACTCCGACCCTTAGGTGCACCCACTCCGACCCTTAGGTGCACCCACTCTGATCCTTAGGTGCACCCACTCCGACCCTTAGGTGCACTCACCCTAGTCATTAGGTGCACCCACCCCAACGATTAGGTGCACCCACCCTGACCCTTAGGTGCACCCACCTCGACCCTTAGGTGCATCCACTACGACCTTAGATGCACCAACTCCGACCCTTAGGTGCACCCACTCCGACCCTTAGGTGCACTCACCCTAGTCATTAGGTGCACCCACCCCAACGATTAGGTGCACCCACCCGACACTTAGGTGCACCCACCGCGACTCTTAGGTGCACCCACTCTGACCCTTAGGTGCACTCACTCCGACCCTTAGATGCACCCACTCCGTCCCTTAGGTGCACCCACTTCGACCCTTAGGTGCACTCAACCTAGTCATTAGGTCCACCCACCCCAACGATTAGGTGCACCCACACGACTCTTAGGTGCACCAACCCCGACCCTTAGGTGCACCCACTCCGACCCTTAGGTGCACTCACCCTAGTCATTAGGTGCACCCACCCCTACGATTAGGTGAACCCACCACGACTCTTAGATGCACCCACTCTGACCCTTAGGTGCACCCACTCCAACCCTTAGATGCACCCACTCCGACTCTTAGGTGCACTCACCCTAGTCATTAGGTGCACCCACCCCAATGATTAAGTGCACCCACCCCAACGATTAGGTGCACCCACCCTGACTCTTAGGTGCACCCACCCCGACCCTTAGGTGCACCCACTCCGACCCTTAGGTGCACCCACCCCGACCCTTAGGTGCACCCACTCCGACCCTTAGGTGCACCCACTCCGACTCTTAGGTGCACTCACCCTAGTCATTAGGTGCAGCCACCCCAACGATTAGGTGCACTCACCCCAACTCTTAGGTGCACCCACACCGACCCTTAGGTGCACCAAGCCCGACCCTTAGATGCACCCACTCCGACCCTTAGGTGCACCCACTCCGACCCTTAGGTGTACCCACTCCGACCCTTAGGTGCACCCACTCCGACCCTTAGGTGCACTCACCCTAGTCATTAGGTGCACCCACCCCAACGATTAGGTGCACCCACCCCGACTCTTAGGTGCACCCACTCCGACCCTTAGGTGCACCCACTCCGACCCTTAGGTGCACCCACCCCAACCCTTAGGTGCACCCACTCCGACCCTTAGGTGCACCCACTCCAACCCTTAGGTGCACCCACTCTGACCCTTAGGTGCACTCACCCTAGTCATTAGGTGCACCCACCCGAACGATTAGGTGCACCCACCCTGACTCTTAGGTGCACCCACTCCGACCCTTAGGTGCACCCACTCCGACCCTTAGGTGCACCTACCCCGACGCTTAGGTGCACCCACTCCGACCCTTAGGTGCACCCACTCCGACCCTTAGGTGCACCCACTCCGATCCTTAGGTGCACCCACTCCGACCCTTAGGTGCACTCACCCTAGTCATTAGGTGCACCCACCCCAACCATTAGGTGCACTCACCCTGACCCTTAGGTGCACCCACCTCGACCCTTAGGTGCACCCACTACGACCTTTAGGTGAACCCACTCCGACCCTTATGTGCACCCATTCCGACCCTTAGGTGCACTCACCCTAGTCATTAGGTGCACCCACCCCAACGATTAGGTGCACCCACCCCGACTCTTAGGTGCACCCACTCCGACCCTTAGGTGCACCCACTCCGACCCTTAGGTGCACCCACCCGACCCTTAGGTGCACCCACTCCGACCCTTAGGTGCACCCACTCCGATCCTTAGGTGCACCCACTATGACCCTTAGGTGCACTCAACCTAGTCATTAGGTGCACCCACCCCAACAATTAGGTGCACCCACTCGACTCTTAGGTGCACACACCCCGACCCTTGGGTGCACCCACCCGACCCTTAGGTGCACCCACTCCGACCCTTAGTTGCACCCACTCCGACCCTTAGGTGCACCCACCCTAACCCTTAGGTGCACCCACCCCAACGATTAGGTGCACCCACACCGACTCTTAGGTGCACCCACTCCGACCCTTAGGTGCACCCACTCCGATCCTTAGGTGCACCCACTATGACCCTTAGGTGCACTCAACCTAGTCATTAGGTGCACCCACCCCAACAATTAGGTGCACCCACTCGACTCTTAGGTGCACACACCCCGACCCTTGGGTGCACCCACCCGACCCTTAGGTGCACCCACTCCGACCCTTAGTTGCACCCACTCCGACCCTTAGGTGCACTCACCCTAGTCATTAGGTGCACCCACCCCAACGATTAGGTGCACCCACACCGACTCTTAGGTGCATCCACTCCGACCCTTATGTGCACATACTCGACCCTTAGGTGCACCCACCCCGAACCTTAGGTGCACCCACTCTGACCCTTAGGTGCACTCACCCTAGTGATTAGGTGCACCCACCCCAACGATTAGGTGCACACACCCCGACTCTTAGGTGCACCCACTCCGAACCTTAAGTGCATCCACTACAACCCTTAGGTGCACCCACTCCGACTCTTAGGTGCACTCACCCTAGTCATTAGGTGCTTCCACCCTAACGATTAGGTGCACCCACTCCGACCCTTAGGTGCACTCACCCTAGTCATTAGGTGCACCCACCCCAAATGATTAGGTGCACCCACCCCAACTCTTAGGTGCACCCACACCGACTCTTAGGTGCACCAACCCCGACCCTTAGGTGCGCCCACTCCGACCCTTAGGTGCACCCACTATGACCCTTAGGTGCACCCACTCCGACCCTTAGGTGCACCCACTCCGACCCTTAGGTGCACTCACCCTAGTCATTAGGTGCACCCACCCCAACGATTAGGTGAACCCACCCCGACTCTTAGGTGCACCCACTCCGACCCTTAGGTGCACCAACTCCGACCCCTAGGTGCACCAACCCTAACCCTTAGGTGCACCCACTCCGACCGTTAGGTGCACTCACCCTAGTCATTAGGTGCACCCACCCCAACGATTAGGTGCACCCTCCCGACTCTTAGGTGCACCCACCCCGACCCTTAGGTGCACCCACCCCGATTCTTAGGTGCACCCACTCTGACCCTTAGGTGCACCCACTTCGACTGCTAGGTGCACTCACCCTAGTCATTAGGTGCACCCACCCCAACGATTAGGTGCACCGGCCCCAACTCTTAGGTGCACCCACACCGACCCTTAGGTGCACCAACCCCGACCCTTAGGTGCACCCTCTCCGACCCTTAGGTGCACATACTCCGACCCTTTGGTGCACCCACTCCAACCCTTAGGTGCACCCACTCCGACCAATAGGTGCACTAACCCTAGTCATTAGGTGCACCCACCCCAACGAATAGGTGCACCCACCCCGACTCTTAGGTGCACCCACTCCGACCCTTAGGTGCACCCACTCCGACCATTAGGTGCACCCACTCCGACCCTTAGGTCCACCCACCCCAACGATTAGGTGCACCCACCCCGACTCTTAGGTGCACCCACCCCGACTCTTAGGTGCACCCACTCTGACCCTTAGGTGCACCCACTCCGAACCTTAGGTGCACCCACTCCGACCCTTAGGTGCATCCACTTCGACCCTTAGGTGCACTCAACCTAGTCATTAGGTGCACCCACCCCAACGATTAGGTGCACCCACCCGACTCTTAGGTGCACCCACCCCGACCCTTAGGTGCACCCACCCTAGTCATTAGGTGCACCCACCCCAACGATTAGGTGCACCCACCCCGACTCTTAGGTGCACCCACTCCGACCCTTAGGTGCACCCACTCCGACCCTTAGGTGCACCCACTCCGACTCTTAGGTGCACTCACCCTAGTCATTAGGTGCACCCACCCCAACGATTTGGTGCACCCACCCCAACTCTTAGGTGCACCCACACTGACCCTTAGGTGCACCAACCCTGACCCTTAGGTGCACCCACTCTGACCCTTAGGTGTACTCACCCTAGTCATTAGGTGCACCCACCCCAACGATTAGGTGCACCCACTCCGACCCTTAGGTGCACCCACTCGGACCCTTAGGTGCACTCTCCCTAGTCATTAGGTGCACCCACCCCAACGATTAGGTGCACCCACCCTGACTCTTAGGTGCACCCACTCCGACTCTTAGGTGCACCCACTCCGACCCTTAGGTGCACCCACTCCGACTCTTAGGTGCACTCACCCTAGTCATTAGGTGCACCCACCCGAACGATTTGGTGCACCCACCCCAACTCTTAGGTGCACCCACACTGACCCTTAGGTGCACCAACCCTGACCCTTAGGTGCACCCACTACGACCCTTAGGTGTACTCACCCTAGTCATTAGGTGCACCCTCCCCAACGATTAGGTGCACCCACCCCGACTCTTAGGTGCACCCACTCCGACCCTTAGGTGCACCCACTCCGACCCTTAGGTGCACTCACCCTAGTCATTAGGTGCACCCACCCCAACGATTAGGTGCACCCACCCTGACCCTTTGGTGCACCCACTCCGACCCTTAGGTGCACCCACTCCGACCCTTAGGTGCACTCACCCTAGTCATTAGGTGCACCCACCCCAACGATTAGGTGCACCCACCCCGACTCTTAGGTGCACCCACCCCGACTCTTAGGTGCACCCACTCTGACCCTTAGGTGCACCCACTCCGACCCTTAGGAGCACCCACTCCGACCCTTAGGTGCACTCACCCTAGTCATTAGGTGCACCCACCCAAACGATTAGGTGCACCTACCCGACTCCTAGGTGCACCCACCCCGACCCTTAGGTGCACCCACCCCGATTCTTAGGTGCACCCACTCTGACCCTTAGGTGCACCCATTTCGACTCTTAGGTGCACTCACCCTAGTCATTAGGTGCACCCACCACAACGATTAGGTGCACCCACCCCAACTCTTAGGTGCACCCACACCGACCCTTAGGTGCACTAACCCCGACCCTTAGGTGCACCCACTCCGACCCTTAGGTGCACTCACCCTAGTCATTAAGTGCACCCACCCCAACCTTTAGGTGCACCCACTCCGATCCTTAGGTGCACCCACTCCGACCCTTAGGTGCACTCACCCTAGTCATTAGGTGCACCCACCCCAACGATTAGGTGCTCCCACCCCGACTCTTAGGTGCACCCTCCCCGACTTTTAGGTGCACCCACTCTGACCCTTAGGTGCACCCACTCCGACACTTAGGTGCACCCACTCCGACCCTTAGGTGCACCCACTCCGTTTCTTAGTTGCACTCACCCTAGTCATTAGGTGCACCCACCACAACGATTAGGTGCACCCACCCCAACTCTTAGATGCACCCACACCGACCCTTAGGTGCACCAACCCCGACCCTTAGGTGCACCCACTCCGACCCTTAGGTGCACCCACTCCGACCCTTAGGTGCACTCACCCTAGTCATTAGGTGCACCCACCCCAACGATTAGGTGCACCCACCTCGACTCTTAAGTGCACCCACTCCGACCCTTAGGTGCACCCACTCCGACCCTTAGGTGCACCCACCCCAACCCTTAGGTGCACCCACTCCGACCCTTAGGTGCACCCACTCCGATCCTTAGGTGCACCCACTCCGACCCTTAGGTGCACTCAACCTAGTCATTAGGTGCACCCACCCCAACGATTAGGTGCAGCCACCCGACTATTAGGTGCACCCACTCCGACCCTTAGGTGCACCCACTCCGACCCTTAGGTGCACCCACTCCGACTCTTAGGTGCACTCACCCTAGTCATTAGGTGCATCCACCCCAACGATTTGGTGCACCCACCCCAACTCTTAGGTGCACCCACACTGACCCTTAGGTGCACCAACCCTGACCCTTAGGTGCACCCACTCTGACCCTTAGGTGTACTCACCCTAGTCATTAGGTGCACCCACCCCAACGATTAGGTGCACCCACTCCGACCCTTAGGTGCACCCACTCGGACCCTTAGGTGCACTCTCCCTAGTCATTAGGTGCACCCACCCCAACGATTAGGTGCACCCACCCTGACTCTTAGGTGCACCCACTCCGACTCTTAGGTGCACCCACTCCGACCCTTAGGTGCACCCACTCCGACTCTTAGGTGCACTCACCCTAGTCATTAGGTGCACCCACCCGAACGATTTGGTGCACCCACCCCAACTCTTAGGTGCACCCACACTGACCCTTAGGTGCACCAACCCTGACCCTTAGGTGCACCCACTACGACCCTTAGGTGTACTCACCCTAGTCATTAGGTGCACCCTCCCCAACGATTAGGTGCACCCACCCCGACTCTTAGGTGCACCCACTCCGACCCTTAGGTGCACCCACTCCGACCCTTAGGTGCACCCACCCGACCCTTAGGTGCACCCACTCCGACCCTTAGGTGCACCCACTCCGATCCTTAGGTGCACCCACTATGACCCTTAGGTGCACTCAACTTAGTCATTAGGTGCACCCACCCCAACAATTAGGTGCACCCACTCGAATCTTAGGTGCACACACCCCGACCCTTGGGTGCACCCACCCGACCCTTAGGTGCACCCACTCCGACCCTTAGTTGCACCCACTCCGACCCTTAGGTGCACTCACCCTAGTCATTAGGTGCACCCACCCCAACGATTAGGTGCACCCACACCGACTCTTAGGTGCATCCACTCCGACCCTTAGGTGCACCCACTCCGATCCTTAGGTGCACCCACTATGACCCTTAGGTGCACTCAACTTAGTCATTAGGTGCACCCACCCCAACAATTAGGTGCACCCACTCGAATCTTAGGTGCACACACCCCGACCCTTGGGTGCACCCACCCGACCCTTAGGTGCACCCACTCCGACCCTTAGTTGCACCCACTCCGACCCTTAGGTGCACTCACCCTAGTCATTAGGTGCACCCACCCCAACGATTAGGTGCACCCACACCGACTCTTAGGTGCATCCACTCCGACCCTTATGTGCACATACTCGACCCTTAGGTGCACCCACCCCGAACCTTAGGTGCACCCACTCTGACCCTTAGGTGCACTCACCCTAGTGATTAGGTGCACCCACCCCAACGATTAGGTGCACACACCCCGACTCTTAGGTGCACCCACTCCGAACCTTAAGTGCATCCACTACAACCCTTAGGTGCACCCACTCCGACTCTTAGGTGCACTCACCCTAGTCATTAGGTGCACCCACCCTAACGATTAGGTGCACCCACTCCGACCCTTAGGTGCACTCACCCTAGTCATTAGGTGCACCCACCCCAAACGATTAGGTGCACCCACCCCAACTCTTAGGTGCACCCACACCGACTCTTAGGTGCACCAACCCCGACCCTTAGGTGCGCCCACTCCGACCCTTAGGTGCACCCACTATGACCCTTAGGTGCACCCACTCCGACCCTTAGGTGCACCCACTCCGACCCTTAGGTGCACTCACCCTAGTCATTAGGTGCACCCACCCCAACGATTAGGTGAACCCACCCCGACTCTTAGGTGCACCCACTCCGACCCTTAGGTGCACCAACTCCGACCCGTAGGTGCACCAACCCTAACCCTTAGGTGCACCCACTCCGACCCTTAGGTGCACTCACCCTAGTCATTAGGTGCACCCACCCCAACGATTAGGTGCACCCTCCCGACTCTTAGGTGCACCCACCCCGACCCTTAGGTGCACCCACCCCGATTCTTAGGTGCACCCACTCTGACCCTTAGGTGCACCCACTTCGACTCTTAGGTGCACTCACCCTAGTCATTAGGTGCACCCACCCCAACGATTAGGTGCACCGGCCCCAACTCTTAGGTGCACCCACACCGACCCTTAGGTGCACCAACCCCGACCCTTAGGTGCACCCTCTCCGACCCTTAGGTGCACATACTCCGACCCTTTGGTGCACCCACTCCAACCCTTAGGTGCACCCACTCCGACCAATAGGTGCACTAACCCTAGTCATTAGGTGCACCCACCCCAACGAATAGGTGCACCCACCCCGACTCTTAGGTGCACCCACTCCGACCCTTAGGTGTACCCACTCCGACCATTAGGTGCACCCACTCCGACCCTTAGGTCCACCCACCCCAACGATTAGGTGCACCCACCCCGACTCTTAGGTGCACCCACCCCGACTCTTAGGTGCACCCACTCTGACCCTTAGGTGCACCCACTCCGAACAATAGGTGCACCCACTCCGACCCTTAGGTGCATCCACTTCGACCCTTAGGTGCACTCAACCTAGTCATTAGGTGCACCCACCCCAACGATTAGGTGCACCCACCCGACTCTTAGGTGCACCCACCCCGACCCTTAGGTGCACCCACCCTAGTCATTAGGTGCACCCACCCCAATGATTAGGTGCACCCACCCCGACTCTTAGGTGCACCCACTGCGACCCTTAGGTGCACCCACTCCGACCCTTAGGTGCACCCACTCCGACTCTTAGGTGCACTCACCCTAGTCATTAGGTGCATCCACCCCAACGATTTGGTGCACCCACCCCAACTCTTAGGTGCACCCACACTGACCCTTAGGTGCACCAACCCTGACCCTTAGGTGCACCCACTCTGACCCTTAGGTGTACTCACCCTAGTCATTAGGTGCACCCACCCCAACGATTAGGTGCACCCACTCCGACCCTTAGGTGCACCCACTCGGACCCTTAGGTGCACTCTCCCTAGTCATTAGGTGCACCCACCCCAACGATTAGGTGCACCCACCCTGACTCTTAGGTGCACCCACTCCGACTCTTAGGTGCACCCACTCCGACCCTTAGGTGCACCCACTCCGACTCTTAGGTGCACTCACCCTAGTCATTAGGTGCACCCACCCGAACGATTTGGTGCACCCACCCCAACTCTTAGGTGCACCCACACTGACCCTTAGGTGCACCAACCCTGACCCTTAGGTGCACCCACTACGACCCTTAGGTGTACTCACCCTAGTCATTAGGTGCACCCTCCCCAACGATTAGGTGCACCCACCCCGACTCTTAGGTGCACCCACTCCGACCCTTAGGTGCACCCACTCCGACCCTTAGGTGCACTCACCCTAGTCATTAGGTGCACCCACCCCAACGATTAGGTGCACCCACCCCGACTCTTAGGTGCACCCTCCCCGACTCTTAGGTGCACCCACTCTGACCCTTAGGTGCACCCACTCCGACCCTTAGGTGCACCCACTCCGACCCTTAGGTGCACTCACCCTAGTCATTAGGTGCACCCACCCAAACGATTAGGTGCACCTACCCGACTCCTAGGTGCACCCACCCCGACCCTTAGGTGCACCCACCCCGATTCTTAGGTGCACCCACTCTGACCCTTAGGTGCACCCATTTCGACTCTTAGGTGCACTCACCCTAGTCATTAGGTGCACCCACCACAACGATTAGGTGCACCCACCCCAACTCTTAGGTGCACCCACACCGACCCTTAGGTGCACTAACCCCGACCCTTAGGTGCACCCACTCCGACCCTTAGGTGCACTCACCCTAGTCATTAAGTGCACCACCCACTCCGACCCTTAGGTGCACCCACTCCGATCCTTAGGTGCACCCACTCCGACCCTTAGGTGCACTCACCCTAGTCATTAGGTGCACCCACCCCAACCATTAGGTGCACTCACCCTGACCCTTAGGTGCACCCACCTCGACCCTTAGGTGCACCCACTACGACCTTTAGGTGAACCCACTCCGACCCTTATGTGCACCCATTCCGACCCTTAGGTGCACTCACCCTAGTAATTAGGTGCACCCACCCCAACGATTAGGTGCACCCACCCCGACTCTTAGGTGCACCCACTCCGACCCTTAGGTGCACCCACTCCGACCCTTAGGTGCACCCACCCGACCCTTAGGTGCACCCACTCCGACCCTTAGGTGCACCCACTCCGATCCTTAGGTGCACCCACTATGACCCTTAGGTGCACTCAACCTAGTCATTAGGTGCACTCACCCTAGTCATTAGGTGCACCCTCCCCAACGATTTGGTGCACCCTCCCCAACTCTTAGGTGCACCCACACTGACCCTTAGGTGCACCAACCCTGACCCTTAGGTGCACCCACTCCGATCCTTAGGTGTACTCACCCTAGTCATTAGGTGCACCCACCCCAACGATTAGGTGCACCCACTCCGACCCTTAGGTGCACCCTCTCCGACCCTTAGGTGCACTCTCCCTAGTCATTAGGTGCACCCACCCCAACGATTAGGTGCACCCACCCTGACTCTTAGGTGCACCCACTCCGACTCTTAGGTGCACCCACTCCGACCCTTAGGTGCACCCACTCCGACTCTTAGGTGCACTCACCCTAGTCATTAGGTGCACCCACCCCAACGATTTGGTGCACCCACCCCAACTCTTAGGTGCACCCACACTGACCCTTAGGTGCACCAACCCTGACCCTTAGGTGCACCCACTACGACCCTTAGGTGTACTCACCCTAGTCATTAGGTGCACCCACCCCGACTCTTAGGTGCACCCACTCCGACCCTTAGGTGCACCCACTCCGACCCTTAGGTGCACCCACTCCGACCCTTAGGTGCACTCACCCTAGTCATTAGGTGCAACCACCCCAACGATTAGGTGCACCAACCCCGACCCTTAGGTGCACCCACTCCGACCCTTAGGTGCACCCACTCCGACCCTTAGGTGCACTCACCCTAGTCATTAGGTGCACCCACCCCAACGATTAGGTGCACCCACCTCGACTCTTAAGTGCACCCACTCCGACCCTTAGGTGCACCCACTCCGACCCTTAGGTGCACCCACCCCAACCCTTAGGTGCACCCACTCCGACCCTTAGGTGCACCCACTCCGATCCTTAGGTGCACCCACTCCGACCCTTAGGTGCACTCAACCTAGTCATTAGGTGCACCCACCCCAACGATTAGGTGCAGCCACCCGACTATTAGGTGCACC
The DNA here is from genome assembly GCF_905171765.1 of Bufo bufo. Taxonomy (NCBI): domain Eukaryota; kingdom Metazoa; phylum Chordata; class Amphibia; order Anura; family Bufonidae; genus Bufo; species Bufo bufo. The sequence continues at coordinate 276,400,061 of NC_053394.1, read as the reverse complement.
CACCCCGACCATTAGCTGCACCCACTCCGACCCCTAGGTGCACCCACTCCGACTCTTAGGTGCACTCACCCTAGTCATTAGGTGCACCCACCCCAACTCTTAGGTGCACCCACACTGACCCTTAGGTGCACCAACCCCGACCCTTAGGTGCACCCACTCCGACCCTTAGGTGTACACACCCTAGTCATTAGGTGCCCCCACCCCAACGATTAGGTGCACCCACCCCGACTCTTAGGTGCACCCACTCCGACCCTTAGGTGCACCCACTCCGACCCTTAGGTGCACTCACCCTAGTCATTCGGTGCACCCACCACAACGATTAGGTGCACCCACCCCGACTCTTAGGTGCACCCTCCCCGACTCTTAGGTGCACCCACTCTGACCCTTAGGTGCACCCACTCCGACCCTTAGGAGCACCCACTCCGACCCTTAGGTGCACCCACTCCGTTTCTTAGGTGCACTCACCCTAGTCATTAGGTGCACCCACCCAAACGATTAGGTGCACCTACCCGACTCCTAGGTGCACCCACCCCGACCCTTAGGTGCACCCACCCCGATTCTTAGGTGCACCCACTCTGACCCTTAGGTGCACCCATTTCGACTCTTAGGTGCACTCACCCTAGTCATTAGGTGCACCCACCACAACGATTAGGTGCACCCACCCCAACTCTTAGGTGCACCCACACCGACCCTTAGGTGCACTAACCCCGACCCTTAGGTGCACCCACTCCGACCCTTAGGTGCACTCACCCTAGTCATTAAGTGCACCCACCCCAACCTTTAGGTGCACCCACCCTAACCCTTAGGTGCACCCACTCCGATCCTTAGGTGCACCCACTCCGACCCTTAGGTGCACTCACCCTAGTCATTAGGTGCACCCACCCCAACGATTAGGTGCACCCACCCCGACTCTTAGGTGCACCCTCCCCGACTTTTAGGTGCACCCACTCTGACCCTTAGGTGCACCCACTCCGACACTTAGGTGCACCCACTCCGACCCTTAGGTGCACCCACTCCGTTTCTTAGTTGCACTCACCCTAGTCATTAGGTGCACCCACCACAACGATTAGGTGCACCCACCCCAACTCTTAGGTGCACCCACACCGACCCTTAGGTGCACCAACCCCGACCCTTAGGTGCACCCACTCCGACCGTTAGGTGCACCCACTCCGACCCTTAGGTGCACTCACCCTAGTCATTAGGTGCACCCACCCCAACGATTAGGTGCACCCACCTCGACTCTTAAGTGCACCCACTCCGACCCTTAGGTGCACCCACTCCGACCCTTAGGTGCACCCACCCCAACCCTTAGGTGCACCCACTCCGACCCTTAGGTGCACCCACTCCGATCCTTAGGTGCACCCACTCCGACCCTTAGGTGCACTCAACCTAGTCATTAGGTGCACCCACCCCAACGATTAGGTGCAGCCACCCGACTATTAGGTGCACCCACCCCGACCATTAGGTGCACCCACTCCGACCCATAGGTGCACCCACTCCGACTCTTAGGTGCACTCACCCTAGTCATTAGGTGCACCCACCCCAACTCTTAGGTGCACCCACACTGACCCTTAGGTGCACCAACCCCGACCGTTAGGTGCACCCACTCCGACCCTTAGGTGTACTCACCCTAGTCATTAGGTGCCCCCACCCCAACGATTAGGTGCACCCACCCCGACTCTTAGGTGCACCCACTCCGACCCTTAGGTGCACCCACTCCGACCCTTAGGTGCACTCACCCTAGTCATTCGGTGCACCCACCCCAACGATTAGGTGCACCCACCCCGACTCTTAGGTGCACCCTCCCCGACTCTTAGGTGCACCCACTCTGACCCTTAGGTGCACCCACTCCGACCCTTAGGTGCACCCACTCCGACCCTTAGGTGCACCCACTCCGACCCTTAGGTGCACTCACCCTAGTTATTAGGTGCACCCACCCCAACGATTAGGTGCACCCACCCGACTCTTAGGTGCACCCATCCCGACCCTTTGGTGCACCCACCCCGATTCTTAGGTGCACCCACTCTGACCCTTAGGTGCACCCACTCCGACCCTTAGGTGCACTCACCCTAGTCATTAGGTGCACCCACCCCAACGATTAGGTGCACCCACCCCGACTCTTAGGTGCACCCTCCCCGACTCTTAGGTGCACCCACTCCGACCCTTAGGTGCACCCACTCCGACCCTTAGGTGCACCCACTCCGACCCTTAGGTGCACTCACCCTAGTCATTAGGTGCACCCACCCCAACGATTAGGTGCACCCACCCGACTCTTAGGTGCACCCATCCCGACCCTTTGGTGCACCCACCCCGATTCTTAGGTGCACCCACTCTGACCCTTAGGTGCACCCACTTCGACTCTTAGGTGCACTCACCCTAGTCATTAGGTGCACCCACCCCAACGATTAGGTGCACCCGCCCCAACTCTTAGGTGCACCCACACCGACCCTTAGGTGCACCAACCCCGACCCTTAGGTGCACCCACTCTGACCCTTAGGTGCACATACTCCGACCCTTTGGTGCACCCTCTCCGACCCTTAGGTGCACCCACTCCGACCAATAGGTGCACTAACCCTAGTCATTAGGTGCACCCACCCCAACGATTAGGTGCACCCACCCCGACTCTTAGGTGCACCCACTCCGACCCTTAGGTGCACCCACTCCGACCCTTAGGTGCACCCACCCCGACCCTTAGGTGCACTCAACCTAGTCATTAGGTGCACCCACCCCAATGATTAGGTGCACCCACCCGACCGTTAGGTGCACCCACCCCGACCCTTAGGTGCACCCACTCCGACCCTTAGGTGCACCCTCTCCGACCCTTAGGTGCACTCACCCTAGTCATTAGGTACACCCGCCCCAACGATTAGGTGCACCCACCCCGATTCTTAGGTGCACCCATTCCGACCCTTAGGTGCACCCACTCCAACATTTAGGTGCACCCACTCCGACTCTTAGGTGCACTCACCCTAGTCATTAGGTGCACCCACCCCAACGATTAGGTGCACCCACCACAACTCTTAGGTGCACCCACACCGACCCTTAGGGGCACCAACCCCGACCCTTAGGTGCACCCACTCCGACCCTTAGGTGCACCCACTCTGACCCTTAGGTGCACCCACTCCGACCCTTAGGTGCACTCACCCTAGTCATTAGGTGCACCCACCCCAATGAATAGGTGAACCCACCCCGACTCTTAGGTGCACCCACTCCGACCCTTAGGTGCACCCACCCCGACCCTTAGGTGCACTCAACCTAGTCATTAGGTGCACCCACCCCAATGATTAGGTGCACCCACCCGACCGTTAGGTGCACCCACCCCGACCCTTAGGTGCACCCACTCCGACCCTTAGGTGCACCCACTCTGACCCTTAGGTGCACTCACCCTAGTCATTAGGTACACCCGCCCCAACGATTAGGTGCACCCACCCCGATTCTTAGGTGCACCCATTCCGACCCTTAGGTGCACCCACTCCAACATTTAGGTGCACCCACTCCGACTCTTAGGTGCACTCACCCTAGTCATTAGGTGCACCCACCCCAACGATTAGGTGCACCCACCCCAACTCTTAGGTGCACCCACACCAACCCTTGTGTACACCAAGCCCGACCCTTAGGTGCACCCACTCCGACCCTTAGGTGCACCCACTCTGACCCTTAGGTGCACCCACTCCGACCCTTAGGTGCACTCACCCTAGTCATTAGGTGCACCCACCCCAATGAATAGGTGAACCCACCCCGACTCTTAGGTGCACCCACTCCGACCCTTAGGTGCACCCACTCCGACCCTTAGGTGCACCCACCCCGACCCTTATGTGCACCCACTCTGACCCTTAGGTGCACCCACTCCGACCCTCAGGTGCACTCACCCTAGTCATTAGGTTTCACCCACCCCAACGATTAGGTGCACCCACCCTGACACTTAGGTGCACCCACTCCGACCCTTAGGTGCACCCACTCCGACCCTTAGGTGCACCCACCCCAACGATTAGGTGCACCCACCCCGACTCTTAGGTGCACCCACCCCGACTCTTAGGTGCACCCACTCTGACCCTTAGGTGCACCCACTCCGAACCTTAGGTGCACCCACTCCGACCCTTAGGTGCATCCACTTCGATCCTTAGGTGCACTTAACCTAGTCATTAGGTGCACCCACCCCAACGATTAGGTGCACCCACCCGACTCTTAGGTGCACCCACCCCGACCCTTAGGTGCACCCACCCGACGCTTAGGTGCACCCACTCCGACCCTTAGGTGCACCCACTCCGACCCTTAGGTGCACTCACCCTAGTCATTAGGTGCACCCACCCCAACGATTAGGTGCACCCACCCCGACTCTTAGGTGCACCCACTCCGACCATTAGGTGCACCCACTCCGACCCTTAGGTGCACCCACTCCGACTCTTAGGTGCACTCACCCTAGTCATTAGGTGCACCCACCCCAACGATTAGGTGCACCCACCCCAACTCTTAGGTGCACCCACACTGACCCTTAGGTGCACCAACCCTGACCCTTAGGTGCACCCACTCCGACCTTTAGGTGTACTCACCCTAGTCATTAGGTGCACCCACCCCAACGATTAGGTGCACCCACCCCGACTCTTAGGTGCACCCACTCTGACCCTTAGGTGCACCCACTCCGACCCTTAGGTGCACTCACCCTAGTCATTAGGTGCACCCACCCCAACGATTAGGTGCACCCACCCTGACCCTTAGGTGCACCCACTCCGACCCTTAGGTGCACCCACTCCGACCCTTAGGTGCACTCACCCTAGTCATTAGGTGCACCCACCCCAACGATTAGGTGCACCCTCCCCGACTCTTAGGTGCACCCACTCTGACCCTTAGGTGCACCCACTCCGACCCTTAGGAGCACCCACTCCGACCCTTAGGTGCACCCACTCCGTTTCTTAGGTGCACTCACCCTAGTCATTAGGTGCACCCACCCCAACGATTAGGTGCACCTACCCGACTCTTAGGTGCACCCACCCCGACCCTTAGGTGCACCCACCCCGATTCTTAGGTGCACCCACTCTGACCCTTAGGTGCACCCACTTCGACTCTTAGGTGCACTCACCCTAGTCATTAGGTGCACCCACCCCAACGATTAGGTGCACCCGCCCCAACTCTTAGGTGCACCCACACCGACCCTTAGGTGCACTAACCCCGACCCTTAGGTGCACCCACTCCGACCCTTAGGTGCACTCACCCTAGTCATTAAGTGCACCCACTCCAACGTTTAGGTGCACCCACTCCGACCCTTAGGTGCACCCACTCCGACCCTTAGGTGCACTCACCCTAGTCATTAGGTGCACCCACCCCAACGATTAGGTGCACCCACCCTGACTCTTAGGTGCACCCTCCCCGACTCTTAGGTGCACCCACTCTGACCCTTAGGTGCACCCACTCCGACCCTTAGGTGCACCCACTCCGACCCTTAGGTGCACCCACTCCGACCCTTAGGTGCACCCACTCCGTTTTCTTAGGTGCACTCACCCTAGTCATTAGGTGCACCCACCACAACGATTAGGTGCACCCACCCCAACTCTTGAAGCACCCACACCGACCCTTAGGTGCACCAACCCCGACCCTTAGGTGCACCCACTCCGACCCTTAGGTGCACCCACTCCGACCCTTAGGTGCACCCACTCCGTTTCTTAGGTGCACTCACCCTAGTCATTAGGTGCACCCACCCCAACGATTAGGTGCACCTACCCGACTCTTAGGTGCACCCACCCCGACCCTTAGGTGCACCCACCCCGATTCTTAGGTGCACCCACTCTGACCCTTAGGTGCACCCACTTCGACTCTTAGGTGCACTCACCCTAGTCATTAGGTGCACCCACCCCAACGATTAGGTGCACCCGCCCCAACTCTTAGGTGCACCCACACCGACCCTTAGGTGCACTAACCCCGACCCTTAGGTGCACCCACTCCGACCCTTAGGTGCACTCACCCTAGTCATTAAGTGCACCCACCCCAACGTTTAGGTGCACCCACTCCGACCCTTAGGTGCACCCACTCCGACCCTTAGGTGCACTCACCCTAGTCATTAGGTGCACCCACCCCAACGATTAGGTGCACCCACCCCGACTCTTAGGTGCACCCTCCCCGACTCTTAGGTGCACCCACTCTGACCCTTAGGTGCACCCACTCCGACCCTTAGGTGCACCCACTCCGACCCTTAGGTGCACCCACACCGTTTCTTAGGTGCACTCACCCTAGTCATTAGGTGCACCCACCACAACGATTAGGTGCACCCACCCCAACTCTTAGGTGCACCCACACCGACCCTTAGGTGCACCAACCCTGACCCTTAAGTGCACCCACTCCGACCCTTAGGTGCACCCACTCCGAACCTTAGGTGCACTCTCCCTAGTCATTAGGTGCACCCACCCCAACGATTAGGTGCACCCACCTCGACTCTTAAGTGCACCCACTCCGACCCTTAGGTGCACCCACCCCAACCCTTAGGTGCACCCACTCCGACCCTTAGGTGCACCAACTCCGATCCTTAGGTGCACCCACTCCGACCCTTAGGTGCACTCAACCTAGTCATTAGGTGCACCCACCCCAACGATTACGTAAAAACACCAAGTTGGAGCTCACCTCACCATACACCACCGAGGAGCACGGACACAGAACCGGAACCAAGGATGAGAAGTAGCAAAAAAATATTGTCCAGCTTCACCTCGCAGTGCGTGTTTTATTAGGAAACGTGCTTAAAAACCAAACATCAGGCTCATATCATCAACATGTTTCGGATCAACATATATTACAGATCCTTCCTCATGATACAGAGAATAAGACTGACAAATCTTATATACAGAGTAAAAGCAGTGATTCAGCTGTGAATTATTGATTAGCAATTGGACTGCTTTCACCCCACCCACAGCATATACCACTGAGACACAGGAACAGAACTGCATGAGAAGAAGAGAGGGGGAAAAAAAAAAAAAAAAAAAAAATTATTTTCACCCCTCTCTTCCTCCCACGCAAGAACCGCCCCTAAAGGACAAGAGAAGAAGATACATCTAATAATGCAATATTAAATCTTGTCTTTGATTAAGGCCCAAAGGCATACAGGACTGAAATCTAAAAATCCAATAGGCTTCTCTATTGAGAAGAGCTTTCCTATGGTCTCCGCCCCGTTTAGGAAAATTAACTCGTTCAATGCCCTGAACTTTCATGCCAGCAATATTGCCCTGGTGGCAGGAGGCAAAATGCTGGCTGACTGCTGACACATTTTTTACAAAAGCATGAGATATATCTGAGATATGTCTGCATATCCGAACTTTGAGGGCATTGGACGTGCATCCCACATATTGCAATTGACATGTAGAACAAGACACACAATACACCACATGTGTGGTATTGCAGTTAATGTATTGTTGTATCTCAAATGACTGCTGGGCTGCAACAGAGGCCACATTCCGTCCTGTTTGTACGACACTGCAACACGTACAAATGCGGTGCCCGCATTTGAACATCCCTTTAGACCTAAGCCAACATTGTTGTGGTACCGTACCATCTGAAAACCGACTCGGACTGAGTTTTTGAGAAAGTGTTGGCGCCTTGCGGGCAACACATTTTATTCCCTTGTCCACAATCGGTTTCCAGGCGGCATCTGTGCGCAAAACTGTCAGATTCTTTCTGACAATCTTGCAGACATCCAGATATTCAAGACTATAGTTAGTTATAAAGAATGGCATTGCAGTCTGGCCTCCTTGTTTTAAACCTTTGTTTTTTTTATATTTAGGAAAAACCAGGTCTCGCCTGGGTAATGCAAGAGCTGTTTTTTTAGCTGTGTCTATTAAAGACTGGCCGTAACCTCACCCCAACGATTAGGTGCACCCACCCGACTATTAGGTGCACCCACTCCGACCATTAGGTGCACCCACCGACCCTTAGGTGCACCCACTCCGACCCCTAGGTGCACCCACTCCGACTCTTAGGTGCACTCACTCTAGTCATTAGGTGCACCCACCCCAACTCTTAGGTGCACCCACACTGACCCTTAGGTGCACCAACCCCGACCCTTAGGTGCACCCACTCCGACCCTTAGGTGTACTCACCCTAGTCATTAGGTGCACCCACCCCAACGATTAGGTGCACCCACCCCGACTCTTAGGTGCACCCACTCCGACCCTTAGGTGCACCCACTCCGACCCTTAGGGGCACTCACCCTAGTCATTAGGTGCACCCACCCCAACGATTAGGTGCACCCACCCTGACCCTTAGGTGCACCCACTCCGACCCTTAGGTGCACCCACTCCGACCCTTAGGTGCACTCACCCTAGTCATTAGGTGCACCCACCCCAACGATTAGGTGCACCTACCCCGACTCTTAGGTGCACCCTCCCCGACTCTTAGGTGCACCCACTCTGACCCTTAGATGCACCCACTCTGACCCTTAGGTGCACCCACTCCGACCCTTAGGTGCACCCACTCCGTTTCTTAGGTGCACTCACCCTAGTCATTAGGTGCACCCACCCCAACGATTAGGTGCACCTACCCGACTCTTAGGTGCACCCACCCCGACCCTTAGGTGCACCCACCCCGATTCTTAGGTGCACCCACTCTGACCCTTAGGTGCACCCACTTCGACTCTTAGGTGCACTCACCCTAGTCATTAGGTGTACCCACCCCAACCATTAGGTGCACCCGCCCCAACTCTTAGGTGCACCCACACCGACCCTTAGGTGCACTAACCCGACCCTTAGGTGCACCCACTCCGACCCTTAGGTGCACATACTCCGACCCTTTGGTGCACCCACTCCGACCCTTAGGTGCACCCACTCCGACCAATAGGTGCACTAACCCTAGTCATTAGGTGCACCCACCCCAACGATTAGGTGCACCCACCCCGACTCTTAGGTGCACCCACTCCGACCCTTAGGTGCACCCACCCCGACCCTTAGGTGCACCCACTCCGACCCTTAGGTGCACCCACTCCAACCCTTAAGTGCACCCACTCCGATCCTTAGGTGCACCCACTCCGACCTTTAGGTGCACTCACCCTAGTCATTTGGTGCACCCACCCCAACGATTAGGTGCACCCATACCGACTCTTAGGTGCACCCACTCCGACCCTTAGGTGCACATACTCCGACCCTTAGGTGCACCCACTCCGACCCTTAGGTGCACCCACTCCGACCCTTGGGTGCACCCACTCCGACTCTTAGGTGCACTCACCCTAGTCATTAGGTGCACCCACCCCAACGATTAGGTGCACCCACCCAACTCTTAGGTGCACCCACCCCGACCCTTAGGTGCACCCACCCGACCCTTAGGTGCACCCACTCCGACCCTTAGGTGCACCCACTCCGACTCTTAGGTGCACTCACCCTAGTCATTAGGTGCACCCACCCCAACTCTTAGGTGCACCCACACCGACCCTTAGGTGCACCAACCCCGACCCTTAGGTGCACCCATTCTGACCCTTAGGTGTTCTCACCCTAGTCATTAGGTGCACCCACCCCAACGATTAGGTGCACCCACCCCGACCCTTAGGTGCACCCACTCTGACCCTTAGGTGCATCCACTCCGACCCTTAGGTGCATTCACCCTAGTCATTAGGTGCACCCACCCCAACCATTAGGTGTATCCACCCTGACTCTTAGGTGCACCCACCCTGACCCTTAGGTGCACCCACTCCGACCCTTAGGTGCACCCACCCCAACGATTAGGTGCACCCACCCTGACTCTTAGGTGCACCCACTCTGATCCTTAGGTGCACCCACTCCAAACCTTAGGTGCACCCACTCCGACCCTTAGGTGCATCCACTTCGACCCTTAGGTGCACTCAACCTAGTCATTAGGTGCACCCACCCCAACGATTAGGTGCACCCACCCGACTCTTAGGTGCACCCACCCCGACCCTTAGGTGCACCCACCCGACCCTTAGGTGCACCCACTCCGACCCTTTAGGTACACCCACTCCGACCCTTAGGTGCACTCACCCTAGTCATTAGGTGCACCCACCCCAACGATTGGGTGCACCCACCCCGACTCTTAGGTGCACCTACTCCGACCCTTAGGTGCACCCACTCCGACCCTTAGGTGCACCCACTCCGACTCTTAGGTGCACTCACCCTAGTCATTAGGTGCACCCACCCCAACGATTAGGTGCACCCACCCCAACTCTTAGGTGCACCCACACTGACCCTTAGGTGCACCAACCCCGACCCTTAGGTGCACCCACTCCGACCCTTAGGTGTACTCACCCAAGTCATTAGGTGCACCCACCCCAACGATTAGGTGCACCCACCCCGACTCTTAGGTGCACCCACTCCGACCCTTAGGTGCACCCACTCCGACCCTTAGGTGCACTCACCCTAGTCATTAGGTGCACCCACCCCAACGATTAGGTGCACCCACCCCGATTCTTAGGTGCACCCACCCTGACCCTTAGGTGAACCCACTCTGACCCTTATGTGCACTCACCTTAGTCATTAGGTGCACCCACCCCAACGATTAGGTGCACCCACCCCGATTCTTAGGTGCACCCACCCCGACTTTTAGGTGCGCCCAATTATTAAATTAATTAAATTATTAAAATTCAAAAAAGTGGGTGGAGCCACCAACAGCCAATCAGATTTCAAGCCAACATCCTGTGGTTTCTTCAGAAACGACACTTTCTAGTTCCTACTTATTACCCGGCACAGGCAAAAGTCTAGGTAGTAATTCAAACAGTACATGCATACAAATGTGTCATGTATTTAACATAGACATATCCCTGTAGCTTCCATTAAATTCACCATATACAGAATGCGGACAACATCAGATCACAAGCCCTGTAAACTGGATATTAGCTAACCATTCCTCCTGTTACCCTAAATTCGACATTTAACCCTTTTGGTTTCAAAGTATCCAGCCGAAAAATCCACCTAAGCTCAATTTTCTTTAGTATATTTAATCGATCCCCTCCTCTCTCTAATGGTTTAACATGATCTATGATCATAAATCTTAGATCACTTTCCTTATGATTCTTTTCCACAAAATGTTTCGATACAGGCAGATCCCTTCTTTTATTCCTGATAGATTGTCTATGGTTGTTCAACCTGGTTTTCAGATCACATGTGGTTTCACCAACATATAGCCTTTTACAAGGGCACCACAATACATATATCACCCATGACGAATCACAAGTGAGATAATGCTTTATAGCAAAGGTCTGGATGTGCAAACACCGATCCTTTCACCATCAGTTTATAGTTCACACATCCCAGACACGGGAAAGAACCCGTGCGCCTTGTTTTAAGAAACGTCTGTCTCAATTGACCCTTGTCTGGTACTCTGGAGTGTACAACCTTGTCCCTGATGTTCCCTGCTCTTTTATATGCCATCATGGGCGGATTTTTAAAGGCAGCAATATTAGGGTGTCCACTACTCAATAGCCCCCAGTGTCGCCTCACTATCTTTTCAATGTCTGGACTCAACTCATTATATGATGATACAAAGGGCAATCTATCACTGGTCTGTCTTTGTTTAGAGGTCAGCAACTCCTCTCTAGGGGTTTCTCTTGCTCTGTCAGCATGTTTTTTTACTAACCTTCTAGGGTACCCCCTATCTATGAAGGATTGTTCCATATTATTCATTGCTAGATTCATATTCTCATCTTTATCAACTATTCTCCGTACTCAAAGCATTTGACTGAACGGCAGAGAATCCACCAAATGCTTCGAGTACGGAGAATAGTTGATAAAGATGAGAATATGAATCTACCGGCAAGGTATTATAGTCAGTTTTTTAACTGCACTGTTCACTCTATTATATGCACTTTTATACACTTATGGTGATTGATCACCATTGAAGGTATCACTGATATGCACTGACATTCGTTGGTGCGTATGTTAACAGGTGGAGTTAATTATTTGAATTGTAGCTCACCCAGGAATGGGAGTGCACTGTTGCTGTATTGGCTGATGAATTAATTGGTCACGATGTAAAGATGTATTTATACATGCACCATGCACTTTTATGTTCACTTGACTTGAGAAAGGTTCTTTGAGAGAACCGAAACGTTGTATTTTTTGACATGTGTGAATAAATTGCACATTTTTTTACTTCAAGGAGTGCTGCGGATTTTCTTTGATATATATATATATATATATATATATACTTTTCAATTTACATACACCAATAAAAATAAAAATGTCCCATTCATCCCAGAGAATGTACTCCGCTGAAGAGGCATACGCCATCCTTGCCTCTGAAACGGAGTCTGCAAGTGAAGGAGAAGAGGATGCCACATTCCTCTACTCCATCATCATCGTCATCCGGTGATGAGGGACCCTTAAGGAGACGCCCTAGGAGAGATAAAGTAGCCCCCCCAGTAATCCCCTATGGAAAACACCACCTGAGGATTATGAGCCCCAAATTCCAGAATTTGTGGGAAACTCTGGAATTCAGATTGACTGCACGGGCTTCACAGAAATAGATTTTTTCATAATCTATTTCTCTGACAATCTCATAAATTTGATGGTGACCCAAACAAATTTGTACGCCCAGCAGTTTATTGCTCAAAACCCGACATCCTTATATGCTAGACCCCTAGGTTGGACCCCTGTAAATGAAGCATACAATATGAAGTTTTGGGGGCTGTTGCTGCATATGGGCCTGGTAAAAAAAATAAAAAATATGAGACAATATTGGAGTTCAGATGTCTTGTACCACACTCCAATTTACAATATGACCATGTCCCGTAAAAGATTTGAATCCATTTTTAAATTCCTACATTATAATGATAACGCACAGTGCCCCCCCCCCCCCCAAAAAAATGACCCGCATTTTGACCGTCTATTCAAAATAAGACCCCTCCTGGAGCACCTCAAATCAAAATTTACAGAGGTGTTCACCCCAGAAAAAGAAATTAGCATAGACAAGTCCCTTGTACATTTTAAAGGAAGGGTTAAATTTTGCCAGTACCTACCCAGCAAGCGGGCATGGTACAGAATAAATATGTACAAGTTGTGCGAAAGTACCTCCGGGTACACCTACAGGTTCCGGGTTTATGAGGGGAAAGATTCCCGGATACAACCCCCTGGATGTTCCCCGTCCTAGGAGTTACTGGCAAGATTGTGTGGGACTTACTGCACCCACTGCTGGATAATGGTTATCACCTCTATGTAGATAACTATTACACCAGCAGCCCCCTATTTATGTCCCTAAAAGCCTGAGGTACTGTGACTTGCTGCACAGTGCGAAAAAATCTGAGAGGGCTCCCTAGACTACTCCGAAAAGGCGACAGTAAGGCTCTCTGCCATGAGAACATGCTTGCAGTTAAGTACAAGGACAAGAGGGATGTCCTTGTACTAACCACCATTCACACCAACACCAGTTCTCCTGCCCAAGTGCAAGGTACCACTACCCCTGTCAACAAGCCAGACTGCATCCTTGATTACAACAGGCACATGGGAGGGGTTGATCTGTCCGATCAAGTTCTGAAGCCCTACAGTGCCATGCGTAAAACTAAGGTGTGGTATAAAAAGCTTGCCGTATACATTGTACAGAAGGCAATGTACAATGCATACATTTTACATCGAACTGCAGGCCACACAGGAACTTTCCTTCAGTTCCAAGAGGCGGTAATCAAGGCCCTAATTTTCCAAAGTCAGGAAGGGGAGGGCCCGAGTATCTCAGGAGGTCATGGTGCCCGTGTTGTACCAGGACAACATTTCCCTGGTGAAGTGCCACAAACAGCAAAAAGGGGAAAGACTCAAAAAAGATGTCAGGTTTGTTACAAAAGGGGAATACGAAAGGACACCATTTATCAGTGCGACACCTGCCCTGATAAACTAGGCCTCTGCATGAAGGAATGCTTCTGAACCTACCACTCATCCATGGATTTTTAATTTCATCCTTTATGCACCCTGTAATATTTCAATATCTCTAATTTAGTCCACCTCACTTGCATACCCACTTTCCAACAACCACTACATAATCTTTTCTGTAAGAAAACTGGTAAGTCAAAAGTACCTTTTCCACCACCTAAAATGTTTGTACGGGGGTGCTCTTTCTGAAATGGGTTCACTACTTGGGGTTTTTCATTTCTGGGGACCTCAGGAAATTTTTTAAATGCGACATGGCAGCTAAAATCCATGTTTGCCAATTCAGGCCTGCAAAAAACATATTTTGCACTTTGCCTCTAAAGGCCTGTTGTGCACCAAAACAGCAGGTTACGAGCACATATGGGGTGTTTGCAAAATGGGGAGAAAATGGGGAACATATACTGGGGTGCATTATCTCCTTTAACCCCTTGTGAAAGTGAAAAATTGGGGTCTGCTAGTAATTTTTCATTTTTACAAATGGGTGCTTTGAAATGCTTCTCTCAAGTAATTCTGCCTTCTGTGAGACACCTGTTTGCTAAAAAGTACCATTTCCACCACTTAAAATGTTCGTACGGGGGTGCTCTTTCCGAAATGGGGTCACTTCTTGGGGTTTTTCATTTCTGGGAACCAATTAACATTCCAGCTAAATCCTCTTTCCTCTTTCTTGCCATATGGTGCTCCTTCCACTCTGAAGCCTGCCGTGTGGCCATACATAATTTTTTGAGCACATATGGGGTGTTTGTGTATTCGGGGGAAAATGGGGAACAAAATGTGGGGTGCATTTATTTTTTTTACCCCTTGTGAAAGTGAAAAATGTGTGTGTAAAGCAAATCTTTCATTTTCACAGCCAAGCGTTTCCTAATTTTGTGAAGTTCCCGATGGGTCAAAGTTCTCACTACACATCTTAAAATATTCCTTGAGAGGTGTAGTTTCCAGAATGGGTCACTTTTTGGGGATTTCCACTTTAGGGTTACCTCAGGGTGTGTTCAATTGCAAGATGGTGCCTGTGAATTATTCCGGTGAAATCTGCCTTCCAGAAGCCATTTGGTGCTCCTTTCCTTCTGACCCCTGTGGTACGCCCATATAGCAGTATACAAGCACATATGGGGTATTGCTGTAATCAGTAGAAAATGGGCAATAAATTAGGGGGTACATTTTCTCCAGTTCCCCCTTTTGAAAGTAAAACATTTGGGCCTAAAGTCCATTTTCTGGAAAAAGTTAAATTTTTCATTTTCACGACCAATTCCATGATTCACCCACCATCAGGGATTGTCCCTGGGCAGAGGCCTAGCTAGGGCGGACATAGGGAGAGTATTGCCGTCTTCCCTGTCCCCAGTCACCTATTGGACCTCTTATTATATTTTTGTGTCCCTGTTACTGTCCCTGTTCCAGTATTCTGTGTAAACCTGTTTATACTGTTAATCCGATTTTCCGGCAGTTACATCTTGTTCTTTAACCCCTTAAGGACCGGGCTCATTTTCACCTTAAGGACCAGGCCATTTTTTGGAAATCTGACCAGTGTCACTTTAAGTGCTAATAACTTTAAAACGCTTTGACTTATCCAGGCCATTCTAAGATTGTTTTTTCGTCACATATTGTACTTCATGACACTGGTAAAATGAAGTCAAAAAAATTATTTTTTTTGCACAAAAAAATACCTAATTTACCAAAAATTTAGAAAAATTTGCAAATTTCAAAGTTTCAGTTTCTCTACTTCTGTAATACATAGTAATACCCCCAAAAATTGTGATGACTTTACATTCCCCATATGTCTACTTCATGCTTGAATTATTTTGGGAATGATATTTTATTTTTTGGGGATGTTATAAGGCTTAGAAGTTTAGAAGCAAATCTTGAAATTTTTCCGAAATTTACAAAAACTCAATTTTTAGGGACCAGTTCAGGTCTGAAGTCACTTTGCGAGGCTTACATAATAGAAACCACCCAAAAATGACCCCATCTAAGAAACTACACCCCTCAAGGTATTCAAAACTGATTTTGCATACATTGTTAACCCTTTAGGTGTTGCACAAGAGTTATTGGCAAATGGGGAGGAAATTTGAGAATTTCATTTTTTTGTCTAATTTTTCATTTTAACCCATTTTTTCCACTAACATGTGTCGCATGTACTATTTTGGCGTACATGCGACTTTTTTGATCACTTTTATTACCTTTTTTGGGAAGTAAGGTGGGCAAAATTTCAATTTCCTCATAGTTTTTATTTTTTTATTTTTATGGCGTTCACCGTGCGGGGAAAGTAACATGACCGTTTTATAGATCAGGTCGTTACGGACGCGGCGATACCTAATATGTGTAGTGTATTTTTTTATTTTTATTTTATTCAGTGATAAATGTGTTTTTTTGAATCTTTACTTTTTTCACTTTTTTCAACTTTTTTTTTTACCCAGACCCACTTGGTTCTTGAAGATCCAGTGGGTCTGATGTCTGTATAATACAGTACAGAACAATATATATTGTACTGTACTGTATTTTACACTTGTCTGAACAGATCTATGCCTTTTAGCACAGATCTGTTCAGCACCATGGACAGCAGGACGCCTGAGAGGCATCCTGTTGCCATGGGAACCTTCCCCGTCTGCTCAGTACTGGTCAGAACTGCGCAGACGGGGAAGGGTAAGCACAGGGCTGAGGGGGGCTCTCTGGGGGCTCTCTCCCTCTCCCATCGAGGGGTTGCAAAGGCACAGCAGCCCCCCGATGGGAGAGGGAGGGAGCTCCCTGCGCTGTTAACCTTTTCCATACAGCGGTCCGTACGGACCGCTGTATGGAAAGGGTTAAACGGCTGACATCGCATCGCAGATGTCAGCCGTTTATACCAGGGTGCCAGCAATTTGCTGGCACCCTGGTATACCCACTAGACGCCAACGATCATTCAAGGGGAGGTGGGCGGGGGATCGCGATCCCGCCTGCCGCACCGCCCGCCTCCCGCACCTTACCGCACCTCCCCACCGCCTGCGACACCCCCCCTGCACCACCCGCCCACATAATATCATTCAGGGGTGCAGGGGGGGTGAAAAAGCTTTATTTTGGACATACTAATCAGAAAGCGCTTCAAACCGCAGGTCTGAATTGCAGCGATCGCCGATAGGGGGGGGGGGGTCACAGGACCCCCCTCGGCATTGACCCAAGGTGCCCGGCTGTGTGTGACAGCCGGGATCTCAGCGCTGTCACCATGTCTGCAGACATGGTGACAGTTAAATGCCATGACGTGTATACTCATCATGGCGCGCTAAGTAGCAGTGCTCCATGACGAGTATACTCGTCATAGGTCGGGAATATTTTCACACTATCTCCTTCTCTGATCGCTTCCCTGACAGGAATTGGGGCGATCAGAGAAGGAGAAGCACATAGTCCCTCCCTAACCCCCCCTTACCTGCCCCGATGCGCTGCGATTGGTCCCTCTGCAGTAATGGACCAATCACAGCGATCGCGGGCGGGTCAGAGCTCCTATACAGTGCCTGCCGGCTTCTCTGGTTGCCTAGCAACCCCAGCACGCCGGCTTCACTGAAGCTTCAGCGCTTCGCTCCCTGCGCTGACACAGAAAGCCGATCATGTACATGCACGTGGGGATGCGGTGAGGCACCACATTCCCCCACGTACATGTACGTGATGTTGCGTGAAGGGGTTAATAAAGCTGGTTTACTTTTTTAGTCTCCTTGTCTGCTGTACTGTACTTGAATCCTGCCTTGCGGTCTCATCCTCCTCTGACCGCTACATATAGACAACACCCTCGTACTCCTCTCCCTGTTCCTACATCTTCTGGGGTACCAGCTGCGAATTCCTCTTTTAGGGATTTTATGAAAATTTGGTATGACAACAAGGCCTGGATCAACAAAGCGGTGACACGCATGAAAACTAATGCAGACAAGAGAAGAAGAAAACATCCTCAGTTCTCGTCTGGAGATAAGGTATGGCTCTCCTCTAAAAATATGCAGTTTCCCAGTTTCAAGTTTGCTCCTAGGTTCCTTGGACCCTTTGAAGTGAGGAGGATCAACGAAGTGACATATCAGTTGCGTCTGCCTCTCTCTCTGCGTATTCCCAATGCCTTCCACGTGTCCTTACTAAAACCAGTAGTCCTTAATAGCTTCTCGACTGCGCTTTCTACTCCAACTCCGGTATCTGAAGACGGATTATTTGAGGTCAAAGACATCCTGGACATCAAGAAGCGTGACAGGAAGACCTACTATCTCGTGGACTGGAAGGGCTTTGGTCCTGAGGAGAGGTCTTGTGAACCGGAGGAGAACAGTCATGCTCCGAACCTGATTAAAAAGTTTCTGTCTTGTCGTGGGGGCGTAAAGGGAAGGAGGGTACTGCAACAGCGGCTGCTGTGCGCTGCTGTTCCCCTGCTTACCACTGCATTCCCGGGAGCCGTGCTCAGCAGTGATCTATGGCCAGTGCTTCCAATTCACTGCTGCAGTCCTGGGCTCTGTCTGTATAGTTGCTGTTGTTCTGGGATACGCTCCACAGTTTCCTCTCAGCCCTGGCCCAGCCCATGCTGCTTGTTTCTTGCAGCACTTCCTTAAAGGCTGGTGCACGTCACTTCTTGGGCTTTATGGGTTAGGTCATGTGACCTCGCTGACCAATCCTAACCTTCCTGCACATATATAAGTGGCTCAGCCCCCTTCCCAGATGCCTCAGTGTCAAGGTCATTGTGTTCTGCTAGGTTCCTGATATTCACTTGGGTTCCTGTTTTCTTGACTTATACTTGTACTCCTGAATAGCAGGGGCTATATTCGAATTCGCGATCGTCATGTATTCGCGAATTCGAGATTATTTTCTTGATTGCGAAAAATCGGCAATGTAATATTCGCGTAATGCGCGCTAAATACAGGCGTGGGTCACTTTTGCTACATTTTCCAAGCTGCTAGAAGTTTCCTGAGACTGGAGAAAATTGTTGGCACGGCAGAACATTAAAAATGGCTTTATATGCAGTTAGAGTGGTCCAATATATTCGTGATTGCGCTAATCGGCACTAATGATGCAAATATTTTGGCGCAATACGTGAAACTTCACATTTTAGCAGGTCTGCATGTACAGTACAGACCAAAAGTTTGGACACACCTATCTTGGCTGGAAATATCCTTACTTGCCTTGTGAATGACTGTAGGTTTCTCCCAGGAGGTCCTGTCCTTTTACTGGGGTGTCTTCTGAGCTAACTAAGGCTCTCTTGATCTTCAGGCGGGCTAGGATTCTTCACTAGCCTCCTGGTCATGGCTAGCAGCCAGGGCTATCAAGCTGCATGTCAGGAGGAGGCCCTCAGCATATCTCTGGCTGGTGCCTGCTTACTTCTGTCTCCACAGACTCCTGACTCTGAACTCACTCCTCCCTGTCTGGGCCTGAACATTTATACTAGGGGCTCCCTATCTCCCTCTAGTGTCTGGGATGTCTAACTACACCCAACTAGGCCTGCTAAGCATTTACACAGGGGAAACATTGCATATAAAAACACATTAGAAAATACATTGAATGCATAGTTAAATATAACATTTCTGTCCCTTGTGAGTAGAAGTAACACGCACACCAATTGACCCTTGTGTAGTGCCCATGCCTATCTAGTGGCACACTACACATCCTCCACCAATTGTGAGGGGTAGCTTTCTTTCAGGGGATCATCCTCACAGATACGGCTTCAGGACACCAGGGTTAAGGTCCAAACAGTGCATTTATTGTGGCACACCAGCAAAAGCAGTACAACAAAATAATAAACACTCGCCCATCAAAGCTCTAACTAAATCATTAATAACGTGTCCCTGTCTCACCTTGTGTAACACAGTTCACACCTGTGATGAGAGGCGGCTTTCCCAGCCCAACCTCCAGCAGCCTCCGGGCTGCTCCAACACCAGTGTCTCTTGGGGGATAGTGGTCTCTCAGCCCTCCCGGCTCAGACCACACAGAACCACTCCAGCCTTCTGTGTGCAAGACCCCCTTCCCCTCTCACTCTGAGGATTCCTTTATCCCCAGGTGATTACTGCACCTGGTCTTGCTTCAGACCTGGTGATTGTGGGGAAGACACAGCAAATCCTAACATATATCTCCCCTAACAACCATGAGGCCTGTCACTGCCTCACAGTAGTTAATGTTAAAGTCTCCAACCGGCTTTCCATGCTCTGCTGACTTGTTCCCTAGCTATTTGACTGGAACATCAACTTCTTCATTTGCAGATAGATCTAGATCTTTGACCATTGTTACGGATCAGCGAGTGTAGACCTACTGTGCCAAGTAAGGGTATGACATTGGGCTAAACTCTAAGGACGTTATTCCAGCGCTCAACAGGTATTCACCCTTTAAGCCCTGTACAGGGATCTCACCTTCGCCGCAGGGAAGCAACTGGACCGCTACCTCCTGGGATAGTACCAATGTAGTTGGCAGCTGACCCACAGTTGTCAGGGACTCTTGTGCAAGCTCAGGATATAGAAAACAGACCAAAAACAGTGGAGAACTTTAAGTATAGTCTAAACAGTCACTAAGACTTGAATGCAGGGTTCTTGGGTGCAGGCAACACACTTGAGGCATAGGTGGTAGGAGACACAGGATAAACAGGCAAGCAGGGCAACAGTGAAAATACAGACAAGGCAGATGAACAGGGTCTTAAAACAGACAGAACTGAAACTGGAAGTGGTGGAACACACAGGCAGGGAAGTTACAAGCTGGAGCACTCACAGAAACAAATGCAGGATAAACACAGGTTAATCGCAGTAGCACAAGACTATAAGAACACATTTGCTGGTCACCAAGAAACCTAAATCTCAGGCACCCTCCTGCTGTAGAGGGTGCCTTAAATGCCCAGGGACCCCCAACCATTGGCTGCAGAAGGATCTGGGAGCATGCTTACTAGCCCTTTAAGAGGTAGGAGAGGAGCATGTGTGCCCTAAGCAGCTAGAGCATAGGGCAGGAGCATGGAGGCAGCAGCATGTAGTAGCATGGGTATAATGCCTGCAGGGGACAGCAGGGCAGCGGCAGACATATAGTGCTGCCCATAATTATTCATACCCCTGGCAAATTTTGACTTAAAGTTACTTTTATTCAACCAGCAAGTAATTTTTTGATGGGAAATGACATAGGTGTCTCCCAAAAGATAATAAGACGATGTACACGAAGCATTATTGTGGGGGGAAAAAACATTTCTCAGCTTTTATTTACATTTGAGCAAAAAGTGTCCAGTCCAAAATTATTCATACCCTTCTCAATAATCAATAGAAAAGCCTTTATTGGCTATTACAGCAATCAAACGCTTCCTATAATTGCAGACCAGCTTTTTGCATGTCTCCACAGGTATTTTTGCCCATTCATCTTTAGCAATGAGCTCCAAATCTTTCAGGTTGGAGGGTCTTTAGCTCCCTCCACAGATTCTCAATTGGATTCAAGTCTGGGCCACTCCAAAACGTTAATGTTGTTGTCTGCTAACCATTTCTTCACCACTTTTGCTGTGTGTTTTGGGTCATTGTCATGCTGAAATGTCCACTGGTGCCCAAGGCCAAGTTTCTCTGCAGACTGCCTGATGTTGTCGTTGAGAATCCTCATGTATTGCTCTTTTTTCAAGGTGCCGTTTACTGCGATTAGGTTCCCTGGTCCATTGGCTGAAAATCCCCCCCCCCCCCCCCCCAAAGCATTAGGTTCCCACCACCATGTTTGACGTTGGGGATGGTGTTCTTTGGGTTGAAGGCTTCTCCTTTTTTACGCCAAATGAAGGAAACATCATTGTGACCAAACAATTCAATTTTTGTTTCATCTGACCATAACACAAAAGACCAGAAGTCTTCTTCTTTGTCCAGATGAGCTTTTGCAAAGGTCAAAAAATCACTTGCTGGTTGAATAAAAGTAACTTTAAGTAAAAATTTGCCAGGGGTATGAATAATTATGGGCAGCACTGTAGATTAGCTGACCTAACAATTGCATTCCTGAATGAAGATTGCCATGCCCTGTAGCTTTCAGGTCGGCCATCAAACTTTGGCCCCTTTCACACGAGCGAGTTTTCCGCGCAGGTGCAATGTGTGGCGCATAGCACCCGTACTGAATCCTGACCCATTCATTTTAATGTGTCTGTGTACATGAGCGTTTATTTTCATGCATCAGTTCTGCATCGCGTAAAAAACGCAGCATGTTCTATATTCTGAGTTTTTCATGCAGCCCTGGCCCCATAGAAGTAAATGGGGCTTCAGTGAAAATCGCATTGCATCCGCAAGCAAGTGCGGTTGCAATGCGTTTTTCATTGATGGTTGCTAGGAGATGTTGTTTGTAAACCTTCAGTTTTTTATCACGTGCGTGAAAAAGGTATCAAAATACATTGCACCCGCGCTGAAAAAACTGAACAACTGAACGCAATCGCAGACAAAACTCACTGAACTTGCTTGCAAAATGGTGCGAGTTTTACTGAACGCATCCTGAACGCATCCGGAGCCAATCCTTCACGCTCGTGTGAAAAAGGCCTTAACCCTTTGGTTAATAACCTTTTGGTTATTAGCTCACATGGTGCAAAGAATTTGAGGAGACAGAATATCCCTTGATTTCTGTTTGATGGATCTGGACATAAGCTGCTGTGTGGAGGACTTTGTGGGCTGTTGTATCTTTTAAATGTGTTGTAATAGCCACTATCTACTTGTTCCTTCTTAAAGGACGTAACTGTACTCAGTGGCGTGCCTAGGGTGTTTGGCACTTGGGACGGGTCCTTTCTCTGGCACCCCCCTAAAACTTTAAAAAAATCGTACCCCCTCACAGTATTGCCCTCATTGTACAACCTTCACAGTTATTCCCTATCTGTGCCCCTTCTCAGTTGTAATGCCTTCTTTGTGCCCCCTTCACAGTAATAATACCCATTGTGCCCCCTTCACAATAATAATCCCCATTGTGCGCACTTCACAGTAATGATCGTCATTGTTGCCCTTCATAGTAATAATCCCCATTGTGCCCCCTTCGTAGTAATAATCTCAATTGTGCCTCTTTCACAGTAATAATGCCCCTTAAAGGGAACCTGTCACCGGGATTTTGTGTATAGAGCTGAGGACATGGGTTGTTAGATGGCCACTAGCACATCCGCAATACCCAGCACCCATAGCTCTGTGTGCTTTTATTGTGTAAAAAAACGATTTGATACATATGCAAATTACCCTGAGATAAGTCCTGTATGTGAGATGGGTCAGGTACAGGACTCATCTCAGGGTAATTTGCATATGTATCAAATAGTTTTTTTACACAATAGAAGCACACAGAGCTATGGGGACTGGGTATTGCGGATGTGCTAGCGGCCATCTAGCAACCCATGTCCTCAGCTCTATACACAAAATCCCAGTGACAGGTTCCCTTTAAGTGTTAGCTTATCTTGTACCATTTAATAGTAGTAATGCCCATTGTACCCCCTTTACAGTAATAATCCCCATTGTTCCCCCTTCATAGTAATAATTCCCATTGTGCCCCCTTCATAGTAATAATCCCCATTGTGCCTCTTCATAGTAATAATCCCCATTGTGCCTTCTTCATAGTAATAATCCCCATTGTACCCCATTCATAGTAATAATCACCATTGTGCCCCCTTCATAGTAATAATCTCAATTGTGCCTCCTTCACTGTAATAATGCCCCCTAATAGTAGTAATGTCCATTGTACCCCCTTTACAGTAATAATGGCCATTGTGCCCCTTAATAGTAATAATGCCCATTGTGCCCCTTCACAGTATTAAAGGCGATTGTGCCCCTTAATAGTAGTAATGCCCTCTGTGATAGTTATGCCTATTGTGCCCCCTGTGCCCTCTTCAGAGTAGTAATGCCCTCTGTGCACCATGCCCCCTCCATAGTAGAAATCCCCTTTGTGCCCCCTTCACACTAGCAATGCCCTCTGTGCCCCCTCCAGAGTAGAAATGCCCATTGTGCTCCCTTCACATTAGCAATGCCCTCTGTGCCCCCTCCAGAGTAGAAATGCCCATTGTGCCCCCCCAGAGTAGAAATGCCCATTGTGCCCTCTTCACATTAGCAATGCCCTCTGTGCTCCCTCCAGAGTTGAAATACCCATTGTGCCGCCTTCACATTAGCAATGCCCTTTGTGCACTCTCCATAGTAAAAATGCCCATTGTGCCCCCTCCAGAGTAGAAATGCCCAATGTGCCCCCTCCAGAGTAGAAATGCCCAATGTGCCCCCTCCATAATAGAACCGCCTATTGTGCCCCTTCACATTAGCAATGCCTGTTGTGCCCCTTCTAGAGTAGAAATGCCTATTGTGCCCCCTCCAGAGTAGAAATGCCCATTGAGACCCCTGTCTTAAAAAACCCAAATACAAGTAATAAAAACTACTCACCTTGCCCTGTTCCCGAAGCTCACAGTCCTCTCTTTCCTGCAGATACAGATCGCTCTGCAGCATGGTGTGGGCGGAGATTATGCAGATTTCAGGGCTGCAGGCTCCTCCCTCACATGCCGGCGGTGCGATCTGTGCCTGCAGGCTGAATGGTGGAGCAGGGAGAAGTCTTTCTGCTTCATCATTCAGTGTGCCACCGGCCTGAAGGAGATAAATACAAAATTTCAGTTGTTAACATCCCTTTACGTATTATTTTTGGCCCTTGGAATTGGTTCATTGGGACAATGTGGCCACCAACCAGAAAAGGTTGTGCACCCCTTCTCTAAAGCCTCCGCTTCAGCCATAGCAGCTGCAGTCTGCTTCTCTGCTGCCAGTCTCTCAAGTTTTTTTTCTACAGTAGGTGTGCCCCTCCAATTCGACTGCATCTCTTGCTTTGCTTCTAGTTGTTTTAGGTGTGCCCGTTCTATTTTCAATTGTAACTCTTGTTCTTCAAAGGCTGCTCATGTTATGACGACTTCAGCTTTTGCGGGGGCTGCTCACAGACCCCTTTAAGCTTCTAGAGCTAGTTTAGGTGTAAGACCTTTTCTTAAATGGTCAGTTCTCTCTTGCTGATATGGTGACACTGTGCAAAAGCTTACACACTTGCAACTTTTAAGTGACTTGCTGCACTGTAGCACTGTGCAGTGTTCAGTTTCTTACCATCCAGCCAGTGAGAGACCACTGTTTTACTGTTCTGTGCTCCTTATGTGTGAGAGGGACATACACTACTCACAAAAAGTCAGGGATATTTGGCTTTCTGGTGACATTTATGGAAAATGTAAAAAGTTCACGCTACATTGATATTATATCATGAAAGTAGGGCATTTAAGTAGAAGCATACAATTGTGATTTCCTCATCTCAAACAAATTATTGAAACAAAAGCCAACAACAGTGGGGGGTATACCTCCACAAAAAATGTCAGTCTCAATAGCTTTTCATGTGGCCTTGAGCATCAATTACAACTGGACAACGACATCGCATGCTGTTCACAAGTCGACTTATTGTCTGTTGAGGCATGGCATCCCACTCTTCTTGAAGAGCAGCCCTCAGGTCATTGAGGTTCTGGGTTACAGAGTTACGAGCCTCTACACGGCGACTCAGCTGATTCCATAGGTTTTCAATGGGATTCAGGTCTGGAGAAAGTGCAGGCCACTCTATTTAAGGTACCCCAGTCTCCAGCAACCGTTCCCTAATGATGCAACCTCAGTGAGCTGGCACATTGTCGTCCATGAAGATGAAATTAGGCCTGTGTTAATCATGCAGAGGCACAATGACTGGATTAATGATGTTATTCAAGTAGTATGTGCAACACCTCAGAGTGGTGTTACTATTCTTTCACTCCACTATTGTCTTGTATTGCTTACGCCTATGTCATCTGTGTATTTATTTCTAGGTCCTTCTCAAATGTGCATTGATCTTATTGTTATGCAACCGTTTTGTTCATGCAATATACCTGGTTCACCAGCAGGGGGTAGCGTACCTGGCAGATAGATAGATCTCTAGATAGAATGGAACTCACCATTCCATTCTCCCCCCTTTGGGCAGAAGTGGGCCTGTCCTGCTTCCTACTAGAAGGGAGGGGTTACAGTTCTGGCTAATTCCAGTTTAGACTCCATATTGGAGCTAAGAAGACCTGAAAGAAGTAGCAGCCAGAAGAAATTGTTCTTTGGCTGGAGCAGCAAAAGGGAAGTAGCTTGTAGAGCACCAGGACTCCATGGCAATTTACTTTACTGAGAGTCAGGAGGGGGACAACAGCCCAAAGCACCCCAATCTAAGGATACCAGAACTGACCAAAAGTCCAGTAACCAGACCCAAGCAGAGTTTAGCACAGAAGAGAGAAAGAAAGCAGAGTTATTAAACAAGCTTGTCAACCCAACAGAGAAAGAGAGAAAGCAGAGTTATCAAGTTTGGCTGCCAGTTTATGCCAAAGCCTGCTGGAACCAAGAGAAATCCTGAATGTAAGAAAAGCCGGAATATTGTCTGGAATCATGTTTACTCAAGTAAAGCTGCTGTTAAAAGTTTACCAACTTCTGGACTCAAGTTATTCTTCATCCCCTAACTCAACTATTTCCCTTTATTTGCGATATATTCATGTAGGAGCACCGTGACACATATAGGCTGCACCACACCACTCGGCATTCTAACTAAACCTGGGACGCGGTACGGTCTTGGGGGGTGGCGCGTTTGCATATGAGCTTGTCACTGTACTGTTCACAAAGTGTAGGGCAGTTCTGTATTGACTAGACACACCTGCCCACACTGTAACACCACCACGACCAAAGGCTCTTCTGGTGACAACAGTGGCCAATGCATAGTGCTCTCCTTGACGTCCCCAACATCATTAGCAGCCATCATATCTGCTGAGCGTTAACTGACTTTCATCTGTTAACACCATTGAGGCCCACTGGTCCCACATACAGCATAGATGCTCCCTGACCCATGCAAGACGATGACGCCTGTGCATGGTGGTGTGGTCAGATACCCTTGCAAGTCGTCTAGCACACAGAACACACTGATGTAAAAGGTTTTGAATGGTCTGACATGACACTTGGGTGCCTCCCTTAAATGTGCCTGGAGTTGTGTGGCATTCATCATCCGGTTCCGCAGGGCATTGTTCACAATAAAGCGGTCATCAGTGTGGGATATGGCCAAAGGACATCCACTTCTATGCCTTTCTGTGACTTTTCTAGTCTCTCTGTATCTCTGTTACAACCTTCTGATCACACTCTGTGACACTCTAAGCTCAGTGGCCATTTCGCTCTGAGGACATCCTACTTGAAGCCTAGCAATGGCGAGGTACTGTTGATCAATTGTTCGGTGTCGTCTTGGTCTCATGATGTCAAAATGTGAACAGCATGATGAGGAGTACTGTTTAAATACCAATTCTAATTGAACCAGAAAATTTATTGGGCTATTCCTGGATCAAAAACCTGTTGTGAATTTTGACTTTAATCTCCTTTTTAGAGAACAGCAAGTTGTGTAAAATATACTGAAACATTGAACAGTTGGACATGTGCATTCAAAAGTTTAGATAAGGTCACATTAAGCTCACCTATAAAGGTTAAAGTGCATTTTAGGTTCATCCTGAAATTTCACTCACAAGTCAAATATCCCTAACTTATTGTGAGTAGTGTAAGTTGACAGGCAGCAACACTACCTCCCAGAAACTACACTGCTCAAAAAATAAAGGGAACACTTAAACAACACAATGTAACTCCAAGTCAATCACACTTCTGTGAAATCAAACTGTCCACTTAGGAAGCAACACTGAGTGACAATCAATTTCACATGCTGTTGTGCAAATGGGATAGACAACAGGTGGAAATTATAGACAATTAGCAAGACACCCCCAATAAAGGAGTGGTTCTGCAGGTGGTGACCACAGACCACTTCTCAGTTCCTATGCTTCCTGGCTGATGTTTTGGTCACTTTTGAATGCTGGCGGTCCTTTCACTCTAGTGGTAGCATGAGACGGAGTCTACAACCCACACAAGTGGCTCAGGTAGTGCAGCTTATCCAGGATGGCACATCAATGCGAGCTGTGGCAAGAAGGTTTGCTGTGTCTGTCAGCGTAGTGTCCAAAGCATGGAGGCGCTACCAGGAGACAGACCAGTACATCAGGAGACGTGGAGGAGGCCGTAGGAGGGCAACAACCCAGCAGCAGCACCGCTACCTCCGCCTTTGTGCAAGGAGGAACAGGAGGAGCACTGCCAGAGCCCTGCAAAATGACCTCCAGCAGGCCACAAATGTGCATGGGTCTGCTCAAACGGTCAGAAACAGACTCCATGAGGGTGATATGAGGGCCCGACGTCCACAGGTGGGGGTTGTGCTTACAGTCCAACACCGTGCAGGACGTTTGCCATTTGCCAGAGAACACCAAGATTGGCAAATTCACCACTGGCGCCCTGTGTTCTTTACAGATGAAAGCAGGTTCACACTGAGCACATGTGACAGACGTGACAGAGTCTGGAGACGCCGTGGAGAACGTTCTGCTCCCTGCAACATCCTCCAGCATGACCGGTTTGGCATTGGGTCAGTAATGGTGTGAGGTGGCATTTCTTTGGAGGGCCGCACAGCCCTCCATGTGCTCGCCAGAGGTAGCCTGACTGCCATTAGGTACCGAGATGAGATCCTCAGACCCCTTGTGAGACCATATGCTGGTGCGGTTGGCCCTGGGTTCCTCCTAATGCAAGACAATGCTAGACATCATGTGGCTGGAGTGTGTCAGCAGTTCCTGCAAGACGAAGGCATTGATGCTATGGACTGGCCCGCCCATTCCACAGACCTGAATCCAATTGAGCACATCTGGGACATCATGTCTCGCTCTATCCACCAACGTCACGTTGCACCACAGACTGTCCAGGAGTTGGCAGATGCTTTAGTCCAGGTCTGGGAGGAGATCCCTCAGGAGACCGTCCGCCACCTCATCAGGAGCATGCACAGGTGTTGTAGGGAGGT
Source organism: Bufo bufo (assembly GCF_905171765.1). Taxonomy (NCBI): domain Eukaryota; kingdom Metazoa; phylum Chordata; class Amphibia; order Anura; family Bufonidae; genus Bufo; species Bufo bufo. Next base: position 276,371,433 of record NC_053394.1, on the reverse strand, counting down.
CATACAGGCATGTGGAGGCCACACACACTACTGAGCCTCATTTTGACTTGTTTTAAGGACATTACATCAAAGTTGGATCAGCCTGTAGTGTGTTTTTCCACTTTAATTTTGAGTGTGACTCCAAATCCAGACCTCCATGGGTTGAAAAATTTGATTTCCATTTTTTTTATTTTTGTGTGATTTTGTTGACAGCACATTCAACTATGTAAAGAACAAAGTATTTCAGAAGAATATTTAATTAATTCAGATCTAGGATGTGTTATTTTTGTGTTCCCTTTATTTTTTTGATCAGTGTATTTTGTTTAGAAGTAACACCTAACTTCAACTTTTATTGTAAGGATAGAGTGAAACTGAAAAATAGAAAGAAAGTGTGCTTGCTATTGTATATTAGAATTTTGCAATAGGCTATAACAGATTACTGTACTAAGCTATGCTAACACAAAAATTAGCATGAAATACAGGTAACATACAACATGTCAAGATGCATGAATATATAAGCCTGCAATGTTAACAGATAGACTAAACATACCAGCAATACCACATTAAGTCTGGGTGTGGAGGATGCTTAGAGATGCTGCATATGTTAGAGGGAAGTGGTAGCCTTTTACTGTCCATACAAGGTTGAGAGAGAGGCAACACTGGAGTACAATAGAACTGAAGACTTTACTGGAGAACCTTTAGTAAAGTATCTTTACACATGTAGTATGTATAGGAACATATTCAAACTAATAGCTCAAACAGGAACACTGGTAATGGAAGCAGTCACTTTCTTGATTTTGCTCACATATCTTATCCACAATAAAGCATTCATATAAGATTAAAATTGGACTGAATTCCAAATTTCAAGATTCAACAAGCGTTTGCGATCGTCAACAGCAGACTCTTGTCTGCTGAAAATGCGATCTGGAAAACTTTGACTGTTCATTGGCCGAAACTGCATGTTGACGGCATGATTGGCTGAATTCAGCCGATCACATGCCATTGTGCTAAAGCACCAAGAAGTTTTTATTTAAAAAAACTGACTCTCTGGTCGGGCAGTTTAGTTGGTGGGATCTTTCGTACGATGTGGCCGATCATTATCCCAAATATTTTCAGTTTTAGTGGCTAGTGTGAAGACTGAAGGATTTTATGGTTTTTGTTTAAATATAGATGTTGACATGGGAAATTAAAAATAACATCATCAAAAATTCTTTAAAAATGTTAAACATAAAAACGTGATTTAAATAATAGGTCATTTTCTGATTACTCACACCCTTTAAAAGGGTATTCCATTTGTGAGAAGTTATTCGAAAACTATTAGATCAGTGTGAGTCCTACTGCAGGGACCCCGACCGATCACAAAAACAGGGTCACCCCGGAAATAAACAGAGAGTCATGTGCACTACTGCTCCATTCATCTCTATGGCAGTTCCGGAAATAGGCGAGAACTATACTCGGTTGTTTCTGCACCTCCCGTAATGATGAATGGAGCAGCAGTGTGCATGCCCAACTTGCCGCTCCTTTCATTTTGGAAGGTCCTGAGGGATATGACCGGGACCCCCACCAATCTAACAGTACTATCCTATCCTGTGGATAGGCGAAAATTTATCATAACTGGAATATCTCCTTATGTAATTGAGACCCACATCTCTTACCGCTGGTTGCCTATAGAAACTTAAGGGGGATGTCCATTCGTGATGAAATTTAATTTGTTAGGGATAGATCAGCATTACACTGAATAAAAAAATAATAATGCACACATAAGGAATGTATTACACCAACAGATTATCTGACCAATTTCTGTCCAATCTGACCAATAGTTGGTGTGTATAACAAAAGATTTGTGTGTGTAAACGGCCAAATGATTGGTCAGAAAATCATATGTTGCTGTGATACAGCACTAACCTAGCTGATTGAATTACCTTGACAAAGGTAAGGTATAGTGAATAGTGTCGGACGGAGCCTTACAAACCTCTGGCAATACCGGAGTGCACAGCGGTTCTCTTCCGGATCTCTGACGCTAGTCTGAAACTAGCCTTATTCAGCCCTGAATTGGGAGCAGCACTGCAGTAATCAGTTTTGTCCGTTACAGAGTGGATGGAGCTCCTCAAGAACAGCTGATCTGCCGGGATGCAGGGTTTCAGACCTCCACCAATCTGATATTGATAACCTATCCTAGGTAATCAATTGTTAAATCATGGGAACCCCTTTTAACTGCCCAAGTATCTAACAGGTGATTAGTAGTTTATTGAGCTGCAGTACAGTGTATACACATTTACTACTGTACCTGCAGCAGTGTCTCAGCATCATCTGTGTGTAGAAGCTTCTCTATCACATACCAGTCATGTCTCTAACCCAACCAAATCCATATACATCCATTCCTGCCCAATCTCCTTTGTGCCCTGCCCCTCACACAGTAAGGACACACCCTTAGTTCCCCTCACACTGTAAGGATGCCCCCATAGTGTCTTACCACACAGTAGTGTAGACCCTTTAGTGTCTCAACACAATAAGGACATCACAATAGTGATGTCCCTCAGTTCCCCAATACAGGATAATGACCCCCTTATTGCTCCCACACATTATGAGCCCCAGTATGATGCCCCCACACAGGGTGATACCTTCTTAGTACAAATTGAATACTCATCTACCATACGTTCCAATGAACAGAGCATAGCATGTCTGCGTCACTCCATCTGGGCTATCTATAGCTAGGTGGATCGCATTTGCCTGTGCTGAACCACCAGGAGCAAGAGAATGGTGGATAAGAGAGCTGATGGCACCCTGCATCACCACTGTGCCTAATTGTATCTGCATCCTGAGAATGCGGAAACAGCTGAAGTCCAGATGTGCAGCAGCCTACCTGTTACTTCAGGCAGAAATTATGGAATGTCTCACTAGATCTGGGATAGTTGGGAGGCATGCTAACATTGGTCTTCCTGTGTCTCCTACGTTTGTTATGTTTTTTTTTTTTTTTTTTTTACAGTTACTTTTTTTAATAACACAACATCACCCAGAGACAAGTAGCCATTTTACAGATCACTTTGAGACAGGCAGCCATATAACTATACACACTGTTATGAAGAACCACAATAAAAATTATTCCACCATTAGTCCTACTTAGTTATCCACTGAGCTAGTATATGTATGTCATGTAAACCAGTTGCCTACTGTATGCCATTGGTCACATGATGTGTAGAGTGTCACATGACCCGAATGGGACACATTTTGACTCAAAATCTCGAGAGGGGTCTTCGCATCTTAGAATGTTATATCACTAGAATATTCCTACAGTACATAGTGGTGTTCCCATCCACCTGATGTGCAAGGAAGATCAACACTGCTCCATTCAAGTAAATGGAGCTGTGCTGCAATTCTGTATATAGTGGACAGGAGCTCGGCTGTGCCATTACTTCTAACAGTAAAGCCCAAAATCACAAAATGTGCTTATTTATTCAAAGTCCTATTATTAACATTACATCAGAACTAACATGACAAAGGTGAATGAAAAGGGCACAGGATGCGTAAAAAGAGCGGGAAGCTTTGTCATTGCACAGGTGAGTGAATACAGTAAATACAGGATAGTTATGACAACCTCATACTGTATAAATATCACATCAGTGCAAATAGCCAGTTATCAATCTGCACCCTAAACCAAGACAAATCTGTCTCATACCCAATTTAATCCTACAATATTCCATAGCTGCATACCAAAAAACGCAATGCCATGTTTGGATGTCCGTGCCAGAAAATCTTTGATGAGATGAGATTACGATGATGACAACGTGGACACTAGAGTATTGCTATATCAAATATTAGCATTTTCTGTTCATTTACATATTTTCCCATCCATTTCAAGACTATATATATATATCTAAATTCTTCAAACATGCCATCTACTGTTTGGACAACAGACAGTCAACAATGGTAAGTCTGCATATTTACCAAAATATGGAATTTTAATAGATACCATGCATATAAAGCAGCATAGGGTACACTTAAGATGGCATCAATACTACTCTTTAAAGCTTTATTGTTGCAATATTCCAATAAAAACACAGATTTTTATTTTTTGTAAAAATGTATTGTACACACTGTTCAAATTCTTCATATACATATTAGGGTGAGTTCACATAACCGTTTAGCTTTTCGTTCTTCTGATCCATCAGAAGAAGAGAGAGAGAGAAAAAAACAGGATCCTGTAAAAAAATGGATCCTGTTGCATCAGTTGTCATCCGTTTGAGCCATTTCTGTCTGAGATCCTGCGTGCAGTACTTTTGTTACCGTCTAAAAAAATAGATCCCAGATAATAATGGCTCAAATGGATGAAAACTGATGCAACAGGATCCGTTTTTTTTTTTTACTGGATCCTGTAAAAAAAACGGATCCTTTGCAATCCTATGCATAAATGATGCAACAGGATCCGTTTTTCTACAGGACCCTGTTTTTTTTTTCTCTCTCTCTTCTTCTGACGGATCAGAAAAATGGAAAGCTAAACGGTGATGTGAACTCAGCCTTACAGTCATACAAGTCATATATTGGCATGTGGTATCTAGTAGGAAATAGCTCACAATACCACGTCCATTAGCTTAGAAGGTAAAGATTTCTATTTTCAGTTCAGTAAATGCATTACTATCACAGAACAAAAATTACCCCTCATTAAAATATCCCTTTTATTGAATTCTTTCTCAAATAAACCATAAAGCACCAGATCAATAGCACTATAGTTACACTCTTAATTCTGGCACTTGTCGTGCTCCATATATGTTATTTAGATAAATAAAGTCACGTTGTAGCCAGAACATATGTCCGGCCCTTCTTTACTCACGTTGTACCAATCGAGTTAATTCACCACTGAATGGAGCATAGTAGGCATGGATTCAATTTTCATCTTAGACAGTCAGGTTTACTGTCATGGTACTCTAGGATGTGTCTGGCAACAGTAGTATCCCTTTTATGTAGGATGTCACCCAGATCTCGGCACAATATTGTCTGTTTAGCCTAGCTAATCTAAGGTCCCTTGAAAAACCAGTATATCTTAGGCACTGGAGAAACGCGTCGGGACGTCTTTCTAAATTGGGGATCCAAGTAGCAAGTTGGGCAGAATTGATAGGGCTAGAGAGAGGGGCATTGAGGGCTTAGCCACCGAAAAGTGGGGTCGCCCCATTTGGGGAGGGTGCTCCTCTTGTAGGTAGGGGTAGTGAAGGGACAAGCAGGGACAGGAGACCTGACTTCACTATGACCCCACTTCTCTTCAAAAAGCCTGAAAGCCCTTTAAGAAAATTGAATCCATGCCTACTATGCTCCATTCAGTGGTCAGTTAACTCGATTGGGCCGGACATATGTTCTGGCTACAACGACTTTATTTATCTAAATAACATATATGGAGCACGGCAAGTGCCAAAATTAATAGTGTAACTATAGTGCTATTAATGTGGTGATTTGTGGTTTATTTTAGAAAGAATTGAATAAAAGGTATATTTTAATGAGGGGTAATTTTTGTTCTGTGATAGTATTTGAAACCTCTAATCATTGACAACAGTGATAGTTTCAGTAAGTGCATTACTTTTATGTGCACCGAAATACAGATTAAGGGGCACATTTATTAAGACCCTGCACTGGCGGTGGATCCGCCGAAGTTATGTAACCTGTCTTACTGTACATTTAGACCATTTTCTACGTCTAAACCAGGCGTAAAAAATGATGAATGAGATGGGCTCTGCCGGCCCGTCCCCTTCCCCACCAGCACCATGCCCACCTTTTTAGACCTGCCATGAGAGGGGAGAAGTCACAGACTGTGACACAAAGGACCTTTGCGTCACAATCTGCGCTAGAAATGCACCTAATTTAGGCGTATTTCTGTTTAATTAATGACCCCCTTAGTATTTAGCAGAAAGATCCACAGATTTTTCTCAACACCAGCGACTCCCAACCTTTCCATGAGGGCATACTTGGCAATCACGAATAAACAGCGAGGAAAATCCAGCAAACAGGCCAGGAGTAAAATCCAATTTCTTCATTGTTTCCCTTGAAAAAATTTCAGCCTATGGATTTTAAAGGAAAACAATAAAGAAATTGGATTTTACTCCTGGCCTGTTTGCTGGATTTTCCTCGCTGTTTATTCGTGATTGTTCCCCGGTTCGGGGTGTGCAATGCTGTGGAGGACGGTGGGTGAGCTGAAACTTATCTTTCTTTTGTTAGCATACTTGGAAATGTTATCACAATCATCAACTCCCCACTTCTGCATCTAGCGCAAAGCAGTGGAGAGTAATTCTATATAATTCTATATTCTGGCCAAGATACGTTAATTTGTCATACTGTATATAAAATGGTTTCTAGGGGATGAAATACTGTAATACACATGGTATGGTAATATCTGGTTATTAGGGTACATGGTGTAGACTCTTAAACTAGTTAAGAACAGTAGTTTGTTCCAAGAAACAAGTCTTTTGGAGCTAGTAAATAATTTGCTTCCCAGTAAATATGGCAAAATTCTATATAGACTTGTGAACCTATCTATCCTCTTATGGCTATTGACACGGCAGATTTTGTCCTCGGATATCAGCACGGATTCCACGCCAAAAGCAGTTTATTTACACATGGTTTTGCAATTCCACTCTTGGTGCAGTTTCCATGCGGACACAACTGGAAACCGTGGTTGGAGTCTGCTCGTGGATTAGCCCCATTTAATGGGTGCTAAAGCCATGGATGGGTCTGCCACATTCAAATTGAAAAATGGTGGATTTTGACATTGGCAAACTCCATCATGTGAAGAACATAGCCTAAATTGGGAACTCCCCCCCAAAAATCGGTCCAATTGGTACAATTAGTGAATGCTGCTTTACCCATGGATAAATGTATCTACTTGGCTAGAGGGACACCTACGATTATTTAAAATGTAGGACCCCTGGCTCATTCTTAAACAACCGTGGCTTCACCATCTGTAAAACGCATGCTATGTGAATGTTGTATCAGCGTGCACCAACAAAAACATGACTAATGAGGATTTAAAATTACACATTTGTTAAATGCTGCATTAACAATTGTTTTGATTGCTGGTTCATGTAACTTGACTTGCCTCTTGGTGGACTTGGAATCCAAGGGGTTTTCCAAAATATTTTTACCTTGGTATTTAATCGGTGGGGATCCGACAGCCGGGACCCTCACCGATCAGCTGTTTGAGAAGGCTCTGGCGCTTCATGTGATTGTGCTTGGTATTACAGCTCAGCCCCATTGCAGTGAGCTGCACCTTGGCCATGTGACCAATGAATGTGATGTCACATGGCCTAGGAAAAGCTGCAAGAAGGCTGTGGCGCTGCTGCGAGCGCTGGCACCTTCCCAAACAGCTGATGGGTGGGGGTTCCGGGTGTAGGATCCACACTGATGACCTATCCAGAGGATAGATCATCAGTATAAAAGTCTCAGAAAACCCCTTTATTGCTTCTTATGTTACCTGACAAATTACAAATCAAACTGTTAAAAAATATATGCAATAGTTGAGTTTTCAGACTATTTTTTGGGACCCACACACAGTACCTCCTGTATGTATATAATATTCCTTCAAACACCGTGCCCCCTGACTATAATATTTCTGCCCTCTGAATATAATACTGCTACGAATACCATGCAATATGAATATAACAGTGCATAACAGAATATAATAGTGCCCCCATAAATTCAGTGCTCAAAGCACAGTGCCAAACAGAGATGCCCCCTCTCACAAAATAAATAAATAAATAAATAAATAAATACTTATAAAGCCAATTCCTACTCAGCTGTACACATGTCCTAAAGATGTAGATTAATCTAGGGTTGCTACCTTTTCCAAGAAAAAATATCTGCCAAGTTTACACGGGTAAAAGAGAGTCTGGTTTGGGGCATGGCTTAGAACAGGATTTTATTTGACACCAGTGATTTGATTTGTTTATACCTAGTTTTGCTGTATTATTTTATAAACAAAATAGTGAGCGAAAATCACTTTTCTGATGGACAGAAATCTTTTCCGTCTGTCAGAAATGTACTAGATTTATATCTCTAGTGCTAATTGCCATTACTGTAGTATCGAATAGGCATCACTAGAGAAGCAGTCAGCATAGATTATACAAAAGTTTGGATATGGCCTGGAGAGGGAGAGCTTAAAATGAAAAGTATATGCAAGTTTGTAAGTTTGTGTGTGTTTGGTGCAACGAATTTGACTCCATGATCTGGACATTGTTAAATGCCTGGGTTGTGGCATCAATAAGCGGCCTATTTTGAGCAGATGGGTGAACTGATAAGTTGAGCAGCTGCTCTTCTTCTCACCACTTTTCTTGATAAGAGAACCCACCATATGTGACAATCAGAGAGTAAAGGTATAGCCACACGGTCAGGTTTCCTGATGCAGTTTTGGAAGCGAAAATTAGGAGTGGATAATAAAAGTAGAGAAAGTATAAAGGACAGATACAACTTCTCCTCTGTTTGAATTCACTCCTGGTTTTGGCTTCCAAAACTGCATCAGAAAACCTGACGGTGTGGCAGTGCTCTAAGTATGCTCCCTGATACCCAGATGTCCATGTTACCCCTCAAATGGGGTCATGTAAAGTTACGCAGGGAGAGGAGGATCTGTGCCTGTGGTCCTCTCCCTGCAGTCTGTCAAAATATACCCACTGCCTCCCTCTCCTCCTCCTCTCTGGCTGAGCTCATATTCAGGTGAAGGGGGGGGGGGGTGCTTTAACCTGCTCTGTCTCAAGCTGTATAGCAGCTAGATTTACGAGCCAGGTAATGTTGTAAATCTAAAAATTGGTTGTCATTCCTGACCTGGTTTCTAAACATTCTGTCTTTGGTGTATGGTCTCACCACAATCCTGGCCTTGTTTTATAGCTTTAAAACAAGACCTGTCTCATATCTCTAGCTGTTATACAGCCTGAGATACAGCCAGTGGGGAGATGTGGAAATCAGGGGAGCCTGAGGCTCCTATGAACCAAGGGTAATCCAGCAAGGCACTTGCTGTCTACCGGGGAACCCCTGAGTGTATTCCAGGAAACGATAATTGGGAATCATGGTTGCTAAATTTCCAGAAATTCCTGGTCAGTTTGTAAAATAGGAGACCTTTTTGTCACGAGGGTGTCAAGAACCACGCCTGACTCCGTTATACCCGGGGTCAGGAAGTCGCAGCAGTTGGCTGCGCGCTCTATGTAAGATAGGGCTGTTTCCTTATGGTAGCTTTCTGGGTTTGCTTTGCAACCCTTTTTGGCTCACTCAGGGATCCGTAGCTCCTTCTCCTCAGCTGTTCCTTGTCCAGCACTCCCAACCTCCTTATATTCCCCTCTCACACTTCTCTGGTTGCCAGATATAGAGCTTCCTGCCTGGACTTCTATACTGACCCTCTGGAGCTGTGTTGCTGCGTTCTCTGGTTGTTGGTCCAGAACGTTACCCTCCGGATCCCTGTTGGACCTTTGTGGTCTGCTGTGGTTGCCCACCTGGGTGTATGTGTTTGTCTGTATTGTCTGTCCTCTCCCTGGTGTTTCCCTCTTAGTGTCAGTGGTGCGGACTAGCGATCCCACCAGCCCGTTCACTATCTAGGGCTCATTTTAGGGAAAGCCAGGGTTTAGGCACGTGATCGCCGCACGGGTGAGGAACCCGTCTAGGGACGTCAGGGCAGTCAGGTGCCAGCCGCAAGGTGAGTCAGGGGTCACCACCTTTTCCTCTCCCTTGGGCAGGGCTTTCCCTTTTCCCTCCCTGTGCGTGACGCCGGTCATTACATTATATCTGGCCCTTATTTTGTGTAGGTTAAAAAAAAATATATATATATATATATTTTTTTTTTACCTACTTAGAATCCAGTATGGATCCAATTGCTGCTCTGTCCAAACAATTTCATGGCCTGTCTTTGGAGGTGGCAGGATTGAAGGCGTCGGTCCTCCAGCAACAGCAGCAATTACAACTGACCGCAAGCCCAGCGGTTGCTACTGGTAACCAGGTTGTTGCGGAACCCAAGGTCCCTCTCCCTGACAGATTTTCTGGGGGAAGGGACAAGTTTTTGACATTCCGTGAGGCCTGTAAATTATATTTTAAACTGCGCCCTTACTCCTCTGGTAATGAAGAACAGCGGGTGGGGGTTGTTATTTCCCTGCTGCAGGGGCACCCGCAGTCCTGGGCGTTCTCGTTACCCACTGATTCCCAGGCTCTTCGGTCAGTGGATGAGTTTTTCGGGGCCTTGGGTCTCATATATGACGACCCTGACCGAGTCGCACTGGCTGAATCAAGATTACGGAGACTCCTACAAGGAGAACGGCCGGTAGAGGAATATTGCTCTGACCTCCGTAGGTGGGCTACGGATACCCAATGGAACGACCCGGCTCTCAGGAGTCAGTTCTGCTCTGGGTTATCCGAAAGGGTTAAGGATGCGCTTGCATTATATGAGACCCCCTTTTCCCTTGATGCGGTTATGTCCCTTTCTATACGAATAGATAGACGCCTAAGGGACAGGTTGAAAAAACCGGAGCAATTGGTAACCCCTCCCAAGCAGCAGTTAGTCTGTACGGACTTAGACGAGCCTATGCAGCTAGGAGGAACTACTCGTCAGGTCGTCCTCCTGAGGCTCGCCGTAGGCGTGGGGTTTGTTTTTTTGTGGGGAGAGGGGTCATTTCATTAATGTCTGTCCTTCTTTCCTCAGAAACAAAAGACCGTCGGAAAACTACTAACCCCAGGCTGTGTGGAGGATGTCAGCCGGGGGGTATATGTTTCCTCCATACGTACATCGCAATTTGTGTTGCCAGCGGTTATTGTTTTTGGTGTTAAGACGGAGACTATTTCTTTCTTTCTAGACAGTGGAGCAGGGGTAAATTTGATAGATGCCCATTTTGCCCGCACTATGGGTTTGTCTCTCTGTACGCTACAGAGACCTATTCCCATATTCGCTATTGATTCTGCTCCTCTGTCTCAGAGAAACCTCACCCACATTGTTCATAATTTACACCTTCGGGTAGGGGACCACCATTACGAGATGCTTTCATGTTATGTTCTGGAGGGGCTTCCCACTCCGGTAGTGCTGGGCCTTCCCTGGTTGGTAGCGCACAATCCAGTGGTGGATTGGCAGACCAGGGAGATATCAGAGTGGAGTGAGCATTGCAGAGAAAATTGCTTAAATAGCAATTGCTTAGTCGCCTCCATAACTACCCTACCTACATTTATTTCGGATTTTGAGGACGTTTTTTCTGAAAAGGGTTGTCAGAAGTTACCACCTCACCGTCCTTATGATTGCCCGGTTAACCTTATTCCCGGCGCAAAATTACCCAAGACCAGGTTATATAATCTTTCGGGTCCAGAGAGACAAGCCATGAAAGATTATATCTCCGAGAGCTTGGCTAAGGGACACATCAGACCCTCTTCTTCACCCGTGGCTGCAGGGTTTTTCTTCGTTAAAAAGAAAGATGGGGGCCTGCGTCCTTGCCTAGATTTTCGCGAATTAAATCGGATAACCATCCGAGACCCATACCCTCTTCCTCTCATTCCTGACCTGTTTAACCAGATTTCGGGTGCTAGGTGGTTCTCCAAACTTGATCTTAGGGGGGCCTACAATCTGATTCGTATCAAGGAGGGGGATGAGTGGAAGACAGCTTTTAACACCCCTGAGGGGCATTATGAAAATCTAGTTATGCCTTTCGGTCTGACCAATGCTCCTGCCGTCTTTCAACATTTCGTTAATGACATTTTTAGTCATCTAATCGGCAGGTTTGTGGTAATATACCTAGATGATATTTTAATTTATTCGTCTGATCTGAGAACACATGAGGTGCATGTCAGACAAGTACTGCAGGTCCTACGGACGAATAAATTATATGCTAAAATTGAAAAATGTGTCTTCGCCGTTCAGGAGATACAATTCCTAGGTTATTTTTTATCTGCTTCAGGTTTCTGTATGGATCCTAGGAAGGTCCAGGCAATTTTAGATTGGGATCTTCCTGAGAACCTCAAAGCACTGCAACGGTTCTTGGGCTTCGCAAATTTCTATAGGAAATTCATTAAAAATTATTCAGTTATTGTAAAATCCCTTACTGACATGACTAGGAAGGGGACTGATTTTTCTAAATGGTCTGACGCCGCTAAAGTTGCTTTTTCCTCTCTAAAAGAGAGGTTTACCTCGGCACCTGTACTAGTCCAACCTGATGTCTCTCAGCCTTTTATTGTTGAAGTCGATGCGTCAGAGGTGGGAGTGGGGGCGGTGCTGTCTCAGGGTCCGTCTCCTGGCAAATGGCGTCCTTGTGCTTTCTTTTCTAAAAAAATATCTGCAGCAGAAAAGAACTACGATATTGGCAATAGGGAACTATTAGCTATTAAACTAGCATTTGAAGAATGGCGTCACTTTTTAGAGGGGGCAGTCGACCCCGTCACTGTGATTACGGACCACAAAAATCTTCTGTACCTCGAATCAGCTAAGCGTCTCACCCCTAGACAAGCTAGGTGGTCGCTATTTTTTACCAGGTTTAACTTTGTTATTACCTATCGTCCTGGGGCAAAGAATACCAAGGCGGATGCACTATCTCGTTGTTTCCCTGGAGGGGGTAATGTGAGTGATCCGGTACCCATTCTTCAAAGAGGAGTGGTTGTTTCTGCGGTACACTCTGCTCTGGAGGGGAAGGTGTTAGAGGCCCAGGGGGACACCCCGGTCTCTTGCCCCTCAGAGAAATTGTTTGTACCGTTGAACCTGCGTTTCGAATTATTAAAGGAACATCATAATTCGGCACTTGCTGGGCACCCGGGTAGTAAATCAACCTTGGAGCTATTGTCTCGTCGTTTTTGGTGGCCAAGGTTGCGTCAGGATGTATTGGATTTTGTGTCTTCTTGTTCTACCTGTGCGCGCGCAAAAGTTTCGCATACACGTCCTGCAGGGTCTCTATTACCACTCGTCATTCCCAATAGACCATGGACACATCTGTCAATGGATTTTATCACTGACTTACCTTTGTCTGTGGGTAAAACAGTTATTTTGGTAGTAGTGGACAGGTTTAGCAAAATGGTACACTTCATTGCGTTACCCGCACTACCTAATGCTAAGACTCTTGCTCAGGTATTCATCAGTGAAATCGTGAAGCTTCACGGGGTCCCTTCCGATGTTGTTTCGGATTGGGGTACCCAGTTTATTTCTAAATTTTGGAAAGCTTTTTGTTCCCGTTTGGGGGTACACTTGTCCTTTTCCTCAGCTTTCCATCCTCAGTCGAATAGACAGACTGAGCGCACCAACCAAAACCTGGAGACATATCTAAGATGTTTTGTGTCTGAAAACCAAGAGTTGTGGTCATCATATTTACCGTTAGCTGAGTTTGCCATAAATAATCGTCGTCAGGAATCTACTGGCAAGTCACCATTTCTTGGTGCATATGGTTTTCATCCCCAATTCTGTACTTTCAAAGAGGGGGGGTCTTCTGGGGTTCCCGAAGAGGAACGGTTTTCGTCATCTCTTTCATCGGTATGGCAGAAGGTGCAAGCTAACTTGAAAAATATGGGAGGTAAATACAAATGCATGGCTGATAAGAGACGGTCGCCAGGTCCGGACCTAGGAGTGAATGACTATGTGTGGTTGTCTACTAGGAATATTAAATTAAAGGTTCCCTCTTGGAAACTGGGTCCTAGGTTCATTGGCCCTTACAAAATTGTAGCCATCATCAACCCCGTGGCTTTTCGCCTGGAGCTACCTCAGACTTTTAAAATCCATAACGTCTTTCATAAGTCGTTACTCAAAAAATATGTTCCACCTCTAGTACCGTCGTCGCTGCCACCCCCTCCTGTTGTTGTGGATGGTAATCTAGAGTTTCAGATATCCAAAATTGTTAATTCTCGTCGGGTCCGCCGCTCTCTTCAATATCTGGTGCATTGGAGAGGTTACGGTCCAGAGGAAAGAATGTGGGTTCCTGCGTCTGAGGTAAACGCCGACAGGCTAGTTCGGACTTTTCATGTCTCTCATCCTGAGAGACCTGGTCCTGAGTGTCCGGAGGCCCCTCGTAGAGAGGGGGGTACTGTCACGAGGGTGTCAAGAACCACGCCTGACTCCGTTATATCCGGGGTCAGAAAGTCGCAGCGGTTGGCTGCGCGCTCTATGTAAGATAGGGCTGTTTCCTTATGGTAGCTTTCTGGGTTTGCCTTGGAACCCTTTTTGGCTCACTCAGGGATCCGTAGCTCCTTCTCCTCAGCTGTTCCTTGTCCAGCACTCCCAACCTCCTTATATTCCCCTCTCACACTTCTCTGGTTGCCAGATATAGAGCTTCCTGCTTGGACTTCTATACTGACCCTCTGGAGCTGTGTTGCTGCGTTCTCTGGTTGTTGGTCCAGAACGTTACCCTCCGGATCCCTGTTGGACCTTTGTGGTCTGCTGTGGTCGCCCACCTGGGCGTATGTGTTTGTCTGTATTGTCTGTCCTCTCCCTGGTGTTTCCCTCTTAGTGTCAGTGGTGCGGACTAGCGATCCCACCGGCCCGTTCACTATCTAGGGCTCATTTTAGGGAAAGCCAGGGTTTAGGCACGTGATCGCCGCACGGGTGAGGAACCTGTCTAGGGACGTCAGGGCAGTCAGGTGCCAGCCGCAAGGTGAGTCAGGGGTCACCACCTTTCCCTCTCCCTTGGGCAGGGCTTTCCCTTTTCCCTTCCTGTGCGTGACGCCGGTCATTACACTTATTTTCCTGTCTCTGTGAAAAAAATTGTTGTGTCTGTGATTTTATTTTTTATTTGAGGCTGGTGGTATTTGAAAAGATAACTGGGGTTGTAATTATCGTAATTTTATAGTTCAAAGCAAAAGCTTGTAATGAGTTTAGAATAGTATGATGACTTTTCATGCTTATTATCTTTATCATTATAGTTTTCCAAATTGTCCATAAAAATGTTTATTGTCCATGATTTTAAGTAAGTTGTCCAGAATAAAAAAACGTTTAGGATAATCACAGCTTCTTACCAAAGCCATTAGCAGCAGTAACAGCTGTCGGTCTGTCTGTCTATTACTCAATATCTGTCTCTGCAGTAGGTTACCAAAGTGCCAGCAATGCTGCAAATCTACAGTATAAATTGACTATATACAAGATAACCAAGATGTTTACTCTTCTTTGGCAGAATTTTATTCTGAACGCTGTCGTAGCCCTTGGACTCTTTGTAACAGCATGCTACAGTCATTGTGATACGGAAAAGAATAGACTCATGGGAAGAGGAATGTTACAAGCAGGTCAGCTAATGTCACTCTTCAGTTTAACCCTTTAATTTCAGACAAATTTGCTTCTTCTTTTTTTTTTACTGATTCATCAAACAGATCCCTCAGAAAAGATATACAAGCATATGTTATCTGCATGTTTTCTTTTGGGGACGCAGACATCCCTATTTTGTATGTCTGCCATTTTTCCCCAAAAATGTATACTTGAACATAGTCCATGGTTTTCAATACAGGAAAAAAAAAAGATAACCAGATGTTTTTTTCACATATGTCCACTTCAAAGATGTCTAGGGATACTTTTTAGTATATGAGAATATATATATATATATATATATATATATATATACAGTACAGACCAAAAGTTTGGACACACCTTCTCTTTCAAAGAGTTTTCTTTATTTTCATGACTATGAAAATTGTAGATTCACACTGAAGGCATCAAAACTATGAATTAACACATGTGGAATTATATACATAACAAACAAGTGTGAAACAACTGAAAATATGTCATATTCTAGGTTCTTCAAAGTAGCCACCTTTTGCTTTGATTACTGCTTTGCACACTCTTGGCATTCTCTTGATGAGCTTCAAGAGGTAGTCCCCTGAAATGGTTTTCACTTCACAGGTGTGCCCTGTCAGGTTTAATAAGTGGGATTTCTTGCCTTATAAATGGGGTTTGGACCATCAGTTGCGTTGAGGAGAAGTCAGGTGGATACACAGCTGATAGTCCTACTGAATAGACTGTTAGAATTTGTATTAGGGCAAGAAAAAAGCAGCTAAGTAAAGAAAAACGAGTGGCCATCATTACTTTAAGAAATGAAGGTCAGTCAGTCAGCCGAAAAATTGGGAAAACTTTGAAAGTAAGGGCTATTTGACCATGAAGGAGAGTGATGGGGTGCTGCGCCAGATGACCTGGCCTCCACAGTCACCGGACCTGAACCCAATCGAGATGGTTTGGGGTGAGCTGGACCGCAGAGTGAAGGCAAAAGGGCCAACAAGTGCTAAGCATCTCTGGGAACTCCTTCAAGACTGTTGGAAGACCATTTTAGGGGACTACCTCTTGAAGCTCATCAAGAGAATGCCAAGAGTGTGAAAAGTAGTAATCAAAGCAAAAGGTGGCTACTTTGAAGATGTTATGTATATAATAATATATAATATATAATATATTTGTTATGTATAAAATTTCACATGTGTTAATTCATAGTTTTGATGCCTTCATAGTCATGAAAATAAAGAAAACTCTTTGAATGAGAAGGTGTGTCCAAACTTTTGGTCTGTACTGTGTATATATATATATATATATATATATATATATATTTAAAAAAAAAAGAGGATATGAATTGTACATCCACATGCTATGCATTAATCTATTGATTTAGCAAAATTGACCATGCTTCTCAGCATACAATTCCACAATCTATGACTGTACACAATTTTGTATACATTTTTATAAAAAAAAGATAAGCTACTTACCATGTCAAGGTTGCCTCTTTCGAGTGGGTACCTACTCTAATCTGGTGCAGCACCACGTGGCGACCACTGCAACACAGTGCAGATGGCACAAGACGGTCCAACAGTACCCATGCTGCCAAATTAAGCCCCCATGGCTCTGGGTTCCACCAACCCACAGCATCACAGTAATGATGGCAACCACGCAGTACTGCACTATGTGAACAAGGTGTCTAGAACTCACCAATAATGGTAGGCGTAAGGACCTTTGCTGATGTTATCATGTCACATGATCGAAGGTCCTTTAGCCTACCATTACTGCCTTCCAAAGGTCCTTAAGGGTAAATGCACATGTTCAGGATTTATATGCGAAGAATCCGCAGTGAAATCTGCAGGTGCTCACAGGGAAATCAGTGGGGACAATCCCCATAAATTGGTGTGAATTTGCATGCGGATTTGGTGAGTATTTTCCGCATGTGGATTTTACTCTCCCCATTGAAGTGAATGGAGAATATCCAGTCAGGAAAAATAAAATAAATTGCCATGCTGCAGATTTTAAAATCCGCACAGAAACAATCTGCATCGTGCACATGAGAAAATCTGCATGCAATCCTGATCGTGTGCATCTTAGCCTAAGCCTCCAAGAGACATCAGAGGTGAAGGAGGAGACGGGAGAACCCACAGCCTGTAAGTAAGTGTGTGTGTACGAATATATATGTATGTGTGTATATACACTAACCTAAAGAATTATTAGAAACAACTGTTCTATTTCTCATTAATGCAATTATCTAGTCAACCAATCACATGGCAGTTGCTTCAATGCATTTAGGGGTGAGGTCCTGGTCAAGACAATCTCCTGAACTCCAAACTGAATGTCAGAATGGGAAAGAAAGGTGATTTAAGCAATTTTGAGCGTGGCATGGTTGTTGGTGCCAGACGGGCCGGTCTGAGTATTTCACAATCTGCTCAGTTACTGGGATTTTCACACACAACCATTTCTAGGGTTTACAAAGAATGGTGTGAAAAGGGAAAAACATCCAGTATGCGGCAGTCCTGTGGGCAAAAATGCCTTGTGGATGCTAGAGGTCAGAGGAGAATGGGCCGACTGATTCAAGCTGATAGAAGAGCAACGTTGACTGAAATAACCACTCGTTACAACCGAGGTATGCAGCAAAGCATTTGTGAAGCCACAACACGCACAACCTTGAGGCGGATGGGCTACAACAGCAGAAGACCCCACCGGGTACCACTCATCTCCACTACAAATAGGAAAAAGAGGCTACAATTTGCACGAGCTCACCAAAATTGGACTGTTGAAGACTGGAAAAATGTTGCCTGGTCTGATGAGTCTCGATTTCTGTTGATATATTTAAATGGTAGAGTCCGAATTTGGCGTAAACAGAATGAGAACATGTATCCAACCTCTGATGGCTACTTCCAGCAGGATAAGGCACCATGTCACAAAGCTCGAATCATTTCAAATTGGTTTCTTGAACATGACAATGAGTTCACTGTACTAAAATGGCCCCCACAGTCACCAGATCTCAACCCAATAGAGCATCTTTGGGATGTGGTGGAACTGGAGCTTCGTGCCCTGGATGTGCATCCCTCAAATCTCCATCAACTGCAAGATGCTATCCTATCAATATGGGCCAACATTTCTGAAGAATGCTATCAGCACCTTGTTGAATCAATGCCACGTAGAATTAAGGCAGTTCTGAAGGCAAAAGGGGGTCCAACACCGTATTAGTATGGTGTTCCTAATAATTCTTTAGGTGAGTGTATAGGTGTATATATATATATTTGTATGCATGTGTATATGTGTGTATGTGTTTATCTGTGTGTGTATGTGTGTATATATGTGTGTACGTGTGTGTATATATGTGTGTATATATATATCTATGTGTGTACATATGTCTGTATATATCTGTGTGTGTATATATCTGTGAGGGTATGTGTGTGTTAGTGTGTGAGTGTTTGTGTATCTATGTCAATCAGCTTATTCTGTATATAGGAGATATCTAGATATGGGTAGTAGTGTGTATATATATATATATATATATATATATATATATATAAAAAGAATTAGAGCACCACTACTCATATCCAAATGTTTGGGACACTGATACTGAGACAGATACTTGTTTTTTAAAAAAGCTTTTTACTATTGATGACCTCTCCTCTCCTCATCAATATCAGATCTTTGGTCCGACTCCTGGCACCCCTGCCAATTGAAGAGAAAGCAGCGCTCGTACGAGCGCTAGCTTCTCTGCACTATTTACCTGCTTGCTGAAGCAAATGAAGCAGTGAACAGTGTAATTACAAGTATGGCGTCCCCATTCACTTCTATGGGACGACTCTAGTATTACTTGAACACATGGAGCCGTCCCATAGAAGTGAATGGAAAAATGTAATAACAGTGATCAAAAAGTGGTTGTACCCCAATAATGGTACCAATAACAACTACAGTTCATCCACCAAAATGAAAGCTTCAGCTCTTTAGGCAGAAATATAAAAAAAAAGTTTTGGCTGTCAGAAAATCGCAATACAAAGACAAATTGTTTTTTTTTAAAGGATTTATATTAAGTAAGTGAGTGGGGTCCTGTAAAAAAATTGCTGTAGGGCCCAGTCAGTTCTAGCTACTTCTCTGGCTTGTCTCTAGGTTTGGGGCCACTAAATCTCTAGCATGTCCTTATGCTGCTGGGATTTGGCTTTCCACACATGTCCATGAGAAGACAAATTTACTCAAATTGAGTCTGAGACTCTACTGTAGGTCGGAGGCATTAGGTACATGTACAACTGAAGCCAAGGACAATACATGAGACTTTACTGCTAATACATCCAATGCTGCGGAACTAGAGTCCTAAACTCATACTTGTCATGCCTAGAAGAGCTGGTAAATCCCCCAGGTGCCTCATAGACATTAAATGTGTGTGGCACCAGGAGACTGCATCCTCAGACTCAGCCTTTCAACCAGATGTGCATTGAGAAGGCAACACATAAAAAGGGGTGTGTCATTATACAAAAGGGGCATGGGCTATACCAACAGGGGGCGTGGCTGGATAACAGGGGCATGTCATTGCAAAAAATTGACCACTCACCCACCTCCAGACCTGCTAGGCAAAGGCTTATCTTAGGCATTTTATAAGTTCTTTATCAAAGACAGTTTTCACAGGGACATGTTTGGAAATTTAACCTCTACCTATATAAGGTCATTTTGTGGCTTTCAACCTACTGACAGGTTCCCTTTAATGGGCTTGTATAGAAAAACATGTCTAGCTTCTTCCAAAAACAGTGCCACATTCAGTGGTTGTGTCTGGTACTGCAGCTCACCTCCAGTGTGGTTAGGGGTCTGTGCTACAATAACAAACACATCCTTGTTTTTGGGAGAGCAGCCATGGTCTTCTAATTCTGTACAATTTCTTTAAAGGCTATGGACACCTTTGGGGGAATTTATATTATCAATGCAATTTACCAATTTGGTCTAAAATAATTATTTTCAATTGGTCCAACATTCAGCAGTTGTTGTGATACATTTGGTTAAAATTTTAGTCTATTTGCAGTCTGTGCCTCCTGAGTTTAATAAGCTGATAGTTCATGTGAAGCCTTGTCTCTGATCTCCTTACCTTATAAACTCATTATTGCTAAACTCTTATCAAACTGATAAAAATATGGCTTGAAGTGGTTGTCCCATCTCAGACACTGGGGGAATATCTCAAGAATATACCCACAATGTCTGATAGACTTAGAATTGGGCCTGCAAAGTCCTGCAAATGGAGTTAAAAATCAGTCCATTTGCAGACCGTCCCTCCTGAGTTCCGTCAGCTGACGACTCCTGTTAAGCTTTATCTCTGATCTCCTGACCTCAGAAATACACGTTTAAAGACATTGGGGGCATACCTCTCTATTCACTTCTATGGGGCTAATGGAAATTGTCGAGTCAGCGCTCAGTGATTTTCGATGCTCTTATAGGAATGAATGTAGAGCAGATGCACATGCACGGTGCTCCCTCCAATACTTTGTGGGCTCAGTTCTAAGTATAAGTGGGACCCACACCTATCAGACAATGGGGCATACCCTAGCCATATGCCCCCAATGTCTGAGATGGGACAACCACTTTAAATGTGTATTTAGGAGATCAGAGATACGGCTTCACATGACTTGTCAGCTGACGGAACTCAGGAGGGACGGTCTAAAATAGACTGATTTTTAACTACATTTATCACAAAAAGTTGCTGAAAATATTTAATAAAGACAAACTGAAAAAAAAAATTTTACCCCAAAATGAGCAAAATGTAATCAAGGACAATTTATATACTTATAAAAAAAATATCTTTGCATAGCATTCAGAGTAAAGTCCTCCGGGATTACAAATACTGTGCACTACAAAATAGCATCATGATCTTGAACTGCTTGCAAAAAATTACAACACTAGGTAAGGTTTACACTGAACACACTTTTTCCATACATTCAGATGATTACGGTATCCTAAAAAGAACAGAGAATGTAAAATTCACGACCTTTCAATATTCTGTATCACTAGGCTGCTGGAAAGATGGTGAGATGCACCGCTACGGTTCTAAGTGGAAAGGAGGAAATTGTACAGAATGCACATGTTACAAACAAGGGATGACGTGCTGCTCTGAGTAAGTGACCAAGTTGTAGATTATATGTTGATACTATCAGAAGAACCCAGCTTCGCAAGGGTATATTTCATCTATTTCATTTAATGTTTGTGTGTGTCGTTAAAAGATATCGACAGTATCCACTATAACAGTGACATCTACAGTACCCCGCCCCTTAAACAATGACCTCCACAGCGGCATGCCCCCTTAACAGCAACATCCACAGCGCCCTTCCCTTGAACAGTGACCTCCACAGCGGCCACCCCTTTATTAGTGACCTACACAGTACCCCGTCTCGTTAACAGTGATTTCCACAATAACCCGCCCCCTTAACAGTGACCTCTACAGAGCTCTGTTCCCTTAAAATGTGACCTCCACAACACCCCGCCAGCTTAACAGTAACCTCTACAGCACCGTGCCCCTTAACACTGACCTCCATAGCAGACTGTCACCTTAACTGTGACCTCCACAGTTCCCTGTCCCATTAACAGAGACCTCCACAGTGCCCGCCCCTTTAACAGTGACCTCCATAGCATCCCGCCCCCTTATCAGTGACCTCCACAGCATTCCACCCCCTTTAACAGTGACCTTCACAGCCTTCCGCCCCTTTAACAGTGACCTCAACAGCATCCCACCCCCTTAACAGTGACCTCCACAGCAGTCCGCACCTTTAACAGTGACCTCCACAGCGGCGCACCGTTTATTAGTGACCTCCACAGTACCCCATTTCCTTGACAGTGATTTCCACAACACCCATCCCCTTAACAGTGGCCTCTACAGCAATCTGCCCATTAACACGGACCTCCATAGTGGACCGTCCTCTTAACTGTAACCTACACAGCAGCCTGCCCCTGGGGTGGCCAGAGGTCCAGTTTTATGGTGGACAGTCCGGCTTTCAGACTCCCTGTCCTTCGTCCGGAGCAGGGCCTGGACGGACACAGGGATGTTCTTTTGAACAGCTTACTCTCAGACAGCAGCACTGTGCTGTCTGAGCGTGAGCTGCCGGGAGAAAGTCACCCTCCCTCCCACCCCTGCAGAAGTTGATTTTTACCTTCATTTTTTCAATCTCCATCGGCTGCGGAGTGGGCGGCATGTCTTAGCGGGACCTGGGGCCTGGGTTGAACTGTGACCTCCACAATCCCTGTCGGCTGTGGAGTGGGAGGGGGCGTGGCTTAGCGAGACCTGGGGGATGGGTTTTTAAGTCCGTCTTTTGAAGGTGGCCTGAATGGCCACCCTAGCTGCCCATGAACTGTGACCTTCACAGCACTCCGCTCCCTTAACAGTGTCATCCACAGTGCCCTGCCCCTTTAAAGCTGACCTACAGCAGTGAAGATGCTGGGTAAAATGCTGGGAAAATGGCTGGGTTGTTATGAAAACCTGGTGTAAAACTGTGTGTATGTGGAGACTAGGGGCCTGCAAGCTTCTATTGGCTGAAAAGGGTCATGTGACCAGGTTTCTATTGGCTAATGCATTTTTTGGGAATATCTCTCACAGGGATGTCCTTTTGAACAGTTCACTTTTAGACAGCAGCATTGTGCTGTATGAGCGTGAGCTGCAGGGAGAAAGTCACCGTCCCTACCACCCCTGCAGCTGAAGTTGAATTTTACATTCATTTTTTCAATCCCTGTCGGCTGCGGAGTGAGAGGGGGCATGGCCTAACCGGGTTGGGGGCATGACTTAGTGGGACCTAGGGGCGGGGTTTTTAAGTCTGTCTTTTGAGAGTGGCCTGAATGGACACACTGCCAGCCCCCTGAACTGTGACCTCCACAGCATTCCGCCCCCTGAACAGCTTCATTCACAGCGCCCTACCCCTTTAAAGCTGACCTGCAGCAGTGAAGAAAAATGGCTGGGTTGTTATGGAAACCTGGTGCAAAACTGTGTGTATGTGGAGACTAAGGACCTGCGAGCTTCTATTGGGTGATAAGGGACATGTGACTGTGTGTATGGCAGTTGGGATACGAAGAGAAAGACCTGCAAGCTTCTATTGGCTAATGTAGGTCATGTGATGTGCCATATTTGCATTTTTTGGGAATATCTCAGGAACGGTTGGTGCTAGAGAGCTGAGACCCAGTCTAAAACGTTCCAGGACACCTGATGGACAGGCGTGTCAAATTTCGTGATTGTAAATGCAACAGTGCGGATTCCTTTAGCGGACATACATACACACACACACAAACATACATACACTCAGCTTTATATATTACATTGGCCTAGGTCTCACCTCATATAGAGATGGTATCCTACCCAAGAGCAGCAGGGGAGCATAAACCAGAATATCAGAAATGTCATCAGTACGCTTTTCTAAACTAGAAAGAGCAATGAATGCAATACTATAAATTACACTTTTTTTTCAAAAGGCAGAATAGCTTTCTTTTTGCACATTATGATTTTTCCATAAAATTCTAAAACCCTACACAAGCATCCTGCACAAAATAAGGTCTCATATCAAAATAATAAAGTTATGATCATTGGAATGGCGAGAGGTAAAAAGAAAATCATTCTGAGGTCGCTTTAGATTAGAAAAACACAGCACAATTAATCTATAGACAAAACCGATGCAGAAAAATGTTGCTGTTTCTGTAATCGGGTATACAACCTTTTTAAAGGGAACCTGTCACCTGGATTTTGTGAATAGAGCTGAGGATTTGGGCTGCTAGATCGCCGCTAGCACATTCACAATATCCAGTCCCCATAGCTCTGTGTGCTTTTATTGTGTCAAAAAAACGATTTGATAGATATGCAAATTAACCTGAGATGAGTCCTGTCCCTGAGATGAGTCCAGCATGAAGGAGCCCAGCACCGCCCCACATCCTCAGAATATCTTCCTTGCTCCCCGACGTCACAAAGCTAGAGCGCCGTAATCTCGCGATGCGCGAGCTAGTGCATGCACAGTTCATTCCTTGAGGCTGATGCCAGCACAGGGAAGGAACACTATGCCGACACTGCGGATGCGCTAGCTCGCGCATCGCGAGATTGCGGCGCTCTAGCTTTGTGAGGTCGGGGAGCAAGGAGGAGATTCGGAGGATGCAGGGCGGTGCTGGGCTCCTTCATGCTGGACTCATCTCAGGGACAGGACTCATGTCAGGTTAATTTGTATATCTATCAAATCGTTTTTTTTTACACAATAAAAGCACACAGAGCTATGGGGACTGGATATTGCGGATGTGCTAGCGGCCATCTAGCAACCCATATCCTCAGCTCTATTCACAAAATCCAGGTGACAGGTTCCCTTTAAGGCCAAAACAGGTTTGTCCTTTACGGGTTAATCTCAGAAATGAATGTTGGTCCACTGTGGAATGGCTGATGTAAATATTTCACATACTATAAATAATCACAAGAGACTAGGACAATACCAACCAATCTTTATTGCAATGAACAAAAAGTAAAATAAAGCATTTAAAACATTGCTTAGGAAGTTTGCGAACCTTTAGGTGTTTCACAGAAATTAATACAAAATGGAGGTAAAGTTTTTTAACAGATTTTCAGTTTTCATCTCTGCAATGTGTTAAAGACAAATAAACCTCAATATCTATGAACCTGATACTGCAGTTTTTAGAAATATTGAATATGTGGTCCCATTAGACTCAAATATCAACCTCAGAAGTTAAGATGCACCTTGTGGATTTTGGGTCCTCCATTTTTTTGGATGTTTTTCAGGCACCATTTCAGGTCTGCATTGGCCTTGAGGCGCCATGACATAAGAAATACCCAGCCTAGAATATGCAGCTTGATTTTTTATTTTTACAACTCTTAGGCTAGGTTTACATTACTGTTTCATTTTCCGTTCTTCAGATTCGTCAGAAGGACAGAAAAAAAACGCGGATCCTTTGAGCATCTGTTATACTCATTTTGCATCCGTTTTAGCATCCATTTCCATCTGAGACCCGTTATTTTAAACAGACTTAAAAGTCCTAAATCAGATGCAAAATGAGCATAACCAATGTTTAATATAAAGGACCCTTTTTTTCCTGTTCTTCTAACGGGTCAAAGAATGGAAAACGAATTGGTGATGTAAACGTAGCCTTAACAGGAAAAAAAGCAACCCACAAACTGTTACATAGTTTTTCCCAAGTGCAGCAATACCCCATATGTGGTCATACACAACAGGACTCAGAAGGAAAGGAGCATCATCTGGAATTTGGAACAAGGATTTTGTTGAAATATTTTAAAACCATAACTTCTTTATTTTATTTTTCTGTTGACATACAGTACAGACCAAAAGTTTGGACACACCTTCTTATTCAAAGAGTTTTCTTTATTTTCATGACTATGAAGGCATCAAAACTATGAATTAACACATGTGATATTATATACATAACAAACAAGTGTGAAACAACTGAAAATATGTCATTCTAGGTTCTTCAAAGTAGCCACCTTTTGCTTTGATTACTGCTTTGCACACTCTTGGCATTCTCTTGATGAGCTTCAAGAGGTAGTCCCCTGAAATGGTACATTCACTTTCACTGTGACAGTAATCCTTATCTTTAAATTACTAAAAGGTCATAAACAGTTATTTAAGTCACATTATCAGTAAGATAAGAATTGAGTTTTAATGAGTGTTTATAAGGTCAGAGATCATAGCCTGATGGAGCGGAGAGAAAATACAGATCCTGCTAGTAGATAAACTCAAAGCTGTGCAGGGAAAACGGCTCATCATTTTTAATAAGACCAAATAAAAAAATGACTCTTAGCTCAAAATGAGTACAATGCAAAAATAAATTAATGTGTACATAGGGGAACATTTATTAAGGCCAACGTTTTAGACACCAATCTTAATAAAGCCCCATAGCTGCCGGTGGATCTGCCGAAGTTATGGAGAGGCACAGGCCTCTCCACAACTTCGGCGCATCCAGAGCCAGTTCTAAATCTAAGACAGCTTCCGAGCTGTTTTACATTTAGACCATTTTCTACTCATAAAACAGGTGGAGAAAATGGTAAATGAGACGGGCCTGACCCTTTCCCCGTTCACGCCGCGTCCACAATTTTAGAATGCCATGCCCAACATAGAATGCTCCCTTATCACTCTCATACACAGCCCCTAGGAATGTACAGTATAGTTATGTTGTTTAGGAAGTGTTTAAATAAGATTAAAAAATATATATATACTTTATTTTTCTCTCCATAAGACTCACTGAACCATAAAACACACATAGGATTTAGAGGAGAAAAAACATATTTTTCATTAGATCAGACCCCCACACCACTCCCTGGTGTTCTGTTATTGCTGCACTGCACTGTGAAGTGAAGTCACACATGGTCAGGTCATAGTGCGCTACGTCCTGATGCTGTACGCAGTCAAGACACAGCACAGCACACGCTTAGCAGAAGACCAGGAAGCAGTGAATAAAGCCAGCAACAAGAGCGCTATATTCACTGCTCCTTAGCGTTTTGCCTGCGCCGTGCTGCACTGTGACCTGAAGTTACACAGCATCAGGTCTTAGTGCGCTACATCCTGATGCTGTATGCAGTCAGGACACATCCCAGCAGGCGCTCAGCAGAAGACCAGGGCGCTGTGAGTAAAGCCAGCACAAAGAGCGCTATATTTACTGCTCCCTAGTGTTTTATCTGCTCCGTGCTGCACTGAGACCTGAAGTCACACAGTATTATGGCCTTAATGCGCTATGTCCTGATGCTGTATGCAGTCAGGACAATTCACAGCAGGCGCTCAGCAGAAGACCAGGGTGCTGTGAGTAAAGCCATCACAAAGAGCGCTATATTTACTGCTCGCTAGTGTTTTATCTGCTCCGTGCTGCACTGTGACCTGAAGTCACACAGCATCAGGTCTTAGTGTGCTACGTCCTGATATTGTATGCAGACAGGACACAGCACAGCGGATGCTCAGCAGACCCGGAAGCGGTGAGTAAAGCCAGCAACAAGAGCGCTATATTTACTGCTCCCTAGTGTTTTGCCTGAAGTCACACAGCATCAGGTTTTAGTGAGCTGATGCTGTATGCAGTCAGGACACAGCACAGTAGGCACTCAGCAGAAGACCAGGGCGCAGTGAGCAAAGCCAGCACAAAGAGTGCTATATTCACCACTCCCCTGTCCTACTGTGTACTAATGAGCACTTCCATAATGAAAGCACTCATTAGTATTCGTTTTGAAGGGGGAAGAGTGTCAAAAAATACTGTATATATATAAACTTTTATTAAACAAATTTAATAAAAAGGTCTTTATAAACATAGTTAGTAGTGTTGAGCGCGAATATTCGAATAATGAATTTTAATCGCGAATATCGGCACTGCGAGAATTCACAAATATTTCGAATATAGTGCTATATATTCGTTATATCGAATATTCATCATTTTTTTCGAATATTCATCATTGGTCCACAAGCAAAAAGCGTGAGGAATCATGTGTTCAGATGGAAAAAATAACTAATATTCGTAAAAATGAATATATAGCACTATATTCTATCGAGCTATATATTCTATTGAGAGCATAATATTCGCATATTACGCGTTCATTACCTTGCCGATTTTCACGTAAAAAAAAAAAGAATGTAGAATATAACGAATATAAGAATTCGCGAATATATGACAAATATTCTACAAAATATTCGCAAAATATCACGAATTCGAATATGACCCCTGCAGCTCATCACTATTAGTTAGTATAAAATAAAATGCTATATAAAAACATAAATGCATATGTGTGTTTCTCCAAGACTAATAACCTGAAAATTTGTATAAAACTGAAAACAAAATTACAGAATTGCTTTTATTTTGTATGTGCCCCTTAAAAAGAATTTATTTACAGTATTTGTACCTCTAAAAAGTCAAATTCTACTTACATAAAACAAGACCTCTTACAACTATGTCAATTAATAAAAAAAAAAAAAATGTGTATATAGCTTCCAAAAAGGAAAAATGTATTGCAGTTGGTAGTAATACATAAATGAAGACTGCTGCTATGTTTGTGTTGACAATTTCTCATGTTTTTCTTCTGCAGTGAATTAATGGCAGTAGGATTCAATCCAAAGGTTTGCAATGCCACAAAAGTAGACTGCAAGATTATAGTTGTGAGAAAGAAGGATCCCTCCATCCCCTGTCCTTTCAAATTAGTGGATACAGGAAGTGACAGTGACAGTAGTGACAGTAGTGACAGTAGTGACAGTAGTGACAGTAGTGGTAGTGGTAGTGGTAGTGGTGACAAAGAAAGCAGTGACAGCAGTGACAGCAGTGGTCCAAAAGTAGATCTTTCAGACTACTTAGCGTTGCTTGCGGATCTTGAGAATACTGAGGACTGCGAAGAAAATGAAAAAAAGGATGAAGAAAGAATACATGAAACCTACTGAAGGTGTCCATGCTTCATATCAAAGTTAAGAATTGTGTTCCTGGTCTGACAAATGAAATGATTTTTTTTTAGCAATAAAGTTGGTCTGCCTGATAAGAATAAAAGTTAATTATTACATTTCCTTTAGCATTCTGTCTAAAATTTTCACACATTATTATGGAAAATGATCAATAAACACCTATAACAAACTATTAAGAGTACCACATAGAACAAATCATTTCAACAAATAAACCAATGGTTTAACTGGAATCCTATGGGCCCTAGGACACATTTTGGACTTGCATCCCCCATTACACTCAGTGGCATTCCTAGGGTCTGTAAAGATATATGTTACCCCTTCCAAAAAATAAAATAAAAAAGAATACAATTTACTATCCATAAAACCCCTATAAATAATACAGTTATACAGTAGTGTTGAGCAGACCGGAACTTTGCGAGTTCGGGTACCCGGACCCAAACCCGAACTTTGCCGCAAAAGTTCGGGTTCGAGTTCAGTGTTCGGGCATTTAATAAAGCTTGTTGAAAGGCTGTAGGGCAGCCAATCAACAAACTTTTAGGCCTAGTTCACACGACCGTATGTCTTTTTCTGTGTTTTGCGGTCCGTTTTTCACTGATCCGTTGTTCCGTTTTTGAGTTCCGTTGTGTTTCCGTTTCTGTTCCGCTTTTCCTTTCCGTATGGCATATACAGTATACAGTAATTACATAGAAAACATTGGGCTGGGCATAACATTTTCAATAGATGGTTCAGCAAAAATGGAACAGATACGGAAGACATACGGATGCATTTCCGTATGTGTTCCGTTTTTTTTTGCGGAACCATTGACATTAATGGAGCCACGGAACGTGATTTGCAGCCAAATATAGGACATGTTCTATCTTTCAACGGAACGGAAAAACGGAAATACGGAAACGGAATGCATACCGAACACATTCCACTTTTTTTGTGGAAACATTGAAATGAATGGTTCTGTACACGGACGGTATACGGAACTCAAAAAAACGGCCCGTACACTCGCAAAAAAAACGTTCGTGTGAACTAGGCCTTAAGCTGTGGACACTTAGAAGCCATCACAGCCATGCCTAGTAATGGCATGGCTGTGATTGGCCGATGCATCATGTGACCCAGCCTCTATACAAGCTGGATCACGTGTAGCACCGCCCATCAGCTCTGAGTAGTGCAGAGACAGGAAGCAGGCAGCTGAAGTGAGGGGGAGTGTTAGGAATTTCATCTGACTATTTATTCTGTGGGTGGCCTATAGTGATTTTTTGTGGGTGTAATACATCATCTTTGCACCCCTGACACAGAAATATAATAATTCATCTGGCTGTAAATTCTGTGGGTGACCTATAGCGATTTTGTGTGGGTGCAATGCATCATCTTTGCACCCCTGACACAGAAATATAATAGTTAATCTGTCTGTTCGGTGGGTGACATATACCCATTTTTGGTGTGAGGTACACCTGTACTGCATATGTGACAGGGAAATTAATATAGTTAATCCATCTGTTAGGTGCACGTCATATACCCATTTATTGCGTGAAGTACACCTGCACTGCATACATGACAGGGAAATTGATATAGTTAATCTGTCTGTTA
The DNA here is from genome assembly GCF_905171765.1 of Bufo bufo. NCBI lineage: Eukaryota > Metazoa > Chordata > Amphibia > Anura > Bufonidae > Bufo > Bufo bufo. Next base: position 276,341,316 of record NC_053394.1, on the reverse strand, counting down.
GTTCAGTGGGTGACCTCAAAGACTGAGGAGAGCATCAAATAAGGGACATGGCCCTGGCCGTGTTGCTGCTGGTGCTGGTGGAGCTCCTGTTGCAGGGAGAGAGTGTGGTCGATCTGTGCCAGCTACACGCACAAATGAAACACCTTCCTCAGGTGCACGTAGGCGACAGGATGTTTAGCGTAATTTTGTAGGCCCGAATACCGGTGTACGAATGGTGAGGCCAGAACAAGTAGAGGCGGTAGTAGATTGGGGGGCTAACAGTGCCTCCAGTTCCTTCACATTGTCTCCCACCCAGTCTCCTGCTAAAAGAGCAGGGTTGGCACCTGCAGTCCATGGGCATCTGTCTTTCTTTCACATCACCCCCTTGCAAATCAGACTGCTTGGCTGTCATGCAGCAGTCTCTTATGCTTTTTGATGACTCTACTGGCAGGGTTTCCGTAGGCCATCCACCTATCCCTGCCCCAGAAGTGGAAGAGATTGAGTGCACTGATGCCCAACCACTTATGTTTCAGGATGTGGACATGGGAGGAACAACGCAGCACATCTCTGATGATGAGGAGGAAACACAGGTGACAACTGCTGCGGCTTTCTGCAGTGTGCAGACCGGCGGGGAGGGCAGGGGTGAGGAGTGGGTGGAAGATAATGTGGAGGATGATGAGGTCCTAGACCCCACATGGAATCAAGGTCATGCCCGTGACGTGTGCAGTTTGAATGCAGAACAAGAGAAAAAAGGAAGAGAGAGAGGACAGCGCCTCATGTGTGGTATTGCTAACAATATTATTATATATGCTTAAAAGATTCGCTTACCAGATGCTGTTGTGAGGTAGTCACAACAGCTGTATAGGCTCCTGCTGGTGTATATCCCAACCAGCAAACGGGGTCTTGGCTGCAGCCTGGGTTCTTGCCTGCGACCAAAAACGTACGGGAGCTGGAGTAGAAGTCGGACATGGATAAGATAAAAACAGATGAACCTCTTCTGCTGGCGCTGCCAAGGATACCATTCAAATGAAGCGTATAGTTTAAATGGCTTTTATTTGTCTACGCGTTTCAGGGGTGAATAACCCCCTTCATCAGGACATTAAAACAAATATATAACAGAGGGACCACATTTATTTATATGCTAATGCGCTTGTGTTCTGGCGCCAAAACCACTGTGTGGGGGAGTTTTGGGAGGGTGTGTCTACAGGAGGAGTGCCCCCAGAGCGACAGTGGCGATTGGGATGTTTTCTGGTGGATCGCATCAGAGCTGTGTCAGCTGCATATGTAAACACATGCTCTGAAGCGATCGGCATGTAGGAGGGGGCGTGGTGTGCCGCAAGTATCTTCTCAATAGCGCTAGTGCGCTCGGCCGTATGGGGGCGTGGCCTAGGGTCCCGTCTCCCCTTTGGCCTCGCGTGATTGGTTCTCTCGGCGGTGACGTCATAGTGTCCGGAGCTCCTCATGTGTTTGCTGTGCTGCTTCTTACTGACATGTCACCGCAGCATGAGCAAGCACTATAACAGATAGGAGTGTAGTACATAGGATCCAATGTAGCTGGGGCATATAAGTTGGTACTATATAGGTGTGCCAGATGTTTTATATATTTCTGTTGATAGACAGGTTCAATAAAATGCAGGGATGTGATAGTCCCTACTATTAAATTCAATATAACAACTACCTTATTGTTGGTATTTTTAATCCATATTATATGGGCTGATTGAGTAATGTGCCAATTGGGTCACAGGAGACATTTAGTGAATGTTTCATATGCATGGACCTGCGTGATGTTTCCTATGATTTATTCGCATGTCTGGGGTACTTTTGTAGGTTTGGCATTGCCAGAGGTGCGGGTTTAAAAAATAGAAGGGGGACAGATATTATTATTAACCTAAGTAGAGGGTGATTATAAAAATACGCAAAATTAAACATAATAAAAAGTAAAAGTACATAATAAAAGGTATATATATATGTAAATTAAAATACAAGTTATATTTAATTATACTGTATATTATTTGTTTTAATGTCCTGAAGAAGGGGGTTATTCACCCCTGAAACGCGTAGATAAATAAAAGCCATTTAAACTATACGCTTCATTTGAATGGTATCCTTGGCAGCGCCCGCAGAAGAGGTTCATCTGTTTTTATCTTATCCACGTGTGCAGTTTGAAGGAATAGGTGGTGGTCACACAGCGCCAGCCGCACAGCAAAAGAGGGAGCAGGATGCAAAAGCAGAGTGGCCGTCCTCTAGCCAGTGTGCCTGCTACTGCCCACCGCACCAAAGGACTGAGCACACCAAAGCCAGCTCCAAGGAGTTCCCTGGCATGGCAGTTCTTCAGACAATATGCTGGCGACAAGACGCAAGTGGTTTGCACTCTGTGCAATCAGAGCCTGAAGCGAGGCATAAATGTTCTAAACCTGAGCACCACCTGCATGAACAGGCAACTAAATGCAAAGCACGAGCTGCAGTGGAGTACACACCTGAAAAAACACGAAAGATCTCAGGCTCCTCCTGCTGCCTCTTCTGCTGCAGTCTCAGCCTCTTCCTCCCTTTCTCGAGTGACAGTGGCACCTGCCATCCCGCAAAGAGAGGATGTGGCAGCAATACCACTACCTCCACCACCATCATCATCATCACCAAGCATCTCCACACTGTCCCATGAAAGGGTTCAGTTGTCCATCCCCCAAACACTGGAGAGAAAGAGGAAGCACCCCCCTACCCACCCGCAATCCCTGGCCCTGAAAGCCAGCATTTCAAAATTCCTGGCCTTTGAAATGCTGTCTGGTGGAGAGGGAGACCTTCAAAAACCTTATGGCGGTGGCTGTCCCATAGTACGTGGTTCCCAGCCGCCACTACTTTTCCAGGAGAGCCATCCATGCCCTGCACAACCAAGTGGCAGATAAAATCAGGTGTGCACTGCGCAACGCCATCTGTGGCAAGGTCCACATAACCACCAATATGTGTACCAGTAAAAACAGGCAGGGACATTATATACCCTCTAACTGCACACTGGATAAATGCAGTGGCGGCTGTGCCTGAGGCAGATAGCAGTTTGGCGCATGTCCTACCGCCACCGAGGATTGCAGGGCGTTTCTCGTTGCCTCCTGTTGCCTCCTCCTCCTACTCCGCAAACTCCTCTACCGCCTCCTCATCCAGCATACCACCTGCACCACCAACTTCAGCACAGCCAGGGGGAAACGACAGCAAGCTGTTTTGAAACTCATCTGTTTGGGGGGGGGAACCCACACCGCGCAGGAGCTGTGGACGGGCATGAAACAACAGACTTATGAGTGGTTGGTGCCACTGAGCCTCAAGCCCGGCCTGGTGGTGTGCGATAACGGGCGAAATCTCCTAGCAGCTCTGGGCCTAGCCAGTTTAACGCATATTCCTTGCCTGGCGCATGTGCTGAATTTGGTGATGCAGAGGTTTCTGAAAAATTACCCTGATATGTCAGAGCTGCTGCAGAAAGTGCGGGTCGTCTGTGCGCGCTTTCGGTGTTCTCACCCTGCTGCTGCTCGCCTGTCTGCACAGCAGCGTAACTCACCGCCTCATATGCGTCGTACCCACAAGGTGGAACTCCATCTTGCACATGCTGGAGAGCAGCAGCAGGCAATGTCGAGTTTCAGCTGCAGCATGCACAGGTGAGTCGCTCTGCGGAACAGCACCACTTAACCACCAATGAGTGGGCCTCCATGCAGGATGTGTGTACCGTGTTGGGCTGTTTCGAGCACTCCACCAACATGGCCAGTGCTGATTACGCAGTCCCACTTCTATGTCTCCTTGAAAAAAACATTTCGGGCGATGATGGAAGAGGATGTGGCACAGAAGGAAGAGGAGGAGGAAGAGGGATCATTTCCACGAGTATCAGGACAGTCATTCACAAGTGGCTCGGAGGGTGGGTTGCTGCACCAACAGAGGCCAGGTACACAGCTGTCCAGCCAGGGCACAGTTCTGGAGGATGATGAGGAGGAGGAACCGTGTTCACAGCAGGGTGTCACCCAAAACAGCACATGGACATCATTGGAGCGTGGCTGGGGGGATACAGAGGACACAGACGATACACCTCCCACAGAGGACAGCTTGTCATTGCCTCTGGGCAGCCTGGCACACATGAGCGACTACATGCTGCAGTGCATACACAACGAACGCTGAGTTGCCCACATTCTAACCAGTGCTGATTACTGGGTGGCCATGCTGCCGGATCCCCGCTACAAGGACAACGTGCTGTCCTTAATTTCATCACTGGAGCGTGATCGGAAGATGCGCGAGTACAAGTGCACTCTGGTAGACACGCTGCTGATAGCATTCCCACTCGACAGCGGGGGCTCAGTGGAAGCACAAGGCGAAGGCGGAGGAGGAGGAGGAAGAAGTCGCCAACGCAGCTGGGGCACCACCAGCACCTCAGAAGGGAGGGTTAGCATGTTGAAAAGCTTGGTCAGGACGCCACAACAACCAGCACCACCAGCTGATGGATACTTTAGGATAGGAAGAGGGGGTGATGGGTCAGGGTTGCTACAAGGGTGAATTTATACATCACCTGTATGTGGACGTGGCCGTGTTGTACCCACATTAATCGCCCCTATCCTATTATGCCCTAGTGCGTGTATTGACTGATGCATCACATCACTACCTTGGATGTTTGATGACTGTCAATCAGATTCTTACAATTAAACCCTCAGCGCCATCACTGATGGTTTATGAGGTTGGTATCGGGGTGTGCAACTAGCTGTACATTTGGGGTATGTATACACCTCACCGGTACCACATGGGTTCTTTTCACAGAATACCTGGGGTTGTCGTACTACAATTGAGAAGGGTGTCAAAATTTGGGACCCCCAGCTACGTACCCGACACCTTGGCTCTGAAAGGGTTAAGTCTATTTTGATTTATGTGAGTCACTCCTTTCCCCTTTTTTCACATTGTTTTTTAGGCGTAAACCAATAAAATATTACCTTTTAAATAATTAATCATTTACCGTTCTTTCAGGCAGTGATTTGTTTCTAGGGTAGAACGTAAACCTTTAGTAACCCAATCGCAGTGATCTGATTAACACATGTCATCGCCATACTGAATAAAACCCTGTAAGATTAATATTACTAATATACCAGACCACCAGACCATGAACACAAATTACGTCCACAGAATGACATACTGATATTAAAAAGAAACTATTGTACTAAGAACAAACATACCACCATACAGTGACCATATTGTAGTAGATACCAGTTGTACACATAAATAAGTCAATACTGTACAGTTATGTCCAGTGTCTTAGGCTGGGTTCAGACCTGAGCGTATTCGATATGCGCTTTTTACAGGTGTTTTTATCAGGCGTTTTTAATGAGCGGAAAGAAGCAAACGCCCATTTAGGCGCGTTCCCGCTGAAGTCTATGTGTGGGAACGCGCGACAATACGCCCCAAAGAAGCTCCTGTACTTCTTGAGGCGTAGGGCGTTTTACAGCGCATTTGTACGCGCTGTAAAACGCTCAGGTGAGAACCATGCCCATAGGGAAACATTGGTTTTTGCCTGTTGAGCGTTTTACAGCGCGTAGGAACGCGCTGTAAAACGCTCAGGTCTGAACCCAGCCTTACAGGAGATATCCAGGGGCATATCTACTGTGGTAGGAGTGGTAGCGCTTCTACAGGACCTGAACAAAGGAAAGAGCCTGTGAAGGGGACTCACTGACCACACATCATACTGGTCACATGAATTTATGGCAGGGCCCACAACAGGGCAGCAGGGAGGCCGCCAGCCTGGCACATATAATATAGTGACTGGCTTTGCTCCTCCAATCTGTGACCAGCACTGCGCTAGTGTATCTTGTTGTGTCTTTTCATAGGTAAATGCATTGATATCCAATTAATTCTAGTCAAGATGGATGTTCATTGCCTTTAAGAGCCATGCTCGACTATATTTACAATTTTGTATGTCTTGAGTAGGCCGAAGTAAGGTCGCCCAAAGGTTTCTGCTCTTTAGTGTTATTCTTCTCATGAATGTACCAGTCTGAGAGGAATACTCCTTGTCTACTTAGAAATTTATGACGGGAGATAAAGATAAGCTCTATGCAGCTGGTGATAATTACCTACACAATTAGGCATTTATTAATGAAGCAAAATATATAATATGTATGTATTCATTTAATGAACCTTAGTTAGTCCTTAGCATAAAACAATCAGTAGGACATATATATATATATATATATATATATTACTTTATATTATATTGTTATATGTTATGAAGACAACATGTATCCAATATATTATATATATTTCTCATTAGGAGAATATTCGTCTCTAGAAGAGTGTCTGTAAAGATGTGTGTTTTGTAACAATTAATCACATCTTTGGTATGACAGGAGGTACTGATATCTCTGTGAGAAAACAAGGCCATTCATATCATTATGATCCATAAATCAACAGTGTAAGAAACATTCAGAGAGACGCCTAGAGGTCTGTCTCTAATTGCTACAAGTGTCAGAATTAACAGAGCTCTCTAGAGGGGTCTATCAAGATGAAAGCCATGGTGAGATGCGCTATGATGGACCACCCAGCTTTCCTAGGAGCAGAAGTGAGATTCCTACTAGGACTTGGTAAGAGATACAGAAAATGATATTTCATTTTATTAAGACTAATTGGATAGTGTGGGTGAAATTATACCATCTAGATTGGCGAATAAATAAATACATTAATTAATTGATCATCTCCATATTGAGATGTAGTCTTAGGATATTGTGAGACTTCATTCTACCTGTAGAAGAATCAAGACTCATAATCTAGCAAAGCATTAAATGATTGCTTATATATATATATATATATTATATTATATATATATATATTGATAGAACATTCTTCGCCAAGCTAAGTGATGGATTCCCACAGGAAAGACTTATTTCAAGTCCTTCCCATTTAAGATATGATCTGGCAAAGATCCTAGATCCCTGTTATTTGTCTTAAAAGTCTTACCAAAGTCACATATGTGAAAATAGTCCAGAATGGGGCGGAAGGATACAGTTATCTCTTCTAAGTTATCTCCTTGAATAGATTTGCCCATCTTGAAGTCATGTGATGTGTAGTTGGTTAGAGGGGGGCAGAATGTATTTAGCATTCCATATTGATGTCTAGGATTAGACATGCCCATCCTGATATCATGAGGTTTTCTCTGAACAGAAATTATGTATATAACTTATGTTCCTACTTTGATATCTTAACCTAATAATAGCTTGGTTATAATGTGACAAGTTATTTCCACTCACACGTATTGTTAAGCTTGTAATGCTTTATATATATAGGCATATGTCAGGCACCTATAGGTGCTTTGTCCCATTGGAGCGGCACTGGTCTGTCTCTCGGTGTGGTGGATGGCTGAGGAGGATGCTATAGGCATCCCTGGTTATTTATGAACCAGGTGCCGACTGTCGCCGCCTCTTGGCCCCCCGACACACTGAGATGAAGATTTATGTAGTTTTTATGCATGATGTGTCTGTCCAGATGCCCCCGCTATTGGCCGCACTGGGATATTTATCCCGCGTTACCATGGTCACTGACACGCCCCCCCGATGCGGTGCTACTGCGGCCTTGTCACATGGTCTTGCCCTCCTCCCTCCGCTACTGCGCTTACGATGGGCTCCACTGGGTGACGGTGCGCTCCAGGGAGTGTGCATGGTTGCGTAGCGGCGTCGGGAGGTGGGTGAGAGACGTCTGGCCCAGCGCATGCGCATTGCAGAAGGAGGGACGCCACCGCTGGCTGACTCGGCGGGTCCATGGACGGTAAACTCCACTATTTGAAACTTTTGATATGATGCAGCTGCATCACGAATAAGGAATTTTAACCCTTGATGCACTGAGCACGTCTGCACCTCACTTAAGACCTTGGACTTCACACTCAAGGGACACTAATTTTGTACATCAAACTGTAATGTATACATGAACCGGAGTCTATATTGTATAACACTGAGGGATGATCACTGATAATATGTTTTATAGTTTTTGCATTTGTTAAATATGGATGTAACACGAACATGTCATGTGATGATGTTGTTGAAGATCATGGGACCTTATTGATAACATGTGGATTCACTAATTGCACTGAGTGTGTATTGATTTGTGGGTATATATACCCAGTAGTAAGCACTGTTGTATAGCTTGACAAAGGCCTCATTGAGTAGGCCGAAACGTTGCTGGGAATAAAATTTTGGGGTCCCTGTCACCGAAAGCTGGAAGTGCTGCCTCGTTATTTGCAAAGTGCGTGTCGTGGGGGAGAGGCCGGCGTCTGTGGGGAATTGCACCCAGTGCATGTGGTCTGACTGTGCTGCTGCGATATTTGTGAGTTTATATAAGGACTTAGCGGCTTAGCACTGAATATATTGAAGATGCCTGATCCATCCGAGAGAGACCCCCCCCCCCCCCCCCCCCCGATGTATTCTCCTACACCAGGCAGGATGAGGAGAGGATTCTCCATGATTTGGTGAGCGACTGCACATTTTTGTCCACCCCATCTGTTACAGAGCTAAAGAAAGGCTGATGGGAAACGGCTGGCCTTAATGGAGCTGCATCTAGCGACTCTAGCTGAATACTATAAGTCACACAGAATCCCAAGGGGGATGCGCTCCAAACTGAAGCCTAGCCTGTTCCCAGCTGACAGCAAATTTGCGCATAAATTCACGCAGATCTCCAATAAATAAGCTCTGGATGTGATATTGCTCAATTTGGAGTTTCTCCAACATGAATTGGGAGTGACACGTGAGCAGCTTGATAGGGCTGACAACAAGTTAAAGGATGCCCTCCCTGTACAGGACTATGATGCATATTTAACCAGTTGTTCTGTTTATCTGGATAAATTCAGAAAGGAGCAGGAGGTGATTAAACAACGCAAATGGCTATGAGATGAGGAAGACTACAGACGAGGTAACGTCTATACATGGCAGAAACATAGAAGCCAGAGACGTCAACCCTTCTATGGTAATATTAACAACACCAAGAAAATCAACAGCAACTTTAGGAATAGAATGGCACCAGCTGGGGAAGTGGGATCCACACAAGTTGAGCAACGGCGAGATGATTGTTTTTTAGGCCCAACCCTGGATCCAAAAGGACCAGACGTGGTGGACAAAGACAATATAGATGGAGAAAAAGAACAACGTACAGCAAGGAGCCGGCCCACAAGGAAAAGAAATCAGTAGTGGTAAATATATCTTCCCATGTACTGACTGTTGCACAGACTGATCTTTTATCAAAAGGTGTATCCTATTGCCCCTCAGTTGGTATAGACTGGTTTCAACTTGAAGTTGACCTACAGAAGTTCTTTAGAAACATCAAATTGAAGGTGTGGTTCTCCGAAGCAAATAAACAGTTGACCAGTGGTGATAATGAGCTTGGTAGTGAACTCTCTCTTCGCAGTGTTGGATTGCACGCTAAGAGTGACTTCACGCCCAGCTATAGACACATATATCAATGCAGTGAGGGCAGACATTGAAGGTTTAAAGGGCTCTATGCAAACTAATTGTCTCAGACACCCAAACATAACGTCTGCAGAGATACAGGCCTTGGGTGAACTATGCAACAACGGGTCCCTCACAGTGAAGCCCGCCGATAAGGGGGGAGCCGTTGTTGTAATGGACACCACATGGTACATCTCTGAGATACAGAGACAACTGGGGGACGCTTTGGTATACAGACGGCTCAACCATGACCCCAAATTTGAGGTGATCAAAATCATCACCAGGGTGTTAGACAGAGCTAAGATAGGAGGTCTGATTGATGAGTCTCTGCACAATTTTTTACTGGTGGCACACCCTAAGACACCATTGATATACGTGTTACCTAAAATTCATAAGTGTGTACAAAACCCCCCGGGAGACCTATTGTCTCCGGTAGGGAGTCTGTGTTCTCCAATTTAGCGATTTTTTTAGATAAGATTCTCCGGCAGTTTGCTGTTGCAGCTAAATCATATATACGAGACACAAGTGATTTTTTGGACAGAATCACACACGTGGAAGTGACGTCAAGCACTATACTAGCATCTTTTGATGTGGTTAGCCTCTACACCTCTATCAATCATGATAGGGGTGTGGAGGCAGTCAGAAAATGTCTGGCTCAAACACAGTATACTAACGAATGTAAAGAGTTCATTATTGACCTGCTCGGTGTAGTGCTTAGATATAATTATTTTACTTTTCAAGATGGCTACTACCTTCAATTGCGAGAAACCGCAATGGGTTCGAATATGGCGCCGACCTACGCCAACATTTTCATGTCGGGCCTGGAGGCTGAACACGTCTATGTGTCCCACCACTTCAGCCATGTGCTGGGGTGGTGGAGATACATAGATGATGTTTTTGTCATCTGGGACGGCACTGAGAGTGAATTGGCGAGGTTTCACAAGTTTTTGAACAAAATGGATCCCGAGATCCAATTTACTCTTACCCACTCCACCGAGCAGGTTCAATTTCTGGACACCATGGTCAAGAAGCAGGATACCGGACTAGTGACTGATTTGTTCACTAAGCCGACAGACTGCAACAAACTATTGAGGTTTGAGAGCTGCCATCCGCGGTCCATGGTGAAATCACTGCCACGGAGTCAGTTTCTCCATGTGCAGCGGATTGTGAAAGACCCACAATTACGGATTAAGAGATTATCAGAAATGGCTGATAAATTCACCAATAGAGGGTACCCCAAAAAATTGGTCCAGAGACATTTGGACGATTTGGAGCCCAAGGGCCCCAAGGGAGTCAGCAAACAAGTTAGAGTGCCATTTATTTCTACATACACTGAGGGTAGTTACCAGATAGCAGGTGTCATCAAGAAGCACTGGTCTATACTGAATAGCAATTTTGGTAACGTTAAAGAATTTGCTGTACCCCCCCTAATGTCATATAGGAGAACTGACAGCCTGAGAGACAAATTGGTCAGAGCAGAGGTAGCTGGAGACAGGGCCTCTGTCCAGACCTATATAGGTCGCAGAAATTATGGATGTTATCCGTGCTTGAATTGCGTGAACTGTAGCTATATGCTGAAAGGGGAGAAATTCAAGCACCCTGTATTAAACACAGAATTTGAAATACGACACTTCCTAACATGCGATAGTTCATTTGTCGTTTATCTTCTGTCTTGCCCCTGCAACCTCCTTTATGTTGGGGAAACTACTTGTGATGTTAAGACGAGAATGAACTATCATAGGTACTCCATTCGTCAAAAACGGAAGGACCTCCCTGTGCCCAAGCACTTTGTTGAAGCTGTACACAGAGAGAAGGACCTTAAGTTCAGGGTGATAGATCATATTCCTCCACTTAAAAGGGGAGGTAACAGGGAAAGATTGTTGAAGCAGCGTGAGATTAGGTGGATACATAGGTTGCGCTCACTTAAGCCTGAAGGCCTTAATGCAGAATGTAGATGGGAATTATGTGGATAGAGAGTGTGTAGTCAGCTCATCGAACATGGGGGGTCTGAATCGTCCTGTCTGGTGTGGGGTATGTACAACAGTTCTAATTTTGAACCTATTGTAGTTTCTATATTTTTATACATCTTTCGTTTGTTTCAGAGATTCTTTGTACAAGCCCAATGACCCTTTGTCTATTTTAGTGGACGGTGCCACGTGTGGACCCCCCGAGCTCGCTAGTGAGGCAGTGACTATCGTATGAAGAACTTGCGGACCTCGGCGGGTGTGTTCTAGGACAAGTCACATGATGCATAATATGATGTTTGACGTAATGTGCATAAATACTTAATTACGATGGTGGCTATGAATGCCATGAAACTTGCCATAAACCTGGATGCCAGTCGGTATATGTTTGGCACACCACAGGTGCATGCAGATGGGAAGGGTTTTTTCCCATTGGAGCGGCACTGGTCTGTCTCTCGGTGTGGTGGATGGCTGAGGAGGATGCTATAGGCATCCCTGGTTATTTATGAACCAGGTGCCGACTGTCGCCGCCTCTTGGCCCCCCGACACACTGAGATGAAGATTTATGTAGTTTTTATGCATGATGTGTCTGTCCGGATGCCCCCGCTATTGGCCGCACTGGGATATTTATCCCGCGTTACCATGGTCACTGACACGCCCCCCGATGCGGTGTTACTGCGGCCGTGTCACATGGTCTTGCCCTCCTCCCTCCGCTACTGCGCTTACGATGCGCTCCAGGGAGTGTGAGTGGTTGCGTAGCGGCGTCGGGAGGTGGGTGAGAGACGTCTGGCCCGGTGCATGCGCATTGCAGAAGGAGGGACGCCAGCGCTGGCTGACTCGGCAGGTCCATGGACGGTAAACTCCACTATTTGAAACTTTTGATATGATGCAGCTGCATCACGAATAAGGAATTTTAACCCTTGATGCACTGAGCACGTCTGCACCTCACTTAAGACCTTGGACTTCACACTCAAGGGACACTAATTTTGTACATCAAACTGTAATGTATACATGAACCGGAGTCTATATTGTATAACACTGAGGGATGATCACTGATAATATGTTTTATAGTTTTTGCATTTGTTAAATATGGATGTAACACGAACATGTACTAGACACAGAGTGTCATGTGATGATGTTGTTGTTGAAGATCATGTGACCTTATTGATAACATGTGGATTCACTAATTGCACTGAGTGTGTATTGATTTGTGGGTATATATACCCAGTAGTAAGCACTGTTGTATAGCTTGACAAAGGCCTCATTGAGTAGGCGCGAAACGTTGCTGGGAATAAAGTTTTGGGGTCTTCACCTTGTCACCGAAAGCTGGAAGTGCTGCCTCGTTATTTGCAAAGTGCGTGTCGTGGGGGAGAGGCCAGCCTCTGTGGGGAATTGCACCCAGTGCATGTGGTCTGACTGTGCTGCTGCGATATTTGTGAGATTATATATATATATATATATATATATATATATATTACTTTATATTATATTGTTATATATTATGAAGAGAACATGTATCCAGTATATTATATACACTGCTCAAAAAAATAAAGGGAACACTTAAACAACACAATGTAACTCCAAGTCAATCACACTGTGAAATCAAACTGTCCACTTAGGAAGCAACACTGAGTGACAATCAATTTCACATGCTGTTGTGCAAATGGGATAGACAACAGGTGGAAATTATAGGCAATTAGCGGTTATTATTGGAAGAAGAGAGACGATTACTATCAGCAAGTAAGTTAGAACTGAAGGAGAGCATTTTACAGGCAAAAAAATTCAGTGATCACAGTGACTTTAACAAAAAAGAAACGCTCCTACAACAGAATATTGAGCGCTTCACTGCCCAAATCAAAGAAAGCAAAATTTTTTTGTATAATAGAGATACCAATGACTTTAAGGAAGGGAGAGTACTTGAATTTGGCCCAAGACGTCAGGTCACTTCTGAGATAGATACGGATCTGTCTTCCCCGGAATGTGAGACAGACGGCGAACGGGTGACGTTACCATCCCGTGGACGGGGTAATGCAAATAGAAGACCTCAGGGATCACGGGGACGTAAACAAGGTGGTAGAGGAGGAAGAGGTTCACGTGGGTTTTTTTTAGATCAGACCCCACCGATATCCGACTATCTACTACGTTACAGGAGGCCCCCAGTAGATCCAAAGTAGATGAACTTTCCAAGCTTGACCTCTCTCCTATACAAATAGAGGTTCTTCAAAAAGGCTTATCGTTTGTACCCCTCCAAAAGTTCAATTTGTTTTATTGGATCAAAGATCTGCAGTTATATGCACGCAAGCTTAAGTGGAAGAAATTTTTCTCCATGCATGATAAACGACAGTGTCTTGAGCTGGGCATTGATGTGGATGACCTGCAGGATTTAAATCTTCTAGTGGGTCTATCGGAGGAGGGGGATAGGGATATAGGTGATGGACCGTATACGGATTTGAAGAATCCCTCTAAACTATTCCCACCCCTCAATGACAACTCCCCTATTGACACTTTTCTAAATGTGGTTATTCGGGACCTTCGGAAATTAGACGGGGCGTGCTTTGGACACGATAACATGAACCCCCAGAAAAGAATGGCACTGGAACAGTTGGAAAATGACGACAGTGTTGTTATTAAGCCCTCTGACAAGGGAGGCAACATTGTCGTCATGGACCAAGAAAATTACCGTTCCATGTGCCTTAGACTGTTGGAGGATAAAAATACCTACAACATTCTGAGTTCTGATCCCACATTGACTTTTAAGGCCCAGCTTGCCACAATACTACAGGATGCTCTGCAGGAGAGATTGATCAGCAAGACTGAGTATGAATTTTTATTACCCAAATTCCCGGTTCTTGCTACACTCTATAGCTTACCGAAGCTACATAAACCAGGTCTTCCTTTAAAGGGCAGACCCATTGTTTCGGGCATGGGCAGCCTCACTGCAAATATAAGTACGTATGTGGACACCATTCTGCGTCCATTTGTAGTGAGTCTGCCCTCGTATGCCCGTGACACTATGGATGTGCTACAGAGACTGGATGGCATTTATTGTGATCAGGGCATATGGTTGGTCAGTTTGGATGTCGAAGCCCTTTACACCTCTATATTACATGATTTGGGGTGTAAAGCGGTAGAGACATTCCTTCGACAGAGGGGTGATCAGTGCTGCCGCCATAATGCCTTCATTATGCAACTTTTGGATTTTATCTTGACACGCAACATCTTCCTCTTTGACCAACGTATCTACCACCAGCTCAGGGGGGTTGCGATGGGCAGTCCCTGTGCCCCTACCTTCGCAACCCTCTTCCTGGGCTGGTGGGAGAAGGAGGTGGTGTTTGCGGATTCTATGGATCAATACACATCCTGTATCCAGTTATGGATTAGATATCTGGATGATGTACTGATATTGTGGAATGGTACCAGGGATGACTTTATGGATTTTGTGGAGATCCTAAACACCAATGAAGTTGGCCTCTTTTTTACATCAGAGATACAGGAGAGCCAAATTACGTTTTTGGACCTTACCATCTCAATAGGCGTTGATAGGCGCAATACTACCAAGCTGTTTAGGAAACAAACTGCAACTAATAGTCTCCTACATTGGGAGAGCGGACATCCCCTGGCCCTGAGAAGGGGGATCCCTAAGGGACAGTATCTCAGGGCCAGGAGAAACTGTTCGGAGCTTGGGGAGTTTAAGGCCGCAGCCTTGGACTTAAAACATAGGTTTAAAAATAGAGGATACCCAGAATATCCCCTTAAAAAGGCGTACCATCATGCCATGAGTACAAATCGTAGCCAACTATTGACCCCAAGAAACAGGGACAATGCTGAATTGGCACCACGTATTCTGGCTAACTTTGATAAGGCGCACCATCAAGTTCATCAAATTCTGCAGAATCACTGGTCCATTCTCCAATCGGACCCTGACATTGGACCCTCCCTATCTGATCGCCCATTGGTCACGTATAGACGTGGTTCTAATTTACGTGACCGATTGGTGCATAGCCTCTATTCTCGGCCCACTCCTGAAACTTGGCTTAAAAATTCAGCCAAAGGTAACTTCCCCTGTGGTTCGTGCATTATATGCAAATTCATCACTAAAGGAGATTCCTTCACTAGTTCTACTAGTGGAATAGAATACAAGATCCGGTCCTTTATTAGATGCACCTCAGTGGGTTGGATATACCTTATTACCTGCAAATGTGGATTACAGTACGTGGGCAAGACCAAGCGGGAATTGAGGCGTAGGATAGGGGAACATCTATCAGACATCCGGACCGCAAGGGACACTACGGTGTCTCGTCATGTGCGTGAAGCACACGCCGGGAATCCGGATGTTTTAAAAGTTCAGGGTATTGTCATGCAAAAAAGATCCATACGTGGTGGAGATATTGACACACCACTGCTTCAAAAAGAGGCGATGTGGATCTTTAGATTGCAAACCATCCAGCCTAATGGGTTAAATGAAGCAATTTCATATTCATGCTTCATTTGAGTCATAGGCATCCAAATATGTGGACACTTTCTTTGTTCTTGCATGCATATTTATGCGGACTGGTATGGGCATTTTATAAGCTATAATGCTGCTTGCAATTATTTTGACATGAATTGACTAGCAAATAGAAAAGGGCTATTTTAGGGTAACATTTTGCCCAATTTTTTGGATTATAATTTTGCCCTTCTGCCCATGTCACTATATATGCCACTGTGTGTTGTCTATGCTTTCCTTATGTACGGTTTTTATATGGATGCATACATTTACCGTTATGTCACCAACTTTGGATCCTTGTTTATGCTGACATCAGAACGAGGCGTTTAGGTGGCATGTTACAAGCCGCGATTTTCGATTCCCCCTTCTACACAAGCACTTGTTGTGCTATTATGGAGGCGTGTGCTATGACGAGGGCACTGGGCGGATCAGGGTTGCGCGTCAGATGACGTGATTCCTTCTGATTGGGCCGAGTGCTAACACACGCCCTCACCATAGGCGGGGTTAACCTGATATCTTCTCGGCGTTCAAGCGGCCGCGTATGGCCATCACAGCGCCGAATGCCTCGACACGCACAAGTGTGAGGCTCTTCTGCTTTACAGGCAAAAAGTTAAATAGAGATTTTCGCTCCTGATGAATTGTGGCTCATATGCCATAGCGAAACGAATTGAGCCGGTGATCTTGTCCTCTGACACGGCTCTCCAGGCAGGGTGTCATTATACACCAAGCAGCGCAACAGCTGACTTGGTGGTTTACACATGGTCTGTGGTTCTGGCCTATACCTGAGGGTTAAGGCAGGCTGACGGAGATAGCTGAGTGAGCGTCCACAACTTGGCATCTGGTGGATGCTTTACCCCTATAGGGATAAACTCACTCGCTATCTACCTCACATTGCCCAGCCAGGCATGGCCAAATATGATGCACCTGAGTCTGGTTTAATTATATGAACCGTGTCTTGATCCCTTGCCAGCATATATTAGCAACTACGTGCTAGCTGGATAGGGATTTAGTCCGGACTCTTAGGTTGTGGTGTGGATTTAATCCCACTCCTACACCACTTCACCTGAGTCTGGAAGCCTGATAGTCACAGATGTGATATAATCAGTTTCCCGTTTTAATATATGAATCAATAAAGTATTTATTATTTTCTCCCATACGTCTATTCAGGCAGATATTTTTATACAATAGTGGACGTAAAACTTCCTCCCTTACGCTTTTGTGAATTTAATTAGCAAGACACCCCCAATAAAGGAATGGTTCTGCAGGTGGTGACCACAGACCACTTCTCAGTTCCTAAGCTTCCTGGCTGATGTTTTGGTCACTTTTGAATGCTGGCGGTGCTTTCACTCTAGTGGTAGCATGAGATGGAGTCTACAACCCACACAAGTGGCTCAGGTAGTGCAGCTTATCCAGGATGGCACATCAATGCGAGCTGTGGCAAGAAGGTTTGCTGTGTCTGTCAGCGTAGTGTCCAGAGCATGGAGGCGCTACCAGGAGACAGGCCAGTACATCAGGAGACGTGGAGGAGGCCGTAGGAGGGCAACAACCCAGCAGCAGGACTGCTACCTCCGCCTTTGTGCAAGGAGGAACAGGAGGAGCACTGCCAGAGCCCTGCAAAATGACCTCCAGCAGGCCACAAATGTGCATGTGTCTGCTCAAATGGTCAGAAACAGACTCCATGAGTGTGATATGAGGGCCCGACGTCCACAGGTGGGGGTTGTGCTTACAGCCCAACACCGTGCAGGACGTTTGGCATTTGCCAGAGAACACCAAGATTGGCAAATTCGCCACTGGCGCCCTGTGCTCTTCACAGATGAAAGCAGATTCACACTGAGCACATGTGACAGACGTGACAGAGTCTTGAGACGCCGTGGAGAACGTTCTGCTGCCTGCAACATCCTCCAGCATGACCGGTTTGGCATTGGGTCAGTAATGGTGTGGGGTGGCATTTCTTTGGAGGGCCGCACAGCCCTCCATGTGCTCTCCAGAGGTAGCCTGACTGCCATTAGGTACCGAGATTAGATCCTCAGACCCCTTGTGAGACCATATGCTGGTGCGGTTGGCCCTGGGTTCCTCCTAATGCAAGACAATGCTAGACCTCATGTGGCTGGAGTGTGTCAGCAGTTCCTGCAAGACGAAGGCATTGATGCTATTGACTGGCCCGCCCGTTCCCCAGACCTGAATTCAATTGAGCACATCTGGGACATCATGTCTCGCTCTATCCACCAACGTCACGTTGCACCCCAGACTGTCCAGGAGTTGGCAGATGCTTTAGTCCAGGTCTGGGAGGAGATCCCTCAGGAGACCGTCCGGCACCTCATCAGGAGCATGCACAGGCGTTGTAGGGAGGTCATACAGGCACGTGGAGGCCACACACACTACTGAGCCTCATTTTGACTTGTTTTAAGGACATAACATCAAAGTTGGATCAGCCTGTAGTGTGTTTTTCCACTTTAATTTTGAGTGTGACTCCAAATCCAGACCTCCATGGGTTGAAAAATTAGATTTCCATTTTTTTATTTTGTGTGATTTTGTTGTCAGCACATTCAACTATGTAAAGAACAAAGTATTTCAGAAGAATATTTAAATAATTCAGATCTAGAATGTGTTATTTTTGTGTTCCCTTTATTTTTTTGAGCAGTGTATATGACAGCACAGGTCTTATAAAGTGTATTAAAATCATCTAAGTATCCCCCCTGTCCACCTTATAAATACAGTAAACTGAAGTTTTATAACCTGCTTGAATCGTCTTCAATCTGCCCAAGGGGCGGCATTTCATCTCCACTTGCGCCCAGCCAGCCTCGCCCCAACTGCCGTTTTGAAGCGCCACCCAGCTCATCAATATTCACTTTGCTGGGCGGCTTCTGCTGTCCCCGCTCAGAAGCGCTGGGCTGAACAGTGCCCGGCGCATGCGCATAATGAAGAGGCTGAAGCGGCCTCTAAGATGCAGACTGTACGCAGGCGCGATGAGACGGAGGCCGATGCCCATAGGATTGTATTGGGCATGCGCCGGATCTTGTGAAGTCGGGGACAGTAGTAGCCACCCAGCGAAGTGAATATTGATGAGCTGAGCGGCGCTTCAAAACGGCAGTTGGGGGCGGCTGGCTGGGGTCAAGTGGAGGTGAAACGCCGCCCCTTGGGCAGATTGAAGACGATTCAAGCAGGTTATAAAACTTCAGTTTACTGTATTTATAAGGTGGACAGGGGGGATACTTAGATGATTTTAATACACTTTATAAGACCTGTACTGTCATATATATACCTAAATATGCTTATTGGGCCTGTCAGTGTCCCTTTAAGGACCAGGCCATTTTTTGCAAATCTGACCAGTGTCACTTTAAGTGGTGATAACTTTAAAACGCTTTGACTTATCCAGGCCATTCTGAGATTGTTTTTTCATCACATATTGTACTTCATGACACTGGTAAAATTGAGTAAAAAAAAAAATCATTTTTATTTATAAACAAATACCAAATTTACAAAAAATTAGGAAAAATTTGCACATTTTTAAGTTTCAATTCCTCTACTTCTATAATACATAGTAATACCTCCAAAAATAGGTATTACTTTACATTCCCCATATGTATACTTCATGTTTGGATCATTTTGGGAATGATATTTTATTTTTTGGGGATGTTACAAGGCTTAGAAGTTTAGAAGCAAAACTTGAAATTTTTCAGACATTTTCAAAAACCCACTTTTTAAGGACAGTGTTTAGGTCTAAAGTCACTTTGTGAGGCTTACATAATAGAAACCACCCCATTCTAGAAACTACACCCCTCAAGGTATTCAAAACTGATTTTACAAATGTCGTTAACCCTTTAGGTGTTCCACAAGAATTAATGGAAAATAGAGATACAATTTCGAAATCTCACTTTTTTGGCAGATTTTCCATTTTAATATTTTTTTTCCAGTTACAAAGCAAGGGTTAACAGCCAAACAAAACTCTATATTTATGGCCCTGATTCTGTAGTTTACAGAAACACCCCATATGTGGTCGTAAACTGCTGTACGGGCACACGGCAGGGCGCAAAAGGAAAGGAATGCCATACGGTTTTTGGAAGGCAGATTTTGCTGGACTGTTTTTTTTTACACCATGTCCCATTTGAAGCCCCCCTGATGCACCTCTAGAGTAGAAACTCCATAAAAGTGACCCCATCTAAGAAACTACACCCCTCAAGGTATTCAAAACTGATTTTACAAACGTCGTTAACCCTTTAGGTATTCCACAAGAATTAATGGAAAATAGAGATACAATTTCAAAATTTCACTTTTTGGGCAGATTTTCCACTTTAATATTTTTTTTCCAGTTACAAAGCAAGGGTTAACAGCCAAACAAAACTCAATATTTATGGCCCTGATTCTGTAGTTTACAGAAACACCCCATATGTGGTCATAAACTGCTGTACGGGCACACGGCAGGGCGCAGAAGGAAAGGAATGCCATACGGTTTTTGGAAGGCAGATTTTAATGAACAGTTTTTTTTGACACAATGTCCCATTTGAAGCTCCCCTGATGCACCTCTAGAGTAGAAACTCCATAAAAGTGACCCCATCTAAGAAACTACACCCCTCAAGGTATTCAAAACTGATTTTACAAATGTCGTTAACCCTTTAGGTGTTCCACAAGAATTAATGGAAAATAGAGATACAATTTCGAAATCTCACTATTTTGGCAGATTTTCCTTTTTAATATTTTTTTTCCAGTTACAAAGCAAGGGTTAACAGCCAAACAAAACTCAATATTTATGGCCCTGATTCTGTAGTTTACAGAAACACACCATATGTGGTCGTAAACTGCTGTACGGGCACACGGCAGGTTGCAGAAGGAAAGGAATGCCATACGGTTTTTGGAATGCAGATTTTGCTGGACTGGTTTTTGACACCATGTCCCATTTGAAGCCCCCCTGATGCACCCCTAGAGTAGATACTCCATAAAAGTGACCCCATTTTAGAAACTACGGGATAGGGTGGAAGTTTTGTTTGTACTAGTTTAGGGTACAGCTGTTTTGGCACTTTTTTTTGTGTTATTTACAACATTCATCTGACAGGTTAGATCATGTGGTATTTTTATAGAGCAGGTTGTCACGGACACGGCGATACCTGTATACAATTTTTTTTATTTATGTAAGTTTTACACAATGATTTCATTTTCGAAACAAAAAAAATCATGTTTTATTGTTTCCATAGTCTAAGAGCCATAGTTTTTTCAGTTTTTGGGGCGATTATCTTGGGTATGGTATGATTTTTGCGGGATGAGATGACGGTTTGATTGGCACTATTTTGGGGTGCGTATGACTTTTTTATCGCTTGCTATTACACTTTTTGTGATGTAAGGTGACAAAAAATGGCTTTTTTTACACCGTTTTTATTTTTATTTTTTTACGGTATTCACCTGAGGGGTTAAGTCATGTGATCTTTTTATAGGGCAACTTATTACGGACGCGGCGATACCTAATATGTATACTTTTTTTTTTATTTATGTAAGTTTTACACAATGATTTCATTTTTGAAACAAAAAAAATCATGTTTTAGTGTTTCCATAGTCTGAGAGCCATAGTTTTTTCAGTTTTTGGGCGATTATCTTGGGTAGGGTATGATTTTTGCGGGATGAGATGCCGGTTTGATTGGCACTATTTTGGGGTGCATATGACTTTTTGATCGCTTGCTATTAGACTTTTTGTGATGTAAGGTGACAAAAAATTGTTTATTTAGCACAGTTTTTATTTTTTACGGTGTTCATCTGAGGGGTTAGGTCATGTGATATTTTTATACATCCGGTCTATACGGACGCGGCGATACCTAATATCTATACTTTTTATTTATTTATGTAAGTTTTACACAATAACATGTTTTTTAAAACAAGAAAAATGATGTTTTAGTGTCTCCATATTCTGAGCCATAGTTTTTTGATTTTTGGGGCGATTGTCTCAGGCAGGGGCTAATTTTTTGCAGGATGAAGTGACGGTTAGATTAGTACTATTTTGGTGGGCGTATGCCTTTTTGATCGCTTGCTGTTGTACTTTTTGTGATGTGAAGTGACAATTTTTTTTTTATTTAGCACAGTTTTTATTTTTTACGGTGTTCATCTGAGGGTTTAGGTCATGTGATATGTTTATAGAGCCAGTCGATATGGACGCGGAGATACCTAATATGTCAACTTCTTTTTCTCCCCCTATTTTTTACCAATTTTTTTTAACTTTATTTGGGGAAAATGACGTTTTTGTTTATTTTTACTTGAAACTTTTAATTTTTGGGGGGAAAACTTTATTTTTTCACTTTATTTTTTTGTCCCACTTTGGGACTTCAACTTTTGGGGGTCTAATCCTTTGCAATGCATTCCAATACATCTGTATTGGAATGCATTGGCTGTATGAGTAATGCTGTGTGTATTACTCATACAGCTTCCGGCCTGTGAGATCCAGGGGGCTGGATCTCACAGGCACGTCACAGGAAGGCAGCGGCGATGCCTCAGGAAGGCATCGCGCTGCCTTCCATGCCAGCGGGTCCCCCCGACAGCCCCACGGGGACCCGATGGCACCGCCGCCCGCAACGAATGAAAAGCCGCAAACCGCAGGTCTGAATTGACCTGCGGTTTGCGGCGATCGCCGACGCGGGGGAAGTCACGGGACCCCCTCGCGCATTTAGCCAAGGTGCCTGCTCAATGATTTGAGCAGGCACCTTGTTCCGATCACCACCCGCTGCGCGGCGGTGATCAGAAATACACAGGGCGTACAGGTACGCCCTGTGTCCTTAAGTACCAGGACATCAGGGCGTACCTGTACACCCTGTGTCCTAAAGAGGTTGAAGTGACGGAACCTCCTGCCGGAGCAGGAAAACTAAGGATCTCCGGCTGCAGGGACTGAGGTAGTTGCTGGTGGGAACCAGGGACCTTTTGTTGCCACCGACGCCATCTTCCAGGGCAATTGGTAGTTGACAACTGTGGGGTTTGCAGTCCCACATCGTCTAGGCGTGGACCCCATGGGGTTCAGCTGGGCAGAAGGATAGCTCTTCCTGGGCGGTGGAGTGGACGCTCCAGCCACCTCCGCTGCACCAGCCGGCACGGCGGACACCTCAGCCTCTTTCTCAAGGTTCCCCTGTACTTGGGAGACTCTCACATCCTCCAGGGCAGCTTGCACTTTGGAGTCATTGCCCCACACCATCTCTCCCCAGTTAGGCCTGAGAGAACGCGCCATCTTGTCTTCCTCTTGCTGACTGGGACCCACTGGGAATGGGGGAGGATTCGTGAGGGTGGAATCTTCACTCTCTGCACTTAGACAGGGCAGTTCCCGCTCTTGGACTGGGTGGTTAAAGTAAATCCTGTTCGTGGCGCCAAAATTGCAACGGGTGCCTCCCCCCGGGCCCTCCTATTTCGCCTCCCAGGTGTAGGAATGCCGAATAGTGTAGTGCGGCCTAATTGTCTCTTTTTGTGTCACGGTGATCCTACCTGGATACTGCTGGACCCCAGGCTTCGTCTCTGAAGCAATAAAAAGGGGGAATAATTGAGGGATTGGAAAGAGTCCAGGCTTTGGCTCCGAAGCAATAAAAAGGGGGAATAATTGAGGGATTGGAAAGAACTTGAGTCCAGACCTTGAGATGAAGTTCAACAGCAGCTTTATTTTGAATAAACGTTCCTTCCAACAGTTACAGGCTTTATCTTGGTTCCAGCAGGCTTTAGCATTAAACTGTTAGGCAAACTCAACTCTGCTCTATCCTTCTCTCACTCTGCTGTACTGACAAGCTGACTTGATAACTTGGCTTCTTCTTTATGCTGCACTTCACTTTTTAGTCTGACTTATCTTCAGCCAAGGAGCTTTACTCCTGGCTCCTGAAGCTTTAAGCTTCTGACTCCATGGCCAGCAGAGCTTAGGGTGCACACCCTTCCCCTTGCAGGGGGTAAACTACTCTCGAACTAACTGGTCCCCACCCTTCCTGCAGGAAGTAGGGCTGGCCCACTTCTCTACAGAGGGGGGTTAGAATGGAATGGAAAGTTCCATTCTATCTAAGATAGCTCTGCCATATTTGCTGCCACCTGATGGTGATCCAGGCATATTACATGAACGTAACAGTTGCATAAAGATATTAGGAATGCACATTGTGGAGGACCTGGAACAGAATACATAGATTACATTTGTATTAGACCATTAAAGACAGTAGAAGGATGCAGGAGTGGTAACACCACTTTGGGGTGTTACAAGGTGACAAAAAAAAGCCTTTTTGCCATATTTTTTTTTTACACCGTTTACCTGATAGGACAGATTGCATGATATTTTTATAGAGCTGGTCATTACGGACACGGCGATACCAAATATGTATATTTCTAATCATTTTCAAATTACTTTTATTCTTTTATTTTTATTATGCACTTTTATTTTTATTTTTTATTTCACACTTTGTGTCCTCCATAAGGTCATACAAGACCTCTGGGGGTCATTTAACTTCACGGCATAGCACTTCCTTGCTGTATACACAGCGTTCCTTCCCAGGAATGGTCCCTGTCATCTATATGGGGTACCCTGCTGTCACTGACAAACGTGTCGTTATACAGTGGGATGCGATAGTTTGGGCAACCTTGTTAATCGTCATGATTTTCCTGTATAAATCGTTGGTTGTTACAATAAAAAATGTCAGTTAAATATATCATATAGGAGACACACAGTGATATTTGAGAAGTGAAATAAAGTTTATTGGATTTACAGAAAGTGTGCTATAATTGTTTAACCCCTTAAGGACTTAGGGCGTACCTATACAGGGCGTATAGATACGCCCTAAGTCCTTAAGGGGTTAAACAATCCTTAAGGACCCAGGGCGTACCGGTACGTCCTGTGTAGTTTTGATCACTGCCGCACAGCCGGCAGTGATCGGAACAGGGTGCCTGTTGAAATCATTCAGCAGGCACCCTGTGACAATGCCTAGGGGGGTCCTGTGATCCCCCTGCATTGCCGATCGCTACAAACCGCAGGTCAATTCAGACCTGCAGTTTTTAGCGCTTATGCAAGTTTCTGATTTCAACAGGCACCATGTTTCGATCACTGCCGTCCGTGACCGCAGGGATCAGAAACCTCAAATGCCCATATTTTTTAAGGTTAACCCCCCCTACAGCCCTCTGTGTTTTTGTGCCTGCGGGCGAAGCGGGGGGGGAGGATTGCGGGTGGTGCGGGAGGCGGGCGGGAGGCGTGCGGCAGTGTGGGGGGGCGGGTGCGCGATCTTCCGCCCGCCCCCCGTTTATTTTCAGGATGGCCGAGCGGTTGAATCAGACTGTCAGCTCATTGCTGACACTCCGATTCAAACGGCAGACATCTGTGCAGATGTCCGCCGTTTTAACCCCTTCCATGCCGCGGTTCGTAGGGACCGCTGTATGGAAGAGGTGAAGAGGGAGCTCCCTCCCTCTCCCATCGGGGGGCTGCTGTGCCTTTGCAGCCCCTGGACAGGATGGGGTGACAGAGGGAGGGAGCCCTCCTCTTCCCCGTCTGCTCAGTTGTGGCAGATGGGGAAGGTTCCCATGGCAACAGGACGCCTTCTCAGGCATCCTGCTGTCCATGGTGCTGAACAGATCTGTGCTAAAGGCATAGATCTGTTCAGACAAAGTGTAAGTAAAATACAGTACAATACACTATATAGTGTACTGTACTGTATTATACAGACATCAGACCCACTGGATCTTCAAGAACCAAGTGGGTCTGCGTAGAAAAAAAAATATTAAAAAAGTAAAAAAAAAGTTAAAATAAAAAAAACACATTTATCCCTGATTAAAAAATAAAAAATATAAATTCCCTACACATGTTATATATCACCGCGTCCGTAACGACCCGATCTATAAAATGGTCATGTTACATTTCCTGCACGGTGAACGCCATAAAAAATAAAAACTATGATGAAATTTAAATTTTCACCTTACATCACAAAAAGTGTAATAGCAAGCGATCAAAAAGTCACACGCACCCCAAAATAGTGCCAATAAAACCGTCATCTCACCCCGCAAAAATCATACTTTCCCCAAGGTAATCGCCCAAAAACGGAAAAAATTATGGCTCTCAGACTATGGAAACACTAAAACATGATTTTTTTTGCTTCAAAAATGAAATCATTGTGTAAAACTTACATAAGTCCAGCAAAATCTGCCTTCCAAAAACTGTATGGCATTCCTTTCCTTCTGCGCCCTGCCGTGTGCCCGGACAGCAGTTTACGACCACATATGGGGTGTTTCTGTAAACTACAGAATCAGGGCCATAAATATTGAGTTTTGTTTGGCTGTTAAACCTTGCTTTGTTACTGGGAGAAATGGATTAAAATGGAAAATTTGCCCAAAAATTTAAATTCTGAAATTTCATCCCCATTTGCCAATAACTCTTGTGGAACACCTAAAGGGTTAACGACGTTTGTAAAATCTGTTTTGAATACCATGAGGGGTGTAGTTTCTTAGATGGGTCACTTTTATGGAGTTTCTACTCTAGGGTTGCATCAGGGGGGTTTCAAATGGGACATGGGGTAAAAAAAAACAGTCCAGCAAAATCTGCCTTCCAAAAACTGTATGGCATTCCTTTCCTTCTGCGCCATGCCGTGTGCCCGTACAGCAGTTTATGACCACATATGGGGTGTTTCTGTAAACTACAGAATCAGGGCCATAAATATTGAGTTTGGTTTGGCTGTTAACCCTTGATTTATAACTGGAAAAAAATTATTAAAATGGAAAATCTGCCAAAAAAGTAAAATTTTGAAATTGTATCTCTATTTTCCATTAATTCTTGTGGAACACCTAAAGGGTTAACGATGTTTGTAAAATCAGTTTTGAATACCTTGAGGGGTATAGTTTCTATAATGGGGTCATTTTTGGGTGGTTTCTATTATGTAAGCCTCGCAAAGTGACTTCAGACCTGAACTGGTCCCTAAAAATTGGGTTTTTGAAAATTTCTGAAAAATTTTAAGATTTGCTTCTAAACTTCTAAGCCTTGTAACATCTCCAAAAAATAAAATATCATTCCCAAAATGATCCAAACATGAAGTAGACATATGGGGAATGTAAAGTAATACCCAGGCCGTTCTGAGATATAAGGTGTCCTTTATACTGTTAGATAGAGCAGATGATTGTTGGGAAGGAAGCATCCCTTCTTGACAATCACCTGCTCGTCAGTGGAGATGACTGCTGCATTTATATATAGAGAGCTCCTCCACAGTATGGGAAGGAGTGGTCTCTAATGCCATCGCTTGTTCCCATGCAGAATCATTGTTTGACAGAAGCAGAGTACTGTTTAAATGTCATGATAAGCTGTTGGCAAATGATGATTTAGTTGACCGAACAAACGATCTTATTACACGACGATTGTTGATGATCATCGGGTAATCTGTACCTTTACACTGACAAATAATCGCTAATGCGCAATCCTTCAAATGATTGTTAATGATTATCTGGGGAGTGTAAAGGGGCTTAAAGGACTTGGAGAGTTGTAAAGCCCAAGAGCCGGTGCTTGCCATGCAGGAATTAATTCACCAACATCCACTAGGGTAAATTTTTAGGAAGCAAATTTAGGGCTCTTTCACACCTGCGTTATTGTCTTCCGGCATAGAGTTCCGTCGTCGGGGCTCTATGCCGGAAGAATCCTGATCAGGATTATCCTAATGCATTCTGAATGGAGAGTAATCCGTTCAGGATGCATCAGGATGTCTTCAGTTCCGGTACGGAACGTTTGTTGGCCGGAGAAAATACCGCAGCATGCTGCGCTTTTTGCTCCGGCCAAAAATCCGGAACACTTGCCGCAAGGCCGGATCCGGAATTAATGCCCATTGGAAGGCATTGATCCGGATCCGGCCTTAAGCTAACCGTCGTTTCGGCGCATTGCCGGAGCCGACATTTAGCTTTTTCAGAGTGGTTACCATGGCTGCCGGGACGCTAAAGTCCTGACAGCCATGGTAAGTGTAGTGGGGAGCGGGGGAGCAGTATACTTACCGTCCGTGCGGCTCCCCGGGCACTCCAGAGTGACGTCAGGGCGCCCCAAGCGCATGGATCACGTGATCCATGTGATCACGTCATCCATGCGCATGGGGCGCTCTGACGTCATTCTGGAGCGCCCCGGGAGCCGCACGGACTGTAAGTATACTGCTCCCCCGCTCCCCACTACTACTATGGCAGCCAGGACTTTAATAGCGTCCTGGGTGCCATAGTAACACTGAAAGCATTTGGAAGACGGTTCCGTCTTCAAATGCTTTCAGTACACTTGCGTTTTTCCGGATCCGGCAGGCACCTCCGGCAACGGAAGTGCATGCCGGATCCCAACAACGCAAGTGTGAAAGAGGCCTAACCTCTCTGTATTTTTTGGGGGAGAAAACCAAAGAAAACACAGGGAGAACATACAAACTCTATGCAGATTTTTTTTTCTTGGTCAGATTCAAAGCCAGGGCCTTAGTACTGCAGACAACAATGATAACCACTGAGTCACCATGCTATATAGATACAGATGCAGCAACCATCTGTAATCGAATAGATGCTCCCATCTCAGCCTTTCGTGGCACTGAATGGGAGCTACGCAAGCTGTTCCAGGGAACTCTAGACTTCCAATGGCTTTTATTAATAGTTAATTTAAAGGGATAGTCCCATGAAAAATATTCTACCGTTTTCAAACCAGCACCTGGATCTGAATACTTTTGTAATTGCATGTCATTAAAAATTTAGTATAACTGCTGAGTTATTCAATAAAATGTATCTGTATAGCGCCACCTGCTCTTTTTAATTATTTTTTTGACCTGCTCACTAAGAAGACCGCACATGATCAGTTTCATCCTTCAACCTTCTCCTGAACTGTGATAGGGAGAGCTGAGACACGCCCCTTAGCTGTGGCAGAAAAAGACACTCCCCTTGAGCTGTCAGCTGGATATAAATCTAGCAGAGCAATGAATGGGAAGATCTCTGGATCCATGTGAGGTACAGGGCTGGGTCTAACTTTGTTAGATAGAGATTGTCGTGTACTATATGATGTCTGATTTTCATTTTTTACATTAGTCATGGGATTACCCCTTTAAGGCTAGTCAGAGTAGGTTGGGTAAGGTTTGTTCCAGCTTGTAATGCAGCCAATTTTATGTTGTAGGGTTACAATGGGCAGGTACTAGTCAACGAGCGTTTCAGCATGGAGCGCAAGCCATTACTTATGACATTACATCCATTGGCTTGGCCCAGTTGTATGATCTTTATATGTAACAATGGAGAGGCCTTTCATACAAAGGCACAGCTGCGCAGATGTGTAGATGTGCGTTCCACATTGGAATGCATGTCAGGAGATCATAATAGTGCGAACGGCTCAACATGATGATCTGCTGAAATGCCTTTCCGACCTAAATAGCGCAGATGTTCTAGTAATCGGATGAGAGGTGGGTTCCAAATGGATTTAATTGTCTTATAATCAGTGGGGTATAAATACATTTATACCCCACTTAACATTTACATTTCCAAAACGCAATTTGTGACTATTAACCCCTTAGTGACCAGCCTGTTTTGGGCCTTACTGACCAAGCTTTTTTTTCCCTTTTTTTCATCGTCGACTTCCAAGAACTATAGCTTTTTTATCCTTTTGTCTATATTTCTGTATGAGGGCTTGTTTTTTGCGGGACAAGTTGTAGTTTTTAATGGTGCCATTTTGGGGTACAGATAACTTTCTGATTAACTTTAATTAATTATTTTTGGGAGAGAGATGGGAAAAACAGCAACACTGCCACTGAGTTTTTACGTTATAAATTTTGCGCATAAAATAATATCTTTATTCTCTGGGTCAGTACACTTACAATGATACCAAATGCATATATATTTTTTTTAAGTGTTACTACTTTTGTGCCATAAAACCTCCTTTTTAAAAATAAATAAATAAATAAATCTTTTTGCATTTGTGGGGTGCCAATGGGAGTCACATCCCTCTGTCACTACTTACATGTGTCTGGGGCCATTGCCTGCAGCATTTAAGGAATTAAACAGCCCAGATCGTCACTCCTGCTGGTCCAGGCAGTTAGAGCAGGAGTACGGCTCTCATATGAGCCCCCGCACTCTGCTGCATGGGGGACTGGTACAACGCTTAGACCGGGCCGCCGTAAAAAGGCAACGGGCCAGCCTAAGGCCCCTTAGTGACTTCCGTAAAAAGGAGTATGGGTGGTCACTGAGGGGTTAATATCCAAACCGACTTATAATCTTGTTGGAAATGTGCATTAATCCACATAATAAAGCAATCGTACCGATGTACCAATATCCCAAACATGATGCCATCCAATGTAGTCAAATATACTTATAAAGTACATATCATAAATTAAAACAAATATTATATATGTCTTTCAAATATGTCCCTAATTTATATAAGCCTCATTTATATACCCCTGATTCATCCTTTAATCAGAGTGTGAGATATAACATGTATACAAACAGACCAAAGTGAAAGGGCCAGTGCAAAGGGCTCAAGTGCCACACCGTGAAACACAAAACAGACACATATACAAATCATTGATCAATTACTTATTCCATAAACTAGATGACTACATGATTCAATAAATACATCCTCCTCAAATGAATATAAAATGGCTAAAATAATTACCATAACAATTACAAATTCAATCCTATATTATTATACCCCAAAGTGTTTATGTACAAAAATGTCCCATACGATCTTCATCCTATAAAGTGCTACAGGTAAATATACAAGAATAATCCAATCTCATATCTTGTTGATTGGAAATATGTATATACAAAGGGATGTGGATGTTCTTCATTACATAAGGTACTAGAAGTATGTTGGTGTCCAATTCACCATTTATTCCCGAGCTGGATGAGTTCGATGACGTCATTGCGCTTGTTCTCCTGATGTTACCGTCACAAGTGGGGCTGAATGTTGCTAGGAAACATCTACAGTTTACATCAAGCTCTCTACAGTTTATAAAACTGTTACTTGAAGAGGGAAAGGGAAACCTAAACAGTCTTGATACAAGATTGAAAGAACACATTTAAATCACCCAGACATTCTCCCAAGAAACAGATTTCACAAAGAGAAACAATTACAGAACAATGTTGAAAAATGTCAATAGTATGTAACAGAACGCAATCATAGACAATTCTATAGAGATTTAGTGGAATTCAAAGAGGACAAGGTTTATTCAGTCATCAAAGAGAGGCTATCTATCAGGGAGACATACTGAATTGTCCACAACTGAGACATAACTCTTGGACACAGAAAGGAAACAATCTAATAGCTCTCAAAAAAAAATAACTCAAGCAAAAGAGGTAGAGGGAAAGGCACATATATCAGAGGATGATTTTTAGAGCAAGGGATCAATTTTTAGAGCAAGGGATCAATTATCCCCTGAGGAATGGCACGCAGGGTGCCAATGGGAGTCAAATCAAAATCAGAAATAATCTAATCAAAAACGCTGCTTACTCCTAAAGAAATGGCAGTTCTTAGCAAAGATCTTTCATTTGTTCCTACACACAGCTTTGAACTTTTTAATTGGATCAAAGATTTGCATCTCTTTCCATGAAAATGAAGGTGGTACAAGCACCAGAATTTTGAGGAAAGGGAATGCCAGGATTTTGGGATTCCCCATGATATGTTGACAGATGTTAAACTCCTGAAAGACCTTGCGGATAGTGGCAATAAAATAAAGGAAGAAGGGCCATTTACCTCATTACACAATGAAAGCTATAAAATGCCCCCACAAGGAGATGTGTCATATATAGACGTCTTCCTGCAGGTCACATTGGAGGAACTAACACAACTGACAACCTCTAAAATGCACCATAACTAACCAAACAATAATGCGAGGTGATTACCTCCCTTAAACAAGACTCCACAATCACAATCAAACCCTCTGACAAAGGAGGAAATACCATGATCATGGACTCCAGACACTATCACAGTATTTGCGTTAACCTCTCACAAGATTGGGAGTGTTACAATATTCTCACTTTCAACCCAAGACCCAAGTGATATTTACCTGAATGAGCTAAAATGAATTTTATCTGTTGCTATATGTAAGAATTTGATTTCTGAAGAGGAATATCATTTTTTTATATCCTCAATATCTAGCATTAGCATCACTTTACTGTCTTCCCAAAATACATAAACGGCTTAACCAAGTCAAAGAAAGACTAATATAATTGTCTCCGGTATAGGTAGTATAAAAGTCAAAATCTGGGTATTTACATTGACCGTATTCTGGCTACTTTTGTCTCTTCCCTCCCCTTGTACACATGGGATACCATGGATTTGTTGAAGAGATTGGAGGAGATCACAATTGACAAAAAGGCCATACTAGGTAGCACTGACATCAAAGCTCTATTTCCATCAATACCCCATGAGTGGGGCTTGAGGGCAGTTCAATACTATTGCAGCATGTGAGGCCAACGGCACACAATGCATTTGTAATCCGCCTACTTGAGTATATATTAACACATAACTTGTTGCTTTTCAATGGCAAAATATCCCACCATATCAGGGGCACACTGATGGGCTGTTCTTGTGCGCCATCTTACGCTAACCTCTCCTGGGATGGTGGGAAGTCACTATGATATTCAGGGATGTGCCATCTGAAGGTGATAATGCTCTTCCCTTTCTGGACTTGTACACATGTAAAACTGTGTCAGACGAACTGGCCACTACAATATATCACAAGCCCACAGCAACCAACTCCTAAGGTTACTTTAACACTGGGGTTTTGGTTTCCGTTTATGAGATCCATTCAGGGCTCCTCACAAGCGGTCCTAAACGGATCAGTTTTGCCCTTAATGCATTCTGAATGGATAAGGATCCGCTCAGAATGCATCAGTTTGCCTCCGTTCAGCCTCCATTCTGCTTTGGAGGCGGACACCAAAACGCTGCTTGCAGCGTTTTGGTGTCCGTCTGACGAAACTGAGCCAAACTGATCCGTTCTGACACACAATGTAAGTCAATGGGGATGGATCCGTTTTCTATGACACAATAGAAAACGGAGCTGTCCTCCATTGACTTTCAATGGTGTTCAACACGGATCCGTCTTGGCTATGTTAAAGATAATACAAACTGATCCGTTCTGAACGGATGCAGATGTTTGTATTATCTGAACGGATCCGTCTGTGCAGATCCATGACGGATCCGCACCAAACGCGAGTGTGAAAGTAGCCTTACTCTGTTAGGAAAGCAGTCACCCATTGCCACTGAGGAGAGGGATCTCCCATGGACAGTATTTGCGATTATGTCACAAATGTTCAGAGAAAAGGGAATTCATCAAACAAGCAGAGAACCTCAGGGAACAGTTTAGATCTAGGGGATACCCTGACTATACCTTAAAATATGCATTTCAATGGACACTGAGCAGGAACTGCACAGAACTGCTAACAACTAAGGTTAAGGAGATAGGTGATTCTAAAATTCGCCTCATCACCATCTTTCATGGGGCTGCTAACCGGGCTACAGAGATACCCGCTCTATCTAATGGAACATGGTTGGATAGAGAAATTAGGGGTTGCTACAGATGTAGCGTACAGTAAAGATGTACAAAGTGGCAAGTTCTTCCAGAGCACCAATCTCAAAAAGATGTTTGAGATCAAATACTTTATTAGTTGCCGTGCACGAGGACTAGTATACAAGAGAACATGTGACTGTAACTTGGAGTACATAGTGAAGAATCACAATGAAGGATGATTATGGTGATACACGTTTTATATATATATATATATATATATATATACAGTACAGACCAAAAGTTTGGACACACCTTCTCATTCAAAGAGTTTTCTTTATTTTCATGACTATGAAAATTGTAGATTCACACTGAAGGCATCAAAACTATGAATTAACATGTGGAATTATATACATAACAAACAAGTGTGAAACAACTGAAAATATGTCATATTCTAGGTTCTTCAAAGTAGCCACCTTTTGCTTTGATTACTGCTTTGCACACTCTTGGCATTCTCTTGATGAGAATTCAAGGTGTGGACTAAGTCCTGTGATGTGGATCACTAATAATCAAATATCGTGAATAGCAGGGTTAGTGATTTGTTGATTACAATTAAAACATAACTTTTATTATAGATAATTTAGAATAATAGGCCCAAAGATACAATGATAAATAATTAATAATCAGTATAGCGGTATAACGGGTAGTTGTGCACGGCGGCGGCATCCAAAAATAAACCGTACTCCTACCACAGAGTGGTAGGAGTACGGTTTATTTTTGGATGCCGCCGAGCATTTTCTCAATTATATTTTGGGTGCCGCCGTGCACAACTACCCGTTATACCGCCACTCTGATTATTAATTATTTATCATTGTATCTTTGGGCCTATTATTCTAAATTATCTATAATAAAAGTTATGTTTTAATTGTAATCAACAAATCACTAACCCTGCCATTCTCTTGATGAGCTTCAAGAGGTAGTCCCCTGAAATGGTTTTCACTTCATAGGTGTGCTCTGTCAGGTTTAATAAGTGGGATTTCTTGCCTTATAAATGGGGTTGGGACCATCAGTGGCGTTGAGGAGAAGTCAGGTGGATACACAGCTGATAGTTCTACTGAATAGACTGTTATAATTTGTATTATGGCAAGAAAAAAGCAGCTAAGTAAAGAAAAACGAGTGGCCATCATTACTTTAAGAAATGAAGGTCAGTCAATCAGCCTAAAAATTGGGAAAACTTTTAAAGTAAGGGCTATTTGACCATGAAGGAGAGTGATGGGGTGCTGCGCCAGATGACCTGGCCTCCACAGTCACCGGACCTGAACCCAATCGAGATGGTTTGGGGTGAGCTGGACCGCAGAGTGAAGGCAAAAGGGCCAACAAGTGCTAAGCATCTCTGGGAACTCCTTCAAGACTGTTGGAAGACCATTTCAG
The DNA here is from genome assembly GCF_905171765.1 of Bufo bufo. Classification (NCBI taxonomy): domain Eukaryota; kingdom Metazoa; phylum Chordata; class Amphibia; order Anura; family Bufonidae; genus Bufo; species Bufo bufo. The sequence goes on along the minus strand of NC_053394.1, from coordinate 276,306,623 downwards.
GTGACTACCTCTTGAAGCTCATCAAGAGAATGCCAAGAGTGTGCAAAGCAGTAATCAAAGCAAAAGGTGGTGTAGGAAGGCGCAAGGGTCCGTCATTGACAGAAGGTACGTGTCACCGAGGTTCCTGGCCTCGGTGAGATAAGAACCGGTTATTTAATGTGTCAGCCGCAGCTAGTGCTTGCTGACACTGTTTATTCTTAGTTTGGCTGAAAAGCCGATCCGGGCCGGTTCTTATTGGGAGCAGCCAAAGAGCAGGGTGGGTGGCTGTTCCCCACGTCCAGGCCAGGTTTTGGGCTGGGGTTTAAAAACCCAGCCAGCAGCTCAGCTGGGTGTGGATTATCCTCCATTGCAGAGGAGCTGAGGAGTCTGTGGTTTGAGACACTGAGACATTTATTTGTGAGAGCCATAGGCTGGGGAAACAGGCCTCTAAAGCCTGCTGCGGACTGTGGGTGAAAATCATCTGCTGACCAGGTGAAGTCTTTTTGCACTGTGAACTTTGTGTGGTGTGAACAGGCACCAAAAAATGAACACTTACTTTTGGCTTGTTTCCTTTCTGTGTGAGAATAAACACTGAACTTTGGTTTACAACCTTGTTTTTGCCTCTGTACTGCGTCCGCTTACCCTGCCTACCAGAGCGAATCCCCACAATTGGTGGAGGATGCGGGCAAGCGCAGTGAGGCTGGCGTGAACGCCGAAATTTTATTTTTTCTCTCACGGTCGTATGTCATTTATCGAACCGGCTAGATTCAAACCGGTGTCAAGAGACGAAATGGAGGCTGTTATGAAGGCCCTTGTGGAGGCTAACCTGCAACAACGCGAGGCTAATAAGCAGCAGCAGGAGACCAACCAGTTGCTGCTACAACATGTAATGGCGTTACAGTCAGCAGGAGCAACCCCAAGCGTACACGATGCCCGGAAAGCAGTACGTGCAGCGATCCCTAAAATGACCCCCGCAGACGACATCGAGACCTACCTGGCGATGTATGAAAAAGTGGCCACCAGAAAAAAGCTGCCCCAAGACCAGTGGGCTGAGATCGTCGCTCCTTTTCTGACATCAGAGTCCCAGCGGGTGTTTTTCGACTTGCCTGATGATTAAGCGGCCGACTACCCAAAGGTAAAGGGGGAGATTTTGGCAAGACTGGGGGTGAATGTGCTGGTCCAGGCCCAGCGGGTGCATCAGTGGGGGTTCAACCCGGCGGAGCCCGTGAGACCCCAGTATTATGACCTGCTAAACCTGTTACAAAAGTGGCTACAACCTGACGTGTTGAGCCCCACGGCTATGTTGGACCGGTTATTAGCAGACAGGTTCTGGAGGGCTCTGCCACCCCCTCTCCAGCAATGGATTGGCCAGGTCTCCCCAGGGAATGCGCTGGAGATGGTCGACCTGGTGGAGCGCTATGAGGCTACCCGGAACTTACAGGGGGGTTCTGTTGGGAGGGGGGCAGTCAGATTCCGTAACTCTCCACCCCGGACCCATCAAACCTGCCCGGGATATAACCCCTGTGGACCCCGCTCCAATAATATGCTGGCGGTGTCGAGAGCCAGGCCATGTTCGAGCGGACTGTCCACGTCAGGGGGAACCCATGGACACAAACTGTGGCTTCCGTCAGTCATTATATGCCAGGAAACTGTGTGCAGTGGGTGCTCCGGAGTCTCTGAACCACCTGTGCCAGGTTGAGGTGGGAGACACTCCAGCGGAGGCTCTGTTGGACTCAGGAAGTTTGGTGACCCTGGTAAGGGCTTCCCTAGTACGCTCCACTGAGTACACCGGCCGTAAGGTTGGAGTCATGTGTATCCATGGGGACTTGAAAGACTATCCTACTGCTATAGTGTCTCTGTCTACGGTTTCCGGCAGGTGGATCCACGAGGTGGCTGTTGCAACCCACCTCCACTATGAACTTATAGTAGGGAGAGACTTCCCGGGTTTCACGGCACTGTGGCCGGTTCCGAGAGTGACTGATACGCATGATACAGGTGTAACCCTAGCAGAATGGCCCGGCTCAGGGGGGAGACCAGAACCCTGGGAACCTGAGTCCGAAGGTCCCGCGGTAGGGGTGACCGCCACTTCGGTGGAAGAGGGGGAAACAACCCCGCTAAGTGTAATGGTGGGAGACATGGAAGACTCGCCACCGGGGCCTGAGCTGGCAGACCTCAATGTCTCAGGGGATAATTTTGGTACCGCACAACACCGGGATCCAACCTTATCCCGAGCCTGGGAAAATGTACTAATAATAGATGGTGAACCACAACAACCAGGGGCAGAATCAGTGTTTCCCCGTTTTGTGGTTCATCAGGATATGTTGTATCGGGTAAATCAGCTGCGAGGTGAATCCGTTGAACAGTTGGTGGTGCCCCAGGCTTATCGCAAACTCGTGTTAGAGTTAGCCCACCAGCATGTTCTTGGGGGTCATCTGGGAATGCAGAAAACACAGGACCGCATACTACAACGGTTTTACTGGCCCAGTGTGTTTAAAGAGGTGGACGAGTTCTGTAAGTCTTGCCCGACCTGCCAGGCAACTAGCCCCCAGCACCTTTTCCGCAGTCCCTTGGTACCCCTCCCGATCATTGAGGTACCGTTTGAGCGAATCGCTATGGACCTAGTAGGTCCTGTACCAAAGTCCGCTAGGGGACACTAACACATCTTGGTTGTCCTTGATTACGCTACTCGGTACCCGGAGGCAGTGCCACTGCGACATACTTCAGCAAAACTTATAGCTAAAGAGCTAATGGAGATGTTCTCCCGAGTGGGGCTACCTAAAGAGGTCCTGACTGATCAGGGGACCCCTTTTATGTCCAAGGTCATGAGGGAACTCTGCAAGTTGCTGTGTATAAAACAGTTACGGACGTCCGTGTATCATCCACAAACGGACGGACTGGTGGAAAGGTTTAATAAAACTCTAAAAACCATGTTAAAAAGGGTGGTGACCAAAGATGGGAAGGATTGGGACCTTCTTCTGCCCTATCTCATGTTCGCAGTGCGAGAGGTGCCCCAGGCCTCTACTGGGTTCTCGCCCTTCGAATTGCTATATGGCAGACATCCTCGTGGCTTGTTGGATGTAGCCAAAGAGGCGTGGGAACAACAACCCACTCCGCATAAAAGCGTCCTGGAATATGTTACTAAGATGCAACAGCGGATAGAGACCGTTTTGCCTCTTGTCAAGGAACATATGGAGGCCGCTCAGCGAGCCCAGAGTCGGATCTATAATCGGCAGGCTCGGGTCCGGAACTTTAACCCGGGTGATCGGGTTTTGGTTCTGGTGCCGACAGTGGACAGTAAGTTCCTAGCCAGGTGGCAGGGGCCCTACGAGGTACGTGAAAAAATAGGAGAAGTAAATTACAAAGTACACCAGCCGGGGAGGCGAAAACCGGAGCAGGTTTACCATGTTAATTTGCTAAAACCTTGGAAGGATAGGGAAACCTGTACGGAAGACAGTCCGCGGCCGGGCTTTCTTGGACAAGAGATTCCGGCTCCTAGGTCTGATGTGAGGGAAGCGGTTGCCAACATAAAAATTGCTGACAGCCTCTCCTCTAAACAGGCTCAGGAAACCAGGGAGTTTGTTAGTCGGAACACGGATGTGTTCTCAGACCTCCCTGGACGCACTTCCTTAATCCAACATGACATTGTCACTGAGCCTCAGGCAAAAATCCGGTTAAAGCCATACCGAGTACCCGAGGCTCGGCGAAAAGCCATCTCGGAGGAAGTGCAACTCATGTTGCGGCTGGATGTCATTGAGGAGTCTAAAAGTGAGTGGGCTAGTCCTATAGTCTTAATTCCCAAGCCAGACGGGTCGTTACGATTTTGTAACGATTTTCGGAAATTAAACGAGATATCAAAGTTCGATGCATATCCAATGCCTCGGGTGGATGAACTAATTGAGAAATTAGGTCAAGCCAGGTATTTTTCTGTTCTGGACCTCACCAAAGGGTACTGGCAGGTACCCTTGACGGAGGCTGCCAAAGAGAAAATCTGCCTTCATTACACCAGAGGGGCTGTACCAGTATAAAGTGTTACCCTTTGGCCTGCATGGCGCCCCCGCCACTTTCCAACGTCTAATGGACATTGTACTTCGTCCACATCGGCGGTACGCCTCGGCTTACCTGGACGATATTATCATCCACAGTACAGACTGGGAAAGTCACCTGCCCAAAGTACAGGCCGTAGTGGACTCCCTTCGAAAGGCGGGGCTAACGGCTAACCCAAAGAAATGTGCGATAGGGTTAGAGGAGACTAAATACCTTGGGTATGTCATTGGGCGCGGAGTCATCAAACCCCAAGTGAGCAAGATAGAGGCGATACGGAATTGGCCCCGACCTGCCACCTCTAGACAAATAAAGTCGTTCCTGGGAATGGTGGGCTATTACATGAGGTTTGTCCCCCATTTTGCCACTTTAGCGGCTCCGTTGACAGGGCTCTTAAAGGGACGTAAGTCCGTGATAGTCCGCTGGAATGACCAGGCGGAAGAGGCTTTCTCCGCTTTGAAGTCGGCACTGTGTGGGTCCCCGGTTTTGGTGACGCCCGACTTCAAGAGGGAATTTGTGGTACAGACTGATGCCTCCGAAGTGGGCCTCGGTGCGGTACTGTCTCAGGAAGTCAATGGGGAGGAGCATCCCGTTGTCTTCCTCAGCCGTAAGCTCACTCCAGCGGAGACCCGGTACAGTATAGTGGAGAGAGAGTGCCTGGCCATCAAGTGGGCACTCGAGTCTCTCCGCTATTATCTGTTGGGGAGGAAATTCCGTCTGGTGACCGATCACTCCCCTCTCAAGTGGATGAGCCAGGCCAAAGAGAGGAATGCTCGGGTCACCAGGTGGTTCTTGTCGCTGCAAAACTTTAAGTTCACAGTAGAACACAGGGCAGGCCGGTTACAGGGAAACGCGGATGCCCTGTCCTGAGTACACTGTCTGGCGTGTGTTCACCCCCTCAGGGTTGAACAAAGGGGGGAGGTATGATGAAAGGCGGAAGGGTCCGTCATTGACGGAAGGTACGTGTCACCGAGGTTCCTGGCCTCGGTGAGATAAGAACCGGTTATTTAATGTGTCAGCCGCAGCTAGTGCTTGCTGACACTGTTTATTCTTAGTGTGGCTGAAAAGCCGATCCGGGCCGGTTCTTATTGGGAGCAGCCAAAGAGCAGGGTGGGTGGCTGTTCCCCACGTCCAGGCCAGGTTTTGGGCTGGGGTTTAAAAACCCAGCCAGCAGCTCAGCTGGGTGTGGATTATCCTCCATGGCAGAGGAGCTGAGGAGTCTGTGGTTTGAGACACTGAGACATTTATTTGTGAGAGCCATAGGCTGGGGAAACAGGCCTCTAAAGCCTGCTGCGGACTGTGGGTGAAAATCATCTGCTGACCAGGTGAAGTCTTTTTGCACTGTGAACTTTGTGTGGTGTGAACAGGCACCAAAAAATGAACACTTACTTTTGGCTTGTTTCCTTTCTGTGTGAGAATAAACACTGAACTTTGGTTTACAACCTTGTTTTTGCCTCTGTACTGCGTCCGCTTACCCTGCCTACCAGAGCGAATCCCCACAGTGGCTACTTTGAAGAACCTAGAATATGACATATTTTCAGTTGTTTCACACTTGTTTGTTATGTATATAATTCCACATGTGTTAATTCATAGTTTTGATGCCTTCATAGTCATGAAAATAAAGAAAACTCTTTGAATGAGAAGGTGTGTCCAAACTTTTGGTCTGTACTGTAGACAAGAAAGGAAGGTTGGGCAGCACAGCTGTATGACATGTACAAGCGGAGTGCCAGCGGCTGTGGAGGCGATCCCCCTCCAAATAATAAGCTGAAGAAATTCCACGGCACTTCCAAGGCATAAAAATTAATTCTCTATACCCCCCTTTTTCAATTGATTCTAATAAAATCTTTATTATTTTCATTTTTAACGTTCTTTCAGGCTGAGATGCAGTACATAGTGAAGACCAAAATTGAACTACGTTGGAGAATAAGTGAGCATTTAGGAGACAGTGAACACCAAAGAGACACAACTGTGTCTAGGCATGTTCAAGATCGGCATAATGGTGATCCCAGATGCTTAAAATTTATGGGCATTGAACTGGTGAAACCCCCGAACAGGGAAGGTGACTGGAATCGTGTCATCTTATAACGCGAAGACTGCTGGATCTTTCAACTCAAAACAGTAGCTCTAATAGGTCTGAATGAACAACTTAATTACAGCTGTTTATTTAAGTGTTACTTTTTGCCCCAGGTGACTTTTTCCACTGAGTTTTATACTGTACTGCTCATAACTACTTTTTACCTTAACTACACCATTGTTTGGTGGCTTACCTGTCCGAAAATATGTTAATGTATCAGGAATTCTATGAGTCTACCGTCAATGTGTTTAGTAGTTTAGCCACATCAATGATCACATCTTTAAGTAAAGCATCTTTAATTAAAGTAATAATACTTTAATTATTGCCCACCCCCCTTTATCTAATTTGCCTATAATGCCCATTTCCTTTCATACACTGTTTTAAATACCATACAGTGCAGCTCATTGTGCTGTAGAAGCGTCCCCGATCTCAGCCCCACTCGCGCTGGTAACATAGTGAGAACAAGCGCAATGACGTCAGTACACTCGTCCAGTGCGGAAATGAGGACTGCAGCCAGTAGGGTTTAAAGACATTGAAACGGTAAGCGTTTGCTGCCAAGTCCACATAGGTTCTACCCAGCCTGTGAAGGAAGGGACTATTCATTAGCTCCCACCTTCAATCCTAGCTAATCTCGCTGACAACTATTACAGCGATATTAAGCTGAGCCCTGGAACAGTGATTATTATGTATATTGGTCTCTGTGCCACTATTTTCATCCACAGATATTGATTGTTTTATTGCAAGATACCCCTGATGAGCAGCAGGAGAAACATGCATGTCTGAATTCAGCAATAGGGCCATACAGGGGGATTTACTATAAGGTCAGGCAGGGCCGGCTCCAGGTTCATGTGGGCCCTTAGGCGATAAATCCCAGTGGGCCCCCATGAGGCATTTTTTTACATGTCACCCTGTGGCTCCCACACGGTATAATGACCCCCAGAGGCCCCTATACAGTATAATGACCACTAATGGCCCTTCACACAGTATAATGAACCCCCAATTCCCCCCCCGACTGTATAATGACCGCCAGTGGCCCTGCATTCAGAATAATAACCCCCAGTCGCCCCCATTCAGAATAATGACCGCCAGTAGCCCCCACACTGGGGGAATACTGTATGGAGGGGGCTCTGGGGTCATTATAATTAATGGAGGGTCATTGGGGATCGTTATACTAAATGGGGGACACTGGGGGTCATTATACTATGTAAAGGGCCCTCACAGTATAATGGCCCCACAGTGGCCGTCCATTCAGAATAATGACCCCCAGTCGCCCCCACACTAGGGGTTATACTGTATGGAGGGGGCACTCGGGGTCATTATATTGAATGGGAGCTCTGGTGGTCATTATACTAAATGGAGGGTCAATGGGGATAATTATACTAAATGGGGTCACTGGGGGTCATTATACTGTGTAAGGGGCCCTCACAGTGTAATGACCCCCCCAGTGGCCCCCTCACATACCTATCATTGCTGGAGTGCAGGGGAGCCGACGGTCCTATCATTCACTAACCGTAGCTCCCTGCGCTCCTTCTCTCCTCCGGCCCGTTGCAGCAGTGGGCCAGGCCTGGAGGAGAGAAGGAGATGTGCAGTGATGTAGCTAGAACTGACTGGGCCCCACAGAAAATTTTAGTACGCGCCCCCCCCCATGTGTGTTCACATCACGTTTTTCCTATCGGTTTGATGTATACAAATGTGCAGCACTCCATGTTTTTGTATCCTGCAGAGTCAAGTAAAAAATGCATACGTTAACGTATATGTTTTTTTACAGTGGAACTGTATGGTGAACGGACGCCACTGTACGGCATCAGTCTGAGGCATCTGTTAACGCATACATTTTTGGTATACATTAAATGGATGGCACAAATGGGATGTGAACCCAGCCCTAGTGTCAGAATAAGCACCAGTACACAGCGGAGCAGCGTGGCGGAGAGGGGAGGCAGCCATGTACTGACAGAGCGCTAACTGGTCCTAATGGTCAGGGATTAGGACTGTGCTTCCCAAGGATCATTTTCTACTGGGAAATACAGGGCACTGTATAATACACTAGAATCTATATAATATAAAGATATTAACCCTACCCCCGAATAATAATACAATTAGGGGGTCATTTATTATATAGAAATACGTCTATATTAGGCGTATTTCTGACACAGATTGTGGCGCAAAGGTCCTTAGCACCGCAATCTGTATCTTTTCTCACTCGTGCCAGGTCTAAAAAAAAGTGGTGTGGGCAGGGAAGGGGATACAGTTATGGCTATGCAGTTATTGGATACCACCGCCATATAGTGATAACACCGCCATACAATGATAAAACCACCATACAGTGACCCGAATAAAAGGGTATAAGAGGGCACAGTACAGGGAATGACTATGGGCACTGCACAGAGTGTGGTAAGAGGGCACAATGCAGGGTATAAAGGGGCACAGTACGGGGTGGGGGGCACAGTACAGGGTGGGGGGCACAGTACAGGGTGGGGGGCACAGTCACATGACCCTGTGACGTTAGAAGGTCCTTATGGTGAATGCGGTTCAGATGCCACCATAATGAGAGGCAGAGGAGTGAGACAGGGGCCCTGGATGGACAAGAGGGGTGGACACAGCAAGTAGGTGGAAGGGGCTCTGAGGGGGATTCATACAAGTAGTGGCAGGAGGTCTGTGCAGGGCAGCAATAGGATATAGGAGGGTGGAACAGGAGCTCTGGATACATGAGGGAGGAAAGGAGACAGCAGGGGCTCCATGAGGATGAGATAGGACAGGATATGGGGGGGGGGCAGGTGTCATGGAGACAAACTGCTTAATGAAATAGTAAAACCACTAAATAGAATGAAGCAGCATCCAGCAGCAGATCGAAGAGTCCCCCCCCTTCTGTCCCACAGAGAAGAGACAGTCAAAGTGCAGACTTACTCACAGACTGTCTTCACACTTCTCTGCTCCAGCCCTGCGGTCTCTCTCCTCAGGCAGCATGTCCTGTGTAGAAGGGGCGTGTCTGAGTCTCTGCAGCAGCCGGACCCATGTGACTCAGAGGGTCCACCAAAGGGGTACTGCGTAAGTGAAATGACAGCAGTGAGAGCTTCCATCTGTATTGATGGAAGTGCTCATAGCAGCTCAGTGGGCCACCCCCCAGGAGCATTGGGCCCTGGCACTTGCCCGGGGATGCCGGGTTATGATGCCGGCCCTGAGGTCAGGTTCTGGACGGGGTCACCCTTCTCAGGGCCGTTGCTCCGTAGTTAGGTCCCTAAGGCCAGCACAGCACCCCCTATTAGGGCAATAACAGGGACCGATTTTATTCCCTGAATGGTGACTCTTCCTTTTTTATAGCAATTGAAGGTACCCATACCAGATCCAGCGGATACCAGATCAACACTACAGTACTTAGGACCCAGTAGGACTTTAAGAAAATGAAAATACTTAAATATTACTTTATTATAAATATATTCCTAAATACCTTTCAGTAGTTACAGTATAATGGCTTGCTTTGTCTAAGGAGCCCTATTAATCACACAGCAGGACAAGTTACTTCACAACACTGAGGTAAAGAGCTGCCTCATCCTCCTCTCTGATCTACTTAATAATAATAATAATAATAATAATAATAATAGTAAAATGTATTTATATAGCGCCACCATATTCCACAGCGCTTTACAAATTCATAGGGTTCATGTAAAAAACAAAAGTAACTGGCTAATATGCAACTGAAACACTAGGAGTCAGGGTCCTCCTCGCAAGAGCTTACAATCTATGAGGAATTCGGGGTGACACATAAGGTAGTTGATTGTAATAAGTAGGATTTGAGCCATTATTGAACTGACAGGAGTGGTGCCGGCCGATCTGCTTCGTGTTTGGGACAACTAGAGGATCGAGTTTAGGCCAGAGGAGTTGGTGGGGGAAAGGTTTAGTCAGGGAAAAGTCGTTTTAGGTAGCTTGATAAGCCTGCCTGAAAAGATGTGTTTTTAAGGCACATTTAAAGGTGGAGAAGTTGTGAATTGACCTAGTATTCCGGGGCAGAGTATTCCAGAGAGTAAGTGCAGCTCGAGAAAAGTCTTGAAGACGGGAGTGAGAGGTACGAATTATAGAGGTTATTAATCTTAGGTCGCTAACAGAACGGATTACTTGTCAGGGATTATGATTCTGAATACAGTTTAACATGATGTGTAGCTGAATCTCTGTAGGAATGGAGTTCATGAGAAGACATGAAGTGCAGAGAGGACGGACAGGACAGACTGTGGTAATGGAGACTGCATACAAGTGCTGCTGCTCATCAGCCACATCCCAACCCTCCTTTCTGTACTTCATGTCTCCTCTTATCAGCTGTATTCAAGATCATAACACCGGACAAGTAGGAGAGTAGGATGAGACAAATCTTTAACTCAGTGTTGTGAAGTAACTTGTCCTGCTGTGTGATTAGGACAGGTTTTTGTGTGTGCTAATAAGACGGCAGGCATTTTATTTCCCTTGATGATTGACAAAAGAGCAAGCCATGAAATTGTCACAAGGGCAGCAGCCCCCTCTAGGGTCATTAGATCCGAAAACCTTTTTGGGTCTGGTCCCTTTATGGTGGCTCAGAACAAGCATGTCTCTCAAATTCCTTGTGCATCTGTACATAATAGATATTGTTTCAAGACACCATCCAGAGAATGTTCCAATGTTTTTTGAGGATATTTGCTACCTCCTGATGTCCCGAATTATAGGAGGTAATAAATCTTACTGTCTTATCCATTTTTTTATCTTTTATTTATGGTTGTAGCAGTCTCTCAAGTCTTGAGTTTTTTTCTCTACAGTAACCTCTCTGCATTGGCTCATCACCATATCCTCTATTCTTAAATCTATTGCCCAAATCCCCAGCTCGTACCTCAAAAACTCTTTCATTGAAGCAGATGCGTCTCATTCATAAAATGTATCCAGTGGGGATGCTTTTAATAAGTTTCTTAAGGTGAGATAACTTGTTAGGAGGAGACTATTCACCAATGTAGTTTTCGGAAGATATCCGTCTGAATAAAACCATCTTGTTCAACCTGTAAAAGAACAACTTAAAAGTCCATGTTGCTTATTCATGCTTTGTATGTCAATGTAACGACTCCACAATTGGACCTTCTTGATCGAATCGACTGGCTCTGTAAGGAAAATGCATCTTTCCCACAGCCCCAGAAACAGACTGTCAAAGATGCCCCCATAGCTGTGCCCTGGAGCTGTAGGTAAAAGGACTCCCTAAAAATTAAACAAAATTATGACTTAATGTAAAATCCAATAACTCCAAAATAAATCAGCCAAACTCACCATCCAGGAATGATGTTCTATTGAAGTGGAGTTCCGCTTCCTTGGCATCTTCATGGTGAATAGATGTATAAAGTGACTCATCACAAGTCACCAAAATCATGTCATCTTCCTGTATACCATCGATTTTTCTCAGGACCTCACCTGTATCCTTTAAATAAGAGTGCAAATTTTCAACCAATTGTCTCAGTACATGGTCAATCAATTTGTATATTGATGCCCATCTCGACAATATATTGACGCCTATCTCGTTTATCACAAAGCCATAGGAGGGGAACACTTGGACCCTTAAGCCCGGAGAAATTAAGTCTTCAAGTACATACTGTTCCATAGAAGCCTTATTCCACCACACTTATAAACTTCTATGAAGTAGATTCTTGAAGGTGGATTTGAGCTGGGACATCAAGAGGTAGCAAATATCCTGAAAAAACATTGGAACATTCTCTGTTTGGATGGTGTGTTGAAACAATATCTACCTATTTATCCATCTATTACGTACAGATGCACAAGGAATTTGAGAGTTATGCTTGTTCACCATGTAGGGACCAGACCTAAAATGGCTTTCAGATCTAATGTCCCTATATGGGGCTGCCACCTTTTTGGCAATTGCGTGGCTTGCCCTAATGTAGTAAGGACCACATCCTTCCCAGATGATATTGGCCAAAGAGAATATCAAATTACCCACTCCAATTACATGTGGAACAGTGGGGGGTGGTGTATGTGACAAGTTGCCCATGTAATTTATTGTACGCAGGTATGACTCACGGGAATTATGGAGGTGAACTAGGGAACATGTATTGGGCATCACTGCCACTAATGAAGAAGAAGCAAACAAAAACTGTTATACATGCAAACAAAAGAACTAGGGATTATTCTGGATTAAAGTAGCACTATACCTACTATACATGAAAAATGGAAGTTCTTTGTGCACATTTTTGATCCTGTTAACCGCTGCTGTCTATGGCAAAGCAGCGGTGAACAGGAAGAGAGAGAAGGGAGACGGCACATGCACACAGGGCGCGCCGTCTCCTCATAAAACTGATTGGCGGGGGTGCCGGGTGTCAGACCCTCGCCGATCTGATATTGATGACCTATCCTGAGGAAAAGTGGAACACAAAAGCAAGTATTGGAAACTTGCTTTTATAATTCTCCAAGTTCTCAGAAATTCAGGATAGCTCTCTAAAAGTGGGTCTTCAGAACTCTACTTCCTACTTGGGGTCGACACAGGTCAAGATATCCTCTTTTGACACGTGTCCTGTGCTGGGTGTACTGGGTGACTTGACTCATTTCAATAGCTATGCCAGTCTGTACATATGTCCTGGGCTGGTGGGAAGATACCATGGTTTTTCGTGGATGAACTTGATCAGTTTACATCTCATGTTGTGGGCGTTATATTGACGACATTTTGATCTTATGGGATGGTGACGTGGAAACTTTTTAAGACCTTTGTTCAATGTTTGAATATTAACACCATTGGCCTTGGATTTACATATGAGATTGAACGACAGAGCATTGCGTTTCTTGACATCCGGATTTCTAAGACCATCCCCAAGGGACAATATTTGAGAACTCGAAGAAATTGTTCATCCAACAAATCTTTACGTATTCAGGCAAGAGATATGTGGGATAGGTTTATCCAAAGAGGTTACCCAACTGAAGTCCTTAGGGATACGTTTCAGCATTCTCTTTATAGAGACAGGCAATCCCTACTTATTCCACATACAGATTCTGCAGCTGGGGATAACACAATGAGGATTGTCAGTACTTTTGATGCCCAGAATCAAAAAATTCTAGGCATTCTGAGAAGGTACTGGGGTATATTTTTGTCAGACCCAGACCTAAGGGATTGTGTTCCTCCTAGACCACTTATCACATATAGTAGAGGTAGGTCCCTTAGGGACCGATTAGTACATAGTCACTATCAAGCACCTTCCCAGACTGGCAGTTGGCTTAATAATAAAAAACCGTGTGGGACTTTTAGGTGTGGTAAAGACTGTATTTGTTGCCCCTTGATTCTTAAATACACTAGTTTTGTGAGCGTATCCACCAATATAACCTATGTGATGAGGGATTTAGCAAATTGCAAAACTGAAGGTGTCGTCTATTTGTGCACCTGCCCATGCCCACTTAATTACGTGGGAAAGACCAAGCGAGAACTAAGGCGGACGGTGGGGGACCACATTGGTGACATAAAGAATCGGAGGGATAAACCTATAGCGAGACATGTTTTAGAATATCATTCTGGTGATTTCAGAGTCTTACGATTCCAGGTTATTGAAGTGGTGCGTGGATCTCCAAGGGGTGGGGACTGGGACAAAAGGATTCTGCGTAAGGAGGCCCAGTGGATTCACAGTCTTAGAACTGTGGATCTGCTAGGTCTCAACGAACAGATCTCCTTCTCTTGCTCTCTGTAGCTATATCTCTAGTCCTGTGTTTTCTACATGATGTTTCTATTGGGGGACCCTAGTAAATGTATAGGCCGGGAACCCTGCCTACATATCATGGCCATTCTATACATGATTATCAGTCTGGACTCCCTGGGCTCCTATAATCTTATTAGGGATATGCCCCGGAGTATATATATTAAGTGTCCCCTTTTTTGAGTGACTCTATATGTATCCTGTTGCGCGCTCCCTTTTGGGAACTGCCCAGCACACCGTGCACTCCGGGGCCGGGTTCCCTCTGCAGCTGCGGGGTACTTCCGGCATTTGGAGCGCATGATACGTTCCACCCTCTGGGCGTTTCACCTGTACGTTCCACGGGACGCCGATATGCCCTTTCCGCTTCGGATCCTCTATGGCCATTATAGGCTTTTTTCGCAAATGGATTACTGCATTGACTTATCGATGCATGTATCTAGGTACATTTAATTTCGATTTGAATATTAAGCACTGAGACTGTGTACCATGTGACCGGAAGTGGCTAAATGATGTCAGACGCCCGCAATTGTTTGAGCTATAAAAGAGGCACCAATTTAAATGTAGGTGCGCTCTTTTTATCTAGGTGCGCACTTGTATCATGTGCTTTTTCCATCAGACCAGCATTCATATTATTTAGCAGTTTAGCAGTTTATCCTGCTCATGCTGCTTGCTGATTCCCCTGATGAACCACGTGGATACCGCCATTTGGGGAACCGCATCGGGAAGTGACTATTTCAGCAGGGACAACCAGGGTGCTTCAGGGTTTAGCCACCGATAAGTGGAGTCACCCCTTTCGGGGCGGGGGGGTGCTCTGCTTTTAGGCCGGGACAGCGGTAGGGTCACCTCAGGGACAGAAGATCTTCCCCGCCCCCTCTCATCCGCTTTTACCCCTGAAGACCGACTGGTTTCAAGTGACTGGTATCAAGTAACCGTGAGTTATTGATTACAACTAACGGTGTGGCTCTGCATGATTACGAGTTATCTTTATATGCAGGTTTTGTCGCCCTATTGTCCTGCTGATCTTTGATTATACAGGTGCACCATATGAACACATATCTCAGTGTGGGCACGAGAAAATGGTTTTATATTATCTATGTACAATTGATTTTGGGGTTTTTATTCTACTCTTAAACGTATTTAGTAAAAGTTAAATTTTAGGGGTATATATTTTTTGCCTTCTGTGATATTATTTTTGATTTCTCCTATTGTGAACATATTTCTATACTCTGTGAGCAGTCTGTACGTCAGCAGACAGAAAAGGGAGCTGGCTTAGCTATTTAAATGATCCGGTCCTCTTCACACACAGCACAGGTCACTCGCTGACAGGAAACAATTTCCTGTGTGAAGCACAAGTAGGAAGTGGAGCTCCCTGGAACTGGGGCTGGAAGTTATACCTGAGGTATACCTGAGAATCAGGGCACCATGGAGAATTCAAATATATTAGTATATTCTATAATTTTATTTTCTTGTTATATTTATGCAGATTTCTTTTCCTAGAAAACCCTGTTTAATAGTTAGATTTTTTGGGGTGGGTAATGCAAAGGAAAATTATTCCAATAGTGTTTTTTCATGCTGATCACCATACAGTACAAATAATATTAAAAAAAACATTTAACTTAAAATTTATGTTGATAAATTGATAAAGGCGCCCAAAGTGTCTTCATGTTCCTGAAACAGTGTTGTAGAAAACCTAACACACAGGTTGATTTCCTGCTTAACCACCTGTTTTGCCAGAGCTCAGCTCAGGCTGTAGAAAAAGTACTTAACTGTTCTGTCCGAACTGGGCTCGGGCAGAAGGGGAAGGTGGGGGGCTGCTTTAGCTGCTGATATCTCCTGGTTGGTAGCTGCTTGGGCCTGGTCTTGTTTGAAAGCTAGCATTTCAGGCTTTCATACAAGACCAAAATGACAGCATTAGCCCAAGATAAGCAGGAGATATCACTGTTAGAAATCAAGTTGTGATTAATTGTGGGTAAAACCTGCTTTTACTTTCACTTTCAGCTGCATTCACTGCATCCCAATTTCAAAAAAGTGATATCTTCCCAAGTACAAAAGATAATGCTGTCATTATGGTATTGTTTGAAAGCTTGGAATGTCAGCTTTCCAACAATGCAAAGTATCTCTAGATGCTAACAAATCAGTGATATGAGCTGCTAAACAGCCGCCCCCTCCTTCAGTCTATTGGAGCAGTTGCAGAGCTGACAGCTGCAGGAGGAAAGGAAAAAAAGTAAAATATATAAAAATTGGGCATTATCAATCATTGTAGTGACCACATAATAAAATTATGTTATCTTTACCACACAGTGAACGCCGTAAATAAATTCCACAAAATAGTGTTAAAATTGCTGTTTTTTTATCTTTCCCCCAAAATAAAATAATAAAAGTTATTTGCAACATGACATATACCCCAATATGGTGCCTAAAAAACCTACAACTAATCTAGCAAAATAAAAACTAAATTAAAAAGTTAAAAATGCTTGCTAGTGACATTTTTGGGAGTGTTTTTACAATTTTAATGTGCCTGTTAGGAGGTTAGATGGGTTGTAAAGGTTCTTATTTTTATACATTTTTCCACAGCCATCTGTACCTGTGGAGAAATCCATAAAAAACCTGGACAATACTTCTATTTCAACTGGTGAACAGGTTAACAATCTTTATATACCACTGTAGACAGGAAAGAGTGTGAGGCTCCTGCTCCAGCCAGTTGCCTCACAGCCTGAACATGGCCGACTTACTGCGACAAATAAAGAATATTTCTTATATATTTCATAATTTTAATTGCAATATGAGACAAAAGAGGATAAAGGGAAAATAAGAAACTAAAGGTTCACAAACTTTTTTTTTTCCTGTAAGAACAAGAAAGGCTGCCAGCTCATTGAAGGATCAGATTACCTGGAGAGGAGAGGGGGAGGAGCAGTGAGCAGAAGAGTGAGACACAGATACACAGGCATGATTCAGCATCTAATATTAAGTGTTACATTTCACTCCAAGTTCTTTATTCACTTCTGTACTGCTCAGTATTTCTCTATTATGTCCTATATGCTGCTCTTGAGTGAGTGACTGCAGAATCTGCTGTCTCGATGTGCAGTCAATGGGCAGACATGATACCAGCTAGTCTTCAGCTATCTGAGAATAAGAGATATAGTATACAGATGGGAAAACTGCAAAGAGATGCTGAATACAAGTCATATAATGGTCTGGAATTGTGCAATCACCATATATATACACATAGCAGCTTATTCTGAAAAGTTATCTGAAGGTGTACGTACAAATTTAAGGAAGAAATTGCTGGATTTTTTAAAATATTTTGTGGATTTACTATTCCTTATTACTATTCAGTACATGCAGTTTTCATTAAAAAAAATTATTTTTGCCTCACTAGGAAACTGTTACTTATGAGCTATGAATTTGGAAGCATTAATCATTCTCACGGTATGGCCTAATAGGCATCTAAAGGTATCAGTCCTTGTTGCCTCTGTTAGGACTTTGCATATCATAGTTTATCATTGCTGTGGTCAGACATCTGTCAGTCACAGCTGTCCTCCCAAGAATCATGACACAGGCATCACAGTGGTTTTACATAGGACTGCAGGTAACATCTACTACATTAGCTATATTCAGAGTTATCACAGTTTTATCTGTGATGTTACATAGGACTGCAGGTGACACTACTACATGATCTGCACTCAGATAGTTACCACTGTGTTACCTATGTGCTATCTGTGGTGTTACATATACTGCAGATGACCTCTACTATATTTGTATTCAGAGAGTTATCACTACAAGCAGTGTTGTTACATAGGTCTGCAGGTGATATTACTATATTATCTGTATTCAGAGTTATCACTGTGTTATCTATGGTGTTACATAGGACTGTTGTTACCATCTACTACATTGTCTGTACTCAGAGAGTTATCACTGTGTTATCTGTGGTGTTACACAGGACTGCAGGTAACATCTACTACATGATCTGTACTTAAAAAGTCATCACTGCGTTACCTATGGTGTTACATAGGACTGCAGGTGACACTACTACATTATATATGCTCAGAGTTATCACTGTGCTATCTGTGGTGTTACATATACTGCAGATGACATCTACTACATTTTGTATTCAGAGAGTTATCACTATCATTGGTGGTGTTACATAGGTCTGCAGGTGATATTACTACATTATCTGTATTTAGAGTTATCACTGTGTTATCTATGGTGTTATATAGGACTGCTGTTACCATCTACTACATTATCTGTACTCGTCTACGCGTTTCAGGGGTGAATTACCCCCTTCATCAGGACATTCATTGTCCTGATGAAGGGGGTAATTCACCCCTGAAACACGTAGACGTAATAAGGCCATTTTAACTACACGCTTCATCTATATGGTATCCTTGGCAGCGCCCGCAGAAGAGGTTCATCCGTTTTTTATCCGGCACAAGTTTTATTTCTACTCCAGCTCCCGTACGTATTTGGGCGCAGGCAGGAACCCAGGCTGCAGCCAAGCACCCGTCCGCTGGTCGGGATATACACCAGCAAGAGCCTATACAGCTGTTGTGACTATCTCACAACAACCTTTGGTAAGCAAATTTTATACGCATATACATCTGTTATTGTCAGCAGTACCACATATGAGGTGCTGTCCTCTCTCTCAGTTTTTCTTTCCTATTTTATTTGTGTTATCTGTGGTGTTACACAGGACTGCAGGTAACATCTACTACATGATCTGTACTTAAAAAGTTATCACTGCGTTACCTATGGTGTTACATAGGACTGCAGGTGACACTACTACATTATATATGCTCAGAGTTATCACTGTGCTATCTGTGGTGTTACATATACTGCAGATGACATCTACTACATTTTGTAGTCAGAGAGTAATCACTATCATCGGTGGTGTTACATAGGTCTGCAGGTGATATTACTACATTATCTGTATTTAGAGTTATCACTATGTTATTTGTGGTGTTACATAGAACTGCAGACTTTTATAGCATATCCACAGGAATGGAGAGAGCCACATATGTGGAGCTACCCCTCCATACACTGCAGTTAGCAAATTAAGTCCGTTTTTCAAGATAGTGTCCACGCCTGTCAGACTTTTATGGCATATTTACAGAAAAGTCAGAGATGAGAATACCCCTTTAAATGATGGTCACACAGTATTGAAGATTTACCCCGTGGTTGCTACATGAGAATGCACCCTTATTAGCAGATTGCCCAGCTTCCACAATGTACAGCAACTGCATAGGCTTAGAGGGAACACTGACAATGGGGTTTATTAAAAGGAAATAGTAGTTTAAATGTCTGTGTAGTGCTAAGCACAGTATGTAAGGAAACACATGGGAGTAGGCATATCTATCATCAACCATAGATAAACAAAAGAGTAATTTATAGATTAAAAGGGTTTATTATGACCTATGTAACAAAGCCTGTATTAACAGAGCAGATTTAGTGTTTATTTTTCAGTGCTCAACCTGGAACAGTAGTTTTCACCAGTAGGATTTCCAAAGATTTTGCTAAAGATCAAGACTGTTGAAGCATTAAGTTAAACAAGAGATTTTTGGCAACAATATGCCAAGAACCTGCATATTCAGTTATATACAATAGGCCATTCAACAAATAAATGTATATACATATACACATACACATAGTGAGTGCCAGTCTTGTATATTTTGTTCATTTTGTATTTTGCACTGATTGGGTGATCAGTTTAGACTAGAGCACCTTTTCCATTCTGAGAACGGTGGTGAGCTATCCACGTGAATCAAATAAATGTGTATGCTTTTATAAACTGTATAATAAAAAGCTTTTGATAAAATGAGGAGAAAGAAGTGCTCAAACAGAGCCCATCCTCGCTGCTGTAGATGGCCTCACTAGAAAGTCCATGAACCCATCTGGAGTTCATATCCAGCAGTGAAGGTAGACAGCATTCTGTGTGAGCTTCTTTCTCCTCATTTTAGTGATCGTTGGGAGACTTAGCGCTCAGACCCCACCGATTAAAACTTTTGATATGTCACTTTGTACTAGGCCAAATCCCTATTAAATCCCTTTCAAATTCCCGACGTGTCACGTTTCTGTCTCAGTCAAAAAAAAAAGAGTCATCGGGGAAAAACCCAAAATTAGGATGATTATAACTCAAGATTAGTAGAGAAAAGAATCCATATAGGACTGAAAAAAGGGGGAGAAAACTATAGGTGCCGGCTCGACAATAGTGGATACTGGCTGGTTATTAGATGCTGACTCCACAGTGGTAGATGACGGCTGGTTATTACCCCAAAAAATTATGAACCCCCTTCCAGTGGGAAAGAGTGGTCATCCAGGCCCTCTAGTTCGCGGGGGTCATCTCACCAGCCTCACCAGCAATTAACCCTTGAAGACTATGGACGTAAAAAGAGTCATGGTTATTCATAATCTCCTGCTCTCCCGCCCATCTGCTGATGATTGGCAGTTCTTTCCTAGATAGAAAAGGAGAAACCTAGGTATTAGACTGTCAATCATCAGCAGGTGGGCAGGAAGAGCAGGAATTCATGAATAACCATGACTCTTCTCAGGTGGCCGTGACTCTTTTCCAGGCCCAGTCTGCAATGATTGTAATGTTGGTTCTCGGCAACCACTTACTTTAAACTTTTAAATGACAGAACACTGAAATCAACTCACCTGTCTCTACATTATACTGCTGTTAGTATGGGCAGCATAAAGTTGATGACAGGTTCCCTGTAATGTCATCTATGGGTTAGCTGTGTGGTGCTCAAGAAGGGCACTATGGGGGTGGGGGAGGAGCAGAGAGAGGAGGACCGAGGACATTATACTAATGAGGGGGCCATTATATTAATAATAAAGAGGGGGCATTATATATACTAATAATACAGAGGGGCCATTATATAATTAATAAAGAGGGGGCCATTATATATACTAATAATACAGAGGGGCCATTATATTAATAATAAAGAGGGGGCCATTATAATATACTAATAATACAGAGGGGCTATTATAATAACAATACAGAGGGGGCATTATAATAATAATACAGAGGTCCATTATAATAATAATAATACAGAGGGGGCCATAATAATAATAATAATACTACAGAGGCGGCCATTAATATTATTAATAATAATACAGAGGGGGCCATAATAATAATACAGAGGGGCTATTAATAATAATAATAATAATAATAATAATAATACAGAGGGGGGCATTATAATAATACAGGGGGCATTATAATATACAGGGGGAATAATATTATGGGGAATGGGGGACTATCTGTATGGCTCTAGCACAGTATTGGGGGGCAGCAGGATGACAGTGTTGCGACACCAGGAAGGAGAGGATGAAAGGAATCTAAATTTTTTTCTGTGAAACTGCAGAGACGAGATAGGTGTCATGGCGGTCTAATCCCTAAATGAAGACGTTGAGGGAAGAGTCTACATCCCTGGAGACATCACTGGATGTAACAGGTATTGTGCTGTATTCTACTGTATATTTAATAGCGATGTATGTAATGTCCATCCAAATATCTGTTTCATGGTAGGGTTGGGGGGAGTAGAATTTGGCCCACACTGCCGCAGACGGCCCCAGACTTCAGGTCACACTGTGTGTGTTCTGAATTCTGGCTCCTCACGCCCATCTACCACATTATCTGTACTCAGAGTTATCACTGTGTTATCTGTGGAGTTACGTAGGACTGCAAGTGATCTACTACATTATCTGCTAAAAGGGGCTTGCTCATAGGCTTGGGGGGAAGGGCGCAATTTTTGTCTTGCCCCGGGTGCTGGCAACCCACGCTACGCCACTGCGTACTATATAATCCAAAAGATTTACTAGATTTCGTCACAGTTGTTTTTTACGACTACTGCAATTTAAATGTCAGCGATGACATGACTATTTACGCAAAAAAAATGTAAAATAATGCCTTGGCAAATATGATTAATTCCGTTTAACAGCAAAGTGCGTTGGTGACAGACATTGGTCTGAACTCCACACGCAAATCCAAGCCTGGATTATTTGTCTACAATGATCTTCATGTTCCTAAAGTTACTCTTTTCCTTTAAAGAGGTACTCCACGTCAAACAAGTTTTCTCTTAACCAGTGGATAAAGGCTAACTGGATTGGTGGGGGTCCTTCTACTCAAATCCCACTGATTAAAAGAACTGTTGACCTGTGTCCCTCTTTTGACACTGGTCGAGCATGCGCTCTACTGTTCCAATCATCTCTATTAGTTAATTAAAGCACTCGGCAATCTCCAGCAGTCCCATAGAGTGAGTGAAGCCATAATGCATACGTCCAACCTGTATTTATTTCAAATGAGGGACATAGGTGCCCTAAGGCCCTATTACACGTTCCATCTGCCCATGTAATAGGGACTCTATTTTCACAAACGGTGGGGATCTGAGTGGTTGGATCCCCACCAATCTAACATTTATTTCCTGTCCAGACATCACCAATTGCAAGAACTTGGGACCCATGTGCTGTGCTTGGCTATTTCATGTAGTCCCTTAGAGATGAATGGAGCAGTTGACAAGCATGCCATACAAACAGGGGGACAGAGGTCCTTTGTTCTCCTCATCAATGGTGGTCTCAGTGGTCGAATCCCAACCGATCTATGGGATTAAACCACTGTATAAGGAATCTTTAGTTCCAAATTCCCTTTTAAGACTTCCATCTAGTAACAAAATTTCATACCAATCAACCTATACATGCTCCTCAAGGTATATCTGGGGGAAGTAAGTGCTGGCTGCAACTCTGAGAACTTCAGAGCCCCATACAATGTATAAAATAGTTCTTCCACCTATTTTTGCAAAAATATAGTTAATCAGGCAAAAGAGCATATCTAACGGTATGGTATATGCATCACCATAGACTATAATAGATAAATGTTCAACAAAGAGTATCTGTTTAGCATACCTTTGTCTATTTATACTGGAATGCCAATAGAAACTCATGGACCCATTATAAGTCAATAGGACCATCATGGTCGTACCCAGCTCATATGTGGATGTACGAAAGTGCAGGCAGGCATGACATACAGATGACAAAGAAGTACAGCATCCAATAAATCCAAAACCAAGGCCACTAACATTGGGGACCCATGATGTCTAGAGGTTAGCAGGCTTAATTATCAACAAGAAGTTTTGATTTTTATACTTGTTCAAGAGCTGTTATATAGTAAGTAACATTATCCAAGCTGAAGCACCAGACACATCAATCGGTATGTATTAGCCGCTGTGCCTCACCTCCATATTCTACAAAAGCACAAGATTGAGGGACAAGTACAGGAATACTGCTAATGAGGTACAGAACATTTCTGGAAGCCCTCAGTGTTCATTAGCTTAGGGTACGACCACACTTTCAGGTTTTTTATGTCGTTTTGGAAGCCAAAAAGAGGAGGGAATACAAAAAAGAGAAGAAGCCGTATCTGTCTTTATACGTTCTCTCCTTTTATGATCCACTTCTGATTTCAGCTTCCAAAACTGCATCAAGAAACTAGAACGAGTGACCTTACCCTAAGAATAATTTATATCATGTGTACATGGAAACCTCAAATAAACCACACATGTCACAGAAAACTGCTAGCAGTATACAAGCTGCTGTCAAAGGAGTCAGGACTACGGACTGTCATAAAATAGCTTGGGTCTTCTGAGGAGCTAATAAGTAGTGGGTTTTTAAAGCCCCTGGTACAGTCCTACTATGCAAACAATTTACATTGCCATCTTGAGATGTTCGCAAGAACACTGAATGCCAGTTATGGAGGGATGGAGGTATCACACACCAATTTACCGTGTCATCTTGTAAAACTGTCAGTACATATTCCTTAGTCTTTTAAGATGCAATGCGGCAAAAAAAAAAAGTGCTGGACAGTTTTAGAACTGTGTTTGCAGAGCTCTGTTGAATGGAGTCACATGGCCACCAGCCAGTATATAAATTAATGAGATGGCAGGAATATCTGGGCATTCAGCTTAGCAGTAATACAGGCAGCAGTTATGGTAAGTCTGATCTCATGCTTTATTATGAAAAATATATGAGTTTCCCCACATTTATCAAGTAAGATAAGACTGTATATTGCATTAGAAAGCTAGCATTGTCTAAATGAAAAGGACCAGAAACTTTGTTTCTGTCCTTCCCTGTTTGTGACTAAATTTCTGCAACATTTACAGATTGGGACATGGCTCTGCGAGACTCTAGATAATTACAAATATTATACATTATTGTGGGGCCCAGTACAATAACATATACAAGAGCTTTAACCCCTTATGGACCGGGCTCATTTTCACCTTAAGTACCAGGCCATTTTTTGCAAATCTGACCAGTGTCATTTTATGTGTGAATAACTTTAAAACACTTTTACTTATCCAGGCCATTCTGAGATTGCTTTTTCGTCACATTTTGTACTTCATGACACTGGTAAAATGGAGTAAAAAAAACAAAAAACATTTTTATTTATAAACAAATGCCAAATTTACAAAATATCTGGAAAAATTAGCAAATTTCCAAGTTTCAATTTCTCTACTTCTATAATACATAGTAATACCTCCAAAAATAGTTATTACTTTACATTCCCCATATGTCTACTTCATGTTTGGATCATTTTGGGAATGCCATTTTATTTTTTGGGGATGTTACAAGGCTTAGAAGTTTAGAAGCAAATCTTGAAATTTTTCTGAAATTTTCAAAAACCCACTTATTAAGGACCAGTTCAGGTCTGAAGTCACTTTGTGAGGCTTACATAATAGAAACCACCCAAAAACTGATTTTACAAATGTCGTTAACCCTTTAGGTGTTCCATGGCAAATGGAGATAAAATTTCAGAATTTTGATTTTTTTGGGGCAAATTTTCCATTTTAATCAATTTTTTCCAGTAACAAAGCAAGGGTTAACAGCCAAACAAAACTCAATATTTATTGCCCTGATTCTGTAGTTTGCAGAAACACCCCATATATGGCTGAAAACTACTGTACGGGCACACGGCAGGGTGTAGAGGGAAAGGAGCACCGTGTGGTTTTTGGAAGGCAGATTTTGCTGGACTGGTTTATTTACATCATGTCCCATTTGAAGCCCCCCTGATGCACCCCTGAGTAGAAACTCCATAAAATTGACCCCATTTTGGAAACTACGGGATAAGGTGGCAGTTTTGTTGGGACTATTTTTAGGGTACATATGATTTTTGGTTGCTCTATATTACATTTTTGTGAGGCAAGGTTACCAAAAATAGAAATTCTGAAATTTCATCTCCATTTGCCATAAACTGTTGAGGAACACCTAAAGGGTTAATAACATTTGTAAAATCAGTTTTGAAAACCTTGAGGGGTGTAGTTTCTTAGATGGGGTCACTTTTATGGAGTTTCTACTCTAGGGGTACATCAGGGGTTCTTCAAATGGGACATGGTGCCCAAAAAAAAGGCCATCAAAATCTGCCTTCCAGAAACCATATGGTGTTCCTTTCCTTCTACGCCCTTCCATTTGGTCATACAGCAGTTTACGACCACATATGAGGTGTTTCTGTAAACTGAACTGAACTTGTTTGGCTGTTAACCCTTGCATTGTTACTGGAAAAAATGGATTAAGATGGAAAATTTGCCCAAAAATAGCTGTTTTTGCACTGTTTTTATAATTTTTTTTGACTGTATTCATCTGAAGGGTTAGGTCATGGGGTATTTGTAGAGAGCAGGTTCTTACGGATGCGGCGATACCTAATATGTCTACTTTTTTTAAATTTATTTAGGTTTTACACTATATTATCCGTTTTTAAACAAAAAAAAAAAAACATTTTAGTATCTCAATAGTCTAAGGCCCCTTTCACACGGGCGAGTTTTCCGCGCGGGTGCGATGCGTGAGGTGAACGCATTGCACCCACACTGAATCCGGACCCATTCATTTCTATGGGGCTGTGCACATGAGCAGTGATTTTCACGCATCACTTGTGCGTTGCGTGAAAATCGCAGCAAGCTCTATTTTGTGCGTTTTTCACGCAACGTAGGCCCCATAGAAGTGAATGGGACTGCGTGAAAATCGCAAGCATCCGCAAACAAGTGTTGATGCGGTGCGATTTTCACGCACTGTTGCTAGGAGACGATCGGAATAGGGACCCGATCATTATTATTTTCCCTTATAACATGGTTATAAGGGAAAATAATAGCATTCTTAATGCAGAATGCATAGTACAATAGGGCTGGAGGGGTTAAAAAAATAATAATAATAATTTAACTCACCTGAATCCACTTGATCGCGCAGCCCGGCTTCTCTTCTGTCTTCTTCTTTGCTGTGTATAGGAAAAGGACCTTTGATGACGTCACTGCGATCATCACATGGTCCGTCACATGATCCATCACCATGGTAAAATATCATGTGATGAACCATGTGAGGAGCACAGTGACGTCATCAAAGGTCCTATTCCTCAAAGAAGAAGACAGATGAGATGCCGGCAGCGCGAACAAGTGGATTAAGGGGAGTTAAATTTATTATTTTTTTTTTAACCCCTCCAGCCCTATTGAACTATGCATTCTGTATTCAGAATGCTATTATTTTCCCTTATAACCATGTTATAAGGGGAAATAATACAATCTACACAACCTTGAACCCAAACCTGAACTTCAATGAAGAAGTTTGGGTCTGGGTACCACATTCAGTTTTTTATCACGCGCGTGCAAAACGCATTGCACCCGCGCGATAAAGACTGAACAACGGAACGCAATCGCAGTCAAAACTGACTGCAATTGGTTACCTACTCGCGCGGGTTTGCCGCAACGCATCCGGACCTTATCCGGACACACTCGTGTGAAAGAGGCCTAAGAGTTAGGCTGGGTTCACACGGGCGTTGCAGGAAAATGTGCGGGTGCGTTGCGGGAACACCCGCAATTTTTCCGCGCGAGTG
This sequence comes from Bufo bufo, assembly GCF_905171765.1. NCBI lineage: Eukaryota > Metazoa > Chordata > Amphibia > Anura > Bufonidae > Bufo > Bufo bufo. The sequence continues at coordinate 276,279,976 of NC_053394.1, read as the reverse complement.
CAAAACATTGTAATGCGTTTTGCACTCGCGTGAGAAAAATCGCGCATGTTTGGTACCCAAACTCGAACTTCTTCACAGAAGTTCGGGTTTGGGATCGGGGTTGTGTAGATTGTATTATTTTCCCTTATAACATGGTTATAAGGGAAAATAATAGCATTCTGAATACAGAATGCATAGTAAAATAGTGCTGGAGGGGTTAAAAAAAAATAAAAAATAATATAACTCACCTTAGTCCACTTGATAGCGCAGCCCGGCATCTCCTTCTGTCTCCTTTCTTCAGGACCTGGGTAAAGGACCTGTGGTGACGTCACACCGGTCGTCACATGGTCCATCACATGATTCATCACCATGGTAAAAGATCATGTGATGGATCATGTGATGACCGGAGTGACGTCACCACAGGTCCTTTACCCAGGTCCTGAAGAAAGGAGACAGAAGGAGATGCCGGGCAGCGCAAACAAGTGGACTAAGGTGAGTTAAATTACTTTTAATTTTTTTTTAACCCCTCCAGCGCTATTTTACTATGCATTCTGTATTCAGAATGCTATTATTTTCCCTTATAACCATGTGAACGGCCCCATAGAAATGAATGGGTCGGTATTCAGTGCGGGTGCAATGCATTCAACTCACGCATCGCATCCGCGCGGAATACTCGCCCGTGTGAAAGGGGCCTTAGTTTTTTTGTTTTTTTTAGCCGATTGTCTTAATAAGGGGCTAATTTTTTGCGGGATGAGAGGACAGTTTTATTGGCACTATTTTGGGGGGCATATGACCTTTTGATCGCTTGATATTATACTTTTTGTGATGTAAGGAGACAAAAAATACCTTTTTTTGCAGTTTTTATTTTATTTTTTTGACCGTGTTCATCTGAGGGGTTAGGTCATGGGGTATTTTTATAGAGCAGATTCTTACGGACGCGGCGATACCCAACATGTCTACTTTTTAATTTATTTTAGCTGAGAACCATAGTTTTTTTTCGATTGTCAGTGGCTAAATGGAATTAAAATTGGGGAAGGGGATTATAAATTTAGCACTCCATGGAAGTGTGCTACTTCCTGAAGCAACCGTCAATGCACCCGGATGATCGGGGCACGTGTCACACTGAGTGGTGGTGTCCTTCCGTATCCCCCTCCTGTGACACACTCTGCACTTTTTTTGGTACCGTCCCTTCTTTCCAGTATGGGGGACCACACCTGGAAAGTGTTGCCCAGGGACGATCCTGGGGGCTACCAGTTCCCGAGGTACTCTGGCCTGCTCTTTCCTGGTCCGAAAAAGATCAGGGCCTTGAGGACTGCCTCATAGAACTGGAAGAATTTCCCTGTGTTGTCAGCGCTCCGGGACAGCACAAAAGAGTTGTACAAGGCAACCTGTACCAAGTAGACCGCAACTTTTTTGTACCATGCCCGGGTTTTGCACATGGCGTTATATGGCTTGAGGACTTGATCAGAGAGATCAACTCCTCCCATATAACGATTGTAATCAATGATACAATCAGGCTTGAGGACCGTTGCCACGGTACCTCACACAGGGACAGGGGTGATGCTGTTACCGTGAATTGTGGACAGTACAAGGACATCCCTCTTGTCCTTATATCTGGCCAGCAACAGGTTTCCACTGGTAAGGGCACGGGTCTCACCCCTGGGGATAGGTACCTGGAGGGGGTGGGTAGGGAGGCCGCGTTGATTTTTTTGCACGGTCCCACAAGCGGACGTGGATCTGGCGGCGAGAGACTGGAACAAGGGGATACTAGTATAAAAGTTATCCACGTACAGGTGGTAACCCTTATCTAGCAGTGGGTGCATAAGGTCCCACACAAGTTTCCCGCTAACATCCAGTGTGGGGGGACATTCTGGGGGTTCAATACGGTAATCTCGCCCCTCGTACACACGAAACTTGTAAGTGTACCCTGAGGTACTCTCACAAGGTTTGTACAGCTTCACGCCATACCTCGCCCGCTTAGAGGGAACATACTGGCGGAAAATGAGTCTCCCCTTGAAAGCAATGAGAGACTCATCAACCGCGACCTCCCTTCCAGGTACATAGGCCTCCAAAAATTTGGGGGGGACATGCTGCATTATCTGCATAATGCAGGCATTTCCGAATGGCCTCAAACCAGGTACGTGTCATGGCTGTACTGTAAATTGGGGTCTGGTAGAGGACGTCCCCACACCAGTAATCCCCGAAACAGTTTTTTTTGACTAGGCCCATGTGCAGCACGAGGCCCCCAAAACGTCCTCATCTCGGCTGCATTGACCGGAGTCCAGCCACCGGACGTGGCCAAAAAGGAGCCCGGGTGTTGAGCAATGAACTGTTGGGCGTACAAGTTTGTTTGCTCCACCATCAGATTCACAAAGTGGTCACTGAAAAAAAAACTAAAATAGTCATTCAGTGAAGCCCACTGTGGGAATCTGGATTCCTGGTTGGCCAACAAAATCAGGAATCACAGGCTCAAAATCCTCTAGGGTACACCATGTAAGTTCACCGGTAGCGGGCTCAGGTGGACTTATCTGGTGGGCTGGAAAACTAGTACGAGCCCCAGAGCTGCCCGGGTCCCTTGCATGGCAGTCCCCTTGCTCCGCCTGGCGGCGTCTCCGCCGCCTTGGGGGGCTCATCATCATCGCTAGATGATGAGGAGGAGGTGGATGACAAGATGAAAGTGGGGTCATCCTCGTCCTCACTGGGGCTCTCAGATTCGGAGGCAAGCAGGGCGTATGCCTCCTCGGCCGTGAACGTAGGGGAGTATGTGTGTGTGCGTGGAAAACTTTATTCAGTGTGCGTGTGTGTGGGGGACGGGTGTTTGCGTACTTTGCCCTACACCTAACAGAAAAAAAAAAAAAACTAACAAAAAAAATTTAAATTCCCAAAAAGCGTAAAAAAATAATAATATTCAAACGCGCTGATCAGCGGTACGAAGCTGATCAGCGGTACGAAGCTGATCAGCGGTTTTGTGGGCGATGCGCTAACAGTGGCCGGACGCTAAGAATGCCTGCCACATTCAGCGCATGCAAACAAAAAAAAAAAAAACACTTGCGCCCCCAAAAATGTGTGTGGGGGCGGGGGGCAAGCTGCAGCACCCCTGGGGGGTCTAGGATCACACAGCTGAGTGCTGTGGACCCCAGACACCCGATCCGGGTGCTACACCACAGTAAAAAAAAAAAAAAATTTCCCCTAACTCTCCCTCACTGTCCCAAATATGCTGATTTGTTCCTGATGGCACAAAAAACTTACTCTGCAGGCTCTGCAGCCAGAGGCTCCTCTCTCTCCCCGCTCCACGGATTGCCGCTCCGCCCGCCCACCTGCCCAGCCAATCAGAACTGATCCTGAGAGGTGGCGTGACCGCCACCTCTCAGGATCGCAGGACTGTGATTGGTGGTGTATTATCACACCACCAATCACCATCCTATTCCGGGTCACCAAAGACCCGAATAACCCAGAAACGCAGCAAACCGCAGGCCTGCTGTTTGCTGCGATCGCCGACACGGGGGGGACCCCCCTGGGCATTGTACCAAGGTGCCTGCTCAATGATTTGAGCAGGCACCTTGTTCCGATCACCGCCCTGTGTCCTTAAGTACCAGGACATCATGGCGTACAGATACGCCCTGTGTCCGTAAGAGGTTAAAGGAGCTGTCCAAGATATTTTTATAGGTGCCCCAACCTTCTCATGCTGCACACTACTATATAGTATACCACTATACAGAACATCAACAATACCTCAATGACTGCGGTCCAGGGATCCGCTGGTGCTGGATAGGAGGGGGCTGGGAAAGTGAGTTTAAGTAGTTTAGTATTTTATCAAGCTCCTGGCAATTTCCAATAATAACAATATCTTGGACAATGCCTTTAACTTTATATTCCACCATACATGATTTATGTTTTCATGTGGAATAGGATCTATATCTAAAAAAAAGGTCAGGGATTTACTTGTAAAGTGAGACGCTAACTTTAAATAGCGTGATAATACCACAGTGCAATCAGCATGGTATATAGTTGTGTCACCACATTGCCCCCTAGTGGCAGAGCTTTTGTTGCAACTGCTGTTGTAAAACATGCTGAATTTCAGGCCACGTTCACATCACCGCTATTTATTTCCATTCTTCTGTTCCAAAAGACATGTCGAATTTAACCCTTAACTGAAACTAACAGGGCCCATTGAATATAATTGAGTTTGTTTGGTTCCTGTTGGGGTGTCTGCTTTTTAGAGAAAAAAAAACTCTTTATCCTCTCTTTTTGGCAGACTCTGCGATGGAGCCTCTAACGCAGTTGAGATCATGCCCTCACTATATTACTGCCTGCTGCATATTGACAACACTTCAGCTTCTGAATGGAGCAATTCTTATTAATAAAATGAGTAGGGAAACTTTATATTTCATAAGGTTGTTCAGTTATATAAAAAATAACATTGAAACCAAGCAAGGTGTACGACTTAGGCTACTTTCACACCTGCGTTAGGTGCGGATCCGTCTGGTATCTGCACAGACGGATCCGCACCTATAAATGCAAATGCTGGTATCCGTTCAGTACGGATCCGTCTGCATAACTAAGTAAAAAGTGTAAGTCAAACGGATCCGTCGTGACTTACATTGAAAGTCAATGGGGGACTGATCCGTTTACAATTGCACCAATATTGTGTCAATGTAAATGGATCCGTCCCCATTGACTTACATTGTAAGTCAGGACGGATCCGTTTGGCTCCGCACCGCCAGGCGGACACCAAAACGCTCCAAGCAGCTTTTTGGTGTCCGCCTCCAGAGCAGAATGGAGGCTGAACGGAGGCTAACTGATGCATTCTGAACGGATCCTTATCCATTCAGAATGCATTGGGGCTAAACTGATCGGTTTGGGGCCACTTGTGAGAGCCTTGAAATGGATCTCACAGGCGGACCCAGAAACGCCAGTGTGAAAGTAGCCTTAATAAGATATATACAACCCTTGATTATCAGTAATGTTAACTTCTTGCTATCCGCAGGCATACCTGCTGCGTATTCTGGTGGCGGTGACCATGATATCTTTATGCAGCGCTCAGTGTATGATAGAGCCAAAAGGAAAACTTGGTCATAATAATCATAACCGTAACGTATACACTACAAAACAAAATGGTGAGTTGTGATCCCATGCTTGGTTTTAATTCTACGAATGTTAATTGCACTTTCATGTTTTTTTCTTAATTCACAAAAAATATCATTGTACCTAAAAGTATTACACAGGATATCTTTAGCTCCCTGTTATATATTTTTTACCCATTTCTCTTACTCCTTTCTGCCCACCTCCCTTCCTCCACCTCATTCAGATCCATGATTACACACACATGTCACATTTTTGTTAAATCGTTTGGGAAATCAGAACACTCTATTAATTGCTGTTTTTTAGGATTCTCGTTATAATACTGATTTTAGTGATCTCAGGGGAAGTCCAGAAATTCATCATTGTCTTCTTTGCCGGACAACAACACAAACATATTGTATCCTATTGACCTTTCATATTTTCCTTCCCTAATCTTCACACTGGGAAATTAATAACCAAGGATCCTCTGCCACTGATTGTCCTAAAATTTTAAAAATTTATTTATTTGGGGGCGGAGCCTGTGCGCACATGGAGAAGTAAGCGTAGTCCGGAGCTCCTCTCCCACTTGGCGCTTTTTAGCAGCCTTTAGCAGTCTTACCATGGGGAAAATCAGTAGGGATAGAAGTAAGGAGACTCCTGGTACCCCCAGACCCCCGGAGATGGAGAAGTTTTCTAAAAACAAAAAGGATCTTGCTGCTGGAGCTGTGGTGACCAAGATGGCGCCGGCTGCTGATACACTAGACTTGGATGCAGCAGAGGAATCAGACACAGATAGCGCAGCAGGAGGGGTGAGAGATTCTGAGCCCATCACTCGTGCTTTTTTAAAGCAAACCATTTTGCTTGCCAATTATGAAAGAACTAAAGGATATCAGGGTGGACCTCCGTCATTTAGGAGGCCGCGTGGATACACTATAAGACCAGCAAACTGCGATACTTACCTTCGGCTATTCGGTGAGATCCAAGTTCATGGAACAGCAGCGCCAGCTTAATGATGCCTTTAACCAGTTCGAAGATTTAGAAAATCGCAATCGCAGGAATAACCTGCGTTTTAAAGGCATACCGGAAAAGCATGCTGTGGAGGATCTTTATCAGGTAGTTGTCACCATTTTCTCTATAATATTGGGCCAGGAGCGAGCCTCAAACATAACGATTGAGCGTATCCACAGAGCCCTACGTCCGAAACCGGGTCCGGCTGAACCTCCGAGGGATGTAATATGTAAATTACTGAACTTTGCAGACACTTCTGCAATCCTACGTCAAGCATGAGAGAAAGGGGACATCCTGCTAGAGTCTGCTACAGTACATTTATATCAGGACCTCTCTCCTAACACCTTAGCCAAAAGAAGAACCATGAAGCCCTTACTGGAACACCTGACAGCTCATGGCTTAATATATAGGTGGCTTTACCCCTTTGGAATTGTGATCCTGAAAAACAACAAGCAATTGGTCATCCATACACCAGAAGACCTACAGGCTGTTTGGTCTAAACTGGAAATCCCACCAGTACAAGTTCCTTCTTGGATGTCGGTCCCGATGGAGGATGATCTACCGGTTCTTCCTGCACCGACAGATCCATGGTCCACAGAAGGCAAAAAAAAACAACCGCAGCGGACAAAGAGATCCTTCTTGAAGAACTCTGCATCTTGAGCGTATGAGACTGTTGCAAGTATCTCTCTATTTTACGGGACCTGTCTCATTTTAAGAGGGGAAGAATGCCTATTGGGATGAATGGTCACTGGGCCCATCTAGTAAGGTGGAAGTTAGTTAAATCAGTTATAAGTGGGATATACAGTCAGGTCCATAAATATTGGGACATCGACACAATTCTAAGATTTTTGGCTTTATACACCACCACAATGGATTTGAAATGAAACAAACTAGATGTGCTTTAACTGCAGACTGTCAGCTTTAATTTGAGGGTATTTACATCCAAATCAGGTGAACGGTGTAGAAATTACAATAGTTTGCATATATGCCTCCCCACGTGTTAAGGGACCAAAAGTAATGGGCCAATTGGCTTCTCAGCTGTTCCGTGGCCAGGTGTGTGTTATTCCCTCATTATCCCAATTACAATGAGCAGATAAAACAACTGTTTGGAACATTCTTAAAAAGAAGGAACGCACCGGTGAGCTCAGCAACACCAAAAGACCCGGAAGACCACAGAAAACAACGTGGTGGATGACCGAAGAATTCTTTCCCTGGTGAAGAAAACACCCTTCAAAATACACTGCTCAAAAAAATAAAGGGAACACAAAAATAACACATCCTAGATCTGAGTTAATTAAATATTCTTCTGAAATACTTTGTTCTTTACATAGTTGAATGTGCTGACAACAAAATCACACAAAAATAAAAAAAATGGAAATCAAATTTTTCAACCCATGGAGGTCTGGATTTGGAGTCACACTCAAAATTAAAGTGGAAAAACACACTACAGGCTGATCCAACTTTGATGTAATGTCCTTAAAACAAGTCAAAATGAGGCTCAGTAGTGTGTGTGGCCTCCACGTGCTGTCACGGCCATGGCTATGACCGTGACTCCTGAACCGCATGCGGTTGTCAGCGGTTTTCTTTGGTGTTCAATCACAGGTGAGGGCTGTGGTATTTGCCTCACCTGTGGTTGCCGCTGGCAACAGTGTGTATGTGGCAGCGTAGCAGGCTGAGCTGTGCCATTGCAGCTCGCTACGTTGTGCATGCGGTTTTGTGTTATGTGTGTATGTGTGCACTTCCTTTTTATGTTATTGTGTGCACGTCTCCTTTAAGTGGTGTTTTCCCTTCCCTGGTGTTGGAAGGGTTAATCTCCTTCCTAGTGTGTGTGTGCACTGGGTGTGTCCGACTGTGGGGTGTGGCTTCTTGGCCTATAAAGCCTCACTGCTTTTGCAGGCCTGCAGGTTGCTTCAGCCATGCTTAGCTGAGAGCAGCGTCATGTCTTTATTACCTGCCAGTAAGAGCCACCCCTGTGGTCATAACCATAATGTCGCTTTAAGTTATTTCTAGTTATGTGTGATGTCCGTGTGATGTTTTATATGTGATTTTGTGCAGCTATGGATCTGGGTCCCTGTGTGGGGATGCGTTTGTGATCTGCACCCTGCTAACACAGGGATCCAGTCAGCAAGGCTGTGGCAGGTAGGTGGAACTCTTTGTTCACCTGCCATATCCATAGAGCTGTTTATGTTCCCCCTTTTACAGCAGCTTGGCCGTTGAGACTCCTGCTCCTCCGTGTCTAGGAGGAGTGGGCTGTCTTACTCAGCTCCTAGCTTAGGGCCATCTTGAGGGCTAGCAGGGACTTCTAGGTTCCGGAGCATGAGCCCTCCTACCATCAAGGTTGGCTCATGTAGCTAGGAGCCAGGGTCAGGTTAGGGATGCGTTTAGGAGGTGACCTGCTCCCTAATCCTGTCTTCATGGCCAAGCAGCCGTAACATCACCGGGCTCCACACGGCTGAGGATTTCCCCCATCCTCAGCCGTGACACGTGCCTGTATGACCTCCCTACAACGCCTGTGCATGCTCCTGATGAGGTGGCGGACGGTCTCCTGAGGGATCTCCTCCCAGACCTGGACTAAAGCATCTGCCAACTCCTGGACAGTCTGTGGTGCAACGTGACGTTGGTGGATAGAGCGAGACATGATGTCACAGATGTGCTCAATTGGATTCAGGTCTGGGGAACGGCCGGGCCAGTCCATAGCATCAATGCCTTCGTCTTGCAGGAACTGCTGACACACTCCAGCCACATGAGGTCTAGCATTGTCTTGCATTAGGAGGAACCCAGGGCCAACCGCACCAGCATATAGTCTCACAAGGGGTCTGAGGATCTCATCTCGGTACCTAATGGCAGTCAGGCTACCTCTGGCGAGCACATGGAGGGCTGTGCGGCCCTCCAAAGAAATGCCACCCCACACCATTACTGACCCAATGCCAAACCGGTCATGCTGGAGGATGTTGCAGGCAGCAGAACGTTCTCCACCGCGTCTCCAGACTCTGTCATGTCTGTCACATGTGCTCAGTGTGAACCTGCTTTCATCTGTGAAGAGCACAGGGCGCCAGTGGCGAATTTGCCAATCTTGGTGTTCTCTGGCAAATGCCAAACGTCCTGCACGGTGTTGGGTTGAAAGCACAACCCCCACCTGTGGACGTCGGGCCCTCATATCACCCTCATGGAGTCTGTTTCTGACCGTTTGAGCAGACCCATGCACATTTGTGGCCTGCTGGAGGTCATTTTGCAGGGCTCTGGCAGTGCTCCTCCTGTTCCTCCTTGCACAAAAGCGGAGGTAGCGTTCCTGCTGATGGGTTGTTGCCCTCCTACGGCCTCCTCCACGTCTCCTGATGTACTGGCCTGTCTCCTGGTAGCGCCTCCATGCTCTGGACACTACGCTGACAGACACTGCAAACCTTCTTACCACAGCTCGCATTGATGTGCCATCCTGGATAAGCTGCACTACCTGAGCCACTTGTGTGGGTTGTAGACTCCGTCTCATGCTACCACTAAAGTGAAAGCACCACCAGCATTCAAAAGTGACCAAAACATCAGCCAGGAAGCATAGGAACTGAGACGTGGTCTGTGGTCACCACCTGCAGAACCACTCCTTTATTGGGGGTGTCTTGCTAATTGCCTATAATTTCCACCTGTTGTCTATCCCATTTGCACAACAGCATGTGAAATTGATTGTCACTCAGTGTTGCTTCCTAAGTGGACAGTTTGATTTCACAGAAGTGTGATTGACTTGGAGTTACATTGTGTTGTTTAAGTGTTCCCTTTATTTTTTTGAGCAGTGTAGTTGGCCAGATCTAGAACACTCTCCAGGAGGTATGTGTTTGTGTGTCAAAGCCAACAATCAAGACAAGACTTCACCAGAGTTAATACAGAGGGTTCACCACAAGATGTAAACCATTGGTGAGCCTCAAAAACAGGAAGGTCAGATTAGAGTTTGCCAAACGACATCTAAAAAAGCCTTCACAGTTCTGGAACAACATCCTATGGACAGATGAGACCAAGATCAACTTGTACCAGAGTGATGGGAAGAGAATAGTATGGAGAAGGAAAGGAACTGCTCATGATCCTAAGCATACCACCTCATCAGTGAAGCTTGGTGGTGGTAGTGTCATGTCATGGGCATGTATGGCTGCCAAAGGAACTGGTTCTCTTGTATTTATTGATGATGTGGCGGCTGACAAAAGCAGCAGGATTTATTCTGAAGTGTTTCGGGCAATATTATCTGCTCATATTCAGCCAAATGCTTCAGAACTCATTGGACGGCGCTTCACAGTGCAGATGGACAATGACCCAAAGCATACTGCAAAAGCAACCAAAGAGTTTTTTAAGGGAAAGAAGTGGAATGTTATGCAATGGCCAAGTCAATCACCTGACCTGATTCCAATTGAGCATGCATTTCACTTGCTGAAGACAAAACTGAAGGGAAAATGCCCCAAGAACAAGCAGGAACTGAAGACAGTTGCAGTAGAGGCCTGGCAGAGCATCACCAGGGATGAAAGCCAGCCTCTGGTGATGTCTATGCGTTCCAGACTTCAGGCTGTAATTGACTGCAAAGGATTTGCGACCAAGTATTAACCACCTCAGCTCCCCTAGCTTAAACCCCCTTAATGACCAGACCACTTTTTACAATTCTGCACTACACTATTTTCACGGTTTATTGCTCGGTCATACAACTTACCACCCAAATGAATTGTACCTCCTTTTTCTTCTCACAAATACAGCTTTCTTTTGGTGGAATTTGATTGCTGCTAAGATTTTTCCGATATTAATCAAAATAGGCCGCAATTTTCAAAAAAAAAGTGTATTTTTAACTTTCTCTGGTTAAATTGTTCAAATATAATTACATTTCTATACAAGTTTGAGTCATAATTTATTGTGCTACATGTCTTTAATTAAAAAAATCCAATAAGTGTATATTTATTGGTTTGCGCAAAAGTTATAGCATTTACAAACTATGGTACAAAAATGTGAATTTCCGCATTTTGAAGCAGCTCTGACTTTCTGAGCACCTGTCATGTTTCTTGAGGTGCTAGAATGCCAGGATAGTTTAAATACCCCCAAATGACCCCATTTTAGAAAGAAGACACCCCAAAGTATTCGCGGAGGGGCATGGTGAGTTCATGTATGATTTAATTTTTTTTCACAAGTTAGCGGAAAATGACACTTTCTGAGAAAAAAATTAATAATAAAGTTTCCATTTCTGCTAACTTCTGGCAAAAAAAAAAAAAATCTCCCACGGACTCACTATGCCCCTCAGTGAATACCTTGGGGTGTCTACTTTCCGAAATGGGGTCATTTGTGGGGTGTGTTTACTGTTCTGGCATTTTGGGCGGGGCTAAATTGTGAGCAACCCTGTAAAGCCTAAAGGTACTCGTTGGACTTTCGGCCCCTTTACGCACCTAGGCTGCAAAAAAGTGTCACACATGTGGTATCGCTGTACTCAGAAGAAGTAGGGCAATGTGTTTTGTGGTGTATTTTTACATATACCCATGCTGGGTGAGAGAAATATCTCTGTAAATTGACAACTTTGTATAATTTTTTTTTTTAAAGTTGTCATTTACAGAGATATTTCTCACACACAGTATGGGTACATGTAAGAAATACACCCCAAAACACATTGCCCTACTTCTCCTGAGTACGGCGATACCACATGTGTGACACTTTTTTGCAGCCTAGGTGCGCAAAGGGGCCCAAATTCCAATGAGTACCTTTAAAATTTCACAGGGCATTTTTTACGCATTTGGATACCAAACTACTTCTCACGCTTTAGGGCCCCTAAAATACCAGGGCAATATAAATACCCCACAAGTGACCCCATTTTGGAAATAAGACACCCCAAGGTAATCTGTGAGGAGCATGGCGAGTTCCTAGAATATAATTTTTTTTGGCACAAGTTAGCGGAAAATGATTTTTTATATTTTTTTTCTCTTACAAAGTCTGATATTCCACTTCAACTTGTGACAAAAAATAAAATTTTACATGAACTCGCCATACCCCTCACAAAATACCTTGGGGTGTCTTCTTTCCAAAATGGGGTCACTTGTGGGGTATTTATACTGCCCTGGCATTTTAGGGGCCCTAAAGCGTGAGAAGTAGTTTGGAATTCAAATGCGTAAAAAATGCCCTGTGAAATCCTAAAAGTACTCATTGGAATTTGGGCCCCTTTGCGCGCCTAGGCTGCAAAAAAGTGTCACACATGTAGTATCGCTGTACTCAGAAGAAGTAGGGCAATGTGTTTTGGGGTTTATTTTTACATATACCCATTCTGTGTGTGAGAAATATCTCTGTAAATGACTACTTTTCCCATTTTTTTTATACAAAGTTGTCAATTTACAGAGATATTTCTCTCACCCAGCATGGGTATATGTAAAAAGACACCCCAAAACGCATTGCCCTACTTCTCCTGAGTACGGCGATACCACATGTGTGACACTTTTTTTGCAGCCAAGATGCGCAAAGGAGCCAAAAGTCCAACGAGTAGCACTATGACGTCATCGGCGCAGGCGCAGTGGAGATGTCTGAGCAGGGAAGCGGTCAGACATTCACTGCGCATGCGCCGAATACAGCCGCGCACGGCGCATGCGCGAGAATTCGTCCGTTGCGTCACACGGAGGATCGCATTCAGCAGGAGATGGGCGGGCTGGAGGGACGCGCTGGGCGGTGGCTGTGTATGAAGGTAGACGGAGCCTCTAGGTGCTAATGACGCCCACATAGCACCTAGAGGCTCATTAGCATATTTATAAAAGTTATTTTTTTAGCAAAACGGCTGCCCCAAAAGCTGTTATATTAGGATAGTTGGCCAGAGCAGACACTAGCGGATCGCTAGTGTCTGAGAGCTAATTATGTCATACGAAGTGATTGAAACCCTTTAAAGCACATCTTGTTCGTTTCATTTCAAATCCATTGTGGTGCTGTATAGAGCCAAAAATCTTAGAATTGTGTCAATGTCCCAATATTTATGGACCTGACTGTACTTTCTGGTTCAGAAGTTAAGAAAGGGTTTGAGGCCATATGTTTCTGTAGCCACTTGGTGGGTCCAAAATCTATGTTGAGGTTCATGCACCCCCCCCCCTCCCTTTTCCCTCCTCCATCCTTGTTGCTCTACTATAAGACTCCACAGCGTACAATTTCTTGGTCATCTCAATGCTGATGCCCTCCTCTGGCTATTATGCTAGCCAGGTCTGGCTGCCTATGTGGGGCAGGCCTAAGTAATGGTATCACATTTGCACCAACTCCACCCCGAATGTCCTTTCGCATTAGACGAGCTAAATACGGTCGAGTTGGTGGCAACTCTGAGTGTTCTCGTGTGGGCCTCGGAGTCAGCCCGACTTGAGCTTGTCAAAATATTACCTCCTTTGTACCTATTTATGCAATCTTTCAATTATGTTAAGTTTTATTTTGTTTGCTTGCTGGGGCCCGCGGGTGAGACGAGGGGACACACTATCTATGGGGGACCTACCCTTCTCCAATTTGTGACATGACAAGACACACAGTCTACTCCATCAATGTGAAGGGGTTCAATGTACCTCAAAAGAGATCTCAGGTTTTTACTTTGATATGCAAGAGCTCGCCCTTTATATTCTTCTTACAGGAGACACACTTTAAAAATCAAAAAATTCCAAAACTCCAATACTCACCTTTCAACCAATGGTTTCACAGCTGTAATGGTTCTCAGGCATCTAGGGGTGTTAGTATCACTTTTAAAAAAGGTTTGGCCTTCACTTGTCCCTGATCCAAATCTGATCCAGAAGGCAGATTTATATTTGTAAAAGGGAAGTTGGACGACATTGCCACTACCTTAGCAAATGTGTATGCCAGGTGAAATGAAACTAAGATTATCCAACAACTGTGAATTGGTGGTAAGCAGCGGGATCGTTCTCACAGCCCAGAAGGACAGCTACAAAGAAACATCATTCCCTGGAATTACAATTTGAGGGCAACGCATGTCCCAGTACAGCGTCCCTGACAGCAGCAGGATGGAACCAGCAGTGGCATACGATGAGGAAGACCTGGATGGCCGGGATGCATTAAGGAAAGGCATCTGGTACCAGGCCCTGGATAATGTACAATACCAGCGAGGCGAGAGTCTCCCCAGTGAAGAGCAGCGATTGCAGAAGCAAGTGGCCCTGCAGATGCCCTTCCTGGGAGAGCAGCCCCTGGAGGAATGGGTGAAGGAACTAGAGCACCGGGTATGGCAGGAGCTATGGCTGGAGGATGCCTACCAGGCGCTCTGGTGGTATATGCCACAGTATATACCCTGGACAGCTGAGCATGACAAGCCAGAGGGAGAGGAGTTTGATGGTCCTGGCTTGTTATGGGAGTCCTTTGCAGAGCCTGACTTCGGGAGCCCTGCACATTCCAGACTTCAGGACATTTTCTATGAGAGGGAGGCTAGGCAGGATTGGGATGACCCTTATGAGGTAGAGAAAGACCTGGCTCACCTAGCAACCCTGTAGTGGGAACTGGAGCAGGACTACCGAGATCTCTTCCACTCCATTGGGAAGGCTCAGCAGGACAGCAAGATGACAGACCCAAGTCCAGAACCCTTTAGCTGGGAGGATATTGTGGAGGTTTTCTGGGAAGAACCCCAGGTGGTCGGTGGAGATGGGACCGAGGTCTCTCCACCAGTCCTGCAGGGAATTGGTAGTTGTTCCTGCCCCCGAGCAGCAGAGTGATTTTTTGGGAATTGGGAGCCCAGTCTCCATTCCCCAGCGGCAGGCGGAGTTATAGGGGGCAGAGACAGTCGGTCCTGTCCCCCAGCGGCAATGTGATATGCAGGGAATTGGGAGCCCAGTCTCCATTCCCCAGCAGCCGTGTGATGTACAGGGAATTGGGAGCCCAGTCTCCATTCCCCAGCGGCAGTGTGATATGCAGGGAATTGGGAGCCCAGTCTCCATTCCCCAGCGGCCGTGTGATGTACAGGGAATTGGGAGCCCAGTCTCCATTCCCCAGCGGCAGTGTGATATGCAGGGAATTGGGAGCCCAGTCTCCATCCCCCAGCGGCAGTTTAACGCACCAGGGGGAGACAGTAAGCCCCACAACAGTGCAGATGGGACCATGGTCTCTGCACTCATAGCACAGGGGGTAGGGACAGTCGGTCCTGTCCCCCAGCAACAGGGCTATTTAGCCAAAGGGGAGACAGTCGGTCTCCCCCCACAGCAGCATGGTGGTCTATCTAAAGGGGAGACAGTCGGTCTCTCCCTACAACAGCAAAGCGGTGTATCTAAAGGGGAGACAGTCGGTCTCCCCCTCCAACAACCAGGCTCCAACCAGGCTACTTCCGTGGTAGCGCTGGCACCAAGGCAGAGTACCGCTGGTCTCTGCCCACTCAGCAACCCACCAAGGCAGTCTACCAATCCCCCACACAGCTGTGGTGAAGCACCTGGACATGGACACGTTTATCCCTTGCTCAAGTGTAGTAACCATTTATTGTGGGTGGGCTGTACTGCTGTTTCTATTTTGTGGGTGGGCTGCTGGACTAACAAGGGCACTGACTGGCAGAAGGTCAGATACCCTGTTAGTCTGTTTGGAAAAGGGGAGATGTGTGGCGAAACTAACCTCGCCACTGGATTTTGGAGGGGCCTGGTTGTCAGCCTCTTGCCCCAGAATTATGGGCCCTCTTATCAGCCATGCTTCCTTTGTTCACAAAGGACTTTTACTAACCTTTGAACCCCTGGTCTAATTCGTGCCATTTTGGGATATGTTAAATGTGTATGTGTACTGTAAATGGTGGACATTGTACAGTACAGACCAAAAGTTTGGACACACCTTCTCATTCAAAGAGTTTTCTTTATTTTCATGACTATGAAGGCATCAAAACTATGAATTAACACATGAGGAATTATATACATAACAAACAAGTGTGAAACAACTGAAAATATGTCATATTCTAGGTTCTTCAAAGTAGCCACCTTTTGCTTTGATTACTGCTTTGCACACTCTTGGCATTCTCTTGATGAGCTTCAAGAGGTAGTCCCCTGAAATGGTCTTCCAACAGTCTTGAAGGAGTTCCCAGAGATGCTTAGCACTTGTTGGCCCTTTTGCCTTCACTCTGCGGTCCAGCTCACCCCAAACCATCTCGATTGGGTTCAGGTCCGGTGACTGTGGAGGCCAGGTCATCTGGCGCAGCACCCCATCACTCTCCTTCATGGTCAAATAGCCCTTACTTTCAAAGTTTTCCCAATTTTTCGGCTGACTGACTGACCTTCATTTCTTAAAGTAATGATGGCCACTCGTTTTTCTTTACTTAGCTGTTTTTTTCTTGCCATAATACAAATTCTAACAGTCGATTCAGTAGGACTATCAGCTGTGTATCCACCTGACTTCTCCTCAACGCCACTGATGGTCCCAACCCCATTTATAAGGCAAGAAATCCCACTTATTAAACCTGACAGGGCACACCTATGAAGTGAAAACCATTTCAGGGGACTACCTCTTGAAGCTCATCAAGAGACTGCCAAGAATGTGCAAAGCAGTAATCAAAGCAAAAGGTGGCTACTTTGAAGAACCTAGAATATGACATATTTTCAGTTGTTTCACACTTGTTTGTTATGTATATAATTCCACATGTGTTAATTTATAGTTTTGATGCCTTCAGTGTGAATCTACAATTTTCATAGTCATGAAAATAAAGAAAACTCTTTGAATGAGAAGGTGTGTCCAAACTTTTGGTCTGTACTGTATGTTTGAGTGGTGATGTCTGTCCTATTGTCTCCACATGTGTATTGGTGATTTCCCTTTGTCCTGAGAGATAATTAACTTACTCCTCGGTTGTCTCCAGGACAGAGGAGATTGTGTATTCTCCTGCCTGTGATAATTACATCAACCCATTGTACCATAATTATATTACAGGCAGAGGGGAGGATTTTGTGTGGGAGTGTTTTACTGTATTGTACGTGGTTATTGGTTGTTTTTACAATACCCTGTGGGTGGTACTGATGTGTACCAATGTTATATAAGATCAATAAAACGCACAGCTCTGGGTGACCACTGCTTGACCCTCAACACGGAGTCTCGTCTCGTTCTTGGGGGGATTCACTGTATGCTGTTAGAGACTGATTGCTAGGAGTGTAAGCCGCTTGGGTGCGTTTCCTATTCGTCTGCTATTAGCTATTCATGAGGTTCCGTTCGGAGGTTGGAGCATTCCCTTGTATGCCGTTACAAACTGCATTTGTTTGCGGAAGGTATGATTTTGTTGGGAGGAGACTTCAATGTCACTCTTAATCCATTATTAGATTAATCATCCTTACGTTCTGCTGTTTCATTCACAGGTTCACGTACTCTGAAGACTTCTTTAGAGAGTCTCCACTTAGTAGACACATGGAGAACGCTTCATTCAGATGCTAATGATTACTCTTTTTTTTCACTGGTGCACCACTCATACCATCGTATTGATTATCTTTTTATTTCTCAGGCACAATTAGCTGGGGTGAGGTCGGCTGGTATAGAGTTAATCTCAGTCTTAGATCATGCTCCCATTCATGTCACTCTACAGCTTCCATCTCCTGGCTGGAAAGCTTGGTCCTGGAGACTCAACAAAACCCTTTTACAAGATGATACCACAATTTCAGCATTAGGTGAGAAACTTTCCACCTTTTTTCTCACTAATATCACTTCTGATGTCTCATTCCCCATGATATGGGAGGCCCATAAGGCCTACATCAGAGGAGAGTTCATAGCTTTAGGAGCAGCTGTAAAAAAGAAAAGATCAAAAGAGGTTGACTCTCTGCTAGGCCGGATCTCAGCCATAGAGAAAGTACATAAACGTTCCCTAGCAGTCTCACAACTAACGGAGCTATCTCACTTAAGAAGCCAGCTAAAAAATTTACTGGGGGTAAAATTTGTGAAAAACCTAATGTGCTCAAAACAGCGCATATATACTCATGGGGATAAAGGGGGGAAGATGATGAATGCCCTGCTTAAGGGCCCCTCTGCCCACTCTCACATTGTCTCTATACGCTCTTCCACAAACTCTTTGTTGCATCAAACTGAAGAAATAGCTTCTCAATTTGCCAATTTATATGAGCAATTATACAACTTAAACAAAGTGGAGAGTTTGGGGGATATCCAAAAATTTCTGGATTCTCTACATCTTTCTTCTCTTTCCCTTGGGGAAGCCTCCCAACTATTAGCACCAATTTCTATGCTCGAAATCCAACAAGCTTTCTCATTGACACCTGTAGGGAAAAGCCCAGGTCCTGACGGTCATTCCATAAGCTATTACAAGAAATCCCAAAATATTCTGTTACCTCATTTTCATTCCCTTTGTCAGGTGTTACTGAAGGGTGGGGAGCTCCCTAGAAAGGCATTGGAGGCACAGATTGCCATCTTGCCAAAGGAGGGCAAGGATTTGGAGCTATGTGGTAGCTACCACCCCATTTCTCTTTTAAACTGTGATGTCAAGCTGTGGGCAAAAATACTGACTAGACGCATACAGGTATTTCTTCCTTCTTTGATACATAAGGAACAGACAGGCTTTGTCCCTTCCAGAGAAGACAAAGACAACGCTAGTAGAGTTTTAAACGTCATACATTTTGCCAAATCCAAAAAAATACCTATGGTTCTTCTCGGCACGGACGCTGAGAAGGCCTTTGATAGAATAGACTGGATTTTTATGAAGGAGATCCTGCTTAAGTTTGGTTTCCCCTTGCCTTTTCTCAATGCTATTTTTTCGCTATATACATTCCCATCAGCAAGGGTCAAGGTTAACAACTCACTGTCACCAACTTTTAACATTGCCAACGGCATGCAACAGGGATGTCCCCTTTTGCCCAGCCTATTTGTTATGTGTATGGAAACATTGATTCAATCAATAAGACAACACCCGCATATTTGTGGATTACAAGCCCCCTCGGGTATCCACACTGCAGCCACGTATGAAGATGACCTTTTAATATTCCTTACTAACCCAGCACATGCATTCCCACATGTTTTATCCCTATTTCAAGATTTTGGACGGTTATCTCATTTTAAGATAAATCTGGGGAAATCTGAAGTTCTTAATATTACTCTAGGAACAGAGGAAATGGAGAACCTGAAAGCTTCCACTCCCTTTGCCTGGCAAACTACCTCTATAACATATCTGGGAATGAAGGTACCTAATGATCTTTCTAAGGTTTTTGACCTGAATTACCATCCCTTGCTTAACCAAGTACACGTACAATTATCTAGAGATAGAATACCCTTTCTCTCATGGATAGGGAGAATACACTATCTCACTACTTATATACTATATTTTCAAAAAGTCAGACGGTTATTCTCCAAATTTCTTTGGAAAAACTCACATCCTAGACTGAGTAGACAAATCACAGAATTTGAGAAAGCACTATTCTCTGCTCGACCCTTGACGAGGGCAATGTCCAAAATTTACAAATTAATACTAAATGATGCGACAACAGAAATACCAACGTTCTTAAAAGACTGGGAGGTAGAACTACGTACCTCCTTTTCCGACACAGATGACCAGCAGATCCTTTCCAGATCACATGGCTTTTCCAGATGTGTTCGTCTGCAAGAAAATTCATATAAGACATTGTCCAGATGGTACAGGACACCAGCCTACTTATATGAGAGGGGAGTGGTGGATACCGATGTCTGCTGGAGATGTCAATCTAACTTAGGAACAATATCACACATATGGAGGTTCTGTGAAAAGATTAAGCCCTTCTGGACAGGGGTGGAGGAAACAATCAGGAAGGTCTGTCCTGAACCCCTGACTTTAACGCCAAACCTAATATTGTTATGGCAAGACACCACCTCTTTCAGCCCTAACAAAACAGCATTGTCCACTTTCCTTATTCTTGCAGCCAAATTGTCAATACCTTTACATTGGTTGAGTTCCTCCCTTCCTTCTCAACAGGAATGGTTAAATAGGGTTGATCAGATTTTCCGGCTTGAGGAAATTACCTCCTGGATCGACCGCAGACACGAACAGTTTTTACGGATATGGAGGCCCTGGAAGATTTTCCGTAAAATGGGATTAGCTCTTGTGTTACTTTGTTGTTTTTCTAGATGTACCTGTTACTATCTCTACAACAGCATTTATTATACATAGTACCAAATAATCATTAAACAAGTCACAACACTCCTGAACCGAAGTGTGTCGGTTGTACTACCTCGCCCCCCCCCCCCCCCCCCGGGGGGCTCCAGCGGCAATATTATTTTTATGTCATTATTATTTTATTGTTATTTTTATGTTATTAATATATTATTTTATTTTGAATCTATTGAGAGCACTTTTATCTCTAAGTAGGATTTAGGTTCCATATCTGTAGCCCTAATCATTCACAAATATTGGGACACTTAAAGAGGACCTTTCACTAGTTTAAAAACTAAAAACTAACTATATCAGTGGGCAGAGCGGCGCCCAGGGGTCCCCCTGCACTTACTAGTATGTCTGGGCGCCGCTCCGTTCGCCCGGTATAGGCCCCGGTGTGTGCAGCTCCCTCTGTTGTACGGGGCGGAGTTATTGTATTAGGGTTGTCCCTTTGCTGCAGCGCTGGCCAATCGTAGCGCACAGCTCATAGCCTGATGATGCATTCGTGGGCTTATTGCAACAATTAGAAAATAGTGTTTTTATAATCTATGGTTCATAGGCCGCCTGCGTGCGGTTCATTTGTTTTTGAAATTTCAATTGCATTCTGTGGACAATACTTTCAATAAAAAGAGATTTATGAAAAAAAAATTATTCCTTCACCTTGTCCAAAAAGATTCCTCTTCTCTTCAGACATTCCAACGGTGAAATAGTTTAGACTTAGGCAAATTGCATTTTAGACATTCACCTTTATAATCTCTAATAAACGTATGCAAAGGTAAATCAGAGATGCCAATGTACTATTTTCCACTGTAACTCCCTCCATGCTTCTGATACCAAACATTTCCAGACCCTGTTGATGTTTTATTTTTATTGTATATATGCTTAAAATTGTTCCCAAATCCTCCTTCCACTTTCCGGTAAACATATGTGCCCAAACTTGTATTCCCATCATTTATACATTTGAAATATCTATGTGATATTAAAGGGATTCTGTCACCTGGATTTTGCCTATAGAGCTGCGGACATGTGTTTCTAGATCGCCACTAGCACGTCCGCAATATACATTTCCCCATAGCTCTGAGTGCTTTTATTTAGGCAAAAAAAACGATTTTAGATATATGTAAATGAGGCAAGTAAGGTAAGGTAACACAAAGTTAGAGCGCCGTAATCTGGCGCATGTGCGAGTACGCTGCATGTCAGTGCCGGCATAGTGTTCCTTCCCTGTGCTGGCATCAGCCTCAGGGAACGAACTGCGCATACACTAGCTGCGAGATTACGGCGCTCTAACTTTGTGATGTCCGGGAGCAAGGAGGAGATTCGGAGGATGCGGGGCGGTGCTGGGCTCCTTCACAGTGGGCGTGGCTGGGCTCCAGAAACATTAGTAATAGCCCCTAGGGTTCCTTACTTGCCTCATTTACATATATATAAAATATTTTTTTGGGCCTAAACAAAAGCACTCAGAGCTATGGGGAATGCATATTGCAGATGTGCTAGCGGCGATCTAGCAGCCCATGTCCGCAGCTCTATAGGCAAAATCCAGGTGACAGAATCCCTTTAAGAGTAATTTATCTTTTTCCCTTTTTAATAGGCAGCATCAGATTGGACCACTAGTGTACCAGGTGTTCCCAGGCTCTGATACCATAGTGGGCCCCAAAGGTCCAGAGGAAAAATAAAAAAACATTTGAAGCTGCCCTTGGAGACAATAAATTGGCACTAGGGTCTATTTCTTTAGACTTTATTGATGATATGGGGGTTGGGCACCAAGAATAATTTTCTATGGTGGACCCAAGGAGCCCCAGTCTGACCCTGTTAATAGGCCATCAAATTTATTTGGTGATGTAATAACTTTTACTGTAATATGCTCTCACCATCTTTACAGTAGATTTACAGATTTACAGTAGCTGTCGTGTAGCATTTGAAGATGGAAAGCACTGTGCATATTGTTGGTGCTTGCACCCCTTTATTCCTGGTTGAATATGCATTGAGGACATCAGTCAGAAATCTTAGGCCTCATGCACACGACCGTTTCCGCTTTGTGCTCCACAAGCCCATTGACTTCAATGGGTTCACATTTTGCGGACATATACTATATTTTTGTGGAATGGACATAAGGATGTGGAAAGCATACGGATAATACATGTGCTCTTTGCATCTGTATGTCCGTTCCACAATATGACAGAACATGTCCTATACTTGGCCACAATGCAGACCACGAACTCCTTGAAACAAATGGTTCCACAAAAAATGTGAATGTACTTTCAATGAAAAATTAACAGGTTATAGGAAACAGATACACTGTAATGTATCCTACATTTATAGTAAATGATAACGATCAAACTGGTTCTGCTCTCTGCAGTCAGAAATGTTCATAAATGATCACAGCTTTTCCAACACTTGCTAGTTCATAGTATGGCTGAGTTCGCATCAACGTTACTTTTTCGTTCTTCTGATCCGTCAGAAGAACAGAAAAATAATTCTTAAAAAACGGATCCTGTCCATCAGTCATGCACATTTGTCATCTATTTGAGCCATTTCCGTGAGAGATCTGTTATTTTAGGAGGACAAAAAGGCCCTCATGCAGGACTTTTTCCCCCCTCCAAAATAACAGATATCTGACAGAAATGGCTCAAACAGATGCCAAACACACTAAGGCCTCATGCACACGACCGTTTTTTTTTTGCGGTCCGCAAAACAGATTTCCGTTGTTCCGTGATCCGTGACCGTTTTTTCTTCCGTGGGTCTTCCTTGATTTTTAGAGGATCCACGGACATGAAAAGTGAAAAAAAAAACTAAGTCAAGTTTGCATTAAAAATGATAGGAAAAACGGACACGGATCACGGACACGGATCACGGACACGGATGACTATCTTGTGTGCATCCGTGATTTTTCACGGACCCATTGACTTGAATGGGTCCGTGAACCGTTGTCAGTGAAAAAAATAGGACAGGTCATATTTTTTTCACGGACTGGAAAAACGGATCACGGACGCGGAAGCCAAACGGTGCATTTTCCGATTTTTCCACAGACCCATTGAAAGTCAATGGGTCCGCAAAAAAAAACGGAAAACGGAACAACGGCCGCGGATGCACACAACGGTCGTGTGCATGAGGCCTAATGGACAGGATCCATTTTTTTTACAAGATTCGTTTTTTTCTTTATTTTTCTGTTCTTCTGACGTATCAGAAAAACATAAAAGTAACCATGATGTGAACTCGTGCTACACTTCCCCATTGAGATCATTCTGTTGCCAGTGGTACAATGTACGGCGCTGTGCTTGGTGAGCTGCTGAGATCCGGCTGCGCTCATCAAAGCTCCGGTGAGCGCAGTGTCTCCCTGTAACAGCGGATCGGCGGGGGTTCTCTGGATCACCCTCTTTACCAGGATAACCCTTAACTGCAATTGACATTACATGGATATTCACAAACAAATACTGTATATTAGCACAATGTGACTGATGTTCTTTTTCTGCATTTTCAGGATGTTATAAGGACGGAAAATTCTATGATCTGGGACATGAATGGATGGCAGATGACTGCATGAAATGTACTTGTCATAAGGATCACATACAATGCTGCACTACGTATGTCTCTTAATTCTTCCACTAAGCTTAACTAGGGATGTCACAGCTTTTATATCCGATCACAGGTTTTATGTATGGTCAGGGCTGGTTTTAGACAAAATGTGGCCCTGGGCAAAATCTAAAGTGGGGCCCCAAATCTTGTAGTAACGTACTAACAGCACAGTTAGATTCTGTCGATTCTGGCCCTTCCACACAGATTTACACCCCATAACGCTCCTCACATAGATCTTCACCCTCATGGCCCCCAGAATACGCCACATGCCCGCTCAGCTCACAGGAATGAGTTCCTCTCTCTCAGAAAAAACTACAGCAATGGAGCGGGTCGTCATACAGCATGTACCCCAGGACTGCACACCCCTCATCCAGCCGCTCACAGGCATACACAACCCCTCTCTCCCAAAGTACCTCCACAAGCTCCAGTGTCCATGCAGAAAGAAAGCTCCTATACACATTTGGTCATGTGACCATTAACCACTTTCCGACATCCGCCGTAAATGTACATGTTGGGTTTTTAGAGATGATGCCCGCTCTAGAGGCCAATGTCTACGATCTGTGGTAATGCTGACCTGGACATTTAACCACTCAGATGCCGTGGTCAAATGTCACCACGGCATCTGAGAGTGTTAAAAACCGGAAGCACGGGCTTCCTGTTCAGGTGCGCTTTCCCCCGGCAGAAATAGGGGAAAGCATCCCATTTTAATCAGCCTGTACTAGGCATCCAGGCTCATTAATAGTATATCCCAGTTCAGGCCACTAGATGGCAGCATTGAACTATGATATAGTGATTTCTATACAGACTAATGGAGCAATTTACATTATTCTGTATAAGTTGCAATCTGATGATTGCAAGTTGTGGTCCACTTGGGGACCTAACAAAAAGTAAAAAAAAGCTTTGAAAATATAAAAAATATCAATTCAAATCACCCCCTTTCCCCAAAATAAAAATCAAAAAAAAAAAAAGACATCATAGGCATGCAAAAATGCCCATACCATTAAAATATAAAAAGATTAGCCCATATGGTGAATGACATAATAGAAAATATTTAAAAAAAAGTTAATTAGTTTTTTCATCAATTTATCTCCCAAGAAAATTGAGTAAAAAGTGATCAAGTCATATATACCCCATAAAGGTATTGTCAAAAACGTCCTACAAAAAAATGAGTCCACACACATCTCTGTAGAAATAACTATAAAAAAAATTATGAGGGTCAGAAAATAGTGATGAAAAGAAAGTGAGTCCTGAAGTTATAGCGCTGACTGAGGCAGGGCTTGTTGCAGTGAGCGGGCCTATACAGGTCATGAGCGGGGGTGCTTTCCCAACAAAAAATACTGCCCAAGTTTACACAAGTTAAAAAGGTTGGCATGGATTAACACAGGTGTTAATTAATTATATGTTTCGTTTTAGACCCTTTTTTTTTTATAAAATCAAACTTTTCACTGTTGGGGACATCCTGTGTATTTAAGTTTTATATAGCCTCTAATTTTGAAATGTTTCTGTCAGTATTCAAACTCACAACCATCTACATTAAAGGCAAGAACCTTAACCACTGAGTTACAGATAGTAAATGATAGTAAATTTAGAAATCTTAGGCCTCATGCACACGACCGTTTCCGCTTTGTGCTCCACAAGCCCATTGACTTCAATGGGTTCACATTTTGCGGACATATACTATATTTTTGTGGAATGGACATAAGGATGTGGAAAGCATACGGATAATACATGTGCTCTTTGCATCTGTATGTCCGTTCCACAATATGACAGAACATGTCCTATACTTGGCCACAATGCAGACCACGAACTCCTCAAAACAAATGGTTCCACAAAAAATGTGAATGTACTTTCAATGAAAAATTAACAGGTTATAGGAAACAGATACACTGTAATGTATCCTACATTTATAGTAAATGATAACGATCAAACTGGTTCTGCTCTCTGCAGTCAGAAATGTTCATAAATGATCACAGCTTTTCCAACACTTGCTAGTTCATAGTATGGCTGAGTTCGCATCAACGTTACTTTTTCGTTCTTCTGATCCGTCAGAAGAACAGAAAAATAATTCTTAAAAAACGGATCCTGTCCATCAGTCATGCACAGTTGTCATCTATTTGAGCCATTTCCGTGAGAGATCTGTTATTTTAGGAGGACAAAAAGGCCCTCATGCAGGACTTTTTCCCCCCTCCAAAATAACAGATATCTGACAGAAATGGCTCAAACAGATGCCAAACACACTAAGGCCTCATGCACACGACCGTTTTTTTTTTGCGGTCCGCAAAACGGATTTCCGTTGTTCCGTGATCCGTGACCGTTTTTTCTTCCGTGGGTCTTCCTTGATTTTTAGAGGATCCACGGACATGAAAAGTGAAAAAAAAAACTAAGTCAAGTTTGCATTAAAAATGATAGGAAAAACGGACACGGATCACGGACACGGATGACTATCTTGTGTGCATCCGTGATTTTTCACGGACCCATTGACTTGAATGGGTCCGTGAACCGTTGTCAGTGAAAAAAATAGGACAGGTCATATTTTTTTCACGGACTGGAAAAACGGATCACGGACGCGGAAGCCAAACGGTGCATTTTCCGATTTTTCCACGGACCCATTGAAAGTCAATGGGTCCGCGAAAAAAAAACGGAAATCGGAACAACGGCCGCGGATGCACACAACGGTCGTGTGCATGAGGCCTAATGGACAGGATCCATTTTTTTTACAAGATTCGTTTTTTTCTTTATTTTTCTGTTCTTCTGACTCCCAATAATATATTATGGCTAAAAACCTCAGTAGTAGTGTCATTCATATATTTCAGAAGTATCATTTTATAAAAAAATATAAATATATTTCTGCTGTATATAAATACCTAATACATGAGAAACTACTATCAGGTTTTTCTGCAGCAGTTTAACACTGAGCTCTATAGCTCAGTGATTAACATTCAAAACACTGCATAAACTGCCGAGTCTGGAGTCCCAACTCTTCAGCGGTCTGCTGCCCTGAAGTTCAGCAGTACTGAAGCAGGCGGCCCCTTACAGGATTGGGGCCCTGGGCAATTGTCCAGTCCGACCCCCCCTTCCTCCCACAAAGCCTGCCTTGTATATGGTTTTACCAATGAATGTTCTCCCACATTGAAGTTAGTAGAAAGAATATGGCATCTAAATGAATGGGAGACCTTTGGACTGTGATTATCTTTCTGTTTTTTAATACTTTGGTGTCTTGTCAGAGTAGACTAAAGATCCTACCAATGAATCAGGCAATTATTGGGAAAAAATCTAACATTCCTAATAATTGCCTGATTGTCAGCAGAGATGAAGCTGCACTCACATGCAGCAATAACCTCTGCAAGAGGGAGAGATTGCTGCATGTGAACAGAAAATCATTGTTCCTGGGGAGCAGATTGTCATGGACGTTCACGCGACAGGTGGCAGGAGATCGGTGAGACTGGCAACACGTGGTTTGATCTGACATGTTTTCCGTTTGGATCAAATTACGTCTGTGTGGTTTCTGGTAATTGCCACACCTTCTTTCCCCAGGTGTGGCTATTAGGGTCATGTAACCTTCTCTATTTATAGTTGCTTCTCCCACAATACTGTGCGGTTTATAGCTTCTGTTTGGACCTTTTGGATAGATTGTAGTTGGATCTCGGCTGAGTTCCTGGTGCTTCCATTGCTCCTTTGAAGTTAAGTCTTTCCTTTCCCTTTTGTAGTTTGTTTGGGTTCTGTGTGTTGCATTTCCCTATTGTTTGTATTAGGCCTGAAGGAGACTCCTGTTTGTCCTTCCTTTTGGAGGAACAGGTAGTCTCGTCCCTGCCATTAGTACCAGGGTCCTATAGGGCTTGATAGGACTCTAGGTATTCCTGCGTATGAACTCACCTACCTTTGGGGTCTGTTCATACTGGTTGTCAGTCAGGATTTTGGTTAGGTTTTTCACTAGGAGGTGTCCATTTCCCCTTCCCTGCTATGCTCGGTATGGTGTTTCCCTCCCACTCCAAAGCGTGACACAGATCCCTGTTTACACAGCACAATCTGCTGCACAGAACTAATGATTTTAGGTGCTCATCTCGATAATTGGCCTCATTATCGGTCATTGCAAAAGGAGTTGTCATATGCCAGAGCCACTACAAAGAATGGCTGCATATGTAGGAACCCACCCTTATACAGTTTAACAAATGTTTATATTTGCTTTCTTTCAGCTTTGCTAGTCCAAAGCTGGAAAATGAAAAAGATTGTGAAGCAATCCTGAATAAGGATACTTGTAAAATGGAGGCCAAGCGTAAGGACAACTCAGGAGGAATCTGTAATATCGAATCTTGGGTTGCCTAAATTTTGGAATTTGTCAATGATTATGTGAAAATGATATGAATACACTGTAACCTAAGAGCTTCAAGACAATGTGTTATGTAATATGGAATCAAATTAAATTCATATATTATCACAAATGAATCTTACTATATTCAGGATGGCATGCAAGTAAAAGATGGTATGTAGAAAACTTCCACTCTCACCAATAAACGTAAAAACGTACATGACCGTAAAGATTGTTTTGATTTTTTTTAAAAACATAAACACAACAAAATATACAACAAAAAACGAAAAATAAATTTCTTTTTAACTGATTTATGTGCTGAAAATCTGCAGCGTAATACAGTACCAGATAAGTAGATAAGTAGGTTTTCAAAATTTTATGTACATGGTATAGAAATTTTTCACGAGTAAATAGACCAGTGGGGAGGATGTTGAAATCTATTCCATGTCAGTTGTATTTTTTTGTTTTTTCAGCGCACATTTTACCCTTTGCAATGCAAAGCTTGAAATCTGGGGAAAATCTGTGTCAAAGTCCACAACAAAATCCACATGATAGGGTATATTCACAAAGAGTTTTCTTCTAATTAGATATTGCTATGGATTCCACACCTAAAACCTGCACAGAAAACGCATGCAATCCAGGGTCGGACTAGCCCACCACTGGATCCTCCTGATCCTTCTGATACTGTGCTAGCCACCAAAGGTCTAGGAGAAAAAAATATATAATATTTGACTACCTTTGGAGCCAATCACTTTTCACTAGGTTCTATATTTTTTTTAAATTCAAATCCTATTAGACTTTGTTTATGATATAAGAGTTGGGCCTTAAGAATGATATCCTATGGTGGTCCCAAGGAACCTTAGTCCAACACTGATGCAGTCCACCTCACACTGATTTAAATGGGAAAACCGCATAGTAAATTACACACCATGTGAAAATCCATGTGAAAATCTACCAGGCAAATATGCATTAACTACTGCCTTTGTCATGTGCTTGTACCCTTAGAACAAGCCTTTGATAGAGTCTCTGATATATATGGTGCACCAGTTGTACCACTTCTCTACTGCACATGCCACCACTTCCTATGTACACTATGTCAACCACTGGAAACAATAGGATGACTCACAAATGAATCATATGATGTGCAAGATATCTCATCTGCTCCCAGAACAATATGTACTTCATGAGATCTTTAATAAAAAAGTCTTTGGAATTCTGAATCCTGCTGAATAGGAATATTAAAGATGGGTTACCACTTTATTTAAAATACTGAAATAAATGCAGGAAACATATTCAGCTCTATCTTAACATAGAGGTGATGTATCAGGATAAATACATGAAATCAGTGACAGCATACACTGATACATAAAAAGTCGGGTAGGTCGCCAGGAACATAGTGGCCGCAGACCATACCATTCAACTGTATTGCCATCCTCAGGATGATGATACAGTTGAATACTCAACTCAGGCCGCAGGTCACAAGAAGCATGTGCCCTACAAAATGGATAGCGGCGGGGAATGAGAGTGAGGCATTATATATATATTTTTCTTCACTACTTTGGGGATATATAGCACTGGGATACTATGGAGGGAGCATTACAATTACAGGGGTGCACTATAAGTACTGGGGGCACTATAAACACATGGGGCACTATAATTACTGGGGGCACTACATGAGGGCACTAAAAGTACTGGGGACACTCCAGGGGCGGGGCATTATAACTGGGGTGGACTACAATAACCCATTATAACTATTGGGACACTGCAGGGGGTTATAATACGTACTTTGGGTACTATATGGGGCAGTATACCTACTGAAGAGACAATAGGGAGCATTATACCAACTAAGGGAGCTAGAGGAGTGCATTATAACTATACTACAGAGGGGGTATTATAACTACAGGGGGCAATACATTATAACTATTGGAGCACACCCGGGATCCATTATAATTCCTGTGGACACTATAGAGGCATTATACCTATTAGGAGTACTAGAGGGGGCATTTTAACTTCTGGGGGCACTATAAGGGGCATTGTGACTATTGGGGTCTCTATAGGAGGCATTATAACTACTGGGTCTCTACAAGGGGTCAAATGGAGGGGCCTGATTACTACTGGGGGAACTTTGGCCCTATTGGGGTACTATAGGGCATTATTACAACTGGGGGTTATGTGGGGCATTGTTGTCATTGGGTACAATATGGAGGGCACTACTACTAATTGTGGCCCTCTTGGGGAGCATTATCACTGTACAAGACACTATTACTAATAAGGGCAGCCTAGTAAGTAATTATTACTATTGGTGGGGCTGGAGAGCACTATTACTATGGGGGGACTATCTGAATCAGGGGCGTAGCTAAGCTAAAAATGACTGGGCCCCATAGCAAAAAAAAATTATGGGCCCCCCGCTCCCGATTTCCCACCCCCACATACCTCTCGGACCTCACTGCCACATCCGCAGCTTCTCATGCACTTGCGACGGTTACGCGTAGGACTGAGCACAGACAGTTGGTCACTGGCAACGCATTTGTGCCAGTGTAGGAAATGTATGAATCTAAATGTCTGTGTATTAAAGAAGATTGTTAAATTGTACAGGGGTCTGTAACACAAGAAGGTGAAATTACATATCGTGGGGTGTGTATGTGTAATAGACAGAAGGTAGGGATATGTATATTGTGTAGTTTGGGTATTAGGTAGAGTAAGGGGTATATATCTAGTGCTGATACACGTGTAGGTGAAGAGCCGCTCTGACATAATTCGTCTCTTTCATATTATAAGCTCCCCTTATATATAATTTACTTACAGTTCTGAAGATTCAGGGGTGCTGGCTGGCTTATCCTCAGGGGTGCTGGCTGGCTTGGCCTCAGGGGTGCTGGCAGGCTTGGCCTCAGGGGTGCTGGCAGGCTTGGCCTCAGGGGTGCTGGCAGGCTTGGCCTCAGGGGTGCTGACAGGCTTGGCCTCAGGGGTGCTGGCAGGCTTGGCCTCAGGGGTGCTGGCAGGCTTGGCCTCAGGGGTGCTGGCAGGCTTGGCCTCAGGGGTGCTGGCAGGCTTGGCCTCAGGGGTGCTGGCAGGCTTGGCCTCAGGGGTGCTGAAAGGCTTGGCCTCAGGGGTGCTGACAGGCTTGGCCTCACGGGTGCTGGCAGGCTTGGCCTCAGGGGTGCTGACAGGCTTGGCCTCAGGGGTGCTGACAGGCTTGGCCTCAGGGGTGCTGACAGGCTTGGCCTCAGGGGTGCTGACTGGCTTGGCCTCAGGGGTGCTGACTGGCTTGGCCTCAGGGGTGCTGACTGGCTTGGCCTCAGGGGTGCTGACTGGCTTGGCCTCAGGGGTGCTGGCCGGCTTGGCCTCAGGGGTGCTCGCAGGCTTGGCCTCAGGGGTGCTGGCTGGCTTGGCCTCAGGGGTGCTGGCTGGCTTGGCCTCAGGGGTGCTGGCTGGCTTGGCCGGGCAGAAGGAGTGTGGGAGACTGTGAGGCCTTTTTTCTCCAAGCTGCTCCAGAAAAAAAAAGCTAACAGCCCCAATAAGATCCCCAATGTTAATAAGACCCCAATAAGACCTCAGATAACACCTCAGCTCAGACCCCAATATGAATGACCCCCAATCAGACCTTAGATAAGAGCCCCATGCCTCATAGCAGCCCACAGTAGCCTTATAGCAGCTCCCAGTAGCCTCATACCAGCCCCCAGTGCCTCTCACCAGCCCCCAGTGCCTCTCACCAGCCCCCAGTGCCTCTCACCAGTGCCTCTCCATCAGCCCCCAGTGCCTCTCCATCAGCCCCCAGTGCCTCTCCACCAGCCCCCAGTGCCTCTCACCAGCCCCCAGTGCCTCTCCATCAGTCCCCAGTGCCTCTCCATCAGCTCCCAGTGCCTCTCACCAGCCCCCAGTACCCTCTCCATCAGCCCCCAGTGCCTCTCACCAGCCCCCAGTACCCTCTCCATCAGCCCTCATTGCGCCCTCCCCGGTATTAAAATCATTGGTGGGCAGGGAAGTGCACCCTCCCCCCCCCTAGTATTAAAATCATTGGTGGGCAGTGCACCCTCCCCCCAGTATTAAAATCATTGGTGGGCAGTGCACCCTCCCCCCAGTATTAAAATCATTGGAGGGAAGTGCCCCCCCCCCCATCATTGGTGGCAGCGGCAGTTCTGATCGGAGTCCCAGCAGTGTAATGCTGGGGTTCCGATCGGTTGCCATGGCAGCCAGGACGCTACTGAAGTCCTGTCTGCCATGGCCAGTTACTTCCATGCTCTGTGGCCGCCTTGTGCTCCTTCTTCTTGTAGCTCACAGGTCTGTGTGGCGCATTGCTTATGCTTATAGCAATGCGCCGCACAGACCTGTGACAAGTTGTAGCTCACAGGTCTGTGTGGCGCATTGCTTATGCTTATAGCAATGCGCCGCACAGACCTGTGACGAGTTACAAGAAGGAGGAGTGCCCGGCGGCCACAGCGCATGTAAGTATGCTGCAGAGTAATTGGCCATGGCAGACAGGACTTCAGTAGCATCCTGGCTGCCATGGTAACCGATCGGAGCCCCTGGGACTCCGATCAGAACTGTCGCTGCCACTAATGAAGGGGGGGCCCCCCTATCGCACCGCCACTCACTCGCCACTTGAATATATATTTTTTAAAATCCTCAGCCGGCAGCCCGGGCCCCCAGTGGCGTGGGGCCCCATAGCCATTGCTATGGCTGCTATGGCGATCCATACGCCACTGATCTGAATGTTACTATTTTTCTGCAATATGCACTTTGTAGTATTTGGGGGCATTGGTAAGTACAGCGGGCATAGCAGTGGGGGTACCAGCAGAATAACACTGTTGGGGAACCAGAAGAAGAATGACAGAAAAGTGAGGAACCTAAGATGTCTGTGGCAAACTCTGCAGAGATGAGATGTGGCTGAAGAAAGTCGTCATGGCTATCTGGGCTGAATAGAGAAGATCAGAAAAAAGAACTAGATCAGAGGAGGCATAATTGGATGTAATAGGTCTGTAGAGTTGTAGTCTCCTGTATGTGTTATAGAACTGAATGTAATGTTCATCCAAATATGCATTTAGCACTGGGGCTTGGGGGTTGGATCAAGCATTTGACACATATGTTTTTGGGCTTGGGCCACAAATCTTTTGAGAGCCTAGTAATGCCCATGTTACTGACAATTCTAGATATGGGTACAAGCCATACAACTAAATGTACAAATAAATGAGGTGCCAAGGATTACTACTAATCAAGACCAAATGTTAAAATATGTGAAATAAACTGGACATGTAACTATAAAATGGCCAGATCAATAGTGGCATATCTACAGGCTCCTCTGGGACCTGCATCTCAAGAATGTTCTGTCACCCAACCTCTATCTCAAAGCTCCTGTGCATAAAAAGGTCATCTCTCTCCATGTACTTCTATGGGAGTTTTGAAAATAGTTATTAGTTTCCCAGTTTAGGGAGAGGTTGCATTTTGGAGCAGGGACAGGCTGTTAGGAACTTAGGGACACCAAACGCTAGCTAATAGAGCCACAAAAGTTCTTTTAAGGACTGGTAACGTTGTGTTATCGATAGGTGAGATACACAGAGGGGTGTGATATACTTATAATATACTTTCTAACATAGAAAGTATATTATAGTGCATTTATATGCTTCCAGAAAATACTGATTGAGGCCTTCCATATATCAGCTTCCACAAAATAGTGATAGAGGTTTTCTATATACCTGCGTCCACAAAATTACTGCTTGAGGGTGATATACCAGCTTCAACTAACAACTCATTGAGGCCTTCCATATATCAGCTTCCACAAACTAGTGATAGAGGTTTTCCATATACCTGCGTCCACAAAATACAGATTGCAGGTTTTGATACACCTGCTTCAACTAACAACTGATTGAGGCATGCCATATATCAGCTTCCCCGAAATAGTGATAGAGTTTTCCATATACCTGCGTCCACAAAATTACTGCTTGAGGGTGGCATACCAGCTTCAACTAACAACTGATTGAGGCCTGCCATATATCAGCTTCCACAAATACTGCTCTTCTCTAGGGACTTTGGCACAGGGTCATTTTTAAAATGATAGACAGAGGAAGAGGCAGACCGTTCTGCAGGGGTGGTAGGGGTCGGGCAGGTGCACCAGGTCGGAGCCTAAGTGGAAAGTTGGAGAAGGTGTGTAACGGTCACGTACACACACACACACACACACAGGGGGGAGGATAGTGACCACTGCGCTCCACCCTCACCCCTGGCCCTGCCTACTTGCCTCACGAGTCCTGATGACAGGGGACAACTGGACGGCAGTCCCTAACTTAGGACAGGGCTTGACAAATTTCCTTGGAATCTAGGAGCCAGCTAAAAAAGTTAGGAGCCAGGCGGAGCCGCGTCATAAAATCTATATTGCGATATAATTTTAAGCATGTGCGATATGCGATATATATCGCGATATATATCGCGATATATTGTTTTCTATATTTGGGGGGGTGTTTAAACTTTTTTTTTTTTTTACTTTTTATTTAATAACTATTAGCCTCCTTAAGGGCTAGAACCCTTGTCATATTCACCCTAATAGAGCTCTATTAGGGTGAATAGGACTTTACACTCTCCCTGCTGCCCTGTGCTTTGTGCACACAACAGCAGGGAGCTGACCATGGCAGCCAGCCTATCATGTGCCCCCCAGCCTCTGATCAGCCCCTCCAGCCTCTTATCAGCCCCTCCAGCCTCTGATCAGCCCCTCCAGCCTCTGATCAGCCTATCCAGCCTCTGATCAGCCCCTCCAGCCTCTGATCAGCCCCCCCTATGACCAGCCCCTCCAGCCTCTCCCTCTTATCAGCCCCCTCTGGTAACATACCCACCCCCCCCCTCCCTCTCCAGTATTAATCATTGGTGGCAGTGGCCACAGGGTCCCCCTCCTCCTCCCCCCCCATCATTGGTGACAGTGGGCAGTTCCAATCGGAGTCCCAGCAGTGTAATGCTGGGGCTCCGATTGGTTACCATGGCAGCCAGGATGCTACTGAAGTCCTGGCTGCGATGGTCTGTTAGTGAGCGGCATTATATTCAAGTGCGCCGTGATCGCCGGGAGCTCCTTCTTCTCATAGGTCTGTGCGGCTATAAGCATTAGCAATGACCCGCACAGACAGAAGAAGGAACGCCCGGCGGCCACGGCGCACGTGAGTATAATGCTGCTCACTAACATACCATTACACTGCTGGGACTCCGATCGGAACTGCCCACTGCCACCAATGCAGACAAACATTCCCGACACCCGACCTCTGACAGGACGCTGTGATCCGCGCGATTAACCCCTCAACTGAGGGGTTAATCGCGCGGATCACAGCGTGCAGTCATAGGGGCCGGGATATGGCCGGCACATTGGTATTCAGGAATTCATTGGTGGCGC
The DNA here is from genome assembly GCF_905171765.1 of Bufo bufo. Lineage (NCBI taxonomy): Eukaryota > Metazoa > Chordata > Amphibia > Anura > Bufonidae > Bufo > Bufo bufo. The sequence goes on along the minus strand of NC_053394.1, from coordinate 276,244,645 downwards.
AGTGGCCACAGTCCCTCCCCTCCTCCTCCTACTCTGTTCTTATTGGTGGTAAGCGGCAGCCGCGCACAGTGGGGAGGGAGGGACTCCTCTCCTTCTCCACTGTGCCAGCTCAGGAAACCATGGTGCGTGCCGAGAGCGCATCTTTGAAAACGGGTTGACAAATACCCAAGCGCCAGGACCAAATTCCTGGTCGCCATGGCGACCTGGCGCTTGGGATTTGTCGAGCCCTGACTTAGGATACGTGCGGGAAGGACAGATGAGACAAATAACGGATAGTGAAAGGACCGGGACAAAACCAAGAGGACAACGCAGTACAGAGGGATAAGCAAAGAATGGTCAGGAGAAGCCGGGGTCATATTACCAGGAGGGATGCGCAGTACAGGAGGAGCAGGCAAAGGATCGTCAGGGAACAGGATCAGGTAAGTATACAGGTATCCAACAAACGCCAGGAACCTAAATTAACAGGCAACCTGTGGCCAGCAGGCTGCCTGTATTTATAGTGGGGAGTGAGGGTCATGTGACGTGGCCAGCGTCATATGACTGACAGACCGACCAGTCGAGCACCGAGTGATCAGCTCGGCGCTCAAGGCAGACCTAGGAGCAGGGAGCCTCCCAGCAAGCAAACCCGCCCTAGGAACGAGGTCAAACACAGATCCTCGCTCCCAAAGCGAAGCAGCAGGTCTGTGGCTGATGGGAGACTGAGTACGCCTTCGGCACCCCTGAGCATGAACCTCCCTGGCAGATACCCAAGATCTCTCTTCAGGTCCATACCCCTTCCAGTGAATCAGGTACTGCAAGGAATTACGCACCTTCCTGACATCCACTAATTTAGACACCACATACTCGACAGCATCATTAACAAGAACCAGCAGAGGCGAGGCTTTCGAAGGTACTACCGGTTCAAAATATTTTTTAAGTAGAGATTTATGGAACATATTATGAATGTGGAATGACTCGGGCAGCTCCAACCTAAATGATACTGGATTAATTACCTTCGTGATCTTATATGGTCCAATAAAACGAGGAACAAACTTTTTAGAATCTACCTTAAGAGAGAGATTCTTGGAGGACAACCATACCTTATCCCCAACCTGAAAATTCACCCCCCTTGAACGTCCCCTATCGGCCTTGAGTTTCTGAGAACTTTGAGCCTTTTCTAAGTTCGATTGAACCCGGGCTCAAACTGTGCACAGTTCAGAGGAGAGCCTATCCGCCTCAGGGTTAGAGGAGGAGACGGATGACCCAAAATGAAAACGGGGATGGAAACCATGGTTACAAAAGAAAGGTGAAACCCCAGCAGAAGAATTGACACGGTTATTCAAAGCAAATTCAACTAATGGAAGAAATTTAACCCATAATTGCTGGTCATTAGCAACATACAACCTCAAGAATTGTTCCACAGACTGATTAAGGCGTTCAGTATGCCCATTACTCCCAGGGTGGTAGGCAGAGGAAAAAGACAATGAAATTTTAGATTTTTGACAGAAGGCCCTCCAGAATTTGGACACAAACTGCACACCCCTGTCAGAAACAATATTTTCCGGGATACCATGCAATCGAACAATTTCTTTCACAAAAATAGACACCAGGGTTTTGGCATTCGGGAGTTTAGACAGGGGAATGAAATGGACCATCTTGCTAAACCTATCGACCACTACCCAAACCACAGTCTTATCCTCCGCCGGCGGTAGGCCAGTTATAAAGTCCATCGAGATATGGGACCAGGGTCTACAGGGAATGGGTAGGGGTCGTAGGCTACCAGCAGGGCGAGTTCTAGGTGTCTTGGACCTGGCACAAACCTCACAGGCTGACACGTAGGACTTGACATCCCTAGTTAGAGTGGGCCACCAATAAGATCTAGAAACCAGATCTTTAGTGCCCTCAACACCCGGATGTCCACAAAAGGCAGAATCGTTACACTCACCCAACAGCTGGAGATGAAATTGTACGGGAACAAACAACTTATCTGTTGGGGTGGATACCGGTGCCAGATATTGTTCAGACCTAATGCGAGACGAGATATCCTGGGTTAGAGCTGCTATGAAGTAGGTTGAAAAGCATGGAAGCTCCGAGATAATGCGTCCGCCTTCACATTTTTACTCCCCGGCCTGAACGTAATGGAAAAATCTAAACAAGTAAAAAACAGAGCCCATCTGGCTTGACGGGGGTTCAACCTCTTAGCAGACTCGAGAAACATAAGGTTTTTATGGTCAGTGACAACAGTTACACAATGCCTTGCCCCCTCCAGAAAATGCCTCCACTCCTCAAATGCCCATTTAATGGCCAGCAGATCCCTATTCCCTACGTCGTAGTTTCTCTCCGTGGGAGAGAATTTCCTGGAGAAGAAGGCACACGGTCTCAGGTTAGTGAGGCTAGCAGGACCTTATGAAAGGACTGCTCCTGCGCCGTCCTCGGACGCATCCACCTCCACAATAAAAGGTCTCTGCTGATCAGGCTGGATCAGAATGGGAGCGCTACTGAATGCCTTTTTTAATTTTTCAAATGAAGAAATGGCCTCAGTAAACCAATTCTCCAAATCCGCCCCTTTCTTATTAAGGTCGGTCAACAGTTTAGCAATTACAGAAAAATTCATAATAAATTTACGATAGTAATTGGCGAAACCTAAGAACCGTTGTAAGGCCTTTAAGGATGAAGGTCTTACCCATTCCTTAATTGCTAGTACCTTACCAGGATCCATCTTGAAGGCGTGAGGAGTCAGAACATGCCCTAGAAACAGAATCTCCTGTACACCAAAGACACATTTCTCTTGCTTAGCGGATAGCTGATTCTCCCTCAACACCTCTAATACTTGTTTAACATGAGACACATGGGATTCGAAGTCAGGAGAGAATATCAAAATGTCGTCAAGATAGACAATAACAAATTTACCTAAGAACTCCCTAAGAATGTCATTCATAAAGTTTTGGAACACAGCTGGGGCATTGCAGAGTCCAAAACGCATCACCTGATATTCAAAGTGTCCTGCCGGAGTATTGAACGCCGTCTTCCATTCGTCTCTCTCCTTGATTCGGATTAGATTGTATGCCCCTTTCAGGTCAATCTTGGAAAACCAGGTTGCCCCCAGAACCTGGTTAAATAAATCAGGAATCAATGGGACGGAGTATCTATTCTGGACAGTGAATTTATTTAATCTCCGGTAATCGATACATGGCCTAAGACCACCATCTTTTTACTTAACGAAGAAAAACCCCGCCCCCATAGGAGAGACAGAAGGTCTAATGTGCCCTTTACCGAGGCTCTCCTTAATATAATCTTCCATGGCCTTGCGTTTGGGCTTAGAAAGATTATAAATTCACCCCTTAGGAAACTTGGCCCCCTCTACTAGCTCTATAGTACAATCATAAGGTCTATAGGGGGGTAGAACCTCCGGGGTTGGTGATGAGAATACATCAGAATATTTCCTAACAACAGACCACAGCCTATACCACGGACAAGCACGGACAAGCATGAGTAACACTTAGGCCCCCATCTCACCAACTCCCCCTTGGACCAATCTATAGTGGGGTTATGTAGTCGGAGCCAATGCAACCCTAGTACCACCTCAACCAGTAGGTTCTCCAGGACTAACAGGGAACATCTCTCTGAGTGGCTCACACCCACGGTTAGAGAAATCTCTGAGGTACATGAGCTCACCGTACCACCAATAAGAGGAGTAGCATCAATAGCCATGACATGGATAGGAGTTGGTAAAGCAAACATTGGAATACCCAACCTTACAGCGTACTCAGAGTCAATAAAGCTGGCCGCTGAGCCAGAGTCAATAAAGGCCTTACCCAGCCATTTATCTACCCCCAGAGAAATCGTAATGGGTACCAAAAGCTTACATTTAGAAAAATCAGGGTGTACCTGGTCTTTAGGTTGCCTTGCCTTAGGAGACTTGACAGAGAGGACCTTCTTAGGACACTGGTTGATCCAATGGTCAGGATCTCCACAGTAAAAGCATTCTCCATGTTTGCGGCAAAGATTCCCTCGGGTCATGCCAACCTGCATGGGTTCCTCGGTGGAGACCTCAGCGTTGTCTCTGGGATAGGCCTTTGGCTGGACCACCATCTGGGAAGAGAACTGTCGTTCCTGTCGTCTCTCTCTAACCCGTCGGTCAAGTCGGACAACAAGGGTCATCATCTCCTCTAAGGTCTCTGGAAGTTGATAACTGACCAGAAGATCCTTTAACCCCTTAGGGACACAGCCTTATTTCACCATAAGGACCAGGCCATTTTTTGCAAATCTGACCAGTGTCACTTTAAGTGGTGATAACTTTAAAACGCTTTGACTTATCCAGGCCATTCTGAGATTTTTTTTTCGTCACATATTGTACTTCATGACACTGGTAAAATGAATTTAAAAAAATTCATTTTTATTTTAAAAAAAATACCAAAAATTTGTAAAAAAATTGCAAATTTCCAAGTTTCAATTTCTCTACTTCTATAATACATAGTAATACCTACAAAAATAGTTATTACTTTACATTCCCCATATGTCTACTTCATGTTTGGATCAATTTGGGAATGATATTTTATTTTTGGGGATGTTACAAGGCTTAGAAGTTTAGAAGCAAATCTTGAAATTTTTCCGAAATTTTCAAAAACCCACTTTTTAGGGACCAGTTCAGGTCTGAAGTCACTTTGTGACGCTTACATGATAGAAACCACCCAAAAATGACCCCATTCTAGAAACTACACCCTCAAGGTATTCAAAACTGATTTTACAAACGTTGTTAACCCTTTAGGTGTTCCACAAGAGTTAATGGCAAATGGTGATACAATTTCCGAATTTAGATTTTTTTGGCAAATCTTCAATTTTAATCAATTTTTTCCAGTAACAAAGCAAGGGTTAACAGCAAAACAAAATGCTATTTTTATTGCCCCGATTCTGTAGTTTGCAGAAACACCCCATATGTGGCCGTAAACTACTGTACGGGCACACAGTAGGGCGTAGAGGGAAAGGTGCGCCGTATGGTTTTTGGAAGCCAGATTTTGCTGGACTGGTTTTTTGACACCATGCCCCATTTGAAGCCCCCCTGATGCACCCTTAGAGTAGAAACTCCATAAAAGTGACCCCATCTAAGAAACTACACCCCTCAAGGTATTCAAAACTGATTTTACAAACTTTGTTAACCCTTTAGGTGTTGCACAAGATTTAATGGAAAATAGAGATTCAATTTCAAAATTTCACTTTTTTGGCAGATTTTCTATTTTAATATTTTTTTTCCAGTTACAAAGCAAGGGTTAACAGCCAAACAAAACTCATTATTTATGGCCCTGATTCTTTAGTTTACAGAAACACCCTATATATGGTCGTAAACTGCTGTACGAGCACACGGCAGGGCGCAGAAGGAAAGGAATGCCATACGGTTTTTGGAAGGCAGATTTTGCTGGACTGTTTTTTTTGACACTATGTCCCATTTGAAGCCCTCCTGATGCACCCCTAGAGTAGAAACTCCAAAAAAGTGACCCCATTTTAGAAACTACGGGATAGGGTGGCAGTTTTGTTGGTACTAGCTTAGGGTACATATGATTTTTAGTTGCTCTATATTACACTTTTTGTGCGGCAAGGTAACAAGAAATAGCTTTTTTGGCACAGTTTTTCTTTTTTGTTATTTACAACATTCATCTGACAGGTTAGATCATGTGGTAATTTTATAGAGCAGGTTGTCACGGATGCGGCGATACCTAATATGTATACAATTTTTTTTATTTATGTAAGTTTTACACAATGATTTCATTTTTGAAACAAAAAAAATGTTTTTGTGTCTCCATAGTCTAAGAGCCATAGTTTTTTAAGTTTTTGGGCGATTATCTTAAGTAGGGTCTCATTTTTTGTGGGATGAGATGACGGTTTGATTGGCATTATTTTGGCGTGCATATGACTTTATCGCTTGCTATTACACTTTTTGTGACGTAAGATGACAAAAAATTGCTTTTTTTACACCGTTTTTTTTTTTTTTTTTTTTACTGTGGTCACTTGAGGGGTTAGGTCATGTGACATTTTTATAGAGCCGGTCAATACAGTCGCGGCGATACCTAATATGTATACTTTTTTTTTATTTATGTAAGTTTTACACAATGATTTCATTTTTGAAACAAAAAAATCATGTTTTAGTGTTTCCATAGTCTAAGAGCCATAGTTTTTTCAGTTTTTGGGCGATTATCGAGATGACGGTTTGATTGGTACTATTCTGGCTTACATGCAACTTTTTTGATCACTTTTATTACCTTTTTTGGGAAGTAAGGTGGGCAAAATTTCAATTTCATCATAGTTTTCTTTTTTTTATGGCGTTCACCGTTTGGGTAAAGTAACATGACAGTTTTATAGATCAGGTCGTTACGAACGCGGTGATATCAAACATGTGTAGGGAATTTTTTTTTTTTTTTTTTTAATCAGTGATAAATGTGTTTTTTGATTTTTACTTTTTTTTTCACTTTTTTCACTTTTTTTTTACCCAGACCCACTTGGTTCTTGAAGATCCAGTGGGTCTGATGTCTGTATAATACAGTACAGTACAATATATAGTGTACTGTACTGTATTTTACTTACACTTTGTCTGAACAGATCTATGCCTTTAGCACAGATCTGTTCAGCACCATGGACAGCAGGATGCCTGAGAAGGCGTCCTGTTGCCATGGGAACCTTCCCCGTCTGCTCAGTTGTGGCCACAACTGCGCAGACGGGGAAGAGGAAGGAGGGGGGCTCCCTCCCTCTGTCACCCCATCCTGTCGGGGGGCTGCAAAGGCACAGCAGCCCCTCGATGGGAGAGGGAGGGAGCTCCCGACTGTTAACCTCTGCTATTCCATACCACCATACCACGGTCCGTACGTCACAGATGTCAGCCGTTTATACCAGAGTGTCAGCAATGACACTCTGGTATACCACTGGCCACCAACGATTATTCAAGAGGAGGCGGGCGGGGGATTGCAATCCCGCCTCCCGCACCGCCTGCACCGCCCGCAACCCCCCCCCCTGCACCTCCCGCCGCCATAAAATCATTCAGGGGTGCAGGGGGGGGGTTGAAAAAACTATATTTTAGGCATATAAAGTTTCTGATCCCCGCGGTCAGGGACCACGAGGATCAGAAACTGCTGAAAGCGCAGCAAACCGCAGGTCTGAATTGACCTGTGGTTTGTTGCGATCGCCGACATGGGGGGGTCACGGGGGTTACCAAAGGAGTCCGCAAAGAATAGTCAGGTGGAAGCCGAGGTCAAAATACCAGGAGGGATGCGCAGTACAGGAGAAGCAGGCAAAGGATCGTCAGGGAACAGAATCAGGTAAGTATACAGGTATCCAACAAACGCCAGGAACCTAAATTAACAGGCAACCTGTGGCCAGCAGGCTGCCTGTATTTATAGAGGGGAGTGAGGGTCATGTGACGTGGCCAGCATCACATGACCGACAGATCGACCAGTCGAGCACCGAGTGATCAGCTCGGCGCTCAAGGCAGACCTAGGAGCAGGGAGCCTCCCAGCTAGCAAAGCCGCCCTGGGAACGAGGTCAAACACAGATCCTCGCTCCCGAAGCTAAGCAGCAGGTCTGCGGCTGATGGGACCCGTTACAAGGTGTGTGCTATTATGTCAAAGTACACACCAGAGTTAGTTGAGTGGCTCACTCAGCCTTTTACTTCTGCACCCTCCTCACATTCTGCTGTGTGCACCACCACCTCCATCATAGCCCCTCCATTCGAGTCAGAGGAATTATTTTCCCATCTATTCCCAGACCTTACCGATGCGCAGCCATTCTTGGCATCGGATGAGGAAGAAGCGGTAGCAACGACCGCCACCCAGCGGTCTGACGAGTCCGCTGGGTGGCGGAGTACCCAGATCAACCCAAGGAGGGTGGTCCCTGCTTTTGCTGCCTACTCTGAGATCTCTAATGTCAGTGGTGGTGAAGGTGACGATGATGACGTGTCGATGAACGTTACGTGGGTGCCCACAAGAGAGGAAGAGGAGGGGAGTTAAGAGGGAGAGATGGAGCAGCAGATAGGGAGGAGAAGGAGGAGAAGCAGGAAGAACTCGCAGTGCACAGGAGGCAAAAAGCAGACTGCAAATGTATCTGGAGCGATCCATCCACAATGCACGGTCACATCTTGTGCTCCCGGGATGCCGGCACATGGCTCCGCAGTGTGGGCTTTTTTTATCGTGTCAGCTGCTGACAATAGTGTTGCCATCTGCAGCCTGTGCTGTCAATGCATAAGTCGCGATAAGCCCAACACTAGGGGCGACCACCTTAAGAAGGTACCTGGCCTCCCATCACCGAGCCCAGTGGGAGCAACGCCGTCAGAAGCCACAAAGCCACACTCCCGGCACTCCACGTCCTGCCTCTTCTCCTTCTCCTCTCTCCTCCCATTTGTCCTCCACTTTCCAACTGTGCCATCGTTGCGTTCAACTGGCACAAGGCAGGCTTCCGTGGCCCAAATGTTTGAGCATAAAAAAATGATGACGCCGGATAATCCTCTTGCCCAACGGCTGACCGCTGGCTTGTCGGAACTGCTAGCCCGCAAACTACTGCCATATAAATTGGTGGACTCGGAGGCCTTTAGAAAATTTGTGGCCATGGGCACACCGCAATGGAAGGTCCCCAGAAGGAAATATTTCTCCCAGAAGAGCATCCCTGAAATATATGGCAACATTCAGCGGCAAGTTAATATATCTCTGGCACACAGTGTCGGTGCCAAGATACATCTGACCACAGACACGTGGTCTAGCAAACACGGGCAGGAAAGGTACATAACCTTTTCTTCCCACTGGATGAACCTTCTGACGGCCGTCAAGCATGTAACCTGTGGCATCCATGTGGATTTGGTGTTACCGCCACGGATTGCATGCAGGCCTGCCTCTTCTTCTCCTCCTCCTACTCCATCGTCCGTCTCCTCCTCGGCTGACTCCTCCTTTTCCACTGCTACCGCCTCTTCCGCTGCACCCAGCAAGCACCCCAGAACCTATTCGACATGCCAGGTGAGACGTTGCCATGCGGTGCTGTGGCTGTTGTGCCTGGAAGCCAAGAGCCACACCCGTCCTGCACTGCTTTCAGCTCTGCGGTCACAGGCCGATTGTAAGATAGAGAAACAGCCACTGATTCTTGAATGCTGTTTCTGAAACTGTCATTTGGCATTTTGGGCACTAAAGGCCACTGTTTTGCAGCTATAGCCAGCACACTCTGGGATTTGAATATGCAAAACAGATGATGACTCATGCTGATGACTGATGCTGCTGTGTGTTCCAGAGAGAGAGAAAATGGTGACCTGAGCAGACATGTTTGTGCAGAGGCTGAAGACAGGATCCAGTGCCATCCTCAGGTCTGTGAGACTTGGAGCGGTCAAAGTCACTGTCAGAAGTGACTGATGCCTGTCAGCAATGCAGATGTTGTCAAGGAAGAAAGGATCGGTTCCCGGAAGGTCAATTGGACTGTGGAACGTGGTTACAGACCCTGTGAGGCCTCATGGTGGATGGAAGGACTTGCGAGTTGGTGTAAGTCGCCATCGGATAAGGACCAGGCCAGGGTCAGCGATCCAGAAGGCTTCCCAGAGAGAGAGAGGACCGGGTTCCGGAAAGCTGGAAGAGCCGTAAAAAGGTTGGAGTTTACCATAAGAGGTGGTGTTGCTCAGCTTGGAGAAGAAACAGTCCGTCATTTTGTGAACTGCATGAGAGAACCGTGTGGATCCGGATTCTGTTTGCAGGAATGAGTATCGGCGTCAGGAAGCTGATCGGAACAGAGGGTCATTGTACAGGTTCTGCAGGGTCACATGTTGTGGCAGGGACTTGCTGTCGGTTTGGATCAACCAGTGAATACAAGACATACCCAGGTCAGTGACTCAGCGGCACGGTTATTGACTTGTAGGCTCTGCCGTGTGCGCCATCGGTCAGGTACGTTACCCTGCGGCACAGTATCAACTTGTGGGCTCTGCTGTGTACGCCGCCTTGGGTACGGTTGTTCAGTTGCTTTGAGCCTGGGGTACAGGTGATCTGGACACTCCATTGTTCCTATATACTACAAGGCTACTCCAGCGTCTAGGCTTGGAGTATTCAGGGCACGTGAACAGTGTAGTTTGGGGGCGAGAGAATGGAATGTGACATTGTGTTGTTCATTGTATTTCAAAAGATGTATTTTCCCTTATGGTGTTCGGATGTGGTGTTTTATTCAATAAATCATAACAAATGTCCCTAGGACTACCTTACACCTATTGTCCTACACCTCCTAAATCCTAAAACTTAACCTTTAATGGTATAACTTATAATATCTAACTTATAATATCTGACTATAGTGATAAAATTATCAGTAGTCTCAACCACTCATATATTGTATGCGTTTGCTAGTGCTAGCCTCCTACCTAGGATGGCCTTTCTAGGATAAAACATTGTTGCTTAACTGGCTGCGCGCTGCCAGTATAGGTCCAAGCACAATGTAACAATCATTCCTATGTATGTTGGCTGAATAGCTCTACTGAATTAAAACTTGAGATTCACGCTGCCCCCCGACATGTTTTGCCGTGTTCCGGCGTCTTCAGGGGTTAGGGCAGAGTGTGAGCGTGTCTAAACTCGGCTGGATTATATCACTTCTGTTTGTGATGTCATTAATTAAAGGCCGGCCTGTGGGAGTACTTTCATCCACATACCGAATGTTGATAGGTTGCGTCCCAGCCAGTATTTCCGCCCACATTCGCTTTGCTTTCCGATTGGTGCGCGCCGCATTTTGTTATCAAGCTGCGCTGCGCATGTCTTGTAGACTTAGATATTTCTTACCATGGTCCATCTCACTGCGCATGTCAGCTGACTTAGTCTCCAACGCCTCCACCATCAGATACTAAGTATGCGCGTGTGCTGATACTTCGTTTCTGGACGCTCGTCCAATGACTCAAGCCGTCCCACCGCACATGTCAGAGGACTTGGTTTGCGGCGCTCACCTCATCGGATCCTGCATTGCGCGTGCATGAGTACTTAGCTGCCTGCATGGATTATCAGCGATGGAGCGCATGTCACCGGACTTGATCTGCCCTGTGTTCGGAGTCCATATTTGCGCATGTCCAGGTACTTAGTGGTGGGTTATCAGCACCGGGACGTGTGTCAATAGCCATAGTCGCCTTGTTCTAGACTCTCTCCATAGATTAACTTCACGTCCAGCATGTATAGGGCTAAGGTTCCCAGTGTAGTCCTTCATGATGAATATATCTAGTTATAACCTGGATTCAAAGTAGTGGTTCTAAATCTTCTAGCTCATATTTGCTAGTGCACCTTGGGGCCTTCGTCCCATAGTATATTTTATGGTGGGGATGATGCTGTGTATTTAGCACTTCCCTGATGTCATTATTATTAACCCCATTCCATACTTTTCGCCACTGCATGCATCTTCAGGTCTACACTGTGTCTTCTGCCTGTCTGTTTAGATTCTTTTTATTATTATCTTATCTTTCATAATAGACCTACCTGGTTTGGAGTGTAGATATCAATTTATTAATATCTATTATGTATTAGACCACCGGCCTTGTATTCTGTGGGGCCTTCCCTCCCATTGTAAAGTTAATGGAATTGTTACAGCCTATCTGTTGTTATTAGATTATGACTATATTCTCTTTGGTCCTATGCTTTTTACCCCTCTATATGTCACTAATGGGTCCCTCATGCAGACTCGTTTCCCCACACGTGATGCCTATAGTATGCGTCCTGGCTGTTCCACACTTCACAGGACCTTCTTCTTCTTCGGGTGGGATGATTGTATTCTCACTACTGCCATTATTGCTTGTCATATCTCATTCTCTTTTATTTGATCATTGCCGAGTAAACTTCTCAGTTTTTAAAAATAGCTTATTTCTCATGCTTGATAATGACTTATAATTTCTCTTATTCTCCTAGGAGGGGGTCCAAACTACAGGAAGGGCGAATATGTGAACCCTTCATTAAGACCTCTCGGGGATAAGCTGTTAAGCAGGTAAATCCATTTTGTCTCCCCCTGTTGAAGTTTCCTATCTATGTCTCCTTTACGTGGACCTGATTTCACCTTGCGAGGGTCCTATCTTGGTGGCGCTACATCGACGACATATTCATGATCTGGACTAGTACAGTTGATGAGTTAGAGGATTTCCACTCACACCTGAATGCAGGTGTACCAGGATTACAGTTCACGGTCACGTCCTCTAGAAGTGAACTTCATTTCTTGGACGTACAGGTATTCGTGGTAGAGGGTCAAATTAGAACGGACCTATATCAGAAGCTCACAGATAGAAACACTCTTCTCACACATGACAGTTACCACCCGCGGCGAATGTTGGACTCCCTACCTTGGAGCCAGATATTAAGTGTCAGAAGGATTGTATCTGATGACCCTAATTTTACACAAAGGGTGGATGCCATGTGTGAGCGTTTTATTGAGCGTGGTTATCCCAGGACCCTTCTAAGTAGAACAAAGAATAGGGTGGCTTTTATTGACAGAGAGTCTGCACTCCACAAGCCAGCAAAAGCTAGATCCGTGGCTAGAGTTCCCTTTGTATCTATCTTTGGTCGGGACAGTGGAGACATTGCCCACATCCTTAGGAAGGAGTGGCACATATTACAAAGAGGTCTGCCGGATATTGAAGAGTTCAAGTCCCCACCTATGATGGCCTATAAGAGAAACCCTAGCCTACGTGACAGGCTAGTAAAAACTGATGTCGGCGGTCCAGGCTTGGGTACACAAAGGCTTCTGGCCCCACGCAAAAATGGCACGTTTCCATGTTTGTCTTGCTGTAATTGTGCAATATCCTGAAAGGGGACCACTTTTTTCATCCCTATAATGGGAAAAAGTATAAGATCAATGGCTACTATACATGCAGATCACGTGATGTTGTGTATGTCATACAATGCTCCTGTAGTCTCATCTATGTAGGTGAGACTACTATGGAAATCCGTGAACGGATTAATAAACAAAAGCACAATTCGCAAGGCAAACATGGATAAACCTGTAGCCAAACATTTCTTGGAGGCGGGACACTGTCAATCAACTGCGCTTTAGGGTGATTGACAGTGTGGGCACCCTACGTAGGGGTGGAGATAAGGATGCTGTGCTTAGAAAGAAAGAACTAAAATGGATATATACGCTGAGGCCCTTACAGCCCTTTGGACTCAATTTGGAGTTCAATGTGGCAGGGATCAGCTAGATTTTCATCCGCTATATGTATACTTTTACATGTTTTTATGTTGGAGGTCTCTGTCTGTATAATGTATTAATGTGGTACTGCCTTGTTATAGCAACACAGTGCGGCTCATAATAAGATACACACTGACAGCGGTCATGTGACGAAGCTTCTCCGGTCACGTGACTTGCACGCCGGCTATGACGCCGCCGGTGCGGGCGCATCTGATTAGTTGTTGACGCCGCTAGTCTAATCTCGCGCGATGTTGCTATACCTTGCACAGTCGCGGACAAATCACGTGCGCGGACATGCGCAGTCATTGCAGCGGGACGCTGAGTGTCGCACTACTTGCGATTATGGAATATTTTATACAGGTGAGATAGATAGGCGTATGCATATTAATTAGATATTGCTGTGAGACTTTATTGTTATTGGTTACAATTTGATCTGTGTTTGCCGATCTATTTGCTCATTGGGCTACCAATATTGTGGGTGTGCATAGCTTTTACTATTTATATGTGAGCACTAACATTTGTAATATATGCTTGACAAAGACTAGATATAGCCGAAACATTGCTATTTTGTACACTGTACTTTGGAGTTTTGAACAATAAAGAAGTTATTGGTTGGATATGATGCTGTGGCCTTCGATTTCTACTGCCTATCTTTGGACCGCCTTGGATCTGGGGTCTCCTGCCCAGCTGTTGCATTTATACAACCACAGCTCTGCAAAGCCGAGTGAAGTGCTGCTCCTACCTCCTTTTTTCCTTGCTGATTTCACCTTTGTCACTCCCCAAAACTTGAAGTCTGTACTTTTTCCTCTATGGTTATCTCTCATGTGTCTGGCTAGGCTGGCATCTTCCCCCGTATTTATGCTGCTCAGGTGTCTAGAAATCCTTCTTCTTAGCTCCTGGGTGGTCTTCCCCACGTACAGTTTGGGGCAGTCACATCTGATGACATACACAACCCCTTTTGTTTTACAATTAATATAATCCCTTATTTCATAATACCTCCCATCCACTGGATTCTCAAATGTTTTCGTAGTTTTCATCCGACCACAGAATATGCAGTTCCCACATGGAGATGAACCTTTGTGGTTCAGCCAGGTCATTTTTGTTATTTTGTTAGGTTGATAATGGCTGTGGACTAACATTTCTCTTAGATTCCTTCCTCTTCTATAGGTTATCGCCGGATAACTGGGTATTACTTTCTGTATATCGGCGTCAGCTTTTAATATGTGCCAGTGTCGTCTCAGAATTTGTTTTATGATATTGTGTTCAGTATCATAGGTGCCAATACAACGTATAATTTTTTTCACCTCCTTTCTGAGTTCTGCCCACTAGCAATTCCTGCCTTCCTATCTTTCTTGCTTTGTTATATGCTTTATGTAGGCATTTCTTAGAGTACCCTCTATTGTAAAATCGTGAATAGAGTGTGTTACATTCTTTTTGGAATGCCTCCTCTGTGGAGCAATTCCGCCTGGCTCTTAAATATTGCCCCACAGGGATTTCCTTTTTCAGGGATTCAGGATGGTAGTTTTGCCAGTGTAGCAGATTGTTGGTAGATGTTGGTTTGCTATATATTTCTGTTTGGATACTGCCGTCAGGTTGCAATATTAGTTTGAGATCCAGGAAATTAATAGTGCTCTTGTGTATTTCAGCTGTAAATTTCATTCCAATCTGGTTGTCGTTCAATTGACAAACAAATTAATCAAATTGTGCTTCAGTGTCATCCCAAAAAATCAAGATGTCGTCTATGTAACGACCCCAAAATAAAATGTGCTGTGTATACCTATCGTAAGTGTCTGTGAAAACAATACGATCTTCCCACCACCCTAAAAACAGATTAGCAAAACTTGGTGCACAGATCGTGCCCATAGCGGTGCCAGTTGTCTGTAAATAATATTTCCCATTAAACATAAAATAATTGTGCTCCAACAAAAATTTCAAACGTGCAATAACAAAACAATTGTGCTCGTGGTATTGGATCCCTTTCGTGCTCAAATAATACTCCACTGCCTGTATTCCCAAATGATGCTGGATACTCGTGTACAAAGCCTCCACGTCAAGGCTTGCTATGAAGGTTTGTGGATTTACTTGGATCTCTTGCAACCTGGCGACAGTGTCTTTTGTATCTCTGAGATAGGATGGTAGTGTTTTAACAAATGGGGAGATGACCTGTTCCACATATTCACTGATGCCTTCACAGAGGCTCTGGTTGCCTGAAACAATAGGTCTACCTGGAATCGGTTCTCTTTGCTTGTGAATTTTGGGGATGGCGTAGAATGTAGCTATAGTGGGTCGCAGTCTAAACATCACATTGTACTCTTCCTTTGTAATTAGATTTCTCTCTTTTGCATTTTTTAGCAATTGTTTAAGTTCCAAGACGTATTTCTCGGTGGGGTCAGTGCTTAGCTCCTTATACGTACTGTTCTCATTCAGGAGAGACATAATCATCTGTTCATAATATTTTCTTTCCAATAGCACGATATTTCACCCTTTGTCCGAAGGTTTTATGACTAAATTCTCGTTTTCTATTAGATCTCTCATTGCTCCCTGTTCTTCTATAGTCAAGTTACTATGCATGTTTTGTTTTGGGGCTTTGATTTTCTGCAAGTCCCTAGTTACCACATCCACAAAGGTTTGTATATTTGCATATTTCCCAAAGGGGGGAGTGAATTTTGACTTAGGGGTCAATGTGTAGCATGGGGGGCTGGGGTCTATTATTTCACCTTCTCCTTCCCTCAATAGCAGTTCGAGTGTATGAACTGCTTCTCTCTCCCGTTTCTGTATGCTTTCAATTTCATGTTCCCTAGAATTGAATTCTTCATATAATGCTAGTTTACGGGCAAACAGATTTATATCCTTTACCCACAGGAAGCAATTGAAATGAGGTGCCGGAGTGAATGATAGGCCTTTTTGAGGCTTATACACTCACCTAAAGAATTATTAGGAACACTATACTAATACGGTGTTGGACCCCCTTTTGCCTTCAGAACAGCCTTAATTCTACGTGGCATTGATTCAACAAGGTGCTGATAGCATTCTTTAGAAATGTTGGCCCATATTGATAGGATACCATCTTGCAGTTGATGGAGATTTGAGGGATGCACATCCAGGGCATGGAGCTCCTGTTCAACCACATCCCAAAGATGCTCTATTGGGTTGAGATCTGGTGACTGTGGGGGCCATTTTAGTACAGTGAACTCATTGTCATATTCAAGAAACCAATTTGAAATGATTCGAGCTTTGTGACATGGTGCATTATCCTGCTGGAAGTAGCCATCAGAGGATGGATACATGTTCTCATTCTGTTTACGCCAAATTCGGACTCTACCATTTGAATGTCTCAACAGAAATCGAGACTCATCAGACCAGGCAACATTTATCCAGTCTTCAACAGTCCAATTTTGGTGAGCTCGTGCAAATTGTAGCCTCTTTTTCCTATTTGTAGTGGAGATGAGTGGTACCCGGTGGGGTCTTCTGCTGTTGTAGCCCATCCGCCTCAAGGTTGTGCATGTTGTGGCTTCACAACTGCTTTGCTGCATACCTCGGTTGTAACGAGTGGTTATTTCAGTCAACGTTGCTCCTCTATCAGCTTGAATCAGTCGGCCCATTCTCCTCTGACCTCTAGCATCCACAAGGCATTTTTGCCCACAGGACTGCCGCATACTGGATGTTTTTCCCTTTTCACACCATTCTTTGTAAACCCTAGAAATGGTTGTGCATGAAAATCCCAGTAACTGAGCAGATTGTGAAATACTCAGACCGGCCCGTCTGGCACCAACAACCATGCCACGCTCAAAATTGCTTAAATCACCTTTATTTCACATTCTGACATTCAGTTTGGAGTTCAGGAGATTGTCTTGACCAGGACCACACCCCTAAATGCATTGAAGCAACTGCCATGTGATTGGTTGACTAGATAATTGTATTAATGAGAAATAGAACAGGTGTTCCTAATAATTCTTTAGGTGAGTGTATGCTCGGGTTTCAGTTCTATCTCAGTTTTATTGATAATCTGCATTGTTCGCTCAGTGATTATATCTTGTACTGTATTCATAGCAGTGTGGCCGTCTTTTAACTGGCTTGTATTTAAATTCAGATCTTTTGATTGTAGCCCCATTTCTGCCTGTCTCTCAGCTGTATACTCATTCCTAAAAAACTCTCTGGTGTTACATTTTGAGGTAAAAATGGAGAGAAATAGACCAGGCACTCTATATATGTTGTCAAGGATGAGATTTTTATTTGATACACATAAAATCAATTATTAAAGCAGCATAAACTATTAAACAACAATATTAAAATATAAAATCATATATCATGAAATGTAGCAGCAATGGTATCAAAAGACTAGCAACACTATCCAATGTAGCAACAGTGTAGAATAATCGCGGCAATTAGTAACAATGGTAGAAGTTCAAACAGCAATCCAGCAATAGCGCTAATTAGTCCAACAACAAAAAACGCGAACTGAATGTGCGTTTATACATCCATTTGAATGGTAATAGCAACTGATAGCAGCAGAAAGTCGCAGGAGACTTTATGGGTGATTCCGAATCCAAAGGATTTTAAATGTGCGTAATTCCGCTTTCAGTTCTTTATGTCAGTATAGACAGATGGATTTCCAGTCTTTTCAATATGACCGGGAGACCAGCAGGTAAATACAGTGAGCATTCGTGGTGGCGTCCCACCTATTTGTAGTTGCTAGTACACTGTTACCTTAGTCTGGTCGTTTTGCTTCTCTGGACGCCGACTTGATGGTCTGGCGGGTATCAGCTGACTGTGTCTTGTATCATCAGCGAGTTGTACGCTCCGTGGGACCATGCGTCATCAGAGTTGTTTTATAGTTCCGAAATTTAATTCAAGTCCAGGGGAGACTCTTTGCCAGCATGCCGGTGCAAGGTATAGCCCATACGCGTTTCGGGGGTGTGCCCCTTCATCAGTGGTAACCTTGCAGTATTTCCCCTCCTTCTTTTATATTAGGATGAGTGTCAAAAACCGGACCGGAATCACAATACTCCATGGGTAAATATAAAACCCGGATTTGTTAAGGTGCGATTTTCTATGCGTTTCCCAAGCGGTTTATATTATCAGAATGCGTTTTCTATATAAAAGCTGCTTAAATACAATAAAAAACACAATGTATATTTAAAAATATAAAATATATTGAATACCGCTAAAATAGATATTAAAAACATCAATTTATGCAGTAAAAGTGTATACAATTACACTAGAATATCCATTTCATCTTTAATGAAACCAGAAATGGCACAGCTATCACTCAGTCACAGTTGTAAATGTAGAATCCAAATATTTCATGATGCGACTTATGTGAATTTGCTATACAATTTAATATTATATTTTAACTTTTTTATGTATATATATACACTGCTCAAAAAAATAAAGGGAACACAAAAATAACACATCCTAGATCTGAGTTAATTAAATATTCTTCTGAAATACTTTGTTCTTTACATAGTTGAATGTGCTGACAACAAAATCACACAAAAATTAAAAAATGGAAATCAAATTTTTCAACCCATGGAGGTCTGGATTTGGAGTCACACTCAAAAAGTGGAAAAACACACTACAGGCTGATCCAACTTTGATGTAATGTCCTTAAAACAAGTCAAAATGAGGCTCAGTAGTGTGTGTGGCCTCCACGTGCCTGTATGACCTCCCTACAACGCCTGTGCATGCTCCTGATGAGGTGGCGGACGGTCTCCTGAGGGAGCTACTCACAGACCTGGACTAAAGCATCTGCCAACTCCTGGACAGTCTGTGGTGCAACGTGACGTTGGTGGATAGAGCGAGACATGATGTCCCAGATGTGCTCAATTGGATTCAGGTCTGGGGAACGGGCGGGCCAGTCCATAGCATCAATGCCTTCGTCTTGCAGGAACTGCTGACACACTCCAGCGACATAAGGTCTAGCATTGTCTTGCATTAGGAGGAACCCAGGGCCAACCGCACCAGCATATGGTCTCACAAGGGGTCTGAGGATCTTATCTCGGTACCTAATGGCAGTCAGGCTACCTCTGGCGAGCACATGGAGGGCTGTGCGGCCCTCCAAAGAAATGCCACCCCACACCATTACTGACCCAATGCCAAACCAGTCATGCTGGAGGATGTTGCAGGCAGCAGAACGTTCTCCACAGCGTCTCCAGACTCTGTCACGTCTGTCACATGTGCTCAGTGTGAACCTGCTTTCATCTGTGAAGAGCACAGGGCGCCAGTGGCGAATTTGCCAATCTTGGTGTTCTCTGGCAAATGCCAAACGTCCTGCACGGTGTTGGGCTGTAAGCACAACCCCCACCTGTGGATGTCGGGCCCTCATATCACCCTCATGGAGTCTGTTTCTGACCGTTTGAGCAGACCCATGCACATTTGTGGCCTGCTGGAGGTCATTTTGCAGGGCTCTGGCAGTGCTCCTCCTGTTCCTCCTTGCACAAAGGCGGAGGTAGCGGTCCTGCTGCTGGGTTGTTGCCCTCCTACGGCGTATGTTGGCCACATGTCAATAGCAAGAGTGTCATCTATCTTCTAACATGCCCCTGCAAAAAACAATATGTTGGCCGCACGAAGAGACTCTTAAAGAAAAGGGTCTCTGAACATGTGGCCAACATACGCCGGGGCTATGAGAACCATACCGTATCAAAGCACTTTAAAACATATCACAACAAAGATCCTCCTGGCTTGATATATACAGCCCTAGCCAAAGTAGAACCAGACTGGAGAGGAGGTGATCTGGTAAAAAAGATGTCCAGATTAGAATCAAAATTGATATTTGATTTCGGCTCACTGGCACCAAATGGGTTAAATGCAGATTGGGAACTATTTGGGTTTCTGTGAGTCTCCCACTTCCCGGTACGGTTAGGTTATAATATCACCTCCCCCCCCCCTCCCTCCCCGTACTATTGGGGTCTACAAAGTACATTCATTACAGAACACATTTGTCCCCATATTTAGAGGCCAAACTGAGGAATCATTGCCCTATATGTAGAGATGATATTGTTCACATTTCTGACTTTTTGACTTATTTGGCATTTATTCTATGTATCTGCATCACTTCTATTCATATCGAATCCACATTGAATCTAGAGTGTAGTTTAATGTGAATGGAGGCAATAATATATATATATATACATAAAAAAATTAAAATATAATATAAAATTGTATAGCAAATTCACATAAGTCGCATCATGAAATATTTGGATTCTACATTTACAACTGTGACTGAGTTATAGCTGTGCCATTTCTGGTTTCATTAAAGATGAAATGGATATTCTAGTGTAATTGTATACACTTTTACTGCATAAATTGATGTTTTTAATATCTATTTTAGCGGTATTCAATATATTTTATATTTTTAAATATACATTGTGTTTTTTATTGTATTTAAGCAGCTTTTATATAGAAAACGCATTCTGATAATATAAACTGCTTGGGAAACGCATAGAAAATCGCACCTTAACAAATCCGGGTTTTATATTTACCCATGGAGTATTGTGATTCCGGTCCGGTTTTTGACACTCATCCTAATATAAAAGAAGGAGGGGAAATACTGCAGGGTTACCACTAATGAAGGGGCACACCCCCGAAACGCGTATGGGCTATACCTTGCACCGGCATGCTGGCAAAGAGTCTTCCCTGGACTTGAATTAAATTTCGGAACTATAAAACAACTCTGATGACACATGGTCCCATGGAGCGTACAACTCGCTGATGATACAAGACACAGTCAGCTGATACCCGCCAGACCATCAAGTCGGCGTCCAGAGAAGCGAAACGACCAGACTAAGGTAACAGTGTACTAGCAACTACAAATAGGTGGGACGCCACCACGAATGCTCACTGAATTTATCTGCTGGTCTCCCGGTCATATTGAAAAGACTGGAAATCCATCTGTCTATACTGACATAAAGAACTAAAAGCGGAATTACGCACATTTAAAATCCTTTGGATTCGGAATCACCCATAAAGTCTCCTGCGACTTTCTGCTGCTATCAGTTGCTATTACCATTCAAATGGATGTATAAACGCACATTCAGTTTGCGGTTTTTTGGTTGGACTAATTAGCGCTATCGCTGGATTGCTGTTTGAACTTCTACCATTGTTACTAATTGCCGCGATTATTCTACACTGTTGCTACATTGGATACTGTTGCTAGTCTTTTGATACCATTGCTGCTACATTTCATGATATATGATTTTATATTTAAATATTGTTGTTTAATAGTTTATGCTGCTTTAATAATTGATTTTATGTGTATCAAATAAAAATCTCATCCTTGACAACATATATAGAGTGCCGGGTCTATTTCTCTCCATTTTTATCCATTTATCTGTGGCTGGGTGGGCCACTTAGACCAAGAGCACCTGATCCACATTGTCTAGCTGAAGTGATCCACAGATATTTTTTCCTGTGTTACATTTTGAGGTAGTTGAGTTGTATTTGTTGATGTAGACAAGGAGGATAATTGTGGAAACTGTGATTAGTGTACTGGCATAGTTGGTACCAGTTCGTGATTTGTGACACATGTTGGATTCGCAATGAGATTCTGATTAGTATTAGAGGGGGGATTTTTTGGAGGATTTTTCATCTGTGAGTAGGGCAGTCTGTTTTTTGCTCTCCTGTTTGTATTTCCTTTAGCTTGTGTAGAGCTACTTTCCACCTCAGAGGCTTCTGACTCTGATATGTCTGTATACTCCCTCCAATTTTCCCTTGCCTTGTATGGGAACCGTCCTCCTTGTCTCTTTGAATATATGTTGCCAGTATCGAAATCTTTTTTGTCTCTATTATATTTCCTATGTTTACGTTCTTTGATTTCTCCCTGGAGGCTCTCAACGTTTTTTTGCAATCTCTGTTCGTACTCAACAAACTCAGTTTTGGTTTTAAATATTTGGATCTCCTGAATTTCTTTCTGCAATTGCGATGTTATTTTTGCCAGTGATTTTTGTTCGTAATCTAGGAGATACGCTTGCATGCGTAAGGAGTTTTCTGTTAATAAGGTTTCCCACCCCTTTATAAATTCACTATCCTCCTGATGGGAATTGGGAGTTATATTAATTCGCATTCCTCTATATACAATTTTTTGTTGGATGTATGTATTCAAGCTGGCCGTTTCCCAAACTGCACGAATATATCGCTTATATGTTTTATTGATTTCTTTAACCACCTCAGCTCCCCTACCTTAAACACCCTTAATGACCAGGCCACTTTTTACACTTCTGCACTACACTACTTTCACCGTTTATTGCTCGGTCATGCAACTTACCACCCAAATGAATTTTACCTCCTTTTCTTCTCACTAATAAAGCTTTCATTTGGTGGTATTTCATTGCTGCTAACATTTTAACTTTTTTTATTATTAATCGAAGTTTAACGATTTTTTTGCAAAAAAATGACATTTTTTCACTTTCAGTTGTAAAATTTTGCTAAAAAAACGACATCCATATATAAATTTTTCTCAAAATGTATTGTTCTACATGTCTTTGTTAAAAAAAAGATGTTTGGGTAAAAAAAAAAATGGTTTGGGTAAAAGTTATAGCGTTTACCAACTATGGTACAAAAATGTGAATTTCCGCTTTTTGAAGCAGCTCTGACTTTCTGAGCACCTGTCATGTTTCCTGAGGTTCTACAATGGTCAGACAGTACAAACACCACACAAATGACCCCATTTCGGAAAGTAGACACCCTAAGGTATTCGCTGATGGGCATAGTGAGTTCATAGAACTTTTTATTTTTTGTCACAAGTTAGCGGAAAATGATGATTTTTTTAATTTATTTATTTTTTCTTACAAAGTCTCATATTCCACTAACTTGTGACAAAAAATAGAAACTTCCATGAACTCACTATGCCCATCACAAAATACCTTGGGGTGTCTTCTTTCCAAAATGGGGTCACTTGTGGGGTAGTTATACTGCCCTGGCATTTTAGGGGCCCAAATGTGTGCGAAGTAGTTTGAAATCAAAATCTGTAAAAAATGGGCGGTGAAATCCGAAAGGTGCTCTTTGGAATGTGGGCCCCTTTGCCCACCTAGGCTGCAAAAAAGTGTCACACATCTGGTATTGCCGTACTCAGGAGAAGTTGGGGAATGTGTTTTGGGGTGTCATTTTACATATACCCATGCTGGGTGAGAGAAATATCTTGGCAAAAGACAACTTTTCCCATTTTTTTATACAAAGTTGGCATTTGACCAAGATATTTATCTCACCCAGCATGGGTATATGTAAAATGACACCCCAAAACATATTCCCCAACTTCTCCTGAGTACGGAAATACCAGATGTGTGACACTTTTTTGCAGCCTAGGTGGGCAAAGGGGCCCACATTCCAAAGAGCACCTTTAGGATTTCACAGGTCATTTTTTACACATTTTGATTTCAAACTACTTACCACACATTTGGGCCCTTAGAATGCCAGGGCAGTATAACTACCCCACAAGTGACCCCATTTTGGAAAGAAGACATCCCAAGGTATTTCGTGATGGGAATAGTGAGTTCATGGAAGTTTTTATTTTTGTCACAAGTTAGTGGAATATGAGACTTTGTAAGAAAAAATTAATAAAAATCATCATTTTACGCTAACTTGTGACAAAAAATAATAAATTCTAGGAACTCGCCATGCCCCTCACGGAATACCTTGGGGTGTCTTCTTTCCAAAATTGGGTCACTTGTGGGGTAGTTATACTGCCCTGGCATTCTAGGGGCCCTAATGTGTGGTGAGTTGTTTGAAATCAAAATGTGTAAAAAATGACCTGTGAAATCCTAAAGGTGCTCTTTGGAATATGGGCCCCTTTGCCCACCTAGGCTGCAAAAAAGTGTCACACATCTGGTATTGCCGTACTCAGGAGAAGTTGGGGAATGTGTTTTGGGGTGTCATTTTACATATACCCATGCTGGGTGAGATAAATATCTTGGTCAAATGCAGACTTTGTATAAAAAAATGGGAAAAGTTGTCTTTTGCCAAGATATTTCTCTCACCCAGCATGGGTATATGTAAAATGACAAAATGAGGTGGTGTTGTCGCTAAAGTGCTGGAAACGCAGGATGGTCTCAAAACGTGTCCTGGACATAGCAGCAGAGAACATGGGCATGTGATGAATTGGGTTCGTGGACCAATATGACCGCAATTCATGCTTTTTGGTTAGACCCATGTTCAGGAGAAGGCCCAGAAAAATTTTCATTTCGGAAACTTGGACTGGTTTCCACCGGAAAGGCTGGGCATAAAAGCTTCCCGGGTTGGCGGCTATAAATTGAGTGGCATACCGATTTGTTTCTGCCACGACTAAGTCCAAGAGCTCCGCAGTCAAGAACAGCTCAAAAAATCCCAGTGCCGAACCGATCTGAGCTGTCTCAACCCGAACTCCAGACTGGGCGGTGAAAGGGGGAACTACAGGTGCGGCTGAAGTTGGGGACTACCAATCAGGGTTTGCCAGCACCTCAGGGACTCTAGGGGCTCTACGGGCCTGTCTTTGCGGTGGCTGCGACGGGGTAACTATTGCACGTGCCACCGTACCAGCTTCAACTGCCCTTCTGGTGCTCGCCACTTCACCATGTTGTACGGCAGTGCTGGTACTAGGTCCAGGATGGGCTGCGCTGCTGGTGTATGCCTCACCACGTAATCCGACAGCGCCAGCCCCACTCTGCTGCCCTTGAAACGGATCCTGCACAACCTGTGGTCTAGCGACACGGGGGCGGGTACGCCTGGTGCTATCAGGGACCTCAACCTCCTCGTCCGAACTTTGGGTCAGACTGCCACTGCTTTCTACAGGTTCATATTCTGACCCGCTAGATTCGTCAGATGAGGGTACCCATTCCTCATCCGACTGGGTCAGAATCCTGTAGGCCTCTTCAGAAGAATACCCCCTGTTTGACTTTTGGACTACTAAATTTAGGGGTATTCCCTGAGACTACCCAAGAAAAAAAGCAAGCCTGTCTTACAAATGGGAGGCTAGCGAAGTACCGGAGGCCGCTGCGATTGATCAAAAATATCAAAACTGATTTTTTTATCGCCGCAGCGCTTGTAAAGTGATTGTGCAGTGATCAAAAAATAATAATTTTTTTGGCACTGCAGTGGGGCGGGCGTGGGTGAACGCACGTGTGGGCGACCGATCAGGCCTGATCGGGCAAACACTGCGTTTTGGGTGGAGGGCGAGCTAAGGTGACACTTATACAATTATAGATCTGACTGTGATCAGTTTTGATCACTTACAGATACTATAAAAGTACAAATGCTGATTAGCGATACGCTAATCAGCGAATAAGTGACTGCGGTGCGGTGGGCTGGGCGTTAACTGACGCTAACTACCTAACCAAGGGACCTAAACTATCCTAAAACTATTAGTCAATACCAGTGAAAAAAAAAAAGTGACAGTTTACACTGATCACTTTTTTCCCTTTCACTAGGTGATTGACAGGGGGCGATCAAGGGGTTAATTGGGGTGATGGAGGGTGATCTGGGGGCTAAGTGTGGTGTTGGTGGGTACTCACAGTGATGTCTGCTCCTCTGCTGGAACCAACCGACCAAAAGGACCAGCAGAGGAGCAGAGAAGCCATTTAACACCTTATATTTATAAATATAATTTAGATGGCTTCTGATTCAATTTTTTAAAAATCAGCAACCTGCCACCGATGATCATTGGCTGGCAGGTTGCTGACAAAATACTCCTCAAACTTTTGCCGGCCCGCGATGCGCATGCGCGGGCCGGCTCTGACCGAAATCTCGCGTCTCGCGAGAGGACGCGTATATGCGTCCAGGAGGAATGAATCGACCGCCTGCAGGACGCGTCGCTGCGTTCGGCGGTCCGGAGGCGGTTAAACGCCTGAGCTACATCAAGACAGTCTATTGGTAGACTTTCGGTAGAAAATACTCTCCCAGCCTCAGCCAGAAACATTTGCGTTGTTGTTTGGTTAGAGAGGAATCCTGCCATCATAGATAGCCCATACAATTCTAAATTGTTCCTATACTACTTCTCCTCCTGTAGTTATTTCCCCCAGGTAATAGGGAAAGATGACGGGAGGTTTATCCCTCTTGTTGAACTTCAAAAGCTGTATTTTCCCTTATGGTGTTCGGATGTGGTGTTTTATTCAATAAATCATAACAAATGTCCCTAGGACTACCTTACACCTATTGTCCTACACCTCCTAAATCCTAAAACTTAACCTTTAATGGTATAACTTATAATATCTAACTTATAATATCTGAATATAGTGTTTAAAATTATCAGTAGTCTCAACCACTCATATATTGTATGCGTTTGCTAGTGCTAGCCTCCTACCTAGGATGGCCTATCTAGGATGAAACATTGTTGCTTAACTGGCTGCGCGCTGCCAGTATAGGTGCAAGCACAATGTAACAATCATTCCTGTGTATGTTGGCTGAATAGCTCTACTGAATTAAAACTTGAGTTTCACGCTGCCCCCCGACATGTTTCGCCGTGTTCCAGCGTCTTCAGAGGTTAATGGGAAATATTATTTACAGACAACTGGCACCGCTATGGGCACGATCTGTGCACCAAGTTTTGCTAATCTGTTTTGAGGGTGGTGGGAAGATCGTATTGTTTTCACAGAAACTTATGATAGGTATACACAGCACATTTTATTTTGGGGTCGTTACATAGACGACATCTTGATTTTTTGGGATGACACTGAAGCCCAATTTCATGAATTTGTTTGTCAATTGAACGACAACCAGATTGGAATGAAATTTACAGCTGAAATACACAAGAGCACTATTAATTTCCTGGATCTCAAACTAATATTGCAACCTGACAGCAGTATCCAAACAGAAATATATTGCAAACCAACATCTACAAACAATCTGCTACACTGGCAAAGCTACCATCCTGAATCCCTGAAAAAGAGAATCCCTGTGGGGCAATATTTAAGAGCCAGGCGGAATTGCTCCACAGAGGAGGCATTCCAAAAAGAATGTAACACACTCTATTCATGATTTTACAATAGAGGGTACTCTAAGAAATGCCTACATAAAGCATATAACAAAGCAAGAAAGATAGGAAGGCAGGAATTGCTAGTGGGCAGAACTCAGAAAGGAGGTGAAAAAATCATACGTTGTATTGGCACCTATGATACTGAACACAATGTCATAAAACAAATTCTGAGACGACACTGGCACATATTAAAAGCTGACGCTGATATACAGAAATGAATACCCAGTTATCCGGCGATAACCTATAGAAGAGGAAGGAATCTAAGAGAAATGTTAGTCCACAGCCATTATCAACCTAACAAAATAACGAAAACGACCTGGCTGAACCACAAAGGTTCATCTCCATGTGGGAACTGCATATTCTGTGGTCGGATGAAAACTACGAAAACATTTGAGAATCCAGTGGATGGGAGGAATTATGAAATAAGGGATTATATTAATTGTAAAACAAAAGGGGTTGTGTATGTCATCAGATATGACTGTCCCAAACTGTACGTGGGGAAGACCACCCAGGAGCTAAGAAGAAGGATTTCTAGACACCTGAGCAGCATCAATACGGGGGAAGATACCAGCCTAGCCAGACACATGAGAGATAACCATGGAGGAAAAAGTACAGACTTCAAGTTTTGGGGAGTGACAAAGGTGAAATCAGGTCCACGTAAAGGAGACATAAATAGGAAACTTCAACAGGAGGAGACAAAATGGATTTACCTGCTTAACAGCTTATCCCCGAGAGGTCTTAATAAAGGGTTCACATATTCGTCCTTCCTGTAGTTTGGACCCCCTCCTAGGAGAATAAGAAAAAATATAAGACATTATCAAGCATGAGAAATAAGCTATTTTTAAAAACTGAGAAGTTTACTCGGCAATGATCAAATAAAAGAGAATGAAATATGACAAGCAATAATGGCAGTAGTGAGAATACAATCATCCCACCCGAAGAAGAAGAAGGTCCTGTGAAGTGTGGAACAGCCAGGACGCATACTATAGGCATTACATGTGGGGAAACGAGTCTGCATGAGGGACCCATTAGTGACATAGTGAATATAGAGGGGTAAAAAGCATAGGACCAAAGAGAATATAGTCATAATTTAATAACAACAGATAGGCTGTAACAATTCCATTAACTTCACAATGGGAGGGAAGGCCCCACAGAATACAAGGCCGGTGGTCTAATACATAATAGATATTAATAAGTTGATATCTACACTCCAAACCAGGTAGGTCTATTATGAAAGATAAGATAATAATAAAAAGAATCTAAACAGACAGGCAGAAGACACAGTGTAGACCTGAAGATGCATGCAGTGGCGAAAAGTATGGAATGGGGTTAATAATAATGACATCAGGAAAGTTCTAAATACACAGCATCATCCCCACCATAAAATATACTATGGCACTAAGGCCCCAAGGTACACTAGCATATATGAGCTAGAAGATATAGAACCACTACTTTGAATCCAGGTTCTAACTAGATATATTCATCATGAAGGACTACACTGGGAACCTTAGCCCTATACATGCTGGACGTGAAGTTAACCTATGGAGAGAGTCTAGAACAAGGCGACTATGGCTATTGACACACGTCCCGGTGCTGATAACCCACAACTAAGTACCTGGACATGCGCAAATATGGACTCCGATCACAGGGCAGATCAAGTCCGGTGACATGCGCCCCAGCGCTGATAATCCATGCAGGTAGCTAAGTACTCACGCACGCGCAATGCAGGATCCGATGAGGTGAGCGCCGCAAACCAAGTCCTCTGACATGCGCGGTGGCACGGCTTGAGTCCAGAAACTAAGTATCAGCACACACGCATATGTAGTATCCGATGGTGGAGGCGTTGGAGACTAAGTCAGCTGACATGCGCAGTGAGATGGACCATGGTAGGAAATATCTAAGTCTACAAGATATGCGCAGCGCAGCTTGATGACAAAATGCGGCGCGCACCAATCGGAAAGCAAAGCGAATGTGGGCGGAAATACTAGCTGGGACGCAACCTATCAACATTCGGTATGTGGATAAAAGTACTCCCACAGGCCGGCCTTTAATTAATGACATCACAAACAGAAGTGATATAATCCAGCCGAGTTTAGACACGCTCACACTCTGCCCTAACCCCTGAAGATGCCGGAACACGGCGAAACATGTCGGGTGGGCAGCGTGAATCTCAAGTTTTAATTCAGTAGAGCTATTCAGCCAACATACATAGGAATGATTGTTACATTGTGCTTGCACCTATACTGGCAGCGCACAGCCAGTTAAGCAACAATGTTTCATCCTAGATAGGCCATCCTAGGTGGGAGGCTAGCACTAGCAAACGCATACAATATATGAGTGGTTGAGACTACTGATAATTTTAAACACTATAGTCAGATATTATAAGTTAGATATTATAAGTTATACCATTAAAGGTTAAGTTTTAGGATTTAGGAGGTGTAGGACAATAGGTGTAAGGTAGTCCTAGGGACATTTGTTATGGTTCATTGTATTTGATACTGTATGTGATATACTGTGTTTGTAATTACTGTTAATTCCACTGTTCAGTAAAGTTACTGTTTTTGCATCAAGAGCTGGTGTCCGTGTCGCTTTCCTTATTCCATGACTTCGCTGTATCCTGGGGATCCCTCCCCAGTTCACGGTCTTACACGATCAGTGGCTATCCCCGCTCAATTTGACAGTTGGTAAAGTGGTGTGCGACAATGGTGCCAATCTGCTGAGCACACTGAAACAGGGCAAAACGACACACGTGCCGTGCATGGCACACGTCCTGAACTTAGTCGTGCAGCGATTCATTGCCAAATACCCCGGGGGCCATGGACGTCTTGCGGCAGACCAGGAAAATCTCTGGCAATTTTAGAAGAGCTTACATGCCCATGGCTCGCCTTGCTGACGTTCAGGGGCGACACCACTTGCCCGTCAGACGTCTGATTTGTGACAGCCCGACGCGCTGGAACTCCACCTTGTATATGCTTGATAGGCTGCTCCAGCAGAAACATGCCGTTAACGACTACCTGTACGAACTCTGTGGCAGGACAGGTTCTGGGGAGCTTCGTTTCTTTTCACCACGCCAGTGGCTGCTCATGCACGACGCATGCAGACTTCTGCAGCCATTTGATGAATCACCAAACTGGTCAGTCGCAGACAGGGCACAATCAGTGACATCGTACCTTACACCTTCTTTCTGGAGCGTGCATTGCGTCGTGTCATTGATTAAGCTGACGAGGAGCAGGAGCTGGAAGATGAGGAAGTCGCAATGCTGAATGAATTCCCAGGGGGCTGTAACGGGGTGCCGAAGGTGCACTCGGTCTCCCATCAGCCGCAGACCTGCTGCTTAGCTTCAGGAGCGAGGATCTGTGTTTGACCCCTTTGCTAGCTGGGAGGCTCCCTGCTCCTAGGTCTGCCTTGAGCGCCGAGCTGATCACTCGGTGCTCGACTGGTCGGTCTGACGGTCATGTGACGCTGGCCACGTCACATGACCCTCACTCCCCACTATAAATACAGGCAGCCTGCTGGCCAAAGGTTGCCTGTTAATTTAGGTTCCTGTCGTTTGTTGGATACCTGTGTACTTACCTGATCCTGTTCCCTGACGATCCTTTGCCTGCTCCTCCTGTACTGCGCTTCCACCTGACTATTCTTTGCGGACTCCTTTGGTACTTCTCGACTCTCCTGGTATTTATGATGACGGCTTCTCCTGACCATTCTTTGCTTATCCCTCTGTACTCCGTTGTCCTCTTGGTTTTGACCCGGTCCGTTCACTATCCGTTATTTGTCTTGTCTGTCCTTCCCGCACGTATCCTAAGTTAGGGACTGCCGTCCACTTGTCCCCTGTCATCAGGACTCGTGAGGCAAGTAGGCAGGGCCAGGGGTGAGGGTGGAGCGCAGTGGTCACTATCCTCCCCCCTGTGTGTGTACATGACCGTTACAGATTAACAGGCCCAATAACCACTGTATAATGAATCCTCTGGTGACCCTGACTGACCATGTCTGTAATCTGACGCAGATGGTGCAGGAGCTAGGGGAAAAACTCAGTTCTTTTGAGTTAGGGCAAGGTTCTTCCACTCCTCAGGCCTCCAGTTCGCATTTTGAGCCCCAGATTAAGCTCCCAGAACCCTTTTCTGGAGACTGGAAGAAGTTTCTCTCTTTTAAGGAGAGTTGCAGACTTTACTTCCGTTTGCGCACCGTGTCCTCTGGCCCCGAGAGTCAATGCGTGGGCATTATCATTTCCCGACTACAGGGTGATCCCCAGGACTGGGCGTTCTCTTTACCTGCTGGCGCCAGTTGTTTAACTTCTGTGGAGGGGTTCTTTCAGGCCCTGGGTACCCTCTATGATGAACCAGACAGGGCTCTGGTAGCTGAGACGGCTCTAAAGGCACTGGTTCAGGGCAATCTACCTGCGGAGGATTATTGCACCCAATTCAGATGGTGGTGTGTCCCCTCAGGATGGAACGAACCAGCCCTGAAGAGTCAGTTCAGGTCAGGTCTGTCTGATAATTTAAAGGATCTTCTGGTCAGTTATCAACTTCCAGAGACCTTAGAGGAGATGATGACCCTTGTTGTCCGACTTGACCGACGGATTAGAGAGAGACGACAAGAACGACAGTTCTCTTCCCAGATGGTGGTCCAGACAGAGGCCTATCCCAGAGACAACGCTGAGGGCTCCACTGAGGAACCCATGCAGGTTGGCATGACCCGAGGGAATCTTTGCCGCAGACGTGGAGAATGCTTTTACTGTGCAGATCCTGACCATTGGATCAACCAGTGTCCTAAGAAGGTCCTCTCTGTCAAGTCTCCTAAGGCAAGGCAACCTAAAGACCAGGTACACCCTGATTTTTCTAAATGTAAGCTTTTGGTACCCATTACGATTTCTCTGGGGGTAAATAAATGGCCGGGTAAGGCCTTTATTGATTCTGGCTCAGCGGCCAGCTTTATTGACTCTGAGTACGCTGTAAGATTAAGTATTCCAATGTTTGCTTTACCAACCTCTATCCATGTCATGGCTATTGATGCTACTCCTCTTATTGGTGGTACAGTGAGCTCATGTAACTCAGAGATTTCTCTAACCGTGGGTGTGTGCCACTCAGAGAGATGCTCCCTTTTAGTCCTGGAGAACCTACTGGTTGAGGTGGTACTAGGATTGCCTTGGCTCTGACTACATAACTCCACTATAAATTAGTCCAAGGGGGAGTTGGTGAGATGGGGGCCTTAGTGTGACTCGTGCTTGTCCGTGGTACAGGCTGGGGTCTCAGTAAAGTCTGATACTTTACCCACTGTTGTTATGGAATATTCTGATGTATTCTCATCACCAACCCCGGAGGTTCTACCCCCCTATAGACCTTATGATTGTACTATAGATCTAGTAGAGGGAGCCAAGTTTCCTAAGGGGCGAATTTATAATCTTTCTAAGCCCGAACGCAAGACCATGGAAGATTATATTAAGGAGAGCCTTGGTAAAGGGCATATTAGACCTTCTGTCTCTCCTATGGGGGCGGGGGTTTTCTTCGTTAAGAAAAAAGATGGTGGTCTTAGGCCATGTATCGATTACCGGAGATTAAATAAAATCACTGTCCAGAATAGATACTCCCTCCCATTGATTCCGGATTTATTTAACCAGGTTCTGGGGGCAACCTGGTTTTCCAAGATTGACATGAAAGGGGCATACAATCTAATCCGAATCAAGGAGGGAGACGAATGGAAGACGGCGTTCAATACTCCGGCAGGACACTTTGAATATCAGGTGATGCATTTTGGACTCAGCAATGCCCCAGCTGTATTTCAAAACTTTATGAATGACATTCTTAGGGAGTTCTTAGGTAAATTTGTTATTGTCTATCTTGACGACATTTTGATATTCTCTCCTGACTTCGAATCCCATGTGTCTCATGTTAAACAAGTATTAGAGGTGTTGAGGGAGAATCAGCTATCCGCTAAGCAAGAGAAATATGTCTTTGGTGTACAGGAGATTCTGTTTCTAGGGCATGTTCTGACTCCTCACGCCTTCAAGATGGATCCTGGTAAGGTACTAGCAATTAAGGAATGGGTAAGACCTTCATCCTTAAAGGCCTTAATACGGTTCTTAGGTTTTGCCAATTACTATCGTAAATTTATTATGAATTTTTCTGTAATTGCTAAACCGTTGACCGACCTTACTAAGAAAGGGGCGGATTTGGAGAATTGGTTTACTGAGGCCATTTCTTCATTTGAAAAATTAAAAAAGGCATTCAGTAGCGCTCCCATTCTGATCCAGCCTGATCAGCAGAGACCTTTTATTGTGGAGGTGGATGCGTCCGAGGCCGGCGCAGGAGCAGTCCTTTCATAAGGTCCTGCTAGCCTCACCAACCTGAGACCGTGTGCCTTCTTCTCCAGGAAATTCTCTCCCACGGAGAGAAACTACGACGTAGGGAATAGGGAGCTGCTGGCCATTAAATGGGCATTTGAGGAGTGGAGGCATTTTCAGGAGGGGGCAAGGCATTGTGTAACTGTTGTCACTGACCATAAAAACCTTAAGTTTCTCGAGTCTGCTAAGAGGTTGAATCCCCGTCAAGCCAGATGGGCTCTGTTTTTTACTCGTTTAGATTTTTCCATTACGTTCAGGCCGGGAAGTAAAAATGTGAAGGCGGACGCATTATCTCGGAGCTTCCATGCTTTTCAACCTACTGAGGTACCACCTGAATCCATCCTACCAGCAAAAATCTTCATAGCAGCTCTAACCCAGGATATCTCGTCTCGCATTAGGTCTGAACAATATCTGGCACCGGTATCCACCCCAACAGATAAGTTGTTTGTTCCCGTACAATTTCGTCTCCAGCTGTTGGGTGAGTGTCACGATTCTGCCTTTTGTGAATATCCGGGTGTTGAGGGCACTAAGGATCTGGTTTCTAGATCTTATTTCTGGCCCACTCTAACTAGGGATGTCAAGTCCTACGTGTCAGCCTGTGAGGTTTGTGCCAGGTCTAAGACAGCTAGGACTCGCCCTGCTGGTAACCTACGACCCCTACCCATTCCCTGTAGACCCTGGTCCCATATCTTGATGGACTTTATAACTGACCTACCGCCGGCGGAGGGTAAGACTGTGGTTTGGGTAGTGGTCGATAGGTTTAGCAAGATGGTCCATTTCATTCCCCTGTCTAAACTCCTGAATGCCAAAACCCTGGCGTCTATTTTTGTGAAAGAAATTGTTCGATTGCATGGTATCCCAGAAAATATTGTTTCTGACAGGGGTGTGCAGTTTGTGTCCAAATTCTGGAGGGCCTTCTGTCAAAAATGTCAAATTTCATTGTCTTTTTCCTCTGCTTACCACCCTGAGAGTAAGACTGAACGCCTTAATCAGTCTGTGGAACAATTCTTGAGGTTGTATGTTGCTGATGACCAGCAATTATGGGTTAAATTTCTTCCATTGGCTGAATTTGCTTTGAATAACCGTGTCAATTCTTCTGCTGGGGTTTCACCTTTCTTTTGTAACCATGGTTTCCATCCCCGTTTTCATTCTGGGTCATCCGTCTCCTCCTCTAACCCTGAGGCAGATAGGCTCTCCTCTGAACTGTAAACAGTTTGGGCCCGGGTTCAATCGAACTTAGAAAAGGCTCAAAGTTCTCAGAAACTCAAGGCCGATAGGAGACGTTCAAGGGGGGTGAATTTTCAGGTTGGGGATAAGGTATGGTTGTCCTCCAAGAATCTCTCTCTTAAGGTAGATTCTAAAAAGTTTGCTCCTCGTTTTATTGGACCATATAAAATCACGGAGGTGATTAACTAGGTATCATTTAGGTTGGAGCTGCCCGAGTCATTCCACATTCATAATGTGTTCCATAAATCTCTACTTAAAAAATATTTTGAACTGGTAGTACCATCGAAAGCCTTGCCTCTGTCAGTTCTTGTTAATGATGCTGTCGAGTATGTGGTGTCTAAAATAGTGACTGTCAGGAAGGTGCGTAATTCCTTGCAGTACCTGATTCACTGGAAGGGGTTTGGACCTGAAGAGAGATCTTGGGTACCTGCCAGGGAGGTTCATGCTCCTAGACTTGTTCGAAAATTTCATTTAGAATACCCTGAAAGGCCATCGCCTGAAGTCTTGGGTCCGGTGGCCCCTCGTAAAAGGGGGGGTACTGTAACGGGGTGCCGAAGGTGCACTCGGTCTCCCATCAACCACAGACCTGCTGCTTAGCTTCGGGAGAGAGGATCTGTGTTTGACCTCGTTCCCAGGGTGGCTTTGCTAGCTGGGAGGCTCCCTGCTCCTAGGTCTGCCTTGAGCGCCGAGCTGATCTCTCAGTGCTCGACTAGTCGGTCTGTCGGTCATGTGATGCTGGCCACGTCACATGACCCTCACTCCCCACTATAAATTCAGGCAGCCTGCTGGCCACAGGTTGCCTGTTAATTTAGGTTCCTGTTCCCTGACGATCCTTTGCCTGCTCCTCCTGTACTGCGCATCCCTCCTGGTATTTTGACCTCGGCTTCCACCTGACTATTCTTTGCGGACTCCTTTGGAACTTCTCAATTCTCCTGGTATTTATGACCCCGGCTTCTCCTGACCATTCTTTGCTTATCCATCTATACTGCGTTGTCCTCTTGGTTTTGACCCGGTCCGTTCACTATCCGTTATTTGTCTTGTCTGTCCTTCCCACACGTATCCTAAGTTAGGGACTGCCGTCCAGTTGTCCCCTGTCATCAGGACTCGTGAGGCAAGTAGGCAGGACCAGGGGTGAGGGTGGAGCGCAGTGGTCACTTTTCTTCCCCCCTGTGTGTGTGTGTACGTGACCGTTACAGGGGACTACTCCATCTGAGACAAGTCAGCAGGAGTCTGAAGAGGAGGATGGTGGCTGGGGTGAGGAGGAGGAGGAGAAGGAGCAAGAAGAGTAGGCTTTAAACTTTTCGGGAATCCCTGGTGTTGTCCGTGGCTGGGGGGAGGAGACTGAGGACGACATTCTCCTGGGCGATGAGCAGGAGCCATGGCGCTCCACTGCTTCCACCAATTTAGTGCAAATGGGGGTCTTCATGCTCCAGTGTTTGAAGAGGGACCCCCGTATAAAAAGCATAAAGGTCAAGGACCTGTACTGGGTGGCAACGTACTTAGACCCCCGGTAAAAAAACACAAAATGGCGGACATGTTACCAGCATCACAGAGGGCTGTCAGAATGTAGCATTTCCAGGCCTTGCTGTGAGAGATGCTGCATTCTGCTGTTGCGGGCACTGGCAGAGGAGTTTCCACCCACAGCGAAACAGGTGCAGGTACCAATCCTACCGCACCTGCAAAAAGAGGGCGGTGTGAAGATGCGTTGGTCACTTCGGATAGGAGATCATTCATGCAGCCAACTTATCGACAGTCTCCCTGCGGATCCAGCCTCAGGGAACGCCTAGACCGACAGGTGTCCAATTACATCGGGTTAACGGCCGATGTGGACGCACTGAGAAGTGAGGAACCCCTTGACTACTGGCACAGAGCTGGCACAATTTGCCATGGAACTCTTGGCTTGCCCCTCGTCCAGTGTCCTCTCCGAAAGGACGTTTAGTGCAGCAGGGGGGATCGTGACCGATAAGCGCACTCGCCTAGCTCACGACTACCTCACATTTTTAAAAATGAATGAGGCATGGATGTCGGAGGAATTTAACACCTGTGATGACCACGTGTAATTGAATTTCCTCATGTCAGCCCACATATATCCGCCACCACGTAGAACAAAGAATGGTCCTTGCCTTATGTATATACAGCGGCATGAAAGGCCTTTTATGTGAGGTGACTGCCTAATTTTTGGGGCCTGTACTGGCCAACAGTTACATATTTATCCTGTAACCGCCTAATGCACCTCCAGCCACAGAATCCAAAGTTCTTTGCTGTCAGGTGAATGCCTATTGCCTAATTTTTGGGGCCTGTACTGGCCGACAGTTACATATTTATCCTGTGACCGCCTAATGTACCTCCAGCCACAGAATCCAAAGTTCTTTGCTGTCAGGTGAATGTCTATTGCCTAATTTTTGGGGCCTGTACTGGCCGACAGTTACATATTTATCCTGTGACCGCCTAATGTACCTCCAGCCACAGAATCCAAAGTTCTTTGCTGTCAGGTGAATGTCTATTGCCTAATTTTTGGGGCCTTTACTGGCCGACAGTTACATTTTTTATTTCTAGCCACATAATCACACCCCTGTCTCACTCCTCTGCCTCTCATTATGGTGGCGTATGAACCGCATTCACCATAAGGACCTTCTAATGTCACTGGGTCATGTGACTGTGCCCGCCATCCCGTACTGTGCCCCTCACCCCGTACTGTGCCCCCTTATACCCTGCATTGTGCCCTCTTACCACCCCCTGTGCAGTGCCCCTAGTCATTCCCTGTACTGTGCCGTCTTATACCCTTTTATCCAGGCACAGTATGGCGGTGTTATCCGGTCAATGTATGGTGGTGGTATCCAATAACTGGATGGCCATAAGTGTATCCCTTTCTCTGCCCACACCATCTTTTTTTAGACCTGGCATGAGCGGGAAAAATATGCAGATTGCGGTGCTAAGGACCTGTGCGCCACAATCTGTGTCACAAATACGCCTAACATAGACATATTTCTATATAATAAATGACCACCTAATTGTATTATTATTCGGGGGTAGGGATAATATCTTTATATTATATAGATTCTAGTGCAGGCATCCTCAAACTGCAGCCCTCCAGATGTTGTAAAACTACAACTCCCACAATGCCCTGCTGTAGGCTGATACCCGTAGGCTGTTCGGGCATGCTGGGAGTTGTAGTTTTGCAACAGCTGGAGGGCCGCAGTTTGAGGATGCCTGTTCTAGTGTATTATACTGTGCCCTGTATTTCCCAATAGAAAATGATCTTTGGGAAGCACAGTCCTCATCCCTGACCATTAGGACCAGTTAGCGCTCTGTCAGTACATGGCGGCCTCCCCTCTCCGCCATGCTGCTCCGCTGTGTACTGGTGCTTATTCTGACACTAGGGCTGGGTTCACATCCTATTTTTGCCATCCATTTAATGCATACCAAAAATGTATGCGTTAACAGATGCCTCAGACTGATGTCGTACAGTGGCGTCCGTTCACCATACAGTTCCATGGTAGATTTTTTTTTTTACGTTAACGTATGCATTTTTTTTTTATGGACTCTGCAGGATACAAAAACGTGGAGTGCTGCACATTTGTATACATCAAACCAATAGGAAATACAATTTTTCTAGGCTCCAGCAGGACACATTTTTGAGAGTTTCCCTTTAAGACACATAAAAATGTCCCCTGATTAAAATACATATTTTTTGTGGGAATTTTTGCTAATGATCCCCCTCTGGTATGTCACTGTCCATGTTGTGGGACTATTTGTGCACTCATAGTTTGTATTTGGTGGCTGCAAATATGATCAGAAGGTTTTTCAGGTTCGCTTGCTATTAAAGTCAATGGGCGCGATGCGAACGAGCGGTTTGCGAACATTTGATCTCGAACGCGCATTCGCGTTTGCGAACCGTCCCGGCCGATGTTCGTCCATCACCATTGGGAATAACAATTGTAACGGACCGTTTCAGCAGACAAGGGGTTAAAATCCGTTCAGGCGATAAGCCCCTTTCTGAGAGACAGGCACAGCTACTGCAGGATACACCAAACTCCCGAACTGGATACAAAGTAGCACTCCAAACTGGAACCTCACGAATAGCTGCTAGCAGACGAACATGAATCAGCTTACACTCCTGGCAATCAATCTCTAAACAGCATACAGCGGATCCCCCCAATAACGAGACAAGGCTCCGTGTTGAGGGTCAAGCAGTGGTCTGACTGTACTTCACGTACAGCCTCTTTTATTCATAAACCACAAACATAGTACTGCCCACAGGGGTTTGAAATATAACCAATCAGTAATTTACAACACATACAATGATTCAACATATCCCCACAATGCATCATGGTTTCCTCCCCTCTATCCCGGAGACAACTGAGGCGTAATCCAATTATCTCTCAAGACAAAGAGAAGTCACCAATACACATGTGCAGACAATAGGACAGACATCACCCTTTAAACACACAATGGGACAATGGCACAATAGAAACACACCCAGCATTTTCCTCCCAAGCTGACAAGTTACACTTATTATAAATTGTTACAACTTTGTGAGTTTACATTGGCCATACATATAACTTACATCAATTTAAACAGTATAACTTGGGGACAAACCTATCCAAAATTCACTTGAATAAGTTCAGGGGTTTAAAAGTTAGTATATGGCCCATAATCCAGGGGCAAGAGGCCAGCAGCCAGTCCTCTCCAAAACCCAGTGGCGAGGTTGGTTTCGCCACACATTCCCCCCCCCCAGGGAAGACTAACCAGATACCTGACCTCACGCCGGTCGGTACCTGAGTTAGTCTGGCAGCCCACCCACAACCCAATACTGGACCTGTTGCATTTGGTAGCCTGTCTCTGTCCAGTGAGTCCACCAAGGTTGTGTTGGAAGCTGGTACTCCCGGTCTCTGTGTTGCTCCCTGGCTTGGAGTGGAGGTTGCTTTGTGGGCAGGTATCAGCGGTACTCTGCCCTGGTGCCAGCGTTACCATGGGAGAAGCGTGCCTGGAGCCTGGTTGTTGGAGGGGGAGACCGACTGTCTCTACCCCCTGTGCTGTAAGTGCAGAGACCACGGTCCCATCTGCACTGTTGTGGGGCTTACTGTCTCCCCCTGGTGCGTTAAGCTGCCGCTGGGGAGAGGGGGTAACGAGCTCCTCTCGCATACATACTTCCAGCCGCTGGGGAGGGCGACCGACCGTCTCCGCTCCCAATACAGTGTCCTGCTGCTGGGGAAAGGAGACTGGGCTCTCTATTCCCTGCTGGACACTCTGCCGCTGGGGGACAGGACCGACTGTCTCTGCCCCCTATAACTCCGCCTGCCGCTGGGGAATGGAGACTGGGCTCCCAATTCCCAAAAAATCACTCTGCTGCTGGGGGGCAGGAACAACTACCTCTGCCCCCTGTAACTCAGCCTGCCGCTGGGGAGGGAGGACGCTGCTCTCCTCTCCCTGCACTTCACACTGCCTTCCCGGCACATCACTCTGCTGCTGGGGGGCAGGAACAACTACCTCTGCCCCCTGTAACTCAGCCTGCCGCTGGGGAGGGAGGATGCTGCTCTCCTCTCCCTGCATTTCACACTGCCTTCCCAGCATATCACTCTGCTGCTGGGGGGCAGGAACAACTACCTCTGCCCCCTGTAACTCAGCCTGCCGCTGGGGAGGGAGGATGCTGCTCTCCTCTCCCTGCACTTCACACTGCCTTCCCGGCATATCACTCTGCTGCTGGGGGGCAGGAACAACTACCTAAGCCCCCTGTAACTCAGCCTGCCGCTGGGGAGGGAGGACGCTGCTCTCCTCTCCCTGCACTTCACACTACCGCTGGGGAATGGAGACTGGGCTCCCAATTCCCTGCAGGACCGGTGGAGAGACCTCGGTCCCATCTCTACCGGCCACCTGGGGTCCTTCCCAGTAACACTCTACAATATCTGCCCAGCTGAATGGGTCTGGATCTGGGTCTGTCACCTTACCGTCCTGCTGAGCCTTCTCAATGGAGTGGAAGAGATCTCGGTAGTCCTGCTCCAGTTCCCACTTCAGGGTTGCTAGGTGAGCCAGGTCTTGCTCTACCTCATGGGGGTCATCCCACTCATGCCTAGCCTCCCTCTCATAGAAAATGTCCTGAAGTCTGGACTGTACAGGGCTCCCGAAGTCAGGCTCTGCAAAGGACTCCCATAACAAGCCAGGACCATAAAACTCCTCTCCCTCTGGCTTGTCATGTTCGGCTGTCCAGGGTATATACTGTGCCATATACCACCAAAGCGCCTGGTAGGCATCCTCCAGCCATAGCTCCTGCCATACCCGGTGCTCTAGTTCCTTCACCCATTCCTCCAGGGGCTGCTCTCCCAGGAAGGGCATCCGCAGGGCCACTTGCTTCTGCAACCGCTGCTCTTCACTGGGGAGACTCTCACCCCGCTGGTATTGTAGATTATCCAGGGCCTGGTACCAGATGCCTTTCCTTAATGCATCCCGGCCATCCAGGTCCTCCTCCTCGTATAACACTGCTGGTTCCATCCTGCTGCTGTCAGGGACGCTGTACTGGGACATGCGTTGTCCTTAAATTGTAGAATCCACAAAAATGGTGTCTCCTGTAGCTGTCCTTCTGGCTGTAGGAACGATCCCGCTGCTTGCCACCAATGTAACGGACCGTTTCAGCAGACAAGGGGTTAAAATCCGTTCAGGCGATAAGCCCCTTTCTGAGAGACAGGCACAGCTACTGCAGGATACACCAAACTCCCGAACTGGATACAAAGTAGCACTCCAAACTGGAACCTCACGAATAGCTGCTAGCAGACGAACATGAATCAGCTTACACTCCTGGCAATCAATCTCTAAACAGCATACAGCGGATCCCCCCAATAACGAGACAAGGCTCCGTGTTGAGGGTCAAGCAGTGGTCTGACTGTACTTCACGTACAGCCTCTTTTATTCATAAACCACAAACATAGTACTGCCCACAGGGGTTTGAAATATAACCAATCAGTAATTTACAACACATACAATGATACAACATATCCCCACAATGCATCATGGTTTCCTCTCCTCTGTCCCGGAGACAACCGAGGCGTAATCCAATTATCTCTCAAGACAAAGAGAAGTCACCAATACACATGTGCAGACAATAGGACAGACATCACCCTTTAAACACACAATGGGACAATGGCACAATAGAAACACACCCAGCATTTTCCTCCCAAGCTGACAATTTACACTTATTATAAATTGTTACAACTTTGTGAGTTTACATTGGCCATACATATAACTTACATCAATTTAAACAGTATAACTTGGGGACAAACCTATCCAAAATTCACTTGAATAGGTTCAGGGGTTTAAAAGTTAGTATATGGCCCATAATCCAGGGGCAAGAGGCCAGCAGCCAGTCCTCTCCAAAACCCAGTGGCGAGGTTGGTTTCGCCACAACAATATTTAAGAAAATTGTCAAGAACTGGGAAGGGCCACAGAAAGTTTAGGTTTTATATCAAGTGCCTTAGGCCATGTGCTCCAGATGCTACAAATATAAGTATTTGGAATTATAACATTTTTACATTGTTGTGCCAGTGATCCATGCTCACCATCATCTCTCCTTTGGGCACATCTGCTGGAGTACTCATTTGGCTGCCTGCTCTGCTCCCACAGTGGACCATGCTCACCATCAGGGCCACTGGGATAACACTGTTACCTCTTTCCCCCACAGGCAGAGGCCTGGCTGCATTCTGCCAGCTTTGTCTCTCTCTGTCCATAAGGTACACACACGCACCCTCTCTGGTTCTTAAAAAGCCAGTATGCATGCATTTTAATTTTCCCCAGCCTATGGCTGGTCACCCTACATTGTTTAAAGCAGTGATGCCCAACCTACGGCCCGCAGGCCAAATGCGGCCCGCGAAGCCGTGTCATGCAGCCCGCGCAGTGACCGGACTTTATCAGTGCACTAGCGCAGGACGCGCTGCGAACGGCACAGGCAGCAAAGCGATGCTGCCTGTGCCTGCAATCTCCCCGCCCAGCGCCGCCTCCTAGCTAATTTATTCACTGCACTTGCCTCTGTGAAATTGAAGAGAAGCGCCGTAATCTCGCACAGGCGCACTGGCAGAGGTATCGAAGTGCGCATGCACCGTCTTCCTGGCCTCTGCCAGTGCAAGATTACGGTGCTTCTCTTCAATTTCACTGAGGCAAGTGCAGTGAATAAATTAGCTAGGAAGCAGCTCTGCGTGGGGGGGGATATCTGTGGACGGCACTGAAGGGGGGGATATCTGTGGACGGCACTGAAGGGGGGGGATATCTGTGGACGGCACTGAAGGGGGGATATCTGTTGACGGCACTGAAGGGGGATATCTGTGGACGGCACTGAAGGGGGGATATCTGTGGACGGCACTGAAGGGGGGGATATCTGTGGACGGCACTGAAGGGGGGGATATCTGTGGACGGCACTGCAGGGGGGATATCTGTGGACGGCACTGAAGGGGGGGATATCTGTGGACGGCACTGAAGGGGGGGATATCTGTGGACGGCACTGAAGGGGGGGGTATCTGTGGACGGCACTGAAGGGGGGGATATCTGTGGACGGCACTGAAGGGGGGGATATCTGTGGACGACACTGAATGGGGGGATATCTGTGGACGACACTGAATGGGGGGGATACCTGTGGACGGCACTAAATGGGGGGGATATCTGTGGACGGCACTGAATGGGGGGAAATCTGTGGACGGCACTGAATAGGGGGATATCTGTGGACGGCACTGAAGGGGGGGATATCTGTGGACGGCACTGAAGGGGGGGAAATCTGTGGACGGCACTGAAGGGGGGATATCTGTGGACGGCACTGAAGGGGGGAATATCTGTGGATGACACTGAAGGGAGATCTAGGGAGGGCTGTGGGGATGTTGGGGTGTGAGGTCCTGGAGGGGTGTTTTGGTGGGAGCTCTGGAAGGGGTGGGAGATCCAGGAGGGGGGTCCCATAATTTTTTTTGCTATGGGGCCCAGTCATTTCTAGCTACGCCCCTGATTGTTAAGATTGGGTGGGCACTGCAGAGATAGAGCGCCCTGCTGTAGGAGAAGTAAGCAGGAGATGAAAGGAGGAGGGGCCAGCTCCTGGTGGTGTCAGGCACACGGCACAAGCATGGCGGTGTAGGATCTGACTGAAGCCTAAAGACCAGACATCAAGGTAGACCTGCAGAAGAAGGTGACAGCGCAGTATGTGATGTATACATGTGTGTAATGT
The DNA here is from genome assembly GCF_905171765.1 of Bufo bufo. Lineage (NCBI taxonomy): Eukaryota > Metazoa > Chordata > Amphibia > Anura > Bufonidae > Bufo > Bufo bufo. The sequence continues at coordinate 276,200,821 of NC_053394.1, read as the reverse complement.
ATGTAGTGCAGTGTGTGATCATCACATACTGCACTACATACATTACACACATGTATACATCACATGCCCCCTCACAGTAATAATGCCAAGATATGTGCCCTCTTCACAGACGTAATGCTCACACATGCCCCCTCACAGTAGTTATGCCCTGATATGTGCCCTCCTCACAGTAGTTATACCCTGATATGTTGTCACGGATGGTGTTGCAGAAAACAAGAAGTAACAAATAAAGATCCGACTGACTTGATCCCAAACTAAGGAACAAAAGGGTGAGCCCTATTAAAGCCCTAGAGCTCTCCCTGACTGCTCAGCCCATGCAAAGATCTCAATGATAGAAAGTTGCATGTCCACGTACCTCGACTGAGTGACACCTGAAAACCCTATAATAGTGAGGGGACACGACCACCAGGTCCCTGCACTCAATACGGAGGGAGTCAGGGTCACCTAGAATCAAGCCAACAGGAAAACACAAATAAAGGGATAGACTTATCTGAGGAACCAGCAGTAGCAACTTCAAGCAGTGAGCACAATCCAGGAAGTAGTATAAACCGCAAAGTGATGCAGTATGGGAGGGGATATAAAGGGATGCAAACAGTGCAACTAGATGACAGCTGAGAGAGGGAAACGAGATGACAAAACGAAAGCAAAACAAAAGAACCTCAAGCAAGAGGTACTGAAGAACGTCTGTCAGAACTTCTCAGATATCTGGCGGTGACAGTACCCCTCCTTCTACGAGTGGACTCCAGCCACTCAGAGCCCACCTTCTCAGGATGGGACCTATGGAAAGCCCTGATGAGACAAGTGGCCTTAATGTCCGTCACTGGGACCCATATCCTCTCCTCAGGACCATAACCCTCCCAATGAACGAGGTACTGGAGAGAACCGCGGACAATACGAGAATCCACAATCCTAGAGACCTGAAATTCAAGACTACCATCAACCACAATCGGAGGAGGAGGCAAAGAGGAGGGAACAGTGGGTTGGACATAAGGTTTTAATAGGGACTTGTGAAAAACATTATGGATCTTCCAAGTCTGAGGAAGATCAAGACGGTAGGCAACGGGATTGATGACGGACAAGATTTTGTAAGGCCCAATAAACTTAGGACCCAACTTCCAGGAGGGAACCTTCAATTTGATATTCTTAGTAGACAACCACACCAGATCACCAACATTCAGGTCCGGACCAGGCACACATCTCTTATCCGCCACACGCTTTTATCTCTCACTCATGCTCTTTAGATTATCCTGAATCTTTTGCCAAATAGATGACAAAGGCGAGGAGAATCTCTCCTCATCAGGTAAACCAGAAGCCCCCTCTCCAGAGAATGTCCCAAACTGAGGATGAAACCCATATGCACCAAAAAATGGTGACTTATCAGAGGACTCCTGACGACGGTTATTTAAAGCAAACTCAGCAAGGGACAAAAAAGAACACCAATCCTCCTGATTCTCCGCTACAAAACAGCGCAGATATGTCTCCAGATTCTGATTGACCCGCTCTGTCTGGCCGACTGTGGGTGGAAAGCAGAAGAGAATGACATCCGAACCCCCAAGCAAGATTAGAAAGCCTTCCAGAATCTGGAAACAAACTGCGTGCCCCTATCAGAGACTATGTCTGAAGGAATACCATGCAATTTGACAATGTGATCAATAAATGCCTGTGCCAGCATTTTAGCATTGGGCAACCCAGGAAAAGGAATGAAATGCGCCATTTTGCAAAAACGGTCCACCACCACCAGAATCACAGTCTTCTCCGAGGAACGAGGCAGGTCCGTAATAAAGTCCATGGACAGATGTGTCCAAGGACAGGAAGGAATGGGTAACGGGAGGAGAGGACCTGATGGCCGTGAATGAGGGACTTTGGCACGAGCGCAGGTCTCGCAGGCTGCCACAAAACCCTCAACCGACTTACGAAGAGCCGGCCACCAGAATCTCTGAGCAATGAGATCCACTGTGGCTCTACCTCCCGGGTGCCCAGCAAGGACAGTATCGTGGTGCTCCTTAAAAATCTTGTGTCGTAAAGCGAGAGGCACAAAAAACCTCCCAGGAGGACAAAGATCAGGAGCCTCTGCCTGGGCTGCCTGAACCTCTGCCTCCAATTCAGGATAAAGAGCAGAGACAACCACCCCTTCAGCCAAAATAGGACCCGGGTCTTCAAAGTTCCCCCTTCCCGGAAAACAATGTGACAGGGCATCCGCCTTCACATTCTTAACCCCAGGGCGGAACGTGACAACAAAATTAAACCTTGAAAAGAACAAAGACCATCTGGCCTGTCTCGGGTTCAGACGCTTGGCTGACTCCAAGTAGGCCAGATTCTTATGGTCGGTAAACAAAGTAATAGGGTGTCTGGCTCCTTCTAACCAATGACGACATTCCTCAAAAGCTAACTTGATGACCAACAATTCCCTATCTCCCACATCGTAATTTCTCTCTGCGGAGGAGAGTTTCTTCGAGAAAAAGGCACACGGTTGCTATTTGGCAGGAAAGGGACCCTGAGACAAGACCGCACCCACACCCACCTCAGAAGCGTCCACCTCAACAATGAAGGGCAGAGAGACATCAGGTTGTACCAAGATGGGAGCGGAAGCAAAACTCTCTTTGATACTAGAAAAGGCCTTACGCGCCTCTACCGACCAGGAGGAAAAATCTGCCCCCTTTCTAGTCATATCAGTGAGTGGCTTAACAACAGAGGAATAATTCAAAATTAACTTCCTGTAATAATTGGCAAAACCCAAAAAGCGCATCAGCGCCTTCTGATTCTCAGGAAGCTCCCAATCAAGCACAGCGCGGACCTTCTCGGGGTCCATGCGAAAACCAGAAGCGGAGAGAAGAAAACCCAGAAATTGAATTTCTGGAACCGCAAACACACATTTTTCCAGTTTAGCGTACAATTTATTCTCCCGCAGAATGAGCAAGACCTGACATAGGTGGTCCGTATGAGTTTTGAAATCAGGAGAAAAAATCTAAATGTCATCTAGATACACTAGTACAAATTTCCCCATAAAATGGTAAAAAATGCTGTTCGCAAAATGTTGGAAGACGGCTGGAGCATTCATCAAACCAAAAGGCATATCCAAATTCTCAAAATGGCCCTCAGGGGTATTGAAGGCCGTCTTCCATTCGTCCCCTTCTCTGACCCTGACCAGGTTGTATGCCCCTCTTAAATCCAACTTGGAAAAAACTTTAGTCCCAACAATCTGGTTAAACAGGTCCGGGATCAGAGGAAGCGGATAAGGGTCACGAATTGTGATACTGTTCAGCTCCCTGAAATCCAGACATGGTCTTAAAGAACCATCTTTTTTCTTAACAAAACAAAACCCAGCGGCAACAGGTGACTTCGAGGGTCGTATGTGTCCCTTTCTCAGGCTCTCAGAGATATAAGTATGCATAGCGACCCTTTCAGTTTGGGAGAGATTGTATAAACGAGATTTAGGCAGCTTGGCGCCTGGGATGAGATTAATAGGGCAATCGTACTCCCGGTGAGGGGGCAGCTCCTGAACACCGCTCTCAGAAAACACATCCGAAAATTCAGAGAGAAAAGATGTTACAGTCTTAGTAGAAACCTCTGAAAGAGACGTCGAGAGGCAATTCTCTCTGCAAAAATCACTCCAACCATTTATTTGCCTCGCTTGCCAATCAATGGTGGGGTTATGTTTAGTGAGCCAGGGTAGCCCCAACACTAGAGGAGTAGGTAATCCGCTTAGGACGAAACATGACACATCCTCAACATGAGCATCACCCACAGTCAAAGGGATATTGTGAACTATGCCCTTTAACGATTTTTGAGAAAGTGGAGCGGAATCAAAGTGGAGCAGAATCAATAGCAAAAACAGGTATGTCCTTTCCCAAAGTGCATACCTGAAAACCATGTGTTATAGCAAATTGATTATCAATGAGATTGACAGCTGCTCCACTATCTACAAAAATTTCACAAACAATGTTCTTGCTCTCTAGCGCCCCCCTGGCAGGTAGGACAAAACGGGAACTACAAGCAAACAGAAAACCTTCAATTTCCGCATCAACCTTGCGAATAGTAACAGATGTAACGTTTTTAGAGGACTTTTTTCTTTTTGTTTCTTTATTACTTTAAAAAAACTCCCTGAATCTCCTAGGGGGACAAACATTTGCCAAATGATTTATACCTCCACAACAGAAACAAACCCTCCTCTGAGAGCTGAATCCTCTGTTGTTAGAGGCAAGCAAACCCAGCTGCATGGGCTCCTGCTCAGAGGGGATTGAGAGAGACTGAGACCCCTGCGCACTGAATGAGACCGCCCCACTATCCTTGGACTGAGTATGACAGGAAGGAGTGACCTCTCCTCTCTCTCTAAGACGCCTGTCAATACGAACAGCCCGAGACATGGCAGACTCCAAGGAGGTAGGTCACTCATGAAAGGCAAATGCATCTTTCAATCCCTCTGAAAGACCATGGCAAAATTGACTTCGGAGTGCAGCATCAGTCCAACCAGTATCAGCTGCCCATCTCCGAAATTCTGAACAGTATATCTCTGCGGACTGTTTACCCTGGCATAAAAGACGCAGTTTAGATTCAGCCAGAGCAATACGATCCGGATCATCATATATCTGACCCAGGGCTACAAAAAATTCATCCACTGATCGGAGGGGCCGTGCCCCCACCGGCAGCGAAAAGGCCCAAGACTGAGCGTTATCCCTGAGCAGTGAGATGATGATCCCTACCCTCTGCTCCTCATCACTAGTGATGAGCGGGAGGTGCCATATTCGATTTCGCGATATTTCGCGAATATTCGCATGAATATTCGTGTTATATTCGTCGAAATCGAATATTCGCAATTATTCCAATTATCGCGAAATTATTTTTTCGCATATTGCGAAAATTTATCTTGATAGTATAAGGCAACGTTCCTATGCTAATGACTATGGCTAGGCTAATATGTGTATTTTACGAAGATTCGTAATATTGCTCTAACTTCGTCTCTTAGAATATTACGAATATTCTAAAAGACGAAGTTAGAGCAATATTAAGAACATTTGCAAAAGTCGAAATTGCGATGCGAGTAATAGAACACGAAATAGTCGCATGAAGATTTAAACTTAGCACTGCTATATTCCATATTCTAGCCTAATATGGAATATAGCTGTGCTAAATTAGCACTGCTATATTCCATATTAGGCTAGAATATGGAATATAGCTGTGCTAAGTTGAAATCTTCATGCGACTATTTCGTGTTATATTACTCGCATCGCAATTTCGACTTTTGCAAATGTTCTTAATATTGCTCTAACTTCGTCTTTTAGAATATTCGTAATATTCTAAAAGACGAAGTTAGATCAATATTACGAAATTTCGTAAAATACACATAGATTGTATTTAAGCTAATATACTGCTATAGTAATAATTTTTAATAGTGTACATATTTTACAAAACTTAGGTTCAGAAGAGGCAAAAAAAAATTACAGGAAAAAAAAGGGATTATAGCACTATATTAGCTAAATTACAATCTATATGTGTATTTTACGAAATTTCTTAATATTGCTCTAACTTCGTCTTTTAGAATATTCGTAATATTCTAAGAGACGAAGTTAGAGCAATATTACGAAATTTCTAAAAGACGAAGTTAGAGCAATATTAAGAACATTTGAAAAAGTCGAAATTGCGATGCGACTAATATAACACGAAATATTCGCATGAAGATTTCAACTTAGCACTGCTATACTCCATATTCTAGCCTAATATGGAATATAGCAGTGCTAATTTAGCACAGCTATATTCCATATTAGGCTAGAATATGGAGTATAGCAGTGCTAAGTTGAAATCTTCATGCGAATATTTCGTGTTATATTACTCGCATCGCAATTGCGACTATTGCGAAATTTCGTAAAATACACATATAGATTAGATTGTAATTTAGCTAATATGGAATATAGCAGCAAGTTGAAAACGCCACTGACTGGAGCAGCCAGGAAGCCAGGAATCCAAAGGACAGGTAAGAACAATTTTAGGGAAGTGGGAAAGAAAAAAATATAATAAAAAAAAAAAGAAAAAAAACGAATATTCGATTTCGCGAATATATAGAACGATATTCTAAATATTCGCGAAATCTCGAAATTGCGATATTCGAGAAAAAAATTCGCAATTCGAATATTCGCGCTCAACACTACTCATCACCAGAGGAATGGGGAAGTAGGCGAAAATGGAGTTTGCAAGCCTCTCTAAAACAAACAAAATTCTCACTACCCCCAGAGAAGGTATCCGGAAGCGAGATCTTAGGCTCAGAACAAACTCCATGAACGCAAACAGAACCGGTCACCTGAAACTAAGATACAGTTTTACGGAGCTCTGCGATCTCCAGTGAAAGACCCCTCTTGCAGTCTGTCAAGGCTGAAACCGGATCCATGCTTAAGACGGTTTTGGCGGTTTATAATGTCACGGATGGTGTTGCGGAAAACAAGAAGTAACAAATAAAGATCCGACTAACTTGATCCCAAACTAAGGAACAAAAGGGTGAGCCCTATTAAAGCCCTAGAGCTCTCCCTGACTGCTCAGCCCATGCAAAGATCTCAATGATAGAAAGTTGCATGTCCACGTACCTCGACTGAGTGACACCTGAAAACCCTATAATAGTGAGGGGACACGGCCACCGGCTCCCTGCACTTAATACGGAAGGAGTCAGGGTCACCTAGAATCAAGCCAACAGGAAAACACAAATAAAGGGATAGACTTACATAGTAGTAACATAGTAACATAGTACATAAGGCCGAAAAAAGACATTTGTCCATCCAGTTCGGCCTGTTATCCTGCAAGTTGATCCAGAGGAAGGCAAAAAACCCTGTGAGGTAGAAGCCAATTTTCTCCACTTTAGGGGAATAAAAAATTTCTTCCCGACTCCAATCAGAATAACTCCCTGGATCAACGACCCCTCTCTAGTAGCTATAGCCTGTAATATTATTACGCTCTAGAAACACATCCAGGCCCCTCTTGAATTCCTTTATTGTACTCACCATCACCACCTCCTCAGGCAGAGAGTTCCATAGTCTCACTGCTCTTACCGTAAAGAATCCTCTTCTATGTTTGTGTACAAACCTTCTTTCCTCCAGACGCAGAGGATGTCCCCTCGTCACAGTCACAGTCCTGGGGATAAATAGCTGATGGGATAGATCTCTGTACTGACCCCTGATATATTTATACATATTAATTAGATCTCCCCTCAGTCGTCTTTTTTCTAAAGGGAATAACCCTAATTTTGATAATCTTTCAGGGTACTGTAGTTGCCCCATTCCAGTTATTACTTTAGTTGCCCTCCTCTGAACCCTCTCTAGCTCTGCTATGTCTGCCTTGTTTACAGGAGCCCAGAACTGTACACAGTACTCCATGTGTGGTCTGACTAGCGATTTGTAAAGTGGTAGGACTATGTTCATATCACGGGAATCTATGCCCCTTTTGATGCAACCCATTATCTTGTTGGCCTTGGCAGCAGCTGCCTGACACTGGTTTTTGCTGTTTAGTTTGCTGTTTATTAAAATTCCTAGATCCTTTTCCATGTCAGTGTTACCGAGTGTTTTACCATTTAGTATGTACGGGTGACTTGCATTTTTCCTTCCCATGTGCATAACCTTACATTTATCAGTGTTAAACCTCATCTGCCACTTATCTGCCCAAGCCTCCAATCTATCCAGATCCCTCTGTAGTAGTATACTGTCCTCTTCAGTGTAAATTACTTTACACAGTTTAGTGTCATCTGCGAAAATTGATACTTTACTATGCAAGCCTTCTACAAGATCATTAATAAATATATTGAAGAGAATAGGGCCCAATACTGACCCCTGAGGTACCCCACTAGTGACAGTGACCCAATCTGAATGTGTACCGTTAATAACCACCCTCTGTTTTCTATCACTCAGCCAGTTACTTACCCACATACAGATGTTTTCTCCCAGTCCGAGCATTCTCATTTTATATACTAACCTTTTATGCGGTACAGTGTCAAATGCTTTGGAGAAGTCCAGATATACGACATCCATTGATTCGCCGCTGTCAAGTCTAGAACTTACCTCCTCATAGAAACTGATTAAATTAGTTTGACATGACCGATCCCTCACGAAGCCATGCTGATATGGCGTTATTTGCTTATTTCCCATAAGATGCTCTAACATAGCATCTCTCAGAAAACCTTCAAACAGTTTACCCACAACAGATGTTAAACTTACCGGCCTATAGTTTCCAGGCTCTGTTTTTGGACCCTTTTTGAATATTGGCACCACATTTGCCATGCGCCAATCCTGTGGGACATTCCCTGTCAGTACAGAGTCCGCAAATATCAGAAATAAGGGTCTGGCTATGACATTACTTAATTCCTTTAGGATACGGGGGTGTATGCCATCCGGTCCTGGCGATTTGTCTATTTTAATCTTTTTAAGCCGCTGATGTACTTCTTCCTGGGTCAGACAGGACACTTTTAATGGGGAATTTATTTTTGCATTCTGCATGTCATCTGACAATTTATTTTCCTCAGTGAATACATTGGAGAAAAAAATATTTAACAGCTTTGCTTTCTCCTCGTCGCTCTCTGCGACTCCCCCCTCATTACTCTTTAAAGGGCCAACACCTTCAGCTTTATACTTTTTAACATTTATATAATTGAAGAACATTTTAGGGTTGGTTTTACTCTCTTTGGCAATTAATCTCTCGGTCTCTAGTTTGGCCGCTTTTATTTGTTTTTTACATGTTCTATTTTTTTCCTTATAGTTTTTCAGTGCTTCCGTGCAACCCTCCTGTTTTAGTGTTTTATATGCTTTCTTTTTGTCATTTATTGCTTTCTTTACAGTTCTATTTATCCACATTGGTTTCTTTTTGTTCCTTAACCTTTTATTACCATACGGTATGTACCTCTGACAATGAGTTTTTAGGATGTTTTTAAAGATATCCCATTTTGTGTCTGTATTTGTGAGGACTTTGTCCCAGTTAGTTTGGCCTATGGCCTCTCTTAGTTGGCTAAATTTATCTGAGGAACCAGCAGTAAGTAGCAACTTCAAGCAGTGAGCACAATCCAGGAAGTAGTATAAACCACAAAGTGATGCAGTATGGGAGGGGATATAAAGGGAAACAATCAGTGCAACTAGATGACAGCTGAGAGAGGGAAACGAGATGACAAAACGAAAGCAAAACAAAAGAACCTCAAGCAAGAGGTACTAAAGAACGTCTGTTAGAACTTCTCAAATATCTGGCGGTGACATATGTGCCCCCTCACAGTAGTTATGCCCAGATATTTGCCCTCTTCACAGTAGTTATGGCCTGATATGTGCCCCCTCACAGTAGTTATACCCTGATATGTGCCCACTCACAGAAGTTATGCTCACTCGTGCCCCCCTCACAGTAGTTATGCCCGGATATGTGCCCTCCTCACAGCTCACAGTAGTTATACCCTGATATGTGCCCTCCTCACAGTAGTTATACCCTGATATGTGCCCCCTCACAGTGGTTATACCCTGATATGTGCCCTCTTCACAGTAGTAATGCTCACACGTGCCCCTCACAGCGTTTGCATTTCTTTCTGGCAAAGCTACCTGGTTCTGGCCTGCAAAATTTATACCAAGTCTAGTGCGGCCCTCAGACGAAAAAATGGTTGGGCACCACTGGTTTAAAGCATCTTCTCCTGTGGGAGTTAGACTGAGCAATGGGTTTTAGTGGTCTTGTTTCTTGCAAAGGTGCACTACTTGTCTTGTTTGCTCTCTCATATACCTACTTCGGCCTGACTCTGGGTTTGGCCCTTTGCTGCCTGGCTTGACCTTTGCCTAGTTTCCATACTGACCTTGAGTTGCTTTCCTTGACCCTCAGACTGACTTGGATTGCTGGAACTCGGCCTGCCCTTACCTTGGCTTGCCCCTGACTATGGTTTTGCCTGACCCCTTAGTGATCCACATTGATGTCTCTTGACTCCCATGGGTCAACAGTACACTGAGCAAAGACTACTCCAAGAAGTAGCAGCCTGGTGGTTTCTCTGCAGAGGAGTCCAGATACCCATATAGCGGTTAAAGGGTGAAAGCCAGGGGAGCCATTTAGATAATGCCTTTAAGAGTAGCCCAAAGTCATAACTGTTTAGTAGACCCAGTGGGTCCACATACACTTCGCAACACTTTTTTTAAATCTAAAATGCAATAGAAAAATAAACCTTGCACTCTGATTGAACACTAATGTCAACGAGGCTATTTAAAACACATACGCTTCGTTCATGAGGCCCAGATAAGATTATTTATTTAATACAAAAGTCTGGTCTTCTAATTTTTTGGACCAGTTCATAGTTAAAGTGTACCTAAACATTTAAAACTTATGTTTTTCTTTTGTTATAGGCACCTGAAGTTCATGTGCAGATATTGCTTTGGAAACTATACACTCATACACCGCTGACAGATTCCACTGTGGGGAGCAGTGAGCGATGTACAGGCAGGAGCAGGGGCATAGCTAAAGGCTCATGGGCCATGGTGCAAGAGTTCAGCTTGGGCCCCCCTTCCTTCAGTGTTTTGTGGCCAGGGGCCGTGAAGCACATAAGCCTTCATGCTGCAGCAGGCAAAAATTGAAACAGCATCCCCAGCCATGCCAAAATTTTGACCTAACCCCTTCCCTCCAGCCAGAGGTGTAACTTGATCAGCATGCACTTTCTATAATACCAGTATCTTCTTATGTGGCACAAGGGTCTTTGGGCCCCCGCCAAGCTCCTGGGCCCGGTAGCGACTGCTACCTCTGCACCCCCTATAACTACGCCCCTGGGCAGGAACATACATCACTGCTCCTTAATGTGCCAGTATTGCTCTGCTAAAGCCTAGAATAGCAGGTGCTAGGCAGGGCCAGCAATGTGCTATGTGAGCGCCTGCCTGCACTCACTCCGCTCTGCTAAAGGCCTTGAAAACCACATCGATACAGGCTTTTGGCAGAGCAAAGCAAGCGCAGCGCGTTGCTGCTCCTTCCTGTGCCTACTCCACTGTACAACGTTGACATGTCAGTGGTATACAAGTGTACAGATTCCAAAGTGCTATAAACATCTGAAATTCAGGTGCCTGTATTGCAAAGACTGTGTGAAACTTATGCTGAAGAGGGGGAAAGAGAGCAATAGGGTGAGGCAGTAAGAGTGAGAATCACGTACCTCTGGATATCTCTGCTGGTTCCTGCTTCAAGCCAGCAATGGATAAAACTGAATGGCTTACTAATTTGAGTGACAAAATTTGAAGTGATTATATGGTGTTTTTGGTTATTTGGGAATACATGTAATATCCATAGTGGAGATTATGATTACTGTTTGATATCACATTTATATAACCAAGCATGGTATCCATGGATAAAAGACAGGTGTGGCCGACAATCCCAACGCAATTAGTTGTTCCGAATGTCACAAAGAACAATGAGTCACGTCACAACAGACTCCAAGGTGCGTTTGATGTCAGTCAAGCTGGATGAAAGACATTAAAAATATATATGTTAATCTACTAATGGGCAAGTGCTATGTGTTGCAATGTAATGAAGAATTTATATCACTAATGCCAATTAACTGTGTGGTTTCCAGACAAACAAGCATCTCCTCATACGCCATGTTGACCCTCTTCACATTGTCATCCATTGTTTGCTCCAGTTCTTTCTGAGTAATAATGTAGCATGGGTTACTGTAATTAAGAAATGCTTAGGATGAACTATGCCTTTGTAGCCTGAGTACAATGAATAATTACAATAATATGTGTAGGAGCTCATCTCAAATCAGAACTGGCAGTCGTGTTTCCATTAACACACAACTACAGTAATTGCATTTGCTAGAAACAACTCGGACCAATGTAAGGAGCCTCGCCTTTAGCCAGTTGTGCCTGTGTCCAGAGTTGTGTCTGCAAAACACCTAATGGACCTAAAAAAAAAACAACTATGAAAACACACAGTCACCAGGTTGGTCCCCATTCACGATTCCTACCATACTGTAGCAATGGCGGCAAATACCTTTCCAAACTTATGGCTATTGGTCTCCAAGAGACTGAACTCCAGTGGCACCTAACTAAAGTCCTTTGGGCCCCATGACAAATTTTGGACTGGGGTCCCAATAGGCCAAATGGCCGAAGAAGTACTTTAGTGCCCCAGGGAGTAAACATGCCCCCTTTTGTGCCCACATAGTAACAACGCTCTCCAAACAAGACAATGATGGTGTTACCACACATTAATAACGTCCCCTTTTGTGTTCCCTACACAGCAGTGCTTCTCTTTGTGTCCCCATACAACGCTAATGTCTCCCTTTGTGCCCCCACAATATCTGAAGGAGGAGACTGAGTGAGTTGCCTGGTCACATGACCTTCCATCAGCAGCCATTTTCTGGTGCTCACCTTCTCGTGGACAGCACAAAAGACTTGGCTATCAAGGGGATATACCTTATGAAATAAAGCAAATGGCGCAGAATATCAATAAAGGCTGTATGTAAGTGCCATATAATCATCTGACATTCACACCGATCAACAGAGACAAGAGAGTGGCCAACCCTTTTTGCAATAAAAGGATTGGTGTTTCCTACTGAACAATGGTTTCTGTTTAATCTACAATTACATGTTTCCATACAGACTTCTATTGTTCCTCAAGACCGGTTCCACGAGTAGTAAGAAGACTTCCAGCACATGTATATAATGTGTAGCTGTGCCTCAATTAAAGGGGTTGTCTGCTTTCAGCAATTCTTCTCAAATCAGTGGTACCACAGAAATATGCTGATCACAGGAGGCCTCGTGCAGTGCAGTGTTACTTGATGCCCAATTTAACAATTGAATACTTTTTTAAACATTTTTTAACCTCATAGATTGTGTATACTGTATCTATGTGATAAAAACCTATACATGCCTTCATATAAATTGGGAGGCACTCAGGGGTACATAGCAATTTATGGAGACAGTATTACAAATGTCATGGTGGGGAGTGGGGAAAACCCCCCACTGTACAATGTAAAGGGATAAAGGGGAAGCAGCTAGGCCAGGACGCCGGAATCAGGGAGTAGGTCACCTCCTATAGTGTCCCTAATCCTCACCCTAACTTCTCAATGTATGAGCGGACCTGGATGGTAGGACTCATACCAGGATACCTATGGCCCTGAGTCGTCCTGATAATCCCTCACATAGGAGCAGGGGAGAGACGACCTGTTCTTCTTAGACATGGATGAACAGGAGTCTCAAATGGCCTAGCAGCAGGGAAAATGGAAGCACATACACAGCTAGAGGAATGGCAGGTAATAACAACAAGACTACTCACTTACCTGCCGAAGCCTCCACAACTGGAACCCGTGCATAAGTACAACCCGAACACACAGCAGGTCACAGTACAAACTATCACACACGAATCCAGCATACCAACTCTTCCAGAGCCCCCCATGCTCACACAGTGCATGGCAGCCCCAAGCAGCACTGCATACAGGCTTATGGTTCACCCCTCCGGGAAACCAGCCCCCTCGCGGAGATAACACACACAAAGGGAAACGTCTAGCACACATGCAGGGACAAACACCAACAAAATCCCAGACATGCAAAAACAAACAGGACGTACAACAAACCTCCAACTCAAACCCACACCATAAACAACACACCAGGAGGGGAAGGAATACAAGGAGGATACACACAGAAACTGGAAAGACCTTGATGACCACAAGGGTGACCCTCACTGGACAGATGGTAAAGCCAGGAGCATGAACCACCAGCACTCACCAAGCCTGGAGGAAACAAAGAGCTACAGGCTTCCAGCATAATCAGAATATCCCCAAAGCGACTACACCCAATCATGGGGTTAACCCTTACAGCACCAGACTGGGGAAGGCTACAACTTAAAGGGGAAGTGCACACACCAGCCACCATGTTGCCACCGGCAACAGCATTCGTGGCAACTATGTCACGGCGCACACAGCCAAAGAAGAGATACTGCCACCACATGCCACAACAGCAACATGGCACAGGTGTCAGGGCGCACACAGCAAAGGCCGTGACAACAAATTAGCACAACACAAAATGATGTGCTACTTAAAGGGGTTGTCTCATCATGGACAATGGGGGCATATCGCCAGGATATGCCCACATTGTCTTATAGATGCAGGTCCCACCGCTGGGACCCGCACCTATATAGAGAACGGGGCCCCGCAAGTGAAGGAGGGTGCACTGCGCATGCGCAGCCACCCTCCATTCATTTTCTATGGCGCTGGCGTCAGCTCCATAGAAATGAATGGGAGCGGGGGCCGTGCATGCACGGTACGCTCCCATTCACTTCTATGGGGAGCTGGCTTGGTGGTGGCCGGACGGAGTCCTCCAGCCACCAACTTGCAGGGCTCCGTTCTCGATATAGGTGCAGGTCCCAGCATTGGGAGCCGCACCAATAAGACAATGGGGGCATATCCTAGCGATATGCCCCCATTGTTCATGATGAGACAACCCCTTTAATTTCTTTATATTCATTTTATAGAGTTCAGAGATTTGTTTTTTAATACTGTGCATGCCCATTATTTAAAAGATTACATATAGATTAAGCTCCCACGTGCCATCTATAGTGGGAGTTGTTAACAAATAATTCCCTGTAGAAGATATTGTGCATGAAAACAAATTACTGGATCCATTTAGATTAGGTTCTTCATATTCTGTATTGGTAGAATTAAAAACTGGATGAGGGGAAATCCAATTAGTATTACAAAGGTGATAGTAACATATTGTAGGTTAGAATTATTTCATATTTGGCAGCACATATGCTTTCATTAGACAGCATGTCTTCCTTGATGCTATCTAACCTAAAAATAAATTCATAATTTCCTCTTTGTTATCCTGTAATCTACAATGTTTCATAATTTATCACATGGTCAGTTGATTCTGGATTACAGTTTCCTGTACACTGGGGCCTAACAATTGCTAAATTAGGGCTCGGAAACCGCTGTAAAGAAAGTTTAGTTCAGTTTTAGATGATAATATCAGTGAGGCCCTTTTGCAACATCCAATAAGAATACTCGTTCCTGATCGTCAGCCCACCTTAAAACCCAAATGATCAGGCAACAAATGAACACTCGGCCATTGTCAGATTTGATACTTCATGTAAAGTGATTATCCAAGGATAGGCAATCACTAGCTGATTGGTGGGGGTCCGACACCTCCTACCCTTTATGATCAGCTGGGCTATGTAGCTTTGTCAACGAAAATCAGTGCTGGAGCTAAACAGCATCATCAAGATTGTAGAGGTGGGAGCTCACTACTACAGCGCTGCTCCCATTGACTTCCATCAGCAGAGTAACACAGACCAACTGATCGGTGGGGTGTAGAGTGTCGAATCCCACTGATCAGCCAGTGATAGCCTATCCTGAGGATAGGCCATTAAAACACCCTGGACAACCACTGTAACATAAAAAAATATTAATTTGTTGCCAACATATCTCGGGGATATGCAAACTGCATGGTTGAAGAACATCCAAGTACCCCCATACAGTTTGCGTTGGCCTATGTAAAGGGCACTTTATATATGCACCGATCGACTTGTTAGATCATCGATCTCTCCGTGTAAAAAGAGCCTTAAGTCGAATTTCCACATTCAGGTTTTTAGATGCTGTTTTTGAAGCCAAAGAAGGAGCAGATTCAAAAAGTGGGTAGATTCAGTCTTTACTTTGTTTATGATCTTTTCTTGGCTTTGGCTTCTAAAACTGCATAAAAAATTACGTACAAACCGAGCCTTACACTATAAGACTGGGTTTACACCTGGGTCTATTTACTGCCAGCACACTTTCAGCCCACACTTTTGGCCATTTTCCTATATACATATGGGTTCATTAACTATCAGATATACAACAGTCTGTCACAGATTGTGGCGTATAGGTAATTTGCACACGCCAGTTCTAAAAAAAAAAAAGGGGGCGTGATGTGGGCAGGGAAGGGGGCAGGCCAACAGGCCCGTCTCATTTATTATTTTTTATGCCCGTTTTAGGTGTAGAAAATGTTCTAAATCTACGCCAGCAAGAAAGCTGGCTTACATTTAGACCAGTGGTGGATGCGCTAAAGTGATGTATAGGCGTCTCTACATAACCTCGGCGAATCCACTGCCAGGGCAGGGGTTATTAAAACCTGTGTCTAAAACGTTGGTCTTAATATATGACCCCCATAGAATTTTACTTACTGAATATCACCTTCATAGAAAATGATAATGAAAAATTCTTAAAAATAATAGAGTACATAAAAAAACTGTGAAAAGCTGTTCTATGTAAAATGACCTCAAGAGACAATGAGGCACTGCCTCCGACTGGAGAAGAAAAATGTCAGTCTCCAGAAGCGTCAAAGCTTCTTTACTGTGAGAACTGTGAATCTGTGGAATAGACTTCCTCAGGACGTGGTCACAACAGGAACAGTGGACGGTTTTAAAAAGGGTTTAGATGAAGTCTTAGAACTAAAAGTAAAATGAATGCTTGTAAAAAAAAAAAAATGGGTAGAAGTCTGGGTCTCACTCTACTTCTAATTCACATCTCCACCCATCTCCTGGTAGAACTTGAAGAACTTATGCCTTTTTTCAACCGTATTAACTATGTAACTATGCAGTGAAAGTGCAACATTATGATTCAAGTGTCTGTAAGCACCTACACTATAATTTGGCATTATGTGAAATTGTTTTTATGAGGAAAGTACATCAAAGTGTGATCGTGGATGTCCTTTGCCCCTTCAATTTTTATCCAGGATCAGAGGCCAAATGGGTGGCTGAACCTGTTCAACTTCAACTCCTATGCTCTGCTAATAAAAGAGGTTAATCCCCCACCGATCAGACACTGGTCACCTTTCCTAAGGGCAGCCCATCAATGGACTGTATATTCTTGGAAAACCCCTTTAAATTATTTCAGTTTGATTTGATTATACTTTAGTAGACAACAAAGAAAGCACGTCAGGAACTCATAAAAATAGCTTTTTTCGTGAGTAATATGCAAATGATCACCTTCATCTAAGAATAGTAGGAGTGCCACAACTCTGCCTCCTGAAGCCACACCTTTTATAGGTTACTCATAATAACAATATAAAGGTTTCTTACTCATTCAGTTTCAGGTTCACATCAAGAACAGAGACCTGATCCCCTTGTGCACGAAACTTGTGTCGTCTCCTAATCATGTATCAGAAATCCATCGTGGTAAGTCATTTCTTTGGTTCACCTCCTTAAAGTGATCTAAGGTAACATGAGAAAGTAATTTAGATGTTTCTGGCTAGAACTGCTGCTTATCTTTCAGTTGATGAAATTAGTGGATTTTTTTTACATTGTCTTTACTTATTGAAAAGTTTGATCTTTCTAGGATTTAGAGGCATTGCACTAATATGTAAATCCTTAGTGGGATACCAAAGTGCAGCTTACATATAGGAGGGTCCCTACTTCAAAGCGGTTGCCTGTGATTCAATATCCTCTTTACAGAGGACCTGTAACCTCTCTTGACATGCCTTTTTAGCAACTATTTACATACCCCTTATAATAGCAATTCTCATGACTCTATGATGTGAGTGCCTTCCTTTTATTATTCCTGCTAGAAGTTATAAATGAATTGCTAGCAGTTTGCAGTGAAGGTCCAGATGGGTGTTACCAGTTGGGGGTGTCCTTGCACAGTCTGACACTATCCAATCAGTGCTGCCAGTGTCAGACGGTGCAGGTCTTATTAAAACAGACCTGTCAGGAGAGGTTACAGGTCCTCTTTAGGTTTTAGGATGATTATGCTTCCAAATACAGTATATGTTAGATTTATTGGATCCTATGTTGTCTTTAACGAGGCCTATAAGAAGGAAATGAACAGCTGTTCGCCTTTAATGTACTTGTGCCTGGATGTACAGGTTACAATTCTTTTACACATAAGTATTCACATGGGCATTCATGTTTTAAGTGAATATTTCATATTTAACTGTAGTTTTATTAATTAGACATAACAGAAATGTTTGTTCTTCTTTGGTTTTGTAGCTTTTTATTTCTAACTAGCTGAAGGACCCAGCTTCGCCCGGGTATATTTCATCTATTTCATTTAATGTTTGTGTGTGTCGTTAAAAGATATTGACAGTATCCACTATAACAGTGACATCTACAGTACCCTGCCCCTTTATTAGTGAACTTCACAGTCCCCCACCCCTTATCACTGACCCCCCCACACTGGCCAGCTACTTTAAAATGGGACCTCCACAGCAGCCCATCCCCTTAACTTTGACCTTTACAGCAGCCCGCCCCTTTAACAGTGAGTTTCACAGCACCCCACTCCCTTGACAGTGACCTCCTCAGGGGTCCGCCCCCTTAACAGTGACCTCCACAGTACCCCGCTGCCTTAACAGTGACCTCACAGTACCCTGCTGCCTTAACAGTGACCTCCACAGCAGTTGCCCCTTTAATAGTGGCCCCCAGGGGCGTCGTTAGGTCAAAACATTTGGGGCTTGAGCCCCGGATGTTTTGACCAGTGCCCGAATGTTATGCTGGCAGGGTCGGCCGCTCTGACTCTCCTGCGCTGTGCAGCCCCGCCATCCTAATCCGTATCCTGCAGTAACTGAACTTTAAAACAGCGCTCATGATCTCATTACTATCTTACACACTCAGCTCCGGAAACATGCAGTGCGGGCGGCGCTCGCTCACTGACGTCACGCGCCTGCTCCTCCCACTAGGCGGCGCAGGCACGTGACGTCAGTGAGTGAGCGCCGCCCGCACTGCCTGTTACTGGAGCTGAGTGTGTAAGTCAAAATAGTAGTGAGATGAGCGCTGATTTAAAGTTCATTTACTGCAGGATACGGATTACTGAGGGGATGATCTGTGGGGTTGCCCAGGCGGGTAGGCCCTTCACAGTAGTTATTAACCCCTTTCAGCAGTCCTCTATTCACTGAAGGGGGGACTGCTGAAAGTGGTTAATAACTACTGTGAAGGGAGAACTGCTGAAAGGGGTTAATAACTACTGTGAAGGGGGGGACTGCTGAAAGGGTTTAATAACTACTGTGAAGGCCCCCCAGGCGATGGTGGTGTGGTTTCATGGGGTGGGGGCGTGGCTTCACGGGGGCGTGATACAGTGGGCTTGTGCCCCGGATGTTTTCAGACCCTAGCAACGCCCCTGCCCCATTAACAGTGACCTCCACAGTGTCCGCCCCTTTCACAGTGACCTACACAGCGGCCTGCCCCCTTAACAGTGACCTCCACAGTGCTCGCCCCTTTAACAGTGACCTCCACAGTGAACACCTCTTTAACAGTGACCTCCAGAGCACCCTGCCCCCTTAGGTAGGGCTACACGACGACATGTGTTGCGCAACATTTTGTCTCAACAATTTTTATGATAGGCTATGGTGTTGCACTGCGACATGTGACATGCTGCGACTGCGACACGACAGTTGCAAAAAATCCATCTAAGATGGATTTTTCTGTGACTGTCGCGTCGCAGTTGCAGCATGTCACATGTCGCAGTGCAACACCGTAGACTATCATTATAAAAATTGTCGCGTGACATTGGTGCGACATCAATGTCACACGACATTGTAGCAGTGTAGTTGTGCCTTATGTGTCGTGTAACTTATTGTCGCGCGACACATGTCGTTGTGTAGCCCTAGCCTAAAGCTGACCTACAGCAGTGAAGAAAAATGGCTTGGTTGTTATGGAAACCTGGAGTAAAACTGTGTGTATGTGGAGACTAAGGGCCTGCGAGCTTCTATTGGCTGATAAGGGACATGTGACCGTGTGTATAGCAGTTGGGATATAAAGAGAAAGACTTGCAGGCTTGTATTGGCTAATGCAGGTCATTTTTTGGGAATACGTGTATCTCAGGAACGGTACGTCCTAGAGAGCTGTGACACCCACAAGATTTCTTTCCAGGCAGCAAGTGATGTGTATACCAAGTTTTGTTGAAATTGATGACGTCCTTCTTTATATATATAGATTTTAACATCCCTGGAGGTGGCCGATAAGAGACACACTACAGTGTTGTACTGGGATTCCTTGGACTCCTTGGACCCACCAGAGGAAAATTATTCCTGAAATTACCCCTATATCATTAACAATGTTTGAAGGGCTTCTGTCATCAGAAACATGCTTAGTAAACTGGCTGACGTTAAACATGTGCCAATGTCAGCTGAATCTAGCCGTCTTACTCTCTTTATTTCTAGGTGCCTTCTTTCAGAGAAAAAGATAACTTTTAGGAGCCTCTAGCAGCAATAGGGGTGTTGCTCCTACTACTAGAGGCTCCTCCTGCCGTGCCCTGCTCATCTTGATTGACAGGGCCAGGCAGTGTTCACATCATCCTGCCTGGCCCTGACTTCTGGGAAAATCTGCGCCGGCAGTATAGCCGTAAAGAACAGTAAGGAAGTCCGTGGATGGCGAGCATCGTTCCGTTACTATGCCTGCGCCGCACACTGAATGGCACGGCACAGGTATAAGATTTTCGCCAAAGTCAGGGTCAGGCAGGATGACGTGAACACTGCCTGGCCCCACGGCACGGCAGGAGGAGCCTCTAGTAGTAGGAGCAACACCCCCATTGCTCCTAGAGGCTCATTTACATAAAATAAAAGTTACTTTTTCTCTGAAACGGAGGCACCTAGAAAAAAGAGAGTAACTCTGTTAGATTTAGCTGATACATATGTAATGTCAACTAGTTTACTAAGCATGTTTCTGATAACAGAAGCACTTTAATAGATTTTTGAATCAAAGAATGAGACTCTAGTGGCAAGTGATTAGCTCCAAAGGCTGCTCCAAATGGGGAGGGGGGGGGGGGTTCTCCCAAAAGCCTGGGACTACCAGAGGATTCTCTGGTACTCGGGTGGGTCAATCGAACCCTGGACACAGACTTCCTTCTTATATTGCCTTCTTATACATCATGATGTGTGTGCATTATAACAACTGTAATTTATTTGAGTAAATTGATAGAGAGAGGCCATAGTCTATTACAGTCTCCAGGAAGTGGTGAAGTACAACCCCCATTGTACACAGTTTAGTGAGTGACTAAGAGATGCACACAGTGCGTAGCCGTTGCTATTCTACTTTATCTAAACTTACAATTACACAATGGAGCTGTCAATAACTCATCCACTGTCTAATCAGCATGAGATGACTCCGCTCTTCCTGACACAATCTACTCATCAAAGCTGACAAGTGACACACAGAGATAACCTATTGTGTGTACTCTAGTGGCAATTGTAATAACTGGAATATTATACGTTAAAATCTACCTAAAAAATCACCAATTACTATAAAAAATGTAATATGTCATTTTCACATGATACAATCCCTGTAAAGGAATTGACAGGATTGGATAAACTGGAGCTGGCAGAAGAAGCAGGAGGAGCAAAGGTGCACAGTAAGCTCCAGCCAGACGTAGGTAGAATTACAGAAATGGCTGAGAGGCTGGCACTCTGCTGTTTCCGTGAGTGGAAGCTATGCAAACAGCGTTCTATAGACCACCGGTCAGGGCTTATTAAAAGGTGAGATAAGAATGACCCTTTAAATGTCTGTGAATTAACAGTCTTTATGTTTTTGCCTTTCAGGGTAGCTTCGTGGGTTTTCTACTGACTTATAGTCTCCTGGTGTCCTTATGCAATGGTGTCTGTTATAACAGAGATGCAAGACTATCAAGGTCAGGTGAAAAACCTGATGGTAAGTATCAAGGAGATTTATAAAGGGTTAGAGCTATGAATGCTCATCCATAAGAAACAATGTTAGTATCATGGTAAATATTCATATATTGCTATTAGTGTCCTGGAACATGCACTGGATCAGCCTCAAGTTGTGTATGGCCCTTTTCATGGGACAACGTACAAGCAGATTGTCGGGAAGGAAGCGTTCCCAGTGAAGAGTTCCCATTTACCCAGTGAACGAGTGCTTCGTCAGGTCATCTGGTAATCGGCGGTGCATTTACACTACCAGATCATCACTAACGAGCGTTACTATGAACACTCCTTAGTGATGATCTGTTCAATTCTCGGACTGTGTAAAGGGCCCTTTTAGGGGTTGTTATTTTAAGTGTCGGGCGTATCTAAATTCCACTCAGGAACGAGGGGAATAGAGAAAGAGAGAGGGGAGGGGGGCGCACAATAGGGTACTATGTTCAATATAAATGAAATAAAATAAAAAGACAAGGGGGCTCACCTTATAAAGTTGTGCTACTGATGAGCACAACCCTATTGTAGACTTGTGTATTTTAGACCTTTTTACCAGGACTGCAGCCACAGAAGAAATTTATTTGGGATTGGATACCCAGTCCGCCAAATGATACTTGTAGTAGTTCAGGCGCGAATTCACTGGTAGAGACGGTCTTAATGATCAAATAAGATTCTTCTTTATTCGAAGATAGCACATGTACATAAAAACAATGCGTTTCGGGGATACTCAAAGTCCCCTTTGTCAGGATTTTTAGAATCATATCATATCATATTTTAGATATGATTCTAAAAAACCTGACGAAGGGGACCTTGAGTATCCCTGAAATGCGTTTTTTATTTGAAGGAGTTTAACCTCTTAGGGACACATGACGTACCGGTACGTCATGATGTCCTGGTACTTAAGGAAACATGACGCACCAGTACGTCATGTGTATTTCCGATCACCGCTGTGCAGCAGGCGGTGATCGGAACTGGGTGCCTGCTGAAATCAATCAGCAGGCACCCTGGGACAATGCCGAGGGGGATCCTGTTACCCCCCGTATCGGCGATCGCTGCAAACCGCAGGTCAATTCAGACCTGCGGTTTGCAGAGCTTTTGGAAGTTTCAGATCAGAAACTTCAAAATGCCCAAAATTTTCATTTTTAACCCCCTCAGCCCTCATTGTTATCTGCCGGCGGGCTGTGCAGGGGGGGAGGTGCGGCGCTGCTGGGGGGGCGTGTGGGCAAGCTATCATCCGCCCGCCCCCTCTCTCAGGATAGCCGAGCAGTTAGCAGAGTGTCAGCACATTGCTGACACTCTGCTTGAAACGGCTGACATCTGTGCTCACAGATGTCAGCGGTTTAACCCCTTCCATGCCGCGGTCCGTAGAGACCACTGTATGGAAGGGGTTAACAGGGAGGGAGATCCTTCCCTCTCCCATCGGGGGCTGCTGTGCCATTTTAGCCCCCGATTCTTGCTATGGCCTAAAACAACACTGTGAAACAAAACATGCAATGCAACAGCTCTTTGCAAACCAAATAAAGTACAAAAATGCATAATAATTGCTAATGCCATACTTATAAATTAGAGATGCTTGGCAAATACATTTTGTACAAAATTATTTGAGCCCGTCTGCCGCAAGTTTCACAGTGTTGTTTTCAGCCATAGCAACGTGCCCCTGCGCATTGGGATGTGCTGACTGACCCCCTTTTTTCTTTGCAGTTTGTACTGGAGGTGTGGCTGACACGTCAGTCATGCACTCCTGACCAGCCTGTCTGCCCCATAGGCTGATTTTAAGTTAAAATTATGCCCGGATCGGGTCCCCCAGCACCCCGATCGGGGCAATATGGCCCCCAGATGTGTTAAATAAAGTTATTAGGACGCCCCCCCCCCCCCCCCCACATCTAATTAAAAAAATAATAATATGGCGCAGACATGCGCGCTGGTTACTGTGCTGAAGATCTGCCTTCAGCACAGTAACCATCAGGGACCAATAATAGTATGCTCTGTAGGAAAAATATGGAAATATTAAATATATTAAAATTTTATTTTTTTTCACCTTCTTAGCATTAATTTCTTTAAAAAAACTAGTGGGTCAAAAAACTCATTACACCCATAGATAAATACGTTAAGGGGCCTAGTTTTTAAAATGGGTTCACTTTTGGGGGGTTCTATTATTCTGACACTTCCTTTGCCTCTGCAAACTTGGGTTGTTGCAGGAAAAAATATGTACTTCAAAAATTTTCTAAGTCTCCTAAATTAATTTAAAAAAAGTACAAAATTTTTGTAAGTGCAGCCAAAATAAAGTAAAGATGTGGAAATATATTTCTGATAAAAATATTGAATAGTATTTATGTATGTATGTGAAATATTGCAGTTGAAGATAGGAAAATGTGCCAATTTTTAAAAATTTTCATTAATTTTCACTTTTTTTATAAAGATATGCATATTTTATCGGTAGAATTTTACCACCTAAGTAAAGTACAATATGTGACGAGAAAACTGTCAGAATTACTTTGATGTGCAAAACTGTTACAAAGTTATTCTAAGCTAAAATGATTTCCAAAATTTGACTTGGTCATTAAGGCCCAAACAGGCTTGGTCACACTAAGGGGTTAATTAGTGTGAGTATATAGCTTAACCTGCTCTCCCTCATCACCAGGAGAGGTATAGTGTGGACTCTCATTGCATTCTTTGGTGGCCATTTGGCACCAGGAGAGGTGTGGAGTGAGCTTGGCACCAAAGATGACAGAGATGAAAGCAGGCCCAGCATGCATGTGGAACCTACACTCCCTGAATTGTATGGTAGCCGTCATGGCACATAACAGGTAGAATTTAGTGTTAGGACTTAGGACCTGTCTTACAGAGATCGCATTGACGTGCGGAAGACGGGCTCAAATAATTTTGTACAAAATGTATTTGCCAAGCATCTCTAATTTATAAGTATAGCATTAGCAATTATTATGCATTTTTGTACTTTATTTGGTTTGCAGAGAGCTGTTGCATTGCATGTTTTGTTTCACACTATATAGTGTACTGTACTGTATTATACAGACATCAGACCCACTGGATCTTCAAGAAACAAGTGGATCTGGGTAAAAAAAAAGTGGAAAAAAAAAGTGGAAAAAAAAAACATGATTAAAAATTACGCAGCGTCCGTAATAACCGGCTCTATAAAAGTATCACATGATCTAACCTGTCAGATGAATGTTGTTAATAACAAAAAATAAAAACTGTGCCAAAACAGCTATTTCTTGTTACCTTGCCTCACAAAAAATGTAATATAGTACTAACAAAACTGCCACCCTATCCCGTAGTTTCCAAAATTGTGTCACTTTTTTGGAGTTTCTACTCTAGGGGTGCATCAGGGGGGCTTCAAATGGGACATGGTGTCAATAAACCAGTCCAGCAAAATCTGCCTTCCAAAAACTGTATGGCATTCCTTTCCTTCTGCGCCCTGCCGTGTGCCCATACAGCAGTTTACGACCACATATGGGGTGTTTCTGTAAACTACAGAATCAGGGCCATAAATATTGAGTTTTGTTTGGCTGTTAACCCTTGCTTTGTAATTGGAAAAAATGTATTCAAATTGAAAATCTGCCAAAAAAGTGAAATATCTCTATTTTCCATTAATTCTTGTGGAACACCTAAAGGGTTAACAAAGTTTGTAAAATCTGTTTTGAATGCCTTTAGGGTTGTAGTTTGTAAAATTGGGTCATTTTTGGGTGGTTTCTATTATGTAAGCCTCACAAAGTGACTTCAGACCTGGACTGGTCCTGAAAAAGTGGGTTTTAGAAATGTAGAAATTTAGAAAAATTTCAAGATTTGCTTCTAAACTTCTAAGCCTTGTAACGTCCCCAAAAAATAAAATGGCATTCCCAAAATGATCCAAACATGAAGTAGACATATGGGGATTGTAAATTAATAACTATTTTTTGAGGTATTACTATATATTATAGAAGTAGAGAAATTGAAATTTGGAAATTAGCTTTCCAAATTTTTGGTAAATTTTTTCTTTTTTTATAAATAAAAATTTATTATTTTGACTCCATTTTACCAGTGTCATGAAGTACAATATGTGTTTAAAAAACTATTTCAGAATGACCTGGATTAGTAAAAAAGTTTTAAAGTTATTCAGACATAAAGTGACACTGGTTAGATTTGCAAAAAATGGCCTGGTCCTTAAGGTGAAAATGAGCCCGGTCCATAAGGGGTTACTCATACATGGGATAGGCATAAGGCCATCCTTCATATCAGATAGGGCCAGGGGCTATTCATAGTATTCAGTATATTGGGCAGACTAGATGGGCCAAATGCTTCTTATCTGCCGTCACATATTCTATATAAGAAAAAGCGCCGGCCTCTGTAGTCGCCTAGACTGTGGGAGCTAACATAGGCTGGTGCTTTTTTCTACAGTGTGCAAGAACGGCCACCACTGCTGGATTGCGGGGTAGAATGAATGAAGAATGAATCCAGCCAGTGGACAATCACAATATATTAGTAAGTGTCTTGTATTACCTTTCACTACATAATAAATGCTATTTGCTGAAGTAATAAAACCCCTTTAAGGCTGGAATTCCATGCTACAATCTAATTTAATCTGATTTATGATAAGAATTCACTGATCATATTGAACAGTAATAAAACATAACTATAATCTATACTAATAAAAGCCCTGTGTGCGTGCTGAGGGCTGGTGTCCGTACCGATTAATGAAGTGCGCATGCGCAGCGCACCGGCCAATCAACACATGGCGCACCACACACAGCTCGCACCGCCCACACTAAAAGGCAGGAAAAATGACAAAAGGCAGGAACCGAGCTACACAGTGGCGTACTAAGGGGGGGGGGGGGGGTGCAAGGAGCTGATGTCCCGTCACTCACCGCTCAGCTCCCCGTGCTCCTCCCCTCCTTCAAGCCTGCAGCGCTCTGAATGGTGAAGCAGGAAGACTTCTCCCTGCTCGACCATTCGGCCTGCAGGCTAGTGATGTCCGGTTCATGAACGAATCGTTCTTTTGAATCGATTCAGTTCACTGAATCGGAGGAGTCGATTCCTCTGACTGAGCTGATCCATGTGAAACAGCTCAGTCAGATAGCAGAGCAGA
Source organism: Bufo bufo (assembly GCF_905171765.1). NCBI lineage: Eukaryota > Metazoa > Chordata > Amphibia > Anura > Bufonidae > Bufo > Bufo bufo. The sequence continues at coordinate 276,174,163 of NC_053394.1, read as the reverse complement.
GAGACGCCGGCAGCAGGGAGGGAGGAGTGTAATCTGATCCTAGAGTGGAAGCCAGCCCCTCCCCTCCCCGCCCACCCCGGCCTGCAACCAATCAGAGCTCAGGCAAGCAGCTCCGAGTCACACACTGTACAGGAGGGAGTCTAAGAATCGAATGAGTCACAGGTTAAAAGAATCTAAAGATCCGACTTAGTTAGAGACTCATTCGATTCTTTGAGTTAAAAGAACCGTGAGTCACTAGAACAGTTTACACTGAGGCGGATGACCAGGCTGCAGCAGTGATAAGGTTAAGGGACAGATGGGCAGTCAGCAGAGAGATAAGAGAAGTGACAGGACAGAGTTTAGATTATAGGTTGAATTAACCCTTTAGGGTCAAATTGGCTTCTCAAGGAGATATAAATGTTAAAGGCATCCCTTCTTCTGTCTCATTCAGTAGCTATATAACTATTGAGAGAGATGTAATTTTTAAAAATACATTTACACATTTAACCCTCCATTTTAATTATATTATTTACCCCAGTGTTAAATTCACACCCCCTGGATGCTTGTTTTTTCCTACAGTGGGGTAGATAATCACACACAGGGTTTTAAAGAATAAACTTCCTGACTCAGACCAAGAGCCGACTCAGCGAGTCAGCAAGTGAATCGAAGCATCTGCGCATGCGCATTGCGCAACCTAAGCTTCCGTTCACTTGCTTCTTGTCAGCTCAGCGAATGAACCGAAGATTCGATTCATGAATCGGTTCATTTGAATGAACTGATTCAAATGAACCGATTCATGTGAAAGATCCGAACTTCCCATCTCTACTGAACCCATGGATCGCGCTGCCAGCAAGTGTGTGGGCAGAGCCTGCGGCCGGGAAATCTGCATAAGCAATGCCCCCACACAGTGCTGCAGAGCGATCTGTGTCTGCAGGGAAGAAAGGTATGTGAGCTACAGGAACGGGAGAAGGTGAGTTAGTGTGTGTGGTTTTTTTTATATACAGAAGGGGCACAGAGGACTTCAGGGGCGGGCTGGGATGGGGGGCAGGGAGGCAATTGCCCCTCCAGGCCGCCCTAAAAAAACAGCCATCTTTAAAAATTATTATTTATAAATTTTTTATTCCTCAGGCCCGCACCGCCAATCACCACAGGCGGCGCAGCCCTGGATGTAACTGCGGCAGTGGTGGTGGAAGCGCTCATCTCCATATTCATCTGTATTACCGTCCTCAGGACAGCGATAAAGATGCCTGTGCTGCGGCAGGGCAGGGGAGGGAGAGGCGTCTCCCTTCCCTGTTCTTCTGATAGGCCGCAGGCACTAATGCCTGCAGCCTATCAGAGGCCGGCTCAGGCGGCGCGATGACATCATTATCATCGCGCCGCCTGAGCCGGGCAGCACACAGCGGGGGAAACAGGCCGGAAGAGGCCTGAATCGCATCGCTGCTGATGGAGGTAAGTATAAGTGGTTTTTTTTATGTTTGTTTTTTCTTTGCGGGGAGAACTGGCACTATGGGGGGAGCTGGCACTATGGGGGGGAGCTGGCATTTCTTACAGCCCCATTTTTTTGGGGGTGGCATTCTGGGGGCATTTATTTCTTGCCCATTTTGGGGGGGCACTATGGGGGAATTCTTACTGGCACATTATGGGGGGGCACCATGGGGGAGAGGAGCACTATAGGAGCATCTGCTGGGGGCACTAAGAAGGGGCATTTTTTTACTGGCATATTATGGGGGACACTATGGGAAAGGGGGAGAGGAGCACTATGAGGGCATTTACTGGGGCACTATATAGGGGTATTTTATACTGGCATACATTATGGGGACCATAGCTCAACTGCAGGCACTAAGCAGGGGTATTTCATGTACTGTCATATTATAGGGATAATTATTACTACTAGGGGGTATTATGTGGAGCTTTACTACTACTGGGGGGCTAAGTGTGCTCTGGCAGAGAATTATTTCTATTGGTGGGATTTTGGGGAGCACTGTTACTTTGGGGGGGGCACCCTGGCACAGTATCAGCTTAGCACAATTATTTTTGAGGGACATTATCTTTATACTATTATTGTCTCGGCGCAGTTATTTTTTAGAGCACTGTGTGCCAATAATTGTTGAAGGGGGCACTATCTGTGTGGTAGTAGTATTTCCAGGGGGACTGTTTCTGCAGTATACTATTGTGGGTGGCAGGAAAGGGTGTTCAGAAGATGTGAAGATGATGGAAATGTGGGAAACTAACAACAAAGGTGACATCACTGGATGTAAGAGGTATGTGGTGCTATGTAGGAGAGGAGATGCTCCGGCTCCTCCCCCTGCCATTTGCAGAAGGAGGATTCAGAGCTGGGTGAGGATGGCCAAAGGGGGCAGCAGGCCACGGGCGGGTGGCAGATGGTGGGGGAACCACAGGTCTTGAGCAGGATCTGGGGAGGGAGGATAGCGGAGGAGCTTCCTGGCTGTAGCCTGCTGTTGTCTATTGTATAATGTGAAGCAGGCAGTGCAGCCAGGACAGCCCCCCCCCCTCTCCGTATGATGTGTAGAGACAGACCGCAACAATAGAATTTCAGCTGTACAGTGTTTGTTGGGAGTGGCCTATTATATGTAGGAGGGGGCTTTTAATAATGGGCGGGGCTAAAATGGGCCACTTGACTGGATTTGCCCCCAGGACTAAGGCTGCCAGCCCTCCCCTGCAGGACTTTATCAGTATGGAGGGGGCACAGAGGACTTTAACAGTATGGAAGGGGCACAGAGGAATTTATCAGTATGGAGGGGGCACAGAGGACTTTATCCCTATGGAGGGGGCACAGAGGACTTTATCACTATGGAGGGGGCACAGAGAACTTTATCACTAAGGAGGGGGCACAGAGAACTTTATCACTATGGAGGGGGCACAGAGGACTTTATCACTATGGAGGAGGCACAGAGGTCTTTATCACTATGAAGGGGGTACAAAGGACTTTATTACTATGGAGGGGGCACAGAGCCAGAGGGCATTACTACAATGAAGTGGGCATTATTACTGTGAAGGGGCACTATGGAGAATTCTACTATGGAGGGGGCACAGAGGGCATTACTAGCACAGTGGGCATTACTACTATTAAGGGGGCACAATGGGGATTATTACTGTGAAGGGGGCACAAAAGGGCATTACAACTGTGAAAGGGGCACAGAGAGGGCATAACTACTGTGAAGGGGCACACATCTGTACAAAACTACTGTGAGGGGGTACAATTTTTTAAAAGTAGGGAGATGCCAGAGAAAGGACCCGCCCCGGGTGCCAAACACCCTAGGCACGCCACTGTAGCTACAGCCCAACGGAAACATCCTGACAAGTATTCATAAAGGGAGAGTGCAAACAAAACAGTAAAACACGATAATATACCACTAGATGTCAGTATCCTTTGTAATAAAAGCCCTGTGTGCGTGCTCAGGGCTGCGTGTCCATGCGTGTGTGCCGATAATTGAACTGCGCATGCACGGCGCTCTTACCATTCAACACATGACGTTTCACTTGCAACCCTGCTGCCCACACCAGTGCCAGTCAGTGCCAGCAGTCTCAGCCATCAGTCAGTGCCACCAGCCACAGCCACCAGTCACAGTGCCAGCAGTATCAGCCACCAGTCAGTGCCAGTTGTCAGTGCCACCAGCCACAGCCACCAGTTAGTGTCAGCCGTCTCAGCCATGAGTCGCAGCCAGCAGTCTCAGCCACAGTCAACGCTCAGTGCCAGCAGTCTCAGCCACAGCCACCAGTCAGTGCCAGCAGTTGCAGCAGCAGTCTTAGCCACCAGTTTCACCCACCAGTCAGTACCAGCAGTCTCAGCCACAGCCAACAGTCAGTGCCAGCAGTCTCAGCCACAAGCCACAGCCAGCAATCTCAGCCACAGCCACCAGTCTCGGCCACCAGCCACGGCCACCAGTCAGTTCCCTTGTCATTTAATATAGACTGTTCCTACTAATATTTATGCACTACTGTTCTAGCACCCGCTATTGTAACGGGCTTAATGTCTAGTTCTAAAAAAAATGCGCCCCAACACAAAGTGGGTACACATTCATTCTCTGAGAAGTCTCATATTCATGACAGAAGTCCACCTCATTGTTGTATTGGACTGTTAGGTCTTTGAAACCGTCCCTTGACATTCAGCTAGATGACATTGACTAAAAGAAAAACTCTTTGTTGCCCATAGTCACCAATCACAAGCTTCCATTTTTCAAGAGCACAGTAAGCAATACAAGATGCATAGTGAATGTTTTCTAGGGGCAACAAAGACGTGCGGGGAGATTCATCAAAACTGGTGTAAAGGAAAACTGGCTTAGTTGCCCATGGAAACCAATCAGATTCCACCTTTCATTTTTCAGAGCTTTTTCTGGAAAATGAAAGCTGAAATCTGATTGGTTGCTATGGGCAACTAAGCCAGTTTTCCTATGTACCAGTCTTGATAAATCTCCCCCAAGGATTCTTTTAAACTGTTTCATAAATCTCCTATATGACTCAGCAGGGGTTGAGTTCAACCAGTCGAGAGCAGCTTAGCACATGTGGCCAGCCATTAATATGGTTGAACATTAATATGTACTGTACTAGACCTATGTGCAGCTACAATGTGCATAATAATGTGTCTCCCCTGATGAGATTTAGGAAAATGCCTATGCTGAAACACGTATAAGTGAATAGATAAGGTGCGGGAAAGTTATGTGCGATGATCTCCCTATTATCTCTTCTCATCACATAGGAGGTCAGAATCAAATTATGAGCAAGGGATATACTGTACATTTCAAAGAACCCTTTCACTCCTCTGAAGACTTAAAGGGATGTGTCACATATATTTTTTTGGTTACTTAAAACCAGATACTGACACATTTTCTTTTTTTTCTGTTGCCATGTTCCTCCAAACATGACATCTTGTTTTCATTTTCTGATTGTAGATTTTGTTATTCTATATCTTGAACATGATTATGGGGGCCACCATCTTGCCTGAGCTGTTGCTAACAGCATTTAGAGAAATGCTATACAGTAGCTACCCTGGGGCATAGACATAATAGTGTGAAGTGGACTCATTGACATCTATGATAAAGTTTCCTAAGCATGCTCTAAGACCTGTGCAGAGGTCAGGAGGGAGTAGATACAGAGCATTTGGAAAGTCCTCAGACCCTTTAACTTTTTTCACATTTTGTTATGTTTCGGCCTTGTGCTAAAATAAAAAAAAGGTTTACATTTTCCCCATCATTCTGCAACTAGTACCCCATAATGCCAAAGTGAAAACACAATGTTTCAAATCTTTGCTAATTTATTAATTAAAATAAAACTAAAATCGTGCATTGACATAAGTATTCAACTTAGTTGAAGCACCTTTGGCTGCGATTACAGCCTCCAGTCTTAGCCCATCTGGATTTGGGGATTTTATGCCATTCTTCTGTGCAGATCCTCTCAAGCTCTGTCAAGTTGGATGGGGACCCTTAGTGAACAGCTATTTTCAGGTCTCTCCAGAGATGTTCACTTGGGTTCAGGTCAGGGCTCTCGCTGGGCCACTCAAGGATATTCACAAAGCTGTCGCTAAGCCACTCCTCTGTTGTGTTGGCTGTGTCTTGTTGGAAGGTAAACCTTTTGCTCTGTCCGAGCTTCAGAGCACTCGGGATAAGGTTTCCATTAAGAATATCTCTGTACTTTGCTCCATTCTGCTTTCCCTCAACTTTGATCAGTTTCCCTGTTAAGCTGCTGTAAAACACCCCCTCAGCATGATGCTGCCATGACCATGCTGCATTGTAGGGATGGTATTGGACAGTGCCTGGTTTGCTCCAAACATGATGCTTTGAATTCAAGCGAAAAAGTCCATTCTTGGTTTCATCAGACCAGAGAATCTTATTTTCCACAGTCTGAGAGTCCTTTAGATGCTTTTTTGCAAACTGAGGAGAGTATCCTTTCTGGCCACTCTGCCATAAAGCCCAGAGAGGTGGAGTGCTGCAGTGATGGTTGACTTTCTTGAAGTTTTTGCACACAGGATCTTTGGAGTTCAGCCACAGTGACCCTTGCGTTCTTGGTCACCTCTCTTACTAAGGTCCTTTTCCCCTGATGACTTAGATTGATGGGGCAGCCAGCTAAAGGAAGAACCCTGGTTGTTCCGAACGTCTTCCATTTAAGAATTATGGAGGCCACTGAGCTCTTGAGAACTTTCACTGTAGCAGAAATTTTTTGTACACCTCTCCAGATTTGTGCCTCCATACAATCACGTCTCTGATCTCTACAGACAGTTCTTTCCTCCTTATGGCTTTGTTTTTGCTCTCATATGCATTGTCATTTGGAGACCTTCATGTCCAATCAACTGAATTTATCACAGGTGGACTCAAATCAAGGTATAGAAACATCTCAAAGATGATCAAAAGAAATGGGAAGACCCAAGGGTTGTAGCAAGGGGTCTAGATACTTATGCTGTTTTCACTTTCTCATTAGGGAGTGAGTGCAGATTATTGGGGGAAAACTTGATTTTTAAAATTTTAGCACAAGTCCACAACATAACAAGATATAAAAAAGTGAAAGGCTCTGAAGACTTTCCAAATGCACTGTAAGATGTGACCTTCACATATTGTGACTTTTGGGTCTATCTATCTGTTTATCTATCATTGTAATCATGTCTGTGATTATAATGGGATGACTGCTGAAAGACAATCTGTACAGACCAAGACATGGCACCTATTATTAGTGTCACGATCAATGTGGGGGGGAAACTCCACACTGAATACAGGAGGGAAGGGGAACAGTAACTGGGCCTGGAAACTAGGGAAAAAACAGGTCACCTCTTAGACAACCCTAATCCAGGCCCTAACTATCTATCACTATGAATAGACCCTGAAGGTAGGAATATTCATATGCAGGATACCTAGGCTGTCATATCCCTATAAGGCCCTGGAAAAGGTTAGGACCAGAGACAACCCATTCCTCCCCAGATGGACGAATGGAAGTCTCTGTCTCAGCCCAGATACAAACAACAGGGAATATAACAAACGCGACACTTAACTCGTAGAGACGGACGAGCAGGAACACCAGAGACAAACTCACACCAGCTCAGCAAATGAAGCTATCTACCGCCTAGTCAGAGGGGTGGGGTCAGACTACAAAGGGCAGAAGTGATGACCACTGAGCAACAGCTGAGAAAAGGGAAGTGGTCATTAACCCTATCAACACTGAATCAAGATAAATCAAGGAGGCTGTTAGATTCCTCCACGCTCAGACAATTTACTTGATTTCCTGACATCAGTCACCTGAGGGACCGTGACAATGAGGCTTAGTGGCCAGTGTGAAAACTGCAGGATTTTAGGATATTTTTAAAATACAGTGACAAGGAAAATAACCACCAAATATTCTTTAAAAATATGTTTAACATAAAAACTTGGTTTAAACGATAGGTTATTTTCTGATGACGCATTCTCTTTAAAAGTGTTCTTTAGACCAAGAAACCCCTGTGAAATGTCCAGACGGGGTTAAAAAAATCAATGTACTTGTCACCGATGCTCCAGTTCCAGTGCAGAGTTCTCTTCTCTGCTTCTGGTCCACGCTTGACCTGAAGTGTGACGTACTGTCTACAGGTACGTCACCGCTGGGCTGCTGATTGGCCAGCAGGAGTGATGTGCATGTAGGAGGCACATCTCGTTATAACAAGTCAATTTATCCATAAAGAAGATGAATAACAAATAAAAGATGCTCAAGAATAGTAATATCATGGGGATATTTTCATTTAGGATATAACTGGTAAAATATTCCCCTCATACATCTTGGTTTATTATAGGGTGCATGGATGGAGACATCAAAAGAGCTGTCAATTCAACATGGTTTAAAGAAGAATGCATGAAATGCACTTGTGAATCAAATGGCGAGGTTGACTGCTGCAGCAGGTAATTCTTCACAAGGCTGTAAATTTATAAATATGTGAAGATTGGTTTTAGTTGTATGCAAAAGTCACAATGAGGTCTCAGGTTTTATGATGCCCAATAAAGCATCAAAAGGAGTATTCCCATCTGCGATGTTGATAGCATATCTCTAGGATATGCCATCAATGTGAGGTGTGGTTTCCCCTCTCTGGACCTTCAGAACGGGGCCATCAAAAGTGAATGAAGAGAAGCCGCGCATAGGAGTTCTGAAGACAGCTGAGTGCTGGCTCAGTTATTTCCAGCAGTGCCATAGCAGCAAACCAAGTGTGGCCATGCATGTGCGACTGCTCTCCCATCAATGTCCTAGATGGCACTACCCCTTTAAATTCCATGAGAGGGACCACTTACCACACTGCCATCCTAAAATGTGCTGGTAGATCTTTAAGCAATGTTTGTAATATAAACAAGACCCCATTAAAATGTTTGTGTACCTATTGAAAATGACCAGACCGCATGAAATATAAATATAATTTATTGACATAATTCAGAATTGACAATTCATACATAAACACAAGTGCAGGGAAAGAGGCGACATCCACATAGGAGACACAAATGGTGACTCAATTACATACATAACCAATAATAAAGTGCAAGTGCATAGTGCATAAGAATATCAAATAAATAGACGCGTGTTTCGGTGGTTGGCGCCATCCCAGAGGAGACACATAATGGGTAAATAGACTCTTGGTTTTATATGTATTTGATATTCTTATGCACTATGCACTTGCACTTTATTATTGGTTATGTATGTAATTGAGTCACCATTTGTGTCTCCTATGTGGATGTTGCCTCTTTCCCTGCACTTGTGTTTATGTATGAATTGTCAATTCTGAATTATGTCAATAAATTATATTTATATTTCATGCGGTAATTTTTCATAGGTACATGTACAGTACAGACCAAAAGTTTGGACACACCTTCTCATTCAAAGAGTTTTCTTTATTTTCATGACTATGAAGGCATCAAAACTATGAATTAACACATGTGGAATTATATACATAACAAACAAGTGTGAAAACTGAAAATATGTCATATTCTAGGTTCTTCAAAGTAGCCACCTTTTGCTTTGATTACTGCTTTGCACACTCTTGGCATTCTCTTGATGAGCTTCAAGAGGTAGTCCCCTGAAATGGTCTTCCAACAGTCTTGAAGGAGTTCCCAAAGATGCTTAGCACTTGTTGGCCCTTTTGCCTTCACTCTGCGGTCCAGCTCACCCCAAACCATCTCGATTGGGTTCAGGTCCGGTGACTGTGGAGGCCAGGTCATCTGGCGCAGCACCCCATCACTCTCCTTCATGGTCAAATAGCCCTTACTTTCAAAGTTTTCCCAATTTTTCGGCTGACCTTTATTTCTTAAAGTAATGATGGCCACTCGTTTTTCTTTACTTAGCTGCTTTTTTCTTGCCATAATACAAATTCTAACAGTCTATTCAGTAGGACTATCAGCTGTGAATCCACCTGACTTCTCCTCAACGCCACTGATGGTCCCACCCCCATTTATAAGGCAAGAAATCCCACTTATTAAACCTGACAGGGCACACCTGTGAAGTGAAAACCATTTCAGGGGACTACCTCTTGAAGCTCATCAAGAGAATGCCAAGAGTGTGCAAAGCAGTAATCAAAGCAAAAGGTGGCTACTTTGAAGAACCTAGAATATGACATATTTTCAGTTGTTTCACACTTGTTTGTTATGTATATAATTCCACATGTGTTAATTCATAGTTTTGATGCCTTCAGTGTGAATCTACAATTTTCATAGTCATGAAAATAAAGAAAACTCTTTGAATGAGAAGGTGTGTCCAAACTTTTGGTCTGTACTGTATACAGTGGGATGCGAAAGTTTGGGCAACCTTGTTAATCGTCATGATTTTCCTGTATAAATCGTTGATTGTTACGATAAAAAATGTCAGTTAAATATATCATATAGGAGACACACACAGTGATATTTGAGAAGTGAAATGAAGTTTATTGGATTTACAGAAAGTGTGCTATAATTGTTTAAACAAAATTAGGCAGGTGCATAAATGTGGGCACTGTTGTCATTTTATTGATTCCAAAACCTTTAGAACAAATTATTGGAACTCAAATTGGCTTTGTAAGCTCAGTGACCCCTGACCTACATACACAGGTGAATCCAATTATGAGAAAGAGTATTTAAGGGGGTGAATTGTAAGTTTCCCGCCTCTTTTAATTTTCTCTGAAGAGTAGCAACATGGGGGTCTCAAAACAACTCTCAAATGACCTGAAGACAAAGATTGTTCACCATCATGGTTTAGGGGAAGGATACAGAAAGCTGTCTCAGAGATTTCAGCTGTCTGTTTCCACAGTTAGGAACATATTGAGGAAATGGAAGACCACAGGCTCAGTTCAAGTTAAGGCTTGAAGTGGCAGACAAAGAAAAATCTCGGATAGACAGAAGCGACGAATGGTGAGAACAGTCAGAGTCAACCCACAGACCAGCACCAAAGACCTACAACATCATCTTGCTGCAGATGGAGTCACTGTGCATCGTTCACCCATTCGGCGCACTTTACACAAGGAGATGCTGTATGCGAGAGTGATGCAGAGGAAGCCTTTTCTCCGCCCACAGCACAGAAAGTGGCGCTTGAGGTGGGCTAAAGCACATTTGGACAAGCCAGCTTCATTTTGGAATAAGGTGCTGTGGACTGATGAAACTAAAATTGAGTTATTTGGCCATAACAAGGGGCGTTATGCATGGAGGAAAAAGAACACAGCATTCCAAGAAAAACACCTGCTACTTACAGTAAAATATGGTGGTGGTTCCATCATGCTGTGGGGCTGTGTGGCCAGTGCAGGGACTGGGAATCTTGTCAAAGTTGAGGGACGCATGGATTCCACTCAGTATCAGCAGATTCTAGAGACCAATGTCCAGGAATCAGTGACAAAACTGAAGCTGTGCCAGGGCTGGATCTTTCAACAAGACAACGACCCTAAACACTGCTCAAAATCCACTAAGGCATTTATGCAGAGGAACAAGTACAACGTTCTGGAATGGACATCTCAGTCCCCAGACCTGAATATAATTGAAAATCTGTGGTGTGACTTAAAGAGAGCTGTCCATGCTCGGAAGCCATCAAACCTGAATGAACTAAAGATGTTTTGTAAAGAGGAATGGTCCAAAATACCTTCAACCAGAATCCAGACTCTCATTGGAACCTACAGGAAGAGTTTAGAGGCTGTAATTTCTGCAAAAGGAGGATCTACTAAATATTGATTTCATTTCTTTTTTTGTGGTGCCCAAATTTATGCACCTGCCTAATTTTGTTTAAACAATTATAGCACACTTTCTGTAAATCCAATAAACTTAATTTCACTTCTCAAATATCACTGTGTGTGTCTCCTATATGATATATTTAACTGACATTTTTTATCGTAACAACCAACGATTTATACAGGAAAATCATGACGATTAACAAAGTTGCCCAAACTTTCGCACCCCACTGTATGCTCTTGCCATAGGCATGTGCGGATTGCATATTGCATGGTGTTGATATATATGGGCGGCTGATCTATTTTTTGGCTTACATTTTTTTGGGTGCATCCAGTGGCGTGCCCAGGGTGTTTGGCACCCGGGGCGGGTCATTTCTATGGCACCCCCCCCCCCCCAATAATTGACCACATACCTCTTACATCCAGGGACATCTCCTGTCATGTAGACCTTCTCTTTCCTCTTCTCCTCCGTTAGACCGCCATGAGAAATTCTTTCAGACGCATCTCGTCTCTACAGAGTTTGTAACACAGACACTTTAGATTTCTAAATTTTTCTATCAACCTCCCTATCCTGGTGTCCCCAACAGTGTCATCCTGCTGCCACCCCCAATACCTGTGCCCGTTGTGCCCCCCAATGCCCCAGGTACTATACTGCTGAAAAAATAGTGACCCTACTAGACATAATTGGGGTCATTTTTCAAACTGGTGTAAAGTGGATTTCCTAAAGAGTTGTCAAAAATGAAAGGTGGAATCTGATTGGCTGCTATGGGCAACTAATCCATGTTCTACTTTACACCAGTTTGATAAATTACCCCAAATGTTCCTATAGTGTCCACAGCAGTTATAATGTCCCCTAGAGTGCCCCCAGTAATAATAACACCCTATATTGTGCTCCAGGTAATAATCCCTGTATAGTGTCCCCAGAAATAATAGAATGGCCCCTACAGTGCCTCCCCAATAGAAAGGCCCCCATGCTGCCCCCCACACAGTAATTTCCCCCACACTACCCCCCCACAGTAATTTCCCCCACACTACCCCCCCACAGTAATTTCCCCCACACAGTAGTGTCCCCCACACTGCCCCCACACAGTAGTGTCCTCCACACTGCCCCCACACAGTAGTGTCCTCCACACTGCCCCCACACAGTAGTGTCCCCCACACTGCCCGCCACACAGTAGTGTCCCCCACACTGCCTCCATACAGTAGTGTCCCCCACACTGCCCCATACAGTAGTGTCCCCCACACAGTAGTGTCCCCCACACTGCCCCCATACAGTAGTGTCCCCCACACTGCCCCCATACAGTAGTGTCCCCCATGCTGCCCCCATACAGTAGTGTCCCCCACACAGTAGTGTCCCCCACACAGTAGAGTCCCCCACACAGAAGTGTCCCCCACACTGCCCCCACACAATAGTGTCCCCCACACTGCCCCGAAACAGTAGTGTCCCCCACACAGCCCCCCACACAGTAGTGTCACCCACGCTGCCCCCATACAGTAGTGTCCCCCTCACTGCCCCCCACACAGTAGTGTCCCCCATGCTGCCACCACACAGTAGTGTCCCCCCACACTGCACCCATACAGTAGTGTCCCCCACACAGTAGTGTCCCCCACGCTGCCCCTACACAGTAGTGTCCCCCACACTGCCCCCATACAGTAGTGTCCCCCACACAGTAGTGTCCTCCACGCTGCCTCCACACAGTAGTGTCCCCCACACAGTAGTGTCTCCCACACAGTAGTGTCCTCCATACTGCCCCCCACACAGTAGTGTCCCCCACATTGCCCATATAGTAATTTTTCCCCCACATAGTCATCCCTCCCATAATAATTTGCCTCCATACAGTAGTGTCCCCCACACTGCCCCATACAGTAGTGTCCCCCACACTGCCCCCATACAGTAGTGTCCCCCACACTGCCCCCATACAGTAGTGTCCCCCACACAGTAGTGTCCCCCACACAGTAGAGTCCCCCACACAGAAGTGTCCCCCACACTGCCCCCATACAGTAGTGTCCCCCACACTGTCCCATACAGTAGTGTCCCCCACACAGTAGTGTCCCCCACACTGCCCCCACACAATAGTGTCCCCCACACTGCCCCGAAACAGTAGTGTCCCCCACACAGTAGTGTCACCCACGCTGCCCCCATACAGTAGTGTCCCCCTCACTGCCCCCCACACAGTAGTGTCCCCCATGCTGCCACCACACAGTAGTGTCCTCCACGCTGCCTCCACACAGTAGTGTCCCCCACACAGTAGTGTCTCCCACACAGTAGTGTCCCCCACACTGCCCCCATACAGTAGTGTCTCCCACACTGCCCCCACACAGTAGTGTCCTCCACGCTGCCTCCACACAGTAGTGTCCCCCACACAGTAGTGTCTCCCACACAGTAGTGTCCCCCACACTGCCCCCCACACAGTAGTGTCCCCCACATTGCCCATATAGTAATTTTTCCCCCACATAGTCATCCCTCCCATAATAATTTGCCCCCACACAGTTTCCCACCATATTCCCCCCCCCCCCCACGTCCTCCTGTGTGCACCCCCCTCATGTCCCCCAAAGTTGGCACATAAAAGAAAACAAAAAAATAAAAATAAAAATAAAAGCTAAATACTTACCTGCGCTTGCTCGCTAAGTCCCGGCACAGGCGCGCGCGATGGCGTCATCACGTGCGCCTGCGCCGGGATTTCACTACCGCATAGGCTTCAGGCGGCGGGGCAGGGAACTATGCGCTCTGCTCCCTGCCCCTCTGCAGTATGTGGGTGTCAGAGCTTCAGCAATGAGCGCTTCCATCTGTATTGATGGAAGCGCCCATTGCTTCTGGGTCTGCTGCCACTGGGTGCATCCATTAAAATGTTGTAGTTTTTGTCAGAATTACACCAGCCAGTCTTATTATATATGTCCTATCTCTGCTTTGTCTATGACTAAATGACGTGCGGCCAGCACCAGCTCTGCTAGTTTAGCTCTCCTCCCTGCGCTTGTCTCTCAGGCTGGGTTCACACGGGCGAGTTTTCCGCACGGGTGCAATGCATGAGTTCAACACATTGCACCCACACTGAATCCAGACCAATTCATTTCTATGGGGCTGTGCACATAAGCGGTGATTTTCACGCATCACTTGTGCGTTGCGTGAAAATCGCAGCATGCTCTATATTGTGCGTTTTTCACGCAACGCAGGCCCCATAGAAGTGAATGGGGCTGCGTGAAAATCGCAAGCATCCGCAAGCACCTGTGTGGTGCGATTATCACGCATGGTTGCTAGGATGAAAGTCTATTCACTGTATTATTTTCCCTTATAACATGGTTATAATGGAAAATAATAGCATTCTTTAATACAGAATGCTTAGTAGAAGGTCAATTGAGGGTTAAAAAATAAATTAACTCACCTCCTCCAATTGATCGCGTAGCTGCCGTTCTCCTGTTCTTTCTTCAGGAGCTGTGATGACATCACTGTGCTCATCACATGATACATTACATGGTGATGGACCATGTGATGAGCTCAGTGATCTCACCACATGTCTTTTGACAGGTCCTGAAGAAAGAACAGGAGACCGGCAGCTACGCGATCAATTGGAGGGGGTAAGTTAATTTTTATTTTATTTTTTAACCCTCAATTGACCTTCTACTAAGCATTCTGTATTAAATAAAATTTACAGAATACTGAACCCAAACCCGAACTGTGAAGAAGTCCGGGTTCGGATCTGGGTACCAAACATGCAGATTTTTCTCACGCGCGTGCAAAATGCATTAAAACGCTTTGCACTCGCGGGGAAAAATCGTGCATGTTCCCGAAACGCACCCGCAACGCCCGTGTGAACCCAGCCTTAGTAAGAAAGTTAGAACAAGGGACAGGGACTGCCAGCGCTCAGTGTAGTAACACAGCACACTTAAAGGCTATGGACACCTTTGGGGCCAATATTTTAAATGATTGCGTTGTACTCATTTTGACCTAAAAATAATTTTTTCAATTGGTCTTTATTAAAAAATGTCAGCCCCTTTCTCTGTACAGCCTTGATATTCTTTAGTATCAGGATCTGTGTTTATACGGTTACCCGTCAGGCAGCTCAGTTGATGGCTCCTTATCTCTGTTCTCCTGATCATAGAATGTGTTGCCTGTGATTTTACTCTCCAAGAAATACTAACCATATACTTCTCCACAGGATGCTGAAACCACTCGTAAGTGACCAGGCTTGTGAAGTCGTTCTAAATCGAACTTCTTGCACATACGTTATCAGGCGAAAAGATAACTCTAGTGAACCTTGTGAAAGCTGGGCTTTAATGTGACGGGAGCACTCATGTGACACAGCAAAGAGAAGGGACTGAAAGGAGAATCCATTGGACTTTTGTACATATGCATTTGTAATAAATATGATATATTACACATTGATGGGTTCAGCATTGTATTTAACTTCATTGGCACTGTACATGTGAATTGCAACTTTTGGGTGGGTTCGCACATAGGATTTTGTGGCAGTTCTGTAGCAGAAGTAGATCCAGCAGGAAAACGCGTTGTTCCTTTATATTTTTTTCATTTCCTTTCAACCCATTTCTTTCTATGGCTCCTCAAATTGCCACAAAAATCTAAATGTGAAGCCATAGTGATAAAGATAGTAATATTGTCACGGTGGACAGGATACAAGATACGCAGAATACCAACAAACAAGTGGCTAGGCAAGAAGCTGGGGATAAAGGTCACCTCCTGACAAATCCCTACCAGCTCTCCCTAGACTTCTATGCCCACGTTCAGACCCTGAAGGTGGGAATGAACGTGTCCCCGTGCCTAGGCTGAAGATTCCCTAAAATCTCTAAGATGGTAAAAAGGGGAAAGAGGCAGCCTGCTCCCTCAGGACCTGGAGAGGGCAGGCGTCTCTCTAACAGCCTAGACAAACAACCACAAGAAAACAAAAAACAACTTATCTTGATACTGAGCAGGAACAGCAAATCATCCCTTCCTTCCTCTGAGCCAGACAGAAGCTATAACCTGCACAGGACACTGGGAGTGGGCGTAATTTAAACTCAAACCAACGACCACACCCAGTGCACCTGAAGGGAGGCGGATACAGCTCAACTCCAAAACAAAAACAAAAGGCTACACACATGCTGCTAACCTGGCAGACCTCTGCACATAACCTGAGCAGGGCATGACAGTACCCCCCCCCCCCTCTACGGGTGACCTCCGGACACCCCGGCCCAACTTTATCCGGGTGGGATCTGTGAAAAGCCCTAACTAGTCGGCTGGCACTAACATCCACAGCCGGAACCCACATCCTCTCCTCAGGGCCGTATCCCCTCCAGTGTACCAGGTACTGAAGGGAACCCCGAAGAACTCTTGAGTCGAAAACCCTAGAGATCTCGAACTCTAAATTTCCATCAACCAGAACAGGAGGAGGAGGCAATGGCGATGGTTCCACCGGTTTCACATATTTTTTCAGTAAAGACCTTTGGAACACATCATGGATCCTCCAAGTCTGCGGAAGATCCAGACGAAACACTACTGGATTGACCACCGCAGATATTTTGTAAGGTCCAATAAATCTTGGACCCAGTTTCCAAGATGGTACTCTCAGTTTAATATTCTTAGTAGATAACCACACCAGATCACCCACACACAGGTCCAGACCAGTCATACGTCTCTTGTCAACCATTCGCTTATACCTCTCACCCATCTTCTCCAAATTCACTTGGATCCTCAGCCAGATAGAAGACAAGGCAGAAGAAAATCTCTCCTCCTCTGGCATCCCAGAGGAACTAGTCCCGGAAAAGGTACCAACCTGAGGATGAAAACCGTATGCGCCAAAAAATGGTGACTTACCCGTGGACTCTTGCCTACGGTTATTCAAAGCAAACTCTGCTAGGGATAAGAATGAGGACCAGTCCTCCTGATTCTCAGCCACAAAGCACCTCAAGTAGGTCTCCAGGTTTTGATTAGTACGCTCAGTCTGCCCATTCGACTGCGGATGAAAAGCCGAAGAGAACGAAAGTTGAATGCCAAGCCGAGAGCAGAACGCCCTCCAAAACCGGGAGACAAACTGCGTGCCTCTATCAGAAACCACATCCGAGGAAATGCCATGTAATTTCACGATATTATCAACAAAAATCTGAGCAAGAGTCTTGGCATTGGGCAGACTAACTAACGATACAAAGTGAGCCATTTTACTAAAACGGTCAACAACCACCAAAATTACTTTTTTCCCGGAGGAACTCGGCAGATCCGTAATAAAGTCCATAGACAAGTGCGTCCAAGGACGAGACGGAATAGACAAAGCAAGAAGTGAACCAGAAGGTCGAGTGTGAGCAACCTTTGACCGAGCACAGGTTTCACAAGCTGCTACGTAATCCTCAACACTCTTACGTAACCCGGGCCAACAGAACCTCCGGGACACAAGATCAAAGGTGGACTTACCACCAGGATGTCCAGCAAGGACAGTATCGTGATGTTCCTTGAATACCTTGTATCGCAGTCCATCAGGAACAAACAACATCCCTGGGGGACAAGAACCAGGAGCCCCCTCCTGGGCTCCTAAAACCTCCATCTCCAATTCGGGGTACAGAGCGGAGACCACCACCCCATCAGCCAAAATCAGAGCAGGATCCTCTGAATCACATCCCCCAGGAAAACTGCGAGACAACGCATCTGCCTTGACGTTTTTTAACCCCCGGGCGAAAAGTAACCACATAATTGAACCTGGTAAAGAACAGTGACCATCTAGCCTGTCTAGGATTCAGACGCTTGGCAGATTGCAGGTAAGCCAAATTCTTATGATCAGTATATACCGTAACGGGATGAGACGCCCCCTCTAACCAGTGATGCCATTTCTCAAAGGCCAATTTGATGGCCAGCAATTCCCTATCTCCTACATCATAATTCCTCTCGGCGAACGAGAGCTTCTTGGAAAAAAAAGCACACGGAACCCATTTGCCAGGAGATGAACCCTGCGACAGCACTGCTCCAAACCCCACTTCTGATGCATCAACCTCCACCACGAATGGCTGAGACATATCGGGCTGCACCAGAATGGGAGCAGACGCAAAACATTCCTTAATAGCCGAAAAGGCCTGCAATGCCTCATCCGACCAAACAGAGACGTCGACGCCCTTCTTAGTCATATCGGTCAGAGGTTTTACAATGGTAGAACAGTTCAAGATAAATTTTCTATAATAAATTAGTAAACCCCAAAAATCGCATCAACGCTTTCTGATTCTCCGGTCGGTCTTATTCCAGAACCGCCCGGACCTTTTCGGGGTCCATACAAAAACCAGAGTCAGAAAGCAGATATCCCAGAAACGGAAGCTCCTGCACAGAAAACACACATTTCTCCAATTTGGCATATAATTTATTCTCCCGAAGGATCGACAAAACCTGTCTCACGTGATCCTGATGGGTCTTCAGATCAGGAGAGTAAATTAGAATGTCATCAAAGTAAACTACCACGAACCTCCCCACAAAATGATGGAAAATGTCATTGACAAATCGCTGAAATACCACTGGCGCGTTAGTTAACCCAAAAGGCATAACCAGATTCTCGAAATGACCCTCGTGCGTGTTGAAGGCCGTTTTCCACTCATCCCCTTCCTTGATTCTGTTCAGATTGTATGCCCCTCCTAAATCGAACTTGGAGAACACCTTGGCTCCAACAATTTGATCAAAAAGATCGGAGATCAAAGGAAGGGGATACGGATCACGGACCGTAATACGGTTCAATTTCCGGAAACCCAAACAAGGTCTCAGCGATCCATCCTTTTTCTTTACAAAGAATAAGCCAACTGCAACAGGAGACTTAGATGGCCTAATATGACCTTTTGCCAAACTCTCAGCAACATACTTCCGCATGACCTCTCTTTCAGGTTGAGAAAGATTTTAAAGCCGGGACTTTGGCAACTTAGCCCCTGGGATGAGATTAACTGAACAATCATAGTCATGAGGGGGCAATTCCTGAGCCCCACCCTCTGAAAAGACATCCGCAAAATCTGAGAGATACTGAGGTAGTAGACACACCAGAGATAGATGTGCCAAGACAATTGTCCAAACAAAATTCACTCCAACCAGTGATCTGTCTTGCTTGCTAATCTATAATTGGCTTATGTTTTGTCAACCACGGTAAACCTAGGACTATAGGAGCGGGCAAGTCCTTCATGACAAAACAAGACATAATCTCAACATGTGAATCACCCACCCTTAACCGAATACCATGAGCAATATGAGTGAGACTCTTTTGAGAAAGAGGGGAAGAATCAATTGCGAAAACCGGAATCTCTCTTTCTAAAGTGCAAGTACTTAGACCCAGATTTTGAAGAAAAAGAAAATCAATAAGATTTACCCCAGCACCACAGTCAATGAATACTTCAACAATAAATTTTCTTGAGTCTAGCGCCACCATAGCTGGAAGGAGAAAACGAGTATTACAGGGAGCTTGCATACCTGCTTGCTCCACCACCCCATTCACACAACCAAGAGTCAGGGATGTTTTTTATTTTTCTTTAAGTAAACCTCTTTGTGATTCTTTCTCATCAACATACGGTTTAACAAAAGGACAAGCAAAAATAAAATGACCACTTTTTCCACAGTAATAACATAGTTTATGCAACCTCCTAAAGTTCCTACTACCAGAATGGATAGACACCTGACCCAGCTGCATGGGTTCCTCCCCTACCCCAGAGTTACATGTCATATCACCCTGGGGAGCATATGAGACGAAACCACTCACAGAAGGGATCCCTTGCGCGGAGGGAACCTTACACCTCTCTCTAATACGTCTATCTAAGCGTACTGCCAAAGACATAGCATTCTCCAATGTATCCGGGTACTCATGAAAAGCAAGGGCATCTTTCAATCTCTCAGATAACCCCTGACAAAACTGACTACGTAACACCGGGTCATTCCACTCTGACTCAGTAACCCATCTCCTAAACTCAACGCAGTAAGTCTCTGCAGTATGTTCACCTTGTAATAAATTACGCAATTTAGATTCCGCCATCGAGAACCGATCTGGATTATCATAAATTAATCCCAAGGCTTTAAAAAATTCTTCCACCGACCGGAGGGCCAGAGAACCGGACTGCAGGGAAAAGGCCCAGGATTGTGCGTCCCCTTTAAGCAGGGATATCATTATCCCTACCCTCTGACCCTCATCACCAGACGAAGATGGACGCAGCTGAAAATACAGCAAATAAAGTCATCCACACCCCCTGCAAATCTATCAGGGAGAGCGACTTTAGGCTCCCCATAAATTTGACTTCCTCCTATTGCACCTGATGCCAGAGCGTGTGACCAAATTACGCAGATCAGAAACCTCTAGGGATAATCCCTGCATGCGATCAACTAGCGCATCAATTGACTCCATCTCCAAACAGCTGAGAAATGGCAGTCAAAGTATGGGCGGGTTATAATGTCACGGTGGACAGGATACAAGATACACAGAATACCAACAAACAAGTGTCTAGGCAAGAAGCTGGGGATAAAGGTCACCTCCTGACAAATCCCTACCAGCTCTCCCTAGACTTCTAGGCCCACGTTCAGACCCTGAAGGTGGGAATGAACGTGTCCACGTGCCTAGGCTGAAGATTCCCTAAAATCCCTAAGATGGTGAAAAGGGGAAAGAGGCAGCCTGCTCCCTCAGGACCTGGAGAGGGCAGGCGTCTCTCTAACAGCCTAGACAGACAACCACAAGAAAACAAAAACCAACTTATCTTGATACTGAGCAGGAACAGCAAATCCTTCCTTCCTTCCTCTGAGCCAGACAGAAGCTATAACCCGCACAGGACACTGGGAGTGGGCGTAATTTAAACTCAAACCAACGACCACACCCAGTGCACCTGAAGGGAGGCGGATACAGCTTAACTCCAAAACAAAAGGCTACACACGTGCTGCTAACCTGGCAGACCTCCGCACATAACCTGAGCAGGGCATGACAAATATAGGTTACAAGTTGACCAAAACTGTGTGCACCCTTTATAATAAATGTTCCACATTCTGTAAAACTGTACATAAGCAGCTGTAGAGGTATGAGAGAGGTATGTAGCTGCATGAGAGGTATGTGCTTTGTCAGACAAGTTTTAAAGGACACCATTTTGGTGTCATCACACTGACGAACCCCTTGACTAAGGCATAAACATCCAGTATTAGGCCTCATGCACACGGTCCGCAAAAAACTGATCCGCAAAAAATACGGATGACATCCATGTGCATTCCGTATTTTGCGGAACAGAACAGTCCTATCCTTGTCCGTAATGCGGACAATAATAGGACATGTTCTATTTTTCTGCGGAACGGAAATACGGACATACGGAAACGGAATGCACACGGAATACCTTCCGTTTTTATTTATTTTTGCGGACCCATTGAAATGAATGGTTCCGCATACGGTCCGCAAAAAAAAACGGAACGGTCACGAAAAGAAAAAACGTTTGTGTGCATGAGGCCTTAGAGTTATCTCTGATCCCAGCTGTTACAGGGGAACTCAACCATCAATCACCAGCAGGCTCTCTCGGTGATCGTGCGGGTACAATCCTGTCACGTGCGCAACATATATTGGCAAATTGATGTACAGGTACATCAAGTTGTGGGAAGAGGTTTTCTGGGATTTTGATACTAATGACTTATCCTCTGGATAGGTCTCATTATCTGATCGGTCGGGGTCTGACCCCCGAGATCAGCGGCTTGAGAAGGCACCCGTGCGCCTGTGAGCACCGCGGCCTCCTTGCAGCTTACCAAGCACAGCTCTGTACATTGGTATCATGCTCAGCCCCACAAAAGTGAATGGCTTAGGAGCATCTCAGCGCCATCCAAGTGAATGCTGCAATACCAAGCACAGCAGCTATACAATGTACAAGCTGCAAGACGGCTGCAAAACAGCTGATTGGGGGAAGGGGGGGGGGGGTGGAGTCCCGGGTGTTGGACCCCCACTGATCACATACTGATAGGTCACAAGTAAAAAAAAATCTTGGAGAACCCTTTTAAGGACTCTATAATGACAGGGCGCGCTCTACGGATTGGCACTTAGCAAATGTACAATAGCAATATTCAAAAAAGGTTCAAAAGCAGAGCACGGAAACTATAGGCCGGTAAGTTCAACATCCGTCGTGGGTAAACTGAAGGTTTTCTAAGAGATGCTATCTTGGAGCACCTCAATAAAAATAAGCAAATAACGCCATATCAGCATGGCTTCATGAGGGATCGGTCATGTCAAACTAATTTAATCAGTTTTCTATGAGGTGGTAAGTTCTAGACTTGACAGCGGCGAATCAATGGATGTCGTATATTTTTTATGAAGATGACACTAAAATGTGTACACTGCTACAGATGGATCTGGATATATTGGAGAGATGCCAATAGCCCCATAAGATGAGAAAAACTCCATGTAGTAAAAACATAACTTATTTATTAATTATTACATATAACAATACATCATAATTAATAATTGAGACCAGATAGAACAAAGCCCCATAGAACTGCTACAGAGACATATGGGGATGTTTCTCATACTACAGTGTTGGTCCTATTTATCGCATACCAGGGATCATAGATCAGTTTGAATACATCAGAATACCTGACGAGGTCATGCTGCCTTAAGAGGAAATGGGTGTTCCAACAAGACAACGACCCCAAACACACCAGTAAACGTGCAACATCTTGGTTCCAGACCAACAAGATTGACGTTATGGAGTGGTCAGCCCAATCCCCGGATCTTAATCCAATAGAAAACTTGTGGGTGACATCAAAAATGCAGTTTCTGAGGCAAAACCAAGAAATAGAGAAGAACTGTGGAATGTAGTCCAATCATCCTGGCCTGGAATAACTGTTCACAGGTGGTAGAAGTTGGTTGACTCCATGCAACACAGATGTACAGCAGTTCTCAAACCGTGGTTATACATCTAAATATTAGTTAAGTGATTCAAAGGAAAGCAAAATCTTTAAACATTTTTCAGTTTATATAGTGAATGCTTGAGTTTGTAAAGAAGAATACAAACACTGCTATTTTTTTGAACAGTCTAATATTCACTTTTCTTCAAATTTTTTTAGAGGAACAACACAAATTTGATATATTTTTCTTCATGTTTTGATTTGGAATAGAATGTGTAGTGTTCCCAATGCATTTGTGTGTATGGAAATAGAAGCTATTAGAAGGATTTTGAGCTTCATTCACTTTTTTAAACACACTGCTATTATTTTGAACACAACTGTATGTCCCAAGTAAGGGAAATCAACATGACGAAG
Source organism: Bufo bufo (assembly GCF_905171765.1). NCBI lineage: Eukaryota > Metazoa > Chordata > Amphibia > Anura > Bufonidae > Bufo > Bufo bufo. Next base: position 276,150,839 of record NC_053394.1, on the reverse strand, counting down.
CTAACTTTGTGGCAAAACGTTCATCGAGTGTGTCTGCTATACAGGGAGATCTGGACCATCGCCATCATGGGTATTTACATAGTTTTATAATCCTTATGTCCTCTTACTTTTGAGCTTATTGTGTTCTCGTGCAGCTGCATTATATTTGGTCCTATAAGCCTTATTTCTAGAATTGTATTGTTATATGCTCAGGACCATTGAATTTTAATGCACTAAGGCCTCATGCACACGACAGTGTTTTTTCACTGTCAGTGATTTGGCTTCAGTGGTCCGTGTCCAATTTTGGTTCAGTTGTGTTTCCTTGTGTCTTCCTTTTTTTTTTGTCTGACGGGGAAAAAAAAGGAAGGTTAATGAAAAGTGTAATTTTATTGCACCAAGGTCTTGTAGAAAAAAAACGGACACGGACGACATACCAGTTGTGCATCCATTTTTTTTGACGGACCCATTGACTTGAATGGGTCCGTCCTCCGTTTTCCACTGACAATAATAGGACAGGTTATATTTTTTGGACGGACTGGAATCACGGATGCGGAGAAAAAACGGAGGACTATCAGTTTTTTTCACAGCTCCATAGAAATGAATGGGACCTCCGCTAAACTGTGAAAAATGACGGAACGGACGCGGATGCACACAACGGTCGTGTGCATGAGGCCTTAGTTTGGCCATATGTAAGGTAATGTAATTTAGGTTGCCCTCTATTAAGGGTATTATACCCTATAATGATTATATGCAGCTGTTCGAGTATCAACCTATTTATCTATTCATGTGTATTTCCATTATTTAATAAATGAATTATATTTTTACTACATGGAGTACTTCTCCTCTTATGGGGTTCTTGGCATCTCTCTATAAGTTGTTAGTCTAGTTAGACTAGACCCCATTCTCAATATATGGTTATAGATTGAGGTGTTGTTGGTAATCCTTAGAGTAGAGGCTTGGGCAGAGAAGTGGCAAATGAGGTTTAACACTGACAAATGTAAAGTTATGCACATGAGAAGATCGATGCCCATGACGAGAACATAGTCCTGCCACCTTACAAATCACTAGTCAGACCACACGTGGAGTACTGTGTACAGCTCTGGGCAGAACAAGGCAGACATAGCAGAGCTGGAGAGGGTTCAGAGGAGGGCAACTAAAGTAATAACTGGAATGGGTGGACTACAGTACCCTGAAAGATTATCAAAATTAGGCTATAGTCACACGACTGTAGTATGCGTTTTGCGGTCTGTCAAAAAAATGGATGACGTCCGTATGGCATGTTTTTTTTGCAGATCCATTGTAGCAATACCTATCATTGTCCGCAAAACGGACTAGAATAGGACATGTTCTATTTTTTTGCGGGGCTATGGAATGGACATACAGATGCGGATAGCACATGGTGTGCTCTCCGCATTTTTTGCGGATCCGTTGAAACAAATGGGTTCTCATCCAATACGGAACAGACATGGAAACAAAATATGTTCGTGTGAATGTAGCCTTGGGGTTATTCAGTTTCGAAGATCTAATAAGGCCCCTTTCACACGTGAACGCATAGCAACTGCACTGAATCCTGACCCATTCATTTCAATGTGTCTGTGTACATGAGCGGTTTTTTTCACGCATCAGTTCTGCGTTGCGTGAAAATCGCAGCATGTTCTATTTTCTGCGTTTTCCACGCAGCCCTGGTCCCATAAAAGTGAATGGGGCTTCAGTGAAAAACGCATTGCATCCGGAAGCAAGTGCGGATGAAATGCGTTTTTCACTGAAGGTTGCTAAGAGATGTTTTTGTAAACCTTCAGTTTTTTATCACGTGTGTGAAAAACGCATCAAAACGCATTGCACTTGTGCGGAAAAAACTGAACGCAATTGCTGACAAAACTAACTGAACTTGCTTGCAAAAGGGTGCGAGTTTCACTGAACGCATTCAGACCTTATCCATCACGCTGGTTTGAAAGGGCCTAACTGTATAAATATATCAGGGGTCAGTACAGAGATCTATCCCATCATCCATTTATCCCCAGGACTGTGACTGTGACGAGGGGACATCCTCTGCGTCTGGAGGAAAGAAGGTTTGTACACAAACATAGAAGAGGATTCTTTACGGTAAGAGCAGTGAGACTATGGAACTCTCTGCCTGAGGAGGTGGTAATGGTGAGTACAATAAAGGAATTCAAGAGGGGCCTGGATGTATTTCTGGAGCTTAATAATATTACAGGATATAGCTACTAGAGAGGGGTCGTTGATCCAGGGAATTAGGGCTCATGCACACAAACTTATTTTCTTTCCATGTCCATTCCGTTTTTTTTTGCGGACCGTATAATACGGAACCATTCATTTTAATGGGTCCACAAAAGAAAAGTGGAAGTTACTCCATGTGCATTCTATTTCTGTATGTCCGTATCATGTCCTATTATTGCCCACATTACGGACAAGGATAGTACTGTTCTATTAGGGGCCAGCTGTTCCGTTCCGCAAAATACGGAATGCACACGGACGTCATCCGTATTTTTTGCAGATCAGTTTTTTGCGGATCGCAAAATACATACGGTCGTGTGCATGAGTCCTTGTTCTAATTGCCTGATTAGAGTTGGGAAGGAATTTTCTCCCCTAAAATGGGGAAAATTGGCTTCTACCTCATGAAGTTTTTTGCCTTCCTCTGGATCAACTTGCAGGATAACAGGCCGAACTGGATGGACAGATGTCTTTTTTCAGCCTTACAAACTATGGGGGTCATTTATGACCAGATATATGCCACTTTTGTAGCATATATCTGGCGCAGATTCTGTCCTACGCCATGGTGCAGCAGAATCTGCGACTTCTTCTCAGCTCATGCCAGTTGCAAAATAGGGGCAGGGAAGGGGGCGGACTGGCAGGCCAGTCTCATTAATCGTTTTCTACGCCTGTTTTAGGCGTAGAAAATGGTCTAAATGTAAGACAGCAAGGAAGATGTCTTACTACATGACTTTGGCAGATCCACCACCAGCTATAGGGGTTATTAAAGACTATGGACACCTTTAGGGCAGTTTGTTCACGATTGCATTATGGGCTAAAAACATTTTTCCAACTGGTCATTATTAGGAGCCGTTCACATGGCGGGTTTTACCATCGTTTTGGCATGGACAGTCGTGCTGAAATTTCGCCAAAATCCCAGCAGCAGCCATGTGGTCTCTGCTTCCCATTTGTTTCAATGGGAAGGAATAGTGAGGATGAAAACTGTCAGACAGCTGCTGTTGGCTGGATATGTAACCCTTATCTCTTTACTCCTGCCAGCTCATAAACCCTCATTTAAGCTGAATTCTTATCAATCTAATCATAATGTAGCTTAAATAAGTGTTTATTTTCATGTCTATATAAGGACTACAGATCGAGCAGCTCTCTGACGGATTTCAGCCAGTAGCAGAAAGAGCAGTCAGTTAAAACCTGAAGGCTGCGAACAGCAAATGGTCAAATTTTGTATAAAGGCCAAATGGAAAATGCATTTAGTCCAACATAAACACATTACAAGAAAAAATGCCTCCAAAAGGTGTCCATACTTTTAAGGAGGGTTTTAGAAGACAACTATAATAGGCTGAAACTTATAATGAGACACACGATAGAAGCATCAAGCCTCCTTACTGCAGAATACAAATACACTGCAAGCTCGCCATACAGCATCCCCTTCCAGATCGCAGCTAGCAGTGTGCCAGTATGCAGAGCTGCCGTATACATTCTTCCCCCTGACAATCGCCACATTTCTGCTACGTGGAGGATCCAGATCTGACTGTAACTAAGTGGCTCTGGTCAATATGCAATCACTGGGACCTGGCTGGTTCATGTCCCAAGATTGACACCCAGACCAGAGGCTGCAAAAGTTTTGCGGTTCGCAAATTGCAGATCCGCAAAACAAGGACACTGGCCATGTGCATTCCGCATTTTACGGACCGCACATGGTCGGCCTGGTGATAGAAATGCCTATTCTTGTCCATGGCTGCGGACAAGAATAGGACATGCTGTATCTTTTTTTGCGGGGCCGCAGAAGTACCGCAACTATGGATGCAGACAGCATTTAGTGTGCTTTCTGCATCTTTGCGGCTCCATTGAAATGGGTGCGGATGCGGACTGGATATGGTCATTTGGTCCTGAACCAAATCAGGTCCCAATTAGGGCAACTAGGCCAGAGAGGTCTATAAAAATACAGTAAAATGTTAAAAATAAAATATATCTCCATATGAATGGAGTGGTGGTCTACAGGACTGCTGCGGATAGCCAAATATAAATTATCCCCGACGGTCCCATGGAGTTTGAATTAAGTAGCAGTGTGTATGTTCATACACTGCTACATTCAAACAGGGGACACAGGTCACCAATTGCGTGGGAGTCCCATTGGTCAGACTCCCACCGATCATAGACTTATCACCTATCCTGTGGACAGTTCCTTTAAAGGCTATGTACACCTTCGTAGGCAAAAAAAATAAAAATATTATTGCATTTTACTCATTTTGGGCTAAAAATCATTTGTTAATTGGTCGTTATTAAAAATACTGAGCCATTCTGTCACAAAGGGTTAACTGTTTGTCTAGTTGTGTGACTGGTACTTTTTATAACCCTTATCTCTAATTTACTAGGAGGTCACAAACACTTATTTAAGCCAATTCTTATCAGTAAGATAAGAGCCAGCTCCCTGACTGATGGAAAAGAGAAAATTAATTTCCCTCTATTTGAGCGTCTCAGCCCTGTACAGAAAAAAGGGTTCCATATTTGTAATAAAGACCAATTTAAGAAATGATTTTAGCTCAAAATAAGTACAATGCAATAATGAAAAAAAATATATTATTGTCCTCAAAAGGTGTACATAGACTTTATGCTCATTCCCTTTGATTGTATCAACATATAAAGGGGTGGTACAGGCTATAGAAATTGATGACCTATCCTTAGGACAGGTCATCAATATCAGATCAGTGGAGGTCTGATACCAGGCACCCCCACAATACAGTGCACAGAATGGAAGCAGAAAGTTCTGTACACTGTGTATTTTCCAGCATACTGCAGCCTAGCTCCCATTTACTTGAGCAGGGGCTGAGCTGCAGTAACCTGGCACAGTCACTATACAGTCTATGGCGCTGTCTGCTTCCGGCTCTGTATACTGTGTAATTGCAGGTCCCTGTCTGAAACTGCATCTTAAAGGGGTATTCCCATCTTGCTTTTTCAATCTTACCAGCAGTAGATGTCCTGATAACTTCCTGGTTTGGCTCAGGCAGTTGAGTGAAGGCCGGCCACGCCTCCTCATGACTCACCCTGAGAGCTCAGTCCTTGCGTGCTCGTTCATGTGGATGAGTCATCCTTCTGGCAGCCTGCAGAGTATGTAAAGCCCATCCCCCTGCTTATGGCACTTATGTGGGGGGGGAAAGCATCTGTGGATTGCCGCCTGGACTCCTTCTGGGCACCAGAGAGCTCGGCGTCCTCGGTTGCTATGACGCCGTGCGCTCCCTCCTGCTGCCGGAAAACAGTAATACACTGCTATGATCTAAGAGTGTATCACTGTATTCAGGCTGCAGGAGGGAGCGCACAGCATCCTAGCAACCGAGGACGCCGTGTGCTCCGGCGCCCAGAAGGAGTCGGCCCGGGACTAATAGGGGAGCATATCAATCACTAAACTCTGCCACTGTGGTCTTCCAGGGCCCTCCTTCCTCCTCTAGCATCTGCAGGACAGCAGCGTGGCAGGCAGACCGTTTCTCTCCCTGGCACTATCTCCAGCATGCAGGGTCAGACACGGCTGTTTTACAAGTGATCTCTTTGGGCATGCGTGCGCGTTCTCGAGCAGCCGGCTGGGGAGAAGGTAGGACATTGTGCGCAGGCGCGGCACATACAAGCCCCGCAAGTATGTGGCCGTAACCAGAGGATACAGGTAGACAACACAGGCACAGATGAAGGGATTTTTCAGGAGAACGGTGCAAGTTAGGAAATAGAAGTTATTTAGAAGGGGGAAAATGATTAACAGCAATTAATGAAATGGGAATACCCCTTTAACTGTGGGGGTGATGGGCGTCAGCTGCCACCAATCTGAAATTGATGACCTATCCTGAGGATAGGTCATCAATTTCTATAGCCTATAACTCTTTAAAGGGTTTCTGTCACCAGATTTAACCCCATTAAGCTAGCTGACATTAGCGATGTGCTAATGTCAGCTGAACCTAGCTAGCCTATTCCTACTTTTATCTATGCCCCCGTTACTCACAGAAATCTAACTTATATAATATGCTAATTAGCCTCCAGGAGCAGGGGGGGGGGGGGGGGGGGTGTTGTTCCTGCTCCTAGAGGCTCTGTTCTCCCACCTCTGGCCACGCCCTGCTACACTAGATTGACAGGGCCAGGCTCCCTTCACCTCCAACTGCCGGCCCCGTGCACTTGGTAAATCTCACGCTGTTCAGTATTCGGCACAGGCGCAATGAGGAAGCAGTCAGCGCCCTTCACTTACTGCGCCGAATACTGAACGGGATGGCGCAGGAGCGAGATTTACATGGCAGACAGGGCCCGGAGTAGGAGACCAACGCTGCCTGGCTCTGTCAATCTAGTGTAGCAGGGCGTGGCCAGAGGTGGGAGAACCGAGCCTCTAGGAGCAGGGGCAACGCCCCCGCTGCACCTAGAGACTAATTAGCATATAATAAAAGTTATGTTTCTGTAAGTAACTGGGGCATAGATAAAAGTAGGAATAGGCTAGTTAGGTTTAGCTGACATTAGCACATCGCTTATGTCAGCTAGCTTAAAGGGAACCTGTCATCACCTTTGTGCTGCCCATACTAACAGCAGTATAAAGTAGAGACAGGTGAGTTGATTTCAGCGGTCTGTCATTTACAAGTTAAAAGTAAGTGGTTGCTGAGAATCAACATCTACAGACTGGGCCTGGAAAAGAGTCCCGGCCACCTGAGAAGAGTCCTGGTTATTCATGAATTCCTGCTCTCCCACCTATCTACTGATGACTGACCGGCTTCTACCTAGTTTTCTCCCTTTGTCTCTAGGAGAGAACTGCCAATCATCAGCAGATGGGCGGGAGAGCAGGAGATTATGAATTACCAGAACTCTTCTCAGGTAGATGTGACTCTTCTCAAGGCCTGGGCTCCAATGATTATGATGCTGGTTCTCAGCAACCACTTACTTTTAGCTCATGAGTGACACATCGCTGACATCAGCATTTCTGTCACTAATTTATTCTGCCCTTAGTGAGGTCAGCATAAAGTTGATGACAGGTTCCCTTTAATAGGGTTAAATCTAGTGACAGAAACCCTTTCATCTGCATTAAATTTCTAGTGCATAGCCAATTTCTACAGACTCTCAACAATTTACAATTACCTTCCATTTCAATTTTTTTAGTTTTTACCAAAAACGACATATTTGTGTCACCCAAAAAAAAAGTAAACCATAAGACAAGACAATCAATAGAGACATATCCTATTTAATACTGATCAAAATTCCAAAAATGGTTTTCATCCTGACAATATAAAATTATTCTGGCAGCGTATTTGCAAAATAAAGATAGAAAGTCCATGTTAAGATTAGTCTGATGGATGGTAGCCATTACTGCTCCAGTCACTCATCCAGGCAGTGTCTTCTCTCTCAGCAGCAAATAACTTGAGGTACGAATAGCAAGTGGCAGAGAGGAAGATGGATCACGGTGAAAATTTGGCTTGGAAACCTCAGGAGGAGGAGTCAGAACAAACTGTGCCACACTAGGCACCTTCAACAGGTTTAGAAGTTCTGTGGCTCGTATAAGAATCTGTTCACTGTCCTCCTCCCCGTATGCAGAGATCATGGCTGAGCTCTGTACACATGACCTCATCTTGGATAAGTATAACGAAACCCTTGGAATGAGATCCTGGCTACGCGACGCCAGTTTGGCAAGTGTAGTCATAAGAGTTGTAATAACACGAGGTGAGGAGATTGGCGTACTGGAAGAACCACGAAGCTGGGTGATCTCAAACAGTAGTGCTTCCAGAACCTCAAAGACCCTATTGATTTGTTCTACGGTACATCTCTTGTCATAGGACACGGCCAGATATTCTCCCAAAGCCCAGACCACATGTGCAAATAATGGTTCCTTGTTCTGGATGTTACCAATCGTACTTACAAAGTGTAGCAACTCTCTAGAAAGTTCTACAACAACAGAGGGGTATTGGTGGCACAGATTAGGTAGCTGAGCACTTAGAATGCCCTGCACCTCAGTCTGGAATGAAAGGGATTCATATAAGAGACCACTGCGCTCAAGGAACGTTAAGATAACTTTATTCACAAGAGGACCTTCAGCAAACTTTGAGATGACATTGACATAGAGCTGAAGGAGGCATGGAACAATCTGAGAACATTGAAGGACACGGGGAGAACTGTTCCTGTCTGCAAGGATCTGGCGAAGTTTAATGAATCCTTCTGGAGGAAGCCCATTCCAGGCCTCATTACGTAACAGATACTGGAACAACGTGCTGTAAATCGGATGGCGATAGGCCTCCGTAGATGATGGTGGCAACACAGAAGGGTCTAGGCCGTGCTTCTCCATTGAGGACACAATAAGATGGACTTCCATTGCTGCTGTAAGGCATGGGAGGTCCAGCAAAGTATGAAGCATCTCAATAGCAGACTCTGGACTAATGAGTATAGGAAGAAGAGCGACAAATTCTGATATCAGTGATGGAGCATTCCATGCCAGAAGCTTCATTATGCTGGGAAAGCTCCCTCTGAAAGCCTCCACATTCTCCACCAGAAAGGAGCCATTGGTCCTGCAAAACCTGACAAACTGAAATGCAAACAGAGGTTGATGAAACATGTCAGAGGGCACTTTGGTGAAGAGATGTCTGTACACCGCCTCCGATTCCACAGCAGCAGCTTCACTGTGGTTGAGATAAAATTGAGCCACTGGAAGAAGCACAAGGGCCAAAGATGGGTCAGAACAAACCCTGGCATGCAGGATCTTCATGAGCGGCAAGGTGCGATACAGGAAGGACACATCCTGCTTACACAGAACATCTATCAGGGACACTGCTTCCACCAGGCATGCCTTCTGTAGGTCTGCGTCGGACTTCTTCAGGGGCTTTCGGTTGCACTGCTCAATGAGTCTCAGGCAGTATTCAAAGGCCTTTTCCCTCAGGCGTTCTCTCGGCGGCAGGAGGCGGCTTGAAGTTGAAGAGGCAGAGACCATGGAGACCACAGAACCTTCCACCTCAGATTTGTCTTCAGAACCAGCATTACCATATGTCCCATAATGGAGGAGCCAATGGCGCAGGGTGGAGAAGCCCTGGATATTCATCCACTGGTCCTCGGTGTAGTTCTGGCTGTGGTTGAGCACAGTGAAGAAGTCTGTTGCGATGGATCCGTCCACCTCAGAGATAAGGCTGGGCTGTTTCACTCGTTGGCTGGAGAAGAAGCCTCCGGGGGCAGGGGTGCCCACCTGTGGGATGGTGGCATAGCGCAGCCAGTCCGTCAGTTTCTTGTGGACGATGTTGACGTGTTCTTCCTGTAGACTTTCAGCACAGACACCAGATACCCTCAGCAGAGCAGGGAGGAATGCTCTAAGGCTGTGGCCCTCCGGGGCCCGCATCTCCAAAGTTTGGCAAATACATTGCCCTAGTTCCATAATGTCACTGGGAGAGGCCTGGGCCAATATGATGGAAAACAGAGGGCCCCGGGGCTGCTGTGTGGGGGCCCATGACACTGTCACCAATGGGGAGGGGCACAGCTGGCACAAGATGGCAGCACACACAGCCTGCACCTGAGCTGGGGTTTGTAGACTGCACACAGCTTCTTGCATTTGCACCACCAGGGCAGGATCCAATTTGCGGCGCCCCCTACCGGCAGAGACGATGAGGTGCAGCCTCCGCAGACTGTCTAAGCGCTCCACGTCCCCGCTGAGCAGCTGACTCCGTGTCCGGGCACAGAATTTCTCCAGCTCCTCATCCCCGAGCTCTCTGGCCTGCCGAAGCAGACTATCCGCTGCCGAACTGAACATGGCCCTGCTTCCAGCAGCGCCGAACTTCTTCCTTGTCAGTATACATAAAGCTTTGAAGTTTGACAGGAAATGACGTTACGCGTGAACAGCCAATGAGCTGGGGAGATCTCTAGACGCGCCAAAACCTGTCACGTGGGGAGTGTTATTACTGTTTGGTCGCCGCTTGTCTGTCATCTTTCTCGGGGTCTGTTCGGCTCCATCATGCCCAAGCTGCTAGAGAGCTGCGAGCGCCACTTCGGCAGCTCTGACCTGTACACCGTCCTGGGGGTGAGGAAGACGGCGGGGGAAGCGGAGGTTCGCCGGGGATATCACAAAACCTCCCTAAAAGTGCATCCCGACCGGGTCGCTGAGGAGGATAAGGAAGAGGCCACCCTCAAGTTCCAGGTAAGTGTGGGAGACCCCGAGCACTGGCAGGACGCGGCCCTGCAGGAGCCCTGAGGACAGGCGGGAGGAGGCTGCACAGATGCGGGATTGTGGTGAATCCACTCCCTGGATGTGAGATGCACGGACTCCCATTGTGTTCTGTGGATGGATGGCTCCCTCATCTCTGTGATCAGTCTGACAGGACATACACTTCCATGATTTCTGAGATAAGGCAAAAAAAAGAGTTTTTTTTTTTTGTTTTTTTTTTAGGGATTTCAATAAAAAGGATGTGCCAGTGTCTGGTCACTGCTGTTAATTATTATCGTACCCCCTAGGGCCTATTGTTTTGATGCCCTCTGAGAACGTCCACCCTAATGTATCCAGTAGTGTTGGGTGAGCATGCTTGGCACATTGCGGTGTTTGGCCGAATATTGCGTGTGCTCGAGTGCGACGCTTGAGTCAGTCTATTCAAATCTAATTTAGCCTCTATTTCTAAAAAGTTTCTGGTGGGATTCGAACTCACAACCTTTAACATTACAGCCAAGAATCTTATCCATTACACCAGTGGTGCCCAACCATTTTTCGTCTGAGGGCCGCACTAGACTTAGTATAAATTTCGCGGGCCAGAACCAGGTAGCTTTGCCAGAAAGAAATGCAAACGCTATGAGGGGGCACGTGTGAGCATAACTACTGTGAGGAGGGCACATATCTGGGCATAACTACTGTGAGGAGGGCACATGTATACATCACATACTGCGCTGTCACCTTCTTCTGCAGGTCTGGTCTTTAGGCTTCAGTCAGATCCTCCACCGCCATGCTTGCGCCGTGTGCCCGACACCACCAGGAGCTGGCCCCTCCTCCTTTCATCTCCCGCCGGCTTCTCCTACAGCAGGGCGCTCTATCGCTCCAGTGCCCGCCCAATCTTAAAGAGGACCTTTCACTAGTTTAAAAACTAACTATATCAGTGGGCAGGCGCCCAGGGGTCCCCCTGCACTTACTAGTATGTCTGGGCGCCGCTCCGTTCGCCCGGTATAGGCTCCGGTGTCTGCAGCTCCCTCTGTTGTACTGGGCAGAGTTTTTGTATTAGGGTTGTCCCTTGCTGCAGCGCTGGCCAATCGTAGCGCACAGCTCATAGCCTGGGACTCCCACTCAGAGCCGCTTCCTAGCTAATTTATTCACTGCACTTGCCTCTGTGAAATTGAAGAGAAGCGCCGTAATGTCGCACTGGCAGAGGCCAGGAAGACGGTGCATGCGCACTTCGATGCGAGATTACGGCGCTTCTCTTCAATTTCACAGAGGCAAGTGCAGTGAATAAATTAGCTAGGAGGCAGCACTGGGCGGGGAGATTGCAAGCACAGGCAGCATCGCTTTGCTGCCTGTGCCGTTCGCAGCGCTCCCTGCGCTGATTAAAGTCCGGTCACTGCGCGGGCCGCATGACACTTCTTCGCAGGCCGCAGGTTGGGCATCACTGCACTGCACTACACTATAGAGCTGCATGGCCAGTTACTTAAAAAAATAAAATAAAATAACTTCTACTGTATAGGAATACTTACTACTAGTATTTCTATACAGCAGAAGTAACTGGCCATGCAGCTCTATAGTGTAGTGGATAAGATTCTTGGCTGTAATGTAAGAAGGTTGTGAGTTTAAATCCCGGCAGAAACTTTTCAGAAATAGAGGCTAAGCTACGTTTCACACTAGCGGCAGGGGACTCCAGCAGCTTTCCGGTGGGTGAACAGCCTGTTGGATCCATCCTGCTGCTAGTTCACGTGTGCCCCCAGACTGCCGCTCTGTCCCCATTAACTACTACTTTTAGTCTGGCTGCCTCTCTGTGTGTGCTGCCGCCGGAACTCCGCCCCCTTTATAGTCTGGGGGCACACGTGAACTAGCAGCAGGACAGATCCGGCAGGCTATTCACCCGCTGGAACAGCCTGCCTGAGTCCCCTGCCGCTAGTGTGAAAGTACCCTAAATTAGATTTAAATACCCTGGGTGTCCCCAAGCACTGACTCCATATGTGGACATAGCTATATATGGAGTCAGAGCAGGGACTCCTAAGCCGAACTAGAGTACCGACACCCTCCCCTCTTCAGAGCAGGGGGTGCCTGGTTTAATGCTCGGGTTCTCCCATTGACTTCCATTGTGCTCGGGCCAGTGCTGGAGTTCACACGTGCTCAGTAGTTAAAGGGGTTCTCTGGAAATTAAGAAAATGAAAATACTTAAATATTACTTTATTATAAATATATTCCCCAATACCTTTCATTAGTTATAATGGCTATTTTTTTCTAGGGAGCAATCAGGGGAAATAAAATGGCTGCCGTCCTATTAGTACACACAACCTGTCCTAATCATACAGCAGGACAAGTTAATTCACAACACTGATCTATAGTCCGTCCTTTCTGTACTTCATGTCTCCTCATGAACTCCATTCCTACAGAGATTCAGCTAACGTTCTTATTAGGGATCAACCGATATTGTTTTTTTTTTTTAGGGCCGATACCGATAATTTGTGAACTTTCAGGCCGACAGCCGATAATTTATACAGATATTCTGTGAATTTTCATTAAAAAAAAAAAAATTCCTACACAAATCTGCTGAAAATGAATACGATATGTTTATTGTTAACGTGTAGTTTTTTTTTTTTTTTTTACTAACTTTTAGCCCCCTTAGGGACTAGAACCCTTGTCCTATTCACCCTGATCTCTATCAGGGTGAATAGGATCTCACACTGTCCCTGCTGCTTTGTGCACACAGCAGCATGGAGCTTACCATGGCAGCCAGGGCTTCAATAGCGTCCTGGCTGCCATGGTAACCGATCGGAGTCCCAGGCTTACACTGCTAGGGCTTGGGTGGGGGGGGCGCACTGCGCCACCAATGTTTTTAATACTATAGGGTGGAGGTGGGGGGCACACTGCGCCACCAATGATTAATACTGGGGTGGAGGTAGGGGGTGCACTGCGCCACCAATAATTAATACTGGGGGGCGCACTGCGCCACCAATGAAGATAAATCTCTCATTAATTCATATACAGGAGGCGGGGACTGGCTGCATTATCACATAGCCGGCTCCCGACCTCCATGAGGTAAAACCGATAATCGGTCGATCCCTAGTTCTTATCAGCTGTATTCAGGATTATAATCCTTGAGAAGTAGGAAAGAGCTGTCTCAGCCTCCTCTATCTGAATGTTCTGAAGTAACTTGTCCTGCTGTATGATTAGGACAGGTTTTGTGTATGATAATAGGGCGGTGGCCATTTTTTCTGCTAATGATTGCTCCCTAAACAAAATAAGCCATTAAAACTGATGAAAGGCATTTGGGAATATATTTATAATGAAGTAATACTTAAGTATTTAAATTTTCTAAATTCCTGGAGAACCCCTTTAAAGGGTTTCTGTCACCCTGCAAAACTCATTTTATTTTTTTTTTTGGATAGTTAGATTGCTCATAGTGCCATATAGCAGAATATAATGCTCTTACTTACTTTCATGCGGCCGATTCTTTATAAAACGAACTTTTAGAATATGTAAATGAGGGCTCTACCAGTAAGTAGGGCGTCTACTTGCTGGTAGCTGCTGCAGAAATCCGCCCCCTCGCCGTGTTGATTGACAGGGCCAGCCGTGATCTCCTCCTCCGGCCGGCCCTGTCAGTAATTCAAAAATCGCGCCCCTCGCTCGTCTCCTCAGCACTCCCTCAGTGCGCCTGCGCCGATGACGTCTTCTCTTTCGGTGATGTCATCGGCGCAGGCGCACTGAGGGAGTGCTGAGGATACGAGCCTCCTCATCTCAGAGCGCCTGCGCCGAATGACGCGAGGCGCGCGATTTTTGAATTACTGACAGGGCCGGCCGGAGGAGGAGATCACGGCTGGCCCTGTCAATCAACACGGCGAGGGGGCGGATTTCTGCAGCAGCTACCAGCAAGTAGACGCCCTACTTGCTGGTAGAGCCCTCATTTACATATTATAAAAGTTTGTTTTATAAAGAATCGGCCGCATGAAAGTAAGTAAGAGCATTATATTCTGCTATATCGCACTATGAGCAATCTAACTATCCAAAAAAAAAAAAAAAGAGTTTTGCAGGGTGACAGAAACCCTTTAACCTCTTGGGGACATAGAGCGTACAGGTACGCCCTGATGTCCCGATACTTAAAGGGGTATTCCCAAAATCAGTTTTCATACTTGCCTGCGTCCAGCGCAACGTTCACTACCTGGATTCGGCTGGGCTTGATTGACGTCTTCTCCCGGCCAGGCCGCGCTTGCGCAGGAGATTGAAGTTTCTCTCCCGGCCGGGCAATGTCCTGAACGAGCACGCCGCTGCGCATGCGCCATGGTGACTTATTCCTGGCCTGTATAGTACAGAGCTGGCGTGCGCGTTCGCGCCTCTGTACTATACTGGCCAGTCATCATGGCGCATGCGCGGCGGCGTGAGCTTTCAGGACATTGCCCGGCCAGGAGAAAATATTCAGTCTTCTGTGCAAGCCCGGCCGGATTTGACAGGAGATGTGGCCGTAATCAGGGGAGACGAAAGACAACAATCAGGTAAGAGGGGACTTATTTTCTCAAAAAGGGTGGGAATTGGGTAATAAAATGTATTTACAAAAATGATCACTGTCAAATCATTAACAGATTTAACAGTGATCATTGTGATGGGAATACCCCTTTTAAGGACACAAAGACACAGGGCTCACCTTGTCCCCCCAAAAAATAAGATTGGGCTGGATGTTCAATAAAATGCGGCATGCACACTGCTTTTTTTTTGGGGGGGGGGGGGGGTTATGGTATCGAAATCAAATCCAAAATTTTGGTATCAACAACCCTAGAACCATTTACTGTTGCATACAATAGCTGGAAATAAATTTCAAATAGGGTAGAATTATAAAAAAGACAAGACACAATTTTTTTTACATTTTTTTTTTTTTTTTAATAATTGAAAAAAAACTTTGGAGAAATTTTAATTTTTTTTTCTTTGCAACAACCATATACGAGCCTCCTCATCTCAGGAGGCTCAACCTTGATGACTTTCTTTTTTTTTTTTATGTTTCTGGAGTTGTGTGAGGGCTCTTTGTGTGAGGGCTTTTTTTTTTTCCGGGATAATCTGTAGTTTTACTCATACCATTTTAGAGTATGTGTGACTTTTTGATGACTTTTTTTAGGTAGGGAAAGTGATAAAAATTTCGAATCAGTGATTTGGATGTTTTTTTCCTATACTCTGTTCAACGTATGGGATTTCAGGGACAGTGATGCCTATTATGTTTATTTTTTTTTAATTTTGGGGGAAAGGGGGGTGAATTTGAACATGCAATCTTTACGATGCTTCTCTCGTAGACTCCTATGCTTCTACGGAGCTCTGGGAGGCATGGTCTCCATTGGAACGTAGCTGTGACAGCCTTGGATCATTAAAGGAGGAACAAGACTGCAGCACATACCATCCGGCTTCCCCGATCCCCGCTAGGGGGAGCCGTTGCAGGCCCAGATGCTCCTGGGTTTTTGAGCCCCTAGATGCCATGGTCACACTTGACCACAGCATCTGAGGGGTTAAATGTGTCACATTGATTTATGTGATCGACGATAATGTCAGTGCTGCCCACTTACCGGTCATGAATACCTATGATGAGTCCTGATGCACTGACACTAAGGGTACTTTCACACTAGCGTTTTTCTTTTCCGACACTGAGTTCCGTCCT
The DNA here is from genome assembly GCF_905171765.1 of Bufo bufo. Lineage (NCBI taxonomy): Eukaryota > Metazoa > Chordata > Amphibia > Anura > Bufonidae > Bufo > Bufo bufo. Next base: position 276,134,850 of record NC_053394.1, on the reverse strand, counting down.
AGGGGCTCAATACCGGAAAAGAACTGATCAGTTTTATCCTAATGCATTCTGAATGGAGAGCAATCTGTTCAGGATGCATCAGTTCAGTCCCTCTTACATTTTTTTTTGGCCGGAGGAAATACCGCAGCATGCTGCAGTTTTCTCTGGCCAAAAATCCTGAACACATGCCGGATCCAGCATTAATTTCCATTGAAATGCATTAATGCCGGATCCAGCCCCAAGTGTTCTGGAAAAACGGATCCGGTTTTGCGGTCCGCGCATGCACAGACCTTTAAAAATGTGAAAAAGATAAATGCAGGATCCGTTTTTCCGGATGACAACCGAAAAGACGGATCTGGCATTGCAATGCATTTGTCGGACGGATACGCATCCGGATCCCTCTGACAAATGCATCCGTTTGCGGCTGGATCCGGCAGGCAGTTCCGGCGACGGAACTGCCTGCCGGAATCCACTGCTGCAAGTGTGAAAGTACCTTTACTATATCACCTGCTTAAGGCCTCATGCACACAACCGTTTTTCGGGTCCGCATCCGAGCTGCATTATTGTGGCTCGTGTGTGGACCCATTCACTTCAATGGGGCCGCATCCATTTCTCCGTTCCGAGGCCCCGCAAAAAAATATAGCATGTCCTATTCTTGTCCGTTTTTCAGACAAGAATAGGCATTTCTACTATGGGCCACCCGTTCCGTTCCGCAAATTGCGAAGGCACACGGGCGGCTTCCACTTTTTGCGAATGGCAAAAAAGGCACGGTCGTGTGCATGAGGCCTAATACTAAGCAAATCCTGAAAAGATGACTGGCAGGTGGGCCCTGAGGACCAGAGTTGAGAAACGCTGACATAAATTAGCCTGGGTGTCTGATGTTTAATACAGAAGGCAGCTATTGGCGCCCGCTGCGTTTGCGAGTGGGCGCCATATTTAAATACCTGACATCCGGCGTAGGGGTTAAGGTTACTTCCCACAAACACTGAACCTATAGGTCAGGGATCAGCAACCTCTGGCACTCCAGGTGTTGTGAAACTACATCTCCCAGCATGCACACGCTTGGCTGTTCTCTTGGTTGCTGATCCCTGCTGTAGGTAAGTGTATTGGGAAGGAATCCTAGGCACACCAGGGAGCGTCATTACAAGTAAGCAGCGTAACTGGTTTGGGCACCTGATCTCCGGCTGCTGGCGCTCTCCATCTGCAGCTATCATGAGGCTATCCACTCGATTTCCCTGTATTGTTGCAGCGAGCATAGTCACTATGCTAAACCCTTAGAAAGCTATAATCTGTGTTTGTAATGGACCGCAGGAAAGTAACAGATAATGTGACGTCTCCACGACCCTGCAAACCAGTTACTGTTATTGCTTAGCCTAGCAAATATGATACAATATTAGGGATTGCCTATTAAGCAGTATGGCAGCAGTTTTGGCTAAACTGTTGACATCTCTAGTTAGAAGTTGGGGAGAAAAAGACCAACTTGGCTTGTATGGAGCTTCTATTATCAGGGACAGTATAAATGTATTCCTGCAGATTCTGCTGGGTCCTGGAGGCAGAGCTGCACAATGAAGTGCATCTGCAATAGGCTCCACCCCCAGTGCACCTAAGGAGCAGAAACTGCCTAAATAAAAGTTTATATTCACACTGCTCTTGATGATATCAGCTTCACAAAAGGCATGTTTCTTGCTCTCACTATCCTCAGCCTATAGCCGTCAGCAGTTTTGCATGATCAAAATGGCTGACAAAGTCCCTTTAATATTTAAAGAGGACCTTTCACCATAATAAAACCTCTAAACTAACTATACAGACATGTAGAGCGGCGCCCAGGGATCCCCCTGCACTTACTGTTATCCCCGGGCGCCGCTCCGTTCTCCGGTTATAGCCTCCGGTATATTCATAGTTAGGCTCCACCCAGGGGAACCCGCCGGCGTCTCATTCTTCCATGCTGTAGCGCTGGCCAATCGCAGCGCTCAGCTCATAGCCTGAGAGAAAAAAAAAACTCAGGCTATGAGCTGAGCGCTGCGATTGGCCAGCGCTACAGCATAGGAGAAAGAGACGGCGTCAGGTTCCCCTGGGTGGAGCCTAACTATGAAGATACCGGAGGCTATAACCAGAGAACGGAGCGGCGCCCAGGTATAACAGTAAGTGCAGGGAGATCCCTGGGCGCCGCTCTACATGTCTGTATAGGTAGTTTAGAGGTTTTATTATGGTGAAAGGTCCTCTTTAAGTGCTGCAATCAGGATTTCTGTCAGTATTTACACATTTGTCTATTTGTACAGCCCTATAGAAGTGAGTGGCCCCTTTCCATACACTGCAGTTGGCAGATAGGAGTCTGAGGATCCAGTTTCCAAAATAATTGTCCCATATCAAGTGTAGATGCTGAAGAGCAGAATAACCCTTTACACTGTCCTGATGATGATGGTATATATGGCACCAGCTCATCCATGTTGTATCAGTGTTTTTGGTTTAGTCCCCTAACCTAACATTTTTGTATGAAGGTACTTGGAAAAGTGTATTCTATTCTCAGCGACAAGGAGCAAAGAGCTTTGTATGATGAGCAGGGGATTGTGGATGAAGAGTCCGACACCATCTCCCAAGACCGGAACTGGGAAGAGTACTGGCGCCTGATGTTTAGGAAGGTATTGTTACCCAAAGTTTTTTCTGCTTTGTGTAAAATCATTCCTTTAAAAGGGTTTTCTGAGTTTTTTTTTTTTTTTTTCCCATCAGTATCTGATTGTTGGGGGTCCGACACCTTGGACCCCTGCCGATCAGTTATTTGAGAAGGCAGCGGAGCTCCGGTGAGCGATGTGGCCTTCTCACAGCTTACCAAGCACAATGTGTATAACGCTCTGCCCCATTCACTTGAATGGAGCTGAGCTGCTCCTAGGCCAAGTGATTGATGAACGTGACGTCACTGTCCCAGGAAAAGCACAGAAAAGGCTGCGGCGCTCACAGGAGCAATGCTGATTGGTGGGGTCCTGGGTGTCATACACCCACTAATCAGATACTATTAATCCTTAGGCCAAAGGGACCACAGCTGCAGCTTGGCTTCATGAACATGAGTTAAACAGCGTATCTTATTTTTATATATATATTTTTTTTAGATCACAGTAGAAGACATAAAAGCATATGAAGAAAAGTATAAAGGATCAGAGGAAGAACGAGCTGATATAATACAAGCATATTTGGACTTCGAAGGAGACATGGATAACATCATGGATTCTGTTATACTTGCTGAAATTGATGATGAACCCAGGATCAAGGATATTATTCAGAAAGCTATTAAAAAGAAAGAGGTTCCGGCTTATGACATCTTTGTGAAAGAATCCAAGAAGAAACGTGACCAACGCAAGAAAAGGGTGAGGCCCAGATACCTGGTCACATACATAAAATGTGAATTAAAGAGCTTGGTTACAGCAGTACTTGGGCATCATTTTGTTTTTACAGGATTTGCTGCAGACCTTACTATGAAGTCAGTTTGTGTTTCTTCTATGGAAAGCCTTGATCCTCTTATGACGTCATCTGTGTACCTGCAAAGTGTCCTAGCCTTCACTGTCGTGTTCCTGCTCAGAGACTTGCATTTAGCTGCACAGTATGGGTTACCAAATGTAGTCGGATGCAGCTTTCACAATCTATTGTGTTGTATGATACAACTGGCCTTGTTAATGTCGCCATCCTTCTAAAAGAAGTCCCCGTTTTATTAGCAGGGACTGGGCTTCTGCCTTTTAGCAACCCTGTATGCACACTGGACCTGATTATGCATCCATAGCTATCTAACATCAGAAGACTGCATGTTACGTGACTATGGATGCAACATCACTGAGTGTATATTTGAGCTTTATTTGGAGCACTGGTGCAGGATGGGAACAAACTTGCTGTCCAAATAATAGACAACTGTTAGCTTCAACCCGAACTTACCATAAATGTCTGATTTGGTGAGGGTTTGACCATTGGACCTGCTTGGTCTTGTGTTGTTGCTACCCTAGAGGAAAAACATCCAAAAATATAATAATAATAAAATATAGCACGTGTGGAACCCTAACCAAAATACCCCAATAAACAATGCCACACGTTTCAAAGTACAAAACAGATCTTTATTAATTGGTCCAAAAAGGACACGCATGACACAACATATAACAAAAATAAAATATCCATGCGAGAAGTGCCATGATGTAAAGAAAACCCCCCAGAATAATAAGTCAGGTAAGTAAATGTAATGCTCTAATCTTAACAGTAACTGAAATGGTGTAATACTGTGGGGGATACTGGGTGTTAGGCATGTGCAAATGAGTAATTACCTATAAGCCCCACAAAGAACTCAGGTGTAAAAAAAAAAAACACCATAAAGGATCGTCACAACGTGCAACCAATTGCTGAGGCAGAATACACCCATGTAACCTCCTAAACAATTGCCTGTAGTCCAAAGTGGAGGGAGGGGAAATAGACTGTAATGTGATGGGAATAAAAATTCATCTCAAGTGAGAGCTTTTGCAAAAGAAGTCCCACAGTTAATAAAGTCAAATCCCCAACCACCACTAAGGTACATGCACTAGTGATACAAGAAAGGAGCAAAAAGTAAAAAAGCATAAGATACTGACCAAACTGGGGAGGACAAAAGCACAAAGTGCGTTCAGGGGGCGTGAGGAAGCACGTCTGTGAAACGCACTTTGGGCTTTTGTCCTCCCCAGTTTGGTCAGTATCTTATGCTTTTTTACTTTTTGCTCCTTTCTTGTATCACTAGTGCATGTACCTTAGTGGTGGTTGGGGATTTGACTTTATTAACTGTGGGACTTCTTTTGCAAAAGCTCTCACTTGAGATGAATTTTTATTCCCATCACATTACAGTCTATTTCCCCTCCCTCCACTTTGGACTACAGGCAATTGTTTAGGAGGTTACATGGGTGTATTCTGCCTCAGCAATTGGTTGCACGTTGTGACGATCCTTTTATGGTGTGTGTTTGTTTTTTTTTTTTTGTTTTTTTTTTTACACCTGAGTTCTTTGTGGGGCTTATAGGCATGTGCAAATGAGTAATTACCTAACACCCAGTATCCCCCACAGTATTACACCATTTCAGTTACTGTTAAGATTAGAGCATTACATTTACTTACCTGACTTATTATTCTGGGGGGGTTTTCTTTACATCATGGCACTTCTCGCATGGATATTTTATTTCTGTTATATGTTGTGTCATGCGTGTCCTTTTTGGACCAATTAATAAAGATCTGTTTTGTACTTTGAAATGTGTGGCATTGTTTATTGGGGTATTTTGCTCCCCTAGAGGCTAAATATACACGTGGCCGCTCTTTAGGCCTTAGGCTACTTTTACATCTGCGTTTTTGCTGGATCAGTCATGGATCAGCAAAAAAATGCTTCCCTCATGATAATACAACCAGTTGCATCTGTTATGAACGGATCTGGTTGTATTATCTCTGAAATAGCCATGACCGAACGTCACTAAAAACATTGTAAGTCAATAGAGGACGGATCTGTTTTCTTTTGTGTCAGAGAAAACTGATCTGTCTCTATTGACTTACATTGTGTTTCATGCCTGACCAGTCTTGCTCCACACCCCAGAACGCGCTCAAAAACCCTGCTTGCAGCGCTTTTGTGTGCGTCATGGGAACGCAATGAAACTGAACTGAATGCATTCTGGTGCACTCTATTCCCTTCCGTTCTGTCCCCATTGACAATGAATGGGGACACAACTGAAGCGTTTCCCCCACTATTGAGATCCTATGATAGATCTCAATAGCGGAAAGGGAAAGTGCAGATGTGAAAGTAGCCTAATGTGCAGAGTCAGTGATTGTGAGCCAAAACCAGGAGTGGAGGCTACACAGAGATGAGGTATAAGGGAAAGATCTGCACCTGGTCTCTGTTTAGAGCTGCACCTGGTTTTGGCTAAAAATCGCTGACTGTACGAATAAGGCCTTAGGGCTCATTCAGGCGACCGTATGTTTTGCAGTCCACAAAAGATACCGGCCATTTGCATTCCCCATGTTGTGGAACGAAACGGCCAGCCCTATGATAGAAATGTCTATTCTTGTACACAATTTCGGACAAAAATAGGACATTTTTTATCTTTTTTGCAGGGCCACGGAACAGGAATACGGATGCGGACTCAAATATACGGTTGTCTGAATGAGCCCTTAGACTCACTAACTTTCCATTAACGGTTCACTTGAACAGTGGAGGTCCAGGTCACCTGTTATAGCCATCTGAATGGAGATTCAGAAATGGGTTCTATCCCCCCAATCACTTGTTTGTGGCATATTCAATCTATATGCCATAAATATCTGCAACAGGAAATCTGTAAATGATGCACGAAAGTATTCTGGAAGTGGTTTAGAAACTCAACAATATCTACGGCCATAGCAATTTTTTCTTCTTGACTCAAATATAAAAATTTGACTTTTGCCATGTTGGCACCAGACCATAAGTCATTGTGATGGTTGTTTTGCAAGTTCCTTTTGTATTGTACTTTTGCATTGGATTGCGAGATCGAGCACATTATCCAGAAAAAAAGAGGATTAGCTCTGTAGAAGGCAGGTGTAAAATGTCACATGGAAAGGAGTGATGCTTAAAAAAAAAAAAAAAAATCTTCTTTATTTTAGGCTCATGAAGAAGCTGCAGAAGCTGAAGCAATGAAAAAGGAAATTGGGCTTGGTGATGGAGAGGATGACTTAAAAGCTTTGATTCAAGTAAGACTGCTTCCATATCCTCAGATTACTTATCTCTTTTCTGAATGTTTAATATTGATGGCCTACCTTCAGGGTAGGCCATCAGTATCTGATCGGTGGGGGTACAATTCCTGACACCCTGCTGATCAGCTGTTTTGAAGATGTCACAACGCTCTAGTAAGAGTCCTATTCCAGTGAATGGGCCTGGCCCAACAATGCCAAGCATAGCCATTATACAATGAAAGGCGCTGTGCTTGGTAAGCTCACTAGAGCGTTGTGGCCTCTTTAAACAAATTGACTATGGTGCCAATTGTCAGACCACCACCTATCCTGAGGATACACCATCAATATTAAACTCCCAGAAACCCCTTTTTAACCTCTTCTAACTGAATGTGTTTAAACTTTCAGAAGAGACAGCAGGATCGGGAAAAGGAAGTCGATAGCTTCATGGCAGAACTGGAAGCAAAGTACTGCAACAATACAAAAAAGGGAGGGAAAAAGTCTGCAGCACCAAAGAGGGGAAAAAAGTGACCCGCTGATTGAAGGAGTGAACAAAGACCGTTTCCAGTGTCCTGATTTCAATTATAGCCGTTTGTATTCTGGTGTCCTGCACACCGTCTATGGTCAGCAAACCTGTACCATAGAATAGCTTAGCTGATGTAGGTGATACTCTTCCCAGTAAGCTGAAATGTGGGTGAGACTACAGAATTTAATGGGAAGGGTACTTTCACATAAGGCTAGTTTCACACCTCCGGTGTGCAACTGCGGCATGGCTGTTCCAGCAGACAAGTGGAGAGTCGGCGGGACACAAACCGCAGCATGCAGCAGTTTGTGTCCATCCGGTTCTCTGCTGGAGGTGTAAAAGTAGCCTAAGCAGTTTTTGAAGGCAAAGCAATGAGTGGATAGTAAAAGGACAGTACATAAGGTAGGTTCTGGTCTTTTCAAATACACTCATTTTGGCTTCAAAAACTGCATCAGAATTGCTTGTGTGAAGGCTACTCAGCACATGTTTCTTAAACTGCACTTGTGCTTTTTTATTTTACTGGTGTTCTAATATAGATGTACATGGTCTTTGTGGTGTCTGCAAAAAAAACCTTGGATATTTAAACAATCAAAACTTAACTAAAATCTAAGTAAAGGTGTCAGTTCAGGAGTAGGGAATAATCCCCTGGCAGATGATTCTGCTTATCTCGTATTGAGAACAAAAGATTGGACATGTTGAAATCAAGCTAATTCTGTTCCTTAACATCTAACCAGTCAGTTTGTCTTGTTGAAATTGGTTGACATTCATCTAATGTTTATTGCCACCTTTACGCATAATAAATCCTTTTGCTTTACAGAATTTTCCCTACCTTCATTAACCCAGTGTGAGATCTCAGAGTAGACACTTTATCGGTCACCTGGTGTGACTGCTATGGTCAGGCTAGTGTTGGATGCAATCTATAATTCCAGGGGTCCCAAAGTCTTCATCAGTATGGCTGCTTTCTGCACGTCTTTTCTTTACAGTTATATTAAACTGTGCCATGAACTGCACACTATTTATTTTAAATGGTGAGCTTTAAGTGGTCTTTTTAGGCAGAGGAATCAAGGTAGTAGAAGGGAAACTTCCACACGTGACCCAAAAGGCAGTGCTTACATGGACCAAGGTCATTGATCTTTTTATTATGTGAAAAACAAGTGGTCCCTTCTGATTTTTCTATGGTTCCCTGTATCCCTCCTCCTCTAAATTGTTTGCAATGTAACATTTTGCTTAAAGTTACTTCTGGTTTGTACAGGCTTTTCAATAAAATAATGAAACTGAAAGCTTGTATGTTTTTTTTTTTTTTTTTTTAATCTCCCCACTGTAATTTTAAACTTGGAGACTAGGTGAGAAAAAAGCTGACTGGAAGCCCATCACCACCAGTCAGATTGTAGGTGCTGTTTATAGAGGCTATTTAGAAGCTGAAAGCAGTGACTCCATTGGTATGGAACACATTTTTACTTGTTTTACTTGTACATGGTATGTAACAGTAAGAACTGAGCTGTAGTGTGGTAGAGTATGACTGTGGACACATCCATCTTTTCAAATATAAGTGTATATTACTGTAATCCTAGATCTACAGTAGCTCATTCTGACAGATGCTGCTGATAACCACAATCTTATTATTGGTTTAGTATCATGATCCTTTGGTTAATCCACTGTTGGTCAGATTTGCGCGACCATCTGAGCGTCTTATGTGACCTCAACATGCAGTACCATTACAGAGACGTGCACCTCACTGACTATGAACCTGTGTCAGTGTTTTGAAACGTGTAAGTGACATTCATGGATGTATGTTGTCTTGTATTAATATGATGAACTTTGCTGTCAGACACTGATGGCTCCGCCTCCTTGACTTTAACCACCTCAGCCCCCAGTGCTTAAACACCCTGAAAGACCAGGCCACTTTTTACACTTCTGACCTACACTACTTTCACCGTTTATTGCTCGGTCATGCAACTTACCACCCAAATGAATTTTACCTCCTTTTCTTCTCACTAATAGAGCTTTCATTTGGTGGTATTTCATTGCTGCTGACATTTTTACTTTTTTTGTTATTAATCGTAATTTAACGATTTTTTTGCAAAAAAATGACATTTTTCAGTTGTAAAATTTTGCAAAAAAAACGAGATCCATATAGAAATTTTGCTCTAAATTTATAGTTCTACATGTCTTTGATAAAAAAAAAAAATGTTTGGGTAAAAAAAAAATGGTTTGGGTAAAAGTTATAGCGTTTACAAACTATGGTACAAAAATGTGAATTTCCGCTTTTTGAAGCAGCTCTGACTTTCTGAGCACCTGTCATGTTTCCTGAGGTTCTACAATGGCCAGACAGTACAAACACCCCACAAATGACCCCATTTCGGAAAGTACACACCCTAAGGTATTCGCTGATGGGCATAGTGAGTTCATAGAACTTTTTTTATTTTTTGTCACAAGTTAGCGGAAAATGATGATTTTTTTTTTTTTTTTTTCTTACAAAGTCTCATATTCCACTAACTTGTGACAAAAAATAAAAACTTCTATGAACTCACTATGCCCATCACGAAATACCTTGGGGTCTCTTCTTTCCAAAATGGGGTCACTTGTGGGGTAGTTATACTGCCCTGGCATTTTAGGGGCCCAAATGTGTGGTAAGGAGTTTGAAATCAAATTCTGTAAAAAATGACCTGTGAAATCCGAAAGGTGCTCTTTGGAATATGGGCCCCTTTGCCCACCTAGGCTGCAAAAAAGTGTCACACATCTGGTATCTCCGTACTCAGGAGAAGGTGGGGAATGTGTTTTGGGGTGTCATTTTACATATACCCATGCTGGGTGAGATAAATATCTTGGTCAAATGCCAACTTTGTATAAAAAAATAGGAAAAGTTGTCTTTTGCCAAGATATTTCTCTCACCCAGCATGGGTATATGTAAAATGACACCCCAAAACACATTCCCCACCTTCTCCTGAGTACGGCAATACCAGATGTGTGACACTTTTTTGCAGCCTAGGTGGGCAAAGGGGCCCATATTCCAAAGAGCACCTTTCGGATTTCACAGGTCATTTTTTACAGAATTTGATTTCAAACTCCTTACCACACATTTGGGCCCCTAGAATGCCAGGGCAGTATAACTACCCCACAAGTGACCCCATTTTGGAAAGAAGAGACCCCAAGGTATTCGCTGATGGGCATAGTGAGTTCATGGAAGTTTTTTTATTTTTTCTCACAAGTTAGTGGAATATGAGACTTTGTATGAAAAAAAAAAAAAAAAAAAATCAGCATTTTCCACTAACTTGTGACAAAAAATAAAAAATTCTAGGAACTCGCCATGCCCCTCACGGAATACCTTGGGGTGTCTTCTTTCCAAAATGGGGTCACTTGTGGGGTAGTTATACTGCCCTGGCATTTTCCAGGGGCCCTAATGTGTGGTAAGTAGGTAAATGACCTGTGAAATCCTAAAGGTGCTCTTTGGAATGTGGGCCCCTTTGCCCACCTAGGCTGCAAAAAAGTGTCACACATGTGGTATCGCTGTATTCAGGAGAAGTTGGGGAATGTGTTTTGGGGTGTCATTTTACATATACCCTTGCTGGGTGAGAGAAATATCTTGGCAAAAGACAACTTTTCCCATTTTTTTATACAAAGTTGGCATTTGACCAAGATATTTCTCTCACCCAGCATGGGTATATGTAAAATGACACCCCAAAACACATTCCCCACCTTCTCCTGAGTACGGCGATACCAGATGTGTGACACTTTTTTGCAGCCTAGATGCGCAAAGGGGCCCAAATTCCTTTTAGGAGGGCATTTTTAGACATTTGGATACCAGACTTCTTCTCACGCTTTGGGGCCCCTAGAATGCCAGGGCAGTATAAATACCCCACATGTGACCCCATTTTGGAAAGAAGACACCCCAAGGTATTCAATGAGGGGCATGGCGAGTTCATAGAAATTTTTTTTTTTTTGGCACAAGTTAGCGGAAATTGATATTTTTAATTTTTTTCTCACAAAGTCTCCCGTTCCGCTAACTTGGGACAAAAATTTCAATCTTTCATGGACTCAATATGCCCCTCACGGAATACCTGGGGGTGTCTTCTTTCCGAAATGGGGTCACATGTGGGGTATTTATACTGCCCTGGCATTCTAGGGGCCCTAAAGCGTGAGAAGAAGTCTGGAATATAAATGTCTAAAAAATTTTACGCATTTGGTTTCCGTGAGGGGTATGGGGAGTTCATGTGAGATTTTATTTTTTGACACAAGTTAGTGGAATATGAGACTTTTGTAAGAAAAAAAAAAAATAATTCCGCTAACTTGGGCCAAAAAAATGTCTGAATGGAGCCTTACAGGGGGGTGATCAATGACAAGGGGGGTGATCAATGACAAGGGGGGTGATCAATGACAAGGGGGGTGATCAATGACAAGGGGGGTGATCAGGGAGTCTATATGGGGTGATAACCACAGTCATTGATCACGCCCGTGTAAGGCTTCATTCAGACGTCCGTATGCGTTTTGCGGATCCGATCCATCTATCAGTGGATCCGTAAAAATCATGCGGACGTCTGAATGGAGCTTTACAGGGGGGGTAATCAATGACAGGGGGGTAATCAATGACAGGGGGGTGATCAGGGAGTCTATATGGGGTGATCACCACAGTCATTGATCACGCCCCTGTAAGGCTTCATTCAGACGTCCGGATGCGTTTTGCGGATCCGATCCATCTATCAGTGCATCCGTAAAAATCATGCGGACATTTGAATGGAGCTTTACAGGGGGTTGATCAATGACAGGGGGGTGATCACCACAGTCATTGATCATGCCCCTGTAAGGCTTCATTCAGACGTCCGGATGCGTTTTGCGGATCGGATCCATCTATCAGTGCATCCGTAAAAATCATGCGGACATCTGAATGGAGCTTTACAGGGGGGTGATCAGGGAGTCTATATGGGGTGATCACCACAGTCATTGATCATGCCCCTGTAAGGCTTCATTCAGACGTCCGGATGCGTTTTGCGGATCCGATCCATCTATCAGTGGATCCGTAAAAATCATGCGGACATCTGAATGGAGCTTTACAGGGGGGTGATCAATGACAGGGGGGTAATCAATGACAGGGGGGTGATCAGGGAGTCTATATGGGGTGATCAGGGGCTAATAAGGGGTTAATAAGTGACGGGGGGGGGGGGTGTAGTGTAGTGTAGTGGTGCTTGGTGCTACTTTACTGAGCTACCTGTGTCCTCTGGTGGTCGATCCAAACAAAGGGGACCACCAGAGGACCAGGTAGCAGGTATATTAGACGCTGTTATCAAAACAGCGTCTAATATACCTGTTAGGGGTTAAAAAAAACACATCTCCAGCCTGCCAGCGAACGATCGCCGCTGGCAGGCTGGAGATCAACTCTCTTACCGTCCGTTCCTGTGAGCGCGCGCGCGTTCACAGGAAATCTCGGCCATCGCGAGATGACGCATATATGCGTGACTGTGCGCAGCGCTGCCACCTCCGGAACGCGATCCTGCGTTAGGCGGTCCGGAGGTGGTTAAAGAGGACCTTTCACCGATTCTTACCCTATGAACTAAGTATACATACATGTGGAGCGGCGCCCGGGGATCTCACTGCACTTACTATTATCCCCGGGCGCCGCTCCGTTCTCCTGCTATGCCCTCCGGTATCTCCGTTCCCTAAGTTATGGTAGGCGGAGTCTGCCCTAGCGCTGGCCAATCGCATTGCAGAGCTCACAGTCTGGGAGAAAATAACCTCCCAGGCTGTGAGCTCTGAGCTGCGATTGGCCAGCGCTAGGGCAGACTCCGCCTACCATAACTTAGGGACTGGTATCTCCGCCTACTATAACTTAGTGAGCGGAGATACCGGAGGGCATAGCGGCAGAACGGAGCGGCGCCCGGGGATAATAGTAAGTGCAGTGAGATCCCCGGGCGCCGCTCTATATGTCTGTATAGTTAGTTCATAGGGTAAGAATGGGCTCTTTAAAGCCCAGAATGAGCACAGATATAAATATGCAAATTACAAGTTTTACTGAATCTTTTCCCCACAACACTATATATCAATCTGCTCCGCTCCTCCTGCTCTCTAACATGCTGCCTTCAGTTCAGATACCATGTTCAACGTGACAGGTTTCCTTGAACATATGTTTTTTTTTTTTCTGGCAGTTTGCCTTCCTTCTGAAAACTGCAATTCACACAGAACCTAACTGATTGTTGTAATGGTTTGGTTGTTTTTAAAGGATAAGAGGCCCTAATAATGTGACTAGGTGTAAATCACAACTATTAGCAATGATCCTGTGTATTATAATAAATATAGAACGTATTTATTAAACCGTCATTTAAAAATACATATTTACACAAGTAATGTTACAAATTTTGTCAATGAACAGAATCTGCATAAATTTGCCAAGCTCTTCGTGAGTGTGGCCAGCTCCCACAGTGATGCATAGTGACATCTAAAGCATCAGAAAAGGTTCTGATGACCATGAGTTGTGATCTGAGGGCATGGCTGCTTATACAGGTTCTTCTCAAAAAATTAGCATATTGTGATAAAGTTCATTATTTTCTGTAATGTACTGATAAACATTAGACTTTCATATATTTTAGATTCATTACACACAACTGAAGTAGTTCAAGCCTTTTCTTGTTTTAATATTGATGATTTTGGCATACAGCTCATGAAAACCCAAAATTCCTATCTCAAAAAATTAGCATATTTCATCCGACCAATAAAAGAAAAGTGTTTTTAATACAAAAAAAGTCAACCTTCAAATAATTAAGTTCAGTTATGCACTCAATACTTGGTCGGGAATCCTTTTGCAGAAATGACTGCTTCAATGCGGCGTGGCATGGAGGCAATCAGCCTGTGGCACTGCTGAGGTGTTATGGAGGCCCAGGATGCTTCGATAGCAGCCTTAAGCTCATCCAGAGTGTTGGGTCTTGCGTCTCTCAACTTTCTCTTCCCAATATCCCACAGATTCTCTATGGGGTTCAGGTCAGGAGAGTTGGCAGGCCATTTGAGCACAGTAATACCATGGTCAGTAAACCATTTACCAGTGGTTTTGGCACTGTGAGCAGGTGCCAGGTCGTGCTGAAAAATGAAATCTTCATCTCCATAAAGCTTTTCAGCAGATGGAAGCATGAAGTTCTCCAAAATCTCCTGATAGCTAGCTGCATTGACCCTGCCCTTGATAAAACATAGTGGACCAACACCAGCAGCTGACATGGCACCCCAGACCATCACTGACTGTGGGTACTTGACACTGGACTTCAGGCATTTTCTCTCCCCAGTCTTCCTCCAGACTCTGGCACCTTGATTTCCGAATGACATGCAAAATTTGCTTTCATCTGAAAAAAGTACTTTGGACCACTGAGCAACAGTCCAGTGCTGCTTCTCTGTAGCCCAGGTCAGGCGCTTCTGCCGCTGTTTCTGGTTCAAAAGTGGCTTGACCTGGGGAATGCGGCACCTGTAGCCCATTTCCTGTACACGGTGGCTCTGGATGTTTCTACTCCAGACTCAGTCCACTGCTTCCGCAGGTCCCCCAAGGTCTGGAATCGGTCCTTCTCCACAATCTTCCTCAGGGTCCGGTCACCTCTTCTCGTTGTGCAGTGTTTTCTGCCACACTTTTTCCTTCCCACAGACTTCCCACTGAGGTGCCTTGATAAAGCACTCTGGGAACAGCCTATTCGTTCAGAAATTTCTTTCTGTGTCTTACCCTCTTGCTTGAGGGTGTCAATGATGGCCTTCTGGACAGCAGTCAGGTTGGCAGTCTTACCCATGATTGCGGTTTTGAGTAATGAACCAGGCTGGGAGTTTTTAAAAGCCTCAGGAATCTTTTGCAGGTGTTTAGAGTTAATTAGTTGATTCAGATGATTAGGTTAATAGCTCGTTTAGAGACCCTTTTCATGATATGCTAATTTTTTGAGATGGGAATTTTGGGTTTTCATGAGCTGTATGCCAAAATCATCAATATTAAAACAAGAAAAGGCTTGAACTACTTCAGTTGTGTGTAATGAATCTAAAATATATGAAAGTCTAATGTTTATCAGTACATTACAGAAAATAATGAACTTTATCACAATATGCTAATTTTTTGAGAAGAACCATACTGCAAGGTCTATGGCAGCAGTGCCAGATTGTTGCCCATTTATTTTATGTCACGGGTGAACATGTTTGTACAGGTGTCTCTCATGGGTCTGATTGATTTTGTGTGCACCCTGTTTTCCCAAACTCCTCCTTGGGGGGGGGGGGGGGGGGATGCTGGAGTTGAACCCTATTTCAATTCAGAACATGTCAAACACTTTGGATCATGACTAAGAACACTACTGTTCGAAAAGCGTAGATCTACTGGGATTAAGTGGGGGCCAGTGCCATTGACTGCTGTATCCATTTGGAATATGTTGGTGAATAAAGATCGGGATTGTTGAAACGTCTACGCCTGGTGCTGGAGCCTTTTTTCTATTTTGTGCATTTATTTTATGCTCTAATGCAGTCAATAGGGATGAGCAAATCTACTTTGGATGAAACATCTGAAGTCTATTCGCATAATCCTAAGTTTGAATACTGTACGGAGCGAGTGCTCTTTACAGTATTAGAATGTATTACTTTGCGAAGTCTTGCAAAACTTTGCATATTAACTTCATAAATTAATTACTACATTTCCCAAACTCTGGTTCGGTTCCAAGTGTATTATACGAATCGACTTCGCATGTTTCATCCGAAGTCAAGACCAGCACTTTCTGCGCCAGTCTTTATCTCCTGCGCCACTGGAGGATGCACCTAACTTATGACAAGGCGCATCCTCCTGCAAACTGTGTCTCTAAACAGAAATCTATGACTGCTCAGAGCTGCAATAGATTTCTGGCTTCATTTGTGACATAAAACTGGCATAAATGAAGACACATTTGTTGGGGTGACTGTCGCAGCTTTCCCTAAAGGGTGCATGGACAATTTTTTTTAAATGGTCGCAAATGCCTAGTTTGCAACTTTTTAACACCACTTTTCAGTGGCGCAAGTGAGATAATAAATCTCCCCCTTAGTGTTTAATAGAACTCTTATGGGCACGTCAGATTATCAGTCTTAAGCCCCATTCAGATAAACATGGCCTCCGTGCTGTGGATGTATACAGCGAGTCTGAAATACACAAGCACTAGCCATGTGAACTCTGCTCCATTGACTTGAATGGGTCCGCAACATACCACAAAGAATAGGAAATGTCCTATCTTGTGCGGTGGCACAGATTGAAAGCCCACTGAAACACTCCGAAGCCCTTCCAGGTCTATGCCTCTGCACTGCAAAAGATATGTCATGTCCTATCTGTTGCGGATCGTGGACCCATTCAAGTCAATGGGTCGGCACCGCAGCAAGGAGTTCACACAGGCATGAAAGTGAAAAAAGGGACGTTCCACAGGTAGAATTTTTATGATCCTTGTTTCTCCTTTAGGTAAAGGATCTATGAGGCTGTTAGTTTGATCATTAAACCCATGGTTAGGCCAGGATTTGCAGCTGCAATATAGACTCTAAAATTCACCCACATCATGGCCATCTGAATAAGGCCCTAAGGGGGTTGTCCAGGTTCAGAGCAGGTATAGCGCTGCCCTAGCCCCTTTTTAAAGACCATCCATTAGTACTGGTGACGTCACTGGGCTCACTGCTAGGCGGAAGCCTCTGCCTAGCATACACATAGTGAGACCTGGTACATCACTGGAGGTAAAGAAAAAGCCCTTGCCCTGCGCGATGCAGCACAGTGCAAGAGGGAGCATCAGAGCATGAAATTCATGCTGAATGAGTAAAGAATTGGGTTAGGTCCGGGTTCAGTTCTGAACCCAGAC
The DNA here is from genome assembly GCF_905171765.1 of Bufo bufo. Taxonomy (NCBI): domain Eukaryota; kingdom Metazoa; phylum Chordata; class Amphibia; order Anura; family Bufonidae; genus Bufo; species Bufo bufo. Next base: position 276,117,867 of record NC_053394.1, on the reverse strand, counting down.
AACCCCTTTAATTGTGAGCACACATCCAGTTCTAGCCAGCTGAGGGTCTCGTCAAATGTTAGAACCAACAAATCATCAATGCCCGACAGTGCTGTGGAAATTTGGCATCCTTTGCATTACAAAACATACACATTAGTCTTTGACACTGTACTCATAGGCTGAACTTCTTAAAGTCCATGTCTGCTTCTGGTAAGAGGTCCTCCTCTGCTATGAGACTTCATGATTAAATGCAGTGGGGTTCCTTAACACAGAAAAAAAAGTGTTATTCAGTACTGCAATGAAGCCCCCTCATAATCCCACCTGTATGTTTAATGGTCCTATGTTCTCAGAACAGTTGCAGTCCAGTGATTATCATTTACTGACCTGAGGGTGGATCCTCTCTGTCCTCTTTCTTCTCATTTATGGATTGGCCCCATTGTAAAGAGTTGGCTGAGGAGCTGGCAATACTTAACCCGATGCCAGTTACTCCAATACTAATGGAATCTGGAGACAGAAGAAGAATCAGAACCACATTATTATTATAATCTAGTTATGTAATGTCCCCTTTAGTGAGCTCCAGCAGACTTAAAAGGGCTTCCCAAGACTTTTATACTGATGACTTATCCTTGGGCCAATCAGCTGTTTGAGAAGGCACTGGCTCTCCTGTGAGCGCTGTGGCCTTCTCTGTGCTTACCAAGCAGAGCGCTGTACGTTGTCTAGCGGCTGTGCTTGGTATCGCGCTCAGCCCCATTCACTTCTATGAGGTTGAGCTGCTCCTAGGCCACGTGACAGATGAACGTGTCATCACTGGCCTAGAGAAAGCTGCCTTCTCTAACAGCTGATCAGCACCGAGTGTCAGACACCCACCGATCAGATAATGATGACCTATCCTGAGCATAGGTCATCAGTATTAAAGTCTCAGAAAACCCCTTTAAGCCATCCATGTATTAAGGGATGGCCATTGATTTAAGTGGCTGATTTGTACTAATACATTTCCTCTACAGACTGGAAATGCCTGGTTGACCACAGTTTCCCCCCACTAAAACCAGCTCTGCTGGAGGAGGCCTATGAGCTGGACCCATGACAATCAGCTAGTCACCACACAAGTGCTCCAATCTGAAAGGTTTTATTAGATGGGCCCACCTCTTTAAAGCAAGAGTACTTACATTTTTCTCTACAAAGTCGAGTGCTGTTAAAGGACCCCTTTTCAAAATAGATCACAAGTATAGTGATAGCATAAAACAGTGATGAGCTTAAAATACATTGTGAGATATCTGCAGCTACTACACTCCTCAACATTGAAACTGCAACACCAAGAAGGACAGGCTGTAAGGTTAAGGGGCTGCTACACGTCCAGGCTTTTTTATGCAGTTTTTGAAGCCAAAACCAAGAGTGGCTTGAAAAAAGTGAAGTAGTAGTATTTGCTCTTAATACTTTCACTCCTGCTTGATACACTTCTGGTTTTGGCTTCAAAAACAGCATAAAAAAAAGGAACATGTGGCACCAGCCTTTTGCAAATCGAGGAAATAGCAGGTGTCGCTATGATCTGCAAGTGACCACATTTTCAAGCTCCAATCTGTGGCATGTGGGAGGGGAATAAAAGCAAATCTTTTTAGCCACATGAAACTTTAAAAATTGGCTCAAGTCATGTAGGATGATGTGTGATGTCTCCTATTCATCAACATTCCAGTTATCATCACTTGTTGCAAACTGAGACAGAATACATGGACTGAGGGACCTTGGTTTATCTCTCTGGCAGCTTGCTACGGCCCTAGGCTAAGATGTCAGCACTGTTCAATGTTGCGTGTCCTAGTGTTTGGGAGAACAACAAACTAGAATGACAGCAAGGGGTGCACAGAGGTGAACCTCTACACGGATGGATTGTCTGATTAGAAGAATGGCACGTAGTGATCCATTCTATACTGCAAGTGAAATTGGATATCACATCCCAAGCCTAGGGAGGCAAACACTCTACACAAACCATTGGAAAGCATTTGCATGACAATAGGCTACGAGCCAGTCATCCAGCTATAGGTGTTCCACTGACTCCACACAACCGCTCTCGAAGGCTATTATGGTTCACAGCAAGATGGCAATTGAGGTCTATCCTTTTCAGTGAATAGGTCTGTTTTTATCTTGGATGCAATGATAAGTGCAGATTGGTCTGGAGACCCCATGAACAAAGCTGAGGCCTTCACAAGGGAACGCCACACTGGTCCTACTTCTGGGATTATGGTTTAGGTTAGCATAATGTACGGTAGCCAGAACTCTCTAGTCTTCATTTCAGGTTCGGTGCTACAAAGATGGTTACATACAGGTCCTTCTCAAAAAATTAGCATATTGTGATAAAGTTAATTTTTTTCTGTAATGTACTGATAAACATTAGACTTTCATATATTTTAGATTCATTACACACAACTGAAGTAGTTCAAGCCTTTTCTTGTTTAAATATTGATGATTTTGGCATACAGCTCATGAAAACCCAAAATTCCTATCTCAAAAAATTAGCATATCATGAAAAGGTTCTCTAAATGAGCTATTAACCTAATCATCTGAATCAACTAATTAACTCTAAACACCTGCAAAAGATTCCTGAGGCTTTTAAAAACTCCCAGCCTGGTTCATTACTCAAAACCGCAATCATGGGTAAGACTGCCGACCTGACTGCTGTCCAGAAGGCAATCATTGACACCCTCAAGCAAGAGGGTAAGACACAGAAAGAAATTTCTGAACGAATAGGCTGTTCCCAGAGTGCTGTATCAAGGCACCTCAGTGGGAAGTCTGTGGGAAGGAAAAAGTGTGGCAGAAAACGCTGCACAACGAGAAGAGATGAAGCAGTCATTTCTGCGAAAGGATTCCCGACCAAGTATTGAGTGCATAACTGAACTTAATTATTTGAAGGTTGACTTTTTTTGTATTAAAAACACTTTTCTTTTATTGGTCGGATGAAATATGCTAATTTTTTGAGATAGGAATTTTGGGTTTTCATGAGCTGTATGCCAAAATCATCAATATTAAAACAAGAAAAGGCTTGAACTACTTCAGTTGTGTGTAATGAATCTAAAATATATGAAAGTCTAATGTTTATCAGTACATTACAGAAAATAATGAACTTTATCACAATATGCTAATTTTTTGAGAAGGACCTGTATAGTCGTGGAACCAGTGGTACGGACATTTCTCCAAAGTGTCCCAGGAGCCATTTTTCAACAAGACAACACCAAGCCACATTTTGCTTGTGCTCTCCAGACTTGTCTTCCATTAAGCACATCTGGCACGTCGTTGCAAAGACAGTTGCCAGGAGTGGATCTTGATGATTTGCATGCCCAAGTGCATTCAGCGTGGCAGAACATTCCCCAGGCAACCATTAAAAATCTCATGCCAAGGCGTGTAAGTAGGTGTATTTCAGAGGCGGCTCTTCCATTAGGCCACCGCCTAAGGCCTCGCGCTGGTGGGGGCTTCGCTCTGGCTCCCACCCGACACCGGCGCAAGTATAAATTGTACTTGTGACGGGTGGGAGCATCCTTAAGTCAAAACATTCGGGGCTTGAGCTCCAGTGCCCCGAATGCTATTCTATTTGGGGATATTGGGGGCACAGCGAGCAGCCGGATCACACTGTGGGGACTCCAGGTTGGGGGATGATGATAGAAATGTGAGGAAGCTAAGATGTCTGTGTGTTACACTCTGCAGAGACGAGGCGGCTGAAAGAAGTTGTACGGACCAAATGGAGAAGATGATGACACAGAAGATCTACATCTGAGGAGACGTCACCTGGAGGCCCTGGATGTGACAGGTATGTGCTGCTGTATAGCAAGTACAGCAAAATGCAGTGTGTGGGGGGAGGGCCGATTTAGAGAACTGGGCCAGGGTTAATTCAAAGTGTTAATATGCACTGTGAATATAAGCCCTGTACTGTGTTGTCACTGTGCATATTAACCCTTTACTGTGATGTCACTGCATATTAAAGGGGTACTCCGGGATAGGAAAATAAATCCCCTATCCAAAGGATAGGAGATAAGTGTCTGATCGGGGGGTCTGGCCGTTGGGATCCCCCACGATCTCCTGCATGGTACTCCGGATCTCCTTGTGCCCGGAGCAGTGGTCAACACTCCCCCTCCATGTATCTATGGGAGAGCCGCAGATACAGCACTTGTGTATCTCCAAGTCTTCCATAGAGATACATGGAGGGGGAGTGTTGACCACACCACTGCTCCATGTGGTGGTTGACACAGCTTATTTCTTGAGGACTGAGCCGGGGTGCCGTACGGGAGAACACGGGCATCCCAACGATCTTCGTGGGGGGCCTCATGTTTGAGTTTCGCCTAAGGCCTCACAAAGTCTAGAGCCACCTCTGGTGTATTTCTACACGTAGCACTCATACTCAATACTGAATAAATCAAGATGTTTTGAGAATTTTGCTTCCATTTTTTCTTATCATTTGCAATGCATATCATTAAACCCGTTTTGACTCGTGGCGTTCATGTACAACGCAAGTTGGAGCTTTTAGATGGTGGCTGTTTTGGTGTTGAACAGACGCCGCAGCTGCCAAGTTCCTGCTGCTTTACACAGTAGAAACCTAGAGTCATTGTCTGTGATCAGTGATAATGCAGATCATGGACATTTAACCTCTCACATACTGCATTCAACTGCGACCTGTGATTCAATTATGAATGTTAGCACCTGCTGTAGAAGAAAGAGAAGCCACATTTCACTTCGAGGTTAGTAAAAATGGAGATGTTTTATCACCCCATCCAAGGTAATGGAACACCTGAAACCTAACTAGGGACCTCTTGGGGATTTCAGTGCTTTCCCCACTGACCGGAGCTGTCTGGAGACAAAGTGGTACAATGCTGACACTTCGCAATCGTTGGGGGCCAAAAGGGAATAGGACCACTCTTGTAAGAGAGTTAACACTAATGTCGATGACAGACATCTTACTGTTACTCCAAGAGCAAAGCGAATTATGACATTACCTATTCCTTCAGAACCTCTTCTGTATCGAAATGGATTTGGGTGTTCAGAAATGACAAAGGACCTCATGGCATCATCTGGCTATGGAAATAAATAGCGTGTTATTGCCTGCTGAATATACAAATGGTTGGCAAAAGTATTAATCCCCTTGGTGTTTTTTCTGTTTTGTTGCATTACAACCTGACGTTAACATGGATTTTCATTTAGATTTTGTGTAATGGACCTGACTAAATAGTCCACGTTGTTACAATGGGATGAAAAAATACCTTGTTTAAAGAATGAATGAATAAAAACAAACGTGAATGCATATGTATACACCACCTTTGCTATAAAATCTCTAAATAAGGTCTGGTGCAACCAATTAATGACACAGTAATAGTGTTGATCGAGCACCAAAGTGCTCGTGTGCTCTGGCCGAACACATCGGTATGCTTGAGTGCTCTACCGAGCACCTGAGCATAATGGAAGTCAATGTGAGAACCTCAGGCACCCCCTGCTCGGAAGAGAAGAGGATGTCTGGTTCACAAAAAAAAGGTTAGAAATTGATGGAAAACCTATCAAAATGGTTTGAAAACAGCATTAAGAGGATGGCTGGATGCGTCTTGGACTCCTATTATCTATGACATACAATAGATAACCACACAAAGGCTAAATGCCAAAAGCCAGGTATGTGGAAGCCAACAATCTATCCATGAGACAGATAACAGTCTGCATACCTTACAATGGCAGCCTTGTGCACCATGAGGCATTCCAAACCAGCTCTCATCCGACTGAGAGCCATTAAGCCTCAAAGTTGCTTCACATCTGTTGGATGGCTTGGGTGGACCTGCGCATCTAGATCAATATCATTAGGGTGACAAAATGTTTTCTGATTGTCCTAACAAAATATTCAATAACCTTTTTATACAGTTTTGTCATGTAAAAACTCATTTGTATAAACATGGGCATATGGGAAAGACATGCAAATGAGCAGAATCTGCCTTGTTTTTCAGCTGAAAAACCATTTGCATGGAAAATTCGCGATCTACACTACTCATGAACGGCGCCATCTTTTGAATTCATAGTCTTATGACAAGATTATTAGTCTTGTCATAAGACTATGAAACCAATAGATGGCACTGTTTATCTTGTTGGGGCGCTAGTAAGTGGGGCACCCTGCTCAACAGAGTCCACACACCGTGGACTCTGACAAGACTATGAATCCAATAGATTGCGCTGTTTATGAGTAGTGTAGATCGCACATTTTCCATGCAAATCGTTTTTCAGCTGAAAAACAAGGCAGATTCTGCTCATTTGCATGTCTTTCCCATATGCCCATGTTTTTGCAAATGAGTTTTTACATGACAAAACTGTATAGAAAGGTTCTTGAATATTATTTTAGCACAAATCAGAATTTTTTTGGTCACCCTAATGATATTGATCTAGGTGCGCAGGTCCACCCAAGCCATCCAACAGATGTGAAGCAATTTTGAGGCTTACTGGCTCTCGGTCAGATGAGAGCTGGTTTGGAAGGGCTGCCATTGTAAGGTATGCTGGCTGTTATCTGTCTCATGGATAGATTGTTGGCTTCCACATACCTGGCTTTTGGCATATAGTCTTTGTGTGGTTGTCTATTGTATGTCATAGATAATAGGAGTCCAAGACGCATCCAGCCATCCTCTTAATGCGGTTTCCATTAATTTCTAACCTTTTTTTGTGAACCAGACACCGTCTCTTCTTTATAGGAGAGGGTGCCTGGTTTGATGCTCGGGTCTTTCATTGACTTTCATTGTATTAAATTGTACTCGAGCACCCGAAGTATTCGGCCAAGCACTGCAATGTGCCGAGCATGCTCGCTCAACACTACACAGTAAACCTGTTATGAAAGATACCTGCATCACTGCTAAGCAAGTAACATGAAGACCAAGGAGCTCTCCAAACGGGTCAGCAACTAATTTGTGAGGAAATAACAGGGTTAGGTAATAAAAAAATTATCTAAAAAGTTTTAAATACTTATGCACATTAAAATTCTCTGTCATAGTAAAACATATTCAAAGTGGTAGACATGTTGTGTACATCAGATGGTACAAACTAACCTAAATCCATTAATTCTAGGTTGTAATGCAACAAAATAGGACAATACCAAGGGGTAAATATGTTCACAAGGCAGTGTATGATCATTCAGAAGGATGGAAACACAGTAGTGACAGAAAATCATAGACACGAAATGCACATGTTTAATACAGGACAACACATTTGTATAGACCAATACTAAATATGTGACCATTGGCCTGTGAAAACGTCATTAAATCTGCCTATAGATATCCAGCTGTCAGACAAGGAATTATCTAGAAAACATCACATTTCATGACTTCAGGCTACTAAAAATATGGCTAAATTGACCTGATATTTGCCGAATTATCAGATATGTAATATTTGTCATGCAAAAAATGTGTCAATTTTACAGCGACCATACATTCATACATCTTCTGTGGATAGGTGTTTTTTTGTGGGATTATCCCTTTAAGGGTAGGGACACACACAACTTTTTGATGCAGTTTTTTGTGCCAAGGAAAGAAGTAGGTTGGAAGAGAATGAAACTAACTTCTACTTCTCTTTTCTGCTGGATCCACTTCTGGCTTTGGCTCAAAAACTGCCACAAAAAGCTGTGTGCGACGCAAGCCTCAGGGTTGTTAAAGGACATCTACTGACAGGTCAGTCACACGGTACATGCGAGAAGACGATTTATCATTTCACCAATGTCTAGCCTGCTCTCCTCAGAGACAGAACTAGGGCCAACTCGTTCAGGCCATGCACTATGTGGTCAAAAGTATGTAGACGCCGGGGTCTTCAAACCTATATGACAAATCCCATTTGAAAGTCATGGCCTTTACAACAGTGTTCGGCCCTTTCTCTTCTGGCAAAGCTTTCCACCAGATTGTTGTTTCTGGCAATTTGTGCCCATTCACCCAAAAAGTATTTGTGAGGAGAGACACAAGATCTAGCTCACTACCAGTATTCCAGTAGTGGTCAGAGCTCTGTGCAGACCACTTGAGTTACTCCACATTAAACTTGCCAAACCTATCAAAAGTGGTGTAAATGAAAACTAGCTTAGTTGCTCATAGCAACCAATCATGTTCCAAAGGAGCTCTGAAAAATGAAAGGTGGAATATGATTGGTTGCTATGGGCAACTAAGCCAGTTTTCCTTTACACCAGTTTTGATAAATCTCTCTCTACGTATTCTGGAAAGTAGCATTCTACGGGCACCCACCGAACTCAGATTCGTCCATTAGCATGTAAGTAATGTGACTAAAAGACAGACTCCCTTACTCATTGCCTGGGTGTCTCTGAATACCTAGGAGTCTCTCTCTTCCCCCCCCCCCCCCTCAAATCAGATTTAGGGAAATTCAAGGTGAGTCAAAAATTATCCACACTCTGGCCGTAGAATTTATTTTAAAGGGATTGACCACTTTCTGGCTACCTTTGACCATAGTGCATGTAAGATGACTATAAGACACTTACTAATATAGTCTTTGTTCATTTTCTGTGCCATTTGCTTTTTTTTTCTGTGCTGTTCACAAGAATGTTCTGTCCATAAGATGGCCGCTGATGAAGGGTCATGTGACCAGGCAAAAATAACTATAGACACATCACTCAGTCTCCTCCACTCAAATACACCACATCTGCCACCTGCACTTGCAATGTTGAGAATTTAGTGCAGGTGCAGTGATTTTCCTGGTCACATGACCCTCCATCAGCAGCCATTTATGGACATGACCTCTGTGAGGAGAGCACAAAAGACTTGGCCAACAAGGGAGAATACTTTATCAAATATAGAAAATGCCACAGAATATCAACAAAGACTATATTAGTAAATGTAATATAATCATCTAACATACACATTCATCAAGAGTAGCCGGAAAGTGGCCAAGCCCTTTAATTAACAAATACATCATTTTTCGACATCATCCCCCTAGTCACTGCTGTGCAGGTTTGAATGGTTACGTCAATTTATTCACTGCAGTTTTGAGAAACAATGGCTGCCCCACTTGCAGGAATCAGCAACTTCCAGCACTCCAGCTGTGGTGAAACTATGACTCCTAGCACGCACACTTGGTTGGCTGTTCCTGGAACTTCCATAGAAATGTATGGTGCATGCTGGGAGTTGTAGTTTCACAACAGCTGGAGTGCTGGAGGTTGCTGCCCCCTGTTGTAAAGACTCAAACAGTGGAAATTTACAAAAATCTACTGAGTAGAGATATGTTTAACTATTTCACTGCTCACTGACATTGCTCCAGAGAGCAGATTTTCGCATCTCCAGTGTGAAGCTGCTCGACCATGGAAACAGAGTTCATGAAGCTCCTGGATTGTATGCTGGGGTGTCCACATCCTTTTGGCTACGTAGTGTATGTGGAGATCCCACAAATTAAATTTGGTGAGCACCATGGTGATCTAACTTAGGTTATTTTAACCCTAGTGTTAAAACTATCAGGCAGAAGAGCAGCCTGCCAGAGGTCATCGTATCTGGCATAGCCAAAAAGGGCTAGAGTACCACCAAACTCCATTGAATATAATGGGTCGCAGCGGGAATCCGATCTGTTTCCAGCATGAGTGCCGGATTCGGCTGGACAGAAAACAGCGTGTTTTTTTTCCCCAGCCAATTCCTGGGGTGATTCCCGGAAAACAGCCACTGAGTACAGTGCTCGGCTATCTCAGGAAGTCGCATTCAAATGGAGGAGCTAATTTTTGTGATCAGTGGTGGTTATGACCACCGGGACCTATCTTACAGACAGGTCATAAGACGTCACTCTGGTACTGCCCCTTTAATAGTGTAGCACGCTGGGTAAATGCTACATCTGTAGACTTGAAGTCGCCTACACAGGAAAGAAAAGTTGGCCCAAGCCACTCATGGACGAGACGTACGACAATGTCATGTGTATGGAAGCCAGATGGTAGTTGTCATGGGAAAGAGGAGGTAGACATGGGTGTCTGGCAGCTGCTCCCCTCTCCTCATTGAAATAAACATGCATGCTCAGCTGAGCTGAACTTGCATGTTTATGGAGTCTGCAGTGATAGCTGCGAGCCATACATATGACTAGCTTCAGTTAACCGTGTTGCTGTGCCTAATGTAAAGATAATAAGGAATTTCCAACTATATATTTGTCGTTAGTGTCACGTAATGATCACAGTTGTTATACAGCAATGAGTAGTGAAAATAGAAGACTCCAGGCAACTTCAAATGCAGATAATGGACAATACTGATGTAAATCATATAACAATAATCACAAATACACAGATGGAATGAGTTTAAAGGCTACATGCACTTCTCGAACCATTTCTATTGCTCTGATGCATCTACATATGCACACCTATGCGTCTCCATGGTAACAGACAACAAACAAAAACTGCTGCAGTCCTGTGTTCTTCCCATGCGCCTCCTCTACTTGACTGCAGGATCAGAATACACTCTGGGCTTGTTTGTAGTCTGTAACCATGGAGACACATAGGTCTGCACAAAATGAATGGATTTCTATTACAATCAGCCTATTTGCATATATATTGTTTTATTTTGGATACACTGGAGCAATACAATATGGGGGCAAAGGTGTACATATCTTTTAAATGAAACAGAATAATGCTGCACATGACCGTATCACACAATGTTGTACTCACATGCCAGTGCAGCATACCTAAGAGGACCTGCTGCTATACTTTGCCTCTGTGTCACAAATTAACTCAAACCATCTGTAGAAGTAAAATATTTCAGGGACTTAACAGAATTGAACTGAGAGAACACAGAGACAGTGACTCTTAACACCAATGGTAATACTAATAACAGAGGATAATAGCTGACAGTTGTAACCGATTACGGTATTTGTTTTATTGCGATATTAGTGTCCATTCACACGTCCGTGTTTTGCAGTCCGCAAAACACGGATACCGGTCGTGTACGCTCCACATTTTGTGGACTGCACATGGCCGGCACTATGATAGAAATGCCTATTCTTGTATGCGATTACGGACAAGAATAGGAAATGCTCTATCTTTTTTGCGGAGCCGTGGAACAGAACTACGGACGCGGACAGCACACGGTGTGCTATCCGCATCTTTTGCGGCCCCATTTAAATGAATAGGTCCTTGTGGAATGGATGCGCACCGAAAAATAAGGACGTGTGAATGGACCCTTAATTGGAAGATATAATGCCCACACATGGTCCTTTTACAAGGATCAAGGCAATTATCAGGCATGAGCATTTGTACAAATGCGTGTTTCCGATAATTGCCCAGTGTAAATGTGCCAGTGATTACCCAACAAATGAGAAAGCACTTTTTCATTGTGTGATTACATCTTTTATGCAGCAAAGGAAACCCTCGCTTGTGGGCAGAACAGTGTCCTGTGTAAACAGGGACGTGCTGCTGGCACACAATGAATGAATGGGGTAGTGATCATTCGTTCTCATACAGTGGGGTAAATGCAGCTATCACCTCCGCTCATGATCAGGCAATTATCAGGAAGATTCAGTTTGTTCCTTATAATTGCCCATACTTTGCTCATGTAAAAGAGCCTTATGGCATCAGTAAAAAAAAATAAACAAAAAAGGTAAAAAAACCCTTCAGTCAGGCGAGAGAAATAAAGCTTCTAGGTGATCTGCATTAATGGGGTTTTCTGGGACTTAGATACCGATGACCTATCCTCAGGTTATCAATATCAGATTGGTGGGAGCCTGACACCTGACATTCCCACCGATCAGCTGTTTCTGGCAGCTGCCGGCGCAAGAAACTATACATAGAACAGAAAGTGTCGTCTACAGTGTAGTTTCCTTCACTGGTTTACTGAAGCTCACCTGAATGGAAGCGGAGCTGCGGTAGCCCGGCAGGGCCACTACACCGTGGACGGGACCTTCTGCTTCCCACTACATCCATTGTATAGTTTCCATTGGCTGCCCTGAAACCGGTGATTGTTGGAGTGCTGGGTGTCAGACCACCACCAATCTGATATTTAGAACCTATCCAGATGATACACCTTCAATATCTAAGCACTAGAAAATCCCTTTAAGGTTTTGCTACTGACAGGTCTATGATGAAACTGAATACGAACACATCTCTATCCTATATTATTTTGCTAACCAGAAAGAAGCCAAGCGATGGCACAAAAATCTCACTTAACAGAAACATGCCAATATTAACATTTTCCTGTAAAATTAAAATTGTAGAAATGCTGGTGAAAACACAACCTTATCCACATTGTCAAATAGTATTGCACCTGACCAGGGGCGGACTGGGAACGTAAAGTGGCCCTGGAAAAAATACTAAAAGTGGGCCCCGGTTTTGTAGTCGGGTCCAAATTGATGGAAGGCAGAGCCAGCAATACCAAATTGTGGCACATTATACCACCCCGACAGAGCCAAATACCACAGTCCATCACAAAATACTGCCAAAGCACAAAATACATCCCCAAAAAATTCCAGTGGCCGGCCGTAAGGAGGGCCCAGGCGGCCCCCTGTGCATTGGTCCACTGGGAAATTTCCCTATAAGGTCTATGGCCAATCCGCCCTTGCACCTGACACTAAGGGGAGATTTTATCATTTGGATTTCCGCTGGTTTCGGCTGTAAAAATGTCAAATATTTCGGCACATTCTAATTTTGTGCAAAACAAGTGCCTTTTATGGAAGTTTATGCCACTGTCACCACTTTTGAAAAGTGGGTGGAAAAGTGTGTGTGGTTAGCTATGTCAATTAGGTGTACACCTAACAGATTTATCAACTGAGTCTTCAAAAAGTCACAAAAAAGGTGCAATCTTACTCCAGTGGTGGGGTGCTTTTCTTTTTAAATTGGAGTAACCTCTCTAAAGAAAAGTGTTATTTGTAAAGTTGTGGCAAATGCATCAAACAGTGTGCAACGTTTTATAAATTTGCTACGAATTACATCAACTATCTTCAAAAAATTTCCCGCATCCCCCATGTGTGACCTACTCATAATAGATGTCCATGTCATTCAGAAGGTACATTGCCCCCCCAAAGATATTATTTCCAGTGTGGTATCAAACCAGCCCGTACTATTAGAATGCAACATTTAAAAAGACCAAATTTACACTAATTATCTCCAGTATTTACAGTTTGTCTCTGTGATCCCGGCAGGTTGTGGTATTCTGTATCCGAAGTTCCAATTGGTGGCAGAAGATTATTTCGGTTAAATGGTACAGGAGAGCAGGGCAGCTGGTCATTGGCAGTCTGGCTGTTCTCACCAAGAGAAACAAGAATCTAGTCTCAGTTAACATGACAAACACCAGGCAACCTCACCAGTAGATACAAGAATAAGACTCGTGGCTGGGCTTTACTTCACATGGGGCAAAGATGCAGTTTACTGCCCTTGACATGTATCTGACCAACTTGGCAAATGCAGAGGTGCACTTGAAGGGGAGAGAGGAAAAGCCTACAAATGGTTTATTCTGCTGCCACTAGGGGGAGCTCTCTGCATATAGATTTATTTTCAAGTGCAGATGTATAAGGGTACTTTCACACTAGTGTTATTCTTTTCCAGCATTGAGTTCCGTCCTAGGGGCTCAATACCGGAAAAGAACTGATCAGTTATATCCTAATGCATTCTGAATGGAGAGCAATCCGTTCAGGATGTCTTCAGTTCAGTCTTTTTGCCTTTTCAAGACAGAGATAATACCGCAGCATGCTGCGGTTTTATCTCCGTCCAAAATTCCGCAACACTTGCCGGAATGCCGGATATGGCATTTTCTCGCTCGTATCATTGGGGGACACAGGACCGTGGGTATAGCTGCTGCTGCCACTAGGAGGCGACACTAGGCTAAAAATTGATAACTCCTCCCCTGCCGGCTATATCCCCTCCAGCCTGGAGAGAGCATATCAGTTTCTAGCTTAGTGTCGTAGGAGGCAGACCTCCCTGCTTGCAGGGCGGCTTCCTTTTGTTATTTTTCCCTTTTTTAGCCTCTCTGTCTTCCCGGGAGCAAGACCGGTGTCTGTTTCCCTCACCGACCGACCTCCCCACAGAAGAAAAGGTGGACCAGGGCAGCTCTCCCTCTTTCCCGCCAGCCAAAGGGTCACCTGGTTCTGTGAAGACCCTCCCGCCATACCAGTCTCCTGCCACTTCGGGTGCCAGCTACTGAAGAGGTGACCCTGCTGGTCCGTTAAGGGAGGGAGAAAAGAAGGAGGATGAAGATGGGATGAGTAATCGGTAAAGGGTGAGTATTTTACCTCACCGTTCTCAGGTTCCACAGGGGTGTCGCCCCCCCCCCACCTTCTTATTCAAGTATGGGCCCCTGCTGGGTCTTCAGTTCCAGCTCGGGCGTCCCCTAAGTGGGTGGGCAGAACATCTGGTGATCTGTCCTCAGAGTGCCACTAGGAGCTCTTACAGTGGATCCCGCGCTCCTCCGGGGCCACCGCTACTCTGGCCGGCCACTGAACCACTTTAGGCCCCGTCTTCTCTCAGGCCTATCTGCGTTTCGGGTCGTGCCCTCTCAGGGCTCGCTATCGGGTCACCGGGGGGTCTCCGCGGCCGTTTCCAACAAGCAGGCTGCCGTCCGCTCCGGTCTGTGTCCTTCCCCCCCCCCCCCCGGTCGACCGGAAGTGCATCGCGGTCGGCCGGTGGTAGCTAAATTAGGCCGCGGCTTCCCAGGAAAAGTAGACCGCAAGCCCTAAAGCCTTTCCCTTACATGACTACATTTCGGTGGTCATTGCAAAGGCGTGGGACCGCCCAGATCGTCGCTTTACCACATCCAAGTGACTTGATCTACTGTATCCCTTTCCGGCGGATTGTGTGTCTAAGTGGTCCTCTCCGCCTAAGGCGGATGCTTCGGTCGCACGTCTCACCAAACACACCGCCATTCCCGTGGCTGACGGCTCATCCCTCCAGGATCCCGTAGATCGCTGTATGTTTTTTTTTTGCTAAGTCGGCGTTTGCAGCAAGTGGCTCAGCACTTCGACCCATTTTTGCTTCTGCCTGGGTGGCTAAGGCAGTCTCAGAATGGGCACTCTGGTTAAATCAAGACTTGGCGGCAGACCTCCCTCTGGCGGAGCTCCAGTCTTTGGCCCTGCAAATCTGACAGGCGGGGAATTATCTCTGTGAGGCCTCCTTGGACGCGGGTGCACTGGTGGCCCGCTCATCAGCTCTCGCGGTAGCCTTATGGCGCGAACTGTGGCTTAAGGTCTGGGCAGCGGATTAGTCCTCAAAGCGTTCCCTGGCAGGCCTCCCTTTTTCCGACTCCCGTTTATTCGAGTCCCGTTTGGATGAAATTATCTCCGAGGCCACAGTTGGTAAAAGTACCCACCTCCCACAGGGCAAATCTAAGCGCACGTTTCGCGCTAAGTTCTCAAATGCCCGGACTCCTTTCGCCGCTTCAAGGGTTACTCGTCCGGCGGCAGGAGCCCCTCCCAAGTCCTCCACGCAAGACCAGCGAAAAAAGCCATTCTTTCGGCCTCAACCAGCCTGGCGCCCACGAACATAGCCCACTCGTCCCTCGGCCAATAAACAGCCTTCTGCATGAAGGGGCGCCCCTCCTTTTTTAGGACATTTGGTGGGCCCAAATTTCAGATGCGTGGACGCTTGAAATTGTAACCTCAGGTTACAAGATCGAGTTTGGAAGGGGAGGAGTTATCACTTTTCAGCCTAGTGTCGCCTCCTAGTGGCAGCAGCAGCTATACCCACGGTCCTGTGTCCCCCAATGAACTAAGCGAGAAAGAGATTTTACAGGTGAGTTCACAAAAATCTAATTTTTTTCCCACTGAAATGCATTAATGCCTGATACGACCCCGAGTGTTTGGCAAAATTGATCCGGCATTGTGGTCTGCGCATGCATAGACTGCAAAAAATGTGAAAAAATAAATAAATGCTGGATCCTCTGCCGCAAGTGTGAAAGTACCCTAAATGGATATATAGTTCTCTCACTGCTAACAATGGCTTCTAGGGAATCAGAATGATCATTTAAAGGGATTCTGTCATCAGAAATGAGCCCTATAAGCTAAACATATGGCGATGTCCCTTGTAAACCACAGAATCCTAAAGTGAGTTTATCAAATGCCCCTGTGGCTCTATATTCATAAAAAAGCGGTTTATATCACCTGTCAATCACTTCAAAATGTGTCCAAGGGGACGTCTCGTGGTGAAAGGTGCCCGGCTGCAGCCATGTCGTTTAGGTGCCCAGCGCCGCCTTCTGAGCTGAAATCGCCGCCCTCCCTTTCATGCGATCCGCCTACCTCACGTCATCACTGCCTCTCTTACCACCGCTCGCTTCATCCAGATCCCGCGCGTGCGCCCTAGGTATATCCTGATGTGCCCGTGCGGACTACTGGCAGCGGCCTCTTATAGCGAAGTGCGCATGCGCCGGCCGATGCACTTCGCTCGAACCTCCTCTGACTGCCCTATTACAGCCCATCCCAGCCATCCAACCTCCTACAGCCTGGTTCAAAGCTTGCGGGATCTGGATGAAGCGAGCGGTGGTTAGAGAGGCAGTGATGACGTGAGGTAGGCGGATCGCATGAAAGAGAGGGCGGCGATTTCAGCTCAGAAGGCGGCGCTGGGCACCTAAACGACATGGCTGCAGCCGGGCACAGGTGATATAAACCGCTTTTTTATGAATATAGAGCCACAGGGGCATTTGATAAACTCACTTTAGGATTCTGTGTTTTACAAGGGACATCGCCATATGTTTAGCTTATAGGGCTCATTTCTGATGACAGAATCCCTTTAAGGGAATTAGGGTATTTCAAACTTTGAAATAGAGCTTTGAAGAATTTTGGACCGATAAAATCCAAATTACATTACAGATGCACAATTCTGTCTTTCTTGACCCATTTACTAGCCTAAACCACCAGGAATATTAGGCGTTAAAGGGTTTTTCCAAGCTCCTGATATTGATGACCTATCCACAGGATAGGTCAGTGATAGGCAAACTGCGGCTCTCCCGCTGTTGCAGAACTACAACTCCCAGCATGCAAAGATAGATCATCACAATGAGAAGCCCAGAAAACCCCTTTAATTCCTAAACCATATTAGCCCATATTCCTAACCATAGTAGAGGTATTAGATATTAACCCATAACTACCCATGAACACCACAGACAATGAATATATTACCTTTCATCTCTTCATCACCAAAGATACTAGGTATTACCTGCTACACCCCCCATGCCCAACCAGGAATACTACCACTAACCACCCTATACAAAAAATATGCTACGTTATGAAAGTTGACACAATAAGTATAAATCGGACTTACAGCCGTGTTCCTCTGATGACTTCTTCCATCTTTGGTGTCCCTGACCTAGAGGGATTGTTATTGATGGGATGGAGTGTACGAGGAGGATTACGTCTTCTAGCAGAAGGAACATTGTGAGACAGTGATGAGGAGCTGTGTTCCAGTGAGCGGCCTGGCCTTGGCTTCCCAGAGATCAATGCAGCGGACATTGGCCTCATGGGTGATTTATCATCTGAATCTCTACAAGACAGTAAAAGTTTTTTGGGGGTCAGGTTAAAACAATATGCAGAGAAGACAGTGGTCTTTCCACATAAAGTCACATGGGTATATTAACAAGCAACAGATTTCTAAAGCCAACTTAATGCCAGCAAGGTACGTTTCTCCCCATGACACTTCCCGATCTGTGCTGTAGTGGTGCAGACATCTCACAGGAAAATTGTGTAGAACCTAATCTTAAAGGGGTATTCTCAACACGCTATTTGATACTTACCTGCTCCCGGCGCGCTGTCCACTTCCTGGTTTCGGCAATCGGCAGGGGGCGGGCTCCATCTTGATTGAAGTCTTCTCCCGGCTCGGCCACGCGCTGTACTGAACGCGCACACCGAGGCCGCGCATGCGCCCTGGTGACTTCTTCCTGGCAAGTATACTATACTGGCCAGGAAGAAATCACCATAGCGCATGCGCGGCCTCGGCATGCGCGTTCAGTACAGCGTGCGGCCAGCCGGAAGAAGAGAAGAAGTCGTCTGCGCACGCGCGGCCACCGCGATTCCTGAGAAGAGCGGTGGCCGTAACCAGGGGAGACGGAAGACAACAGTCAGGTGAGTATATGTTTATTTACTTCTAAGGGGTGGGAATTTGTTAATTAAAGGGCTTCTGTCACTCCACTAAAGTCTTTTTTTGGCTACTTATAATCCCTTTACTGCGATATATCAATACATAATGCTATTAATCATTTTGGTTCAGTATTTAATTAAAAAAACAGACTTTTATCATATGCAAATTACCTGTCTACCAGCAAGTAGGGCGGCTACTTGCTGGTAGCAGCCGCATCCTCCTTTCATAATGACGCCCCCTCCTCATGTTGATTGACAGGGCCAGCGAATGCGCTCGTTCTCTTGCTGGCCCTGTCTGCATTCAAAATCTGGCGCCTGCGCCGTACCTGTCTTCAGTCGGCGCAGGCGCACTGAGAGGAGGATGCTCGCTCGGCCGTTCCATCCTCAATGCGCCTGCGCCGGGTGTAGATGTGACGTCATCGGCGCAGGCGCATTGAGGAAGGAGCGGCCGAGCGAGCATCCTCCTCTCAGTGCGCCTGCGCCAATGACGTCACATCTACACCCGGCGCAGGCGCATTGAGGATGGAACGGCCGAGCGAGCATCCTCCTCTCAGTGCGCCTGCGCCGACTGAAGACAGGTACGGCGCAGGCGCCAGATTTTGAATGCAGACAGGGCCAGCAAAAGAACGAGCGCATTCGCTGGCCCTGTCAATCAACAGGAGGAGGGGGCGTCATTATGAAAGGAGGATGCGGCTGCTACCAGCAAGTAGCCGCCCTACTTGCTGGTAGACAGGTAATTTGCATATGATAAAAGTCAGTTTTTTGAATTAACTACTGAACCAAAATGATTAATAACATTATGTATTGATATATCGCAGTATAGGGATTATAAGTAGCCAAAAAAAAAAAAAGAGACTTTAGTGGGGTGACAGAAGCCCTTTAAACATATTTAGAAAAATGATCACTGTTAAATCATTAACAGATTTAACAGTGATCATTAAGATGAGAATACCCCTTTAAGCTAAATGAATTGGGAGAAATATGCAAGCATAATACACAGTCGAGTCATATTATTATAATGAGCAGCTAATATCCAGAGTAACCACGGTGTGCGGCATGGACAGCAGCTAGATGGGCTGGGAGTGACTTAATAAGGTCCTGGTAGGTTGTCACAGGTATCTGGAGCCATGTTGACTTCAGTGCATCCCACAGCTACTGGAGGGTACATGAGGGGGGGGATCCATAGAAGGAACATGAAGATCAAGGTGGTCCCACAGATGCTTAATTGGATTCAAGTCTGGGGAATTAGATGGCCAGTGTAGTACTTGGAAGTCTTGGTCATGCTCTTCCAACCAGTGTTGATCATTTCTAGCTGTGTAACATGTCACATTGTCTTGCTCCACCCTAGGACTCCGAATCTGCAAGGATGGATTCATACTCAAATCAGTTGAGAGTGCTTTTCACATGGATGACTGGGCCCAAAGAATGCCACGAAAACATTTCCCCGGACCATAACGCTGTCACCACCAGCTTCTGTCCTTCCATTAATGGTTGTTTGATCACTAATGTTTCTCGCCTGACATGCCAACGTCCATCCGTTCGATGAAGCACAAAATGTGACTCAACGGAGAAGGCAACCCTTTGCCAATCAGTGGAGATCCAATTCTGATACTGCAGCGAAAACTGAAGCCTAGCAGAGGTGCAGTGACCATCCATCTGCTTCGGGGCCCAATGCCCAGTAGAGTTCACTGAATCATTGTTTTAGACACACGTCTGGTAGCCCCCCTGGTTCATTTTATCAGTGATCTGCTCCACTGTAGCGTGTCATCCACCCTTGCACACCCTTGTAGACCTCCATCTCTCACATCATTGGCACCTGGTGCTCCGCTGTTTCCACGTCGCTTATTTGCAATAGTGCCATTTGTCAACTAATGATACACTTTCACCACGGCAGCACGTGCACAGTTCACAAACTGCGCAGTTTCAGAAATACTGCCACCCTTGGCCCGATAACCAATCATTATTTTTGGAACTCTGATAAATAGTCCCTTTTACCAATGATAGAAACGATGGATGTGTGTGCAGATGGCCTATTACATACCAAGCCAGCTCATGATGTGTGACTTCCTTCATGAGCTACACGCTGCTGTAGTCAAAAGTAATAAAGTGACTCGACTGTATATTGCTAACAATCGAAAAAAATCTTCAGCTCTGTAGATCCAATCCAAGCCAAGGATATTGGTACTGCGCACATTACAGGTCATACTCACTGAACTTTCTCCATCAGATGTAAATTCCTTTGCTGTAATGGTATCCCATGAATCATCATTAAATCATTCAGGTTGCGCTGATTCATGACGCTTCCCACTTGAGAACGATTGGCCTGCAAAACAAATCCAAATTATATTATGGTTTCTGCTCTTCTAGCGGACTATGTTAGTGCTATTTTAAAGCAAATCTCCACCTTTTATCATCAATGTCATGTTTTAGTCCAAAACTCTGTGCTACTTCATTTCTGTATATATCTTTATAATATATTTTTATGATACAGGCCTCCAAATTCCCTACACGGACCTAGATTTGAAAAGAAAACGTGCTGCTGGCTGCCTGCAGCCGCCACTAGAGGGAGCTCAGACTGCAAAGTATGAAATGGTATGCAATGAGCTCCTAAGCTCCCTCTAGTGGTGGCTGCACACACACAGAATGTAACGCTTTACATCTATCTATGCTCGGGCCACTGTAAAGAATATTGAACAGATTTTGATAAAAAATGAAATATTGAAAAGCAGACATTCACTTTAAAAGTGCCATACTAGAATGGCAGGAATAAAATTAGCCTTGCATTTGTTTTTCAAAGACATCAATGAGGTTTTGAAGCCACTGAGCTATAGGCTTGCATTTGTTTTTGATTTTACTTTTGCTTAGAGAGGTTACATGTCCATCACCGATAGAACGATGATATATAGAACAATGTAAAGCCACTGTTGTGTACTTTTATTGCAGTATACGTACGTGGGTAGATTTTCCGCTCTTTTTATTCTTGGGGAGGTGGTTGCATGTGAAACACTACCAGAGTTAAGATGTGAAAACAGACAGGATAGACAGAAAGAGAACAGAACAGCGTTAAAGAAATTACAGTGAAGATGGAAGGTAGAATAATAATAGACACATGAGCAGGCTCAAAAGGAAACATTCACAGGACAAGAAGCCGGTTTAAAATGGGGGAAGATATATTTCCCATGTTTATCCTGGCGTCTGCATGCCATAGGATCACACCAGCATTATGGTTACTCTTCTACGGCATTATTGACAAGGGAAAAAGATTGCGTAGGTATAATCTCTCACCTAATGAGACATCAGGCATGGAGCGACGCCACTGCGCAACTGCCCAACCAGGGGAGTAGGCAGATCTCTTACTGCCCCATAGCAAAACTTAGTATGGGCCCCCAATATCCAAAACTGTTTTTTCCAGTACTCGTGCATCTTTACTGTTCAACGCAGGTGCAGTAGAATACAGAAGCTCGCCGGCCGAAGGATTCTGCACTGCGGCAAACAGTGAAGCAAATGAGCAATCACAAGACTTTGGGAGACTTTAGGGCCAGGTGCGAGTATGTCTTCACTGCCCTGTCTGTTAAAGTGGTGGGGTGCATCTGGGAAGGTATGGAAGCAGAGATTTGGGTGCAGCATGGTGCAATAGCAACGGCCCCATTGCACCCAGGGGCTAATTAGCGTAAAATAAAAAGCCTAATTCATCCACCAATAGGACCAACACCATTATAATGTATTAACAAGCACACATCTGGCATGTAGGATGGTTTCCATTATTAATTTGCACTTTGCAGACACTAACAAACAAGGGAAATCCAGCTGCATTACAGAATTCCCATTTTAATCAGCTAGGGTAGTTTGATCCACTATGTATCCTATAGATCAGGGATGCTCAACCTGCGGTCCTCCAGCTGTTGTAAAACTACAACTCCCATCATGCCCTGCTGTAAGCTAATAGCTGCAGGCTGTCCGGGCATGCTGGGAGTTGTAGTTTTGCAACAGCTGGAGGGTCGCAGGTTGGGCATCCCTGCTATAGATGAAACTGCTGCAGTTTCTGCAGTGGGATAGTACGGGTACAGTCCCGCTCTCGGTTAAGCTCCGCTGAATGGAACTAAACCACGATCAGGTTCCTGCTGTGGCTTTTCGAGATGTCTGCGGGGTAACTGCACCAAGAATGGATATGAACATTTTTGGCGCAGTCTGCAAACCGCATGGGGAAAAATCCTCTAGCGTATCAAGAATGGGAGGTGGTTTCAACGCAGATTCTGTGCAGTTTTTTGGCTGAAACCCTTGCCAAAAAAAATGTGTGAATCTACCCTAACACTGTATCCTCCAGGTGGAGAGACACTTTTTGTAGCAGAGGAACCTCTCCTCTATTAACTTACAATTTCCTAATTGGAAATTTGAAATAAGCAGGTATTGGAACTCAAAAATATCTGCTTCAACATAAACCTTCTACTTAAGACCTCCTAAGGCTACTTTCACATCTGCATTTTGGATTTCCATTTCCGAGATCCATCATAGGCCCTCAAAAGTAGTCTAAAACTGATCAGTTTGGTTCTAATACATTCTGAATGGAAAAGGATCCGTTCAGTTAAGCTGGACATATAGTGCTTGGACCCCCAGCGATCAGACACTTATCCCCTATATGTCTTCTCAGTTGAACGATTTGGTGGGATTGAATGATGCGTATGGTAGCAGCCCAGCTGTTGGACTGTAATGTGCCTGAGCCTTATTTCCCCTAGGAGATAAGTGATACCAGAGGTATCTGCGAGGGGCTTATCTCCCTTTCCCTATTGAAATAAACATGCATTCTCAGCAGAGTCACCTGACAGCTGTTTCATGTGCACAGCCAATGTCATGCTCAAAGGGTAACTCCTCTTACCAGATTAGGGGAGATGGGGGGGATTTTGGAATGGACCGGAGGTAGAACCAATGGAAGACGCTGAAGTGGAGCATAGGGGTTGAGCGTTTCTACTGTTGTGGTCTTAATGGCTATATCATGTCTGTCGTCATCTGAAAAAAATAATCAAGGCAATGTAAAGTTACTGTGTGGGTATAAAGTACATACGGTATAAAGATGCAATACTAGAATAATATATCTGTATTAAAAAAATCAAGAATAATACATACTCTGAAAATAAACTGCTGACATCCATTCACCCAGCTGCATAGACAATCCTGCTCTCTCCTGCCACATCTGGGAATCCTGGGGACAATGTATCATTGCCTTTGCAGTAGAATTCTGGCAGTAAAAGGTTGCAAATTTTGGCACACACCATTTTTGTACAGAAATGTGTGACTTTGCCGTTCTATGATATTCTAGCCACTTGGAATCTTCGGTAGAGATGTGGGCAGGGTTAGGTATGTCAATTAGTTGCACTCCAAATTTATTACTGCAACTTTTTTTAAAAGTCACAATCTCACTTCTTTAGAGGGGTGGCTTAAAATGGTACCATTTCTAGACAAAACTGTTAGGAGAAAAAGGATTATGCACCTTTAGGGGCTTCTTGGGCAGGATGCCCACTTTCCCCTCTGGTCATGCTTGTCAACATACAGTTTGACACAAATCACGTGTGCCTCTGCAGCCAATGTCTGGCAGCAGTGATGTGTCCCCCATGCGTCACGTGACCTACTGATGTGACCCATGGGGGACATGTCACCACTGCAGCAGCACGTGACCCCAGTCGAACTTGATCTTGACAAGAGGGACCAGAGCACAACAACAGGTGGACTGAAAGAGCCAGAACCCTTCAGCGGAGAGCAGGTATGTATGCTTCCCTCTGCAGGTGCGGTGACATGGTGGGGTCTGGCGGAAAGGCCCCTGCCAAATTCAACAGATGTGTGGTGCTTGAGAAATTTGAAAAATATTTGGCCAATGCAAAACTCAAGGCACGGCATACACCCCCCATAAAGTACGTGCCACTGCCACATGTACTCCATGTGAGCTCCATTGGTGACACAGCAGATGTCTAGGAAGTAGTCCAGGTCTGTCTAGATGGGTGGCAGTATATGCTTGGATATGGACTCCACTTTTTCATGATGCTTCGTCTCAGGTCATTTAGAACCTGCAGCTGGGGGGGGGGGGGGGGGCAGATACACTGAGTTCTTGATGTAGCCCCACAGAAAGAAGTCTCGGGGAGTTAGATATGGTGATCGTAGTGGGGGCCAAAGCAACAAGAGCAGACTTTGCTTACTTTAGGCCTCAAACACATGACTGTATGTATTTTGCACATCTGCCAAATACGGATGGCATCCCTTTTGCATCCGTTTTTTGTTTGTGCAGACCCAACGGCTCTATTGACCGCATTTTGCGGCCAAGAATAGGAAATGATCAATTGCAGAACAAATATACAGATGCGGAAAGGACACAGAACGTCCATATGTCCATTCCGCAAAAAGAACATGTCCAATACTTGGCCACAAAATGTGGACCATGGACCTACTAAAGTCAATGGGTTGTGAGCATGAGACCATCCTTTTTAAATCACCCTGTATAACATACAGTATACAATGTATACATAATGTATGGTTGATTTATGCATGAGCTGGCACACATGACTACACTGCAGTGTAATATACGGTCAACTTAGCAATTTTGCTTTAGGTGGAACTTAGGCTCAGAAACAACCACATGCCAACCCACGTGCACCCTGGAAGCTAGCACTGCAAAATCCACGTTTTTTTGTTTTTATTCCCTTCACTGGCCGGCAAAGTCTTACTAGTGCAGATCTCTTCCAAAAAGTTTAGAAAAATAACTGCTTTATAACATATAAGATCTCCCTCTCAAGTCATTTAGTGTCAGACTTGACTGTTGTCTTGCTGTTCTTACCCGTGATGGATTCCTCCCAGTGGCGACAAATGAGCTCCTCCAAACACGCCACGGTTTCATTCCACACATCATCAAACAGACAAGCCAGCACTGCCTCCTTCTTACAGTACCGTGGGGAAATTGGGGGATACCCCATCTTCAAGCTGTCCAGGGACATTGCTCTGTTCCATTCAAAGAATTCATCGTCCCTAAAGAGAAAGTGATAGCTTTCAGAAGTGTAAGGTTTCTTTTGGAAATGTCCCATTTTCTTTCTTAACCCCTTAAGGACACAGCCTTTTTACACCTTAGGACCAGGCCATTTTTTGAAAATCTGACCAGAGTCCCTTTAAGTGCTGATAACTTTAAAACGGTTTGACTTATCCAGGCCGTTCTGAGATTGTTTTTTCGTCACATATTGTACTTCATGACACTGGTAAAATGGAGTCAAAAAAAAAATTTTTTTTGCACCAAAAAATACCTAATTTAACAAAAATTTGAAAAAAATTAGCAAATTTCAAAGTTTCAGTTTCTCTACTTCTGTAATACATAGTAATACCCCCAAAAATTGTGATGACTTTACATTCCCCATATGTCTACTTCATGTTTGAATTGTTTTGGGAATGATATTTTATTTTTTGGGGATGTTATAAGGCTTAGAAGTTTAGAAGCAAATCTTGAAATTTTTCCGAAATTTTCCGAAATTTACAAAAACTCAATTTCTAGGGACCAGTTCAGGTCTCAAGTCACTTTGCGAGGCTTACATTATAGAAACCACCCAAAAATGACCCCATCTAAGAAACTACACCCCTCAAGGTATTCAAAACTGATTTTGCATACGTTGTTAACCCTTTAGGTGTTGCACAAGAGTTATTGGCAAATAGGGAGGAAATTTGAGAATTTCATTTTTTTGTCTAATTTTTCATTTTAACCCATTTTTTCCACTAACAAACCAAGGGTTAACAGCCAAACAAGACTGTATCTTTATTGCCCTGACTCTGCCATTTACAGAAACACCCAATATGTGTAAACTACTGTACGGCCACACAGCGGGGCGTAGAGTGAAAGGTGCGCCGTTTGGTTTTTGGAAGGCTGATTTTTATGGACTGGTTTATTTACACCATGTCCCATTTGAAGCCCCCTGATGCACCCCTAGAGGAGAAACTCCCTAAAAGTGACCCCATCTAAGAAACTACACCCCTCAAGGTATTCAAAACTGATTTTACATACGTCGTTAACCCTTTAGGTGTTGCACAAGAGTTATTGGCAAATGGCGATGAAATTTGAGAATTTCATTTTTTTGCCTAATTTTCCATTTTAACCCATTTTTTCCACTAACAAAGCAAGGGTTAACAGCCAAACAAGACTGTATCTTTATTGCCCTGACTCTGCTGTTTACAGAAACACCCCATATGTGGCCGTAAACTACTGTACGGGCACACAGCGCGGCGTAGAGTGAAAGGTGCGCCGTTTGGTTTTTGGAGGGCTGATTTTGCTGGACTGTTTTTTTGGCACCATGTCCCATTTGAAGCCCCCCTGATGCACCCCTAGATTATAAACTCCATAAAAGTGACCCCATCTAAGAAACTACACCCCTCAAGGTATTCAAAACTGATTTTACAAACTTTGTTAACCCTTTAGGTGTTGCACAAGATTTAATGGAAAATAGAGATACAATTTCAAAATTTCACTTTTTTGGCAGATTTTCCATTTTAATATTTTTTTTCCAGTTACAAAGCAAGGGTTAACAGCCAAACAAAACTCATTATTTATGGCCCTAATTCTGTAGTTTACAGAAACACCCCATATGTGGTCGTAAACAGCAGTACGGGCACACGGCAGGGCGCAGAAGGAAAGGAACACCATATGGTTTCTGGAAGGCAGATTTTGCTGGACTGGTTTTTTTGACACCATGTCCCATTTGAAGCCCCCCTGATGCACCCCTAGAGTAGAAACTCCAAAAAAGTGACCCCATTTTAGAAACTACGGGATAGGGTGGCAGTTTTGTTGGTACTAGTTTAGGGTACATATGATTTTTGGTTGCTCTATATTACACTTTTTGTCCGGCAAGGTAACAAGAAATAGCTTTTTTGGCACCGTTTTTTTTTTGTTATTTACAACATTCATCTGACAGGTTAGATCATGTGGTAATTTTATAGAGCAGGTTGTCACGGACGCGGAGATACCTAATATGTATACAATTTTTTTTATTTATGTAAGTTTTACACAATGATTTCATTTTTAAAACCAAAAAAATGTTTTAGTGTCTCCATAGTCTAAGAGCCATAGTTTTTTCAGTTTTTGGGCGATTATCTTAAGTAGGGTCTCATTTTTTGCGGGATGAGATGACGGTTTGATTGGCATCTATTTTGGGGTGCATATGACTTTTTGATTGCTTGCTATTACACTTTTTGTGACGTAAGATGACAAAAAATGGCTTTTTTTACACCGTTTTTATTTTTATTTTTTTACGGTGGTCATCTGAGGGGTTAGATCATGTGATATTTTTATAGAGCCGGGCGATACGGACGCGGCGATACCTAATATGTATACTTTTTTTTTATTTATGTAAGTTTTACACAATGATTTCATTTTTGAAACAAAAAAAATCATGTTTTAGTGTTTCCATAGTCTAAGAGCCATAGTTTTTTCAGTTTTTGGGCGATTATCTTGGGTAGGGTATGATTTTTGCGGGATGAGATGACGGTTTGATTGTTACAATTTTGGCGTACATGCGACTTTTTTGATCACTTTTATTACCTTTTTTGGGAAGTAAGGTGGGCAAAATTTCAATTTCATCATAGTTTTTTATTTTTTATTTTTATGGTGTTCACCGTTCGGGTAAAGTAACATGACCGTTTTATAGATCAGGTCGTTACGGACGCGGCGATACCAAACATGTGTAGGGAATTTTTTTTTTTTCATTTTTTATCAGTGATAAATGTGTTTTTTTGATTTTTACTTTTTTTTCACTTTTATTCACTTTTTTTTGACCCAGACCCACTTGGTTCTTGAAGATCCAGTGGGTCTGATGTCTGTATAATACAGTACAGTACAATATATATTGTTCTGTACTGTATTTTACTTACACTGAACAGATCTATGCCTTTCAGCACAGATCTGTTCAGCACCATGGACAGCGGGACGCCTGAGAGGCGTCCTGTTGCCATGGGAACCTTCCCCGTCTGCTCAGTACTGCTCAGAACTTCGCAGACGGGGAAGGGTAAGGAGGGGATCTCTCGGGGGGCTCTCTGGGGGCTCTCTCCCTCCCATCGGGGGGCTGCAAAGGCACAGCAGCCCCCCGATGGGAGAGGGAGGGAGCTCCCTGCGCTGTTAACCTTTTCCATACAGCGGTCCGTACGGACCGCTGTATGGAAAGGGTTAAACGGCTGACATCGCATCGCAGATGTCAGCCGTTTATACCAGGGTGCCAGCAATGTGCTGGCACCCTGGTATCCCCACTAGACACCAACGATTATACAAGGGGAGGCGGGCGGGGGATCGCGATCCCGCCTGCCGCACCGCCCGCCTCCCGCACCGCCCACACCGCCCGCAAACCTCCCCCTGCACCTCCCGCCACCATAAAAATCATTCGGGGGTGCAGGGGGGGGGGTAAATAAAACTTTTTTTTTGGCATATAAAGTTTCTGATCCCTGCGGTCAGGGACTGCGGGGACCAGAAACTTCAGAAATCGCAGCAAACCGCAGGTCTGAATTGACCTGCGCTTTGCCGCGATCGCCGACATGGGGGGGTCACGGGACCCCCCCGCGCATTTAGCCTAGGTGCCTGCTCAATGATTTGAGCAGGCACCGGGTTCCGATCACTGCCAGCCGCACGGCAGTGATCGAAAATACACAGGGCGTACATGTACGCCCTGTGTCCTTAAGTACCAGGGCACAAGGGCGTACCTGTACGCCCTATGTCCTTAAGAGGTTAAAGAAGTCTTTAGTGAATACAGTTAACCCTAAAGACAAGTTATGATATACACCTCTATCATTTAAAGAGACATTGAAGTTATCCCCCATACACTGCATATACTGGTGAGGGTCTGACTGCTCTGACCACCATTAGTCTAACAGTTAATCCCTATCTGGTCCTGTGTCCCCCCTATCTATGTAGCAGCAGTCGAGCATGTAAATTCCCGCCATGGGACTGCCGGAGATAACAAAAGACAGCACTTGACTATCTCCAGCCTTCTCTTAAGTTTGAAAGGAGCAGCAGTAAGCATGCTTGACCACTGCTCCATTCAAGTAGGGTTTATAGGACCGCCTTCGTAATCTAACAGTTATCGCTAGTGATAAGTGAAGTTATGAAAAATTTGATTCGGCTCTTTCGCCGAATTTCACAAAGAAATCACAAAGTGCATTCCTTTGTATGTAGCGGGCGCAATGACGGGAAGCGGCGATCGTGCTGCCCCCTGTCATTGAACCCCACAGATGCCACGTTCATCACTGATCACGGCATCTGTTGCTACAATTGTGGTCTTTCAGGGGTTAATTCGGTTAAAAAAAAAAAAAAAAAAAAAAAAAACTACATACTCACCTTATCCATTTGCTTGCGGAGAGGCCGTCGCGGCCATCTTGATTGAAAACACTGCGTGAAATATCACACAATGACATGATGACATCATCATGCTTGTCGGGGTGCAGTGACGTCCTCACTGATGACATCACCGGGCCCGGCCAGCATGCTGGCGTGGTGACGTCATACAGCAACCCACGCGAGATTTCGCGCAGTATCTTCAATCAAGATGGCCTCTCTGCGAGCAAATGAATGAGGGGAGTATGTTTTGTTTTTGCTTGCCGCCATTTCAGGAAAAATAGATTCGTTATCACGAAGCGCAAAGAAATTCGGCTCTGCGACAAATCAAATTTTTCCTGAAATCGGATCGAAGTCAATTAGTTTGACTTTGATTCTCTCAACACTAGTTATCGCCAATGCAGTGGAAAGGGGGATATACATTTTTGTCATGGACTATTTTTACTAATCTCAGCCCCTACTCTGGGGCAACTCCTGGAGGTTTCTCTGGAGCAGAATGCAAGGGCCACCCAAACTGGGTCTGGGCTACCAGACTGTGAAATTGCTGCCCTGCCATGGTGAAAGAGCATATTCAAGCACTATCTCTGGTACATGTTCCCTAGGGGAGGGGGCATGCTAGTGGTCTAGTGGGGTACATATGATGTCCCTCAGCAATGCTTGTGTTTCAGACTCCTGGTATGTTGCAGTGTGGATCTATTATGAGGGTGCTGCTGAAGACTTGATCAGTTATGGCATGACTGGCTGCCACCAATTAGATTGGCTCTGAACGCAAGGTGACTAGCTGTTTTATGGTAGGTGCCTGAATAAAGTGCCACACTCTGCAAAGCTTAGCGCATCTTTACCACAGCAAAAGATGAACATATGTTCTGACCCTCATAATGATGTGTGAAATACGATGACACCAAACCTCACTGCTCAACTTCAAAGATGAATGACGGTAATGGTAATGCTGTATTTCCAGAGCCGGGAGATATGTGTCAGTGAGCAGTACACGGGGGGAAGATATTCTACTGTATATAGGGATAGTTATAGTATATACTGTCCGTATATACAATAGAACAGCTCGCTATCATGGATCTCCGGGTGGCTGGTTAGTTATTCAGCGCGCCGGGGATACAGCAGAAGCACTCACTGACTGATCAGTGAGAAATAGCAAGGAAGATAAATATATATTTAGTCTACAGATATTAATCCATTGTCCACTATGTGAGAGAGCAGTGAGCGCAGCAGCCCAGCAGCTTCCAGCCCGACTTCCCAGTCATTACTGGAAGACGTATGTACCTGAGCAACGCTCGTTTAAGAGAGCGCTGCGAAGGGACATTTCAGCCCAACTTATCTAGTATAAATTCCTCTAAACAAAGTATATTAGTAAAAATATTCTGTCCCTACACATTACAGTTACACTTTAAATAAACCTGAAAAGCACCTTTAGGGTGGGGAAAGCACATGGATCCTCTGTATCATCCGTATTTTGCGTATTTTATTTTGACCCACCCTCCTCTATTATAGGAGATGACTTACGTATAAAGGAAATGCTAATACCAGATGCACTCCTTCTACACTTACTGGGGAAGATTCATCAGAACTGGTGCAATGGAAACTGGCTTAGTTGTCGATAGCACCCAATCAGATTTATCCTTTCATTTTCCAAAGGAGCTCTGAAAAATGAAAGGTGGAATCTGGTTGCTATGGGAAACGACCAGTTTTTCTTTGCACCAGTTTGGTAAATCTCCCCTACTGTTTTTTTCTTTGGTAATTACTCACTTATCTCTGCTGTCAAAAGCCAAATACTCCTCCATTGTACCGTCTGACATGATTACCCCCGCACCATCTTCATCCTCATCTTCTTCAGTACAGAGAGAAAAAGACACCGGGGCAGTGGTGTCACTAGGCGTGGAGAGGGAAAACCTGGTGCCGAAAATACCTAACCTGGAATACACATGATATATCAGAAGCAGCTAACACACGCAAACTATACAAAGATTTCTATTGAAACTAACCAGATCTATGCGTTATACGCATACATCTAACTTGTACAGTATATTACTGGGCACATTATCTACAATTTACACACATTCAAATATATAGCCAAGATTTTCATTGTATCAGACAAGCATCTGTTTATTAGGGCATCTTCAATAACAATGAACTAAAGTGCAACAGCAAACATTTAATGGCCGACCAAAGTGGCAGCCAGAAGCTGCAATTCTTATAGTTATTCAGTATCACATAGCACGGTACCGAAAACAGCAGAAACCTGTCGGTTACGGCGCCTGCTGCCCTCTGCAGCAAGCGCCATTTTTAAAGAATGGACTTCCACCGTGCATGTACAGATGTCCTTAAGGAGTTAATTAGTACAGAAAACTGGAGCAGCATTTCCAGCCCAAAATGTTTAAAAATGAGCCAAATTTAACAATGTGTGCCATTCTGCATGCCAACGCAGACTCAAGGAAAACTGACTTCAGATATTACCCTCATGATAAATTCCCCCCAAATTGTTTCCATATTCTTCTGCAGATCATGCTCATATGTTACTTGTGTAATGTAATTCGTACTTACTCACTGGACTCCTTTGTATGGGTAGCACCGAAGGGTATGGAAGAAGCAGTTTCAGAATGACTTGAGTGCCAGCTGTATCCATCATCTGCAGGGGGCACTACCTGCTTGCCATGTATTCTGGAATTGGGACAATGAAGCAACAGATATCAACCACACATTTTCAGTAATTCAATTTGAAAAAGAGTGGATCATTTCTAAAAGGAATCCTTAAAGGGGTTATCTGAGATCAGCAAAATTTCACCATAAAATAATGAAAGACCCATGACTCACTTGATAAACTCCCTCACGCTCCAGGGCCCTTGCTATATTGGTCCCTGCTGGTCTTTTTTATACCGTGCTGCAGTGATGACGTGCCCGTCTACCCACTCAATCACTAGCCTCAGCATTCAGAGATGGGCTGCAGCAGTCACATCTCTCTGCAGCCCAGTAAACAGAGACCAGCAGGCCCCATGGGAGCGATGGTGCTGGATTTATCAGGTGACTCATTTTCATTCTTTTATGGCAGTTCACTCTTTGGTCAAATTTTTGCAGATCTCGGGAAACATCTTGAAGACAACTTTAAATTGAAGGTCTGTCTTTGAATGTCACGTTGCTTTTGTCTACATAGGTTAGAGGGGATGTCTCCCTTCATCAAATGGCATTTATCATGTAGAGAAAGTTAATACAAGGAACTTGTACTAATGTACGTACGTCTCCACATGATAAATGCCATTTGAAAATGATGCGCTGATTAATTTCTTAATATATGTTTATTGCAGTCATAGCTCCAAATTCCCTGCATAAACATGGCTTAAAAAGAGAATATTCTGGCTGCCCACTGCCACCATTAGAGGGAGTTTAGGAGCTGCCTGTGTACTGTCTGTTAAACACTGAAGTCTCTAGTAAGACAGTGTGCAGTAAGCTTTAATGCTCCTCTGAAGTGAACCCTCATGTTGTTTTACACCATTGTGCAGGGGAGCCTTTAAGGGCTCTTTCACACTTGCGTTGTCCGGATCCGGCGTGTACTCCATTTGCCGGAATTACACGCCGGAAGTGAACTGAAAG
This sequence comes from Bufo bufo, assembly GCF_905171765.1. NCBI lineage: Eukaryota > Metazoa > Chordata > Amphibia > Anura > Bufonidae > Bufo > Bufo bufo. The sequence goes on along the minus strand of NC_053394.1, from coordinate 276,084,944 downwards.
CATTTGAAGACGGATCCATCTTCAAAATGCGTTCAGTGTTACTATGGCAGCCAGGACGCTATTAAAGTCCTGGTTGCCATAGTAGTAGTGGGGAGCGGGGGAGCAGTATACTTACAGTCCGTGCCGCTCCCGGGGCGCTCCAGAATGACGTCAGAGCGCCACATGTGCATGGATGACGTGATCCATGCGACACGTCATCCATGCGTGTGGGGCGCCCTGACGTCACTCTGAAGCGCCCTGGGAGCCACACGGACGTAAGTATACTGCTCCCCACTACACTTTACCATGGCAAACAGGACTTTAGCGTCTTGGCAGCCATGGTAACCATTCAGAAAAAGCTAAACGTCGGATCCGGCAATGCGCCGAAACGACGTTTAGCTTAAGGCCGGATCCGGATTAATGCCTTTCAATGGGCATTAATTCCGGATCCGGCCTTGCGGCAAGTGTTCAGGATTTTTGGCCGGAGCAAAAAGCGCAGCATGCTGCGGTATTTTCTCCGGCCAAGAAACGTTCCGGTCCGGAACTGAAGACATCCTGATGCATCCTGAACGGATTTCTCTCCATTCAGAATGCATTGGGATAATCCTGATCAGGATTCTTCCGGCATAGAGCCCCGACGACGGAACTCTATGCCGGAAGACAAGAACGCAAGTGTGAAAGAGCCCTTATTTTAAAAAAAACAGAGCTCTCCCACAATAAGTATTCATTCCAAAAATTATCGGTACACTGTGTTGTTGAGTTCCACACAATGAAGTCAATGTGGAGAAAAACCATAGTAAAACCAAACCCGACAAGTGTGAGAATTTGGCTTTAAGGGTTTTTTACAGTTTGCACTGGCAAATGAAGTAAGCCACCGGGTCTCCCTTGGAGACATTAAGCACTGATGTCTCTGACCATGTACAGACTATAGCAGGGATAGGTGAAATACCGCAGATGTGGGAAGGATGCTCTCCATTGATGGCACTCTTCTTGCAGACCTTCCACAAGTGTGCTGGCCTTCTGCTCATACAGCAGCTCATCAATCTGCTTGAAAATTTTCTGGACTTGTCTTGTGGCAGCCTGGTCAAACTCCTGCGAGGAACAGAGAAGCATCAGAATTTCATCCCATCTGTATAATTAATCTCCTAAGTGGCCCCTTTGGTATAAACCTCTATAAAGGGATCTGGATTTAGCCGGGAGTCAGACCCCCACCGATCATATATTGATGACTTATTCTGAGGATGGGTCATCAAAATGTACTAGCTGCATAAGTCCTTTAAGTACCTCAAGGTGTGGAGCCATTAGCTGGTGAAGATTAGGGTGCGCTGGCCCTTTAAGAGCCTGAAGGAGCTTGCACTCTATCAGCAGAGTGAGAGAGATCTAACCAGAAAGTAGTAAGCCACAGCTAGATTGACTGCACAATATACTACGGTAATAGGCATCTTACAGCATCTCAATCAGTTTATGCATCCATATAAAATACTGGTAGATTATTTAAGAGACTACACAGTTCATTATTATAGAGGCATCAGGTGGCAGAGAAGTCTTCTAAGCACAGAGACACCAGGGATTCCCAGGGATCTGTCTTCTTGAGGTTGCACCTAGGCCATGACCGATGAACGTGTCTTCACTGGCCTAGAGAAAGCTGTGAGAAGGCCGTGGCGCTACTGCGAGCCCTGCTGCCTTCTTAAACAGCTGATCAGCGGGGTCCAACACCGATCAGATACCGATGACCTATTCTAAGGATAGGTCATCAGTGTAAAAGTCTTGGAAAACCCCTTTAAGTGCACTGAGGGCTGACCCAAGACACTCTGTGCACCCTTGCTCCTGTACATTAGGCTCCATTCACACGTCCGTGGTGTGTTGCGGACCCGCAAATTGCGGATCCGCAACACACCCGCCCGGCACCCCTATAGAAATGCCTATTCTTGTCCGCAGGTTTCGGACAAGAATAGGACATGTTCTATCTTTTGCGGAGCTGCGGACCTGAAGATCGGGGCTTGTGCTCCGGAAATGCGGATGCGGACAGCACACTGTGTGCTGTCCGCATCCATTACGTCCCCATAGAAAATGAATGGGTCCTCACCCGTTCCGCAAAATTGCGGAACGAATGCGGACCCATTTGCGGACGTGTGAATGGAGCCTTAAAGTGCTGCAGATTTGCTGCACACAAACCTGTGCCGGCAAATACGCAGTATTTCCATCTCGTGCGGACATACCCTAAAATGCTTATATGGGTTTTTTAATTCATTTTTACTTATAGTACAATTTGGGGTTTAATGCACTCTGGTTGGTCCGCAGCATGCCTAGCCACAACTAGCATAGTTTTCAAAAATGGTTGACGGTATTTAGGGTGGGGAATATGGGTCAATAAGATAACTTGAAAATCATATACTCTGTACACACAAATCCTTAAGTTCTTACATCAAAGCCCCAAGACAAAACTGAGCTGTTGTCCGTTGACAGGCCGGCGCAACTCTGAACCTCCGACCACGAATCCTCGGTATCATTCCTGGGTAATCCAGAATTTCTGGAAACATCTGATTTGCTGAAAACAAAAATACCACAGATTTTTATTGCCCCTTTATAGCACACATATACGGTTTTGACGTAAGGTGGATTTTACCATCTGCCCGTGTAAAGGTGCAGCAGATAGAGGCGATCCCGCTGACCTCATTGAGTGAGCAAGGGAAACCATCTCAACTGTGTATCATTTATAGAGTGTACAAAACGCCAGTATTTCTGAAGCACAGACGCACAATGCCCAAGGCGCTCTTTTGAGCCAGCTGAGGCGTTCCATATGCTGTGGCAATGTCAGAGCTTAGACAGATATTGGGAAGGTATATTGGAGATAATACATGATAAAATGTCAGTGAGGTTAGACTGTTATACGTAGCCCGAAAACTGATAGCCCTACACTGGATACAGAGAAGTCCTCCAACATTGGAGCAATTCAGGGTTAAAGTTAATAATATGTTGGTCTGTGAAAAAGCTATATTCCTTAAAGGGGTTCTGCAGTTTTTTTAAACTGATCCTCTGGATAGATCATCAGCATCTGGTCGACGGGGGTCCGACACCCGGGACCCCTGCCGATCATCTGTTTGAGAAGACAGTGGCGCTGGCAGTAGCGCCGCTGCCTTCTCGCTGTTTACTGCAGGCCCAGTGACGTCACGACTAGTATCACTGGCCTGGGCGCGGGGCTAGGCTCGATTCAAGTGAACAAGTGTCGGACCTCCGCCGATCAGATGCTGATGATCTATCCAGAGGATAGATCATCAGTTTAAAAAAACTGCAGAACCTCTTTAAAAGAGGATTCCCACAAAAATTTGACAAACTATGGAGTGTTTGGTTGTCCAATAGCGGTATCACGATATAGGGAGTAGGAGCGGAGTTACATGCTGGAGTGAGTGGGGAGGGGGGCTGTTAGAGATAATTATATTTCAAATATCTTAGTGAAAAAGAAACTGACAATGCAAAAAGAATGTATTAAGAGCTTTATTTTTCTTGATATGTTATATTGTACATTTTGTATACATGTAAAATATCTGTCAATAATAATAAAAAAGATTTGATTCAAAAAAAGGTGCAGCAGATCACCGGATCTACGAGCAAAATGCTTGTTCATTGGGTGAAACTGTTGTTCATGCAAGCACACCAATTATCGTCCCTGGGCAGCAGATCCTGCCGTGTGAACTGCACTCTGTTGTATGAGGATGAGCGATTGCTATAGCCATCACTTGTCCTCATACTGTGGAGGAGATCATGCATGTAAGGGCAGAGCTTCACCTCTACTGAGCGGGACACATATCGCTATTGTTCAGCAGCATAATGCTCGCCCACACACAGCAAGGGTTTCCCAGGAATGTCTCCTCAAGATTGTGACACTTCCTTGGGCTGCCCTGTCGCCCGATTTACCAGCAACAAAGCCTTTATAGGACCAGCTGGGACACCAATTTCGGCAGCCTACGAGCATACAGGACCTGTGTCCCAGAATACACGCAGGGCCAATTGTATCTCATCTACAGGTGCCCAACAGGGTCCTCCTTTCAACTGTACAGTTTTCCCCAATATTGTAATCACTTACATGGATCATCATCACAGTCACACATAGAAAGTTTCATTCCATTCACACAACTCTTTGGTTGGTGCATTATTTATTTTTTTGTCAATGAGTGTACATAAATGGCCATTTTCACGCCAACTTATAGCCCCTGTCCCGTACACAGATTACAGACTGCTGTAAAACACAGATTTCAGTCTGATGACAGTTTTGAGGAAATTTTGAAGGGCTTGTCCTACATGTGTTGAAACAACAAGCTATAGAACTTCCTAACATACTTCAATGGTCCAAGGCGCTCGGATCTGAAGATATCCACTCCAGTGGCAGCAGATCCGCTTCCAGCCCTTCTATCAGTGTGTGAGGCTGACGGCTCTATAGCCTCCTGGGTGAAGCCATGCTTTAACATGGCTCGTGTGCCACGTAACATATGCCCCATCCATTCTAAATGGCGAATCACTTGTCCCATACGACATGTACCTTTCACAGTCAGACGCCGCCTCGTATCGTTCACTGCCACGAGAGACGGAAAACCCTTCTCCTTTGTCTGGATGGGGATGATTTTCTGCAGCTTTTGTAAGGGTCTGATTGCTAGAAATGGAGAGAATAGGATTATTATATGTAGATGCTGAGGATTAGTAGAAATCAGACAGGTCCATGTATATGGACGGGGACTTACATTTGTGATGTCTGTGATACTGGTTTCCTTTTGTATCTGGAAATCATCCTAGTGCACAAGTCACTCTGTCATTTCCTCTTGATGCCTGTGGTCAAAAGAAATTGTCTGTGAATATCTTCATATCCTGATTCAACCATTCCCCCATGTATCAATCACCCAGCTTTCTCGATCAATCATTCCCTCATGTATCAATCACCCAGCTTTCCCGATCAACCATTCCCCCATGTATCAATCACCCAGCTTTCCCGATTAAACCATTCCCCCATGTATCAATCACCCAGCTTTCCCGATCAACCATTCCCCCATGTATCAATCACCCAGCTTTCCCGATTAAACCATTCCCCCATGTATCAATCACCCAGCTTTCCCGATTAAACCATTCCCCCATGTATCAATCACCCAGCTTTCCCGATTAAACCATTCCCCCATGTATCAATCACCCAGCTTTCCCGATTCAACCATTCCCCCATGTATCAATCACCCAGCTTTCCCGATTCAACCAATTCCCCCATGTATCAATCACCCAGCTTTCCCAATTCAACCATTCCCCCCATGTATCAATCACTCAGCTTTCCCGATTCCACCATTCCCCCATGTATCAATCACCCAGCTTTCCCGATTCCACCATTCCCCCCATGTATCAATCACTCAGCTTTCCCGATTCCACCATTCCCCCCATGTATGCTATCTAATAAAAATCAAGCACCCAGCTTCCCCACACTCCGGACAGACAATACTGCATAACTATACAGTGATACATAGTGACATGGCGGTGGGGGATGTATCTAGGCGGATTTAGGTTTCTGGACTCTAGGAAAGCTGAGTGACAACCCGTAATGGTGGCCATACTCAAAGTCCCCCAGCTTTCTCAATGGTTAATAACTTGATCTCAACGTGTCTGTCAGTGGTTTCTAGATTAGAATACAAGCCACATCAGGGGCTACAGTAATGCCATAGGGCCCATGTAATAATACATACCACCCATCTTTTTGGACAGTGAAAGAGGGGCTCATTGTGTGAAAGATCCAATCACTGGTTATGGGGAGTGATGGCTGCAGCCAGTGATTGGCTGAGCAGCATTTACAGCCATTTCCTTCCATGTTGAGACAGTGGTATACAGAGGGGTGCTGCGGGGCCCTGGCACCATCAAAATTGCAGAGGCGGGGGTTTGGTGGGTATACGTTCTGTAAATTAGTTATTTTTACAGCATGTGCAGCCTCTAGGACAGTTTTATTCTTGCAGTAGAGTACCCCTTTAAATAGCACAAAAACATCAGATTATAGACAATTTAAGGTCCAAATTGTACCAAATAATACTATATATACAGTACAGACCAAAAGTTTGAACACACCTTCTCATTCAAAGAGTTTTCTTTATTTTCATGACTATGAAAATTGTAGATTCACACTGAAGGTATCAAAACTATGAATTAACACATGTGGGATTATATACATAACAAACAAGTGTGAAACAACAGAAAATATGTCATATTCTAGGTTCTTCAAAGTAGCCACCTTTTGCTTTGATTACTGCTTTGCACACTCTTGGCATTCTCTTCATGAGCTTCAAGAGGTAGTCCCCTGAAATGGTCTTCCAACAGTCTTGAAGGAGTTCCCAGAGATGCTTAGCACTTGTTGGCCCTTTTGCCTTCACTCTGCGGTCCAGCTCACCCCAAACCATCTCGATTGGGTTCAGGTCCGGTGACTGTGGAGGCCAGGTCATCTGGCGCAGCACCCCATCACTCTCCTTCATGGTCAAATAGCCCTTACTTTCAAAGTTTTCCCAATTTTTCGGCTGACTGACCTTCATTTCTTAAAGTAATGATGGCCACTTGTTTTTCTTTACTTTAGCTGCTTTTTTCTTGCCATAATACAAATTCTAACAGTCTATTCAGTAGGACTATCAGCTGTGTATCCACCTGACTTCTCCTCAACGCAACTGATGGTCCCAACCCCATTTATAAGGCAAGAAATCCCACTTATTAAACCTGACAGGGCACACCTGTGAAGTGAAAACCATTTCAGGGGACAACCTCTTGAAGCTCATCAAGAGAATGCCAAGAGTGTGCAAAGCAGTAATCAAAGCAAAAGGTGGCTACTTTGAAGAACCTAGAATATGACATATTTTCAGTTGTTTCACACTTGTTTGTTATGTATATAATTCCACATGTGTTAATTCAGAGTTTTGATGCCTTCATAGTCATGAAAATAAAGAAAACTCTTTGAATGAGAAGGTGTGTCCAAACTTTTGGTCTGTACTGTATATGTAGAGTTGAGCACTAATGTGCAGGTAGGAACCAGGCAGCAGTTTAGTAAGTTTATTAATGCCCATTTATTTCCCAGGTCAAAACAGGGACATTTAAAGAGGACCTGTCACCACTCCTGACATGCCTAGTTTAATAGCTCCACGCTCGATGGACAGGAAAAATCACACTGCTATCCTTCTACGAGCACTATCTACATGGTACACATTGTGGCTGCCACTAATCTACGAGCACTATGTACATGGTACACATTGTGGCTGCCACTAATCTACGAGCACTATGTACATGGTACACATTGTGGCTGCCACTAATCTACGAGCACTATGTACATGGTACACATTGTGGCTGCCACTAATCTACGAGCACTATCTACATGGTACACATTGTGGCTGCCACTAATCTACAAGCACTTTCTACATGGTACACATTGTGGCTGCCACTAATCTACGAGCACTTTCTATATGGTACACATTGTGGCTGCTGTGTGACTGCAGTGATGGGTGTTATCAGGCCTCCCAAGTGTTCCTCTTTTGGACCCAAGTTATTTCTTAAAGAGGACCTGTCACCCCTCCTGACCTGCCTGTTTTAATAGCTACATGTATTCCTCATGTAATAACAGTTCTGGAGCATCTATTATTATGGCTCTGTGATGTGCCATTCCTGTATTATTTCTAGAGTTGTTGCGATACCAAATTTTTGATTCGGTTTCGATACCATGAAAAAGTATTGCGATACTCGATACCATTCGATACCACGCGAAAAAAATAAACAAAAAAAGCCACGTGCATTCCTCATTTTTAAAAATGGCGAATCGCGCAGTTTTTATTTTATTTTTTCTGTTCCGGCATTCACCACCTAGATTTTTTTTTTATATTTTAATAGTTTGGACTTTTCTGACGTGGCGATGTAATATGTTTATTTATATATTTTATATGTGAAATTGGGAAAAGGGGGGTGATTTATACTTCATATTTTAGTGTTTTTTTTTTTTTCACTTTTTATTTAATAACCATTTCCCCCCTTAGGGGCTAGAACCTGGGATCTTTCATCCCTTTTCCTATTCACCCTGATAGATCTCTATCAGGGTGAATAGGACTCCACACTGTCCCTGCTGCTCTGTGCTTTGTGCACACAGCATCAGGGATGTTACCATGGCAACCAGGGCTTCCTGGCTGCCATGGTAACCGATCGGAGCCCCAGGCTTACACAGCTGGGGCTCCGATCAGAAGCTGCCACTGCACCACCAATGAGGGGGAGTGGAGAGGTCCCTGTGGCCACTGCCACCAATGATTTTAATACTGGAGGGTTGAGAGGGGCCGGCGCACTGTGCCACCAATGATTTTAATGGGATGGGGGGATTGAGGGGGGGGGGGGCACACTGCACCACCAATGATTTTACCCCTTTATACAGGAGGCGGGTACTAGCAGATCAGCGGCAGTTAACTGCCGCTGATCGCAGCTCCCTGTCAGGGGCAGGGTGCCGGCAATGCGATTCTGCTGCCGGCACCCGCCTCCTGTATGTGTTAAAGACTGACTACTGTATATGAGTCCAGACTTTCACTATTAGGCCACACAGAGCGGCGCCCAGCGATGTCTCAGCACTCACCATTTAGTCCTGGGCGCCGCTCCGTTCGCCCGCAGTGCCCCATTACTGTCTCCTCTCCTGCTCCACATGCTGCTGATTACTATCGGAGCGATGGGAGGAGACATCAGCTTCACTAGTGGGCGTTCCTTCTCCCTGGCTGTAGCGCTGTCCAATCGCAGCGCAGGGAAAAGGAACGCCCACTAGTGAAGCTGATGTCTCCTCCCATCGCTCCGATAGTAATCCTATCATTGGGGGCGCAGTGCGCCCGCCCCTCCTCCGCCCCTCTCTTCTCATTGCCGCCCCTCCTCCACCCCCTCTCTTCTCATTGCCGCCCCTCCTCCGCCCCTCTCTTCTCATTGCCGCCCCTCCTCCGCCCCTCTCTTCTCATTGGTGGCAGCAGCAGCAGCACAGGGGGAGGGAGGACAGCTTCCTTCTCCCCGTGCTGCTGAGAGAGAACATGAGCGCGCCGATAGCAGCGCGCTCATGTTCAGAGATACTAGACTGCGCAGAAGCGCAGCCCAGTATCGAAAAAACGGAAATCCCGGTATCGTATCGATACCGGGACAAAAGTATCGATTGGGTATCGAAATTTCGATACCCGCAACAACCCTAATTATTTCTACTAGACGTTATAAATGAATTGCTAGCAGTCTGCAGTAAGGGTACAGAGGGGTGGTAACCAGTTGGGGGGTGTACTCACTGCATAGACTCGCTCTAGCCAATCAGTGCTGCCATTGTCAGACTGTGCAGGCACACACCCCAACTTGTTACCACCCCTCTGTACCCTTACTGCAGACTGCTAGCAATTCATTCATAACTTCTAGTAGGAATAATAAAGGAATGGCACAACATAGAGACATAAGAATAGAATATAATAGAAGCTACAGAATTGTTATTACATGGGGAATGTATGAAGCTATTAAAACAGGCGTGTCAGGAGAGGTGACAGGTCCTCTTTAAGAAGCACTTGGGTCCAAAAGAGGGACACTTAGGAGCCCTGATAACACCCATCACTGCACTCAAAGAGCAGCCAAAATGTGTACCATGTACATAGTGCTCGTAGATTAGTGGCAGCCCCAATGTGTACCATGTACATAGTGCTCGTAGATTAATGGCAGCCCCAATGTGTACCATGTACATAGTGCTCGTAGATTAGTGGCAGCCACAATGTGTACCATGTACATAGTGCTCGTAGATTAGTGGCAGCCACAATGTGTACCATGTACATAGTGCTCGTAGATTAGTGGCAGCCACAATGTGTACCATGTACATAGTGCTCGCAGATTAGTGGCAGCCACAATGTGTACCATGTAGATAGTGCTCGCAGATTAGTGGCAGCCACAATGTGTACCATGTACATAGTGCTCGTAGAGTAGTGGCAGCCACAATGTGTACCATGTACATAGTGCTCGTAGAGTAGTGGCAGCCACAATGTGTACCATGTACATAGTGCTCGTAGATTAGTGGCAGCCACAATGTGTACCATGTACATAGTGCTCGTAGATTAGTGGCAGCCACAATGTGTACCATGTACATAGTGCTCGTAGATTAGTGGCAGCCACAATGTGTACCATGTACATAGTGATCGTAGATTAGTGGCAGCCACAATGTGTACCATGTACATAGTGCTCGTAGAGTAGTGGCAGCCACAATGTGTACCATGTAGATAGTGCTCGCAGATTAGTGGCAGCCACAATGTGTACCATGTACATAGTGCTCGTAGAGTAGTGGCAGCCACAATGTGTACCATGTACATAGTGCTCGTAGATTAGTGGCAGACACAATGTGTACCATGTAGATAGTGCTCGCAGATTAGTGGCAGCCACAATGTGTACCATGTACATAGTGCTCGTAGATTAGTGGCAGCCACAATGTGTACCATGTACATAGTGCTCGTAGATTAGTGGCAGCCACAATGTGTACCATGTACATAGTGCTCGTAGATTAGTGGCAGCCACAATGTGTACCATGTAGATAGTGCTCGTAGATTAGTGGCAGCGACAATGTGTACCATGTACATAGTGCTCGTAGATTAGTGGCAGCCACAATGTGTACCATGTACATAGTGCTCGTAGATTAGTGGCAGCCACAATGTGTACCATGTAGATAGTGCTCGTAGATTAGTGGCAGCCACAATGTGTACCATGTACATAGTGCTCGTAGATTAGTGGCAGCCACAATGTGTACCATGTAGATAGTGCTCGTAGATTAGTGGCAGCGACAATGTGTACCATGTACATAGTGCTCGTAGATTAGTGGCAGCCACAATGTGTACCATGTACATAGTGCTCGTAGATTAGTGGCAGCCACAATGTGTACCATGTAGATAGTGCTCGTAGATTAGTGGCAGCCACAATGTGTACCATGTACATAGTGCTCGTAGAGTAGTGGCAGCCACAATGTGTGTACCATGTACATAGTGCTCGTAGAGTAGTGGCAGCCACAATGTGTGTACCATGTACATAGTGCTCGTAGATTAGTGGCAGCCACAATGTGTACCATGTAGATAGTGCTCGTAGATTAGTGGCAGCCACAATGTGTACCATGTACATAGTGCTCGTAGATTAGTGGCAGCCACAATGTGTACCATGTACATAGTGCTCGTAGATTAGTGGCAGCCACAATGTGTACCATGTACATAGTGCTCGTAGATTAGTGGCAGCCACAATGTGTACCATGTACATAGTATTCGTAGATTAGTGGCAGCCCCAGAACAGAGAAAACCGCAGTGATCTGCAGGACAGCAGTGTGATCTCTCCTGTCCATCGAGCGTGGTGATGCCCCCCATGCCCCCAGTTGGGGGAGGCACTTGTGGCTGTCTCTACTGAGGCCCTGTCTGGAAGGACCCCGCAGAATAAAATTTGCCAGGTCCCATGTACCATCTGGAGTCTGAAGACTCTAAAGCTCAGGTCTATTAGTAGAGAAACCTGTGACTTGTGGTTCCACTGGGACTCCAACACTTGACCCTTTCCTCTCCACAGAGACACCGACCACCTCTGCCCTGTCGCGTTCACCTGCGTTGAAGGCTCCCGCAGTTCGCAGCTGTCAGGCCGCCGTAAGGACGCTCCGTAGTCGTCATGACTCCCGGACACGTCACTGCCTGCGACGGCCTCCTGTCACATGTTCCTGCTGGAGGCGCTTGCTGATTACGTCACCGCAGAGCCCGCCTCTTTCCGTTGTATGACAGGAGAGTTTATTTTCTACGGAAAGAAGCGGAGGATTGTGCAGATTGCGGTAACGGTAAGCGCCATACTGACCGTTAACACTCATGTGTTTCATTCTTCACTCAGTGGTGCAGTGACTACTATGGTCCATGATGATGTGGGTGCTGGGTAATTGCCTATGGAGAAATGTTAATGCCACTTCCTTGGTGCCCTGGGTACTGAAGGGGTCAGTGGAAACATCCTTAGTGCCAACATACCAAGTGGACTAGAGCAGTGAAGTTGTTAACCTGTCACCGGGATTTTGGATATATAGAGCTGAGGACATGGGATGCTAGATGGCCGCTAGCACATCCACAATATCCAGTCCCCATAGTTCTGTGTGCTTTTATTGTGTAAAAAAACTGATTTGATACATATGCAAATTAACCTGAGATGAGTCCTGTCCCTGACCCATCTCACATACAGGTCTCATCTCAGGTTAATTTCCATATGTATCAAATCTGTTTTTTTTTTACACAATAAAAGCACACAGAGCTATGGGGACTGGGTATTGCGGATGTGCTAGCGGCCATCTAGCAACCCATGTCCTCAGCTCTATACACAAAATCCCGGTGACAGGTTCCCTTTAATGTCAGCATCCTTGGTTGTGTAGGGCAGTAAGGGGTAATGATGGTATTACTAGTTGTTTAGGGCTGTAAGGGCACCCCTGGTGGTCTGTGTGATGGAAAGGCCTGTGTCTATAGGGTTACATACCTCCCCAGGCTATCATAGTAATAGAGCTCCCTGAATAGAGTGAAGGGCTGCCAGTTTAGGAGGAGATCAACTTTCATCAGCCTCCCCTAATTATTTACAGAACATGCCAGCCATATACTGTCTGGGGTACTGTAATGTATTGGGGAAGGGGGGGGTCCAGGACTGGGGTACAATAATTGTTGCTAGGGAATTGTAAGAAAATGTATTATGAGTATAAGCTCTTCCCCCTAAATTGTATTAAATATACGGAATTTAAAGAGGGTCACCTCTGCTGACTTATCTTTTTTTAATAAATTAATTTTATTCCCCATGAAATAACAATTGTGGAGCAAATTTTCTTTGAAGTCTGCATTGGGCTGTTATTCCTCCTAGAAATTAAAGAATAACTTGACATCTGGATGTTAGGCAAGGGCGACACTGGTCGTGGCCAGGATCGCTGAGCAGCAGTGATACCGTAGAAATTAATGGGATCGCCGCAGCAGTCACAAGAAATCAGGCTGTGTTGGATTTTGTGCGACTGTTGCGGCGATCCCATTCATTTCTATGGGATCACCGCTGCTCAGCGATCCTGGCCACGACAGGTGTAGTCCTTGCCTTACACACTGTGTGATCAGGGCTGACAGTATCAGACTGTGTATGGACACACTGTATAGACGAGAGGAAGGGGTTGTCAATTTATTGATACATTTCTAGAAGGAGTAAAATAGGAAGGGCATGATAAACAGGTCTAAGGATGAGTGCCCCAGAATTTTCCTTTCATGGGGAATGTCAAGAGAAGAGAGAGGTCCTCTTGAAGGAAAATGTGTTATGAAGATTGTCTTAATACCCATCTACTCTTTTAGCTTACAGATTGTACACGTCATGGAGAAGCAGAAGAAAATGATGGTTGTGGATGATTTTGTAGAATATCGCCTTTTCCTGGTGTCCGATGAGCCTGACCCTGCGAAGCTCAAACATATTTTGCAGCAATACATAGAAGAAATACTGGCTAGACTTGCTCCATTACTGGCTGATTACATCTGGCAAAACCAGGCGTTTAATCTGAAGTATAAATCTAAGAAAGGTAACAAGATATCAACAGACAAAGATCAGTATCTGATCGGCAAGGGTCCGACTGCTGGGGTCTCCACCAGTCACTAGAACATGCATGTCCGCCGCTCCATTCAGCCCTATGGGACTGCCAGAGATAGCCAAGAGCTTTCAAACAGGGCAATTGGGCCCCCAATCTAGTTCTCGTCAGTGACCCCAATGGTCAGACCCCTACCAGTTAGACACTTATCCCCTATACTGTGGATACTTTGTTGTTGTGGGACACCCCTTAAAGTGCATCTGTCAGCAGATTTGTACCTATGAACCTTACTGACCTGTTCCATGTGCACTTGGCAGCTGAAGGCATCTGTGTTGGTCCCAGGTTCATATGTGCCCTCATTGCTGAGAAAAATGATGCTTTAATATATGCAAATGACCCTCTAGGAGCAACGGGGGCGTTGCTGTTACACTTATAGGATCTGCTCTCTCTGCAACTCTCCACTTTGAGTGACAGGGACAGGCAGTGAAAACGTGATCCTACCTGGCCCTGTCAAAGTGCAGAGGGCGCGGCAGTTGCAGAGAGAGCTGAGCCTCTAGGTGTAACGCCAACGCCCCTGTTGCTCCTAGAAGCTCATTTGCATATATTAAAACTTCATATTTCTCAGCAATGTGGGCACATATGAAAATGGGACCAACAGAGATGCCTTCAGCTGCCAAGTGCACATGTAACAGGTCAGCCAGTTTCATAGGTGCAAATCTGCTGACAGATGCACTTTAACAAGATTCACACTAAAGGCTTCTCCAGTTTTATGAAGATACAGCTTCGGCATTGTGGGATATAAAAAGATGTGACATTTACTTAACTTCTCATCATTTTCCAGATGTCTTTTTGCCCTGCTCATGTTCATCTGTCATCAGTAAAGGGCTCTCTTGTAATCAGCGGTGTGCCAGTATGAAGGCGATCTGTAGAGGATCTCAGCCCCTACAAGAATGTTCCCATCCACTAGCAGCAGGCAAAGACATTTAAGGCTACTTTCACACTTGCGTTGTTCTTTTCCGGCATAGAGTTCCGTCACAGGGGCTCTATACCGGAAAAGAACTGATCAGGCATATCCCCATGCATTCTGAATGGAGAGTAATCCGTTCAGGATGCATCAGGATTTCTTCAGTTCAGTCGTTTTGACTGATCAGGCAAAAGAGAAAACCGCAGCATGCTACGGTTTTCTCTCCGGCGAAAAAAACTGAAGACTTGACTGAACGCCGGATCCGGCATTTTTTCCCATAGGAATGAATTAGCACTGGATCCGGCATTCAGAATACCGGAATGCCAGATCCGTCGTTCCGGCATGCGCATGCGCAGATCGGTAAAAATGTGAAAAAATGTACAAGACGGATCCGTCGGTCCGCATGACAAGCGGAGAGACGGATCCGTCCTTGCAATGCATTTGTGAGAGGGATCCGCACCCGGATCCGTCTCACAAATGCTTTCAGTCAGCGGCGGTTCCGGCGGGCAGTTCCGACGACGGAACTGCCCGCCGGATCAGACTGCCGCAAGTGTGAAAGTAGCCTAAAATGGTGAAGAGTGGAAACAGAAAGTGGGAAATGTATCCAAACTGGTGCAAAGGAAAACTGGCTAAGGCCTCTTTCACACTTGCGTTGTCCGGATCCGTCGTGTACTCCACTTGCCGGAATTACACGCCGGATCCGGAAAAACGCAAGTGTACTGAAAGCATTTGAAGACGGAACCGTCTTCCAAATGCGTTCAGTGTTACTATGGCACCCAGGACGCTATTAAAGTCCTGGTTGCCATAGTAGGAGCGGGGATCGGGGGAGCGGTATACTTACAGTCCGTGCGGCTCCCGGGGCGCTCCAGAATGACGTCAGAGCGCCCCATGCGCATGGATGACGTGATCCATGTGATCACATGATCCATGCGCTTGGGGCGCCCTGACGTCACTCTGGAGCGCCCGGGGAGCTGCACGGACGGTAAGTATGCTGCTCCCCCGCTCCCCGCTACACTTTACCATGGCTGCCAGGACTTTAGCGTCCCGGCAGCCATGGTAACCACTCTGAAAAAGCTAAATGCCGGCTCCGGCAATGCGCCGAAACGACGTTTAGCTTAAGGCCGGATCCGGATCAATGCCTTTCAATGGGCATTAATTCCGGATCCGGCCTTGCGGCAAGTGTTCCGGATTTTTGGCCGGAGCAAAAAGCGCAGCATGCTGCGGTATTTTCTCCTGCCAAAAAACGTTCCGTTCCGGAACTGAAGACATCCTGATGCATCCTGAACGGATTTCTCTCCATTCAGAATGCATTAGGATAAAACTGATCAGGATTCTTCCGGCATAGAGCCCCGACGACGGAACTCTATGCCGGAAGACAAGAACGCAGGTGTGAAAGAGCCCTTAGTTGCTCATAGCAACCAATCAGATTCCACCTTTTATTTTCTAAAGAGGCTCTGAAAAATGGAAGGTGGAATCTGATGGGTTGCTAGTTTTGATAAATCTCCTCCATAGTGTATTAGAAAGTGGCAGTCACTTTTTATTATACAAACCCTTTAAGGCTGGCTTCACACAGCGTTGAACTTGCAGCGTGTCTGCGAGTGCGAGAGGTCCCGTCCTGACCTACGTAGCACTAATTGGATCGAATAGCATTATATTGATTTATGATGCTATGTAACCCTTAGAGTTCTGGAATGTATTGGATAAGGCCTCTTTCACACGACCGTATGGCTTTTTCTGTGTTTTGCAGTCTGTTTTTCACGGATCCGTTGTTCCGTTTTTTGTTTCCGTTGTGTTTCCGTTTCTGTTCCGTTTTTCCGTATGGCACAGGCATATACAATATACAGTAATTACATAGAAAAAAATTGGGCTGGGCATAACATTTTTCAATAGGTGGTTCCGCAAAAACGGAACGGATACGGAAGACATATGAATGCATTTCCGTATGTGTTCCGTATTTTTTGTGGACCCATTGACTTGAATGGAGCCACGGAACGTGATTTGCGAGCAATAATAGGACATGTTCTATCTTTCAGCGGAACGGAAAAACGGAATGCATACGGAGTACTTTCCTTTTTTTTTTTTTTTTTTTTTTTTGCGGAACCATTGAAATGACTGGTTCCGTACACGGACCGTAAAAAAACGGCCCGTAAACAGAAAAAAAAAAAAAACGGTCGTGTGAAAGAGGCCTAACACTGAAATAAAGCTGTCAGTGTTATTCAATACATTCCAGAACTCTAAGGGTTACATAGCATCATAGATCAATATAATGCTATACGACCCTATCAGTGCTACGTAGGTCAGGACGGGGGCTCTCGCAGACACACGCTGCGAGTTCAACGCATTAAACTCGCTCATGTGAAACCAGCCTAAAGTCTCATTCACACGTCCATATCCGTGACAAGGTGGTCAGTGATGCCTCCGTGAAGATGTCTGTCATGTATCCGTGTTGGGTCCATATATCTGTTTTTTGCTGTCCGTGTGTCACTGCACGGCTGAAAAATATTTTTCAAATAATGTCTAATGATCTGTGAAACACGGATGGCATCCATGCTTTTCACTGACCCATAGACTATAATGGGCGTGATGGATCCGTGAGCACAGACAAAATAGAGCACGGACCGCGCTAAAACACTGAAGTGTGAACACACACATTAAAATGAATGGGTATGTGTGCTTTCCGTGGAGAACACCACACATACCTGGAACGCTGACGTGTGAATGAGGCTTAACACGGAAGACATTTGGGAAACTTGTGATTTACTGTCTTTCTTTGTGGGGATCCCAGACTACATGTAACCTTGTTTCTTTTTATTAGGAGACGTTCCAGCTCATATTGGAGGAATCACACATTTTGGTGATAATCTAGAAGACGAGTGGTTTATAGTTTTCCTAATCCAACAGATCACAAAGGACTTTCCAGAACTAGCTGCCAGGTACGTGATTCCTGCTTCATTTACATAGCAAACACCTGGCACAAAGCAGATTTCACATCGGAGTTATTTCCAAGTATCTGCTCTGTCATAGGAGCTGAAAAACGAAAATGGTGGAAGGCTGGATCTGTCATTGACTTGTAATAGGATTTGTCTGGCTCCGTCATGGCGTCTTCCAGCAAATGTGCTGTGACTGAGGGTCTGAACTGAGCCTCCAGTGCAGATGGGAAAAGAATATTTCAAACACGCTTTGTCATTTTCACATTTCAACTCCATCATAAGAGCAGAAAACCAAAAATAACAGAGGGCCATTGATTTGTAGTCCGTTGGGATCCGATGTGATGTCCATGACAGTTTCATACTGCGCTATTCCCATCAAATATGATGGGGCCCCTGATGGGGCTTCCAGTGCAGATGTGACATAGACTTACTAAGTGTACATTTTGTTCTTTCACAATTTGACATTGTATATTTCTGAAAATACAGTCACTATACAATTGCACCAGTCTTTACCGTTTGTCTTAAATTAAAGGGAACCTGTCACCAGGATTTTGTGTATAGAGCTGAGGACATGGGCTGCTAGATGGCCGCTAGCACATCCGCAATACCCAGTCCCCATAGCTCTGTGTGCTTTTATTGTGTAAAAAAACTGATTTGATGCATATGCAAATTAACCTGAGATGAGTCCTGTCCCTGAGATGAGTCCCGCGTGAAGGAGCCCAGCACCGCCCTGCATCCTCCAAATCTCCTCCTTGGTCCCCGACGTCACAAAGCTAGAGCGCCGGGACCTCTCCTGACATGCCTGTTTTAGTAACTAGTTGCATTCCTCATGCAATAACAATTGTGGAGGATCTATTCTTTTGATTCTATCTTGTGTCATTAGTCTGTTATTCCTACCAGACGTTTCTAAATGAATTAGCAACTGGGTGTTGGGGTGTGTGCACCGTCTGATACTATCCATTCATTCCTGCCAGTGGCAGATTCTGCAGGGACACTCTCCCCATTTGTAACACCCAGTTGGCGATTCATTCATAAGCTTCTAGTAGTAATAATAGAGCTATGGCAAAACAAAGAGTTGTAAGAATAGATGCTCCAGAATTGGCATTTTCACGTGGAGCACAATTATCATGATATCACAATCAAGTTAGTACCTGCTCCATCTGTATAATAGAGTCAGGGACGCAGGGTAAAACTGTAAGGTTACACATTTGTCATGTTGATTGTTGTATTAGTAGGTCATCTTCCTGTAGAATTATTACAGATATTCTTTTTGTAAGTTACTACCATAGAATCATAAGGAAGAGACTTAAAGGGAACCTGTCATCTAGAAAACGCATAATAAAGCGCCAGCATTACCTTACTGAAGTCGGTAGCATGATTCCAAAGTTGTCTTTGCTGTACGGTGCTCCTTAAGTCAGAAAAAAAGAGTTTTATTCAGCTGCACGCTATGTAAATTAGTGCCTTGAAGTCAAGGGGACAGTGGCTTTCTCACTTCCAGTCAAGCTTGCCGCGCGCCCCCTTCCCGCCCCCACCCATTCACTCAGTGCCGGACACCTGAGCGTAGTCTCGCGCAGGCTCTGTGTCCCTGCGCACAGTTTCCTGCCACTGAGCTACTTTTCAGCAGCGCAGGCACAGCCTTAGGCGTGCGAGCGCGCCACTACACAATAGCGTGCATCTGCGCCACCTCTTGGAGCAGGAGCGCGTGATTGTGTAGTGGCGCGCTCGCACACCTAGTCCGGTGCCTGCGCATCGAGCCGCTGAAAAATAGCTCACAGTGGCAGGAAACCTGCGCGACACTACATTCAGGTGTCTGGCATTGAGTAAATGGCTAATTCTGTCAATCAAATGCTAAGCGAGCGTGGTGAGTTTGACTTGAAGCAAGAAAGCTGCTGCCCCCTTGACTTCAAGACACTAATTTACATAGCGCAGGCAGCTGATTAAAACTCATTTTTTTCTGACCTTAGGCGCAATGTACAGCAAAGAATCATGCTACAGACTTCAGTATGGTAATGCTGGCGCTTTATTATGCGTCTTCGAGGTTCAGGTTCCCTTTAATTGTCTGAGGTTCTTATGCGGCACCCGATATGTATTGCAGGGTTGAGGACAACGATGGCGAGTTCCTGCTGATAGAAGCAGCCGATTTCTTGCCCAAATGGCTGAAGCCAGAGAATAGCTCTAATCGGGTAAGTACATTTCTTTACGGTCGACCCCCTTTAAGGCTATGTTCAGACACTAAACCCCTAACCGAGTCTGTAAGCACAGCATATAGTAATCTATAGACCTGTGAGAAAACAGATCCCACAAGTCGTATTCCACTGCTGAGATTCTGCTGATTGCTTGTGATTTTGCCCGGCCAGGTTTTTTTTCACCATGGAAAGCTGTGCATCATACCTCTGCAGCAAGATGGGGGCGATCTGCAAGACCCAGCTTCAAGTATAGACCTATCCCAAGCCCTGAGGTTACTCTGTGCTCATCCAGGGGCCTGTGCAGCGACAGCATCCATTGCTAATGCTATCAAGAGGCGAATTAAAGGGTATTTTATTCTTCTTTCTCATTTTACACCTTAGGGACTTTTAGAAGGGTGTATTTACTCGATTTTATTCACTTGAATTAACGAGGTTGGTCCCCAAATAACATTTCTCACCTAGCCACATGTATGATCAGTGGAGATCCAACAGCTGGAACCCCCACTGATCATGAGAACGAGTGTCCCTGACTCTCCCAAATGAGTGAGATTACCATCGCTCCATTGATTATTTATGAGTCAGCAGTCTCCAGTAGGCACATAGGAATGAATGGAGGGCGGCCATGCGTGCACACTACTGCTCAGTGGTGATCATCAAGCAGGTCCTCGTTTAGAGGATTGTATTTTAGTACATTATTGGTAAAGCAGTTCAGATTTGTTTGTAAACTACAGTAATAATTCAATGGCATGTACACAGTTGATTTGTTTTAGTAGTTGTCCTCATTTGAAAATATTCTGCAGGTACCCTGAAAGCATTAAGGACTCCTTCCATCGAGCCCACTGTTTGGTTCCAGCTGAGATTGCAGCTATATTAAAGGAGCGCCCACAGTTGGTATCAGCCGCAGTGCAAGCGTTTTACCTCCGGGACCCTATTGACCTGAAAGCATGTCGCACATTTCATCATTTCAAACCCGAAAGGCTCGTGTTCACATCTGTAAGAGCATTTTCTTCATTCTCTATTCCACTCCATTGAGTCCTCTGATCGCCCATCATGCCCCATGCTCCTGTATATTATTACTAGTTCACTGTACATATGTTTCATGGATTCTGCAATCTGTCATCCACAGGTGACATTTACAAAGTGTCTATACGCTCAGCTCAGCCAACAGAGGTTCCATCCTGACAAACGCAGCGCATACACCCTTCCCGCCCTCTCGCATCCCAAGTACAAAGCGCATGAGCTGGGAATGAAACTGGTAAACAGTGTTAGATTGGTTTTAATGTCCAGTAGGGAAAATAACGAGTATACCTCTATCTGATCTAATTGATGGAACTGTTTATCACCTCACTGTTCTTATCTCCTATGTAGTTGTGTGGAGGAGGAGCGTGCATGGAGCTCAATTTAGCAATAAGTAGCGCCCATGTCAGTTTACATTTTTTATTTCAATTACATATATGTTAGATTTAAAGGGGTATTCCCATAAAAGACAATGGGGGCATATCGCTAGGATATGCCCCCATTGTCTGATAGGTGAGGGTCCCACCTCTGGGACTCACACCTACGCCGAGAACGGAGCAGGAAGAGTGGTGGCTGGAGGGCCCCAGCCACCGCCAAGCGCTCTCTCTATACAAGTGAATAGGAGTGCACCGCGCTTGAGTGGCCACCGCTTCCATTCATTTCTATGGGGGCTGACGGAAAACGACCGAGCCAGCGCTTGGGTTTTTTCGGCGGCCCCATAGAAATGAATAGAGGGTGGCTGTGAATGTGCAGTGCGCCCTCCACCACCTTTCCCCACTCTGTTCTCGGCGTAGGGCGCATCCTAGCGATATGCCTCCAATGTCTGTGATTGGAATACCCCTTTAAAAGCTTATACCCCTCTGGCGCCACCTGTTGGAGTTTTTATTTATTTTTTTCGTTTTTTTTTAAGAGAGCTTATTTGCATACCTTTTCTCAGCAATGCATGGCCTATAAGGCCTAGTACAGGGATGTCCAACCTGTGGCCCTTCAGCAATTACTAAACTTCATCTCCCATCATGCCCAGATAGCCTGCAGCTATCAAGGCATGCTGTGAGTCGTAGTTTTGCAACAGCTGGAGGGCCGCAGGTTCGACATCCCTGGCCGAATACAAACGTCAGTGTTTGGCGACTGATTTCCATCAGATGCAAGTCAGAACCTTGTCTCTGTGTAGCCCCACCAGATACATGTGAGATGATATTGCTATTTCTAATGGTGTCCTGCATTAGATGTTGACAGCACTTTAATAAAAAGGCTACTTTGCTTTACAAATAACCATTTGTAATAATAATAAGGTCTTGGAATTGTCTTTCAAATTTGCTGTTTTTAAGAGGGGTCATGAAAGTGATTAGCATAAAGAAAGAAAAGGCCACTTACCTCTTTACCGATGCTCTGTTCCATCACTGAGGGTCTTGTCTCCACTGCTTCAAGTACCTTGTGGACCGGAAGTGTGATGTCCTGCACATCATCAGGTGCACTGCTTTAACCATTCACTGGTCTCAGCCTGCTACTTGGGGACACATCACTGCTGAAGCCAGTGAATGGGTCCCACAGTGCACGTGACAACGTACAACAGCGGGAACAAGACCATCGGCACTGGAACAGAGTGCGGTGAATAGATGAGTGCCTTTTTTCTTCATGCTAATCACTTTCAGGACCCCCTTTAGGTGGACTGCATGCTCAAACATCTTTATCATTAACTTGGTTTTCCATTAGGCGCACGGTTTTGAAATCTTGTGTTCCACATGTGCTGGGTCCACTGGATCGGCCACAAAACATCCTTCACAGAGCCCACTCTGGACTGGGTTTTTAAACAACTTGAAAAAGAATGATTTCTTCAAGGTATGATGAGTTTAATTATTCACCTAGATTATATCATAGGAGATATGTCTGCTCAGATTTATCTGCACCTGAAGGAAGGATGGAAAATAATATAATGAATGTGGTCTGTGTTCTGTAGCCTAGGTTTTGATGAATTATATTCATGATGCTCAGGTACCTTACAGTCGTATCCAGGAGCTGGTTTGAAAACTGTAGAATATTTTTGTGGGACAACCCCTTTAAAAAAAAAAAAAAAAAAAACACTTGCTCATTCATCTTGTCATACTATCGCTGGAGGCGGGCTACTTTTTTGTGGGCCACCCGGTATAACACATTTAGATAGGTAATGTTAGCTCAGAAAAGCTCTTAAGCTACAGTAAGTGGTGTAAAGTGTAAAAGACACTTATTCTGATTATATATAGTTTGTATCTTGATACTTGGACGCTTTCCACCATTGTGCTCCTGCAAACCAGCCGCATCTCCTCCCTGGCTCCTCTCCATGATCTGTGCACTTGGAGGTTCTCTATACAGGATCACAGCCTCACAATGCCAATAAGTAATCATCATCAGCCTACTTTACACTATACAGTACTGTGGTTTTGGGGTTGCTTTCTTGCTGACACTGTTTTCCATTTATAGGCATTAAAAAGGTTATGATATTTACTTATATAATATGGCACTATCTGGTGTATAGCAATGTGCACATCTAGCACAACATGCCCAGTCAGTCTCCCAGCTGCCGGTCCTCTTTCCTAATTTTGGCATAAAGATTGTCTGCCAACCTAAATAAATTGCATCTACCCTGCATGACAGTAACAGCAGTAACACAGCAATATACAGCAAAGCTGAGAAGACTGTTTCTGAAGGAATAACTTGTGAGCAAGCAAGTACTATTTCTTTTCATTGCTTCAGATGTATAAAATTATAAATCTAGAGGGGAACTTACTGTGGTCTACTATAGGGGACTATATTTACAGCTGCCAGAGGGGAAAGAAAACCAACTGAGAAGGTACCTGAGACTACATTTACTGCTACCAGAGGGGGAAGGTGACTGACTAGGGAATTTACCAGAGACTATATTTACAGCTGCCGGGAGGAAGGTGACTGACTAGGGAATTTAGTGGGAACTATATTTAACAGCTCCCATAAGGGGAAGGAGACTGACTTTGTGATGTGGAGCAGGGTGTAATAAAAGATGTATAGAGTTCATGCAAAGGGTTTGGGGAGTTGTAGAAGAAAACAGAGAAATGAGTCAAGCAGGGTACCCTCAATAGAACAGATTAGCAGTAGTGCTGAGCGGGACATGGAGAGAGTATAAAGTAGCTTAAAATAGTGGTTAATAGCCTTTTGGTTTAATAAAGACATTTTTATTATATGATATTTCTGTTGTTAGACTTTTATTGATGACTCTGCGTCACGTTTAGGGTGAAATGGAGGGATCAGCGCAGTATTGTGAATTAATGAAGAAAGCAGGAATTTACTTCCAGCAATCCGTATTCAAGCCAGACAGGTAAGAAAAACAAAATAATACAAGGCAAAAATCTAATAATCTGGAATCTTGGGACTGGTGGCCAGATTATCAACCATCAGACAGAAAGCGGCATGGCACAAAGACACACAGGGGGAGATTTATTAAAACCGGGGGAAAGGAAAATTGGCTTAGTTGCCCATAGCAACCAAAGATTCCAACTTTGATTTTTCATAGCTCTTTTAGGAAAATGAAAGTATTAATCTGATTGGTTGCTATGGGCAACTAAGCCAGTTTTACTTTACACCAGTTTTGATAAATCTCCCCCACAGAGTACAACTACTAGCTTGCCCCAATAACTGCACTGGCTGTGGTAGATCATAGGAAAGTCCCTGGTGCACCCATCTTCCTCAGTGTGCAAACACATCACGTCAGCTCTGACATGTGCTCTTGGGAATTCCCACTAATCCTTGGGACCAGTAGTGGACCACTGTGTATCCAACAAGTGGGGAGAGACTTGAAAGAATATCCCTTTCTGGGGTATGGGCACATCTGCACTTAGATTTCATTAAAAATCATGTAGCTTCATTTCACCTATGGTGGCATTACAGTGGAATTGGACACTGGCTGCCAAACTCCCCACAGATAACAGCTGATTGCAGTGGGTCCCAGCCGCAGGACACCCTGTGATCAGGTGATTTTTTTTGGGACCTTTCTAAGAGATTGTCCAAAGCTTTCCTCTACCTCTCATGTTATGCGGGCTCCACACCTGGGCATAGTAGACGAGAGTGTTTTAAAACGCATGATGTGACAGTGATTTTACCCGGTCTTATCGATTTTACCAGTTCAGCGAACCTGAGTCCTGGTGAAGAAGTTCTTAAGTTACTGAGCACCCTGAAAGTTAACATGGAAGAGCTGAAAAAAGAAGAGTCCCATCTTCCTCCAGAAGAAGGTAAAGTTTAATGATATCTCAAGCTAAAAATCAGCAGCATGGTTACATTCTTTGAGATAAGTAGAGATGTCAAAAAAGCACCACACAGAATGGCATTTGAAGGTAGTTTAAGCTTTAAAGGGCTTCTGTCACCCCACTAAACTTTTTTTTTTTTTTGTGTACTTATAATCCCTGCGATATAGCTATACATTATTTTATTAATCATTTTCGTTCAGTAGATATGCCAAAAAATGTACTTTTATAATATGCTAATTACCTGTCTACCAGCAAGTAGGGCGTCTACTTGCTGGTAGCAGCCGCAATAAACCGACCCCTCCTCTTTCGGTGACGTCATCGGCGCAGGTGCACTGAGGGAGTGCTGAGGAGGCGAGCCACCTTATCTCAGAGCGCCTGCGCCGAATGAACACAGGCGCGCGATTTTTGAAATGCTGACAGAGCTGGCCGGAGGAGGAGTTCGCAGCTGGCCCTGTCAATCAACAAGAGTAGGGTGTCTACTTGCTGGTAGACAGGTAATTAGCATATTATAAAAGTAAATTTTTTGGCATATCTACAGAACGAAAATGATTAATAAAATGATGTATAGCTATATCGCAGGATAGGAATTCTAAGTACCCAAAAAAAAAAAAAAATGAGTTTAGTGGGGTGACAGAAGCCCTTTAATGAACCCATTTTTATAGATGAGGGAACTACATTTATTATATCTCCATTTATCTGGAGTAGTTGCAGCCTGCATTCTGCAAATGTAGTTGTCTTTCCTGTAGCCCTGCAAGCTTACTATTGCACAACTATCACTTACCATATACAAGCTTGCACTTATCGACCATATCTTTCGCTTTATAAGATGCACTTTTTTCCCCCTACAAGTGGGGAAAACGGCAGTGCGTTTTATAAAGTGAATACTAGTGAGTACTTCCTTTATGGAAGCGTACACTAGTATGCATTAGATGCAGAGAGTGGAGCGCTGGGCCAGTACTCACCCTCCCTGGTCTTCTTTACCTGGGGCCGCACTGCACTGTTCTGACTGCGTACAGTGTCCGAAAACAAGACAAGGGAGCGTGACTGCAGGGGAGACCACCGGACTTTGAGTGGAGTGGCAGAGCAGGAAAGGTAAGTGAAGTTATTTATTTCTCGCCCAATTTCCTTGGGGTACACAGAAGACCTTGGGTATAGGTCAGCTCCCTAGGAGGCGGGACACTAAGTGAAAACTGTTAAGCCCCTCCTCCATCAGCTATACCCTCAGCCTGGAGAGAGAGACTGCCAGTTTTTGCTTAGTGTCCAAGGAGGTCTAGACACTCCCTGCTCTGCAGGGCTGTTTTTCTCCTTGTTGTTTAAATTTTGATTTTTACTTTTGCTCTCTACTGCAGCGAGCTGGGTGGTATCCATTCTCTGTTTGGAATGTATATTGCGTTTCCGTTGTGACGGTATCCACCATGTTCGTCGGCCCTTCCGCCTGGGGAGTGTTCGGGGTTCCTAGATGCGTACCCATTCGTCCCCCCACGGCATTGCTTTCCTGCGCAAGCGGTCACATGGTCGAGAGTGCTGTCTGCAGCGCCCCTCGAAATCTACGGTGGCTCTGGCGGGATTACGGTTCCCTCACCTATTACTATTCCTCCTCTTCGGATGCATTTTGGTATGAATCCTTCCTGTTGGCACCCTCTGTGCTTCAGTCTGTTCTGCTACCAGGTTCGAGCCGCTCTTCTCGAGCAGGTCGCCCAACTTCTCTTGGGTGCTCGATTACCCAGGTCGCAGGGACCTCCACTTTGGGTTCATTAGGGTATTCGCCTTCTGCGAGGCGGTGAGCCGGACGTCTCAGAGTAGCGGGGTTCTGCTTTTGAGCGGTCCTATGGCTTCCCTGTTGCCCACTCCTCCTTTCTGTTGGAGGGTGTCATCCGGTCTCTGTCTCGACTGATTTTTCTCGCCGGCTCTGTTTTGGGCTTCCGCTGGGACAGATTTACTCCGATGTGGCTTCTGCCCCGGCCAGGCTTCAGAGGCTGTTTCTTCACTGCCCTCCCCTCTGGGGAGAACATGGTTGTTCACATGGTTGGTTCCGGTGTTCCTTATGGCCTCGTACTGTCTCCATCGTTCACACTGGCTGTACTAGCTGTGTGCCTATTTACCGGGTTTGCCGCGTTCTGTCCTCCCGCTGGGTGCAGATTACTTTTTCCATTCTGGGCAATGGTCCTGCTGTGGACTTACCTTCTCGGTAACTTGGGAGGACTACTTCTTCTGTCAAGATTATCCTTAAATCCCCCACACCGGGACTGTAGAACACCTTCCTGTGGTGGCTACATCGACATGGACTTTAGCCTGACTTGTCCTGGCATCTGTCGGATGCTGGGCGGGCCCTTTTCGGTTCCTTCCGTTTGTCCTTCTGCTCCCCCACTCCGGGTGGATACGGGACGACGTTGCTCGGAGGCCGACGGGACCAGTTTTACCAACCTTTTTGCCCGTGTCACTGATCTGCCCCTGCTCACATTGGGTTTTCTCACGCCTGCCCAGGCGATTCCAGCGGGCACGCCAGTGTTCGCTTCCGGCCGTGCTTCGTCCAGGTTCTGTTGTCTGACTTAGGATCTTACCTGGGGTTCTGTAGGAAGCTGGGCATTCCCCCACTCTGCCTTTCTCTTCCCATGATTCTGTCTTCTCCAGTCTGGCCTGGGACTGGGACTCTGTTACTTGAAGTGTCAAGTGTCGGCGCTGTCCTTCCTCTTCCAGCGTTCCCTGGCCCTCTGGGCCTGTTAAGACCTACTTCCACGGAGTGGCTCTTTGGTTCCTCTGTGCCGTCCCCCGGTACCGCCCTGGGAACTACATACTGAGCTCTTGGCGCCTCACTCTTTCCCTTGGAGCCGTTACAGAAGTTCTCTCTCTACTCCTTCTGTCCTGTACGGTTGTGTTTCTGTAGCCATCGTGTCTCTGCAGTTTTTACTTGGACATCTCTGACTCTTGTCGACGCTCGGTCTCTTGTGTTTCCAGGAGGCCCGTGCAAAGGTTGACGGCTCCAGGGTGGCTTTCCTCCGCTTTAACAGAATGGCTATTGCTGAGGTTACCGCATCAAGGGCAGGGTTCTGTCTTTGGTGTCACCGTTCATTTCACCAGAGCGGTTGGTGCCTCCTGGGCCGGAGGCATTGGGCTTCGGCCATGCAATTGTGCAGGGTGGCCACGGTCTTCCTTGCACACCTTACCAAGTTCTACAGGGTGCGTACTCTGGCTTCGGCGGCTGCTGCTGCCTTGGGCCGCCTGGGTTTGCCGGCGGCATTTCCTTGATGCCTTCGGGTGCTTTGCCTTGGTGCTGTGGTCCCTCCCCTCTTGGACTGCTTTTGAACGTCCCAAGGTCTTCTGTGTCCCCCAAGGAAATTGGGCGAGAAAACAAGATTTTTGTATAACTTACCAGTAAAATCTCTTTCTCGCTCTTTCCTTGGGGGACACAGCACCCACCCATTCATTGTTTTTTTTTCTGCACGGTTTCAGAGTTTTGTTTTACCCGTTGGGTAGTTGGCTTGTTGTTTCCACTTGTTGGACTTTGCCTTTTCTCACTACTTGGACACGCAACTGGCAGTCTCTCTCTCCAGGCTGAGGGTATAGCTGATGGAGGAGGGGCTTAACAGTTTTCACTTAGTGTCACGCCTCCTAGGGAGCTGAGCTATACCCAAGGTCTTCTGTGTCCCCCAAGGAAAGAGCGAGAAAGAGATTTTACTGGTAAGTTATTCAAAAATCTCGTTTTTATCTCTGATCTGAGATCTGATGGGGGTCTGGCATGGAAGTCTGATCTGAGGTCTGATGGGAGTCTGATCTGAGGTCTAATGGGGGTCTGACATGGAGGTATTGAAATGATGTGAGGTCTTGATATGGGCATCTGATGTTAGGTCTTGCTATGGGCGTCTGATGTTAGGTCTTGCTATGGGCGTCTGATGTGAGGTCTTGATATAGGGGCCTGATAGGCCTGCTGAAAAATATTTTTTCTTATTTACCTCCTCTAAAACCTGGGGTGCGTCTTATCAGGTGCATCTTATAAAGCGAAAAATACAGTACTTCTTCAGACCACTCAGTGGTTAAGAGTATAGTGATTATAATAAGATCATCCCCCTAACCTTGTAACATGCTTGTTTGCTTGAAGATGACAGCTGGTTGGACTTGTCACCAGAGAAGTTGGAACAAATCTTACAGAATGCTGTAGGTTTAAAGGAAGTTACCACTGAATCTGAGGAGCAATACAATTTGTCTGAAGTGACTAATAGCATGAAGGCATTTATCTCAAAAGTGTCTTCACATGAAGGAGTAGAACTGCCCTGGTATGTATATTCATCAATATGCTACAGTGTTGTGTTTTCTTTCATACAAGATAATTAACGTCCCATGCCGTACATTTCTCTACATGTGTTTGAGATGACATTTACTATAGTGGTTTAATCATGTAGCTCCTGAGAAAGACAAGCAGAGACGAAGTGACACAGCATGTTCCCAGTGTTGATGCAACTTTATTCTTGCATTTGGAAACAGGGTTGTGGAGTTAGATCATTGAATCAAAGCTAATTTTGAATGGATTTGAGTCCGTAGAAATGTACCTACTCCAGCTTAAAAAAGTATTCTGTTATTAATTAGGTGTAATTAATGTATTAACTTTTATATAAATTTAGAAGCGTTTAGTAATTTTAATCCTAAATATATTTTATGTTCTATTAATCTAAGGCCCTTATTTATCAAAACCAAGGATAATCAGGGTGTTCTAGTGGTGATAGAAAATAAGTTCTCGTCTCTCCTTATACTATAAACAGTGATAAGCAGGGTGTTTTAGTGGTGATAGATAATCGGTTCTCACCTCTCCTATGTTCTCTTCTGTCCTTATACTATAATCAGTGATAAACAGGGTGTTCTAGTGGTGATAGAAAATCAGTCCTCACCTCTCCTGTGTTTTCCCCTGTCCTTATACTATAATCAGTGACAAGCAGGGTGTTCTAGTGGTGATAGAAAATCAGTTCCCCTCTCTCCTGTGTTCTCTCCTGCCCTTATACTATAAACAGTGACAAGCAGGGTGTTCTTGTGGAGATAGATAATCAGTTCTCACCTCTCCTGTGTTTTCCCCTGTCCTTATACTATAATCAGTGACAAGCAGGGTGTTCTAGTGGTGATAATCAGTCCTCACCTCTCCTGTGTTCTCCCCTGTCCTTATACTATAATCAGTGATAATTAGGGTGTTTTAGTGGTGATAGAAAATCAGTTCTCACCTCTTCTGTGTTCTCTCCTGTCCCTTATATTATAACAGGTGACAAGCAGGGTGATTAAGTGGTGATGGAAAATCCGTTCTTACCTCTACAGTGATAAGCAGGGTGTTCTAGTGGTGAAAGAAAATCAGTTATCACCTCTCCTGTCCTTTTATTCTAGTTATCTTCATGCTCCAAGGTCCTTAGTTACAATGCCTGTGCTTAATTAATTCCTTGGCATTGCTGCAGTCATCTCAGAACTGCTAGACAGAACAGGAAAGGGTTGTCCAGGGCTAAGTAACTTTTCACAAGTGCTCCCAGCCTGTCTCTGCTAAGAACATAATCCCCGCTGCTCTAGTCCTTAGTGCCAGCTCCCGTGTCCATTTTCCAGTCCGCGGCTTGTTTAATTCATCTCTAGCACAGGCATGATCATCTGCTCCACTGCAGCCGGCTTCAACGGGGATATGTCTCTTGTGGATATACAGTTGAAACCAGAAGTTTACATACACTATATAAAAAGACACATCTGCATGTTTTTCTCAATATCTGACATGAAATCAGAATAAACCTTTCCTGTTTTTGGTCGATTGGGATTACCATAATTATTATTATTTGCCAAATGCCAGAATAATGAGAGAGAGAGAGAGAGAATGTTTAAGGCATTTTTATTACTTTCTGCAAAGTCAAAAGTTTACATACATTTCATTAACCACCTCAGCCCCCCTACCTTAAACACCCTTAATGACCAGGCCACTTTTTACACTTCTGACCTACACTACTTTCACCGTATATTGCTCGGTCATGCAACTTACCACCCAAATGAATTTTACCTCCTTTTCTTCTCACTAATAGAGCTTTCATTTGGTGGTATTTCATTGCTGCTGATATTTTTACTTTTTTTGTTATTAATCGAAATTTAACGATTTTTTTGCAAAAAAATGACATTTTTCACTTTCAGTTGTAAAATTTTGCAAAAAAAAACGACATCCATATATAAATTTTGCTCTAAATTTATTGTTCTACATGTCTTTGATAAAAAAAAAAATGTTTGGGTAAAAAAAAAAAAAATGGTTTGGGTAAAAGTTATAGCGTTTACAAACTATGGTACAAAAATGTGAATTTCCGCTTTTTGAAGCAGCTCTGACTTTCTGAGCACCTGTCATGTTTCCTGAGGTTCTACAATGGCCAGACAGTAGAAAAACCCCACAAATGACCCCATTTCGGAAAGTAGACACCCTAAGGTATTTGCTGATGGGCATAGTGAGTTCATAGAACTTTTTATTTTTTGTCACAAGTTAGCGGAAAATGATGTTTTTTTTTTTCTTACAAAGTCTCATATTCCACTAACTTGTGACAAAAAATAAAAACTTCCATGAACTCACTAAGCGGAAAAAATGTCTGAATGGAGCCTTACAGGGGGGTGATCAATGACAGGGGGGTGATCAGGGAGTCTATATGGGGTGATCACCCCCCTGTAAGGCTCCATTCAGAAGTCTGTATGTGTTTTGCGGATCCGATCCATGTATCCGTAAAAATCATACGGACGTCTGAATGGAGCCTTACAGGGGGGTGATCAATGAGAGGGGGGTGATCAGAGAGTCTATATGGGGTGATCACCCCTGTCATTGATCACCCCCCTGTAAGGCTCCATTCAGACGTCCGTATGTGTTTTGCGGATCCGATCCATGTATCCGTGGATCCGTAAAAATCATACGGACGTCTGAATGGAGCCTTACAGGGGGGTGATCAATGACTGGGGGGTGATCAGGGAGTCTATATGGGGTGATCAGGGGGTTAATAAGGGGTTAATAAGTGATAGGGGGGGGGGTGTAGTGTAGTGGTGCTACTTATTACTGAGCTGCCTGTGTCCTCTGGTGGTCGATCCAAACAAAAGGGACCACCAGAGGACCAGGTAGCAGGTATATTAGACGCTGTTATCAAAACAGCGTCTAATATACCTGTTAGGAGTTAAAAAAAATCGCATCTCCAGCCTGCCAGCGAACGATCGCCGCTGGCAGGCTGGAGATCCACTCGCTTACCTACCGATCCTGTGAACGCGCGCGCCTGTGTGCGCGCGTTCACAGGAAATCTCGCGTCTCGCGAGAGGACGCGTATATGCGTCCACCCAGAAGAGCAGGGCTGCCGCCAGGACGCAATCCTGCGTACGGCGGTCCTGAGGCGGTTATTATTTGGTACCATTGGCCTTAAAGGGGTATTCTCCACACGCTATTTCATACTTACCTGCTCCCGGCGCGCTGTCCACTTCCTGGTTTCGGCAGGGGGCGGGCTTCATCTTGATTGAAGTCTTCTCCCGGCCGGGCCACGCGCTTGACTGAACGCGCACGCCGAGGCCGCGCATGCGCCCTGGTGACTTCTTGGCGTGCGCTTTCGGGACTGCGTGTGGCCGGCCGGGAGAAGAGAAGTCGTCTGCGCAAGCGCGGCCACCGCGATTCCTGAGAAGAGCGGTGGCCGTAACCAGGGGAGACGGAAGACTACAGTCAGGTAGTATGTTTATTTCCTTCTAAGGGGTGGGAATTAGTTAATTAAATATTTAGAAAAATGATCACTGTTAAATCATTAACAGATTTAACAGTGATCATTAAGATGGGAATACCCCTTTAAACTGTTTGACTTGGGTCAAACATTTTGGATATCCTTCCACAAGCTTCTCACAATAGTTGGTTGAAATTTGGGCCCATTCCTCCTGACAAAACTGGTGTAACTGAGCCATGTTTGTTGGTTGCCTTTCTTACCCCTGCCTTTTCAGCTTTGCCCATAAATTTTCAATAGGATTGAGATCAGGGCTTTCTGATGGCCACTCCAAAACATTGACTTTGTTATCCTTAAGCGACTTTGTAACCAGTTTGGCAGTATGCTTCGGGTTATTTTCCATTTGGAGGACCCATTTCCGCCCGAACTTAACCTTTCTGGCTGATGTCTTGAGATGTTGCTTCAGTATTTCCACATAACCTTCTTTCCATGTGATGCCAATTTTGTGAAGTGCACCAGTCCCTCCTGCAGCAAAACAACCTCACAACATGATGCTGCCACCCCCGTATTTCACAGTTGGGATGGTGTTCTTAGGCTTCCAAGCTTCTCCCTTTTTTTCCAAACGTAAAGATGGTCATTATGGCCCAAAAGTTCAAGTTTAGTTTCGTCAGACCACAGGACATGTCTCCAAAAATGTAGGTCTTTGTTCCTGTGTGCATTTGCAAACATCATTCTGGCTTTTTTATATTTCTTTTGGAGTAATGGCTTCTTCCTGGCAGAGTGGCCTTTCATCTTCACAAGGTCTTTTGCTTTTGTTCTTGGGTTGATATGCACATGTCACACCAAAGCACGTTCATCTCTGGGACACAGAACCCGTCTCCTTCCTGAGCGGTATGATGGCTGGACATTCCCATCTTGTTTGTACTTGCGTATAATTGTTTGTACAGATGAACGAGGCACCTTCAGGTATCTTGAAATTGCACCCAAGGTTGAGCCAGACTTGTGCAAGTCCACAATTCTCTTCCTGATATCTTAGCTGATTTCTTTAGACGATACACAAAGAAGCAGTGTGTTTCAGGTGTGCATTTAATTTACTTAGATGTT
Organism: Bufo bufo; assembly: GCF_905171765.1. NCBI lineage: Eukaryota > Metazoa > Chordata > Amphibia > Anura > Bufonidae > Bufo > Bufo bufo. The sequence continues at coordinate 276,051,271 of NC_053394.1, read as the reverse complement.
GCCAACAAACCTAACAGAAGCTTCCAAACACATGATGACATCATGTGGGCAGTCCAGAATTGTTTAAAGGCATAGTCATCTTAGTGTATGTAAACTTTTTACATTGCAGAAAATAATAAAAATGCCTTGAAACATTCTCTATCTCTATCATCTCTATCTCTCTATTATTCTGGCATTTGGCAAATAATAATAATGATGGTAATCCTAATTGACCAAAAACAGGAAAGGTTTATTCTGATTTCATGTCAGATATTGAGAAAAACATGCAGATGTGTCTTTTTATATAGTGTATGTAAACCTCTGGTTTCAACTGTATCACCACTGAATCCAGTCATTGGCTGCAGTGGCGCAGATGATCTTGGGCATGGTGGAGAGGACGTAAACAAGCTGCAAACCATGAGATAGACACATGGGAAAAAGTCTGCAGGACTGGAAGATGAACACACGGGAGCCAGTGCACGGGACGAGATGATGGACACGGCAAGCCAGTGTGCAGGACGTGAAGATGGACACACGGGAGCCAGTGCACAGGACGAGAAGATGGACACGGCAAGCCAGTGTGCAGGACGTGAAGATGGACACACGGGAGCCAGTGCACAGGACGAGAAGATGGACACGGCAAGCCAGTGTGCAGGACGTGAAGATGGACACACGGGAGCCAGTGCACAGAAGCAGAGCTGCAGGGAGCAGGTAAGTATGAATCTTTCCATAGTGGAGGCAGGCTGCGGCTCCTGTGAAAAGTTAGTTATTCCCAGACAACCCTTATATGACAATTAGTGAATACAGCAGCTGCACTTTTTACATGTTTCTTTTACTCCTGTTTCGACTTTTACACAATTCTCTGCATTTCCAGGACATAAATATAGAGTTTTTCTAACTTTCTCTGAGGACAAATTCATAGATTTCCTGAAATTAAGTGTATAACAGTGTTTTCCAGTTATTAAATACATAGAACATAAACCATATTTATATGAAATGCACTATCTAAGTAACCTGATTACTTAGGCTACTTTCACACTTGCGGCAGCAAGGTCCAGCAGGCTGTTCCAGCGGGGGAACAGCCTACCGGAGCCGTGCTGACGCTAGCCCACCGTGCAGCCGTAAGTCCACTCCGGGCCCCATTCACAATAACAATATCTGGCGGACACATTCCTGGGAAATCCTCGGTGTGTGTGAGCATTATACTGTTGAAAAATGCATGGGTGTGTAATGAAGGTGCCACCTGCTCATGCTTGTCAGCAGATGAAATGATCTTCTCTACTGGTGTTCTTTCTGGGCTATGCGGAGCCTGTTCGGCGTGTGGGTGTGCCACTGCTGCCAACACCACTTAACAGCTAGAGATCTAGATGGTGGGTAATTTGCCAAAACGACCATCTTGCTTCTCTCGGTCCAATAATGCGCCCCCCGCAAAGTTTGTCAACTGGGCAAAATGTCTTTGAGTGTGTCATAGAGGCATGTCTAGCAGTTATTGAAAAGTTACACTACCCAAAAGTAGCCTCTGAGAGCCTTTTTATAGGGCAGCTGGGGACCACTCTTTTATGCACTCTTGTGGCAAGTCCCAGTGTCTAGGGACCACACATGTAATCATTTACATATCTGCCTGAGATGTAACTGCATGCCCATTTTTGCAGCAATGCGACATTTCTATCTGGGTGTGTTTTTATTTTTATTTATTAATGAGTGTGTATATATGATCAATAATAGAGAAACCCCAAAAAAACACCACTTTTCAAGTTATAAGATAACTGCAATATCCATGAAATGGATAGAGGATCTGTCACTGAATGGACTTTTAAATTATGTCTGCTTAAGCAGTCCCTCTCAGCTCCCACATCACTTCTAAAATAAGCATATGGCCTTGTTGGGCACATTCACCTGATCATAAGCATTCCTTTCCTTTGCAAATCCATGATTGAAATAACCTCTTGCCGACCCTGGACGAGAATGCTCGTCCTAACTGGCCGGTACTTAATGCCTTAGGACGAGCATTCTCGTCATAGGGTTAACCGGCTGCCCCACATGCGCTTCCGCGAACAGCAGCAGGGGCCCGGCTTATACTGACAGATGTATTGTGCTGTATTAAAATAGGGATCAGACCCTGAAATGTTGAAGTCCCATAGTGGGACAAAAATAAAACATAATAAAAGCAAAATAAGTGTTTTTAACAATAAAAATAAATTAAAGTTTCAATTTAAAAAAAAGGAGACACGTAAAAAAAAAAAAAAAAACACACATATTGGGTATCGCCACATCCGTAACAACCTGTTCTATAAAAATATCACATGAGCCACCGTGTCCAGTCAACACCGTAAAAAAAAAAAAACTGTGCTAAAAAAAAGCAATTTTTGTCACCTTTCATCACAAAAAGTGTAATACCAAGCAATCAAAAGTCATATGTACCCAAAAATAATAAATACCAATCAAACTGTCATCTCATCCTGCAAAAAATGAGATCCTACATAAGACAATCTGTAAAAATGTAAAAAAGATATGGCTTTCAGAAAATGGAGACATAAAAACATAATTTTTCAAAAATGCTTTTATTGTTTAAAACCAAAATATATTTAAAAAAAACAGACATATTAGGTATCGCCTATCGTTTACTTTGCCAGACCAATTGTGAATATGAACAATGGCCATATGATTAGTCATGAGGTCATACAGACGTATTCCAGTCCCATTTATTAAGGCTACATAAAGATGTGTGTAAGTAAAGGTAGGTCTGTGTTAAATATCCACAATAAGTGCCGACAAGGAGGTGAAAATCTGGAAATGGCCGAGTGTCTGGCGCTCCACTGTTTCCTTAAAGGATACATAGCAGTCTAACAAACTTAGAACCAGCCCTGTACCTCACATGGATCCAGAGATCTCCACATTCATTGCTCCAATTGCTCTGCTAGATTTATTTCAGACTGACAGCTCAGGGGGTATGCACTTTTTCGGGCGGGGGGGTCCTTTCTGCTGCAGCTGGTGCCAGTGCAAGGATGGTACTGAGCATGTACGTCAACCTTGGTGAGCTGGACAGAGAATTTAGAAAAAGGGTGAACAGCAGGTGGCGCTATACATATAGTTTTCTGTGACTACGGTAACTCAGTTGCTATCCAAAATCTTTAATTATATGCCATTACAAAACTTTTTAGATCCAGGTGCTTGTTTGAAAAGTGTAGAATAATTTCAGTGGGGCAACCCCTTTAACCCCCATAGCAGGGAATGGAGCTATGGAGACAGCATAGCTTACTGTGCTATGTTGTTTGAGTAACATCCATTCACTGCTATGCAATGTTATGAAACAGCGGAGCTTTGGCCACTTGGGTGTTTCCACAATTCTGGCCACCCTCAGCCAGCGCTTACTGTGGTTATTCCCATCTCGGCCATTAAAATCCATTAAGTGTCAGGTTTTGAGTCGCTGTTTCTAATGTTAATACATGATTTTGTTTTATATGCAGGAATCCTGCAGAAGCGCCAGTCACATTCGATGTAGATTCTTTCACAAACGCTTTGGAAAGGATTCTTGGTGAGTTTCATTTTGTTGGGTTATGGTTATATCATTTGTGTGTGCATAAATGTATACCACAGGCTAAATAAAACTCAATTTGCTATTGAAATTTCACGACTGCGCCATACGTTCTGGATCCAGCACATACATGTATGCTACACATGTGCCGCGCTCCGCCACGTTGGCAGAAAATGGCACCTGTGCAGTACGTTGCGCAGACCATTGTCCACAGCAGAGAAAATCACTGGGCATGTACCGGTTCTAGAAGGAATGGCACAGGACATTACAATCATGTACGGGTGAAACTCAAAAAATTAGAATATGGTGCAAAAGTCCATTTATTTCAGTAACACAAATTAAAAGGAATTGCATTAATGCAGCCTAAAATTAAAATTTTGTGAAAAGGTTCAATATTCTAGGCTCAAAGTGTCACACTGTAGTCAGCTAATTAATCCATACCCCCTGAGCAAAGGGTACCTCAAAATTGTGACTTTGGGGTTTCATAAGCTATAAGCCATAATCATCCAAATTATAACAAATAAAGGCTTGAAATATCTCGCTTTGCATGTAATGAGTCCATCTCATATGTTAGTTTCACCTTTTAAGTTGCATTACTGAAATAAATGAACTTTGCACAATATTCAAATTTTTCGAGTTTCACCTGAAATTCTACAGGTCCAAGTCCAGAGGAACTCGATTCTGATGATTTAGAGTCTGAAGAAGACTTTGAGTTACTGAACAGCGATGAAGACTTGGATGATGATCAAGCCACTCCACTGAATGCAGATGCCCTGCAAAGCCTACACTCTTACATGGACGTTATGGACAGGGAACTGGCACACACAAACATTGGGAAAAGCTTTACCAAGAAGACTAATGTGGTAAGGAATTATTCAGGTCCAATTAAGTAGCTAACGTGTTTATGATCATTGCTTTCAAGTGTGATTTTCGCCATTACAGATTAGTCCTGATTGTCCTTTCTTTTTAAGCAGGGAGCAGTCAATCCCAAGACCGCTAAAGCTAATGAGAGTAACTCTGAGGAAGAGGTGAATGCCGACGAGTCAGACTTGGCCCCAGTTGACTTGGACTTAAATTTGGTCACAAATATCCTTGAATCATTTAGCTCTCAGTCTGGACTAGCTGGGCCAGCTTCTAATTTATTACAAAGCATGGGTGTCCACCTTCCTGATAATACTGACCAGGAGACAGCTGGCACAAGTTTACCACGCTGAAATAACCCAAGGACGCCTATATTAACATTCTGGTACTTTCTTGTGTTTTACATATCTGCTAGTAACTTCAGGATCTATAGGGGATTGGAGCATATCCAAAATGTGATCTAATCATTGGGACCCTCACCAATGATAAAGAGCTACCTTCATTCATGCACTGTATTGCAGCATAGCCCCAACCAGGACAGTGGAGTTAGACTGATCTCACATGGATATGCCAGTGAAAGGCACCAATTTGTATATTCTAACAGTATTTAGCTAAGCAGAATTCCAAAGCTAGAATAATGTGCTTCCTCCATATTGAGCTGCATTTACTGGTACCACAATCATCTGCCCAGTAAGGTAGTAAGGCTAGCGCTTCATGGCGACTTTTGGCCACACCGCTAGTTGCTGCTAGTGAATCTACACAAAAATCCAGTAGGGCTGACGTCCTGGAACCTTTTGGTTTACAATGTGATGTGATCACCTTCAATAACAGATGCAATGTAGTAACATGATACTATGATCTGCATGTCTCTGTGTAGCCCTAGCCTTAAAGACGTTGTTGTCTCACTTCAACAAATAGCATTTATCATGTAGACAAGGTTAATACAAGGCACTTACTAATGTATTTTTATTATCCATATTGCTTTCTTTGCTGGCTTCATTCATTTTTCTATCACATTATACACTGCTCGTTTCCATGGTACAGACCACCCTGCAATCCATCAGTGGTGGACATGCTTGCACACTATAGGAAAAAGCGTCAGCCTCTCTGGTGGCCTGGACCTTGGGAGCACATATAGGCTGGTGCTTTTTCCTATAGTGTGCAAGCATGACCACCAGTGATGGATTGCAGGGTGGTAGTAACCATGGAAACGAGCAGTGTATAATGTGATGGAAAAATGAATCCAGCCAGCAAAGGAGGCAATATGGACAATAACAAAATTTGATCGTTATATAAAAATTGGGTGGGATGTACAAGTGAGTCAGATGCAGCACGCTTTGCTGTCTGTAGTATACATGTTTTGTAGAGTTGTATATTTTCTTAGAATGTAAACGTTCTTTTTAAATAAAGAAGAAAACTTTAGTACAATGTAATATAATAAACTGAAGATATTACTTGCGCAAATAAACTATTTTCTATGAACCTGAGTGCTGTTTGTTTGCATGAAACTATACTAGACAAAGCACTTACACTGAGTCTTTTAATCTTAAATTTTGGTTAAAAAAAAAAACTGGTTACTTTTAACACTTGCCAGGTCTCCACTTCTTCATCCCCTTTCAACACACAGAAAAGCACCGTCAGCAAATCACTGGCCACAGCGGTGACCGCCTCCGCTGGTGATTGACTCAGTGGGTGTCTCTAGCCATTGCCTGTGTATTAAGACTGAGCGAGGAAGCAGAGATCAACAGGAATTTGGTTAAGGGCTTGTTCACACGACCGCTGCCCCTCCGTGCCCGTGCTGTGGACCGCAAATTGCTGTCCGCAATGCGCGGGCACTGGCCTTGGGGCTGCCGCATGCAGATCGCGACCCCATTCACTTCCGCAAAAAGATAGAGCAAGTTCTATCTTTTTGCGGTGCAGAGGCACGGAACCCACGGAAGCACTCTGTAGGGTTCCGTTCCGCACAGCATCTCCGGATTTGCGGACCCATTCAAGTGAATGGGTCCGTATCCGTGATGCGGAATGCACACGGCCGGTGCCCCGTGTATTGTGGGCCGCAATACGGCAACGGTCGTGTGCATGAGCCCTAAGTGTCAGAACGGCCATGGCGGAGTGGGGGATAGGGTGGGATCATTTAGGTGCTTTTTTTTTTTTTTTTTTAATAACTAGTTCTACCCCTTTTCTATAAAATGTCATCTCTTCTGGATTACTAGATGGCCATAACAGTATACAAAATGTACTTATAGAGATGGGTGAATGTTCACCTTCAACATTTTCCCAGTGCTGTAGAAACAGTGCTAACCACTGATCCACCAGGCTGATAAAAAAGGCAGAAATAGGGATCTGTATAAGGCCCCTTGCACCCAGCCTGAACTCCCAGCACTGCTGGGGTCACATAGCATTATATTGATTTATGATGCTATGTAACCCTTAGGCCCCTTTCACACGGGCGTTGCAGGAAAATGTGCGGGTGCGTTACGCGAACACCCGCGATTTTTCCGCACGAGTGCAAAACATTGTAATGCGTTTTGCACTCGCGTGAGAAAAATTGCGCGTGTTTGGTACCCAAACCCGAACTTTATCACAGAAGTTCGGGCTTGGAATCTGTGTTCTGTAAATAGTATTATTTTCCCTTATAACATGGTTATAAGGGAAAATAATAGCATTCTGAATACAGAATGCATAGTAAAACATCGCTGGAGGGGTTAAAAAAAAATTAAAAAAATTTTTTACTCACCTTAGTCCACTTGATCGCAGCCCGGCATCTCCTTCTGGCTTCATCTGATCTCTGTGCAGCAACAGGACCTTTGGTGACGTCATTCTGGTCATCACATGATCCATCACATGATCTTTTACCATGGTAATGGATCATGTGATGACCGGAATGACGTCACCAAAGGTCCTGTTGCTGCACAGAGATCAGATGAAGCCTGAAGGAGATGCCGGGCTACGCGAACAAGTGGACTAAGGTGAGTTAAAAATGTATTTTATGTTTTTTTTAACCCCTCCAGCGATGTTTTTCTATGCATTCTGTATTCAGAATGCTATTATTTTCCCTTATAACCATGTTATAAGGGAAAATAATAATGATCGGGTCCCCATCCCGATCGTCTCCTAGCAACCGTGCGTGAAAATCACACCGCATCCGCACTTGCTTGCGGATGCTTGCGATTTTCACGCAACCCCATTCATTTCTATGGGGCCTGCGTTACGTGAAAAACGCACAAAGAGGAGCATGCTGCGATTTTCACGCAACGCACAAGTGATGCGTGAAAATCACCTCTCATGTGAACAGCCCCATAGAAATGAATGGGTCGGTATTCAGTGCGGGTGCAATGCGTTCAACTCATGCATCGCATCCGCGCGGAATACTCGCTCATGTGAAAGGGGCCTTGCAGTTCTGAAATGTATTGAATAACACAGTGTCATCTAATACATTCCAGAACTGTAAGGGTTACATAGCATCATAAATCAATATAATGCTATGTGACCCCGTTAGTGCTGGGAGTTCAGGCTGGGTGCCTCGCTGCAAGTCCACAGTGAGACACTCGCTCTTCTGCAAGGGGCCTAAAGCTCCCTTCTCTCATACACACTTAGCCTTTTTTTGGCCTGTAAAAAAATGCAGTGAATTTCATGTGCACTTTACAATGTTTTTACATTTCTTTTTTATTCATACAAATGTTTGCATACATTTGGTAAGTTCTATATTGAAACCTAAGGCTAGTTTCACACTAGCGTTAAAATCTTCTGGCAGGCTGTCATCGTATCTGTCATAGCCAGAAAGGGTCGGAGCACCACCTGGCCCCATTGACTATAATGGTACCACGCTGGGATTTGGCCTATTTCCGGTATTAGTGCCAGGAATCGGCCAGGCAAAAAACAGGGCCTGTAGCGGTTTTTATCTGGCTGAATCCCAGCACTAATGCCAGAAATAGGCCAGATCCCCACCGGGTTCCATTATAGTAAATGGGCTCCGGGGTTGCAGGCAGTATCCGGCAATGCCTACAGGCTGTTTCGCTGCCAGAAGATTTTAACGCTAGTGTGAAACTAGCCTAAGAGAAACCACATGAAAACACACCTACAGCTTGCTGGTTCTGGAAAAACAACAGTCCTATAATTCGATTCAACTTTATTGTCATTACACATGTAAATGTGTAACTAAATACAGTTTGCATCTAATCAGCAGTGCAATAAAAACAAGTTACATACAGATAAGGATAGTGTAGAAAGTAGGAATAGTTAAGTATACCGGTGTTTATATTGCTATATAGAGAGCAAATATACAGATGTACTGATGTATACATATATACAGATAAACTGTTCTATTGCTATTCAGACGGCGAATACACAGGTGTACTATGAACAAGTTATACAGATGTGCTACGTATATATACAAATTTACAGATGTATAGTAAACAGATCTGCAGAATAGGGTTGTTTCGATACCAAAATTTTGATTCGTTTTGAATACCATCAAAAAAGTATTGCGATACTCTATACCATGCGAAAAAAATAAAACACCTAAAAAAATTGCGTGCATTCTGCATTTTATGGAACGTCAGGCCCATAATAGAACAATCTGATCCTATTTTTTGGGGGGACAAGGTTTTTTTTTTTCTGTTACAGTGACAGGTCTCACGCAGGTTGGAGGCAAGGAAGGGGTGGATAGTGCGGTTCACACCCCTGTTCCACCACAGGTGAGACAAGCTGGATGTAATCAGGCTGGCATAAAGCACCTCCCAGGGTGTCAGCAAGGGGGGAGTGTGTTACCTCTGGACAGAGGCCTGGAGGCTCTGTCTGTGTGGTCTCAGCTGGGCAAGGCTGAGGGACCACAAGGCTGGGAGATAGCCTGGAGTTGGGTGACGAAGCGACGCCTGGGAGGGTCGCAGGGCTATAGTCAGGCAGACTACTAAGCCCCAATCCCCCCCAAGAAATACTGAACTGGAGACAGTGGGCGTACTGTGCTCTGTACAGCCAGGAGGATGTGGGACATTGGCTGACAAAGCCGCATGGGTTCACAGGGTGTGAACTGTGACTTAGGTGAGTCAGGAAACTTTGTGCTTAGAGCCTGGACGGGCGAGTGTTTATTATTTTGTCATTTTGTTTTTGCTGGTGTTGCACAATAAATGCAGTTTGGACCTGAAACCTGGTGTCCTAAAGCCGTATCTGTGAGAATGACCCCCGGAGAAGGTCTATTTTTATAAGTATCCGCAATTTCCTTATCATCCACCATGACGGCTACCATGGAGAGATGACCCTTGACCTCTATAGGGGCAGGAACACAGAGTTTACAAGGCCACCACCCACTCTCACCCTCAGTGTTTTCCTGTCCCTATAGAGCACCTACACAGAGCACCTCCGGAAGGAGGTATCGTTAAGGGTACCTGTATACACCTGAGGATTTTATCCTGAACTCCCTCGGCCCTTCTGCGGTTCATTCCAATGCTGGGCAGAGGTGGAGCAACGGGAGGGAACTCGTCCTCAGCTTGGGGGCCTGCTTTCCCTCCACAGAGAACCTTCCTTCCATACGAAGAAGCTGACCACAGATCAAGCGCTGCACGCCGGCATCACTATTGCCGCTGGCCGCGCGCTTGGATACTTCCGGGTGGGGGCGGAGTTAGATGTCAGTGGAGCGTGTGCATGCCGGGCGCGCTGTGATGACGTCAGACGCCGCTCGGCTTGATAAAAAGCGGCACTTTCAAATTATGCGGCCTCCACTGTGAGTCCTCCCTGTTGGAGAACATGTCTACTCCGGACACCCCAGCAAGCACCATGGATCAGGCGGAACCCCCCTTGGCCACTCCAACTGTGAGTTACCCTGTGGGGGACATGAAACAAATAAATCCTGTCTTTTATATGCAAATACTGGGCTAATGTATAGCTGCTCCTCTTTTATAGGGAGCAAAGGCAAAGATCAAAGCCAGAAAAACAAGATGTGCTACTTGTGCTAAAAGGCTGCAAGAAGGTTACACTAAAAAACTCTGCCAGCCATGTATTTATGCCCTAATGAAAGAGGAACAGCCGTCCATCCTAATGGAGGTTAAATCGATGATACAAAATGAAATCAAATCCTCGCTAGCCTCTCTTAAATCTGTTTCCGTACCTCTGCCAAAAAAAACTAAAATTTCAATTCCATCCTCCTCTGATCCAGAGGACATGGACTTGGGCCCTTCCGAACCTAGACCAATTGATGGTGATGAAAGTCTGTCGGAAGGTGAAATTGTTGAGGATGATAGAAAATTTTTCTTCTCATCCACAGAAATTGACGAACTATTGGCAGCTGTACGGTCTACTATGGGCATAGAGGACGTCCAGAAACCTAAATCGGTTCAGGACGAGATGTTCGGGGGGCTCAGAGCAAAAAGATCAAAAGTTTTCCCTGTGAACAAGAACATTAGACATATGATCTTAGACGAATGGAGTGATCCTGAAAGAAGACTAGGAGTCTCCAGGGAATTTAAACAAAGGTTACTGTTTGACCCAACAGAAACAAAAATATTTAATGAGACACCAAAAATCGACGTACAAGTCGCTAAAGTGGTAAAAAAGACTTCCTTGCCATTCGAGGACTCCTCTCAATTGTCCGATCCTATGGAAAGGAAAGCCGATGCCCTGCTACACAAATGTTGGGAGGCTTCTATGTATGGTATCAAGACCAACATTGCTGCCACATCTGTCGCCAGAACTATGTATATCTGGCTAAATGAGCTCGAAAACCACATAAAAAATAAAACCCCTAGGGAGGAAATTTTAGGTTCAATTCCCTTACTGAGGTCTGCCACTGCCTTTTTTAGCAGACGCCTCCGCAGAATCCGTCCGTTTTGCTGCCAAGGATGCAGCTCTATCTAACGCCGCACGTCGCGCCTTATGGGTTAAATCCTGGGGAGGAGATAGAACATCTAAAGCAAAACTTTGCTCTATTGCCTTCTCCGGTGAATATGTGTTTGGTCCTGTGTTGGACACAATACAGGAAAAGGCAGCAGACACAAAAAAGGTTTTTCCTGAAGAGAAAAAGAAAAAACCCTTTCGTCCCTATTCCTCTCAGTCTAAGTCATATAGAGGCAAAGGTAAAATGGGTCGGTGGAGTTATCCCAAAGGGGGCAAAGGCAGAGGGTTCCTCCTCAACCCACAGAATAAACAAACCGACAAACAATGACGCCAAAGTAGGGTACAGATTGAGGAAATTTCTGTTACCTTGGCAGGAAGTGACCCAGAATCACTAACTTAATCCAGAACGGATATCGTATAGAGCTTTCCTCAATCCCCTTCCCCCCCCAAGAAGGTTACAGCTAACTTCTCACAACCCCAAAACCTGGCAGGGAGTCCTAGATTTAAAATCAGCAGGCGTGATAGCGGAGGTCCCCACCCCAGAAAGAGGGAGGGGGTTTTACTCAAGTTTATTTCTGGTCCAAAAACCAGACGGATCCTCCCGTACTATAATAAATCTAAAAGGGTTAAATCAACACATATTATACCGGAAATTCAAAATGGAGTCCATTTCCTCCATCATTCCTCTAATCAAAAAAGGTTCATACATGACGTCCATAGACCTAAAAGACGCGTATTATCACGTCCCCATACATCAACAGTCTCAGGCCTACTTAAGATTCGCTCTGCCACTTTCAGTTTACAGCTTTACCCTTCGGCATCTCCTCCGCCCCCAGGGTATTTACGAAAAGGGTGGTAGAAATGACCTCTTTTCTCAGACTAAAGAAAGTAAAAAAATTTGCCTACCTAGACGAATTTCTCATCGTAGGAGACTCATTAACAGAGACACAGAATGTAACGGACCGTTTCAGCAGACAAGGGGTTAAAATCCGTTTAGGCGATAAGCCCCTTTCTGAGAGACAGGCACAGCTACTGCAGAACACCAACTCCCGAACTGGATACAAAACAACACTCCAAACTGGAACCTCACGAATAGCTGCTAGCAGACGAACAGGAATCAGCTTACACTCCTAGCAATCAGTCTGTAACAGCATACAGTGAATCCCCCCCAATAACGAGATAAGGCTCCGTGTTGAGGGTCAAACAGTGGTCTAAATGTACTTCACGTACAGCCTCTTTTATTCATAAACCACAAACATAGTACTGCCCACAGGGGTTTGAAATATAACCAATCAGTAATTTACAACACATACAATGTAAGTACAGCCCATCTGGTGTACACGCCCCTAAGGGGACCAGAATGAAGACTGTGACGTAGGACAGATAAACAGCACTTAGGACACACAGACACACCACATCCCCACAATGCATCATGGTTTCCTCCTCTCTGCCCTCGAGACACCCGAGGCGTAATCCAATTATCTCTCAAGACAAAGAGAAGTCACCAATACACATGTGCAGACAATAGGACAGACATCACCCTTTAAACACACAATGGGACAATGGCACAATAGAAACACACCCAGCATTTCCTCCCAAGCTGACAAGTTACACTTATTATAAATTGTTACAACTTTGTGAGTTTACATTGGCCATACATATAACTTACATTAATTCAAACAGTATAACGTGGGGACAAACCTATCCAAAATTCACTTGAATCGGTTCAGGGGTTCAAAAGTTAGTATATGGCCCATAATCCTGGGGCAAGAGGCCAGCAGCCAGTCCTCTCCAAAACCCAGTGGCGAGGTCGGTTTCGCCACACATCTCCCCCCCCCCCCCAGGTAAGACTAACCAGATACCTGACCTCACGCCGGTCGGTACCTGAGTTAGTCTGGCAGCCCACCCACAACCAAATACTGGACCTGTTGACTTTAGTAGCCTGACTCTGTCCAGTGAGTCCACCAAGGTTATGTTGGAAGCTGGTACTCTCAGTCTCTGTGTTGCTTCCTGGCTTGGAGTGGAGGTTGCTTTGTGGGCAGGTATCAGCGGTACTCTGCCCTGGTGCCAGCGCTAACACGGAAGAAGCCTGGTTGGAGCCTGGTTGTTGGAGGGGGAGACCGACTGTCTCTACCCCCTGTGCTGTAAGTGCAGAGACCACGGTCCCATCTGCACTGTTGTGGGGCTTACTTTGTCCCCCTGGTGCGTTAAGCTGCCGCTGGGGAGAGGGGGTAATGAGCTCCTCTCCCATACATACTTCCAGCCGCTGGGGAGGGTGACCGACCGTCTCCGCTCCCAATACAGTGTCCTGCTGCTGGGGAAAGGAGACTGGGCTCTCTATTCCCTGCTGGACACTCTGCCGCTGGGGGACAGGACCGACTGTCTCTGCCCCCTGTAACTCCGCCTGCCGCTCGGGACTGGAGACTGGGCTCCCAATTCCCAAAAAATCATGCTGCTGCTGGGGGGCAGGAACAACTACCTCTGCCCCCTGTAACTCCGCCTGCCGCTGAGGAGGGAGGACGCTGCTCTCCTCTCCCTGCACTTCACACTGCCGCTGGGGAATGGAGACTGGGCTCCCAATTCCCTGCAATTCACACTGCCGCTGGGGAATGGAGACTGGGTCTGTCACCTTACTGTCCTGCTGAGCCTTCTCACTGGCGTGGAACAGCTGCTGGTAGCCCTGTTCCAGCTCCATCTCCCGGGTCACCAGGTGGACCAGGTCCTGCTCAATCTCATGAGTGTCGTCCCAGTCATACCTGCTCTCCCTCCATTCCAAGAGATCATGGAACCGGGCTTGTGTAGGGCTCCCAAACTCCAGCTCTGAAAAGGTCTCCCATAACAAGCCAGGACCATCAAACTCCTCTCCCTCCGGCTTGTCATGCTCAGCTGTCCTGGGTAGGTACTGTGCCCCATACCACCAGAGCGCCTGGTAGGCATCTTCCAGCCACAGCTCCCGCCATGCTAGGAGTTCCAATTCCTTTACCCATTCCTCCCGGGGCTGCTCTCCCAGGAAGGGCATCCGCAGGGCAACTCGCTTCTGCAACCGCTGGTCTTCCGTGGGGAGTCTCTCGTCCTGCATATACTCCACAATACCCAGTACCTGGTACCAGATGCCTTTGCGGACTGCATCTCGGTCATCCATGACACCCTCATCGTACTCCACTGCTGTTTCCATTCTGGTGCTGTCAGGGTCGCTGTACTGGGACAAACGTTGCCCTCAAATTGTAATTCCAGAGAATGATGTTTCTTTGTAGCTGTCCTTCTGGCTGTAGGAACGATCCCGCTGCTTGCCACCAATGTAACGGACCGTTTCAGCAGACAAGGGGTTAAAATCCGTTTAGGCGATAAGCCCCTTTCTGAGAGACAGGCACAGCTACTGCAGAACACCAACTCCCAAACTGGATACAAAACAACACTCCAAACTGGAACCTCACGAATAGCTGCTAGCAGACGAACAGGAATCAGCTTACACTCCTAGCAATCAGTCTGTAACAGCATACAGTGAATCCCCCCAATAACGAGACAAGGCTCCGTGTTGAGGGTCAAACAGTAGTCTGACTGTACTTCACGTACAGCCTCTTTTATTCATAAACCACAAACATAGTACTGCCCACAGGGGTTTGAAATATAACCAATCAGTAATTTACAACACATACAATGTAAGTACAGCCCATCTGGTGTACACGCCCCTAGGGGACCAGAATGAAGACTGTGACGTAGGACAGATAAACAGCACTTAGGACACACAGACACACCACATCCCCACAATGCATCATGGTTTCCTCCTCTCTGCCCTCGAGACACCCGAGGCGTAATCCAATTATCTCTCAAGACAAAGAGAAGTCACCAATACACATGTGCAGACAATAGAAACATAGAAACATAGAATGTGTCGGCAGATAAGAACCATTTGGCCCATCTAGTCTGCCCAATATACTGAATACTATGGATAGCCCCCGGCCCTATCTTATATGAAGGATGGCCTTATGCCTATCCCATGCATGCTTAAACCCCTTCACTGTATTTGCAGCTACCACTTCTGCAGGAAGGCTATTCCATGCATCCACTACTCTCTCAGTAAAGTAATACTTCCTTATATTACTTTTAAACCTTTGCCCCTCTAATTTAAAACTGTGTCCTCTTGTGGTAGTTTTTCTTCTTTTAAATATGCTCTCTTCCTTTACCGAGTTGATTCCCTTTATGTATTTAAAAGTTTCTATCATATCCCCTCTGTCTCTTCTTTCTTCCAAGCTATACATATTAAGGTCCTTTAACCTTTCCTGGTAAGTTTTATCCTGCAATCCATGTACTAGTTTAGTAGCTCTTCTCTGAACTCTCTCTAGAGTATCTATAAGATTTGTTTGACATGATCTCCCTGAAGTAAACCCATGTTGTTTTTCATCTTGCAATCCATGGGATTTTAGATGTTCCACAATCCTATCCTTTAATAGGGTTTCCATTAATTTGCCTACTATTGATGTCAGACTCACTGGTCTATAGTTGCTCGATTCCTCCCTACTACCTTTCTTGTGAATGGGCACGACATTTGCCAATTTCCAATCTTCCGGGACGACTCCTGTTACTAATGATTGGTTAAATAAATCTGTTAACGGTTTTGCCAGCTCACCACTAAGCTCTTTTAATAATTTTGGGTGTATCTCATCAGGCCCCTGTGACTTATCCGTCTTCACCTTAGACAGCAAACTTAGGACATCTTCCTCTGTAAAGATACATGCATCAAACGATTTAATAGTCATTCTTTCTAGTGGAGGTCCTTCTCCTTTTTCTTTTGTAAAAACTGAACAGAAGTATTCATTAAGGCAGTCGGCTAGCCCTTTATTCTCTTCTACATACCTTCCGTCCTTTGTTTTTAATTTAGTTATTCCTTGTTTTAATTTCCTTTTTTCATTTATATATCTGAAGAATGTCTTATCCCCTTTTTTCATAGACTGAGCTAGTTTTTCTTCTGCCTGCGCTTTAGAAGTTCTTATAACTTGCTTGGCCTCTCTCTGCCTAATCTTGTAGATTTCCTTATCTTCATTGCTCTGGGTTTTTTTATAATTACAAAATGCTAGCTTTTTATTTTTAATGATTTGGGCCACTTCTGCTGAGTACCACATTGGTCTCCTCCTTTTTTTGCTTTTACTGACAAGTCTAATGCAATTTTCTGTTGCCTTCAATAATGCACCTTTTAAGTAGTCCCATTTCTCCTGGACTCCATGTAATCCGTTCCAGTCTGATAAGGACTCATTTATGACTAATTTCATTTTTGAAAAGTCTGTTTTTCTAAAATCTAAAACTTTTGTTTTTGTGTGGTGGGACTCTTTCACAGTTCTTATATTAAACCACACTGACTGGTGATCACTAGATCCCAAGGTTTCGCCTACAATGACATCATATACCGAATCCCCGTTTGTGAATACCAAATCCAAAATGGCCTCCCTCCGGGTTGGCTCCTCAACCACTTGTTGTAGAGATAACCCCAGTAGGGAATTTAGAATATCTGTACTCCTGGTAGAACTTGCTATTTTGGTTTTCCAGTTTATATCTGGAAGATTGAAATCTCCCATAATGATAACTTCTCCTTTTATTGTCATTTTAGCTATTTCTTCAACTAGTAGATCATCTAGTTCTTTAACTTGACCAGGTGGTCTATATATCACACCTACACGAGTTACTGCATGGTTAGCAAACTGCAACGTAACCCAAACTGACTCTATGTTGGCCTCACCAACTTGTATTAGGTTAGATTTAATGCTATCTTTCACATACAGGGCCACTCCTCCTCCTTTCTTGCCTTCTCTGTCTCTTCTGTATAAAGAGTACCCTGGTATGGTTATGTCCCAGTCATTTCTTTCATTAAACCATGTCTCCGTAACAGCCACTAAATCTACATTCTCAGATGCCATTATTGACCCAAGTTCATTGATTTTTTTACCTAAACTGCGAGCATTTGTAGACAGGACTCTGAGCTTATCATTTCTTAACCTCTGTGCTTCTGACCTGTTCTGGCATTGTTTCGGGGGGCAATTGGACTCTTTTATTTTCACTCTTTTGCCCCCCCTTCCTAGTTTAAATACTCTTTTGCAAATTCTTGGAGTTGTTCACTAAGTACATTTGTTCCTTTGAGAGAAAGATGCAAACCATCTTTTTTGTACAGTTCCTTTCTATTCCAAGTAGAGCTATCATGAGAAACAAAGCCAAATCCTTGCTCTTGACACCATTTACCAAGCCATATGTTGAACTCCTTTATGCGCCTCTGCCTATCATTCTGAACATTATGCACAGGCAGAACTTCAGAAAATGAAATGGTGGATGCAAAATCCTGTACGTCATTACCAAGTGTGATAAAAGATTTTTTCACCTCTGACACTTCATTGCAAGCCAGGTCATTTGTCCCTAGATGGACAAGAACATCCACGTCCCCTTCCTGCTTTGCTTGCTTAACAATATTAATAATACGTCTTCTATCTCTTCTAGCAGTAGCCCCAGGGAGACATCTCACAAAACCATTTTCTTTAAGCTCCACACTTCTTATGATTGAATCACCCAGCAGCAGCTGCTTCCTTTGAGACTTCACTTTATCTTTTTTGTTGCATACATTAGACATAGGAGTCGATGGTTTCTCACCCTCTGTGCTTGAGTCCATATCCATGTTGTCCTTACATTCTGAGAGTGCTGCAAATGAATTATGGAGAACCACCGACTGTGGGACATGTCTTCTATCCACCACTCTAAGACTTCCAGAACCTACATTAACCCATCTGCCATTTCTGGGGGTCCTCTGTGGCAGTGGCATTGCAGCAGTCCTAGCTGGAGTTTGTTTAACAGATAATTTAAATATTTCAGCTTTCAAAAATGCAATTTCCTGCTGCAGTAAGGAGAACTGTCTACAGATCTGACAGCATCCAAATCTCCAAAGAGTGGAACATGAAATAAATGCACAACAATTCCTGCACTGAACCAAGTCTGCCATTTTAAAGAGGAGAAAAAAATAAAAAAATAAATTTGTAACTTTAAATCAAACAAATCTTACCTTTTTTTTTGTATTGTTTCCACCTTCCAGCCTACCTCCTGACTATCTCCTGCAATATCTCTTTACTAGTACTTAATGTAGTACTTGAAGCTAATGAATTAGGCCAGCTAATGAGTCTGTCTCTATATATACACACACTCCTTCCCAAACTCCTCCCCCAGCAACAAATGTAACACCTTAGTGAGCTAGGCTCATTAGCAAACGCACAATAGCAAACAGCTGACCGAATTCCTTACCTCTTCTCAAGCAATGATCAGCAAAAACAACACAGATGAGCCAGTTGGAGACTCTAAGCCAATCTCTTGCAGTATCTCTTGAATCTCTTCAGTCTGCTGCAATATCTCTTTACTAGTACTTAATGTAGTACTTGAAGCTAGTACTTGCAGCTAATGAATAGGACAGACATCACCCTTTAAACACACAATGGGACAATGGCACAATAGAAACACACCCAGCATTTCCTCCCAAGCTGACAAGTTACACTTATTATAAATTGTTACAACTTTGTGAGTTTACATTGGCCATACATATAACTTACATTAATTCAAACAGTATAACGTGGGGACAAACCTATCCAAAATTCACTTGAATCGGTTCAGGGGTTCAAAAGTTAGTATATGGCCCATAATCCTGGGGCAAGAGGCCAGCAGCCAGTCCTCTCCAAAACCCAGTGGCGAGGTCGGTTTCGCCACACAGAATATAACCGACTACGTCTTACAAGAAATGTCAAAACTGGGCTGGATAATAAACATAAAAAAATCATGTTTAGCTCCAAACACCCAAATAAAATTTCTAGGAGTACTTTTGGACTCTGTGACCCAGTCATCATCCCTCCCCATAGAAAAGCTGGTGGCTTTCAGGGAGAGAGTACAAAAATTTCAGGCTCAGAAAAAGTGCTCGATAAGAGAAGCCATGAGCATTCTGGGATCCATGACATCCTGTATCACTACGGTGGCTTGGGCCCAAGCCCACTCCAGAACAATGCAGGCTTGGATCTTAAGAAATTGGGACGGAAAACAGTCCTCACTGGACAGGAAAATATTAATTCCACACCACGTAAAATTAGATCTAAACTGGTGGAATGTAAGGAAAAAACTTGTTAAAACATCTAACCTGGGAAACAACCCCAGAGGTCCAAATCATAACGGATGCAAGCAGGTCAGGGATGGGGTGCCAAAGTAGACTCCTCAAATTGGCAAGGCAAATGGTCAGACGCAGTAAGTACGAAATCTTCAAATTACAGAGAACTGCGTGCAGTGTGGGAAACCTTAAAAGTAGCCCAAAGCCAACTTTTAAAGAAACACCTAAAAGTATTTTCGGACAATACGACAACAGTAGCCTACTTAAAACACCAGGGCGGCACAAAATCCCAAGGTTTAATCCGACTGGCAGAACTAATTTTCCAGTGGGCAGAAGAACATGTCCTATCAATAACGGCAGTCCACTTAAAGGGCTCAGAAAACCTAGAAGCAGGCTACCTGAGCAGGAAAACTATAGATCAGATAGAGTGGTCCCTGTGCCAGGATGCTTTCCTAAAAATTTGCGAAAAGTGGGGAACTCCTCAAATAGATTTGTTCTATTTTGTTGGCATACGCTTTTCCTCCCTGGTCCATAATCCCCAGGGTACTTCAAAAAATCGAGAGGGATCCAACAACAGTAATTCTGGTGGTCCCATTCTGGCCGAAAAGAAGCTGGTTCTCCATCCTGAAAGACCTAGCCTTAGAGGAACCTTGGGAAATCCCATACCATCCGAACCTGCTGTCACAGGGCCCAATCAGTCGAGCCTATACCAGGCGAACGGAGCGGCGCCCAGACATACTAGTAAGTGCAGGGGGACCCCTGGGCGCCGCTCTACCCACTGATCTAGTTAGTTTTTATTTTGTACAGTTGTGAAAGGTCCTCTTTAACTGACATTTTTTATCGTAACAACCAACGATTTATACAGGAAAATCATGACGATTAACAAGGTTGCCCAAACTTTCGCATCCCACTGTATATGAAAATTTGGAAAAGGTACTGTTCCTGGCTAGGGGATACCTGCCCTAACAAATCACCACCCTGCATCCAGAAAATTCTAGATTTTCTCCAAAAGGGCCTAGACATGGGGCTTAAACCTAACACATTAAAGGTGCAAATATCGGCCCTAGCAGCATTCTATGATTCTGACCTATCAAACCACAGGTGTATTAAACGATTCATGAGAGCGGCTTCCAGAATAAGACCATCCCTTACGAATAAAGTACCACAATGGGACTGAAATCTGGTATTAAGAGGACTGACAAAACCCCCGTTCACTCCTTTGTCAGACATCTCATTTAAAACATCTATCATACAAAGCGGCTTTTCTGATCGCCATTACATCAGCCAGACGCCTAGGGGAAATCCAGGCCCTCTCATGTAAAGAACCTTACCTCTCAGTTTTTCCAGATAGGATAGTTCTAAAATTAGATCCCGGTTTTCTCCCCAAGGTCGTATCAAACTTCCACAGGGATCAAGAAATTATTTTACCATCTTTTCCTCCAGATGTCCTTCAGCCGGAAGAATCTCAATTCCATCTCCTTGATGTACGAGACACCATTGTGTTATACTTGGCCGCTATGAAAGAATTTAGGAAAGACAATAACCTCCTAGTCCAGTTCGCCGGTCAGAACAAAGGAAAAAGTGTCAAAGGCCTCCATCGGTAGATGGATTAAATCTACCATCTCATGCTGCTACTCCATGGAGGGCCTGAATAGCCCAACCAACATTAGAGTCCATTCCACTAGGGCTATGGCAACACTGGATACTATATGCAAAGCGGCCACTTGGTCTAATATAAATACTTTTATAAAACACTATCGTCTGGATGTTTCAGCCAGTGCAGACCTGACCTTTCGGTCGTAAAATTCTGCAGGCAGCGTCCACCCCCTCTACCTAGTAATCTGGTAGTTCTCCATGGTAGCCGTCATGGTGGATTATAAGGAAAACCGTAATTAGTCTTACCGGTAATTTTGTTTCCTTGAATCCACCATGATGGCTCAGATATTCCCACCCTGGGTAAACTTTGTCAGAGTATGAAGTAATACTCTTAAAAAAAAATGTATATATATTTTTTTATATATATATACTATTGTCACTGGTGGTTGAATATGCTATTATAACATTCATTAGGCTGCACCCACTTTGGTAATCTGTAAACACTGAGGGTGAGAGTGGGTGGTGGCCTTTTAAACTCTGTGTTCCTGCCCCTATAGAGGTCAAGGGTCCTCTCTCCATGGTAGCCGTCATGGTGAATTCAAGGAAAGAAAATTACCGGTAAGTCTAATTACGTTTTTTTGATGTCTTATTTATGATGTCATATTTATGTATTATGCACTATTCTGGCGGTGTCTATGCGTTTCTATTTTGAAACTGGTGGTTGTAGGTATGTGTGCTGGACCTATGTTTAGTCCACACACAGTTTTGTAATTGTATACAATAATTTTATCCTGTGGGTTTTGTGTTTTCTAAATAAATTTATATTTTTATAACAAGAGGTACAGTCTTGTAAGCGGTATTTCTTTCTGTTTATTTTGCATGTAGTTAACTAAGTTAATGAGTTTTCACTCTCAATGAGACTTTAAAAAGGTCACAAAAATAGTCGCAATCTCACTCCAGTAGGCGGGTGGAGTAGGGTAACTGGTAGTTTTTCTAGAGAAAAGTTTTGGGTTTAAAATGTCACAAATTTATCAAAGAACATGAGACACTGGATAAATGTGGCGTAAAGTACACCATCACAGACTCGAGCAAAACGGACTTCAGATATTCCCCTCATGATAAATTCCCCCCTTAGGACTCGTTCACACGGCCGTTAGTGTCCCATTCCCGTATTGCGGACCACATTTGCGGATCCGCAATACACGGGCACAGTTCTGTTGCTATTCCGCATCACGGATGTGGACCAATTCATTTCAATGGGTCCGCAAATCCGGAGATGCGGAACGGAAGCACGGAACGGAACACTACGGAAGCACTACGGAGTGCTTTCTGGGGTTCCGTTCCATGCCTCCGCACCGCAAAAAGATATAACATGCTCTATATTTTTGCGGAACAGAGGTATCGCGGACCCATTCAAGTGAATGGGTCTGTGATCCCCATGCGCCTGCCCTACGGAAGGTGCCAGAGCATTGCGGACCGCAATTTGCAGTCCACAGCACAGGCTTCACACGTTCCTGTGAACGAGCCCTTAGTGTCAAAATTTCATCACCGTTCTAGCATAAAATATTGTCTCAAAGTAAGCCAACCAATGGTTGGTACAGTGTTATCCATACACCAGATTTATTATCTCATCTGAGACATTTGTGGCATATCGCTAGGACTATGGGACTGCTAAAAATAGCCAAGGCATTCCCATAGAGTGAATGGAGTGGTGGCCAGGTTTGCAAGGTATGCTCTCCATCAGTGATGGTCAGTTCGCAGTGTTCGCCAGCGAACACATGCGGGCTGCCATCTTGACTCAAGTCCGGCGATGCACAGGTAAGCCCTTACCTGTGTCTGTGCCGGGAGCCGGTCTGAAATCAAATGCGGTCACTGGGAGCAGGCAGTTCCGAGAACAGCCGCCGGGGGCCTTCATCGGGCTGTTCTCGGAACTGCCTGCTCCCGGTGACCGCATTTGATTTCAGACTGGCTCCCGGCACAGGTAAGGGCTTACCTGTGCATCGCCGGACTTGTGAGTCAAGATGGCAGCCTGCATGTGTTCGCTGGCGAACACTGCAAACTGACCATCACTGCTCTCCATTCATTTTTATGGGACTGCCAAAAACAACCGAGCACGCTTGCTTAGCCATTTTGGAACTCCAATAGAAATGACTGGAAAGCACACCATGCATGTGCAGTGCACTCTCCTTCACTTTCAGGGGCCCATTTTACACATAGGTGCTGGTTTCAAAGGTGGAACCCGCATCTATCTGACTTTGATGGCATAGCCTAGTGATATGCCATTAAAATCCCAGCTGAAACAACCACTTTAAACCAATGTCTCAGTATCATTAGAGAAAATTGGTGGTGGAGGAGGATGCAGGCCACCACAGAGGGGCAGCTTGTAGTTAGGTATTTTGTACTGCTGGGGCAGTATTTGGTTCTGATGGTGTGATATTTTGTGATGCACTGGAGTGTTTGGTTCTGCTGGGGGGATATTTTATGCTGCACTATGGTGTGTGGTTCCTGTTGGGCAGTATATCAGGGTACACTGTGGTATTTGGTTCTGCTGGGGTGATGTTTTGTGATGCACTGTGGTATTTGGTTCTATTCAGGCAGTATATTTTACTGCACTATAGTATTTGGTTCTGCTAGGGCAGTATTTTGTGCTGAACTGTGGTATTTGGTGTTTCTGTGCACAACTATGGTACTGCTGGCCCCACCTATTTGTGTTGGCTCTGCCTACAACATGGCACTACTTTTAGTTGTTTTTCAGGGCACTTCCTAGTCCACCCCTAAGCACAAGTCAGCAAAAATCACATAAAAAGAAAAACTGTGATCTTCACCTTAAAGGGGTTATGCCATGATTGATGTACAAAATGAAAATCGGACATCATACAGCACATGACAGTATCTTTCTCACAAAGCTAGAACCAGCCCTGTACCTCACATGGATCCAGAGATCTTCCCACTCATTGCTCCAATTGCTCTGCTAGATTGTTTTCAGACTTGCAGCTCAGTGGGTGTGTCCTTTATGTTGTAGCTCTTTCCCTGTAACTGCCATAGCTTCCAACAGAAGATATGGCTGGTGGCAATTGAAGATTGAAACTGAGCGTGTGCAACCACCTCAGTGAGGTGGACAGAGAAATAGGGAAAAGAACAAACAGCAGGTGGCGCTATACATATACATTTTATTGAATAACTCAGTAGCTATAGTAAATTATTTACATGCAATTACAAAAGTATTTAGATCCAGGTGCTGTTTTTTTTGTGTGGCACAACTGCAAGGGGATGTAATCCCATCAGGGCAATGTAAGTTAGTCCTTGAGAAAAGTTGATATTTCTGATGGGTTGCAGCCCTTTTCTTACCACTTAATATACTGCTCTTGTATACACCCGGATTACATATGCCTGAATTCAGCCTTGCAAAAATCATCTGACCTCTAAAAATTCAACAGTTCACCCTTCCTCCATACAATTCCTTCACTTCTAATCATTGATTTGCTGGAATGATTAAAGCAATCTACTAGACCAAGTCACAATAAAATAATTAGCGCTAATAGATGTGAATGATTTCGGTGGATTCCTGCTAGTAATTAATCAGTCTTCCTGATTCATTCTACTACAGTAAATTGCCAGTTCTGCTGTTTAAGCTTTGGATTGTAGGCATCAGCTGAATTTCTACTGCTGAGCTTATATAGTGTGCTCACTCCTCTATAATGAAGAACCTTCCGTAATTACCTAAATAACGAGAGGTATAACTATAAGGCAGCGGCGCACAAGCTTTTCTGGTCCAAGGGCCACAATGTAAGAGTAAACGAATCCCAAGGTGCCGATTCTTCTTCCAGGACACATATGGGGAAATGAGGGTTACCTTCTTTCCCACTTGTACTCCAGGAAGTAAGAAACCATACATTCATGGCCACCTCAGCTACTACTTTCTGTAGTAGTTCAAGAGACCACCCTTCTGCCGATACATGGACGTTCCAGAGATGGCCACATACTGCACCATTAGTACTTGCCTGTCCCTGCTCCTGCACTACGCATCACTCCTCTCTGACAAGGAAAATAAATGGAAGCAACCAACAATCACAGACGGGCATGCCTTTGACCAGGTGTTTGTGGGCAAGACAGAACAGTGTTCTGAGCCGCTGGGCCGCAGGCTGTGCAAATAGGAGATGCAAAGTATGGCACTACACCCAGGCCCCTGAACAAAGCCTACTTGGATGGTATAGTACCAGTGTTCAGTTTTACACTGAAATATTTGAAAATGTTTGCACTTTATAAAGCTAGCATCTGTAATGATTTAAAGGCTATGTATACCTTAGGGCTCTTTCACACTTGCGTTGTCCGGATCCGGCATGTACTCCACTTGCCGGAATTACACTCCGGATCCGGAAAAACGCAAGTGTACTAAAAGCATTTGAAGACGGAACCGTCTTCAAAATGCTTTCAATGTTACTATGGCACCCAGGACGCTATTAAAGTCCTGGTTGCCATAGTAGGAGCGGGGAGCGGTATACTTACAGTCCGTGCGGCTCCCGGGGCGCTCCAGAATGACGTCAGAGCGCCCCATGCGCATGGATGACGTGTCCAATGCGATCACATGATCCATGCGCTTGGGGCGCCCTGACGTCACTCTGGAGCGCCCCGGGAGCCGCACGGACGGTAAGTATGCTGCTCCCCCGCTACACTTTACTATGGCTACCAGGACCTTAGCGTCCCGGCAGCCATGGTAACCATTCAGAAAAAGCTAAATGTCGGCTCCGGCAATGCGCCGAAACGACGTTTAGCTTAAGGCCGGATCCGGATGAATGCCTTTCAATGGGCATTAATTCCGGATCCGGCATTGCGGCAAGTGTTCCGGATTTTTGGCCGGAGCAAAAAGCGCAGCATGCTGCGGTATTTTCTCCGGCCAAAAAACGTTCCGTTCCGGAACTGAAGACATCCTGATGCATCCTGAACGGATTTCTCTCTATTCAGAATGCATTAGGATAATCCTGATCAGGATTCTTCCGGCATAGAGCCCCGACGACGGAACTCTATGCCGGAAGAAAAGAACGCAGGTGTGAAAGAGCCCTTAGGGGGCATTTTTTTTATTATTGCATTGTACTAATTTTGAGCTAAAAGTAATTTTTTAAATTGGGCTTTATTAAAAATATGGCGTCCTTTTTTCTGTACAGAGCTAACATGCTCTAGTAGCAGCCTCTGGATTTTCTCTCTTTTCCGTCAAACGAGGAGCAGATGGACTCCTTATCTCTGTTCTCTGACATTACAAACACTCATTATAGCTCAGTTCTTATCTTACTGATAAGAATGTGGCTTAAATAAGTGTTTATGACCTCTCAGTAGTTTAGAGATAAGGTTTATTAGATGACCAGCACAAAGTCAAAGTACCAGTCACACAGCTAAGGCTACTTTCACACTAGCGTTCGGGGCTCCGCTTGTGAGCTCCGTTTGAAGGCTCTCACAAGCGGCCCCGAACGGATCCGTCCAGCCCTAATGCATTCTGAGTGGATGCGGATCCGCTCAGAATGCATCAGTTTGGCACCGTTTGTCCTCCGCTCAGCAGGCGGACCCCTGAACGCAGCTTGCAGCGTTCGGGTGTCCGCCTGGCCGTGCGGAGGCAAAAGGATCCGTCCAGACTTACAATGTAAGTCAATGGGGACGGATCCGTTTGAAGTTGACACAATATGGCTCAATTTTCAAACGGATCCGTCCCCCATTGACTTTCAATGTAAAGTCAAAACAAATCCGTTTGCATTATCATGCATTTTTTTTTGTTCATGGTAATGCAAACGGATCCGTTCTGAACGGATCTAAGCGTTTGCATTATAGGTGCCGATCCGTCTGTGCAGATACCAGACGGATCCGCACCTAACGCAGGTGTGAAAGTAGCCTTAGGCTACTTTTACACTTACGTTTGGTGCGGATCCGTCATGGATCTGCACGGACGGATCCGTTCAGATAATACAACCGTCTGCATCCGTTCAGAACAGATCAGTTTGTACTATCTTTAACATAGCCAAAAAAGTCAATGGAGGACGGATCCGTTTTCTATTGTGCCAGATTGTGTCATAGAAAACGGATCCGTCCCCATTGACTTACATTGTGTGTCAGAACGGATCCGTTTGGCTCAGTTTCGCCTCCAAAGCGAAATGGAGACGGAACGGAGGCAAACTGATGCATTCTAAGCGGATCCTTTTCCATTCAGAATGCATTAGGGCAGGGATCAGCAACCTTTGGCACTCCAGCTGTTGTGAAACTACAATTCCCAGCATGCTCCATTCATTGCTATGGGAGTTCTGAGAAGAAAAGAGCAAGTAGGCATGCTGGGAGTTGTAGTTTCACAACAGCTGGAGTGCCGGAGGTTGCCTACCCCTGCTTTAGGGCAAAACTGATCCGTTTTGGACCGCTTGTGAGAGCCCTGAACGGATTTCACAAACGGAAAGCCAAAATGCCAGTGTGAAAGTAGCCTTAAAAAAAAATGTTAACCCTTTGTGAGAGAACAGCTCAACATTTTTAATAAAGGCCAATTGAAAAAATTATTTTAGCCTAAAACGAGTAAAATGCAATCATAAAAAACATTGCTTCCAAAGATGTACATATCCTTTAAGTTTGTTTTATTTGGTTGTAAGGACGTCTTATTTTCAGGACAGCAAAATGGCTACAAACTGAACCATCACAAATCTTGATGATCATACATGCAGACTGCAGAAGACAAATTACGCTAAATTTTTTATAAAGTCTAATTACAAAAATGATTTCTAGCCAGAAATACATGTATTTCAGTAAAAATAAATGCCCCCAATGGTGGCATTCAATAAAAGTTCACATATATCTGAAATTAAAAAAAATATTGACTTTATGTTCAGATGAAACATCCAAAGTCGATTTGCATAAAACTTTGTTCCAATACTGTACGGAGCAGGAGCTCCGTACAGTATTAGAATGTATTGGCTCCGATGAGCCGAAGTTATTGCTTCAAGGTACCACTTGGAACCGAACCCGAGTTCGGGAAATGTTGTTTTACAATACAAATTAATTTATGAAGTTATTACCCGAAGTCTCGCAAGACTTCGCAAAGCAATAACTTTGGCTAATCGGAGCCAATACATTCTAATACTGTACGGAGCTCCTGCTCCAAACAGTATTGGAACGAAGTTTTATGCGAATCGACTTTAAAAGTTTTATCCGAAGCTGATTCGCTCATTCCTAGTCGTAATATAAAGTTTATTTCACCTGATGTTCATACTCTTATGTAAGATAATTCAGTCCTGAGTGTTAATATAGCAGCATCACTGAAATTCTGTACATGAAAGAAATATATACACAGCCAGCCATCTGTGCAATTCGTTTTACCCACATTACCTCGTTAAGACCACGAGGCTTAAAAGATAACTGTCACACTTAGACCCTAATTTCAATTTTCATATATGTAGTTACTAATAACATGTTATTCCAGAATCAGTTACTATTAGACTGACTTACCCCATATTTAATAAGATTCAGCCCTTAGCAACCAGTCTGCATAAAACTGCAATCTCACTATTCAGTTAAAATGGCCGCCACTGCCCTCACCCTGAGGCTAATCCCGCCTGCCCTCACTAGCCAGTAACAATAGCCCCCCAAAAGTGTCAGTAACCAGAGCCCTCCCCCTAAAGGGTTAATCTTCTGCAGCACAAAGGGGTCCTCTTACCACATGTTGCTTTCATTTATACACTGAGCAGACGGCAGATCTCCCTTCCCTGGTCTGCGCTGCTCCAACTCTGCTTCTCCAGCTCTGCTGAGTGAGGGAGCGCCTGTCAAGCGCAGGGACAGGGAGAAGTGCACACAGCCCAGGCACTGTTATCAGCTGCTGGGGAGGACCTGGCTTTAATCATTTACTTACAGTCCCTGGCTGTCAGTAATGTGAGCCTGCTTCTGCGTCCTCCGTCCTTCAACATATAGACGGACCATGCCTAGCAACCCGATTTTAAGCACAGGTAACAGAAGGTAGTACAGGGAACAAATCTGTGGAATTAAGGGGTAATTGAATACACAGTGAAAGGTTTCAATAGGGCCACCAAGGTCATATTAATCACCACAATCCAATACTCCAAAAAAATAATAATACGACAGTTATACTTTAAAAATGGGACATGTTTCAAAGTCTCCATTGTCTAATTTCAGGTCTATTACAGTTCTGCAATGCAAAATTCACTGCTGTAACGCAGCATTCAAGCCACCGCTGAGGCCTGTGATTGGCCGCACTGGTCACGGTATCAAGCTACTTACTGGTCCTGCAGGGGCCGGAAGCGGCTGGGAACTAAGCAATGTTGGGACCGTGAACTGGTGAGTGGGTTTTTTAGCCGTATGCTGTCTGTAAAAATGCGGATCAGTTTTTTTGCGGATTAGATGCAGACCTATTCACTTCTATAGGGACCTTTTCATACTTTCTACGGCCCCGCGAAACAAATAAAACATGCCCTATACCTGTCAGTGAAAATCAGGACGTGGCCCCATTTTTGCGGAAAGCATACGGCCGTCTGAATGAGCCTTAAGGGTCGCCTGTATCTCACCTGATAGCAGATGTTGCAGGAAAAAAGAGTTGGGGATGTTGAATTTCAACATGCCCAGCCCTTTTAGTTTTCTGGGAGATAAGCCATCGCCAAATTTTTCTGGCAGCTCCCTCTGCCCAATAAAGGCACATACACACTTAGCTGAGACAAGCGTGCATGTTTATGGGAAGGTTAAGAGAAACAGCTGTTTGACCGACATGTTCAGTGTGGGAAATACACTCCATGTAAAGGTACTTTCACACTTGCGGCAGAGGATTCCAGCAGGCAGTTCCGTCGCCGGAACTGCCTGCCGGATCCATCAAAACGCATGCAAACTGATGGCATTTGTCAGACGGATCAGGATCAGGTATAACAAATGCATTGAAATGCCGGATCCGTCTTTCCGGTGTGATCCGGAAAAACGGATCCGCCATTTTTTTTTTTTCACATTCTGGATCCGTTTTGCCGGAACACTCGGGGCCGGATCCATGTCAATGGGAAAAAATGATGGATAATGCCGGCATGCTACGGTATTATCTCCGTCCTGAAAAGTCAAAAAGACTGAACTGAAGACATCCTGATGCATCCTGAACGGATTACTCTCCATTCAGAACGCATGGGGATATAACTGATCAGTTCTTTTCCGGCATTGACCCCTTTTGACAGAACTCAATGCCGGAAAAGAAGAACGCTAGTGTGAAAGTACCCTAATGGTTGCATTTTTTGACCGATGATCTATGATGCTGTTCCTGCCTGACTACGGGTCTAACGTATTGCAATTACATAATACCTCCAGTACAGTACAGAAGACGCAGAAACTCACAGCATCATAAGTCATTATGACACTGAGAGTTCAGGTTAGAAGCAGTGTCCTTAGATTGCTTCCTGCCCCACCACAAGGGGGCTGCTTCTGGAGAGGTATTTTGTGCTGCACCATGGTATTGCTGACCCCACCTACTTGTTATTCCTGCCTACTTGTGTTGTCCTTGCCTCCTGTCAATTTGTACACTTCTATGATCACTTTTAGTTTTTTTCCACTTTAGGTTTTCAGTCCGCCCCTCACACACACCGATACAATTAAACTAACAAACAAAACAAAAACAGTACCTGTGACCTGGCATACAGGCGTCCTGCCCACGTTAGAGGTAATGTTTGGCAAAATATTACTTTAAATTACAGTATTTTCAATACCCAAATTTATTAAAAATCAATAGGCTTATTCAGATGTGTATACCCCAAGTCTACTAAGGCCTCTTTCATTCATGTGTGCTCTGTGCGGAAATCGTGCTCTCTGTGAGATTGTGATTACCCATTATGGACACTGCTATTTTCTCAGGAACGCATGGCATTATAATGATTTATAATGCTGTGTCATGGGCCGTGCTGTGGACCGCAAAATGCGGTCCTCAATGCACAGACCCATTTACTTGAATGGGGTCAGCGATCCGCATCCAACGGTCTGCACCGCAAAAAAGTAGTGCACACACTACTTTTTTGTGGTGCAGTAGCACGGAAAGAAAATCCACTAAAGCACTCCATAGTGCTTCTGTGGGCTTCCAATCCGTGCCTCCATTCCACACCGCACCGTACCATCCCGATTGCGGACCCATTCAAGTGAATGGGTCCGCATCTGTGGTACGGTGCGATCATGGCCGGTGCCCGTATATTGTGGACCGCAATACGGGCACGGCCGGGCAATGGACGTGTGCACAAGCCCTTATGTCAGTATAATTCTGTAGATACAGGTCATGCAGAGACACACAGCAATATAAATCAGTGTCCATAACAGGGAATCACTCTTACACAAGAAGCGTGATTTACGCACAGGACACACTTGTCTAAAATTAGTCTAACTTTGTAATAAGGCAACTAATTATATACTAAAATGGCACTGTGGCAAGACAGGTGAAGTCTCTGTAAAGTGCATCTGACATTTTGGATAATTCTAAATGATGTCTGATTCCCCTGGGTGTTAACTACCATTTAGAGCTTTCTGTTCTTGTACCCATTCTTGTATAAGGTGATGGGCTATTGCAAACTTCGGTGGCACCCAGACTGGCAAAGTATCATCTGGTAATTTAGAAGGCGACATCTTCACTTGTAGAGCTTCAGTCACCTCTTCCAAGGTGAACCATCGAGCATCTTTTATCTCTGCTCTGTTGATATCGAGCTGTAGGGGAGGAATTGATCAGCATGTCAGAGTCCACCAAGTTCTGGGTCAATCAAGCACAAAAATACAACCATTTTCAAAGTAAGCATTTTGTGAGACAGTCACACAAGAACTACCATAGTTAAATCACGGGTAATGGCAAATCCTTATGAAAAATAAGGCAGATAACACTTACTTTGTCATCCTTGACTGTGGCCTGACATGCCAGCATTAATGAGCTGCCAGGAAATGGCCAGTGCTGAGATCCAGAATATCTGATAGTATCCACCACCAGACCAACTTCTTCTGCTATTTCTCTCCGAATTGTCTCTTCCAGAGTCTCGCCTGAATAGAGACAAGGAACAGTGAAATTTTTTTTATAGATGAAGACTTCCTTAAATGTTAGCATATTTCATTAACTTCTTTACATCTGGTTTCAGTCTGTGAAGATGCAGAACTGTGTTACCCAAGGTTATGTACAACCCTGCTGATGCATGACATCAGGTGAAGCTTTCCATGGAAAGCACCAATTGCAACAGTCATCACTTTTAAAGTACATCAAATTCAGTAAATGGAGAAGCACCATGTGACAGTATTAACCACCTAACTGTTTTGCCCAAGTCCAGCTCCAGCAGTGGGAAAACTAGCTAACTGGAGGGGGGAGGGCTGCTTTAGATGCTGCTATCTCCTGAATGGTAGCAGCTAGATCTTGTTTGAAAGCTGACATCCCAAGCTTTCAGACAATACCAGAACGACAGCAATACGTTCAGTACAGGGCAAGATATCACTGATAGAAATCGGGATGCTGTTAATGCAGCTGAAAATGAAAGTAAAAGCAGGTTTTACCCGTGATTATTCCGACTCGATTTCTAACAATTGTTTCTCCTCTGTTCCTTGGACTTTAGCTGTCATTGCGGTCATTGTGGTCTTGCATGAAAGCCTGGAATGTCAGCTTTCAAACAAGACCAGTTGCATGTTCCTAGCTGCTATCATTCAGGAGAAAGCAGCATCTAAAGCAGCCCTTCCCCCCTCCTGTTAGCTACTTTTCCCACTGCCGAGCTGGCCTCCGGCAAAACAGTTAGGTGGTTAAATCCTAAATTGTGGGTGCATAGCTTCAGATTTCCCAACTCAGTGATCCATATGTAAACTAGAAGCATAAAGACAAAAGCAGCACTCCAAAATCTTCAATAGAATAATTATGGGGTTGTCCGGCCTAGGAGCTGAAAACCCCTATGGTCCTAATCCATGCCCCAAAAAAACAAAAAAAACACACTCACACGTGTGTGGTGCTGCCATACCCACACCACTTCTCCGTTTCAGGATGCTTCCGGTCCCCGCAAGACCAGGAAGTGGCTTGGCCCCATGACCTCTGCAGTCAATCACAGGTCTCAGCTGTCAAATCTGCTTGAACAACATCGCACTGCTGTGATGATGATTCGCTTTATAAGACGCACTGCCATTTTCCCCTCACACACACTTTTGGGGTAAAAAAAAAAGTGCGTCTTATAAAAGCGAAAAATACTGTATATCTTCAAGGAGTGAAAATGTTCAGTTCCATAATAATATGCTTACTAGCCAAATCATCCCCTTACAATAGGGAACAGTCATTCTTCTGGGTCCACATGGACTTTTCTCATGTGACAACTTCAATAGTAACTTTTCACTTTAACTAGAAATTTGCAAACTACAGTAGACCTCCTACTATGTGCTACATGAAATGGATAGATACAGATTAGATTATAGATTAAAATTTGTGCTTTGCGGGAGGGTGTGGATAGATACAGATTAGATATCTATCCTACACATGCACAATATTTTGTTCCATGAAAATTGTAAAATGACTCATTGTATTCCTTTATACTGCAGCTGTCACATTACTAAATGTTTGTGCAAAGCCCCAGCCTATAGGTGAACCTTTGCTTTAAAGAGACAGTACCATTGAAAAAATATATATTAATAGCCTATATGTGAATATGGCACTTTTTTTTTAATATAATTTTTTGAAGTCACACTATATATTCTACTTCCTGCCCTGGCTCTTTAACTTCTTCCTTTGTTTGGATTTTTAGCATGGCAAACAGCCTCCGTTGACTTTCTCAGGCTTCTTTCACACTGGTGTTGGGATTGTCCAGCAGGCTGTTCCAGCAGGTGAACGGCCTGCCAGAGCCGTACGAACGATGCACACGTGTGCTGGCAGAAGTCCACCCCGGCCCCATTCACTATAATGGGGAAGGCAGGAGATGCGGCCGCAGCACGGCAAACATGCTGAGAGGTGGCTGGACAAAAACCGCAGCACGCTGCTGACAATTCTAGCGCCAGTGTGAAAGAAGCCTCAATCAGACCATTGACTGCTGCCAGAGAGGAAAGAGGGAGGAATGCCTCAATTAAAACATCATACATTATACTGATAAGGGCAATGCTCTTCTATGGGCATCTTTATCTACACCTATAAAGAGAACAACAGAGCTGCCATACTTTTATCCCAATTCTACATCTATTATTATCATGAGGATTACCCTTTAGATAACATCATCCCCTCTCAGCAGCAGTACACTGACAATGGGTTACCTATGTAGGAGTTCTAGCTCTCTGTGCTGACTGCAACAGAAGGAAAATATTTTGTATTTCATTTTCAAAGGTATAGTACTACGAAAAAGAAAAACTACCAAAAAGTCTATAAAAAATAGTTTTCTATGAATGTTGAGTTTAAAAAAGGATCCCTATACTGACAGCCCTTTAACACTTCCTCTAAAGCCTGTAGTGTGGTTGTTAAATAGCATGAAACTTAAGAAAAAGAATGGTTTCGGATTCAGATGGAGATCCTCTTAAAACTTCTTCTTTATTAATAAATTCATTTACAGCAGACACAGCCACTTGGTACACGAGACAAGTTGACGCGTTTCGGGTACTGGACCCTTAGTCGTAACTGGATAAAGTGTGTCTGGTTGTTAAATACTATGTACAGACACCAAAAGGCTTTTGTGACAAGACAATAGAAAAGTGCTTAGTGCAAACGAGGTCATGTTTGCATCTAGTAAACAACAATTTGCTAAATATCCCAGCTATAAAATAACTGAGTTGTGGATATACAGTAACATCTTACCAATTTCACAGTAACCTGCAAGCGCAGTATACATCCCTGGTGGGAAGTTCTCTTGATGAGCGAGCAAGCAGCGGTTTTTGCAAGACACAAGTGTGATAATCACTGGAGCCATCTATAATATAAAATCTACGGTTAGCTTTATCATCCACATGCTAAACAGGCAGATAAAAATGAAAGAAATACAGATTACAGGTGTTTCAATCCTTTCAACAACTCATGTTATGAAGAACTAACCTATGTTGATATATATCTGGGACCATGCATTGAATACTGGGAAGAGATTTACATACATTTAACTTATTAAAGGTCCAGAGTGGCTTTTCCTAGTCATCCTTTTCACTTTAACTAGAAATTTGCAAACTACAGTAGACCTCCTACTATGTGCTGAATGAAATGGATAGATACATATTAGATATAGATTAAAATTTGTGCTTTGCTTAAGTAGCTTGAATGTATTATATTATACAGCAAGCTGAGGAATGCCATTCTTGCTAACAAACATCTTATATCCACTGTGGTACAATTCTCTGAAGCAGAGTAAGGCTGGGTTCACATCTGAAGTTTTGCAAGTAGCACTTTTTGGCCGGCCAAGGGCAGGCATGCACGCCAGATACAGTGAATTCCATCAGTCTGCTCCTCTGACGGAACAGACTGCCGGAATTAAGAAAGCAGATGTGAACCCAGCCTAAGGGTGCATTTACACCAACAGATTATCTGACAGATGGCCATTTACACACACAGATCTTTTGTTATACACACCACCTATTGGTCTGATCGGACAGAAATTGATAAGATAATCTGTTGGTGTAAATGCACTTTAACCAATAATCGTCTAGATTATCAGGAACGTCCGCTCCTGCGAAGTCTATCACCTGATGAACGAGCAAAATGCTCGTGCAGGCACCACCAAACATCATTTCTGGGCAGCAGATCATGCAGTTTAAACAGCGATCTGCTGCCCCAAAACAATGATTCTGTATGACGCCAAGGGATCGCTGTAGCGATCATACTGTGAAGGAGATCACTGCAGGACTCCTTCACTGGGCGAGCAGCCGACTGTCGGGAAGGAATGCTTCCTTCCCAACAATCGGCCGCTACATTAGCCCGTCTAAACGGCTAGTATTACACTGGAATGGTGCAGATCATCACCTACAAGTGTTCATAGGAACGCTCTTTAGCGATAATCTGGCAGTGTACTGCAAACGCTCAATCATCAGGCAATCCAGATTTTTAAGCATGCTTTAAAATCCTCTTTTGCCGGGGTAGATTGTGCTGTCTAATCATGATCTGCTGCTGGCAAACAAATAGTCATTATGGGGACGAGCGATGGCATTAGTGATCGCTCCACCCCATATTGTGGAGGAGCAATATAAGAAGACTCCTGTATTCCACTTGAATTTTAGTGCAAAGCTTTTATTTAGTGCGGTTCCAGTCAGAACGTTTTCGGCTGTGAAGCCTTCTTCAGTGCAACTGGAGAGGCATACAAAGTGTCACAAATCAATATACAATAGTCATATGATGATTACAATAGATATGGGATCAATTGTATAGTACATAAATTGTCACAAATAGGTGCGTAGATAACAGGTATTATATCGAATATATTATATATACAAGGAGAGGACGTGTCGATATGGCACGTGAGGAGAGCGTTTAGCCGTCATCTGGGGATCCAGCAGGATCTTCATCGGAGTGGTTTGTGGTCAGCAGGTGGTTCGAGGTGGTACTGGTGGTGCTACATCGGTTTTAGTCAATAGGTGGCAGTAGGTGGAGTTAAAGAACACAATTGCAGAGTGGGACAGAGAAAATGCTAAACACTGTTATGTGGACCGCACAATAGGAATCAAGATTAGCGTGGTATATGTTAACAGAGCTTATTAAACGTACATTGTAAAACACAGGTTAACATATCGACGGGGGGACCAGACAATCTAGTTCGCTGTGGAGTCAGTTCAACTAGAGCTTTCACAGTATTAAGGTAGACCAGGTATGCATTTCAGAACACATTCAGAGCGAGGGGCAATTAACTCAATATAGATTACATATGGCGGTGTCCAGAAAGGGACACAGAGCCCATGCAGACAGCAGCGTTCCTGCTGACCACCGAGGAATTGCCCTATCCAAAGCTTCCCTTGGACCTATTGCGGACACAATCCGGGTAAGACCTAACAACTCACTATGGCATATAGCGATTGCTAAACTACACCGCCATATGTAATCTATATTGAGTTAATTGCCCCTCGCTCTGAATGTGTTCTGAAATGCATACCTGGTCTACCTTAATACTGTGAAAGCTCTAGTTGAACTGACTCCACAGCGAACTAGATTGTCTGGTCCCCCCGTCGATATGTTAACCTGTGTTTTACAATGTACGTTTAATAAGCTCTGTTAACATATACCACGCTAATCTTGATTCCTATTGTGCGGTCCACATAACAGTGTTTAGCATTTTCTCTGTCCCACTCTGCAATTGTGTTCTTTAACTCCACCTACTGCCACCTATTGACTAAAACCGATGTAGCACCACCAGTACCACCTCGAACCACCTGCTGACCACAAACCACTCCGATGAAGATCCTGCTGGATCCCCAGATGACGGCTAAACGCTCTCCTCACGTGCCATATCGACACATCCTCTCCTTGTATATATAATATATTCGATATAATACCTGTTATCTACGCACCTATTTGTGACAATTTATGTACTATACAATTGATCCCATATCTATTGTAATCATCATATGACTATTGTATATTGATTTGTGACACTTTGTATGCCTCTCCAGTTGCACTGAAGAAGGCTTCACAGCCGAAAACGTTCTGACTGGAACCGCACTAAAAAGCTTTGCACTAAAATTCAAGTGGAATACAGGAGTCTTCTTATATTGCATATATCTGGTTTGGGAACCATCTCCTGATACCCACGCCATACAATTGGAGAACCATCCAACCTTTTATCATCTATATTGTGGAGGAGATCGCTGCATATAATAGCAGCGCTCTCCTCCACTAACGAGCAGGCGATTGTCGGGAAGGAAAGCTTCCTTCCCAACAATAGCCTGCAAAATCTGCTAGTGTAATACTAGCCTTACCATTCTCATGAGTTAGGCTCCATTCACACGTCCGTAGTGCATTGCGGATCCGCAATACACCCGGCCGGCACCCCCATAGAAATGCCTATTTTTGGACATGCTCTATTTTTTTCCGGAGCCGCGGACCAGAAGATCGGCGGCGCGCTCCGGAAATGCAGAGGCGGACAGCACACTGTGTGCTGTCCGCATCCATTCCGTCCCCATAGAGAATGAATGGGTCCGCACCCGTTCCGCAATTTGCCGAACGGATGCGGACCCATTATTACGGACGTGTGAATGGAGCCTTAAACTGCACGTTCGCCTACTTTGCATTAACTTTTGCAATTTGAAGAAGTGCC
The DNA here is from genome assembly GCF_905171765.1 of Bufo bufo. NCBI lineage: Eukaryota > Metazoa > Chordata > Amphibia > Anura > Bufonidae > Bufo > Bufo bufo. The sequence continues at coordinate 276,013,155 of NC_053394.1, read as the reverse complement.
TAGCAAGGTGACATCACCTAAAGATAGCTTGGTTGCTTAGTTACACTGATAAGGTGTCACTTTCTTTTCTCATTGCTAACCTCCCTACTTTCAGGTAATTTTAACTTTAACGAACTGAACTCTCATTTCCTTGGAATTTTAGGCCTCATGAACACGACCATTTCAGTATTTTGGTCCGCAAGCCATGGATCTGCAAAATATGGATACCTTCTGTGTGCACTCCTCATTTTTCTCACTCCCATTACTAGAAATGACTATTCTTGCCCGCAATACGGATTATAATAAGACATGTTCTATAATCTGCAGAAAATACAGATCAGGGTCAATGTGCTAACCACAAAAAATGCAGATAGCTCACATGAAAAATATGGTTGTGTGCACGAAGCCCAAAAGAAAAAGTAATCAACTGTGAACAGCAACAAGTAGGAGTGGTCTGGTACTCAGATTCAGCACTTCTCTCCAAATAAAACGTTTGAGGACAACAGAAATCCCCTTTCCACTTTGTGTGGAATTTGTGTGATTTAGGCCTCATGCACACGACAGTATTTTTTCACTGTCCGCAAAACGGGGTTCCGTTGGTCCGTGATCCGTGACCGTTTTTTCGTCCGTGGGTCTTCCTTGATTTTTGGAGGATCCACGGACATGAAAAAAAAGTCGTTTTGGTGTCCGCCTGGCCGTGCGGAGCCAAACGGATCCGTCCTGAATTACAATGCAAGTCGATGTGGACGGATCCGTTTGACGTTGACACAATATGGTGCAATTGCAAACGGATCCGTCCCCAATTGACTTTCAATGTAAAGTCAGGAGTTAATATACCATAGGATCAGAGTTTTCTCCAATCCGATGGTATATTTTAACTTGAAGCGTCCCCATCACCATGGGAACGCCTCTATGTTAGAATATATCATCGGATTTGAGTTAGATCGCGAAACTCAAATCCGACAGTATATTCTAACACAGAGGTGTTCCCATAGTGATGGGGACGCTTCAGCTTAGAATATACTAAAAGAACTGTGTACATGACTGCCCCCTGCTGCCTGGCAGCACCCGATCTCTTACAGGGGGCTTTGATCCGCACAATTAACCCCTCAGGTGCCACACCTGAAGGGGTTAATTGTGCGTATCATAGCCCCCTGTAAGAGACCAGGGGCTGCCAGGCAGCAGGGGGCAGACCCCCCTCCCTCCCCAGTTTGAATATCATTGGTGGCCAGTGTGCGGCCCCCCCGGCCCCCCCTCCCTCCCTCTATTGTATTATCATTGGTGGCCAGTGTGCGCCCCCCCCCGGCCCCCCCTCCCTCCCTCTATTGTATTATCATTGGTGGCCAGTGTGCGCCCCTCCGGCCCCCCCTCTATTGTATTAATATCATTGGTGGGCAGTGTGCGGCCTCCCCCCCCGATCATTGGTGGCAGCGGAGAGTTCCGATCGGAGTCCCAGTTTATTCGCTGGGGCTCCGATCGGTAACCATGGCAACCAGGGCGCTACTGCAGTCCTGGTTGCCATGGTTACTTAGCAATATTAGAAGCATCATACTTACCTGCTGCGCTGTCTGTGACCGGCCGGGAGCTCCTCCTACTGGTAAGTGACAGGTCTGTGCGGCGCATTGCTTAATGATCTGTCACTTACCAGTAGAAGGAGCTCCCGGCAGGGGGGGGGGTGCACACTGGCCACCAATGATAGTACAATAGAGGGAGGGAGGGGGGGCCGCACTGGCCACCAATGAAATTAAAACTGTGGAGGGAGGGGGGTCTGCCCCCTGCTGCCTGGCAGCCCCTGATCTCTTACAGGGGGCTATGATATGCACAATTAACCCCTTCAGGTGCAGCACCTGAAGGGTTAATTGTGCGGATCACAGCCCCCTGTAAGAGATCGGGTGCTGCCAGGCAACAGGGGGCAGTCATGTACACAGTTCGTAGTATATTCTAACTAGAAGCGTCCCCATCACTATGGGAACGCCTCTGTGTTAGAATATACTGTCGGATTTGAGTTTTCACGAAGTGAAAACTCAGCTCTGAAAAAGCTTTTATGCAGACGGATCTTCGGATCCGTCTGTATGAAAGTAGCCTACGGACACAGATATGGATGCCAATCTTGTGTGCATCCGTGTTTTTTCACGGACCCATTGACTTGAATGGGTCCGTAAATCGTTGTCCGTCAAAAAAATAGGACAGGTCATATTTTTTTGACGGACAGGATACACGGATCACGGAGGCAGATGGCAAACGGTGCATTTTCCGAGTTTTCAACTGACCCATTGAAAGTCAATGGGTCCGCAGAAAATCACGGAAAACGGAGCAACGGCCACGGGTGCACACAACGGTCGTGTGCATGAGGCCTAATGGACATTTTTCATGGTCAATCAAAACGCAGGAAAATTTCTAGGGTTCCCAGAAGAAGATGTTTGAAAGTTGTAGACCATTTTAAAGGGGTTATCTAGTGACAGATAATGATGACCCATCCTCAGGATAGCTCATCATTATCAGATTGGTGGGGGTCCAAGTCCCAGCAGGGAGTTCCCATGATCCCCAGAGCTCTAGGTAGCGCAGCTGGCAATCAACAGCCTTCCAAGAACAGTGCTGTACATAGTACAGCGGTTGTGCTTGGTATTGCAGCTCAGCCCCATTTACTTAAATGGGCCTGAGCTGCAACTAGGCCATGTGACCGATGTACGTGATGTCACATGGCCTAGGAAAAGGCCGCAGAGCTCGCGGAGCGCCTGGCCTCTTCTAACAGCTGATGTATGGGGTCCCGGCTGTTGGACCTCTACCAGAGGACAGGTCACCAATAATGATTACCGGATAACCCGTTTAATCATCCTGTATTAAATCTGAATTTTGGACTATTCTGGTCAAACTCATCAACTGAGCACATCAATTCAATGATTTAGGAAATGTAGGAATTGTAATTTAGCCAATCAATGTTTGATCAGTATAATTTTGTCACAATAAGTGAGATTCCAGCTCTTTCAACTCACCTGCGGGTAGTAGATCAACCCATTAACATGGCACACACGCTTACTCCCTGAGACATTCTTGGTGGTTGGCTTTCCTGATTTGCTGCAGTATTGATGAGAATCATGCCACTGTAAAAGGGACCGTGCCTACAAGACAGAAGCAATAGGCAATCCTATGTAAACTATTGCTAATGGAGTTTGCCAGGGCATAACTGGTGGGGATCTGGGGCGGATTGACCATACCCCCTACAGGGAAACTTCCCAGGGGGCTGTCAGAGCCCTTCCCACAGCTGTCAGCCAGGTAAGTAGTGATCTGATGCTCCCCTCCTGAATTCAACTGTATTGCCATCCTGAGGCAACTGAAGTAGGACAGAATGTGGTAGCTGGTGCTGGCCACCACAGAGGGGCAGTTTTTGGGGAGGTATTTTGTGTTGCTGGTGCAGCATGTTGTGATGCAGTGTGGTATTTGGCTCTGCTGGAGCGGTATCATGCCACAACATGGTATTGCCCGCTCTGTCTACTTGTGTTGACCCTGCCTTCAGTCAATTTGGACCCAACTACAAAATGAAGCCACTTTTATTTTTTTTCCAGGACCACTTTAAGTTCCCAGGCCCCCCCTCAGGGGGTCCAAACCAATGAGACCTACTGAGTTCTCAGGATTGGAGGGTGTTCCAGAGGACAGTCCACCACTGATCATAAAGGGATGTCATATCCTAGCGATCTGCCATCCCTTTTTTTAAAATGGGAAAACCCCATTAACAAAATTAAGCAAATCGATGGCCAGGCAGAAGGTTACTTTAATTCTACTAGATACTGGCCGTTATGATGCGGCATGTCATTTTCACATTCTTGACCCTGCCCTACCTACCCAACAGGAGCCAGTTCTGTCTTTGATCGTAGGTACAGTTGCAAGAAAAAGTATGTGAACCCTTTGGAATGATATGGATTTCTGCACAAATTGGTCATAAAATGTGATCTGATCTTCATCTAAGTCACAACAATAGACAATCACAGTCTGCTTAAACTAATAACACACAAAGAATTAAATGTTACCATGTTTTTATTGAACACACCATGTAAACATTCACAGTGCAGGTGGAAAAAGTATGTGAACCCTTGGATTTAATAACTGGTTGAACCTCCTTTGGCAGCAATAACTTCAACCAAACGTTTCCTGTAGTTGCAGATCAGATGTGCACAACAGGCAGGAGTAATTCTTGACCATTCCTCTTTACAGAACTGTTTCAGTTCAGCAATATTCTTCGGATGTCTGGTGTGAATCGCTTTCTTGAGGTCATGCCACAGCAACTCAATCGGGTTGAGGTCAGGACTCTGACTGGGCCACTCCAGAAGGCGTATTATCTTCTGTTTAAGCCATTCTGTTGTTGATTTACTTCTATGCTTTGGGTCGTTGTCCTGTTGCAACACCCATCTTCTGTTGAGCTTCAGCTGGTGGACAGATGGCCTTAAAGAGGACCTTTCACCTTGAAAAACCTTGTGAACTAAGTATGCTGCCATGGAGAGCGGCGCCCGGGGATCTCACTGCACTTACTATTATCCCTGGGCGCCGCTCCGTTCTCCCGTTATCCCCTCCGGTATCTTTACTCACTAAGTTATAGTAGGCGGTGTCTGCCCTTGACCTGTGGGCGTCTCCCCCTCCTAGGCTGCAGCGCTGGCCAATCGCAGCGCACAGCCTGGGAGGTTTTTTTCTCCCAGGCTGTGAGCTGTGCGCTGCGATTGGCCAGCGCTACAGCCTAGGAGAATGAGACGCCCACAGGACAAGGGCAGACACCGCCTACTATAACTTAGTGAGTAAAGATACCGGAGGGGATAACGGGAGAACGGAGCAGCGCCCAGGAATAATAGTAAGTGCAGTGAGATCCCCGGGCGCCGCTCTCCATGGCAGCATACTTAGTTCACAATGTTTTTCAAGGTGAAAGGTCCTCTTTAAGTTCTCCTGCAAAATGTCTTGATAAACTTGGGAATTCATTTTTCCTTCGATGATAGCAATCTGTCCAGGCCCTGTCGCAGCAAAGCAACCCCAAACCATGATGCCCCCACCACCATACTTCACAGTTGGGATGAGGTTTTGATGTTGGTGTGCTGTGCCTCTTTTTCTCCACACATAGTGTTGTGTGTTTCTTCCAAACAACTCAACTTTGGTTTCATCTGTCCACAGAATATTTTGCCAGTACTGCTGTGGAACATCCAGGTGCTCCTGTGCAAACTGTAAACGTGCAGCAATGTTTTTTTTGGACAGAAGCGGCTTCCTCTGTGGTATCCTCCCATGAAATCCATTCTTGTTTAGTGTTTTACGTATCATAGATTCGCTATCAGGGATGTTAGCATCTGCCAGAGACTTTTGTAAGTCTTTAGCTGACACTCTAGGATTCTTCTTCACCTCATTAAGCAGTCAGCGCTGTGCTCTTGCAGTCATCTTTACAGGACGGCCACTCCTAGGGAGAGTAGCAGCAGTGCTGAACTTTCTCCATTTATAGACAATTTGTCTTACCGTGGACTGATGAACAGCAAGGCTTTTGGAGATACTTTTATAACCCCTTCCAGCTTTATGCAAGTCAACAATTCTTAATCATAGGTCTTCTGAGAGCTCTTTTGTGCGAGGCATTATTCACATCAGGCAATGCTTCTTGTGAAAAGCAAACCCAGAACTGGTGTGTGTTTTTTATTGGGCAGGGCAGCTGTAACCAACACCTCCAATCTCATCTCATTGATTGGACTCCAGTTGGCTGACACCTCACTCCAATTAGCTCTTGGAGATGTCATTAGTCACATACTTTTTCCACCTGCACTGTGAATGTTTACATGGTGTGTTCAATAAAAACATGGTAACATTTAATTCTTTGTGTGTTATTAGTTTAAGCAGACTGTGATTGTCTATTGTTGTGACTTAGATGAAGATCAGATCACATTTTATGACCGATTTGTGCAGAAATCCATATCATTCCAAAGGGTTCACATACTTTTTCTTGCAACTGTATATTACACATTTTCTGGATCTGTAAGGTTATGTTCACATGAAATAGCAAATCCATGCTGACATCCGCAAGATACCCACATAGATTTTCATGTGTACTTGGACTATACTTTGTGGATTTCACTCTTTGCAATATCAATTCCCTCCTTCACAGGGTCAAGTAGAGCATGTGGTGGATTTGAAAAGCTGCAGCATGCCCTAATATACACAAAGATTTCTCAGCAAGTTGTGAACAGATTGCACACGTAAAATCCACAGGACATAGCCTAATTGTAATTGCATACATTCACAGGTTCTTCCCACTATAAAAAAAACTCAAGCTCAGGGAGTTTATAAAATAGGTGTCGCCTACTGCCAGACCCTTTCGATGTCAGGGGCTTCACCAGCACCGCACACCATGACTATAAGGTTGTACTGAAATCATTCACTGCTCCACCAGATGTGCTGATGCAAGAGCCTTGAAACGTCTCCAATGCACTTAAGAAAAATGTACAGCCACCAGCAGTATTCTTTATTCTAATAGAGATGATCTGTGTCAAATGTGATCATGGCCATTATATGTGAGGAGACAGCACAGTACTCGTACAAGTCTGGGCAAGAGACAACTACACCCACTGTGCAACCTCGTCTAGATATCTGCCCTGGGCAGCTCTGTATTTCTGCTCCAACAAGCCTCAAGACCTAAGGAAAGAATGACACATTCAAGACACTACTATGGCTTTCCTGGGGGCACGTTATTGCCCCCTCGTTGGGACTTGTAAAGCTATTCATCATACAGGTATGCAAACTTATTAACCAAAAGTACTCTAACTAGCCTCATAATCCATTAAATAATACTTGTGGCCATTCAGCTGGATGCATGGGGTTCCCTGCTCCAATATGTCTGTGACATTAAATGTCTGACCTAGCTAAGAAACTAAAGAAGTTTGAAAATTAAAGGGGTTGTCCCACAAAAAATATTCTGCAGTTTTCAAACCAGCACTGGATCTGAATACTTTTGTAATTGCATGTAATTAAACATTTTGTATAGGAACTGAGTTATAAAAAAAAAAAATATATCTGTATAGCGCCACCTGCTGTTTGTTCTTTTTCTTATTTCTCTGTCCACCTCGCTGTGGTGGACATACATGCTCGATTACATCACTCAAGTGCCTCCTGAGCTGTCACAGGGAGAGAGCTGCAGCAGAAAGGACACACCTCCTGAGCTGCAACAAAAGGGATATGTCTCTTGAGCTGCCAGCTACATATAAACCTAGAACAGCAATTGGAGCAATGAATGGGGGATCTCTGGATCCATGTGAGGTATGAAAAATCAGCGTAAATCACACTGAGCTGCGCCTTGGCTATGTGACCGATGAACATGACGTCAAATGGCCTAGGAAGAGGCCTAAGCGCTCATTGGAGCACCGCAGCCTCTTCACGTTGATCGGCGGGGGTGCCATATGATCTCATATTCTGAGAATAGGCCATCAATATAAAAATCCCCAAAAAAAACCTTTAACCCCATAAGGACCAGGTCTGTTTGGGCCTTAGTGACCAAGTATTTTTTTTTATCCTTGCACTTACTTTCCCTCTAATAAATACATTTTGGGGAACTGAATTATTGACAGAATTTTGTATATGTGCAATATATAAAGAAAACACACAAAATGAAGGCACGCTCTTCGCAGAAGTAATACCCTGCATAGCAGCAATAAATTCTCTGCATCCATTTTTCGATCAATTTTTGCAACTGCTTTGCTGAGGTCAGTGAATTTCCCCGAAAGTTCTTGTTCTAAAGCAGATTTTTCCAAAGATCCTAGAAAACAAAGAAATCTGAGAATTATCATATCATTCAAGCAGTACGTGGCTTCTGTTGCCGCTGTCCATGTTCACAATGTGAGTCAAAAGGTCTCCGAAGCTCCCAGAAGAAGACAACTATGGCACAGAAGCACAAATCAGCAGTTAAAGGGAACCTGTCACCGGGATTTTAGGTATAGAGCTGAGGACATGGGATGCTATATTGCCGCTAGCACATCCGCAATACCCAGTCCCCATAGCTCAGTGTGCTTTTATTGTATAAAAAAAAAGATTTGATACATATGCAAATTAACCTGAGATGAGTCAGAGCTTGAAAATATGACTCTTCTCTGGTCACACAAGTAACATGACTCTTTTATGTTAATTTGCATATGTATCAAATCTTTTTTTTTACACCATAAAAGCACACAGAGCTATGGGGACTGGGTATTGCGGATGTGCTAGCGGCCATCTAGCAAACCATGTCCTCAGCTCTATACCCAAAATCCAGGTGACAGGTTCCCTTTAAGGCCCCATTCACACGTCCGCAATTTAGTTCCGCATTTTTCCGCATTCTATTCGTGCCGGCGATGTGCGGTCCGCAAAATGCGGAACGCACATTGCCGGTGTCCGTGTTTTGCAGATCCGCAAAACACGTTATGGACGTGTGAAGGGAGCCTTAAAGTAATAGCACACACCTTAGGTGAGTGTTCTAGCATTTAATTATCATGGATAAATGAAAAAACTTACCAAGATCTAGAGCAAACTCAGTAACACAGGATTCTGAGCAACCAAGCAGAACCGAGTCTTCCAAGCTAAACTTGTCTTTTCCACAACTACCGAGGACTTGCAGTAAATCTAAGACCCATCAAAATGATAGTACTGAAGCAATGTATGAAGATAACAATTCTGTACTGAAGCATCTTAAATATTTCTATAGGAAAAAGTGCACACTTCAATAGGGGAACATGTCCTAGAGCCAGGGGTGTAGCTATAGGGGAAGCAGGAAAAGCAGCTGCTTTGGGGCCCGAACTCAGAAGGGGCCCACCCAGGAGGGGGACTAAAAGATATTATTGTCAGGGCCCCTCAACAGCATTATAAAATCTCATTATATACAGGGACACTGTAGAAAACGGACAGCGGCTGTTGGGCATCGTCTGAGAAAGCAATTTTGACTGGCCACAGGAGTGGGGGTTGCAAGGAAGAAGTTGGTTGCAAAGAAGTTCCTGGGGGGGTGGCCCAGTTAAAAAATTTGCTGATCATGTGACTGCCCAAAGGGCTGCTAGCTCTTATGTTGAGGCCCTGACCGGACGTGATTCTGTGTCTTGCTGTTCATCCGCATAGGGTACATGCAGCTGAATGGGAAGAAATGGAAGCACATCGGACTTCAGCAGAGGAGCCCACAACCAGTCGGTCAGTCATATGATCACAGCTGAGACGGTGGAATCGGCAGAGTGATGAAAGGTTAAGTACTGCTGAAACGCTCTTCCTTCCCCAAGTTAGGGTACTTTCACACTTGCGTTGTTTGATTCCGGCAGGCAGTTCCGTTGCCTGAACTGACTGCCTGATCAGGCAAACTGTATGCAAACGGATGTCATTTTTTCTGACTGATCAGGCATTTTTCAGACTGATCAGGATCCTAATCAGTCAGAAAAATGCCTGATCAGTCTGAAAAATGCATTGCAATACCGGATCCGTTTTTCCGGTGTCATCAGGCAAAACGGATCCGTTTTTTTTTTTTTTTTTCATTTTTAAAGGTCTGCGCATGCGCAGACCGGAAGGACGGATCCGGCATTCCGGTATTTTGAATGCCGGATCCGGCACTAATACATTCCTATGGAAAAAAATGCCGGATCCGGCATTCAGGCAAGTCTTCAGTTTTTTTCGCCGGAGATAAAACCGTAGCATGCTACGGTTTTCTCTTTTGCCTGATCAGTCAAAACGACTGAACTGAAGACATCCTGATGCAAACTGAACGGATTACTCTCCATTCAGAGTGCATGGGGATATGCCTGATCAGTTATTTTCCGGTATAGAGCCCCTGTGACGGAACTCTATGCCGGAAAAGAAAAACGCAAGTGTGAAAGTAGCCTTAGTTGAAACAAGAAATGTCAGTAATGCCTGGAGATGTCCATACACATCACCGTAGATAGAAGTTGGCTGATGGTTAAACAGCAGTTGGACAATCATCTGGTGAACGACCATTTTGCAGACACGGCCATGAACAGTTTAGTCCATATTGGCCATTACAGTTGATCAGACTGCCCATACATATTCAATGAAACTGGACGAAAGATCTTTCTGGGAACATTCTTTCAAAGAAAGAGCTCTTCATCGATAAACGATCTTTCTTTCAATGAAAGCTCTTTCGTCCAGCTATCGGATGAAAATTTCAAACACAGCTGACTTATCAGATAATGTTGGTCTGTTATCGGTTGGTTGTTAAATTTTACCCGGTGAACGTTAGTTTTGGTTGTAATCATCCATTTTGATCAACTTTAGTCTAAAGTCTATGGCAACTCTTAAAGTGTACTTGTACTTATAAAAAAAACTTTTGATATGTCATAGTGATATAACAAAGATTTTGGTCAGTAGGGTCTTGGTGCTGAGACCCCTACTGATCACTAGAAAGGAGATAAAAGATGTCAGACTACATATTGTCTCTACTTGATGTAGGAGACGGACTGAAGATGGGCTCACAGACTTTCTATTGAGCCTGTCTTTTGTAGTGAGGGAAGAGAGCGCTATGTGAGTGCTTCTTTCCCCTCATTCTAGTGATCGGTAGCAGTGTCAACACTTGGACCCACACCAATCAAAACCTTTGATATGACATAGCAAAATTTTATTTATTTTTTTAAGTACAGTTACACTTTAAATATGTTCAAGAAACTGGCGTTCCTCTGCTGTCAGCACTCAAAGCTGCGCTGCAATATACAGTCCGGACTGCTGTGCAGAGGACTCCTGTGCGCAAGCACGGAAGTCCTGACAATGTATTTCAGCACAGCTTTAAACGTTTACAGCAGAGAACAGGGGCCGTGAAAAAATAAAACATAGCAATCTGGACTTCTTATCTGCAATACCGCCCATGTATTACAGCAGTAAATAGTCCAAAATCATGGTGACAGGTTCCTTTAATTAAGGATTCTGCCAATGTGATCTTTTGTAAAAACGGGTAGTGTGGACTTTCTCTGAGTTTGCACAGTGTCATAATATGCCAATATGCACGAGCCTAAGGATTGTGAAAATCTTACCTACCTGGACTGCTGACTGCTGGTATATAGAAGGTGTTTCCAGACTTCCGGATAAGTGGTGAAAGATTGTGGAATAGGTAGAAAGATCCCGATTTCAGGGCTTGGCGACAGGTGTCATCATTTTCTTTCAGATCAAACAGGAAGCTGAGAATGGACATAGCAACTACATTAATGTAATGATTCACTTTTACATATCTGGGACCCCCACTGATCCGAACTCTGTCATCGGGGCACTCCATTGAAGTGAAGCAAATCTTAAATCCAAGTTGTCTTTGTAATACATCTTCATTACTGTTCTTTTCATTTTCGTGTATTTTATCATCATTTCTTTACTCTCTTGCTACCAGGTTGGAGGCTCCTGCTGATGCAACTCATAATAGCTTTATATTGACTTAAAGGGAATCTCCACCTTTTATCATCATGTAGTTTTATGTCCAAAATTCTCTACAAAGTAATTCCTTACTGCATCTTTCTAGCAGCTGGAGCTTTGTTTTTCTGCTCCAAATCAGAACATAACTAGAGGGATACAACTGCATACTGTCCTATTTCATCCTATACCAGTATGCAGAGAGCTTATTGGCTCCCTCTAGTGGAGGGCGGCTTGTTCTAATGATTTATCAACCCCTTTTCCATTTTTAAATTTTTGTTTCTTCCGCCCTGCCTTTCTGGAGCCATAACTTTTTCATTATTCATTTCACATGGCCATATGAGGGCCTGTTTTTTTGCGGGACAAGTTGTACTCTCTAATAGCACTATTTAATATTGCATATAATATAGTGGGAAGCTGGAGAAAAATAGGGTGAAATCAGGGAAAAAACACGCAATTCTGCCACAGATTGATTCCCTGTGAAATCATTCCCTGTGTGGTAAAACTGACCTGTTACCTTCATTCTACTGGTCAGTACGATTACAGCGATACTACATTTATATAATTTTGCTTGTATTTTAATACTTAAAAAAAATAAAAACCTTGGAACAAAAATATTTTTAAAATCATCACCATATTCTGAACCCATTACTTTTTTAAATTTAAAGGGGTTCTGTCACCAGGTTTGACCCCTGTCAGCTAAACATATGCTGATGTTCAGGGCCTCATCACGATTCCTAATGTGTGCTTATAAATGTCCTCTGTGGGCTTATTTAGCTAAAAAAACAGCTATTACTAACCTGTCAGTCAAACAAATAAGGTGCCCAAGGGGATGTTAATGGATGCAAGATGCCCGCCGCACCCACCGCCGTTCGTGCCCAGCGCCGCCTTTCCGGACTTCTGCACCGCCTCCTAATCCTCTGTGCCGCCTCTCGCTCTCCCTCCCTCCCCCCTCCTCCTGCTGTAAGATCTCGCGCTTGCACACAGGGCTCTGCCTGATGCGCCCGTGCAGACTTCTCCATTTGGCTTCTTACAGCGAAGTGCGCATGCGCCGGCACTTCGCTCAACCCCTGTATGCGCGAGATCTTACAGCAGGAGGAGGGGGGAGGGAGGGAGAGCGAGAGGCGGCACAGAGGATTAGGAGGCGGCGCAGAAGTCCGGAAAGGCGGTGCTGGGCACGAACGGCGGTGGGTGCGGTGGGCATCTTGCACCCATTAACATCCCCTTGGGCACCTTATTTGTTTGACTGACAGGTTAGTAATAGCTGTTTTTTAGCTAAATAAGCCCACAGATGACATTTATAAGCCCACATTAGGAATCGTGAAAACGCCCTGAACATCAGCATATTTTTAGCTGACAGGGGTCAAACCTGGTGACAGAATCCCTTTCTAAGGCTACTTTCACACTACCGTTCAGAGCGGATCCGTCTGGGGTCTGCACAGACGGATCCGCTCATATAATGCAGACTTGGGATCCGTTTAGAACGGATCCGTCTGCATTATATTGTAGAAAAGATTCTAAGTCTGAAAGTAGCTTCAGACGGATCCGTCCAGACTTTACATTGAAAGTCAATGGGGGACGGATCCGTTTGAAAATTGAGCCATATTGTGTCATCTTCAAACGGATCTGTCCCCATTGACTTTTTACATTGTAAGTCTGGACGGATCCGCTTGCCTCCGCACGGCCAGGCGGACACCCGAACGCTGCAAGCAGCGTTCAGGTGTCCGCTTGCTGAGCAGAGCGGAGGCTGAACGCTGCCAGACTGATGCATTCTGAGCGGATCCGCGTCCACTCAGCTTGTGAGCCCCTTCAAACGGAGCTCACAAGCGGACACCCGAACGCTTGTGTGAAAGTAGCCTTAGTCTACAAATCTGTGTGAGGGCTAATTTTTTTGTGGAGCGATCCGTAGTTTTCAGTGATATAATTTTGGAGTATGTATGACTTTTTGATCTTTTTTTTTCCATTTTTCTGGGGAGATGAAGCAACAAAAAAACTGCAAATCTGAATTTTTTTTCCCCATTACGGCGTTAATACGAGATATATATGTTTATATTTTAATAGTTCAGGCATTTTGGGACTCTGCAATGTCTATGATCTTCTTTTTATTATGTATTTTTTATTATAGGGAAAGGGGGTGATTTAAATGATAACCTTTTTTTAAAATTTCTAAAAACTTTTGTTTTACCTTTTTAGGCCCCCATGGGGACCTCAACATGCAACCATCAGATTACCATTTCTATCCAGTAATTGTATTTAATGCATTACTGGATAGAAAATTCACTATATTCCAATGTAAAGCTACCACCTGCAGGCCTACTGTAACAGGGCTGCTGTACGCCACTGATCGCCCGCTTATCGCCGGGGTTCCGGGCGCCGCGCTCAGTGGTGACCTGTGTGCGGTGCCTCCCATTTCACCGCTGCAGTCCTGGGCTCAGTTTCTGTAAGTGGTATTGCTTTTGAGGATTCGCTCCACTGCGTCCACTTAGCCCTGGACACAGCATGAGGTAGGCTGGTTTTGTGTTACACTGCTCTAAGGGCGGAGCGCATTACTCTCTGGGCTGTGTGGGTTAGGTCAGGTGACCTCGCTGACCAACCCTGGCTCTCCTGCAGGTATTTAAGTGGCTCAGCTCTCTTCCCAGATGCCTCAGTGTCAAGGTCCTTGGGTTTGTTGGTTCCTGATACTCTCATGTGCGCCTGATTTATATTTCGTTCCTGGACTCTGTTTATCGTCTGATCCCTGTCTGCTTGCCTTGTCTCACCTGTTGCCGACCCGGATTGCCTGACCTGTACCTGTGCCGCTTGCCCTGACCTTTTGACTACGCCTCTGCCTCATCCTTCTGTACTGCACTGTTCCTCCTGGTAATGACCCTGCCTGCCTGACTACACGTGTACTTCTAGTACCTACCCAGGTATCTCCTGGTCCGCCTGGACCAGCTGCCACTGACTCGGGGATTGCTCTGGAGTAGCCCCTGGCAACTACCCTAATGGCTTAAGTCTATCCTCACCATCTGAGGCTCTAGTGAAAACCAGGTAGTTGCTTAGACACGCCCCTCCAGAGTATAGCCAGTCAGTGGCACAGTGGGTTCACACCCACTGGTTCGTGACACCTACACTCCATCGCTGTGTGGGGAGCCTTTCCAGAACAGGAGCGCAGTGCTCCCAGTTTTTCAGACGCGATAACGCTGATCACAGACATTAGCCTCAGGTGCCTGCTGTCTGAAACATCAGGCTCACTGCATCTATGGCGCCTGCTCTACTCCAGAGAGGACGCCATCTTTAAAGACCTCTAGTTATTCCCAAAGTAATGTTAGTGTAGCGCCACCTGCTGTTTCTATTGAACAGCATTTCTGTGTTCACCTCAGTAAATGTGCTGAGGAGGACAAACCTGCTCAGTCTTACTCCTCTCTCTGCAACTCGAAGTATGTGGAGGGACCCCTGGTGTGGAGAGTCGGCTTCTTCTGAAGCTGTAGCATCTTCTCTGCTTCTTAAAGGAGAGTCTGAGCAAGTACAATTGTACTAATGCTGCTTCACTCTTATCACTTGCTCAGGATCTCCTCTGAGAAGCAGAGAAGACACTACAGCTTCAGAAGAAGCCGGCTCTCATCACACCAGGAACCCTCCATATGGCCTCATGCACACGACAGTATTTTTTCACGGTCCGCAAAACGGGGTTCTGTTGGTCCGTGACCGTTTTTTCGTCCGTGGGTCTTCCTTGATTTTTCGAGGATCCACGGACATGAAAAAAAAGTTGTTTTGGTGTCCGCCTGGCCGTGCGGAGCCAAACGGATCCGTCCTGATTTACACTGCAAGTCAATGGGGACGGATCCGTTTGACGTTGACACAATATGGTGCAATTGCAAACGGATCCGTACCCCATTGACTTTCAATGTAAAGTCAGGAGTCCCTATTAAACCATCGGATCAGAGTTTTCTCCAATCCGATGGTATATTTTAACTTGAAGCATCCCCATCACCATGGGAACGCCTCTGTTAGAATATACCATCGGATTTGAGTTACATCGTGAAAACTCATATCCGACAGTATATTCTAACACAGAGGCGTTCCCATGGTGATGGGGACGCTTCAAGTTAGAATATACTACGAACTGTGTACATGACTTCCCCCTGCTGCCTGGCAGCACCCGATCTCTTACAGGGGGCTGTGATCAGCACAATTAACCCCTCAGGTGCCGCACCTGAAGGGGTTAATTGTGCGTATCATAGCCCCCTGTAAGAGATCAGGGGCTGCCAGGCAGCAGGGGGCAGACCCCCCTCCCTCCCCAGTTTAAATATCATTGGTGGCCAGTGTGCGACCCCCCCCCCCTCCCTCCCTCTATTGTATTATCATTGGTGGTCAGTGTGCACCCCGGCCCCCCCTCCCTCCCTCTATTGTATTATCATTGGTGGCCAGTGTGCGCCCCCCCCCCCCGGCCCCCGCACTGGCCACCAATGATAATACAATAGAGGGAGGGAGGGGGGGGGCCGGACACTGGCTACCAATGATAATACAATAAAGGGAGGGGGGGCCGCACTGGCCACCAATGATATTAATACAATAGAGGGAGGGGGGGGCCGCACTGGCCACCAATGAAATTAAAACTGGGGAGGGAGGGGGGGGTCTGCCCCCTGCTGCCTGGCAGCCCCTGATCTCTTACAGGGGGCTATGATACGCACAATTAACCCCTTCAGGTGCGGCACCTGAGGGGTTAATTGTGCGGATCACAGCCCCCTGTGAGAGATCGGGTGCTGCCAGGCAGCAGGGGGCAGTCATGTACACAGTTCGTAGTATATTCTAACTAGAAGCCTCCCCATCACTATGGGAACTTTTATGCAGACGGATCTTCGGATCCGTCTGTATGAAAGTAGCCTACGGACACGGATCACGGATGCCAATCCTGTGTGCATCCGTGTTTTTTTACGGACCCATTGACTTGAATGGGTCCGTGAACCGTTGTCCGTCAAAAAAATAGGACAGGTCCTATTTATTTGACGGACAGGATACACGGATCACGGAGGCGGATGACAAACGGTGCATTTTCCGAGTTTTCAACTGACCCATTGAAATTCAATGGGTCTGCAGAAAATCACGGAAACCGGAACAACGGCCACGGGTGCACACAACGGTCGTGTGCATGAGGCCTAAATCTGAGGGAGCAGACAGAGAGGAAAGACTGAGCATGTGTCTCCAGCTCGGTGCATTTACTGTGGTGTACACAGAAACACTATTCTATAGAAACAGCAGGTGTACTAACATTATTCTGGAAATATCAAGGGATAGAAGCATTGTTAATAAGTGTAAATGCTAAAAAAGGTTTATAATTATGGGCTGGATTAAATTTAAAACCTATATTAAAAAAAGGGATAACCCTTTGAAAGTGAGCCTGTCACCATGAAAATGCAAATTAATCTGCAGGCAGCATGTTATAGAGCAGAGGAGCTGAGCAGAATGATATATCGTTTTGTGTGAAAAGATTCAGTATAACTTTCATTCATTTAAAATCTTGCTCATTCTGAGCAACATTTTCTAAAAGAAAAAGCATTACCTGTTTTCGTAGGTTAGTCCGTGCAGTCTGACACTGGCAGCACTGATTAGTTAGTGTCAGACTGTGCAGGGACACCCCCCCCCCCCCTCCCCCCCCCCCAACTAGTAACACCCATCTGGAACTTTATAGCAAACTTCTAGTATTTCATTCATAATTTCTAGCAGGAATAATATAGGAATGGCACATCGTAAACTCATAAGAATAGATGCTCCAGAATTGTTATTGCATGGGGTTACTAAAACATACTCGTCTGGAGAGGTGACAGGTATTCTGCACTTTACTGAAACAAGAAAAATGGACTTGGAACAGTGCAAAAATCAGGGGCAATTACTTGCTCCTATGCAAACAAACCTTGTCATTTTGAAATATTCCTTTGATTGTTCTCCACATACCACAAACCTATTACATCAGACAGACCAGGAGCCTCAACATACCAAAAATAAGACTTCTACACACCCTGCCAAAAACCACTGCACTCACCCAAGCGACTCCTGAATTTACTTTCCACTTGAAGGCAACAGGCAAGGCACAAGGTTACACCCTTCATCAAAAAATGTGCTCAAATACTTGGACATGCTGAGAAATAGCAGAAGGCCTTTAAGGAATATTTCTTAATAAGCAGTGGACTTTCACAGTGGGCAAATGTTTTGTTCTATCCCACCTTCTTCAATTTGCATTGTATGTATTACATGTCAGTTTTAGGGTGCTGCCACACGTTCAGGCTTTTTGATGCAGTTGTTGAAGCCAAAACCAGGAATGGATTTAAAAAAGAAGAGAAGTAGTATCTGCCCTTACAGGGGTTTTCCAAGACTTTTTAACTGACCTATCCTCTGGATAGATCATCAGTATCTGATCGGTGGGGGTCCGACACCCGGGACCCCTGCCGACCAGATGTTTGAGAAGGCAGTGGCTCTCCTATGAGCACCTCGGCCTTCTCTATGTTCTTCCTAGGCCAGTGATGTCACGTTCCTTGATCACATAGCCTAGGAGCAGCTCAGCCCCATTCAAGTGAATGGTGCTGAGCTGCGATACCAAGCACAGCCGTTACACAATGTATGCCGCTGTGCTTGGTAAGCCGCAAGAAGGCAGCGGCGCTCATAGGAGCGTCGGTGCCTTCTCAAAACAGCTGATTGGCGGGGGTCCTGGGTGTCGGACCCAAACAGAGACTGATGACCTATCCAGAAGATAGGCCATCAGTATAAAAATCTTGGAAAACCCTTTTAATAGGTTTTCTCCTATGCAAACCTAATTTGGACTTCGAAAACTGCATCAAGAAACCTGACATGTGGCAGCACCCTTAGACCAACAATTAACATTATATCGTCAGGCCGAAGCCCAGCTGACAACAGGAAGGACAGTGAGGTTGTCATCTATATACTGTCATTTTCTGCTGCTCCGTTAAACTCTGTAATTAAGTTCTAAAATACCAGAGAATTGCAAAGAATAGCCAAACACAGCTGTAGTGACCCAGATATCCAAGCTGCTTTCATTCTTTTACTCCATTAGGGTCCTTACACACATCAATTTGGCTTTGCCTTTTTTCACCAGGGTTTTTTTTGAGGGGGATTTGTACACAGGTCAGGTCATTTACTAAAGACAGGTGTTGCGCACACCAGCCTTACTAAAAATCCTAAAAAGTAGATCCGACCGCACCTCCCGTTGTATCTTCTGCTGTCCATGCACTTGAACAGAAATCTACTCCAACGGGCACCAGTTTTGTTGCACGCATATTGTTAAATGAGTTGGGCCACAGAGGTCCCAGTTATGTCCTGCCTCCTCCTGGCAACACCCTGCCCACTTCTTGTAAAAGCGGTGTGTTGGAAAACCCCACACATTTTGTCACAAACTAGCAATTGCCCTAAATTTTGGTCCTTTAGGCTACTTTCACACTAGCGTTCGGGGTTCCGCTTGTGAGCTCTGTTTGAAGGCTCTCACAAGCGGCCCCGAACGGATCCGTATGGCCCCAATGCATTCTGGATGCGGATCCGCTCAGAATGCCTCAGTCTGGCACCGTTTGACCTCCGTTTCGCTCAGCAGGCGGACCCCTGAACGCAGCTTGCAGCGTTCGGGTGTCCGCCTGGCCGTGCGAAGCAAAACGGATCCGTCCAGACTTACAATGTAAGTCAATGGGGACGGATCCGTTTGAAGTTGACACAATATGGTGCAATTTCAAACGGATCCGTCCCCCATTGACTTTCAATGCAAAGTCTGGACGGATCCGTCTGACTAACTTTCACACTTAGAATTTTTTCTGAAAGATAATGCAGACGGATCCGTTCTGAACGGATCCCATCGTTTGCATTATAGGAGCGGATCCGTCTGTGCAGACACCAGACGGATCCGCTCCGAACGCAAGTGTGAAAGTAGCCTTACTATGCCAGAAAAATGGTGTATAGTTATAATAAATGACCCATAGTGTGTCTTACCACTAGCATTTTCTTTGACATTTCTCCCCTATAATGCTGAAACGGCAAAAGCTACAGCATGTTGCATTTTTTATAAGAAGCAAGAAAGGCAAAAAAAAACACATTAACAAAAATGCTAGGAGCAAAGAAAATGCTTGTATGTTCTGTGTAAAAGAAATGCACCAAAAAACACAGCAAAGAACACAAAAGTGCAGAAAAACAACACAAAAAAGTGTAAAAGCACCCTAAGGCTACCTTTACATGTTGCAGAATATGTGCACATTTTCCGTGCAGATTTCAACGCAGAAAAAACGGCAGAATAATACAGTAACAGAAACTGTATGAGATTACAATAACTCATGTACACTTTGCAGATTTTTTTTCTGTGCGGAAAGTGACTTGGATTGCAGTTTTAGCATGACCTGGGAGGAAAAGGACCTTTGGTGATGTCACTGCGCTCATCACATGGTCCATCACCATGGTGATGGACCATGTGATGAGTGCAGTGACATCACTAAAGGTCCTTTTCCTCCCAGGTCCTCAAAGAAGAAGAAAGAAGACGAGTCGGGCTGCGAGTTTAATTTATTTTTAAAAAAATAATCCCTCCATCCCTAATTTACTTAGCATTCTGTATTAAGAATGCTATTATTTTCCCTTATAACCATGTTATAAGGGAAAATAATAAAGATCGGGTCCCCATCCCGATTGTCACCTAGCAACCATGCGTGAAAATCGCACTGCATTCGCACTTGCTTGCGGATGCTTGCGATTTCCATGCAGCCCCATTCACTTCTATGGGGCCTGCGTGGGAAAAAAGCACAATATAGAGCATGCTGCGATTTTCACACAACGCAGAAGTGATGCGTGAAAATCACTGCTCATGTGCACAGCCCTATTGGAGTGAATGGGTCTGGATTCAGTGCGGGTGCAATGCGTTCCCCTCACGCATTGCACCCGCACAGAATTCTCGCCCGTGTGAAAGGGGCCTTAGGGTGTGACCACACAGCATGTACTGCAGTTGAGTACCATGCAGCTACACAGGCTGCAGCAGACCCTAATTAAACTATTGAGAACCACTCAGTTTAGTTGGTCTGCGGGGTTCTCCGGGCTTTTAATATTGATGACCTATCCTCAGAATAGGTCATCAATATCAGATTGTGGGGGTCCTTAGGGTATATTTACATGTTCAGATATGTGATCAGGTTTTGTTCAGGTTTCTGATGCAGTTTTAAAATCCGGTGTGGATCATAAAGGGATAGGAATTAAAGTGAACAAGGCCCTATCACGCCTGGCTGGGAATGTAAACGTGGGCACACATGTACAGTTCTCTCCATGCACTTCAATAGCACCTAGGAAAATAGCAGAGTGGGCAGATTTGGCTAATTTCTGATGTGCTTTTAAAGAGAATGAGACCAGCACCCATCCTGTGGACATGACATAAATGTCCCACATGGGAATACCTCTTTAAGCTTTACCCATTTTAGTTGCATAAAACAGCAAATACAAGAAACATAAAGTGCGACTAATAAGATAACATAAAAAAATAAAAATAAACATAAAAAGCAAAAATAAAAATGCAAGCTGACATACCGTGCTTGTTTAACGTAGGAGGAGCAAGTCCTGACAGAACGGGCTGTGTGCCTAACAGCGGCGCTAAGCATTTTCTGCATCTAACTCTCACTACAGCGGGGAAATACCTAAAAATAACAAGGGCAAAACTGAGATTACAATAAACAATAAAATCCAGCAAAATTCTAAAACTCCTATTTATATTTGTTGGCTTACTTTGAGACAGATTTGTGGCCCAATTGTGGTACCCAATAGTCCTGCCTATTTCCTGTGAATCCCCACCCCTCAAACAAGTCAGAAAAAGGTGTAGAAACCCTAGATGCACCAAATTGCGACCGTTTTTAGACAGATGTTTGGTGCAGGCATATTAGTAAATCCAGGCCTGCATGTGTGAATCCAGCCTAAAGATGGCCTTAATCAGCAGATCAAGAAATGTGTGATGAAGACAAGAGCAATACCGTAGCTGTCAGCCAAACAAGCACCCTGCCCACAGCCGTCTAAAGTGCATTTAAGGCCACCATAACGGGGGTTGTCCGGACGATGGAAAAAAATATATAATGATGTCATACTCACCAATTTCCTGCTGCTTTTCTTACGCCACTTCCCAGGTCCCCTAATATTCTCTACTTCCTGGTTCCTCTCAAAAATGTGACCACTCAGCCAATTACTGGCCCCAGCGGTGATCCACCTTATCTAGCGATGACTGAGCAGACATTTCCTGTGTGTCAAAAGGAACCAGGAAGCAAAGACCGGCGGGAGACCCATGAAGAGTCAGAGAGCGGGAGCTGCCGAGGTGAATATTACTAATTTCACTTTTTGCTGTTCTGACCCAGCAGTACTATAAGACCGCAATTTCAGAATACAGTCAAACTACAGTAGTTTTGCTGCGAGTTTCACTAAAACGAATTTGACCTCGAGAATGTACACTAAATAGGCGATTTGGAAGGGTGAAATCCTTGAACAATAAATATAAAATGATGGCATATCAGATAAAGATTAGGGTGGATTCTAGAGTTCAGACCCTATTAATCAGACATTTATTGTGGATATTCCCATCTCATTTATAGGAAATCTACAACTCTAATGACCGTTTGTACACAGTCTTGATATTCCCCCTGTGCTGGTGGAGAATGTGCTTAATGGGAATCTGTCACGCTGATTTTAGGCCATTATCTACAGTAATACATGAGTAGTAAGTATAAGGAGTCCAGACCACTATTTTTTATTTTCCTACTGCCCCCAGTTCCTCCCACTGTCAGCGCTCAGAGCTGCACTGAAATACACAGTCAGGACTGACATGCGGTTCTAATATAATGGAAAGGACTTATGTGTGCATGCACAGCAGCACTGACAATGCATTTCAATGCAGCTCTAAGCGCTGACAGCAGGCGAATAGGGGGCAGTGGGGAAAAAAATGTCATCTGGACTCCGTATCTACAGTACTACTCATGTATTACTGTAGATAATGGTCCAAAATTGGGGTGATAGATTCCCTTTAACTTATGACAAGGCTCACTCCTCATAAATGAAGCGCATCCTCTAGCACTCCTTGCTCTAGATCGAAATCTATGCCAGCTCATAAGTGGTACAGATTTCAGTCATCACTTACGCCAGAAAACCGGAATAAAGAGGTTAAATGTGCCGAGGCCAAGAAGAAATGGTGAAGAAGATGAAGTGGCAAAGTGGTGTACAAACGCCACTTCTACATGGATTTAGGTGCAATGGTATTTTAAGCTGAAGAAGTGATGTATGAGAGTGATAAATTCTCCCCTTAGTATAACGGTATGGCATAAAAATGGTTTGGGAGGTTTGGTGTAAAGCAACCAAGGAGCTCTGAAAAATGGAAGGTGGAATCTCATTGGTTGCTATGGGCAACTAAACCAGTTTTCCTTTACACCAGTTTTGATAATTCTACCCAGTATCTTTATTCAGTTGAAGTAAAGATCATGTCTCTTTTGATCATTTTATTTTAATTTCATTTTAATTTATTTCACTAAATTTCCTAACACCAGCCAATATTCTTAGGGCTCTTTCACACCTGCGTTATTGTCTTCCGGCATAGAGTTCCGTTGTCGGGGCTCTATGCCGGAAGAATCCTGATCAGGATTATCCTAATGCATTCTGAATGGAGAGTAATCCGTTCAGGATGCATCAGGATGTCTTCAGTTCCGGTACGGAACGTTTGTTGGCCGGAGAAAATACCGCAGCATGCTGCGCTTTTTGCTCCGGCCAAAAATCCGGAACACTTGCCGCAAGGCCGGATCCGGAATTAATGCCCATTGGAAGGCATTGATCCGGATCCGGCCTTAAGCTAAACGTCGTTTCGGCGCATTGCCGGAGCCGACATTTAGCTTTTTCAGAGTGGTTACCATGGCTGCCGGGACGCTAAAGTCCTGACAGCCATGGTAAGTGTAGTGGGGAGCGGGGGAGCAGTGTACTTACCGTCCGTGCGGCTCCCCGGGTGCTCCAGAGTGACGTCAGGGCGCCCCAAGCGCATGGATCACGTGATCCATGTGATCACGTCATCCATGCGCATGGGGCGCTCTGACGTCATTCTGGAGCGCCCCGGGAGCCGCACGGACTGTAAGTATACCGCTCCCCCGCTCCCCGCTCCTACTATGGCAACCAGGACTTTAATAGCGTCCTGGGTGCCATAGTAACACTGAAAGCATTTGGAAGACGGTTCCGTCTTCAAATGCTTTCAGTACACTTGCGTTTTTCCGGATCCGGCAGGCACCTCCGGCAACGGAAGTGCATGCCGGATCCCAACAACGCAAGTGTGAAAGAGGCCTTAGCAATGATTAATTAATGTTCGATGTAACTAGTTTATTGTTTATTTTATAGTTCATTAAGAACTTTAGTGAAATACATTCAAATAAATAATTCAGAAGAACATAGCGCCTAAGTTATAAAGAGGCGCAGGCCTCGTGATCTATTAGGCGCATCACCCAGCAGGCTGTACACCAGAATAAAATCTACTGCACCTCAGAGATGCCACAGATTTGTCTTCATTTGCCTCTGAAAACAGGCACAAAAGAAGATATCACAAGATATCACAAGTGGTGTTTAAAAAGTCTCAAACACGATGTTTGCGACTTTTTTTATGCCACAAAAATAGTGCAGGGAGATGATAAATCCTCTCCAGTATCTTAATTTGATCCTTTTGTTCAATAATCCTAAAACCAGCATAACACGATTCCTTGGCTTCATAGAGCTCCTGCTCTCAAATCTACAAGACGCTTCTTCCACACGGAAGCCCATGAATTATGTTATGTTTTTATGAAGATTATTCAATAAAGATACCACTTTTATGGTGAGTGCCATGCTACACAGTGGAGTCACATTATTATGACCACCAGCTATCATCCAGGGTAACTGCCGTGTGCAGTACAGACAGCAGCTAGAGGGGCTGGGAGTGACTCAATAAGGTCCTGGTAGGTTGTCACAGGTATCTGGAGCCATGCTGACTGCAGTGCATCCCACAGCTGCTGAAGGGTGCATGAGGGGGGGGATCCATAGAACGCACGCAAAGATCAAGGTGGTCCCACAGATGTTAAAGTGTTTTCAAGTCTGGGGACTTAGGGGGCAAGGGTAGCACTTGGAAGTCTTGGTCATGCCCTTCCAACCAATGTCGGATATTTCTCACTGGAAGATCTCATCCACCCAAGGGAAGACAATCAGCATGTATGGTATGGATCTATCTGCAAGGAAGGATTCATTTCATACCCAAGTCAGTTGAGAGTGCCTTCCTCATGGATGAGTGGGCCCAAAGAATAATACCATGAAAGCATTCCCCAGACCATAAAACTGCCACCACCAGCTTGTGTTCTTCCAGCAATGGCTGCAGGGTGTCTATTCTCTGATGTTTTTTGGCTGACACGCCAACATCCATCTGCTCAAAGAATCAGAAAACATGACTCGTTGGAAAAGGCAACCCTTTGCCAATCAGCTGAGATCCAATTCTGATACTGTCTACTTTCTTAGCAGAGGTGCAGTGACCATCCGTCTGCTTCAGAGCTCCATACACAGTAGGGTTCTGTCACAGCCAGACAGTTGAGAAGCTCTGACAGGAGCCTTTCAGATCCTCCTCCTTGAATTTCTTTGTTTTGGTTTAGTTTCTCATCTCGTTAGTCTATCTCAGCTGTCATGCTGTTGGACTGATTACTGCCCTTTAAGTTCCTCCCCAGAATGCAGTAGTGTGCGGCTTATACAACTTCCTGGAGTGTGTGTGCATGCTGTTCCTTGTTCCCAGTCCCCAGTCGTCTGCAAGATAAGTTCTGTTTATGTATTTATGATTTTCTGTTTTCTGGATCCAGGTGACCCTGACTCCCTCCGTGTCTGTGTAGGGAGCCGGTGGTCGTGTCCCCTCACTATTATAGGGTCTTCAGGTGTAAGATAGTCGAGGTACGTGGATATGCGCCCATCCACCTTTGGGGTGGTCGCATAGGCTGAGCAATAAGGGAGAGCGGCAGGTCTCTTGCAGGGGTCTCCCCTTTTGTTCCTTAGTTGTGGATCCAGTGAGTCATTGTTTATATTATTGTCTTGTTTCCTGTACACCATCCGTGACATTATAAGCCGCCAAAACCGTCTCAAGCATGGATCCGGTTTCACTTTTGGCTGAGCGCTTCCAGGGTCTTTCATTGGAGGTAGCTGATCTCCGTAAGACTATTTCTCAGTTTCAAGTGACCGGTTCAGCTTGCGTTCATGGAGTTTGTTCTGAGCCTAAGATCTCGCTCCCGGATACGTTCTCCGGGGGTAGTGAGTATTTTGTGCGTTTTAGAGAGGCTTGCAAACTCCATTTTCGCCTTCTTCCATATTCCTCTGGTGATGAAAATCGGAGGGTGGGGATCATTATATCGCTGCTCAGGGGTAACGCTCAATCCTGGGCCTTTTCGCTGCCGGAGGGGGCACGGCCCCTCCGTTCAGTGGATGAATTCTTTTTAGCCCTGGGTCAGATATATGATGATCCGGATCGTATTGCTCTGGCTGAGTCTAGACTACGTCTGTTATGCCAGGGTAAACAATCCGCAGAGATATACTGCTCAGAATTTCGGAGATGGGCAGCTGATACTGGTTGGAATGATGCTGCACTCCGAAGTCAATTTTGCCATGGTCTTTCAGAGAGATTGAAAGATGCATTTGCCTTTCATGAGAGACCTACCTCCTTGGATTCTGCTATGTCTCAGGCCGTTCGTATTGACAGGCGTCTTAGAGAGAGAGGAGAGATCTCTCCTTCCTGTCATACTCAGTCCCGGGACAGTGCAGCGGTCTCTTTCTGTGCGCAGGGGTCTCAGTCGCTGTCAGCCCCTTCTGAGCAGGAGCCCATGCAGCTGGGGTTGATTGCCTCTGACGATAGAAGATTCAGCCCGCATGGGAGGGTTTGTTTTTGTTGTGGAGGTATAAATCATTTGGCAAATGTTTGTCCCTCTAGGAGATTCAGGCAGTTTTCTGGGAGTACTAAAGAAACTAAAAGGAAAAAATCTTTTAAAAATGTTCCGTCTGTTACTATTGGCAGGGTTGAGGCGGAAATTGAAGGTTTTCCGTTTGCTTGTAGTTCCCGTTTTGTCCTG
The DNA here is from genome assembly GCF_905171765.1 of Bufo bufo. Classification (NCBI taxonomy): domain Eukaryota; kingdom Metazoa; phylum Chordata; class Amphibia; order Anura; family Bufonidae; genus Bufo; species Bufo bufo. Next base: position 275,986,726 of record NC_053394.1, on the reverse strand, counting down.
CCTGCTAGGGTGGCGCTAGAGAGCAAAAGCATTTTTTGTGAGATTTTTGTGGATAGTGGAGCAGCTGTCAATCTCATTGATAATCAATTTGCAATAACTCATGGTTTCCAGGTATGCACTTTGGGAAAGGATATTCCTGTTTTTGCTATTGATTCCGCTCCACTTTCTTAGAAATCATTAAAGGGCATAGTTCACAATATCCGTTTAATTGTCAGTGATGCTCATGTTGAGGATGTGTCATGTTTCGTCCTTAGCGGTTTGCCTACTCCTCTAGTGTTGGGGCTACCCTGGCTCACTAAACATAACCCCACCATTGATTGGCAAGCGAGGCAAATAAATGGTTGGAGTGACTTTTGCAGAGAGAATTGCCTCATGACATCTGTTTCTGAGGTTTCTACTAAGACTGTACCACCTTTCCTCTCTGAATTTTCGGATGTCTTCTCTGAGAGTGGAGTTCAGGATTTGCCCCCGCACAGGGAGTACGATTGCCCTATTAATCTCATCCCAGGCGCCAAGCTGCCTAAATCTCGTTTATACAATCTTTCCCAACCTGAGAGGGTCGCTATGCGTGCTTATATCTCTGAGAGTCTGAGAAAAGGACACATACGACCCTCGAAGTCACCTGTTGCCGCTGTTTTTTTCTTTGTTAAGAAAAAAGATGGTTCTTTAAGACCTTGTCTGGATTTCAGGGAGCTGAACAGTATCACTATTCGTGACCCTTATCCGCTCCCTCTGATCCCGGACCTGTTTAACCAGGTTGTTGGGGCTAAAGTCTTTTCCAAATTAGACCTAAGAGGGGCATACAACCTGGTCAGGGTCAGAGAAGGAGACGAATGGAAGACGGCTTTCAATACCCCTGAGGGCCATTTTGAGAATTTGGTTATGCCTTTTGGTTTGATGAATGCCCCAGCCGTTTTTCAGCATTTCGTGAACAGCATTTTTTATCATTTAATGGGAAAATTTGTATTAGTGTATTTGGATGACATTTTGATTTTTTCTCCTGATTTCAAGACTCATAAGGAACATTTACGTCAGGTCTTGCTCATCCTGCGGGAGAATAAATTATACGCAAAACTGGAAAAATGTGTGTTTGCGGTTCCAGAAATTCAATTTCTGGGGTTTCTTCTCTCCGCTTCTGGTTTTCGCATGGACCCCGAGAAGGTCCGCGCTGTGCTTGAGTGGGAGCTTCCTGAGAATCAGAAGGCGCTGATGCGTTTTTTGGGCTTTGCCAATTATTACAGGAAATTTATTTTGAATTATTCCTCTGTTGTTAAACCACTCACTGATATGACCAGAAAGGGGGTAGATTTTTCTTCCTGGTCGGTAGAGGCACGTAAGGCCTTTTCTAATATCAAGGAGAGTTTTGCTTCCGCTCCCATCCTGGTACAACCTGATATTTCGTTACCCTTCATAGTTGAGGTTGATGCTTCTGAGGTAGGGGTGGGTGCGGTCTTGTCTCAGGGTTCCTCTCCTGCCAAATGGCAACCGTGTGCATTTTTCTCAAAGAAACTCTCCTCCGCAGAGAGAAATTATGATGTGGGAGATAGGGAATTGTTGGCCATCAAGTTGGCTTTTGAAGAATGGCGCCATTGGCTAGAGGGAGCCAGACACCCTATTACCGTGTTTACTGACCATAAAAATCTGGCCTACTTGGAGTCAGCCAAGCGTCTGAACCCGAGACAGGCCAGATGGTCTTTGTTCTTTTCAAGGTTTAATTTTGTTGTCACGTTCCGCCCTGGGGTTAAGAATGTGAAGGCAGATGCCCTGTCACGTTGTTTTCCGGGAGGTGGGAATTTTGAAGACCCGGGTCCCATTTTGGCTGAAGGTGTGGTGGTCTCTGCTCTTTTTCCTGAATTGGAGGCAGAGGTGCAGGCAGCCCAGTCAGAGGCTCCTGATCTTTGTCCTCCTGGGAGGTTGTTTGTGCCTCTCGCTTTGAGACACAAGATTTTTAAGGAACACCACGATACGGTCCTTGCTGGGCACCCGGGGGCAAGAGCCACACTGGATCTCATCGCTCGGAGATTCTGGTGGCCTGCGCTTCGTAAGTCGGTTGAGGGTTTTGTGGCAGCTTGCGAGACTTGCGCTCGTGCCAAAGTCCCTCATTCACGGCCATCAGGTCCTCTCCTTCCCTTACCCATTCCTTCCCGTCCTTGGACACATCTGTCCATGGACTTCATAACGGACTTGCCTCGTTCCTCGGGGAAGACTGTGATTCTGGTGGTGGTGGACCGTTTTAGCAAAATGGTGCATTTCATCCCTTTTCCTGGTTTGCCCAATGCTAAGACGCTGGCGCAGGCATTTATTGACCACATTGTCAAATTGCATGGTATTCCTTCAGACATAGTCTCTGATAGGGGCACGCAGTTTGTTTCCAGATTCTGGAAGGCTTTCTGTTCTCGCTTGGGGGTTCGGTTGTCATTCTCTTCTGCTTTCCACCCGCAGTCGAATGGCCAGACAGAGCGCGTCAATCAGAATCTGGAGACATATCTGCGCTGTTTTGTGGCGGAGAATCAGGAGGATTGGTGTTCTTTTTTGTCCCTTGCTGAGTTTGCTTTAAATAACCGCCGTCAGGAGTCCTCTGATAAGTCACCATTTTTTGGTGCATATGGATTTCATCCGCAGTTTGGGACTTTCTCGGGAGAGGGGTCTTCTGGTTTACCTGATGAGGACAGATTCTCCTCGTCTTTGTCATCTATTTGGCAAAAGATTCAGGATAATCTAAAGAGCATGAGTGAGAGATATAAGCGTGTGGCAGATAAGAGACGTGTGCCTGGTCCGGACCTGAATGTTGGTGATCTGGTGTGGTTGTCTACCAAGAATATCAGATTGAAGGTTCCCTCCTGGAAGTTGGGTCCTAGGTTTATTGGGCCTTACAAGATCCTGTCTGTCATCAATCCTGTTGCCTACCGTCTTGATCTTCCTCAGACTTGGAAGATCCATAATGTTTTTCATAAGTCCTTATTGAAACCTTATGTTCAACCTATTGTGCCCTCGCCTTTGCCTCCTCCTCCGATTGTGGTTGATGGAAATCTTGAATTTCAGGTCTCTAGGATTGTGGATTCTCGTCTTGTCCGCGGTTCCCTCCAGTACCTCGTTCATTGGGAGAGTTATGGTCCTGAGGAGAGGATGTGGGTCCCAGTGACGGACATTAAGGCCTCTCGTCTCATCAGGGCTTTCCATAGGTCCCATCCTGAGAAGGTGGGCTCTGAGTGTCCGGAGTCCACTCGTAGAGGGAGGGGTACTGTCACAGCCAGACAGTTGAGAAGCTCTGACAGGAGCCTTTCAGATCCTCCTCCTTGAATTTCTTTGTTTTGGTTTAGTTTCTCATCTCGTTAGTCTATCTCAGCTGTCATGCTGTTGGACTGATTACTGCCCTTTAAGTTCCTCCCCAGAATGCAGTAGTGTGCGGCTTATACAACTTCCTGGAGTGTGTGTGCATGCTGTTCCTTGTTCCCAGTCCACAGTCCCCAGTCGTCTGCAAGATAAGTTCTGTTTATGTATTTATGATTTTCTGTTTTCTGGATCCAGGTGACCCTGACTCCCTCCGTGTCTGTGTAGGGAGCCGGTGGTCGTGTCCCCTCACTATTGTAGGGTCTTCAGGTGTAAGATAGTCGAGGTACGTGGATATGCGCCCATCCACCTTTGGGGTGGTCGCATAGGCTGAGCAATAAGGGAGAGCGGCAGGTCTCTTGCAGGGGTCTCCCCTTTTGTTCCTTAGTTGTGGATCCAGTGAGTCATTGTTTATATTATTGTCTTGTTTCCTGTACACCATCCGTGACAGGTTCACTGAATTGTTTATTTTGGCCGTGAGCTGTTCCATTGTAGCAGGTTGGTCCACCCCTGTGCACCTTCATAGCCGACATTTGCCGCTCACATTAATGGAGCATGGTGCTTTGCAGTTTCCACGATGCTTATTGTGGTGCCATTTATCCACTTACGATACACTTTCACCACAGCAGCACGTGAACAGTTAAAGGGGTTGTCCGGGTTCAGAGCTACCCATATTTTCACCCAGGCAGCCGCCCTGATTTTAGCATCGGAGCATCTCATCTCTTTAGTTTACAATAACACAGTGTTTACAATCACATAGTGTGTTCGGTGACGTCACCGCCTCTGATGGGCGTGCTTTATCACTGTCCTAGCTGTTTTACTGTCTAGGGCAGCGCTAAAGCCCGCCCATCAGTGTCGGTGACGTCACCGCGCTTCCTGGCAGCCCCATGGAGAGCCCAGCTCTGGCCAAAGCCCTCTCGAGAGAGACTTACAGGACATAAAAGAAGATGTGAAGCAAATTGGCTCACGAGTAGAAAAACTGCAGAATACCCAAGCAGCCATATGCAGGGCTCCAGATGGTGACCAAAAGGGTCGCAAATGCAACCTAGAAATGCTAAATGGCGACAATCTTGTCGCCATTTGCGCCTAGACCCGCCGCTGCTCTGCCGCTTTCACAAACTGACATGGCACGCGCTGCTCTCAGCGCGTGCCATGTTCTCAACAACACAGGGGAGAAGGAGGCAGTCCCTCCACCCTGTACTGCTGCTGCCGCTGCCACCAATGGGCTGATAGCAGGGAGGAGGAGGGGAGGGGCTATGGCCACTGCGCCACCAATGAATATTGTTTATGCTTAATACAAACACAGGCTGCGGGTGCCGGACATAGCCCATACCTGGCACCCAGCCTCTATGACCGGCACCCGCAGCCTGCGTTTGTATTAAGCATAAACGATATTCATTGGTGATGCAGTTCACCGCACCCCCCCCAACCCCTGTATTATAAATTAGAATCATTGGTGGCGCCCCAACCCCCCCCCCCCCAAAGTATTATAATCATTGGTCATTGGTGGTGCAGTGCGCCCCCAACCCCCCCCCCTAAGTATTATAATCATTGGTGGTGCAGTGCGCCCCCAACCCCCCATCCCCCAAGTATTATCATTGGTGGCAGTGGCAGTTCCAATCGGAGCCCCAGCAGTGTAATCCTGGGGCTCCGATCGGTTACCATGGCAGCCAGGACACTATTGAAGCTCTGGCTGCCATAGTCAGCTCCCTGCTGCTGTGTGCACAAAGCACAGAGCAGCAGGGACAGTGTGAGGTCCTATTCACCCTGATAGAGATCTATCAGGGTGAATAGGACAAGGGATGAAAGATCCCAGGTTCTAGCCCCTAAGGGGGTAAATGGGTATTAAAAAAAGTTAAAAATAAAAATAAAAAAGTTAAAAAAACAAACACCAAAATATTAAGTTTAAATCACTCCCTTGCCCAATTTTACATATAAAATATATAAACAATAAAATATTGCCACGCCCGAAAAAGTGCGAACTATTAAAATATTTAAAAATTTGCAATTTTTTTGTCACCTTGTCCCAACAAAAATTAGGATCAGAGTGTTCTACCGAATGGATCGAACCGCTGAGTCCGGTAAGAATAAGGAAGGTGGAGTGTGTATTTATGTCAATAAGGCTTGGTGCACCTCCACAGTCATTGCTGAACAATATTGCTCTGCTGATTTAGAATTTATGACACTTAAATGCAGACCGTTCTACTTTCCGAGGGAAAATAACAGTCGTGTATCTCACCGTAGTTTATATTCCTCCACAAGCTAATGTTAAGATGGCACTGTTCAAATTGCATGATATTACGAACAGTCTGCAAAATATCCATCCAGATGGAGTGTTCATTTTAGCGGGTGATTTTAACCAAGCCAATCTCAAAACTGTGCTCCCCAAATTTTACCAGTTTGTTAAATTCCCAACTAGGGGGAGAAATACATTGGACCGTGTTTATTGCAACATAGAAAATGCTTATACAGCATCACCTGCCCCCCATCTGGACAGGTCGGATCACATTTCTTTGTTTTTTAGCTCCAGCATACACCAGGATTAAGCCTACTTTGCATACAGAGTTTGGCCTGAAGGAGCCACAATGAGACTACAGGATTGTTTTGAGGACACAGATTGGGATTTGTTTAAACAGGCAGCTACAAAGGAAAACCACACAGACTTAAACATATATGCCTCCTCTGTCCTATCCTATATTAAATTTTGCATGGACAATGTCACTGATACCAAAATCATTCGGACCTTCCCAAATAGGAAACCATGGATAAACAGAAATGTCCAAAACCTTTTGAAGGCACGTGACATTGCTTTCCGAAAGGGAGAACCAGAGGAGTACAAAACAGCCAGGTCCAATCTGAAGAGGGGCATTAAGGAGGCAAAGCACTGCTACAAAACAAAAATACAACATCATTTTACAAGCTCTAATTCCCGACGCACGTGGCAGGGTGTCAAGTCCATTACGAATTATAAGAGCAACACCTGTTCTATCAACACTGGAAATTCTTTCTCTCTTGATGACCTAAATCAGGGGTGTCAAACTCAAATTCATCGGGGGCCGCATCAGCAGTTTGGTCACCCTCAAAGGGCCGGAAAACTTACAGTTACTTGGCTTGGCCCTTGGGGATCTCGGACGCCACTTCCACACTTTGGCCGGGGGCTCGGTGGAGCTGATGAGGTGTTTTATCCTAATGAGAAAGATTTCATAATAAGTATTTGGAGAAGGTGCAGAGGGATAGCAGAGCAGAGAGGCTGGTGCTGCTACTAGGGGGTCATACCATGGGGGAGTAATAAAGCCCACCATAATGCCCCCCCCAGTAGTAATAATTCTCCTTATAATGTGACAGTGCAAAAAATACCCCCTTGTAATGCCCCCATTTGAGCTAATGTCCTCATAGTGCCCCCATAATGTGCCAGTATAAAATGCTCCAGTAGATGCCCTCAGTGTCCCCCATAATTTGCAAGTATAAAATACCCCTTCTTAGTGTCCCCCGTAGATGACCCCATAGTACTCCTCTCCCCCCTTCCCCATAGTACCCACGTGTCCCAGTATAAAATTGTACTGTACAGAGAGCCCATATAAAATACCCCTTCTTTGTGGCCTCAGTAGATGCCCCTATAGTGCCCCCAATCATGTGCCAGTATTAACAGCCCCCCCCTGCCAGTAATAATAGCCCCCTATGCCAGTAATAATAGCCCCCTATGCCAGTAATAGCAGCCCCCCTGTGCCAGTAATAGCAGCCCCCAGTAATAACAGCCCCCAGTAATAACAGCCCCTCTGTGTCAGTAATAACAGCCCCCAGTAATAACAGCCCCTCTGTGCCAGTAATAACAGCACCCAGTAATAAGAGCCCCTCTGTGCCAGTAATAACAGCCCCCAGTAATAAGAGCCCCTCTGTGTCAGTAATAACAGCCCCCAGTAATAACAGCCCCTCTGTGCCAGTAATAACAGCCCCCAGTAATAAGAGCCCCTCTGTGTCAGTAATAGCAGCCCCCAGTAATAACAGCCCCTCTGTGCCAGTAATAACAGCCCCTAGTAATAACAGCCCCTCTGTGCCAGTAATAACAGCCCCCAGTAATAAGAGCCCCTCTGTGTCAGTAATAACAGCCCCTCTGTGCCAGTAATAACAGCCCCCTTTGCCAGTAATAACAGCCCCTCTGTGTCAGTAATAACAGCCCCCAGTAATAACAGCCCCCAGTAATAACAGCCCCTCTGTGCCAGTAATAACAGCCCCCAGTAATAAGAGCCCCTCTGTGCCAGTAATAACAGCCCCCAGTAATAAGAGCCCCTCTGTGTCAGTAATAACAGCCCCCAGTAATAACAGCCCCTCTGTGTCAGTAATAACAGCCCCCAGTAATAACAGCCCCTCTGTGCCAGTAATAACAGCCCCCAGTAATAACAGCCCCTCTGTGCCAGTAATAACAGCCCCCAGTAATAACAGCCCCTCTGTGCCAGTAATAACAGCCCCTCTGTGCCAGTAATAACAGCCCCCAGTAATAACAGCCCCTCTGTGCCAGTAATAACAGCCCCCAGTAATAAGAGCCCCTCTGTGTCAGTAATAACAGCCCCCAGTAATAACAGCCCCTCTGTGCCAGTAATAACAGCCCCCAGTAATAACAGCCCCTCTGTGCCAGTAATAACAGCCCCCAGTAATAAGAGCCCCTCTGTGTCAGTAATAACAGCCCCTCTGTGCCAGTAATAACAGCCCCCGCCAGTAATAACAGCCCCCTTTGCCAGTAATAACAGCCCCCCTTTGCCAGTAATAACAGCCCCCAGTAATAACAGCCCCTCTGTGTCAGTAATAACAGCCCCCAGTAATAACAGCCCCTCTGTGCCAGTAATAACAGCCCCCAGTAATAACAGCCCCTCTGTGCCAGTAATAACAGCCCCCAGTAATAAGAGCCCCTCTGTGCCAGTAATAACAGCCCCCAGTAATAAGAGCCCCTCTGTGTCAGTAATAACAGCCCCCAGTAATAACAGCCCCTCTGTGTCAGTAATAACAGCCCCCAGTAATAAGAGCCCCTCTGTGCCAGTAATAACAGCCCCCAGTAATAACAGCCCCTCTGTGCCAGTAATAACAGCCCCCAGTAATAACAGCCCCTCTGTGCCAGTAATAACAGCCCCTCTGTGCCAGTAATAACAGCCCCCAGTAATAACAGCCCCTCTGTGCCAGTAATAACAGCCCCCAGTAATAAGAGCCCCTCTGTGTCAGTAATAACAGCCCCCAGTAATAACAGCCCCTCTGTGCCAGTAATAACAGCCCCCAGTAATAAAAGCCCCTCTGTGCCAGTAATAACAGCCCCCAGTAATAACAGCCCCTCTGTGTCAGTAATAACAGCCCCTCTGTGTCAGTAATAACAGCCCCTCTGTGCCAGTAATAACAGCCCCCGCCAGTAATAACAGCCCCCTTTGCCAGTAATAACAGCCCCCCCTTTGCCAGTAATAACAGCCCCCCCTTTGCCAGTAATAACAGCCCCCCCTTTGCCAGTAATAACAGCCCCTTTTGCCAGTAATAACAGCCCCCTCCAGTAATAACAGCCCCCGCCAGTAATAACAGCCCCCGCCAGTAATAATAGCCCCCCCTTTGCCAGTAATAACAGCCCCCTCTTTGCCAGTAATAACAGCCCCCCCTTTGCCAGTAATAACAGCCCCCCCTTTGCCAGTAATAACAGCCCCCCCTTTGCCAGTAATAACAAACAGCCCCCCCTTTGCCAGTAATAACAGCCCCCGCCAGTAATAACAGCCCCCCCTTTGCCAGTAATAACAAACAGCCCCCCCTTTGCCAGTAATTACAAACATCCCCCCCCTTTGCCAGTAATAACAAACAGTCCCCCCTTTGCCAGTAATAACAAACAGCCCCCCCTTTGCCAGTAATAACAAACAGCCCCCCCTTTGCCAGTAATAACAAACAGCCCCCCCTTTGCCAGTAATAACAAACAGCCCCCCCTTTGCCAGTAAATAACAAACAGCCCCCCCTTTGCCAGTAATAACAGCCCCCCCTTTGCCAGTAATAACAGCCCCCCCTTTGCCAGTAATAACAGCCCCCGCCAGTAAAAGTATCGTACATAATAAAAATAATTTAAAAAAAACAAAACACATACTTACCTCCTTGGCAGCGATGTGATGCAGGCCTCTTCTGGCCTGTGTCCCACGCTGTATGGCTCAGGCAGCGCGATGACGTCATCGCGCCGCCTGCGCCGGCCTCTGATAGGCTGCAGGCACTAGGCCGGCAGCCTATCAGAGGAAGGGAAAGGGACACGCCTCTCCCTCCCCTACCGCAGCACAGGCAGGCATCTCAATCGCTGCCCTGACGAGGTCTGGCGGGCCGGATTCGGCCCGCGGGCCTTGTGTTTGACACCCGTGACCTAAATCATTTTTTTGCACAATTTGACAAAGACAATGAGCTGCCTATCATCAAATTAGCCCAGCAAGAGGCTCCATCATGTTCCCTGATGCTGAGAGCACATGAGGTAGAATGGGCCTTAAACCACATTAATCCCCACAAAGCAGCTGGCCCTGATGAAGTTCCTGGAAAAGTCCTAAAAACTGTGCTAAACAGCTGAAAACAGTGTTTACCAGTATGGATCGACCGATTATGGGTTTGGCCGATATTATCAGCCGATATTCATGTTTTTGCAAGTTATCGGTATCGGCATCTAAACTGCCGATACTACCGATAATGCTTACGCCGCCCGCCGCATGTGCCCGCCCGAAGTCTGAGTCCGGCCATGTCTTTCGGCTGCCAGTGCCAACTATCACGGGAGTACAAGAGAGACTACGCTTGTGGGCGTGTCTGCCTGCAACGCGCCGAACGGAACTCCATAGCAGACGCTGACGTCATTGGAGGCGGTCACAGTGTTGGGCAGAGGCGAGAACCAGAGTGCCTGCGGCTGCCACCATTACAGTCTAGTCTAGACTCTATACAGTTCTGCTATGGTAAAATAAATACGTGCGCCGTCATAGTTTGTTACCTACAATCTGAATCACCTTATATACCTCAGGCTCATATACTATTATACAGTGTGTTATATCATGTATTCTATACCTCGACCGTGCTACATCATACACAGTGCCACATTATATAGTATGTAATTGTATTGTAATGTGTGTATGATGTAGTATGAGGTATATATAATACATATAACACACTGTATATGTGTTATATGAGGTTTACATTCACCTAAAGAATTATTAGGAACACCTGTTCTATTTCTCATTAATGCAATTATCTAGTCAACCAATCACATGGCAGTTGCTTCAATGCATTTAGGGGGGTGCTCCTGGTCAATACAATCTCCTGAACTCCAAACTGAATGTCAGAATGGGAAAGAAAGGTGATTTAAGCAATTTTGAGCGTGGCATGGTTGTTGGTGCCAGACGGGCCGGTCTGAGTATTTCACAATCTGCTCAGTTACTGGGTTTTTCACGCACAACCATTTCTAGGGTTTACAAAGAATGGTGTAAAAAAAAGGGAAAAACATCCAGTATGCGGCAGTCCTGTGGGCAAAAATGCCTTGTCGATGCTAGAGGTCAGAGGAGAATGGGCCGACTGATTCAAGCTGATAGAAGAGCAAAATTGACTGAAATAACCATTCGTTACAACCGAGGTATGCAGCAAAGCATTTGTGAAGCCACAACACGCACAACCTTGAGGCGGATGGGCTACAACAGCAGAAGACCCCACCGGGTACCACTCATCTCCACTACAAATAGGAAAAAGAGGCTACAATTTGCACGAGCTCACCAAAATTGGACTGTTGAAGACTGGAAAAATGTTGCCTGGTCTGAGTGATGAGTCTCGATTTCTGTAGAGAAATTCAAATGGTAGTCCGAATTTGGCGTAAACAGAATAAGAACATGTATCCATCCTCTGATGGCTACTTCCAGCAGGATAATGCACCATGTCACAAAGCTCGAATCATTTCAAATTGGTTTCTTGAACATGACAATGAGTTCACTGTACTAAAATGGCCCCCACAGTCACCAGATCTCAACCCAATAGAGCATCCTTGGGATGTGGTGGAACGGGAGCTTCGTGCCCTGGATGTGCATCCCTCAAATCTCCATCAACTGCAAGATGCTATCCTATCAATATGGGCCAACATTTCTAAAGAATGCTATCAGCACCTTGTTGAATCAATGCCACGTTGAATTAAGGCAGTTCTGAAGGCAAAAGGGAGTCCAACACCGTATTAGTATGGTGTTCCTAATAATTCTTTAGGTGAGTGTATATATATTTTACTCCCCCCTCAATTCCACATATTTCTTGCGCACTGTTCCTTAATCTGTACTGTTCCTAAAAGGCTAATAGCACTAGTAGTCATGTTACCCTCTTCTTTCAATGCAGGTGGATGCACAAAGAAAAAATAAAAGTATAGTCTGGGACTATTTTAGTCAACCCACCCCAGGACGGGCAATGTGCAACACATGCAAAATCAATGTGAGCATGGGATCTGCAACTGCAAAAACAAAGAATACATCAAATCTTTGGACCCATCTAAGAATTAATCATGTTGAATTATTTAATGACGCAGAAAAAGAAAGGGAATCATCTCAAACACCAGATTTACTCCAGCCAAAAATAAAAGACTTATTTCAGAAACACACAAAGTGGCAAAATTCCGATGAAAGATCCCAACTTCTGGACAGAGCAATCACAGAGATGATGGTTACGGATAACCAGCCATTTACAATGGTGTCTGACTCTGGCTTTAAGCGCTTGATGTCCATAGTTGAGCCAAGGTACACACTGAAAAATGAAAAGTTTTACAGAACGGAAATGCTGCCAAAGATTCACCACAAGGTGGTTCAAAAAGTGAAAACAATGTTACAACCAGAGGACGCTGGCAATTCACTTTCATTCACTACTGACTGCTGGTCTGGATCAACAGAATCACTAATGACTCTTACGTGTCACTTCATTGATAATGGATGGACAAAAAGGCAGTTGGTGTTGAACACAAAGGTGATGCAAGGATCCCACACTGGCGAGTACATTAAAGAAATGTTTCTAGGCATGCTTGATGACTGGGGGATAACCAAAGATCGAGTGCTGCTTGTGCTTCGAGACAGTGGAGCAAACATGGTGAAAGGAATGAAGCTTGTTGAAGTGTCAGATCTCAGCTGCATGGCACACACCCTGCAACTTGTAGTAAATGATGGTCTGTCAAGCCAGAGAGCTGTGATCGACATAATTGCCATGCTAAAGAAGTGCGCAAGTCATTTCCACCATTCATTCATTGCCAAGCACCGACTGAGGTGCATTCAGTCAGACCTTGGCCTGCCCCACAACAGCCTGATTCAGGCTGTTCCAACACGGTGGAACTCCACACTCCATATGCTACAAAGAATGCTGGAACAAAAGCGAGCTCTTAGCATCTACGCTGGTGAACATGGAGGATATTCTTGCCCTAATGCTGATCAGTGGGAGATTGTAGCAAATCTGATTCAGACCCTCCTGCCAATAGAGGAAGTGACCCTAGAGGTTAGCCATAACGACTCAAGTGTGTCATCCGTCATTCCATGTGTGAGAGTGCTGAAGATGCTTCTTCAAGAGAATGAAGGGCCCACTACACGAGGCATTAAAACGCTTAGGGAGGTCATGAAGGAAAGCCTCAACAAATGTTTTTTGAAGTATGAAGAGAATATAAACGTAGTGTTGGCATGTCTTTTAGATCCTCGATTCAAACATCATGCTTTCTCTTCTGATAATGTATTGAGCAAGGCAAAAGAATGGCTGACAGAAGATATGCAAAAGGAGGTGCAGGTTCTAGAAAGGTCACATCTGGAAGAGCCTGATGTTACTAGTCTGGAAGAGCCTACTACTAGTACTACTAGTCTGGAAGAGCAGGATGATGATGCCACAGAAACATACAAATTCCCAAAAAGGAAACACATGGAAAAAAGGCTTAAACATGGCCAAATTGATGCCATGTTCAGCGTTTTATTGGGGCCTCATGTAGAGGATTCTCTAACTATACCAAAAGTCTGCCTTGATGATGAGCTTCATCTCTATTTGAAAGAACCAGTGATCAATAGAAAGGACAATCCACTTGAGTGGTGGAAAGAAAATGAGGCACGCTTTAAAACCCTTGCTTCTTATGCCAGAAGATACCTTTGCTCTCCACCCTCCTCTTTTTAGTGAAGTGTGAAAGGAACAGAAGCCGTTTAACAGGAGAACATGCAGAAAAGTTGTGCTTTCTGCACTACAATGTACTCCTTCTCAACTGGAAGTATTGAAGAAATTCTAAATATTCTCTCATTGTGTACCAAGGCGGGCTCTCGGCACATAAATGTGAAAGGATAAATTCCAGCACTGGATAAATTTACCGTTGCACTTGCATTGTATTTATTTTTAATTTCATATCACAGGTTTCATCTTGTGGACATCACCTCCCACCAAAACAGGTTGACATGTTTCGAATGTCCAGGAGGTTACAGCTAAGGGTACTTTCACACTTTTTCGTTTTTCTTTTCCGGCATAGAGTTCCATCAAAGGGGCTCTATACCACAAAAGAACTGATCAGTTTTATCCTAATGCATTCTGAATTGAGAGCAATCCGTTCAGGATGCATCAGGATGTCTTGACTCTTCAGTTCAGTCTTTTTGACTGATCAGGACAGAGATAAAACCGCAGCATGCTACGGTTTTATCTCCGGCCAAAAAAACTGGCGACGGAACTGCCTACCGGATTTCTCTGCCACAAGTGTGAAAGTAGCCTAAGAACGCTACAGTTTGAAACATGTCAACCTGTGGTGGTGGGAGGTGAATCAGGTGATGTCCACATTTGAACATTGTTGTTCTTTCTTGTTAGTTGTTACCTTTTGACTGATATTTAAAAAAAAAAGAAAAAGAAGTGGTACAATTTGTTGTATTTGACTCATATCACCAATAAAAAAGAAAGATTTACAAAAAAATCTAAATGTTAACAATAAACATGTTAATTTAACAGCAGATTTGTGTAGGATTTTTTTTTTCTAAAAAAAAACAAAAAACAGAATATCGGTATAAATTATCGGCTATCGGCCTGAAAGTTCACAGATTATCGGTATCGGTCCTAAAAAATCAATATCGGTCGATCCCTATTTACCAGTATGTTTAACAGCTCACTAGAGCAGGCCATTGTCCCCACTTGCCTGAAGTCCTCCACAATTGTCCCAATTCCAAAACAGGCAGGCGTGAAGACCTTAAGTGATTATCGCCCGGTGGCTCTCACTCCTATTGCTATGAAGTGCTTTGAACAACTTGTCCTCAGGCACATGAATAGCAAGATCTGCACCTCCATGGACCAATACCAGTTTGCTTACAGAGCACATAGGTCAACTGAGGATGCTGTCTCACTTACCCTTCACACCTGGAGCAGAGAGACAGCTATGTGCGGATGCTGTTCATTGATTACAGCTCCGCCTTTAACACCATCCCTCCCAACAAGTTGGTAACGAAACTGAACAACTTGGGTCTCAGCTCACACCTGTGCAACTGGATACTGGATTTTCTTACAAAAAGACCACAAATCGTACGCATGGGCAAGCACTTTTCTTCATCCTTAACACTAAACACTGGGGTACCGCAAGGCTGTGTGTTGAGCCCTCTCCTTTACTCCCTCTTCACAAATGACTGTAAACCTATTCACAATACCAATACCATTATAAAATTTGCAGATGACACGACCGTGATAGGCCTAATCTCCAACAATGATGAAACAGCCTATAGGAAAGAGGTTGAGAACCTAGAGAGATGGAGTAAGAACAACAACAACCTCATACTCAATACCAAGAAAACAAAGGAGCTAATTCTGGATTTTAGGAAGAAGATACGAATTGGACACCATCCCATTAGCATTAATGGTGGAAACGTGGAGATAGTTCAAAGTTTCAGATTCTTGGGAGTTCATATTAGTCAGGACCTGTCATGGATAAAAAACACAACAGAAATTACCAAAAAGGCCTTCAGAAAATAAAGCCTCTGAGGAGACTGAAGAACGCACAATTCCCAAAACAGCTGCTAGTCAATTTTTATAGGTGCACCATAGAATCTGTTATCACATACTGCATTACAGTGTGGAACTCCAGAGGACAAGAAGACCCTCAAGCGCATCATCAGAATGGCTGGCAGAATCACTGGTACTCAGTTACCATCACTGGATGACATCTTCACTGCTCGCTGCAGCAACAGGGCAAAAATTATATGCGGGGATCCAACTCACCCCGGCCACAGCCTTTTCATTCCCCTACCCTCTGGTAGGCGTCTTAGAGCCCTACATGCCCGCACCACTAGGCTGAAGAACAGCTTTTACCCCAAAACAATCAGTCTCCTAAATGCTCGGAGATTATTGCCCTTTCCTAGGATAGAAACTACCACAGACTGAAAGTGACTGCTGCATTCATGAACCCATGATGATCTCTTGTCTGCAGTGGTGTCTGAATCAGTGTGTATATATACTCATAAGCACTTCCTACTTTGCTCTTGCTATATACATGCTGTGAACTGTGTATAGTAATGCTTTCTATGCAATGTTTTGTTTTTTTCTAGTGTAATGCTTTAGTTTAAATGTCAGTTCTTGTTCCTCTGTCCATGGCATCTAGGATTGTTCCAAACAACATTTCATTGTATTGTACATTGTATTGTACAGTGACAATAAAGGCATCTTATCTTCTATTATGGTCCAGACATTCCATAAAATGTGGAATGCACGCAGCTTTTTTGGTGTTTTATTTTTTCACGTGGTATCGAAGATCGCAGTACTTTTTTATGGTATCGAAATCAAGTCAAAATTTTGGTATCGTGACAACCCTAGGTAAGACATGTGTGTTGTTTTTTTTTTATTATACCATAAATATATGTATTTTAAATTTGGCGACTAAAAATTTAAATTTGGCTCCTAAATTTTTCAGGTTAGGAGCCAATGGCTCCTTGATATTTTTTTTAGTCTGGAGCCCTGCATATGTGAATACAGCACAGCAGTCATGGGGAACATGTCTTTGTGTCAAAAATACCTCAATGCTGCCTTTGAAGCAATTGAATATCAAGAAAACAGGGGCCGCAGGAACAATCTGAGGATAAAAGGCCTACCTGAATCCGTCTCACCTACGTCCTTACACTCCACCATACAGCAAATCTTTCACTCCATCCTTGGAGACTCCCACCCAGATGACATAACCATAGAACTTATCCACAGGGCCTTGAGAAGGAAACCTAAAGACAACGAGCCACCACGAGATGTAATATGCCGCCTCCTCAACTATAAAGTGAAGGAGGAAATACTCCGTCTCACCAGATCATCTTCCCACATAGAATATGAGGATGCTCAACTACATATCTATCAAGATTTATCACCACACCACTTCAGAAGAGAAGAATTCTCAAACCTTTAGCAGAAGCCCTCAGATCCAAAGACATTGAATATAGGTTACAGATCTTCCTGACGTCTACAGAGCACTAGAACTGCCAGATCTCAAAATTCCTGATTGGGCAGTGGTGAAAGATCTAGCCAACTTACTATATATCCACAGACTCCTTGGTAAGAAGTCTCTCACGGTCGCGACGCAATATCCAAAAGGAAGGCTGGACGAGTGACACCAAAAAATATCATCGCAGACAACACCTTAGCCAGCTATTGGTAACAGAGGGACTTTGTGTTAAATATAGCTCCACATAGGAGGAATTTTCCTTCTTCAGTTCACTACTAATAGTTTTTTCCTGTTCACTTTTGACCATTTCGCCCCTCGCCCCACCGTTGTACATAGCTAGTTGTGGAGGGACAGGCTAACTAGTGCCTCAATAGTTCTGCAAATGTGATAGGCTGTTATGTTTATTGTCTCTTATAACAAACCTATCTCACCTCAACCTTTCCTTTATTTAAGAAAACTTACGCCACCATAGCCTGCACACGGTTCTTTAACACCCCCCCCCCCCTCTATATCTTTTCAGACTATCTCTGAATTTCCATTACTCTCTTGTAGTATATTTTATTTATCCTTTTCTATCTATTCTAAAACACCTTCCACTCTATTTTCCCTCTATCCAGCCAATGACAACATCAGATAAGCACAAAATTTGAATCATCTGGGCCTCATGACTGTGTCACAATTGTCTTGACTACTGTCCTCCGACACACACGAGACAGACATAACTCTTACCTCCTTCTAATATTATCCTCTCAGACTATCTCTATTTATTCCTCTACTCACTTGCAGACTTTCATTTTATTCTTCACTATTCCCTCAATATCTTCCACCCTTTCTCTCTAACTTGCATCATACACTACCTATATACCATGACCACATACTTGTTGGGTCTCTCAAACCATAATTCTACATACTGTACGTGACACCAGCCCATCTGTAGGGCAAACAAGTTGCCCTAACCATCATACCACACACTCGATTAGGAAAAATTGGAATACCGCAATATGCGTTATATGTTTTATCTGTTATACTCTTGTAGCCCGACCCTTCCCTTTTTCCTCGCCTTCCCTTCTCCGTTGTTGGCTATCATGTGATTCAGTTATATAACCATACAGATCCAAGAATGACACGCCTTAACATAGTCTCTTACAATGTGAGAGGTCTCTATTCGCCATTCAAGAGAGGTCAGGTGATATACTTTCTTAAAAAAAATAAAGCTGACATATGCTTACTACAAGAAACACATTTTAAGAAAACAAACATTCCTACTAATAACAGACAATATTTCTCTCACTGGTACCACTCGGGCTCCAATAGTAGTGAATCGAAAGGGGTCAGCAAAAATGTTCCCTTCTCTGAGGTGGAGAGATGTGTAGACTCTGAAGGTCGTTATCTCTTTATAAAAGGCAAGATAGGCAACACTGTTCACAGTAGGGAATTTATACGCTCTTAATAAAGAACAGATCCCCTGGCTTTTAGGAGTCCTTAAAAGACTCTCCCAATTCACAGAAGGCACTCTAATCCTGGGCGGCGATTTTAACATGGCTCTAAACCCCTTAACTGACACATCCAGCGGTAGATCTTCCATACGATACCAGGACTTGGCAAAACTAAAGCGGCTTCTTTGCTCTCTTCAATTGACAGATGTTTGGAGAGCCCTACATCCTTCTGAAAATGATTACACGCATTACTCATAACCCCCATAATTTGTATCAATGTATTGACTATATATTCATTCCCATTACTCATGTACAACACTGCCACTCCTCCTCCATTAAATCACAAGTTCTATCTGACCATTCTTTGATCGAGCTTTCATACAAAATACCCTCTTCTCCACCCCCCATTAGATGCTGGAGATTAAACGACCTACTACTGAAACCCTCCCAAAATGTCGAGAAAATCAAGAGACACCTAGCTGAGTTTTTTAGGACTAACAACAACGGAGAGGTGTCCTTACAGACGCTCTGGGAAGCTCATAAAGCACATAGAGGGGAACTAATATCCCTCTCTGCCTATGTCCGTAAAGAAAAAACAAGAAGATTTCTGATCTTCAACAGAAAATCTCTTGCCTTGAGTGTCTGCATAAGAGATCTTTATTAGCCTCGCACCTCGCCGAACTAACGTCCCTACGAGACGAACTTAAAAACGTCCTTATTAGCTCAGCAAAGGCTTATCTCTTCGCGAAGTATAAACACTATGCACACGGTGACAAACTGACTAGATTAATGTTGTCTCAGATTAAAAACAGGAAAGCTAAATCCTTTATCACTGGCCTTAAGAACTCTGCAAACAATCTAATACACAAAACAGAAGACATAGTGGAAGAATTCAGTAACTACTACACCCGACTATATAACTTACAACCACCACAGGTAGACACTGTCCCTCAAGAGAAAACAAACCCAATAAGCAACTTCCTTGCATCTCTTTCTTTCCAGCAAATAACTACTACCCAATCCCAAAAGCTCTGCTTCCCCATCTCTAACCAAGAGATTAAAGATGCTATAACTACCCTTCCAAAAAATAAATGTCCCGGCCCGGGCGGCTTATCTTCCTTTTATTATTCCACATGCTCTGAAACCTTGCTCCCATACCTTAGCAAGCTATATAACTCAGCATTATCTGGGGTTACCTTCCATAAACAGACACTCGCAGCGCAAATCTCTATCATTCATAAAGTGGGCAAAGACCCAATGTTATGCAGCAACTACCGCCCCATTCCTTTACTCAATGTTAACCTAAAGCTATTTGCAAAAATTCTAGCCCAAAGATTACAAACTACCCTCCCCTCTCTTATTTCTCCAGATCAAGTAGGTTTTGTGCCTGGTAGAGAAGGGAAAGATAACATATACAGAGTTATACAGCTCATAGCCCACGCAAAATCTTAAGCCAAACCTTTAATACTGTTGAGTACTGACGCCGAAAAGGCATTCGACCGAGTAGACTGGACCTCATTAGCTGCTTTTGGAATGATACCCATATTCGTTGCTGCCATCTTCACCATGTACACAGATCCCACCGCCAAAGTGAGGCTCAATGATGTGCTGTCGCCTGTGTTCCCCATTTCTAACGGTACCCGACAGGGATGCCCACTTTCTCCCCTACTCTTTGTGCTAACAATGGAAACATTACTACAAAAAATAAGACAAGTTGACCATATACAAGGGATGACATGTGGTGGAGGGAAACACAAGGTGGCAGCGTATGCAAATGACCTCCTGTTAATGCTAACCAACCCGGCAGACTCGCTTCCCATTGTGGAAGGACTTTTCCTTGAATTTGGGCTAATATCTAACTTCAAAGTGAACATGAATAAATCTCAAGTTCTCAATATCTCCCTACCCAAACGTTTAGCTACCACTTTATCTACCACTTGACCCTTTGACTTGTCCCAACCTACGATCAAGTTTCTAGGGATTAGAATCTCATCTGAGCCCAACAACCTATACAAAAATAACTTCCCACCATTATTACAGGAGATTTCCAAAACCTTATCCTCTTGGCCAACACCATATATCTCATGGTTCGGACGTAAAAATATTGCTAAGTGCCTCATCTGGCCAAAAATAACATATCTACTACAAGCACTCCCTATACATATCCCCAACATTTTCTATTCCCCATTGAATAAGATTTTCTCTAAATATATATGGAATTGCAAGAAACCTAGCATTAAATACTCTACACTCCAACTTCCACAGAAGTATGGCGGAATTGACTTACCCGCCCCACAAATTATTTGTCCAAGCAGTCCATCTGAATAGAATTGTTGACTGGATCAGATGTCCCCATCATAAGCTCTGGGTCCGTATAGAAGAAGAGATAACAGGACTCCCACTCAGACACCGTGTATTCTCTGATCAAACTAGCTTTCCACATACCAATACATACAACTTACTTACAAAGGAGACCAGACGAATATGGAATCTGCGCAAAGTTCCCTCAATATGCTTCCCTTACCCTTCCCCATTATTACAAGTTAGAGACTTACTATATAGCTCTGACCGTGCGCATAATACCACAATACCGAACGGGATTAAAAATAACAATACCACTATCGACCTCCTAATTTTAGATGGCACAATCCCTTCTCTCACTATACTCACCAAATTACTTAACTGCCCATCTCTATCACAGCTACTATATAACAAGTTCATTCTCTCCTTCAAACAGCTACTATTACCTAAAGACCTAGGTAGACCTGCAACACAGTTTGAATCCCTTCTTGCCCAATTAAAAACACCTAGAAAGTCTTGACTCTCTGCAAGCTGCTCCTGTCTCCACCTATAGATACCGAGCACTCTTTCGTCTGAGCCTGGGAGTGCAACCTTAAAGGGAACCTGTCATCAACTTTATGCTGCCCATACTAACGGCAGAATAAAGCAGAGACAGGTGAGTTGATTTCAGCGGTCTGTCATTTAAAAGTAAGTGGTTGCCGAGAACCAACATCACAATTATTGCAGACTGGGCCTGGAAAAGAGTCACGGCCACCTGAGAAGAGTCATGGTTATTCATGAATTCCTGCCCTCCCTGCCCACCTGCTGAGAACTGACAGGCTTCTACCTAGTTTTCTCCCTTTCTCTCTAGGAGAGAACTGCCAATCATCAGCAGATGGTTTAGATTTAGAGTGTAGGAGATTATGAATAACCATGACTCTTCTCGGGTAGATTTGACTCTTTTCAAGGCCTGGGCTGCAATGATTATGATGTCGTTTCTTGGCAACCGCTTACTTTTAGCTCATAAGTGACACCCCACTGAAATCAGCATTTCTGTCACTAATTTATGCTGCCCTCAGTGAAGTCAGCATAAAGTTGATGACATGCTCCCTTTAAGAGAAAGTTCTCAAAAGAAGATTTACAAAAACTATTTCTGGCACCCAAACAGACCTCTAAATATGTGAGAATGCAAGAGAGCGGTTATAAAATATTGACCAGATTGCACCTTACTCCAGTACTATTACACAAATATAATCCAAACTACAACCCTAACTGCTGGAGATGTGACCAGCCCTTGGGCCCGTATTTCCACTTATGGTGGACCTGCCTTTTCATCACCTCATACTGGAGGTCTGTTTTAGCACAGATCAATTTAGTCACTGGTTTAAATCTACCCCTACTACCTTAGATCTGCCTATTACACCTCTTCCCAAACAAAATCCCTAAGGGAAAACTAAGATTAACTAGACACCTCCTAGCCGCTGTTGGAATTATGATTCCTACACTGTGGAAGGCGGACTCATCACCTACACTTTCGCAGTGGTCGGGAAAGGTGGACCCTATATATCGTTTAGAAGAACTGGCAAGATGGGAGTCCAGATCGCATATTCTCTTTCAGAATACTTGGTCTCCTTGGGATAAATACAGGCACTTTGAGGCCTAGAGTTCCTACAGGGTACATTTTTCATGTGATACACACTTATGCCCCCCCCCCCCCCCCCCATCCACACATAGCTATCAGTGGTGGTATTGCCCTCTCACTCCCTCTCTTTTATTAATTGGATCACAGAACTGAGCCTTACCATAAAAAACTGGCTATAATGAGATATTGATAAGCCAACCCCCCCCCCTCCCCCCCCCCCCCCCCCCCACCCCCCCCCACCCCTAGCCTTCCCTTTCCCCTCTATCCTACTGCTACTTTGGAAAAAAGATTTAATGTCGGTAAGCTATTGGGTAAGTTGTAACCTTACAGCATTGTTCACTGATGACTTGAGTTTAGTCATTATCCATTTATCTGCACTTGTTCATTAAGTATGATTGGCTGAATCCTTATAGCCTTTTCTCAATGATGTCTTGATATCACTAGTTTTAATGCTTATGCTTGTATCTTATCACTGTAATTTCATTTGGTAACATGTTTACTGCTGATGTTACTGCTATACATTCTTAAAAGGACAATAAAAATTTTGAAAAGAAAATAAATACACTCATACCTGTATGAGGTTCAACATAAAATCCAACAAATAATTTCCTTTATTAAATAAGCACAATTGTTTACTGCATTACTTTTTCTGGTACAATGGACAATTGAATAGTAAAACTGCAAGAAGTATTAGATATGTGGACATTTCTCTGTAGTTTAAAGAGGACCTTTCACCGATTCTTACCCTATGAACTAACTATACAGACATGTGGAGCGGCGCCCGGGGATCTCACTGCACTTACTATTATCCCCGGGCGCCGCTCCGTTCTGCCGTTATGCCCTCCGGTATCTCCGCTCACTAAGTTATAGTAGGCGGAGATACCAGTCCCTAAGTTATGGTAGGCGGAGTCTGCCCTAGCGCTGGCCAATCGCAGCGCAGAGCTCACAGCTTGGGAGGTTATTTTCTCCCAGGCTGTGAGCTATGCAATGCGATTGGCCAGCGCTACAGAAGAACAAGGGCAGACTCCGCCTACAAAACTTAGGGAACGGAGATACCGGAGGACATAGCAGGAGAACGGAGCGGCGCCCGGGGATAATAGTAAGTGCAGTGAGATCCCCGGGCGCCGCTCCACATGTCTGTATAGTTAGTTCATAGGGTAAGAATCGGTGAAAGGTCCTCTTTAACTACCAAAACCTTACTATGATTGAACATTAACTACAGCAGCACAGGAATGTATAGCTCTCAAAAAAGAGAGCAACTGACTGGAGTCCACTTCTTTACACGATACTTGTCTGGCAATCTCAGGTAGATCTCTCAGACAAGACTCCCACAAAGGCTGCTGGCAGGGCTTGCTCCATAGGTATTATAGTGGCCCCATTTTAATGCGTTCTGTATATACCGGTAGGTGTCCAGTGAGCTCCCCCTTGTGGAAGCTGCCAGCAGACAGAATTTTGTCATGTACCTCCATAGTTGTGTGAACGGTAGCCACAGATTTAGAGCTATCTAACAGAAAAATTGTGCACTGATCCCTATAAAGGTATACTGTTACGTTAACACGTACAGTAACTAAAATAATGGAAGCACTATGCTGGCACTGTTTACCAGAGAGTACTCTGCAAGCACTGTTAAAGGGGTTTTTCATTCAGTAAAAATGTTTTACAAAAGGATAACAATTACTTAAAGAAAACTAAACTAATACTCACGCACTAATCCCCTGCCAGTACCTTTCTGATGCTTCCAGGGTATCCTGCTAGTCTGTACTTCCTGGTCCCCCTTGACACACAGGTAATGGCTGCTCAGTCAATTAATGCCTGCAGCACTGACCCGCCTCAAGCAGTGGATTGATGAGGTGAGCATAGCTTCTTTAAATTTTTTAAACATATTCTGAGCCGTTTGTAAAAAGTATTTACCCAATGGGCAACCCCTTTAATGGTATCAATGTGATGGTGCAGAGTTATTCCTATTATAGTAAGTGAGAAGTCATTAGGACAGCTGAAACCTCCACCAATCCTCAGAGCTGAGATTCAATGCTGGTTGGGTACAGCTGCTCCATCACTGCAAAGGTGGTGGTCGAGTGCGTTAATGTGCAAGGAAAAGGCTGAAGAGACCACTGTTAATTTATACTCATGATAATGGCTGTGTGGGGGGTTAGCTCTTCTCCGGGGGTGATTCACACAAATATCGTCGCCAGACACCAAGTTTCTGGTCCAGGCGTCGCTGCATCCCCCAACTCCAGGCTATCTCCCAGCCTTGTGGTCCCTCAGCCTTGCCCAGCTGAGACCACACAGACAGAGCCTCCAGGCCTCTGTCCACAGGTAACACACTACCCCCTTTCTGACACTCTGGGAGGTGCCTTATGCCAGGCTGATTACCTCCAGCTTGTCTCACCTGAGGTGGAACAGGGGTGTGGACCACACTATCCACCCCTTCCATGCCTCTAACCTGAGTGAGACCTGTCACTGTCTCACAGCTGTTTTAAAGGTCGGACCCACACCAATCATGTAACCTTCATCTCTAAATTCCTGGAACGTCTGATCTACTCTCGCCTAATAAGATAACTCTCTGCTAGCTCTCTTCTTGACCCCCTTACAATCAGGCTTTCCCATTCTACACTCAACAGAAGCTGCCCTTGCCAAAGTGTCTAATGATCTCATGACAGCGAAAAGGAATGGCGACTACTCTCTACTCATTCTTCTGGATCTCTCTGCAGCATTCAATATTGTGGACCACAAACTTCTTCTTAGTATGTGCCACTCTATTGGCTTCGAGGACACTGCTCTCACTTGGTTTTCTTTCTATATCTCTGGCTGCTTTTTCAGTGTGTCATTTGCTGTCTCTACTTTCTCTCCTTTTCCTCTTGCTCCTCATGGTTCAGTCCTAGGTCCTCTCATCTGTTCTCTCTACACAGCCTCTACTGGACAGGCCATCAACAGATTTGGTTTTCAGTACCATCTGTGTGTTGATGACACCCAACTACAAACCGGATTCCAAAAAAGTTGGGACACTATACAAATCATGAATAAAAACTGAATGCAATGATGTGGAGGTGCCAACTTCTAATATTTTATTCAGAATAGAACATAAATCACGGAACAAGAGTTTAAACGGAGAAAATGTACAGTTTTAAGGGAAAAATATGTTGAATCAGAATTTCATGGTGTCAACAAATCCCCAAAAAGTTGGGACAAGGCCATTTTCACCACTATGTGGCATCTCCCCTTCTTCTTACAACACTCAATAGACGTCTGGGGACCGAGGAGACCAGTTTCTCAAGTTTAGAAATAGGAATGCTCTCCCATTCTTGTCCAATACAGGCCTCTAACTGTTCAATCGTCTTGGGCCTTCTTTGTTGCACCTTCCTCTTTATGATGCGCCAAATGTTCTCTATAGCTGAAAGATCTGGACTGCAGACTGGCCATTTCAGTACCCGGATCCTTCTCCTACGCAGCCATTATGTTGTGATTGATGCAGAATGTGGTCTGGCATTATCTTGTTGAAAAATGCAGGGTCTTCCCTGAAAGAGATGACGTCTGGATGGGAGCATATGTTGTCGGGTGGTAATCCGACAATGTTGTTCTAGAACCTGGATATATTTTTCTGCATTGATGGTGCCTTTCCAGACATGCAAGCTGCCCATGCCACAGGCACTCATGCAACCCCATACCATCAGAGATGCAGGCTTCTGAACTGAGCGTTGATAACAACTTGGGTTGTCCTTGTCCTCTTTGGTCCGGATGACATGGCGTCCCAGATTTCCAAAAAGAACTTCGAAACGTTACTCGTCTGACCACAGAACAGTCTTCCATTTTGCCACACTCCATTTTAAATGATCCCTGGCCCAGTGAAAACGCCTGAGCTTGTGGATCTTGCTTAGAAATGGCTTCTTCTTTGCACTGTAGAGTTTCAGCTGGCAACGGCGGATGGCACGGTGGATTGTGTTCACTGACAATGGTTTCTGGAAGTATTCCTGAGCCCATTCTGTTTGATCTGTCATCTACGTTCTATTACAAATAAAATATTGACATTTGCCATCTCCACGTCATTGAATTCAGTTTTTATTCACAATTTGTTTAGTGTCCCAACTTTTTTGGAATCCGGTTTGTGTATACCTCTTCCTATAACATCAATATAGCAGTACTACAAAACACCAGTGACTGTCTGCTGTGTCTAAAATCATGTCCTTTCTCCACATGAAACTAAATCTCTCAAAAACTGAACTTCTTGTCTTTCCCCTATCTACTAACCTACCTAAACCTGATATTTTTATTTCAGTTTGTGTTACTATCATAATTCCCGGGCAGCATGCTGGCTGTTTTGTTTGACTCAGATCTTCCATTTGTTTCCTATATTTAATCACTGGCATTCTCATATCATCTCCAGAGTCCGCCCTTTTCTCACGGTGCAAACAGCCAAAACTCTTGTTGTTTCGAATTATTCTTGACTGTAACTCATTACTAACTGGTCTTCCCCTCACTAGGCTTTACCCCCTGCAGTCTATCTTAAATGCAGAAGCCAGGCTCATCTTTTTGTCCAACCATTACACATATACCTCTAGCCTGGGCCAGTCACTTTCCTGGTTCCTATCTAACACAGAGTACAGTTTAAACTTCTCACCCTCACCCACAAACCTCTCCGCAGTCCTGCACCTCCCTACATATCCAACCTTATTTTTATCTAACACCCTACCTGTGCTCTCCGTTCTGCAAATGATCTAAGATTAAAGGGGTTCTCCGAGAATTAAGAAAATGAAAATACTTAAATATTACTTTAGAATAAATATATTCCCAAATACATTTCATTATTTATAATGGTTCATTTTGTCTGGGGAGCAATCATTAGGAGAAATAAAATGGCTGCCGTCCTATTAGTAGACACAAAACCTGTCCAAATCACACAGGAGGACAAGTTACTTTACAACACTGAGGTAAAGAGCTGCCTCATCCTCCTCTCTGCTCTGCTTGTCAGGAATTATGATCCCGAATACAGATGATAAGATATTCAGCTGAATCTCTGTAGGAATGGAGTTCATAAGGAGACATGAAGTACAGAGAGGACGGACAGGACAGGTAATGTGGGTCTGTGGTAATGGAGACTGCATACAAGTGCTGCTGCTCATTATCTAAACCCCCACTATCCTCTCTGTACTTCATGTCTCCTAATGAACTCCATTTCTACAGAGATTCAGCAGAAGATCATATTAAACTGTATTCAGGATCATAATCCCTGATAAGTAAGAGAGGAAGATGTCGCAGCTCTTTAACTTGTCCTCCTGTATAATTAGGACAGGTTTTGTGTGGACTAGTAGGATGGCGGCAATTTTATTTTTCCTAATGATTGCTCGCCGGACAAAACAAGCCATTATAACTAATGAAAGGTATTTGGTAATATACTGTATTTATAATGAAGTAATATTTAAGTATTTTCATTTTCTTAATTGCCGGAGAACCCCTTTAACATACTCCATAATAAGAACTTCTGCCTTTCTTAAGTTGCACCAGCGCTCTGGAAACCACTGCCCTCGACATTCAGGTCAATTTCCAACTTCCAAAACTTTAAACGTGCATTAAAAATACATATTTTTAGGCAGGCTTATCATGTTAACTAAACTAGCTCTTCCCCATTTACTCACTGCCCCTCAATGGGTCAGCGATCTGCATTTTGCAGGCAAAAATAGGACAGTCCTATCTTTTGCGGCTCAGCCGTATGGAACCAAAAGCACACAGGAGCTCTTCCATGTCTTTTCGAGTCCATGCGGCCACTGCACTTCACTGCATCATGTGGATCACGGACCCATTGAAGTCAAGATGTGGAGTGCACACAGATGGTGTCCATGTTTTTCAGATCAGTGGTATTGCGGACGTGGTCGTGATTTCAATTGTACTTATCCACATGTAAAATTCAATTGTTCAATTGCAAGTTTCAATGCTCTGCTTGCCAGCCATGTTTTTTTGTTTTAGATTTTTCATTGCACAAATGCAAAGCAGATGTTCCTATCTGGGAATGCCTTGTACCAGGACCATCCGTCTCTAACAAGCTGACACCAGCATAATGCTTTTGGCCAATCTAGGCACAACTTCATGTTTTCCATGTACATAAACATGGAATCTGCTTCTCCTAATAAAACAAAAATCCCTTATTCAGAAACTGATTGCTATATCATGGACAAGGTACCATGACAACTCCATTTTTCTTCACCAATATAATCCCCACAATATGCTTTGTACATTGGACACATCTTGCTTCAAGGGACATAATTCATTTACCAGTGACCTTCCAGGAAATAAAATGAACCATTGTGGAAAGAATCAGTTCTAGGCTACATGCACACGACCGTGCCGTTTTTTGCGGTCCGCAAACCGCGGATCCGGAAAAAACGGAAGCCGTCCGTGTGCCTTGCGCAATTTGCGGAACAGAACGGGCAGCCCATTGTAGACATGCCTATTCTTGTCCTCAAAACGGATAAGAATAGGACATGCTATATTTTTTTTTGCGGGGCCACGGAACGATGCAACGTATGTGGACAGCACACGGAGTGCTGTCCGCATCTTTTGCGGCCCCGTTGAAGTGAATAGGTCCGCATCCGAGCCGAAAAAATGGCGGCTCGGATGCGGACCTAAACAACGGCCGTGTGCATGAGGCCTTATCCTAATGCATTCTGAATGGAGAGCATTCCGTTCAGGATGCATCAGGATGTCTTCAGTTCAGTCTTTTTGACTGATCAGGCAAAAGATAAAAGCGCAGCATGCTACGGTTTTATCTCCGGCCAAAAAAACGGAAGACTTGCCTGAATGCCGGATCCGGCATTTTTTTCTATAGAAATGTATTGGTGCTGGATCCGGCATTCAAAATACCGGAATGCGCAGACCGAAAAAAAGGTGAAAAAAAAAAAATCGTGGATCCGTTTTGCCGGATGACACCGGAAAGACGGATCTGGCATTTCAATACATTTTTCTGACTGATCAGGATCCTGATCAGTCTTACAAATGCCATCAGTTGGCATACGTTTTGCCGGATCCAGCAGGCAGTTCCGGCAACAGAACTGCTTGCCGGATCACTCTGCCGCAAGTGTGAAAGTAGCCTTAGAAGTCAGCTCCGCCAGCTTTTTAACATGCTGCCTCTAGATTGCATTGCATTTTCATAGGTTCTCTTTAATGCAACTTTAAAAAAAAAATACTTTATACTCACGAGTCGAGCAGTACAAATAGCAAGAGAACAATGTGAATTTCTAAACCAAATATTTAGACTATTGATATCTGCATATATATTAAAGATCTATGCAACATGACACTCACATGGAGGAGAATGAGAAGACTTCAGATTGCCCAACTAGCTGTTCACATATTGTACTATGCCTCGTTCACATCCCCATTTGCAGATCCGGCAGGCTGTTTTAGCACCTTGCTGGATCCCCAACTTCAACGCCGGATCGCCATTGACTGTAATGAGGTCCAGCAGTGCAATGGTTTATGTCCAGTTGAAACCCAGCATTTATAGAGGAAATCGGTCGGATCATCACCGGACCCCACTGCAGTCAATAGGGATCCAGTGGTGAAAAAGATCTGCCAACGGAGATGAGAAGAAGGCTGTTGTGAGGTTGTCAGACATATTTACAGTATTTACACTCTCCGCTCCTGTTACCTTCAGCTCAGCACCAAGGGCTGATATCTCAGGAGCAGGACAAACTCTTTTGGTGCCCGAGGCCGGGCATTCACAATGCACTTTCCACTCTCAGTCCCTGAAGTTGGTTAGAAATTTAGAATTAAAGGGGTTTTCTCATCTCAGACATTGATGGCATATTGTTAGCATATGGCAACAATGTCAGAAAGGTGAAGGCACCATCTCTCTTAACGTGAAGGAGAGCACAACGCGCAAGCGCAGCCACCCTCCGTCCATCTGTATGGGACATCCGAAAATAGCTGAACGCTGGTTCGGCTATTTCCAGCAGTCCCACTGTGGCGATTGGAGAGATGGCCATGAATGCGCAGAGTGCTCTCCATTCATCGCTATGGGACTTCTCAAAAAATAGCCATGCTATGGAAATTCCATAGCAGTAAATGTAGAGCACACTTTTGCTGTGTGCTCTCCTTCACTTCGGGGCCCCCATTCCAAGAGGTAGGACCCACGCCTTTCTAACATTGATGGCAAATCCTAGTGATATGCCATTAATGTCTGAAATGGGCAAACCCCTAATCCTTTCAGCCGCCGTGACGTACCTGTACGTCATAGTGGCTGAGGGCTTGTATGGAGTGTGCTGCTGTGTTGAACCTGCTCATTCACTATTCAGCTCTGTATCATGGTTTTTGGAACAAGGGATCAAATATAAAAATATAAAAATAAACAATAAAAAAACGCCTCATCCAAAAATGCCTAACCTATTAAAATATTTTCCTGGGCGGTGTACAGCGTAATGGAAAAAAATGAAAACATGTGATTCAATGTTTTCTGTCACCTTATCCCCCCCCCCCCCCCCCCCCAAAAAAATAATAATAATTTAACAACCGTTAAATAATAATAATTTTAACACCTTAAAGAGGACCTTTTATCAGTTTTGCAAAAGTCACATATTTTTTTTTCAAAAGCCCCCCCATTCGTCCGCTGTGGCCCCCCATTGGCGCCTTGTATTATAATGAGGAGTATCGGAAAAATGAGGAGGAGACTGAGTCTTTCTCAGTGGGCCTCTCCTTCTCCCTGGCTGTCCAATCGCAGCTCATTTTTTGCGGGATGAGAGACGGTTTGATTGGTACTATTTTGGGGTACATACTACTTTTTGATCATTTAGTATTACACTTTTTGTGATGTAAGGTGGCAAAAAATGGATTTTTTTGGCACAGTTTTTATTTTTATTTTTTTACAGTGTTCACCTCGTACTGGGGCACAAAGTATCGGCCATTTAGGATGAGCATTCTCGTGCTGGATCATTAAGGGTTTAAAAGTAGCAAAACTCCCCTTAAAGTCAGGAGAGGTTGGGAGCAAGACGTGGGTAGCATCTCAGATGCTCAATAGGAAGAGGTATTGGCCCTTACTCCGAGTCTGTCCCTGAGTGAAGCTGCGCGGTTATCCCATTTGTACTTATTACATAGAGTGTATAAGACCTCTCTATTTTTATTTAAAATAGGATACTGGGATAGCCCGGGGTGCCCAAAGTGTACAGCAGCAGAGGCAGATTTGTTTCATATGCTTTGGGCATGTCCTTTATCATCGGCCTATTGGACAGCGGTGGTGCAACTAATTAATAAAGTATACAGTACATGTCTTGTTCCTGATCCCAGGATGTGCCTGTTGGGAATTCTGCCGGTGGAGGATCTACAAGTGGTTATCACCATTGGTATTAACAGAATGCTGTATCAAGCGCGCAAAACGTTAGCGGCAACATGGATGCAACCAACGCCTCCCGTGGTATTGGAGTATGTGAATAGACTGAATGCGATTGTTCGTTTGGAGAGAGGGGTCTATCTAAAAAGGAACAGTTTGTCTAAGTTTGAAGCTATTTGGGGTGCATGGATCGACAACTCAGGGTGCTGTAGCCCGTGGCTGGCACTTACCAGGGGGATCCATTTAACCTTGGTGTTTGGTGGGTGTGGATGTGGCACTTATCAGGGGGATCTTACGATCCATTTAACCTTGGTGTTTGGTGGGTGTGGATGTGGCTTTGCAAGGTGGAGAAAGTGTTGATCCTGGTACAGCTGTCGGATGGAGTAGGGTACTGGGACTACGGATTAGTAAGGTACTTGGTGCTCTATCAATATAATGGGCCTGGATGTATAGGTGTCTAGTGGGTGCGATACGTACAATAATACATGCACTTTCCCATGATGTTGATGCCCCCTACTGTCTTCAAATTGGGATTTGTGGTGTTGACACCCCGGAGGTGACTGAATGGGTCATACTACTGATAATGGGTATTACGCTTACTGCTCTGTATGTCTATTTTCTTTTCTAGGAGGAGACCATATATGGACTTTATTATTATTATTATTATTACCTGCTCTGGTTATGTTGGGGTGGGTGGGGGGGTTTCTTGTTATAGGGGATATATACGATCTACTTTTGCTTAGTACTTATATATGTTGCTTTTTGCACTGCTTGTCAGAATCGTCTCTGTATATGGCATTCCTTAAGTTGTCTGATTCACATATTGTATGTGTATGTTGGATTATGCAAAACTTGAGAAAAAAAGCAATAAAAAGACATCTGATTAAAAAAAAGTAGCAAAACAAAAAACTACAGTGTACAAATTTGGTATCACTGTAATTGGAATATAATTTTGTCATTTTTAACGCACACTGAACGCTGTTATATAAAAACCCAATAAATCTTGTTGGAATTGTGGCTTTTTTTCAATTTCTCACCACCAAGATTTTTTTTCTCATTTTCCAATACAAGACATGGTAAATTAAAGGGGTTATCCCATTTCTGAAACATCCCCCCATGTGCCGGGCCCCTCACAGGTAATATACGTACCCCGCTCCCCGCGCAGGGAGAAGCAGCAACGGCAGTGCGGGGAACAGGAGCGGCGCCAGGAGCAGGGAGCGGGGTAAGTATATTAACTGTGAGGGGCCCAGCACATGGGGGGGATGTTACAGAAATCAGATAAACCCTTTAAATGGTGCCATTACAAAAAAACTAATTATCATGCAAAAAATAAGCCCTCATATGGCTATGTGAACAGAAAAGTAAAACGAAAATGGGCCCAATACTTAAAGGGGTTCCCCTTCTTCCCCCACTCAGCTCATGTGACATGAGCATCAGAGCATTTAATGCTCCGATGCTCTCCCTTGCCCGGCGCTGTATCGCACAGGGCTTTTTTGTTTACATCTTTACACTGCCAGGTGGAGGCTTCCTCCTTGAAGCGTCCCCTGTGATGTCACCATCACTAATGGGCGGGATTTAGCGCTGCCCTAGCTGTTTTACAGGCTAGGGCAGCGCTAAAGCCTGCTCATTAGTGCCGGTGACGTCACAGGACTCACTGCTAGGCGGAAGCCCTGGACGTTACTGGATATCCAGAAAAAGCCCTTGCCGAATCGTGCAGGGCAAGGGAGAGCATCGGAGCATGAGTGAGGAAAGAAGGGGATATGTCCGGGTTAAGCTCTGAACTCGGAGAACACCTTTAAGGTGTTAAAGTCTGATAGATGCAGACACCATCTGTGGGACCCGCAACTCATTTGGTGAGGCAGCTGCCACAGCTAGGTGGGGAATGAAAGGAGGATTGCCCGCCAATGTGTGCAGCTTTCTCCATTCACTTCTAAAGGAGTCAGGGACACAGTTGTACATGCGTTCTTGGCTAACTCCCATTGAAGTGAGACCACCTCTCCATTCATTCTCAATCTGGGGGCAGAATGGTGGTCAGATGACCCCTCCTCTGACAATAGGTGTTGGCCTCAGTGGTGGAACACTCAACTATCAAATTTTATGGCATATCCTGGTAATACCTACTGTGAAACCAGCCTTCTTATTAAAAGGCATTGCTCATAACAGATTGGGCCTCCCAATACTATCTCATCAAGATCATCAAATGGGTATCATTTCTAGCAATCGTTCCTCCCACAACTGGAGTACTTTTTACAGGATGTCTCTTTCGCATGCTATAATCATGGTGAAAGTGGTTGGCCAATGTCAGCACTATCACAACCATCTAGAGGCTTCATCACAACCACTGGAGGACAAGCTTTTAGGACTTCATCTCAGCTCCCTGTTCTATGTCTGACAGTGGTATGGACACGATAGTGGCAAGCAAGTTTATAGATGCTGCGTGTACTTTCTTTTGCTCAAACACAGGCCAAGTCTAATGTGTGATTATGTGCCAGGAACCTTAGACAGATGTAGGTCTTCCTGGTGGGATCTGCACACAGGGGCTGGACTTTTACAGCTTCTGACCATCTGCACAAACAACAGGCTCTTTTAGTTATTTGTATATACAATCACATAGCAATGCAAGTGGAAAACCTCATTAACACAAGTCTTTAGTTAGGTCTGTGAATTGCATGAACCCGATGCAAAGCAGAACCTCACTGTGTATACTGCTGCCTTTAGAAAAGTAATAAAAAAAAGTTGTATTCAGATTATCCCTAGTTTTATGTTGTCCTAAAAGATGTGAAAAGATAGAAAATTATGACCACTGCTCCATGAGACTAGTGTCGCCAATCATTGGCCTCAGCGGTCACATGGGGTAGTCGGATATGTCATTGCTGCAGTGAGACCAGGAGCACTGAAGCAGTGGCGCAAACGCTTGTATTTTCTCGTAAAACCCTTTAACAATGAATATTGAATAAAAAAATTGGTTATTAGTTAATTTGATCCTGCTGTAGACTGTACGGCCGCACCTACAAAACCTTATGCTGCCACTGCCGTATCAAATTGGTATGGTAGCCCATTAGCTCCAATCTGAAGTAGTGACGATGGCTACCTGTCAATGATATGTACCACTGAAATGCATCTGTTTGGGTTAGGCCTGATTCAGTATTTTTCCGCATGTGCGTAATGAACACATAGAAGTCAATGGTACATTTCACACCTCCATTTTTACACCCGGAGCAAGGGCATGCACTACTTTACGGAACATGGACCCATTGGAGACAACTCTCTCTGGTAGTCGCCAGGGCTGTGCAGCCACAACCCACCACCTGTAACCTAAATCTGAATCCTAAATTTGTGATTGCTACTTCATCACAATGGCCTCTTTCAGACATCAGCATAGAAATGAAAGGCTTTCCAAGGGCTTGGTCTTAAAGGGGTTGTGCAGAAATGTGGGGGTATTGGCCACCCCCTCCCCCATTTGGCAGGACCTGTAAGGCTTACTTACCTGCTTCCTGGCGCTGGCTCCCCACTCCTCCTTCATGCTCTGCTAGACCTCCTCACTGTAAATATCAGGTTTGACATTGCCGCAGCCAATCACCTGTCCGGGTGTTTAATATTGATGACCCATCCTCAGGATAAGGGTCCGGTGAGCGCCATGGCCTCTTTGCAGCTTACCAAGCACAGTGTCGTCCATTGGATACTGTCTGTGCTTGGTATTGCACCTCACCCCTATTTACTTGAATGGCACAGAGCTGCACCTAGGCCATGTGACTGATGAAGGTGACGTCTAGGAAGATGCAACAGCTGATAGGCGGGGGTGTCGAGAGTCAAACCCCCACCGCTCCGATATTTATGACCTGGGGTGTAGGTGCAGGCTGTCTTGCAGAAATTCCACATGAATTTCCATGTGGATTTCTGTGCATTTCCGCACTAAAAACCCATGTGTCCCTTACTGTATTTGGTGCGGATTTGATACGGTTTTGCTGCAGATCTCACCCTTGCATTATAAAGGGTGAGATCTGCACAAAGAACTGACATGATGCAGATCTCAAAATCCGCACGGATCCATTGACTTGAATGGGTCCGCCTTCCGCAAGATACAGCCCACACTGCAAAAAAATAGTGTGGACTGTTCAATTTTGTGCGGTGCGGAGGCACATGGACCGAAATGTCATGGAAGCGCTTCGTAGTCATTCCGATACGTGCCTCCGCCCTGCATCTTGCAGACCCATTCAAGTAAATGTGGTTCGCAATACGGGCACGGGCGGCCTACATGAGCCCTAAAAGTACCCGATAAACCCTTTGGCTATTCATCATAGTGTCTGACAGCGGCTTTCTCCCGTTTATAATGCATGTGTATGGGGGTTGGGGGCAACAGCGAACGGTGTGGCCAGGAGGAAACGTAAAATGGACCAAATTTGTGAAAGGCACAAAATATTGCTGGAAAGCCATTAGATGCAGAAGAGAGTATCATGTTTAGCAGGTTGCAGATATGTCACTGCTCATGAGCCATTTTAATACCTGCAGCATTTTCTGTGTATTTTGTCTTTGAATTTAACCAATACTTAGCTAGAATTACAACATATTATTCCTCCATTCTCTTCAATGAGACTCTGTTTTTCAAAACAAATAAAATACATTTTGGATAATGAAACTCCAATAAAAGACAAAAATGTGCACGAGAACATAAACCACAATAAAACCGCACAACATCGTGTGAATCACGTGACTCAATGACACCGGGGTTCTGAGGTACTTACTTTGAAAGTTCAACCTTCGGTACCAGCCATAGCGCGGGCGGGCGTAAGGGAAGTATGGGAAATGTAGTCACTGTGCGCGAGCCGTACGCTGGTAACAAGCAGGAACGTTATCGGTGAGAACTACATCTCCCACAATCCCGTTCAAAACGTCAGCTGCTGCAGTTTTAGTACAAGGGCATCACGGGAAATATAGTTCTCCTGTGTGAGTGACGTATATTCCTGCCAGAAGAGGGGATGTGTGAGAAGCGTAGGAATCCATTCCCCATGCCGTTGTTCAAAAGACTAAAAATGTATATTATTGGAATTGCTCCCTTTCAGAAGACACCACAAATGTTTGCAGCGCTCTTCCAGGGTTTTTTCTTTAAAAAAAAAAAACACTGCCACGCTATGTTTTTGTTTGGGTTTTGTGGGGTGTTTTTTTCTAAATAGTGTGTGTCATCACGGGCTTTTTTAATGTTTTGTTGTTTTTTATATAGAAAAGTATGTCACCCCCTCTGTTGCCACTTTCTTTTTAGCAGTATGGCAAAAATACATTGCTGCAAAAAACGCCTTAACCCCTTAAGGACCTTGGCATTTTTCACCTTAAGGCCGAGTTCACACGAACGTGTGTGACCCGTGCCTGTGCTGCGGCCCGCAAATAGCAGGCCTGAATGTGCGATCGCCGGCCGTAGGTCAGCCGCATCGGATCGCGGACCCATTCACTTTAATGGGTCCGCGATCCGCCCGTTCCGCTAAAAGATAGGACATGTTCTATCTTTTTGCGGAACGGAAGTACGGGACGTAACCCCACGGAAGCACTCCGTAGTGCTTCCGAGGGGTCCCGTCCCGTGCAGCTGTTCCGCGATTCCGGATTTGCCGACCCATTGAAGTGAATGGGTCCGCATCCGTGATGCAGAATGCACACGGAACTGTGGCCGTGTATTGCGGGCCGCAATACGGCCACGGATCCTACACGTTCGTGTGAACTTAGCCTAAGGGTCCATTCAGACGTCCGTAGGTGTTTTGCAGACCGCAAATTGCGGATCCGCAAAACACAGACACCGGTAATGTGCGGACCGCACATCGCCGACACTATAATAGAAAATGCCTTTTCTTGTCCGCAGTTGCGGACAAGAATAGGACATGTTCTATTTTTTTCGGGAACGGAATTGCAGATCCGGAAGCGCAGATCAGGAAATGCGGATGCGGACAGCACATAGTGTGCTGTCCGCATCGGTTCTGGCCCCATTGAAAATGAATGGGTCCGCACTCGTTCCGCAAAATGGATCCAGACACAAGTTGCGGACGTGTGAATGGACCCTTAGGATCAGGCCATTTTTTGATAATCTGACCAGTGTCACTTTAAGTTGTGATAACTTTAAAACGCTTTTACTTATCCAAGCCATTCTGAGATTGTTTTCTCGTCACATATTGTACTTCATGACAGTGGTAAATTTGAGTCAAAATATTTCATTTTTAATTATAAAAAAATACCAAATTTACCAAAAATTTGGACAAATTAGCAATTTTTTAAATTTTAATTTCTCTGCTTTTAAAACATACCCCTTAAAATAGTTATTACTTTACATTTCCCATATGTCTACTTCATGTTTGGATCATTTTGTAAATTACATTTTCTTTTTTTGGTACGTTAGAAGGCTTAGAAGTTTAGAAGCAAATCTTGAAATTTTTCAGAAAATTTCCAAAACCCACTTTTTAGGGTCCATTCACACGTCCGTATGTGTTTTGCGAATCCACAAATTGCGGATCTCCAAAACACGGATACCGGCAATGTGCGTTCCACATTTTGCGGACCGCACATTGCTGGCACTCTCGTAGAAAACGCCTTTTCTTATCCGCAATCGGACGAGAATAGGACATGTTCTATTTTTTGGCGGAACGGAAGTGCGGATCCACAAATGCAGATGCGGACAGCACATTCCATCCCCATTGAAAATGAATGGGTCCGCACCTGTTCCGCAAAATTGCGGACGTGTGAAGGGACCCTAAAGGACCAGTTCAGGTCTGAAGTCACTTTGTGAGGCTTACATAATAGAAAACACCCATGAATGGCCCCATTTTAGAAACTACACCCCTAGGTAATCAAAACTGATTTTACTAACTTTGTTAACCCTTTAGGTGTTCCACAGGAATTAAAAGAAAATGGAGATGACATTTTAGAATTTCACTCTTTTGGTAGATTTTCCATTTTAATCCATTTTTTCCAGTAAGGCTACTTTCACACTTGCGGCAGAGAGATCCGGCAAGCAGTTCCGTCGCCGGAACTGCCTGCCGGATCAGGCAAAATGTATGCTAACTGATGGCATTAGTAAGACTGATCAGGATCCTGATCAGTCTTAAAAATGCCTGATCAGTCGAAAAAATGCATTGAAATGCCGGATCCGTCTTTCCGGTGTCATCCGGCAAAAACGGATCCGGCATTTATTTTTTCACCTTTTTTTCAGTCTGCGCATGCGCATACCGGAAGGACGGATCCGGCATTCCGGTATTCTGAATGCCGGATCCGGCACTAATACATTCCTATGGGAAAAAATGCCTGATCCGGCATTCAGGCAAGTCTTCAGTCTTTTTAGCCGGAGATAAAACCGTAGCATGCTACGGTTTTCTCTTTTGCCTGATCAGTCAAAACGACTGAACTGAAGACATACTGATGCAAACTGAACGGATTACTCTCCATTCAGAATGCATGGGGACATACCTGATCAGTTCTTTTCCGGTATAGAGCCCCTGTGACGGAACTCTATGCCGGAAAAGAACAACGCAAGTGTGAAAGTAGCCTAACAAAGCAAGGGTTAACAGCCAAACAAAACTCATTATTTATTACCTTGATTCTGTAGTTTACAGAAACACTCCATATGTGGTCGTAAACTGCTGTACGGGCACATGGCAGGGCGCAGAAGGAAAGGAACGCCATATGGTTTTTGGAAGGCAGATTTCACTGGTATAATTTTAAGTTGCCATGTCACATTTGAAGAGCCCCTGATGCACCCCTAGAGTAGAAACTCCAAAAAAAGACCCCATTTTGGAAACTACGGGAAAAGTCGACAGTTTTGTTTGTACTATTTTAGGGTACATATGATTTTTGGTTGCTCTATATTATACTTTTTGTGAGACAAGGTAACAAAAAATAGCTGTTTTGGCACAGTTTTTGTTATTTACAGTGTTCATCTGACAGGTTAGATCATGTGGTATTTTTATAGAGCAGGTTGTTACAGACGGGACAATACCAAATATGACTACTTTTTTGTTGTTTGTTTCAGTTTTACATAATAAAGCATTTTTTTAAAATTATTTTTTTGTGTCTCCATATTCTGAAAGCCATTGTGTCTTATGTAGGGGCTCATTTTTTCGGTATGAGATGATGGTTTGATTGGTACTATTTTAAGGTGCATATGACTTTTTGATCGCTCGGTATTACACTTTTTGTGATGTAAGATGACAAAAAATGGCTTTTTTGACACACTATTTAATTTTTTTACGGTGTTCGGCTGAGTGGTTAGGTCATGTGATATTTTTATAGAGCAGGTTGTTACGGATGCTGCGATACCTAATATGTATACTTTTTTAATTTATTTAAGGCTACATGCACACGACCGTTGTGTGTTTTGCGGTCTGCAAATCGCGGATCCGCAAAATACGGATGGCGTCCGTATGCGTTCCGCAATTTGCGGAACCGCATGGACAGCCTTAAAATAACTACCTATCCTTGTCCGCACAACGCGGACAAGAATAGGACAGGTTATATTTTTTGGGCGGACAGCGGAACGGAGCAACGGATGCAGACAGCACACGGAGTGCTGTCAGCATCTTTTGCGCCCCATTGAAGTGAATGGGTCCGCATCCGAGCTGCAGTTTTGGCCAAAACAACGGCCGTGTGCATGAGGCCTAAGTTTTATAAAAATATAAAAAATATAAAAAACTATAATATAAAAATATAAAACACAATAAAAAAGGAGATATATTAGGTATCACCGCGTCTGTAACAACCTGCTTTATAAAAATACCACATGACCTACCCCCTCAGATGAACAACGTAAAAAAAAACTAAAAAAAAACCTTGACAAAAAATCTATTTTTTGTCACCTTACATCACAAAAAGTATAATACCAAGCGATCAAAAAGTCATATGCACCCTAAAATAGTACCAACCAAACGTCATCTCATCCCACAAAAAATTAGCCCCTACCTAAGACAATCGCCCAAAAAATAAAAAAACTATGGCTCTCAGACTATGGAGACACTAAAACATTATTTTAGTGACTCCATAGTCTGAGAGCCATAGTTTTTTTTATTTTTTGGGCGATTGTCTTAGGTAGGCTCTCATTTTTTGCGGGTTGATATGACGGTTTGATTGGTACTATTTTAGGGTACATACTACTTTTTGATTACTTGGTATTACACTTTTTGTGATGAAAGGTACCAAAAAATGGCTTTTTTTAGCACAGTTTTTATAAAAAAAAAAAAAATTATGGTGTTGACCAGACGGGGTGGATCATGTGATATTTTTTTAAATTAAAACTTAGGTTTTTTTTTATTGTTAAAAACACTTTTATTTCACATTTAATATTTTTTATTTTTGTCCCAATATGGGACATTACAGGGTCTGATCCCTGTTTCAATGCAGCACAATACATCTGTATTGTACTGCATTAACTATCAGTGTATTACACAGTGTAATACATTGATAGTTTGTCTATGAGAACCAGCCTGCGGGACCAGATGGCTAAGGAGAGGGAGGGCAAACCTCCCATATGCCACGGTCAGCGCTGACCGCGGCATATGAGGGGTTAATCCATCGGCATCAGCATTATCACCGATGCTGGTGGATGCAGCAGGGATTCGGCTGTCAGTAACAGCCAGATCCGTGCTGCTGATTGCCGGACTGCTCATGGGGGGAGGAATGACCGCAGGACGAGAATACTCGTCCTGGTGCGCAAAGTACCAGCCATTAAGGCCTCCTGCACACGAACGTGTGCGCCCCGTGGTCTTGCTGCGGCCCGAAAAATGCGGGTCGCAATGCATGAACACCGTCAGTGGGGCAGCTGCAGCGGATCGCGGACCCATTTACTTTAATGGGTCCGCGACCTGGCTGTTCCGCAAAAAGATAGGACATGTTCTATCTTTTTGCGGAACAGAAGTATGGGACGAAACCCCACGGAAGCACTCCATAGTGCTCCCGTAGGGTTCCGTTCCGCACCATTCCGCATCTCCGGATTTGCGGACCCATTGAAGTGAATGGGTCTGCATCCGTGATGCGGAATGTACACGGAACGGTGCTCGTGTATTACGGATCCGCAAATGCGGTCCGCAATACGGCAACCGGGAAGCACACATTCGTGTGCAGGAGGCCTTAGGATGAGCATTCTCGTCCTGGGATCTTAAGGTGTTAAGCGGAGAGAAAAAAAAAAAAAACAATGGATATCTAGGGGACTAAAACGTCAGGAAAGGAGGGGAAAAAACTGAGCATGGTTTTTTTTTCTCCACACTTGCATTTTTTTGTGGCGTTTTTTTGTTGAAAGAAAAACACCAGCTGCAGATGTTGGATGAAAGTTATGGGAAATTCTATATCCAGGACATTTTTGGCTGGTGGCTTTTTCATTTTTCTTCTAATGCAGCATGTTGAAACAATGGTGTTTTTACTTTTCTGTAAAAGAAAAAGGCTAATAAACACACACCATCCACAGCTTTGAAAAAATAAAGCCACAAAAAAAAAATCATAAAAACCGCATGCTGTATGGAAAAATATGCAAGAAGTTTCTATGGCATTTTTATAGTGGTTAATAAAACTCCAGACCAAATTCATGTGTGTACGGGCTGTAGGCTTCTGGCTGTACTCAGGATCGCTGGATGTCCAAGTGGTCCAGCCCTCAGCTACCCCTCTGAGATAAGCATCAGAGCATTTTCAGGTTTTTTGTTTGGATGTCCGCTCTGATTAGTGCCGGCTCTGATTAGTGCCAGTTATGTCACCGGGCTCACTGCTAGGTGGAAGCCTCCGCCTAGCTTACCCATGGAGAGCCCGGAACGTCACTGGATCTCCAGAAAAAGCCCTTGCCCTGCGAGAAATGTTCATGTTAGAGGGGCTGAGTGGGGGAAGATGGGGAGACAACCCCTTTAAGAGACATGAATAATATTCACAATATTCAATCACATTTTATACTGTAACAAAACAATATTTTTGCCGAAAATTAAGTGCCACGTTTTATGGCTAGCCTACCCTCCTGTCTAAATAAAAATTGAATTTTATAAGTTTTTTTATGTTTGTACACTATAATACTAAAATGCCTGACTGTGAATTTCAAAGTGACCATCAGTGAGATCTAATCTCTGGGGATTTGCTGCTTGTCTTGTTTTGCTTGTTCCTCCTGTTTATCGGAGCTCGGTTGAATATATGAGGGTACGGCCGCTGTAGTTTTGGAAGCCCAAACTTGGAGTAAATTCTAAAATAGAGGAGAAATATCTGTTCTTTAGGGCACATGCACACGACTGTAGCCTATTTTGCAGTGCGCAAAACATAGATACGTTCTGCAAGAAATCTGC
Organism: Bufo bufo; assembly: GCF_905171765.1. Classification (NCBI taxonomy): domain Eukaryota; kingdom Metazoa; phylum Chordata; class Amphibia; order Anura; family Bufonidae; genus Bufo; species Bufo bufo. The sequence goes on along the minus strand of NC_053394.1, from coordinate 275,944,038 downwards.
ACATAAATCTGCACTTTTTATTGTGGTTTTGGTGAGTTTTTGTGCAGTTTTTATGCATTTTGTGGTGCAGATTTTTGGTTTATGTAAACCATCCCATTGAAGTCTATGGAAAACCACTTTACAGAAGATGTGGAATCGCACAAACAATTGACATGCCCCTAAGAAAAACCAAAGTGTACATGAGATTTGTTTAATCATATACACTTTGCTGGTTCTGTATTATGCCATGTTTTTTATGAACAAAATCCACGAGGAAATGTCACGTGTAATCCGCACTGTGTGAAGACACCCTTGACACCTAATCTAGGGGCCTTTACTCCACCAAGGCCGGGCACCTTGGTGACACGTTCCCGGTGCAAACAAAACCTCTTTTAAAATGCTTCCTGCAGCATTTTGGGTGACACATATCTCCCATCATAAATGACTCCTGTCACTGCCTCACAATATATATATACACTGAACAAAAATATAAACGCAACACTTTCGGTTTTGCTCCCATTTTGCATGAGCTGAAACATTTTCTACATACACAAAAGACCCATTACTCTCAAATATTGTTAACAAATCTGTCTAAATCTGTGTTAGTGAGCACTTCTGCCAAGATAATCCATCCCACCTCACAGGTGTGGTCTATCAAAGTGCTGATTAGATAGAATGAATATTGCACAGGTGTGCCTTAGACTGCCCACAATAAAAGACCACTCTGAAATGTGCAGTTTGATCACACAGCACAATGCCACAGATGTCGCAACGTTTGAGGGAGTGTACAATTGGCATGCTGACTGCAGGAATGTCTACCAGAGCTGTTGCCCGTGCAATGAATGTTCATTTCTCTACCATAAGCCATCTCCAAAGGCGTTTCAGAGAATTTGGCAGTACATTCAACCGGCCTCACACATGCAGACCACGTGTAACCACACCAGCCCAGGACCTCCACATCCAGCATGTTCACCTCCATGATCATCTGAGACCAGCGACCCGGACAGCTGCAGCAACAATCGGTTTGCATAACCAAAGAATTTCTGCACAAACTGTCAGAAACCATCTCAGGGAAGCTCATCTGCATGCTCGTTGTCCTCATCGGGGTCTGGACCTGACTGCAGTTAGTCATTGTAACCGACTTGAGTGGGCAAATGCTCACATTCAATGGCTTCTGGCACGTTGGAGAGGTGTTCTGTTCATGGATGAGTCCCGGTTTTCGCTGTTCAGGGCAGATGGCAGACAGCGTGTGTGGCGTTGTGTGGGTGAGCGGTTTGCTGATGTCAACGTTGTGGATCGAGTGGCCCATGGTGGCGGTGGGGTTATGTTATGGGCAGGCATATGTTATGGACAACGAACACAGGTGCATTTTATTGATGGCATTTTGAATGCACAGAGATACCGTGACGAGATCCTGAGGCCCATTGTTGTGCCATTCATCCACGACCATCACCTCATGTTGCAGCATGATAATTGCAAGGATCTGTTGTCACGAGGGTATCAAGAGCCACGTCTGACTCCGTTATACCCGGGGTCAGGAAGTCGCAGCGGGTGGCTGCGCGCTCTATATCTAAAGATCATGGTGTTTCTTAGTTATTGTTTTCTGTGTTTGCCTTGCTATCCTTTTTGTCTCTCTCAGGGATCCGTAGCTTCTCCTCCTCAGCTGTTTCGTGTCTGCCACTCCCTACCTCCTTATATTCTCCCCTCACACTTCTCTAGTTGCCAGTTATAGAGCTTCCTGCCTGGACATCTATACTGACCCACTGGAGTGGTTAATCCTGGTTGTTGTTCCTGTGTGCTACCCTCCGGATCCCTGTTTGGCTTATTGTTGTCTCCTGTTGTCGCCCACCTGGGAATATATGTTGAGTCTGTGTTGTCTGTCCTCCCCTTGGTGTTTTCCCTTAGAGTTAGTGGTGCGGACTAGTGTTCCCATCGCCCTGTTCACTACCTAGGGCTCAGCTCAGGGAAAGCCAGGGCTTTAGGCACGTGATCGGCGTACGGGTGAGGAACCCGTCTAGGGACGTCAGGGCAGCCAGGTGCCAGCTGCCAGGTGAGTCAGGGGTCACCATCTTCCCTCTCACTTGGGCAGGGCCTTCCTCGTTCCCTCCCTCTGTGTCACGTATGTGATAGCCACGCCGACCGTGATATCTGTACACAATTCCTGGAAGCTGAAAACATCCCAGTTCTTGCATGGCCAGCATACTCCCCGGACATGTCACCCATTGAGCATGTTTGGGATGCTCTGGATCGACGTATACGACAGCGCGTTCCAGTTTCTGGCAATATTCTGCAACTTCGCACAGCTATTGAAGAGGAGTGGATCAATATTCCACAGGCCACAATCAACAACCTGATCAACTCTATTCGACGGAGATGTGTTGTACTGCGTGAGGCAAATGGTGGCCACACCAGATACTGACTGGTTTTCTGACTTGAACTGTTCATAATTCCCTCTAGCTTAACTTAAGCCCCAGTTCCAGCTGAAGAAAAACAGCCCCAAATCACGATGCTGCCACCACCATGCTTCACTGTGGGTATGGTGTTCTTTTGGTGATGTGCAAAAAGTGAAGAGGTGATGGTCAAAAAGTTCAACCTTTGGTTTCATCAGACCATAACACCTTTTCCCACATGCTTTTGGGAGACTTCAGATGTGTTTTTGCAAAATGTAGCCTGGCTTGGATGTTTTTCTTTGTAAGAAAAGGCTTTCGTCTTACCACTCTACCCCATAGCCCAGACATATGAAGAATACAGTAGATTCTTGTCACATGTACCACACAGCCAGTACTTGCCAGATATTCCTGCAGCTCCTTTAATGTTGCTGTAGGCCTCTTGGTAGCCTCCCAGACCAGTTTTCTTTTTGTCTTTTCAACAATTTTGGAGGGATGTCCAGTTCTTGGTAATGTCACTGTTGGGCAATATTTTCTCCGCTTTATGATGACTATCTTCACTGTGCTCCATGGTATATCTAAGGTCTTGGAAATTCTTTTGTACCCTTCTCCTGACTGATACCTTTTAACAATGAGATCCCTCTGATGCTTTGGAAGCTCTCTGTGGACCATGGCTTTTGCTGTGGGATGCGACTAAGAAAATTCCAGGAAAGTTTCAGGAAAGACCAACTAGAGCAGTTGAACTTTATTTAGGGTTAATCAGAGGCACTTTAAATGATGGCAGGTGTATGCTGACTCCTATTTAACACGATTTTGAATGTGATTGCTTAATTCTGAACCCAGCTACATCCCCAGTTATAAGAGGGTGTGCACACTTATGCAACCACAATATTTTAGTAATTTTTGTTTTCTTCCCTCCACCTAAAAGATTTCAGTTTGTTTTTCAACTGAGTGGTACAGTTTATAGGTCACATTAAAGGTTGAAAAAGTTCTGAAATGATTTATCTTTGTCTAATTTTTTTTACAGCACAGAAACCTGACATTTTAACAGGGGTGTGTAGAATTACATATCTCGTACCTCACAACTTTAGAAAATTGCAAAGAGGGACACCGTGTGCAGCGCATAGCGCGCCATGGCAATTCTTTTCATACTAGGTGTGAGGAATATGGATTAATATTTACTGTCAGCCATGTTCCCACACCAGCCATCAGCTGCAAGGTAGCAGAGGTAGTGAGCTCCACAGGGGGGCCCTGCTTCAAAGCCAGCAGATGGCAGAGGACCTCTAGCAGTCCACCAGTGTTTACAACTTTTCACACTTCCATTCAGCCAGTCAGGAACCCAGCTAAAGAAACAGGAAAAGCGTCCCTGCAGGGGGTCTAATTCATTCACCACTTCACTCAGATTATCAGACAGGTTGGAACCGGCGGTTCATGAGGAATTATGAATCGCCCATGCATTACATACATAAACCAGATACACATTTGTGTCCCTGTGGCCACAATGAACAGGCCCGTGGTCATAGTCTGGCGGTGGGAGGCCAGGGAAGGGAGATATACATATCTCCCCACAGAAACCCAATAATGGTACCATGCTTGGACTCTACTTGTAGCCGGAACCCAGGCAGGTCTGTTGGTCCCAGAACCATCTCCCTATGACCTTCTGGTTTGGAGCTATGAACCCAAAAGTGTTTTGTGGGTCATTTGCTGCCAGCCCAGAAGAGGGGGAGTGGACCCTTCCCTGAGGCCGGGAGGGGAGGGTCCGGCTACAGGTTAAAAGGCTTGTGCAAGCAAGCAGGCGTGTCTTTTCTCTGAAGGAGGGTCACATCGTGCCATGTGTTTAGAGGGACCTGCAACCTGCTGACATCACTGCCCTCTATGTGAATACAGCTAAGAACTCATCACAACCCAAAAGGATCTATCTGGTAAACTGACTTTTGTTCTGCTTAACCCTGTTTGTACCATACCACCTGTATTTGTAACCTCAGATCACTGTATATATTCCTTGTGGGTATAGTGTATTGTCTAGTGGGCCCTTAAGGCGATTAAATATATAATTTAATCTTGTGCTGTCTGGTATCTCGAGCACAAATCCTCATGTCTGTGTTTCGGCCTAGTAATACGCTACCGCAGGTTGGTTTCTTACCCTATGTAATCCTGTTAGCGGACCGGGCTTATATCAAACAAGGAACTGGTGGCAGTCTTTCCGGGCTGAGAACGCGCTGTTTCACTGGGGCAGTGAAAAGGCTCAGCATGTTGCCTCTCTGTGCCCGTGTGGATAGGAGGAGTCTCTGAAAACTGTACCAAGACTGACCTTACCCGCTCCTCCAGGGAATAACGTCACAACTTAATTACCAGTGACCATACCGTATCTCGTGAGCTCGACATCGTTGATGTCCAACGTCAGTCGGAGCACGAGGGGTGGTATTCGTCACATATTGGTGGCAGCAGTGGGCTATCCAATCGAATTGGTTTTGTGCACCATTACTCTGCCTAAATCTCCTGGGAGGAAAGGACTTTTACCACACAAATGTTAAGTATAAGAACTTTCTTTGTTTTCTCCTTTTTATTTTACAATTGTTTGCCATTTATGTATGCCTCTTGTTAATATTTTTTTTGTAACCAAGTACTGTCTATTTTTTATACATTAAACCTAAAAGTTTGATGGTTTGTCTTGTAACCTTAAAGGGACACTGACAGGCCAAATCAGCATATATAGTTAGATATATCACATTACAGGTCTTATAGAGTCTTTTAAAAGCATATAACTATCCCCCCTGTCCACCTTATAAAGAGCGAAATATAAAGTTTTATAACCTGCTTCTGCGGTCAGCAATCTGCCCAAGGGGCGGCGTTTCATGTGAAAATGCGCCCAGCCAGCCTTCCCAACTGCCGTTCTTAAGCCCCGCCCAGCTCATCATTATTCACTTCGCTGGGCGGCGGCTAGAACTCTCCCCAGTCCCGATCCTGCGCCTGCGCAATTCAATCCTCCCGGCATCGTTCATGCCCAATCTTCTGCGCCTGCGCCCCGCCATGCCGTTAGATCGCGCCTGCGTACACACACCAGCCTGCGTCTTCGAGGCAGCTGCAGCCTCAGCCATGCACTGTTCAGAGCAGCGCTTCAGAGCGCTGCTCACTCACATCATATAAGGGGTTAATTATAGTGCGTCCGACGGCGGGGCGCAGGCGCAGAAGATTGGGCATGAACGATGCCCGGAGGATTGAATTGCGCAGGCGCAGGATCGGGACTGGGGAGAGTTCTAGCCGCCGCCCAGCGAAGTGAATAATGATGAGCTGTGCGGGGCTTAAGAACGGCAGTTGGGAAGGCTGGCTGGGCGCATTTTCACATGAAACGCCGCCCCTTGGGCAGATTGCTGACCGCAGAAGCAGGTTATAAAACTTTATATTTCGCTCTTTATAAGGTGGACAGGGGGGATAGTTATATGCTTTTAAAAGACTCTATAAGACCTGTAATGTGATATATCTAACTATATATGCTGATTTGGCCTGTCAGTGTTCCTTTAAGAACCTGTTAGCTCGATGAAGAGTGTGTGTGCAGTCTGAGGTTGTATGTTGTTTTTTCGTGAGGCTTGCTATCGTGTGGGTGTCTGCTTGCGAGTAGAACACTCAGGGGTGTCCTGTCGACCTTATAACTGACGGGTGGTGGCAGTGAAAGTTTCGTGTTAGTGCGTGGGTATGCTTGCAGGCTTCAGGTAGCGATTTATGCTCAAGTTATGGCCTGGCGTAGGGCGTAACAGCGTGTGAGGGCGTGAGGTGAATCGGCCTGAAGGGCTTGGGCAACCCTTGTAACGTGACGCGGTGGGCCAGTCTGGTCCCCGATATGTGACACTTGGCCACACCTCTAACTTTACTCAAAGCATAACTGTAACGGATCTCCTGGCACCTCTGTTGATGGATGCTCCTAGTGCTTCCCGAGGGCTCCAAGCACTCCACTTGACACCGTAAGCACTGCAGACCCCATGAACCGCCGCAGCTTGGTTGGGGTCTCGCCGTCTCCTACCCACCCTGAACCTACGACAAGGCTCCAGGCTCCAGTGGGTGATCCTCTTTTCCTTCAGAGAGCGATGCAGGAACAAGCTCTTAAAAGAGCTCAGTGATTATAGCCAGGGGAGTATACAGCGTATAGCATTCCCCAGTGAAGATACAGCCTTTCTTCCCCCCTCCCCCACAGATGAGACGAGGCTCTTTGTTGAGGGTAAAACAGGAACTCTTTAATGGGGCTACATGTCAGCCTTTTATGCAGGTCTTCCAGCAAGGGACACTCCCCCTGGGGACCTTGTGGAAGACTGCAACAGTTTATACATTAGCCAATTACATGCATTTACAGTATTGAAACTGTGGCGAAACCAACCTCGCCACTGGGTTTTGGAGGGGGCTGCGTGCCCGCCTCTTGCCCCAGGATTATGGGCCCTCTCATCAGCCAGGCCTCATTTGTTCACAAAGGACTTGGACTAACTTGAACTCTCACCCCCACGAATTAGACCAGGGTTCAAGTTAGTCCATTACGTTTGGTAATGGTATTTTGTGGATTGCGTCTCAGACAAATGTTCATTGTGTTAGTTAATTGCGTCTCAGACAATGCGTGTGTTAGTTAATTGCGTCTCAGACAAATGCTCATTGTATTTTGTTTATTGCGTTACAGATAGAGGGAAGGGGATTTTGTGTACAATTGCTGGGAAGGTTGAATACTGTAGGTACATGTGATTAGCTGTTTTTACAAAACCCTGTGGGTGGTAACATTGTTGGGAGATGTGTATAAAATGCTTGTGTGTTAAAATAAAGGGAGTTCCTGTTTTATACCTTCATGAAGTCTTGGCTCATGTTTGGCTCATGGGATAACTACACTCTTGGGGATTGCTATATCATAATACTCCCCTGAGTATAAGCTCTTGTAAGAGCTTGCTCCTGGTTCCTGTCTCTGGAATTAGGAGAGGTTCACCCACTGGAAGCTGAAGCCCAGTCTTGGGTCCAGCGTGGGTGGAGGACGGTGAGACCCCAACCAAGCTGCGGCGGTTCGTGGGGTCTGCAGTGCTGACGGTGTCGAGTGGAGTGCTTGGAGTCCTCTGGAAGCACAAGGAGCATCTATCGACGAAGGTACCCGGTCGGGGTGCTAGGCGTTCCGTTACATTGGTGGCAAGCAGTGGGATGGCGTCCTAGTGTGAGGAGAAGCAGCTTGGAGACACCGTTTGTGGAGTATATTGAGGGCAACGCTAGTATCCGTACAGCGCCCCTGGCTACAGCGATATGGATGCCGTTGGTTCCTGCACAGCATTCCATGAAGAAGATCACCCGGATTACAGGGATGCCGAGCGGAAAGGCGTATGGCACCAGGCCCTGGAGGATGTGCAGCGTCGGAAGGGTGAGAGTCTTCCCAGTAAGGAGCAGAGATTGTGAATGCGATTGGCGCTGTGACTACCTCTACTGGGAGAGCAACCATTGATGGAGTGGGTGTCAGAGCTTGAGACACTGGTATGGCAGGAAACCTGGCTGGATGACGCTTACCAAGCACTATGGTGGGACAAAGTACGACAGTCTCCATGGATGGAGGAGTACGCCAAGCCCGAAGGTGAGGAATATAATTGCCCTGGGTTATTGTGGGAGTCTTTTGAAGACATTGACTTTGGGAGCACAGAAGAGTCTAGATTTTGGGACATTACTGACTACAGGTAGGACTTGCACAATTGGCCTACAACTAGTGGGGTGAGGGCAGATCTGACCTTTCTGGTCCAAAGGGAGTGGGAACTGGAGCAAGATTATCAACAGTTGTTTCGCTCCATTCAAGCCCAGCGCAAGATGCAAGACAGTTGGATACCAGGCCCAGACCTGCAGCCCTACCCCTGGCAAGTCACAGCTGAGGTATCCCCTACTTCCTCACAAACTGTGGAGGTAGGGGACTTCATAGACTGGTACTGGGAGGAACCCCAGTCGGCAGGTGGAGATGGGACCGTAGTCACTCCACCGTCCCAACAGGGTGGCTGGGCAGGCGGCCCAGATCCCCGACTGCCACTGGGAGTACAGGGAGAGGAGATTGTGGGTCCCTCATCTCTGCAACAACCAGAATCACTGGTAGTGGAGACAGCTGGTCTCTCTCCCCAGCGGCAGATGGGGTATCCAGAGGAGGGGGTAAGTGATAGCCCCCCTCCACAGCTCTCTCCCAGCCCAATACTGAGGGTAGTGGGTAAGGCTTTAAACCCCACTGACCCCTCTCCAGCAGAAGAGCTGGCATCAGAGCAGAGCACCGCTGGCCTCTGCCCTAACCATTCAGTTACTACCCAGCAGGAGTTGGCACCATGCACCCCAGCTGAAGCGCTGGCATCAGGGCAGAGCGCCGCTGGCCTCTGCCCTCCCCTATCCTCTTCTCCAGAGCCGGACTTCCCACAGGCTACACCAGCGGAAGAGCTGGCATCTGGGCAGAGCGCAGTCGGCCTCTGCCCTCCTCTATCCTCGTGTCCAGAGGCTGACTCCCCACTGGCTACCCCAGCGGAAGAGCTGGCATCTGGGCAGAGCGCAGTCGGCCTCTGCCCACCAAGTACCTACAGCTCCAAGGTAGAGAACCACAAGGAAGCAAGGAGTCGCAGATGCCCACTCAACAGCTGGGGACATACAGAACAGAGCCAGGCCCAAAAATTTAACAGATCCAGTATTGGGTTGTGGGTGGACTGCCAAACTAACTCAGGTACTGACCGTGAGGTCAGGTATCTGGTTATTCTTCCCTGGGAGGGGGAGATGTGTGGCGAAACCAACCTCGCCACTGGGTTTTGGAGGGGGCTGCGTGCCCGCCTCTTGCCCCAGGATTATGGGCCCTCTCATCAGCCAGGCCTCATTTGTTCACAAAGGACTTGGACTAACTTGAACTCCCACCCCCACGAATTAGACCAGGGTTCAAGTTAGTCCATTACGTTTGGTAATGGTATTTTGTGGATTGCGTCTCAGACAAACGTTCATTGTGTTAGTTAATTGCGTCTCAGACAATGCGTGTGTTAGTTAATTGCGTCTCAGACAAATGCTCATTGTATTTTGTTTATTGCGTTACAGATAGAGGGAAGGGGATTTTGTGTACAATTGCTGGGAAGGTTGAATACTGTAGGTACATGTGATTGGCTGTTTTTACAAAACCCTGTGGGTGGTAACATTGTTGGGAGATGTGTATAAAATGCTTGTGTGTTAAAATAAAGGGAGTTCCTGTTTTATACCTTCATGAAGTCTTGGCTCATGTTTGGCTCATGGGATAACTACACTCTTGGGGATTGCTATATCATAATACTCCCCTGAGTATAAGCTCTTGTAAGAGCTTGCTCCTGGTTCCTGTCTCTGGAATTAGGAGAGGTTCACCCACTGGAAGCTGAAGCCCAGTCTTGGGTCCAGCGTTGGTGGAGGACGGTGAGACCCCAACCAAGCTGTGGCGGTTCGTGGGGTCTGCAGTGCTGACGGTGTCGAGTGGAGTGCTTGGAGTCCTCTGGAAGCACAAGGAGCATCTATCGACGGAGGTACCCGGTCGGGGTGCTAGGCGTTCCGTTACAGAAACCTTCCCAGCAACCAACCCCCTCTGTCTGTGACGCAATCAACAAAATACAATGGGCATTGCCTGTGAGGCAATCAACAAAATACAATGGGCATTGCATGTGATACAATTACTAAACAGAATTAACAAAACACAATGGCTCTGCCTGTGATACAATTACCAAACATAATGGGCTAACTTAATCACTCACAGGCAGAAAACACACATTTTTCCCAAAACACAGAAAATACCTCAAAACCCCACATATCCCCATAATTTAAAACATATCCAAAAATCACCCAGATCCGAGCAGGGGTTCCCGAATTCCATGGAAGTCACATTTGGCAGACCGCAATCATGGCTTTCCTGCCCAAAACAGTTCCACAGATTTAGGCTGTGCGGCTGGTCTATCTTCTCCTTCAAAGTTAGTATATGGGCCATAATCCTGAGGCAAGAGACTGGCAAACAGGCCCCTCCAAAACCCAGTGGCGAGGTTAGTTTTGTCACAATAACTATACACACCCAGTCCTCTTAAAAGGGTTGTCTCACTTCAGCAGCATTTATCATGTAGAGAAAGTTAAAGGGGTTGTCCAAGTTATATTTATTGATGACCAGGGCCGGACTGGCCATAGGGCAGACCGGGCATTTGCCCGGTGGGCCGGGCCGCCTGGTGGGCCGGGCCGAACACAATCAGCAGCCGGGCAGGAGTGGAGATGAGCGCTTCCATTGTGGAAGCGCTCATCTCCATATTCATCTGTATCGCCGTCCTCAGGACAGCGATACAGATGAATGGAGCAGGGGAGAGGCGTCTCCCTTGCCCATTCCTCTGATAGGCTACAGGCCTAGTGCCTGTAGCCTATCAGAGGCCGGTGCAGGCGGAGCGATGACGTCATCGCGGGCGCCGCCCGAGCCGTACAGCGCGGGACACAGGCCGGAAGAGGCCTGCATCGCATCGCTGACAGCAGCATGGAGGTAAGTATATGAGTTTATTGTTTTTATTATTTAATTTTATACTATACTGTGGCAAGAAGGGGGGTGGGGGCCCTATATACTGGCACAATATAGGGGGGGGGGGTCGGCACTATGGAGAAGAGGGGAAGCACTATGGGGCCATATATACTGGCAAAATATGGGGGGGGCACTATTGGGCCCTATATACTGGCACAATATGGGGGGGGCACTATGCAGAAGAGGGGAAGCACTATGGGGCCATATATACTGGCACAATATGGGGGGCCTATATACTGGCACAACATGGGGGGGCACTATGGAGGAGAGGGGAAGCACTATGGGGCCCTATATACTGGCACAACATGGAGGGGGGGCACTATGGAGAAGAGGGGAAGCACTATGGGGCCCTATATACTGGCACAATATGGGGGGGGCACTGTGGGACCCTATATACTGGCACAATATGGGGGGACACTATGCAGAAGAGGGGAAGCACTATGGGGCCCTATATACTGGCACAATATGGGGGGGGGGGGTCGGCACTATGGAGAAGAGGGGAAGCACTATGGGGCCATATATACTGGCACAATATGGGGGGGCTATATACTGGCACAATACGAAGGCACTATAGAGAAGAGGGGAAGCACTATGGGGCCCCTATATACTGGCACATTATGGGGGGGCACTATGGAGAAGAGGGGAAGGAGCACTATGGGGGCATCTACTGGGGGCCCTATATACTGGCACGCATTATAGGTGGGCACTATGGAGAAGTGGGGGACAAGAGCACTATGAGGGCATTATATAGGGGCATTTAATACTGGCACCCATTTTGATGCCACTATGGGGAAGGAAGGAAAGGAGCATTATGGGGGTATCTATGTGGGGCAGTCTATAGGGGCATTTTATAGTGCCACATTATGGAGGGCACTATGGAGAAGGGGAAGGAGCACTATGGGGGCATCTTCTGGGGGGACTATATAGGAGTATTTTATACTGGCACAAATTAAAAGGTCACTATGGGCACCTAAGCTCAACTGGTGGCACTAAGTGTTTTTTGTAGTGGCACACAGTACGGGTCATTGGAACACATGAGGGCACTCTGGGGACATTGGCTCTACTGGGGCACTAAGAGGAGGTATTTCTTTTTTTACTGCCACACAACGGGGCATTTTTTGTACTGGTGCACATTATAAGGGGGGGGTTCTACTGTCACACATTATAAAGAGAATTATTACTATCGGGGCATTATGGTGGGCTTTATTACAACTGGGGGACTATGGGAGCATTATTACTTGTGGGACACAATTACTGTTGGGGGCACAGTAGGAGCACTATTACTACTAAATGCACTCTGGCAAAGAAATAATTACTATTGTTGGGACTTTGGGAGCACCATTACTTTGGGGGCACCCTGGCACAGCATCAGCTTAGCACACTTCTTTTTGCAGTATAGTTTTGGGGAGCACAGCTTCTCAGTATTGGGGGTGCATGATGGGATGTTAATTGGAGGATGATGGAAAAGTAGGAAACTAAGATGTCTGTCAAACTCTGCAGAGACGTGAGATGGCTGAAAGAAATTATCACGGTGGTCTGGTCTGAATGGAGAAGATGAAGAAAGAAAACATCTACATCAGAGGAGACGTCACTGGATATAAGAGGTATGGGGCGCTGTATTAGGCTACTTTCACATCTGCGTTAGTGATCCCGGCAGGCTGTTCCAGCTGAGAATTCACTGGATCCGGCACTGCTGGATGCAGACAGAATGCCTGCCAGCCCCATTAACTATAATGGGGTACGGCAGAGATCCGGCCACAATCTGGGAAAAATGCAGAGAATCAGCGGGACATAAACCGCTGCATGCTGTGCTTTGTGTCCAGTCGATTCCTTGCATTTTCTGCCGGATTAGGTGGCCGGATCGTACTAAGAGCCCTAAAGTCACCTGGGGACCCCCAAAGAAGCTTGTGTGTTGGCTGAAGCCTTCCTATCTTACTGGTGGCTGGCCCTGCCTCTCAATTGTGCTTCCGGTTTTGGCTCCGCCCCTAGACTGCAAGGGGGTGGGGCTTGTTGGGGGTCATGTGATTGGGCTGCTCAGTCAAAAATGCCCGGGCTTATTTTTTGTCCCAGTCCGTCCCTGTTGATGACCTATCCTCTAGATAGGTTATCAATATCAGATCGGCTGGGGTCCGACACCCAGCACCCCCGCCGATCAGCTGTTTGAAGAGAAGGCGCTGCCTCCTCTTCATTGTTTACCTGCTCGCCGTTGCATCTGCAGCGGTGAGCAGGTGTAATTACACCCAAGCCGTCCCATTCATTTCAATGGTACGGATCGCTTCTATACACTTGTATAGGAGCGATCCGTACCATTGAAATGAATGGGACGGCTTGGGTGTAATTACACCTGCTCACCGCTGCAGATGCAATGGTTACCAGGTAAACAATGAAGAGGACGCAGCTCTGGCACGGCGCGTGCCTTTTCCTCAAACAGCTGATCGGCGGGGGTGCCGGGTGTCAGACCCCAGCCGAACTGATATTGATGACCTATCCTGAAGATAGGTCATCAATAAATATAACTTGTACAACCCCTTTAATACAAGGTATTTACTAAGGTATTGTTAATATCCATATTGCTTCCTTTTCTGGCTAGACACATTTTTCCATCACATTACACACTTCTGGTTTCTATGCTTACGACCACCCTTCAATCCAGCATTGGCGGCTGTGCTTGCACACTATAGAAAGCTATAGAAAAAAGTACTGGCCTTTCTGGTGGCCGGAATCACAGGAGCACACATAAGCTGGCGCTTTTTCCTATAGTGTGCAAGAATGGCCACCATGCTGGACTGAAGGGTGGTCATAAATGAGAATTGTATAATGTGATGGAAAACTTAGTCTAGCCAGCAAAGGAAGCAATGTGGACAATCACAATACATTAGTATTATAAGTGCCTTGTATTAACTTTCTCTACATAATAAATGCCATTTGCTGAAGTGAGACAACTCCTTTAATGCCCCCTGTGACACAGTGAGAGGTTTGGTCTGGGAAAACAGGTATTTTACTCCCAGCATGTGCTGCGGGCTGATTTACAGCCAGGTGAGGTAAAATACCGGACTGGATTTTAAATGTCGGTCTGGGTTTTGGCAGCACCTGGCTGTCCTTAAATAGGCAGCTGGGCTCAGAAGCCAGGTGTCTGTGTTGGGATCTGGAAGCCTTGTGTCTGGATGAAGGCTTGCTACCTGTTTGGCGTGAAAACAGGTTGGTGCTTTTATCAGCAAGGACTCTTTGAGGCAGAATTGCCGCATGGTGTGTATTACCACCAAAACCGCAAGGTGACTTTTTGTTTGAATTTAACTGCTTGTTTTGTCATTTGCCTAAAGTGTGAATAAAACACTGAACTGTTTGATCCAAAGAACTTGTTGTTGCCTCTATACTGCGTCCGCTAATCCTGTCTACCAGAGCGAGTCCCCACATCCCATATAGTAATTATTCCCCCTTTGTGCCAGCACATATTAGTAATGCCCACACTGTGCACCCTTCACAGTAGTAATGCCCACACTGTGCCCCCTTCACAGTAGTAATGCCTACATTGTTCCCCTCATAGTAGTTATACCCACATTGTGCCTCCTTCACAGTAGTAATGCTCACATGTGCCTCCTTCAGAGTAGTTACATCAGATATGTGCCCCCTCACAGCATTGAAGCCCAGATGTGCCACCTCCACAGTAGTTATGCCCAGATATGTGCCCCCTCACAGTAGTTATGCCAAGATATGTGCCCCCTTCATAGTAGATATGCCAAGATGTGCCCCTCAGAGTAGTTATGCCAAAATATGTGCCCCCCTTCATAGTAGATATGCCAAAATGTGCCCCCTCAGATTAGTTATGCCGAGTTGTGGTCCCTCAGAGTAGCTATGCCAAGATACGTCCCCTCAGAGTAGTTATTCTCACATGTGCCCCTTCATAGTAGTTAGGGCCAGATTTTCCCCCTCAGAGTACTTATGCCAAGATACGTGCCCCTTTCACAGTAGATATGCCAAGATGTCCCCCCTCAGACTATTTATACCCAAATGTGCCCACTTAGAGGAGTTATGCCCAGCAGTGCCCCCTTCATAGTTATTTATGCCCAAATGTGTCCCCTCAGAGTAGTTATGTCCACATGTGCCCCCTTCACAGGAAGTAAAAAACAAACAAACAAACAGTAAATACTCACCTGGTTCCTCTGATGATCACAACTCAGTTGCTGGCACTCCCCAGCAGCACAGCGTGGTCACACATCATGCTTGTTGTGTAGCAGGAGCTAAAGCGGATTCCCGGCTCCTCTTACACAGCCAGCAGCGCAATGTGTGACCGCATCGAGCTGCTGCTGGGGAGCGCCGGCATCTGAGAGGAATGGTGAAGCGGGGAGCATATGGCTCCTTGCTTCACCATTACAATCAGCTGAGAGCAGGAGAGCCACTGAAATCTGAGACTGTCCTGCCAAGAGTGTCCTAAATATCAAGGTATAAGTAATAGTGTTCTTATTTTAGATGAATATATATGTACAGTATGTATATATAAAGAATATTGGGGACATTTATCAAGACCGACATTTTAAACAAAAGTCTTGAATCCCTCTGTGCTGCCAGAGGATCCAATAAATTAATGTTGAGGCACAGGCTTGTCATGAATTTTTTGCCTCCTCCGGCAGTCTGTGCAACATACTTAAAGAGTAACTAAACTTTTGAGTAAAATTTTAAAAAGATATTCTTAATGCCCTAATAATAGTTTTTCTAATATACTTTATTAATTAATTTTGTATTTTTATTATACTTTTTCCTCCCTAAAATGCACCATTCCCTGTGCGCTTAAAATTTACATTTCTGTACACCGCTGACTGCTTAGTACCAGCTGTAGACATTTTATGAATGGGGCCGTAGCAGCGCTGTGAGTATGGGCAGGAGCGCATATTGCTGCTCCTGCCCGTGCTCCTTGGAGGTTTACATACTCCTGGCATAGAACCGCTTAGCTAATCCTGTACCCATGTGCTATGCCAGTTAGTAAACCTCGGTACAGCGGTGTACAGAAATGTCAATTCTAAGCACACAGGGAATGGTGCGCTTTAGGGGGGTGGAAACTGTAATAAAAATACAAAAAGTATATTAGAAGAACTATTATTAGGGCTTTAGGAACATCTTATTAAAATTTTACTCAAAAGTTTAGTTATTCTTTGAAGTGGTTGTCAGGGTATTTTTTTTACTATTGATGACCTATCCTCAGGATCAGTTTGGTGAGGATCCAACTCCTGGCATCCCAGCCAATCAGCTGTTTGAAGAGAAAGCAGTGCTCATACGAGTGTTGCCTTCTCTGCTCTGTTTAACTCCTCTGCCGCAGCAATTGCAGCGCAAGCAGTGTAATTACAAGTATGGCATCCCCATTCAGTTCTATGGGATGGCTCCGTCCTATTTACTTGAACAGACGGAGCTGGCCCATAGAAATGAATAGGGACACCATACTTGTAATTACACCTGTTCACCACTCTTCAAACAATCTGATAATGATGACCTGAGGATAGGTCATCAGGGCTGTAAATATTGATGACCTATCCTCAGCTGTTACCCCCGACGATCAGCTGTTTGAAGAGGAGGCAGTGCTCCATGCGTCCACTGCTTCCTGATAATTACATTGCGCGTTGTTTCCTTTGCAGCGTAGTGTGATTACAGGTACTTGATCCATTCGACTGAATGGAGTAAGAGCTTATAATTAAACTGCGCCTCTGAGAGGACAGGCAGGGTTATGAAGAGGAAGTAGCGCTCACATGGAGGTCACATCAACTAATCAGATATTGATGACCTATCCTGAGTGGGGAGGGCGACATTTCAGTTTTTGCGTCAGGCAGCAGAAAGGCTAAGTGCATCCGTGCCTGAAGAAGTGGGGCAGTCTGCCCTGGATGCCAGCTGTCAGGTTGAAGCGCTCATTGTTAGAGCACAGAGGAGCTGGCAGTGCTTTCACTTAATGACCGCCCAGCTCTCCTCACTCCTTCCTTTCTCCAGGCTGGCTGCTTCACCATTCATCCCTGCAGGCACAGATTACACTGCTGGACTGTGTAGGAGGAGCCCTGGAGCGAAATGATGGCATAACTACTGTGAGGGACACAATGTGGGTATACCTACTGGAGGGGGAAAAATGAAGGCATAACAACTGTGAGTGACACAATGTTTTAAAGTATGGGGGGAGGGTGGCCTGCTCTCACTACATTTATTGGAAGCTGTCTGGCACAAGGAAAGGTATGGAGTGGGCTCAGCATGCATGTTGGTACCTGCATCCCTTGTAAGTAATGGAGGCCATTATGGCACCAAAAATGGTAAAAGGCAGAGTGGACCCAGCATGGATGTGGATCCAACATTGGGATGTGCTGACTAACCCCCTTTTCTTTGCATAACTACTGTGAGGGACAAAATGTGGGTATAACTACTGTGAGGGGGGAAAATGAAGGCATAACAACCGTGAGTGACACAATGTTTTAAAGTATGGGGGGCGGGTGCCAGAGAAAAGGCCCGCCCTGGGTGCCAAACACCTTAGGCACGCCACTGCTTCTTTCATTCAAATTTTTCAGGTATGTGCCCTGGTCCCTGTCTAATATCAAAGAATATTATCTTCCCAGAACTGGCGATACAAAGAGAAATCGTTTAAAGGTTTTATTTTAAGTGATGGGGGGGAGGACCCTGTAAAAATTTGCTGTGGGGCCTAGTCAGTTCTAGCTATGCTCTGAGTACAGGCACATTTACACTGGTCAGCCATAACTATGCAACCACCATCCCTTTGCTGCCAAAACAGCTGTGACCTTGTCGAGGCATGGACTCTAGAAGACCGCTGAAGGTGTCCTGTGTTTTCTGGCACTGAGTCCTGTAAGTTTCGAGGTCAACCTCCAATGTGGATTGGACTTGTTTTTCTAGCACATCCCACAGATGTTCCATCGTATTGAACACAAGTCAACACATTAAACTCTTTGTCATGTTCCTCAAACAATATGTGAATCATTTTTGCAGTGTGGCAGACTGCATTATCCTGCCGAAAGAGGCCTCTGGTGATAGGGACTACCGTTGACATGAAGAGTTGTCTTTTTTCTGCAACATAGTTTAGGTCTGTGGTATATTTCAAAGTAACATTCATCTAAATGCTAGGACCAAAAGTTTCCTACTAGAACATTGACCATAGAAACATAGAAACATAGAATGTGTCGGCAGATAAGAACGATTTGGCCCATCTAGTCTGCCCAATATACTGAATACTATGAATAGCCCCTGGCCCTATCTTATATGAAGGATGGCCTTATGCCTATCCCATGCATGCTTAAACTCCTTCACTGTATTTGCAGCTACCACTTCTGCAGGAAGGCTATTCCATGCATCCACTACTCTCTCAGTAAAGTAATACTTCCTTATATTACTTTTAAACCTTTGCCCCTCTAATTTAAAACTATGTCCTCTTGTAGCAGTTTTTCTTCTTTTAAATATGCTCTCTTCCTTTACCGAGTTGATTCCCTTTATGTATTTAAAAGTTTCTATCATATCCCCTCTGTCTCTTCTTTCTTCCAAGCTATACATATTAAGGTCCTTTAACCTTTCCTGGTAAGTTTTATCCTGCAATCCATGTACTAGTTTAGTAGCTCTTCTCTGAACTCTCTCTAGAGTATCTATATCCTCCAGTACTGCGCACAATACTCCAAGTGAGGTCTCACCAGTGTTCTGTACAGCGGCATAAGCACTTCACTCTTTCTACTGCTTATACCAGAGCGTCATCACATTGCCTCTACCACCGTGCTTCTTCCCATAGGGCTTCCTGGTACCAGGTAAGCAACAGAAGTGCTCTTGATCATCTACATTATTGTTTCTCAACTCCAGTCCTCACGACCCCCAGCTGGTCATGTTTTCAGGATTTCCATAGCATTGAGCAGGTGATAGAATTAGTGTCAGTTTATCAGGACTTATCATAGGTATTCATTCTGTGGGATATTCTGAAATCATGATCGGAAGGTTTTAGGACTGGAAATGAGGAACACTGGTCTACATGATATCAAAGAAAATGTGATTCAGACCAAGCTACCGTCTTCCATTTCTCCATGAACCAGATCTGATGCTCAGCATAAACACTTAGCCCCATATATAGCAAGCTGCAATGCACTGTATCTTCTGACACCTTTCTGTCATAGCCAACATATGGGGGGAGATTTATCAAACTGGTGTAAAAAAAAAAATCTGGCTTAGTTGCCCATAGCAACCAATCAGATTCCACCTTTCATTTTTCAGCACTCCTTTGGAAACTGAAAGGTGGAATCTGATTGGTTGCTATGAACAACTAAACCAGTTTTCCTATACACCCATTTAATAAATCTCCCCCATTAAAGGGGTATTCCCCTCTGAGACAATGGGGTCATATCGCTAGGATATGCCTGCATTGTCTGATAGGTGCGGGTCTCACCTCTGGAACCCGCACCTTCGCCGTGAACTTAGTGTGGAAGGTGGTGGCCGACGGAAATGCCGAGCCAGCGCTGTGCTATTTTCAGCGGCCCCATAGAAATGAAAGTAAGGGGGCTGCGCATGCGCAGTGCGCCCTCCATTACTTACGGGACTTCGTTCTCAGTGTAGCTCCTAGGGATATGCCTCCATTGTCTGAGATGGGAAAACCCCTTCAACTTTTTCAGCAATGTTTCCCACAGTAGCTCTTCTATGGGACCAGACAGGCTAGCCTTCACCCTCTACTAATAACAATGAACCTTGGATGCACATAACCCTGTTAAAGAGGACCTTTCACCATAATAAAACCTCTAAACTAGGCATCCTCAAACTGCGGCCCTCCAGCTGTTGTAAAACTACAACTCCCACAATGCCCTGCTGTAGGCTGATACCTGTAGGCTGTTCGGGCATGCTGGGAGTTGTAGTTTTGCAACAGCTGGAGGGCCGCAGTTTGAGGATGCCTGATCTAAACTAACTATACAGACATGGAGAGCGGCGCCCAGGGATCTCCCTGCACTTACTGTTATCCCCGGGCGCCGCTCCGTTCTCCGGTTATAGCCTCCGGTATCTTCATAGTTAGGCTCCACCCAGGGGAACCTGACGCCGTCTCTTTCTCCTATGCTGTAGCGCTGGCCAATCGCAGCGCTCAGCTCATAGCCTGAGAGGTTTTTTTTTCTCTCAGGCTATGAGCTGAGCGCTGCGATTGGCCAGCACTACGGCATGGGAGAATGAGACGGCGTCAGGTTCCCCTGGGTGGAGCCTAACTATGAAGATACCGGAGGCTATAACTGGAGAACGGAGCGGCGCCCGGGGATAACAGTAAGTGCAGGGGGATCCCTGGGCGCCGCTCTACGTGTCTGTATAGTTAGTTTAGATGTTTTATTATGGTGAAAGGTCCTCTTTAAGCCTCAGCATGCACACATGTCACAGTCCCTGAGGTGACTGGTGTCAGGAGATCAGAGAGACTCGCTGAGCGTGGAGCAATCTAACAGCCTCTTTGATTTCTCTTTATTCAGTGTTGATAGGGTTAATGACCATGAGGAGTGGTCTTCATTCTTGTCGTTAGCTGAGTTTGCCAATAATAACCGTAGACAGAAGTCCACTGATAAGTCGTCGTTTTTTGGGGCATATGGATTCCATCCGCAGTTTGGCACATTTTCTGGTTCTCAAACTTCCGGTATTCCTGAGGAGGAACGATTTTCCTCTTCTTTGTCTTCTATTTTGTGGAAAATTCTAAATAATCTGAAAAAGATGGGCAACAGGTATAAGCTTGTGGCTGACAAGAGACGTATGAATGGTCCGGACCTGAGAGTGGGTGATTCTGTGTGGCTGTCCACAAGAAACATTAAGCTTAAGGTACCTTCTTGGAAGTTGGGCCCAAGAGTTATTGGTCCATATAAGATCACTGGTCATGGTGGATGGTAATTTAGAATTTCAAATCAGCAGGATTATGGACTCCCGAGTTCTCCATAGATCCCTCCAGTATCTCATCCACTGGAAGGGTTACGGACCAGAGGAGAGGATGTGGGTTCCAGCGGCCGATATTAATGCTAATCGCCTGGTGAAGGCCTTTCACAGAGCCCATCCTGATAAGGTCGGTCCTGGGTGCCCAGAGGTCACCCGTAGAAGGGGGGGGGGGGTACTGTCACGGTCCCTCAGGTGACTGGTGTCAGGAGATCAGAGAGACTTGCTGAGTGTGGAGGAATCTAACAGCCTCCTTGATTTCTCTTTATTCATTGTTGATAGAGTTAATGACCACTTCCCTTTTCTCAGCTGTTGCTCAGTGGTCACCACTTCTACCCTTTATAGTCTGACCCCACCCTTCTGACTATGCAGTAGATAGCTTCATTTGGGTTTGGCTGAGCTGGTGTGAGGTCGTCTCTGGTGTTCCGGTTCTTCCATCTCTACAGAAGTTAAGTGTTGCGTTTGTTTGTATTTGTTATATTCCCTGTTGTTGTATCTGGGCTGAGACAGAGACTTCCATTCGTCCATCTGGGGAGGAATTGGTTGTCTCTGGTCCTTAACTTATTCCAGAGCCTAATAGGAAAATCAGGACCTAGATATCCTTCATATGAATATTCCTACCTTCAAGGTCTATTCATATTGATAAGTAGTCAGGGCCCGGATTAGGGTTGTTTAGGAGGTGTCCTGTTCCTTCCCTAGTTTCCACGCGCAGTTACTGTTCCCCTTCCCTCCTGTGTTCAGTGTGGAGTTTCCCCCCCACCCTGATCATGACAACACGGCCGTATCCATTTTTGTGGTCCGCAAATCGCGGATCTGCAAAACATTGATATCGGCCATGTGAATTCTGCATTTTGCAGATTGGTACGGCCTGCCCTGTTAGAAATGCCTATTCTTGTCCTCAAAACGGACAAAACAGGACATGTCCTATTTTTTTGCAGGGCTGAAGAACAGCAATACAGATGCGGACAGCACCTGATCAGCTGTTTGAAGAGGAGGTGGCTTGTGGGTGAAATTTCAGGTAGAAAAATAACAGAAAATAATGCACTAACACAATAAATGCAAGCATTATATATGGACTAAGCCCTCACTCTAATAATAAAATCTGAGACTCTCAGCCAATATATTTTAACACCTTTCCATGGCTCATTTATATGATCCTCCCAGTAATGAATGTTTGAGAGGCCGTGACAACCTCAATGGATACACCAAGTTTGTCAGGAAATCTAAGGGTACTGTCACACTAGCGTTATTCTTTTCCGGTATTGAAATCTGGTAAAGGGTCTCACTACCGGAAAAAAAAACGCATCAGCATTGTCCTAATGCATTCTGAATGGAAAGCAATCTGTTCAGTATGCATCAGGATGTCTTCTGTTCCGTCCCTTGTACGGTATTTGGCTGGACAAAATACCGCAGCTTGCCATTGCTGGATCCGGTTTTCCGGTCTGCGAATGCGCCGGGATATGGAAGGAGCGGGTTTCGCTTTTGATCTTTGAAAAAAATTTAAATACCGGTATTTCACCGGAGCCGGAAAAAAAAGTATATCAGTTTTCATCCTGTTTGCCAAATCCGGCAACCGAACTGCCTGCTGGATTCTAAGGGTACTTTCACACTAGCGTTAGAAGAATCCGGCCAGATCCGGAAATCCGTATTTGTTTGCAGATCCGTCTGACAAATGCATTGCAATACCGGATCTGTCTCTCCGGTGTCATCTGGAAAAACAGATCTGGTATTTATTTTTTTCACAGATTTAAAGGTCTGCGCATGCGCAGACCGGGAAACTGGTTCCGTTTTTCAGGAACACTTGGTACCGGATCCGGCATTAATACATTTCAATGGAAATTAATGCCGGATCTGACATTCCGGCAAGTGTTCCGGAATTTTGGCTGGAGAAAATACCGCATACCGTAAAAGGGACTGAACTGAAGACATCCTGATGCATACTGAACGGATTGCTTTCCATTCAGAAGGTGCATTGGGACAAAACAAAAGTGTTTTTTCCCAGTATTGAGCTCCTAGGACTGAACTCAATACCGGAAATCTTTGAACGCTAGTGTGAAAGTACCCTAACTTCTTCATTCTGAAATTCATATCTTTATTATATCACACTGTTATATTGGAAGGCAACCACGCGGTACTTTATGGCTAGTGAGATCTTCTTTTACTAAGGCCTCATGCACACGACAGTTGTTTTTCTCTGCCTCCGTTCCGTTTTTTTTGCGGATAGGATGGGAACTTATTCATTTCAATGGGTCAGCAAAAAAATGCTGATAGTTCATCCGTTTGTGTTCCGCGTCCGGTGTCCGTGTTTCCCTTCAGCAAAAAAAAATAGTGCATGTCCTACTTTTGCACTTGCGGACAAGGATAGGCATTTATTACAAGGGGTCTGTGGAAAAAAACGGATCCTCCAAAAAACAACAACTGTCGTGTGCATGAGGCCTAAGGAGGACTGGAATTGTGATATTTTGAGGAGAAATTAGTACTAATCAGTTAAACAATATTAACATAATACAGGTTGGGAGAGATTTATTGAAACAAATGTAAGGGAGAACTAGAGCAACAGCAGCCAATCAGAGTGCTGCTTTTATTATTGAAAAATGTGAGCAAGACTCTGATTGGCTTCCATGATTAACAGTTTCACTCATTACTTTTTATAAACCCCTGACACATTAGTGCAGTTCTCCAAAGGAAACAACCAGACTGCATTTCTCATGATGAAGTGACACGGTTTCTCTGTTCATCTCCTTCACAGAATTCAGCGACGTACAGGATTCGGAAGCCGAAGCCACTTCGTAAGTCGTCGGAACGGCTGTGTTGACGCATGCGTAGTGTGTAGCTGTTTAGCGCCTGCGTTGTCTGGCCGGGCCAGTGTGAGGAGTCTCACGTAGAGCAGGCACAAGGGGGGGAGCCGGAGAAGGAGCCACGGGAGGGGGCAGGAGGCTATAAAGTACGGGCCCGGAGCCTGCGGCTGACACTCTGGCGGAACCGGCCACTGCATAGCGGCGGAGCTGACCGTGATCCCTGGAGTGACGGGCAGAGGTGAGAGCAGTCACTGCTGCTGATGGGGACGCTGCAGGTAGCAGGGAGGACACTTCCCCTGAAAGTTCTAGTAACTTTATGGGGTGCTCCTGGGGAGCTGTCAGTGCCTCTAGGTATGTCCTAGCAGGAGCCACTCTACAGACAGCAGTTATCGCAGCTCCTAGATCTGACAATCACGCTGAATGTGATCAGGACCCAAGGATCATGAGTCATGATCCATATATCTGCCCATGATCCATGATTTCTGTGGTAACAGAGCAGATATGTGGAAAATGTATATAAATGTATTGGTAAAGGGCCATAGTCTGCCAGCCTATCTACCCAGGGCATTGGGTATCATGGGGTCAGTCCCTGATGCCCCCAGCTGAGCTGCAGGCTTTATGCCCAGGCTGATGGGCAGAGTGGCAGCTTCCATTCATCCTAAGGTGATACCCAGAGTGAAGCTTGCCCTATGCCTGCCAAGCTGCTGAGGCTGGCCATTTTCCCTCCCCGCAGCCGCCTGCTAGAAATTTCTAGTCTACTCATTACGTTTCCCTCTTGTGACATATTTGGAAAAGGGGGAAGTTTGCAGAGGTTGGGATGGAATCCGCTGCCTGTCGACTATAAATGCTGCAGTCTCTTCTATTAGGAGGCTGACATTCCCCAGCGGGGGGAGGGGAGCCTATATGGAGATATATACGTGGCAGGGCATCCCCCTTCCCATCTACTCCAGGGTCCCCCTGCTGCTTCCTCTGCTTTATTGACTTTGACAACAAGTTCTTCTATCTTCTCGCCTCTTTGGTGCCGAATGTGGGAGAGGGGTACGAGGCGTGTGGAACTGATCAGAAGGCATTCTGAGTGCAGCTTTTTTTTTTTTTCTTCATTTTTTTCATCTCTTGATTTTGCAGTAATATTGTAGAAGAGATCCCACAAATGAGTATTTTACTGGCCCCCCCCACACTTAAATTTTACTCGATATGGATTACTATATATATATAGTGTGTTTTAAGACTAGTTTTCCATTAGACCTGTCTCTATTATATAATTTTTGGCTGAAGGACTATAAGAGATGCTTTCCAGAACCTGCACATCTGTAAAACTCATGCTGCCTCATATTTCAAATTTTCAGTGGACGTCTCCTCCCCCCCCCCCCCCCCCACCCCCAAGAAGGGGTGGGATAAAGTACTTAGACTCCCCAAGAATACGTGACTTGTGTCATTCCAGTAATGGTCAGCCAGGGTATAACGCATGGTACGTGGTAGGGGTGGGACTGGCGGCTTTACACTACTTGGTTTATTGCATCCCACGGTCTAGGAATCAGTCAGTACCTGATTCTATTTATTTTGAATGGAGAAGATACAACTATAACAAAATATATTTATATTAACACTTTGGGGATGGTTCTGCTGTACACAGACGCGGAAGTGATGTGCCAGATGTTCAGTGCTGAGGTGGCTGTGGCTGCTGCATTACCCCGTGTGTCCAGTGCCCCTTCCTCATCCCAGAACTCTCCACCAGGATCCGGAGATTAGTATTGGAACGCTGTTTATGTTAGTATGTTGCAATTTTGTGTTTTTATGAGTCATATACATGCAAGTCGTGGAACGAGAGGAGAATATTGCTGAAAACTACTAACTGGACAGCGCTGATCCTCAGCAGATGCTGCACGCAGGACAAATCCGCACCATAGGTCATTCACATTGTATTCTATGAGAAATTCTCTTGCACATGATGCGGATTTTGACCTACGGTGTGGATCCGCAGCATGTCAATTTATTTTAGTTTTCTTGACCGGATTTTGTCCATTCACTTCAATGGGAAGAGGAAAATCTGCATGCAAATCCGCACCAATGATGAGGATTCCCTGCGGATTTCAGTGCGGATTGTCCGCACATAAATCCTGAACGTGTGCATTTACCCTTAGGGTTTATTCACACAACAGTATGTATTTTGCGGTCCGCCAAAAATACAGATGACGTCCATGTTGCATCCGTTTTTTTGCAGAACCATTGTGACGATGCCTATTCTAGTCTGCAAAACAGACAAGAATAGGGCATGTTCTATCTTTTCTTTTGGGACTGCAGAACAGCCATACGGATGTGGACAGCACATGGAGTGCTGTCCCTTTTTTTGCGGACCCATTGAAATGAATGGGTCTGCATCCAATGCGTGAGTGGGCCATATGTCCAGCAGCTGCATTGATTGTGCGCAGGGGAGTACACAGCATTATAGATTACAATGATGCAGTGCACGTCGGACTGCCCGTGGGGCTATTGTCCTGCACTCATATGAGTGTGCAAGAGGCCTAAAGCAGACGGTCAGAACGGGTGTCTGACTTCTCAGCTGTATTTTCTACCAAAAGGCCGCGTTCACACAATGGGTTTTGACACTCGCAGCTTGGCTTTCTTGAATGGAGCTTGAACCATGAATGGACATCCGCTGCGGCCTCTGTCTGGACACTGCACCAAGGAGGGAGATGTCCCTTCTTAGGGTACTTTCACACTAGCGTTTTTCTTTTCCGGCGCTGAGTTCCGTCCTAGGGGCTCAAATCCGGAAAAGAACTGATCAGTTTCACCCCCATGCATTCTGAATGGAGAGTAATCCGTTCAGGATGCATCAGGATGTCTTCAGTTCAGTCTTTTTGACTGATCAGGCTTTTCAGAAAACCGTAGCATGTTGTATTTTTACCTCCAGCCAAAAATCCGGAACACTTTGACTGAACGCCTTTTTCCCATTGACTTGTATGAACGCCGGATCCGGCGCCGTGTGTTCCGTCAAACCGGATCCGGCTTTTGCATGTTAAACCCGAAAAATGTGAAAAAAAAGTTATCCCATAAATGGCAGATCCGTTTGTGATAAAAATCCTGATCAGGATTCAAATGTAATCCGTTTTCACACGTTTTTCCGGAACCGGCGGGCAGTTCCGGTGACTGAATTGAACGCCGGATTCAAACAACGCTAGTGTGAAAATAGCCTTAGCACAGTCGTGGCTTTAAACCACTTGACTGCAGCGCTGCCTCCCTTTAAAAACAATGTGAGGCAGAAACTATGTGGCTGATGCCAGAATTTTGCTGCTGTGTCCATGCCAAAATTCCATTGGGAAATTCTGCCATGTGAATACCTTTATAGTCTGAAATTCATATTCCAGACGCAGCTAGTGCAATCAGTGTTACCACTAAACTGCCTCATGAAGTTTGATGGTTGCCCTCACTGTACTTTAGTCCACTAAGTCCTGCATTAGCTGTGCTTTAACATAAACGTTTCGGCAGAGCAGTTGCCTGATATTACAGACCTTTTCCCTTATGTTTCCTTGATGAGTCCAAACTCTTAGGCCTCTTTCACACGGCCTTGCGGGAAAATGTGCGGGTGCGTTCCGGGAACACCCGCGATTTTTCCGCACGAGTGCAAAACATTGTAATGCGTTTTGCACTCGCGTGAGAAAAATCGCGCATGTTTGGTACCCAAACCCGAACTTCTTCACAGAAGTTCGGGCTTGGGATCGGTGTTCTGTAGATTGTATTATTTTCCCTTATAACATGGTTATAAGGGAAAATAATAGCATTCTGAATACAGAAAGCATAGTAAAACATCGCTGGAGGGGTTAAAAAAAAATAAACATTTTTTTAACTCACCTTAGTCCACTTGATCGCGATGCCCGGCATCTCCTTCTGTCTTCATCTGATCTCTGTGCAGCAACAGGACCTTTGGTGACGTCATTCCGATCATCACATGATCCATCACCATGGTAAAAGATCATGTGATGGATCATGTGATGATCGGAGTGACGTCACCAAAGGTCCTTTACCTGTAAAATGCTCACCACAGGTCCTGTTCAGCAAAGGAGACAGAAGGAGATGCTGGGCTGCGATCAAGTGGACTAAGGTGAGTTAAATGATTATTTATTTTATTTTTTTAACCCCTCCAGCGATGTTTTACTTTCAGAATACTATTATTTTCCCTTATAACTATGTTATAAGGGAAAATAATAATGATCGGGTCTCCATCCCGATCGTCTCCTAGCAACCGTGCGTGAAAATCGCACCGCATCCGCACTTGCTTGCGGATGCTTGCGATTTTCACGCAACCCCATTCACTTCTATGGGGCCTGCGTTACGTGAAAAACGCACAGAGGAGCATGCTGCGATTTTCATGCAACGCACAAGTGATGCGTGAAAATCACCACTCATGTGAACAGCCCCATAGAAATTAATGGGTCGGTATTCAGTGCGGGTGCAATGCGTTCACCTCCCGCATCGCATCCGCGCGGAATACTCGCTCGTGTGAAAGGGGCCTTAGGGCTCATGCACACGGCCGTGGCCCGTATTGCGTCACACATACAGCGGGTCTGCAATATGTGGGCACTGCCCGTGTGCACCCCACATCACAGATGCGGACCCATTCACTTGAATGGGTCCGCAATCCGGAAGGTCAGTGCTAACCGGAGGCAGGGAACCCCACGGAATCACTATGGAGTGCTTCCATGGGGTTTCTCTCCATGCCTTCGCACTGCAAAAAAAACAGAACATGTTCTATTTTTATTTTATTTTTTTGCGGTGCGGACGGATCACAGACCCATTCAAATTGAATGGGTCTGGAGCCGTCTTCGGATTCCGCACGGATGTTGCCCGTGCCATGTGCATGCACGGAATGGCCGGCCATGTGCATGAGCCCTTAAACCTTATTCACCTACGTTCATCAGTGATTGTGAGCCAAAACCAGGATTGGAGCCTCCACAGACATGAGGTAAAAGGGAAAGATCTGAACCTGTTCTGGGTTTAGAGCCGCACCTGGTTTTGGCTCAAAATCACTGAGCGAACACTGACGTGTGAATAAGGCTTGAGGACAAAAAATGGCATAAAGCTATTATAGGGGCATATTAGGGCAAGACTGCGGAAGGATCGCTCTTATGAGGTTGGTGGCACATTTTTAGGGCCAGTAGTACTCTCATTAGGAAACAATAGGGTTAGGGCCCATACACACAAATGTGTTTTTCCATTTCATCCACCATGACGGCCCACATTGAGATTGACCCTTGACCTCTGTAGGGGCAGGAACACATAGAGAGTTTAAATTCCCCCCACCCCTCCACCTCCTCAGTGCTTTCCTGCCCCTACAGGGGCCAACATGTAGAGAGAGCCCTCCTTCCTGGAGGGTAGCAAGCTTTATTCTTTTACAGGAATCTCCTGCTGGCCTCCCACGGCAGGGGCTAAGGCTGGCCAGCTTGGAGCAACGAGGACCCTCGTCTTAGCTTATGCTGAGGCCTGCGGTCCTTCCCTACCTCAGACTTCCTTCCCTCTTCTGGGTAATAGTCGGGGGTGCCGGCTTCACAAGGCGCCTCGCGCGCGGCGCTTGGCGTCCTTCCTTACAGGTGACCGGCAGCAGGAGTGGTGCGGCGCATGAAGCGCATTATGGGCGGGCCGGGCGGCGCACGTACCTTTTTTCTACAAGCTGGTGCGGCGCAGGCTTACGCTATCAGTCGAGGGCGCTGCTTGATGACGTCAGACGCCGGGACAGAATTTAAAAAGACCGCGGTATCAGCCTTTGACTGCTGCACCGCGATGTCTGAAGCACCTACTCCTCGCCAGGAAGGCTCTGACCCTTCGGCCATCAGTACAGTGAGTCCCCTCTGGGGGGAAATTGTATTTTTAAATTTCTACTTCTGTTACAATTCTGAATACGGTATATCTGGTTGCTTCCTCCAGGGCAGCAAAGATTCTAAAACTAAAGCAAAGCTCTCAAAGTGCTGTGCATGCTCAAGAAGGTTACCTGAAAATTACAAAAAGAGGCTGTGCAAGCCTTGCACTGCTGAAATATGGATGGAAGACCAACCAGATATCCTGTCCAAAATGAAAACTTTTATTACGGACGAAATCAAATCTTCTTTGGCCTCTATGTCTGTTCCTACTAGTGTCCCTAACCCTCCCAAGAAACGCAAACTGTCGGTCGTCTCCTCATCTGAGGGCGAGGATGTAGAGGAAGCTTCCGTCACATCCAGACAGATTCCTGCTGAGGACCCCTTGTCCGAGGGGGAAATTTTGGAGGAGGACAAAAAATATTTTTTCTCCACAGACGAGATGGAAGATTTACTCAGAGCAGTCAGGTCCACAATGGGATTTGAGGATACCCCTAGACCCCGGACCGTTCAAGATGAAATGTTTGGCGGCCTTAGATCCAAGACTTCCATCGTCTTCCCTATAAACGAGAATATACGGGAAATGATAATGGAGGAGTGGGCAGATCCTGAAAAGAGATTAGGTGTCCCCAAAGAGTTCAGGAACCGACTCTGCTTTGACCCAGCAGAAAGCAAAATATATAATCAGACCCCCAAAGTCGACATACAGGTTGCGAAGGTTGTAAAGAAAACCGCTCTTCCTTTTGAGGATTCTTCCCAATTGGGTGATCCAATGGACAGAAAAGCAGACGGGCTCCTAAAAAGATCCTGGGAATCAGCAATGTTTGGGGTAAAAGCAAACATTGCAGCAACTTCAGTAGCCAGGGCTATGTATATATGGTTGGGGGAGTTGGACGAACACCTAAAAAATAAGACCCCTAGAGAAGAAATCAGGGAGTCTATTCCACTCCTTCGTTCCGCCACAGCATTCTTAGCGGATGCCTCCGCGGAATCCATCCGCTTCTCAGCCAAAGACGCTGCTCTCTCTAACGCAGCCAGGCGAGCATTATGGATGAAAGCATGGTCAGGGGACAAGGCATCCAAAGCCAAACTCTGTTCTATCCCATTTTCTGGGGTGTTTGTCTTTGGGCCCACTCTAGATAAAATTCTAGAGGGAGCGGCGGATAAGAAAAAGGGATTTCCGGAGGACAAGGAGTCTAGAAAGAAGCCCTTTCGTCAGTTCCAGCCCCAGCAAAGATCCTACAGGGGGAAAGGAAAAACGGGCAGATGGAGCTATCCCAAAGGGGGAAGAGGGAGAGGCTTCATCCTCAATCCCCAAAACCGACAAAATAAACAGCAATGACGCCAGAGTAGGGGGGAGACTGAGGGGTTTTTTTCCATCTTGGGAGCAGATCACCTCAAATCCCTGGGTTCTAAACGTAGTCTCTCAAGGCTACAAAATAGAATTCACTTCAATCCTCCCAAGAAGATTCTGCATCTCATCCCAGAGCAAAACAGAACTTCCAAAAATATGGCAGGGCGTCCGAGACCTCTTAGATCTAGGGGTAATTCAGAGGGTCCCGCAACTAGAACAAAGGAAAGGCTTCTACTCCACCCTCTTCCTAGTAAAGAAACCAGACCAATCCCTGCGAACCATCATAAACCTAAAACCTCTAAACAGATCCATCTTATACAGGAAATTCAGGATGGAAACCATCACATCCACTATTCCCCTAATACAGAAAGGAGCGTTTATGTCGTCAATCGACCTCAAAGACGCATACTACTATATCCCTATCCATCATCTTTCTCAAAAGTACTTAAGATTCTCCCTAAAAGGGCCGGACGGCTTGATTCACCATTTTCAGTATGTCGCCCTCCCTTTCGGCATCTCCTCGGCCCCCAGGGTCTTCACAAAGGTGGTAGTGGAAATGGTGGCCTATCTTCGTCAGGAAGGCATAACAATTATCCCATACCTAGACGACTTCCTTATTCTTGGCAATACAGAAGCCGAAAATCTGTCTGCAACTCGGAGATTCTCAGAGTTCCTAGAAAGTCTGGGTTGGATCATAAATATAAAAAAATCCACGCTGATTCCATCCAGAAGAATAAGATTCCTAGGCGTAGAACTGGACTCAGCCCTGTTAAAGACCTTTCTCCCCCAGGACAAAACCGTAGCATTAATAGAGAAGATCCGAATATTTCAGAGTTCTCACAGATGCTCCATCAGACGGTCCATGAGTCTTCTCGGAAGTCTAACTGCCTGCATCCCCTCGGTTGCCTGGTGCCAAAGCCACACAAGGGTAATCCAAAATTGGATCCTAAGTGTATGGGATGGAAGACAGATAAACCTAGACAAAGTTGTATGGATTCCTCAGTCTGTAAAATCAGATCTAAGCTGGTGGAAAGAAAGAAGAAGGCTGCTTGGAGGTCTACAGTGGCGAAACTATCCGGCCGTTCAGGTAATAACAGACGCAAGTCTCGAAGGCTGGGGAGCAAAAATAGGAGACCACCTTCTACAGGGTGCTTGGCCAGAAGACATAAGGATAAGATCCTCCAATTACAGAGAGCTGTACGCTGTCCTCGAAGCTTTAACAAAAGGAGAGGACCTACTGAGGGGTCATCATCTAAAAATTCTATCCGACAATACCACAGCTGTGGCATACCTACGACACCAAGGAGGGACAAGGTCACGCCTGCTGGGTGCTGTAGCAATGAGAATCTTCTCCTGGGCAGAAGAGAACACCTTGTCGCTCTCCGCCATCCATTTAAAGGGCTGCGAAAACACAGTAGCAGACTACCTGAGCAGAGAAAAAATAGATCCAGGGGAATGGTCCCTGAACCGAAAAATCTTCCAGAGGATCTCAAAAAGATGGGGTCATCCGGAAGTAGACTTATTCGCTTCAAGAAAGAATACGCAGGTAGAATGCTTTTGCTCCCTAAACCAAGAGGACGGTCCATGGGCAATAGACGCCCTATCAATTCAGTGGAGTTGGAGACTAGCTTATGCATTTCCCCCGATACCACTACTACCGCGAGTCATCCAGAAGCTTCGAGGAGAACCAACTACTCTCATCCTAATAGCCCCCCTGTGGCCAAAGAGGAGCTGGTTCTCTACTCTAAGACAGCTATCGCTGGAGGATCCCTGGGAAATTCCTTTTCAGAGAGACATCTTAGTCCAGGGCCCACTTCTGCATCCAGACCCAGGAATCTTCAGACTGGCAGCCTGGATCCTGAGAGCGAAACCTTAAAGAACAGAGGCCTGTCAGATAAGGTGATTCTCACGCTCAAGGCCAGTAGAAAAAAAATGTGACATCTTCCATCTATTTAAAAATATGGAAAAGATACTGTTCTTGGTTAGGAATTGATCGCCCGGACACCTCCTCTCCCCCCATAAACAAGATTCTGGACTTCCTCCAGAGCGGACTGGAATTAGGTCTGAGACCTAGTACTCTGAAAGTACAAATATCAGCCCTCAGTACCTTCTACGACTGCAGCTTAGCCAATCACAGATGGGTCAGGAGATTTATTAGAGCAGCTTCAAGGTTAAGACCCACCCTTAAATCTAGAGCTCCAACTTGGGACTTGAACATCGTCCTAGAAGGCCTAACAAAGCCTCCGTTCATACCGTTATCAGAGATCTCCTTAAAACACCTTTCTCTGAAAACTGCTTTCCTGATAGCAATTACTTCAGCAAGACATATTGGAGAACTTCAGGCCCTATCCTGCAGGGAACCATATCTCCAAATTTGTAATGATCACATCCGCCTAACGCTCGACCCTGGTTTCCTCCCTAAAGTAGTCTCCTCCTTCCACCAGGAACAGGAAATTTTTCTACCTTCTATCACTAGGTCCGAAGTTGCAGGGTCTGATGATAACTTGTATCTCTTAGACGTTAAGGATACGGTAATTCAATACCTGGAGGCTACCAGGGCTCTTAGAATAGACAATAATCTACTAGTTCAATTCTCTGGGAAAAATAAAGGGAAGAAGCTAGCCAAATCCTCCATAGCTAGATGGATCAAGTCCACCATCGAGTGTTGCTACAGGATACAGGGCAGGCCCAGTCCCGGCAATATTAAAGCCCACTCCACTAGGGCCACTGCCTCCTCTTGGGCTGAAAAAAGAGGCGTCTCACT
Organism: Bufo bufo; assembly: GCF_905171765.1. Taxonomy (NCBI): domain Eukaryota; kingdom Metazoa; phylum Chordata; class Amphibia; order Anura; family Bufonidae; genus Bufo; species Bufo bufo. The sequence continues at coordinate 275,910,483 of NC_053394.1, read as the reverse complement.
AGACCAGATTTGTAGGGCTGCAACCTGGGCTAGCACAAACACCTTTGTAAGACACTATCGCCTTAATCTTCCGGACTCGAATGAGTCTCTTTTTGGTCGGAAGATTATACAGGCCATATCCCCACCCATGTAGTCATTTGATACGTCTCAATGTGGGCCGTCATGGTGGATGAAATGGAAAAACCGCAATTAGACTTACCGGTAATTCCGTTTCCTTGAATCCACCATGACGGCCCCGTACTATTCCCATCCCAAAAAAAAAAAAAAAAAAAAAAAACACACATATTATATATGTAGTAAAAATAAATAAATAAATAAATATATATATAAAATACGAGTTTAAGGGTATGAATCAATATCTTTTACTCTTTTCCACCTTTCGGATAATTTGTAAAGCACTGAGGAGGTGGAGGGGTGGGGGGAATTTAAACTCTCTATGTGTTCCTGCCCCTACAGAGGTCAAGGGTCAATCTCAATGTGGGCCGTCATGGTGGATTCAAGGAAACGGAATTACCGGTAAGTCTAATTGCGGTTTTTCGTCTGCATTCAATCTGCAGTTTTTGCAGGTTGGATGCAGACCACTTCACGGCTCCACAGAAAAATAGAACATGTCCTACTCTTGTCAATTTTTTATGGACAAGGATAGGACAGTTCTGTAGACGGCAGGTCGTTCAATTCTGCAAAATGTGGAATGCACAGGCTCGGTATTCGTGTTTTGTGGATCCATAACTTACGGACTGCAAAAACTGCAACGGCCGTGTGCATGAGACCTGGGGGCTGTCCTAACCTATGTGCATCTTCTGGGGCTTTCCTAACGTCTGTGTCCCAGTGCCACCACTACATCCCTTATAATAAACCACTTGTTTATTGTCTCTTTACTTCATCATGGCAGTTGGGATTCAGATATCTGACCATTTACTCCTTTTCATCCATTGCCATGTTGAATTTCTATCTAGGTTGAAAATGTAGCATAGTTTAGAGAGTTAAATAAGTGACTTGTGGGAGTTCTGGCTCCTGGAGGATCCTCAGGATAGGTCATCAATATCAGATCGGCTGGGTTCCGACACCCGGCACCCCCGCCGATCAGCTGTTTGAAGAGAAGGCACGCGCCGTGCCAGCGCCGCCTCCTCTTCACTGTTTACCTTCTCGCCATTGCATCTGCAGCGGTGAGCAGGTGTAATTACACCCAAGCCGTCCCATTCATTTCAATTGTACGCTCCTATGTACGGATCGCTCCGAGTGCGTCGGGGATCAGAAGCGCTCTTACTTTTCTTCCCACTCCGAACTCTGACAGGAATAAGCCGGTTGTAGAGACAGTCTGAGCGGGGAGCGTGCCTGTTGCAGGGGCAGACTGGGCATGCGCTGCTCATTTTAGGAAAAGAAGCGCATGTGCAGTTAGAATAAAGCCATGTACGAGCTTTCTCTAAAGCTCCTGCATGTCGCGTGCAGCCATGGACAAACTGGCTGCACGCTGAGCGGGGCTCATTATAAAAACATTACCATTCAGATTTTTTAAATAAAGTATATTAGGAAACTCTTTTACCCTACCTCCCACTATATAGTGGAAATTACTTCTATAGTGACCAACCCCTTTAATTATAAAACCTCAATAAAATCGCTATTAAAAACAATACCATTTTCTCTTTAATCACCCGCAAATTATGTGCTAAATGAATGTCCCACTACCTTCCTTCATAACTTACATCTAACACTTTACACTATCTTGCATTTCATTCTTTAAAAGGTCCATTCATAAAAACCTTAACCTACAATGTCCTGCCAAGGGAACATCACGTGGCTCTTCCTTACCTATCCTGTACGAGTAGGCGGAACCAGCTTTACAACTCGCTCCATGTTCTTCATGTACACACATATGATGGCTCAGATTTAAATCGGGAATGCAGCTGAAATCCATTTACTAGTAGGGACATGCTACTTCTCAAGTACAGTCGTGGCCAAAAGTTTTGAGAATGACAAAAATATTAGTTTTCACAAAGTTTGCTGCTAAACTGCTTTTAGATCTTTGTTTCAGTTGTTTCTGTGATGTAGTGAAATATAATTACACGCACTTCATACGTTTCAAAGGCTTTTATCGACAATTACATGACATTTATGCAAAGAGTCAGTATTTGCAGTGTTGGCCCTTCTTTTTCAGGACCTCTGCAATTCGACTGGGCATGCTCTCAATCAACTTCTGGGCCAATTCCTGACTGATAGCAACCCATTCTTTCATAATCACTTCTTGGAGTTTGTCAGAATTAGTGGGTTTTTGTTTGTCCACCCGCCTCTTGAGGATTGACCACAAGTTCTCAATGGGATTAAGATCTGGGGAGTTTCCAGGCCATGGACCCAAAATGTCAACGTTTTGGTCCCCGAGCCACTTAGTTATCACTTTTGCCTTATGGCACGGTGCTCCATCGTGCTGGAAAATGCATTGTTCTTCACCAAACTGTTGTTGGATTGTTGGAAGAAGTTGCTGTTGGAGGGTGTTTTGGTACCATTCTTTATTCATGGCTGTGTTTTTGGCCAAAATTGTGAGTGAGCCCACTCCCTTGGATGAGAAGCAACCCCACACATGAATGGTCTCAGGATGCTTTACTGTTGGCATGACACAGGACTGATGGTAGCGCTCACCTTTTCTTCTCCGGACAAGCCTTTTTCCAGATGCCCCAAACAATCGGAAAGAGGCTTCATCGGAGAATATGACTTTGCCCCAGTCCTCAGCAGTCCATTCACCATACTTTCTGCAGAAGATCAATCTGTCCCTGATGTTATTTTTGGAGAGAAGTGGCTTTTTTGCTGCCCTTCTTGACACCAGGCCATCTTCCAAAAGTCTTCGCCTCACTGTGTGTGCAGATGCGCTCACACCTGCCTGCTGCCATTCCTGAGCAAGCTCTGCACTGGTGGCACTCCGATCCCGCAGCTGAATCCTCTTTAGGAGACGGTCCTGGCGCTTGCTGGACTTTCTTGGACACCCTGAAGCCTTCTTAACAAGAATTGAACCTCTTTCCTTGAAGTTCTTGATGATCCTATAAATTGTTGATTGAGGTGCAATCTTAGTAGCCACAATATCCTTGCCTGTGAAGCCATTTTTATGCAACGCAATGATGGCTGCACGCGTTTCTTTGCAGGTCACATGGTTAACAATGGAAGAACAATGATTTCAAGAATCACCTTCCTTTTAACATGTCAAGTCTGCCATTTTAACCCAATCAGCCTGACATAATGATCTCCAGCCTTGTGCTCGTCAACATTCTCACCTGAGTTAACAAGACGATTACTGAAATCATCTCAGCAGGTCCTTTAATGACAGCAATGAAATGCAGTGGAAATTTTTTTTTGGGATTAAGTTAATTTTCATGGCAAAGAAGGACTATGCAATTCATCTGATCACTCTTCATAACATTCTGGAATATATGCAAATTGCTATTATAAAAACTTAAGCAGCAACTTTTAGAATTTCCAATATTTATGTAATTCTCAAAACTTTTGGCCACGACTGTAGTTAAAGAGGACTTGTCACCACTCCTGACTTGCCTGTTTTTAAAAGCTTGATGCATTCCCCATGTAATAACAGTTCTGGAGCATCTATTCTTATGGCTCTGTGATGTGCCATTCCTTCAATATTTCTACTAGAAGTTATAAATGAATTGCTAGCAGTCTGCAGTAAGGGTACAGAGGGGTGGTAACCAGTTGGGGGTGTGCTCGCTACATAGACTCGCTCTATCCAATCAGTGCTGCCATTGTCAGACTGTTCAGGTACACCCCCCCCCCCAACTGGTTACCACCCCTCTGTGCCCTTACTGCAGACTGTTAACAGTTCATTCATAACTTCTAGTAGAAATAATAAAGGAACGGCACAACATAGAGACATAAGAATAGATGTTCCAGAATTGTTGTTACATGGGGAATGCATGTAGCTATTAAAACCTAGAGTTGTTACGATACCAAATTTTTGATTCGGTTTCGATACCATGAAAAAGTATTGCGATACTCGATACCATTCGATACCACGCGAAAAAAATAAACAAAAAAAGCCACGTGCATTCCTCATTTTTAAAAATGGCGAATCGCGCAGTTTTTATTTTATTTTTTCTGTTCCGGCATTCACCACCTAGATTTTTTTTTTTTATATTTTAATAGTTTGGACTTTTCTGACGTGGCGATGTAATATGTTTATTTATATATTTTATATGTGAAATTGGGAAAAGGGGGGTGATTTATACTTCATATTTTAGTGTTTTTTTTTTTTTTCACTTTTTATTTAATAACTATTTCCCCCCTTAGGGGCTAGAACCTGGGATCTTTCATCCCTTTTCCTATTCACCCTGATAGATCTCTATCAGGGTGAATAGGACTCCACACTGTCCCTGCTGCTCTGTGCTTTGTGCACACAGCATCAGGGATGTTACCATGGCAACCAGGGCTTCTGTAGCGTCCTGGCTGCCATGGTAACCGATCGGAGCCCCAGGCTTACACAGCTGGGGCTCCGATCAGAAGCTGCCACTGCACCACCAATGAGGGGGAGTGGAGAGGTCCCTGTGGCCACTGCCACCAATGATTTTAATACTGGAGGGTTGAGAGGGGCCGGCGCACTGTGCCACCAATGATTTTAATGGGATGGGGGGATTGAGGGGGGGGGGCACACTGCACCACCAATGATTTTACCCCTTTATACAGGAGGCGGGTACTAGCAGATCAGCGGCAGTTAACTGCCGCTGATCGCAGCTCCCTGTCAGGGGCAGGGTGCCGGCAATGCGATTCTGCTGCCGGCACCCGCCTCCTGTATGTGTTAAAGACTGACTACTGTATATGAGTCCAGACTTTCACTATTAGGCCACATAGAGCGGCGCCCAGCGATGTCTCAGCACTCACAATTTAGTCCTGGGCGCCGCTCCGTTCGCCCGCAGTGCCCCATTACTGTCTCCTCTCCTGCTCCACATGCTGCTGATTACTATCGGAGCGATGGGAGGAGACATCAGCTTCACTAGTGGGCGTTCCTTCTCCCTGGCTGTAGCGCTGTCCAATCGCAGCGCAGGGAAAAGGAACGCCCACTAGTGAAGCTGATGTCTCCTCCCATCGCTCCGATAGTAATCCTATCATTGGTGGCGCAGTGCGCCCGCCCCTCCTCCACCCCCTCTCTTCTCATTGCCGCCCCTCCTCCGCCCCTCTCTTCTCATTGCCGCCCCTCCTCCGCCCCTCTCTTCTCATTGGTGGCAGCGGCAGCAGCACAGGGGGAGGGAGGACAGCTTCCTTCTCCCCGTGCTGCTGAGAGAGAACATGAGCGCGCCGATAGCAGCGCGCTCATGTTCAGAGATACTAGACTGCGCAGAAGCGCAGCCCAGTATCGAAAAAACGGAAATCCCGGTATCGTATCGATACCGGGACAAAAGTATCGATTGGGTATCGAAATTTCGATACCCGCAACAACCCTATTAAAACCGGTATGTCAGGAGAGGTGAAAGGTCCTCTTTAAATTGGCGGTAATAAAAAAATTATTGTGGTTGCATTTTTTACATTGAAAACTTGTTGTGGCATTTTAAAGAAGAATTATGCAGTGGATAGCACCCATTTTCCACTGGATTTTGTCCATGTGAACATATCCTCAACAGCATTCTAGGTATAGATCCATTAAAATCAGTGGCAATACGCTTACAATGTTCGGTCCAATATTCACTAAGGCCTCTTTCACACGGGCGTTGCAGGAAAATGTGCGGGTGCGTTGCGGGAACACCCGCGATTTTTCCGCACGAGTGCAAAACATTGTAATGCGTTTTGCACTCGCGTGAGAAAAATCGCGCGTGTTTGGTACCCGAACTTCTTCACAGAAGTTCGGGCTTGGGATTGGTGTTCTGTAAATAGTATTATCTTCCCTTATAACATGGTTATAAGAGAAAATAATTGCATTCTGAATACAGAATGCATTGTAAAATAGCGCTGGAGGGGTTAAAAAAAGAATAATTTTTTTTTAACTCGCCTTAGTCCACTTGTTTGCGGCTCGGCATCTCCTTCTGGCTTCATCTGATCTCTGTGCAGCAACAGGACCTGTGGTGATGTCATTCCGATCATCACATGGTACGTCACATGATCTTTTACCATGGTGATTCACCATGGTAAAAGATCATGTGACGTACAATGTGATGACCGGAGTGACATCGCCACAGGTCCTTGACCTATAATTAATGCTCACCACAGGTCCTATTCCGTAAAGGGGACAGAAGGAGATGCCGACATCGCGATCTAGTGGATTAAGGTGAGTTAAATGTTTTTTTTTTTTTTTTTTTTAACCCCTCCAGCGCTGTTTTACTTTGCATTCTGTATTCAGAATGCTATTATTTTCCCTTATAACCATGTTATAAGGGAAAATAATAATGATCGGGTCTCCATCCCGATCGTCTCCTAGCAACCATGCGTGAAAATCGCACCGCATCCGCACTTGCTTGCGGATGCTTGCGATTTTCACGCAACCCCATTCATTTCTATGGGGCTTGCGTTATGTGAAAAATGCACAAAGAGGAGCATGCTGCGATTTTCACGCAACGCACAAGTGATGCGTGAAAATCACCGCTCGTGTGCACAGCCCCATAGAAATGAATGGGTCAGGATTCCGTGCGGATGCAATGCGTTCACCTCCCGCAACGCATCCGCGCGTTGTGTGAAAGGGGCCTTAGGCTAATTTTATTAAATTAGCATTAAAACCATCCTGCAGGGGAACGTCCTACCAGAGTTATTATATCCGGCATAGCTGTAAATGGCCGGAGCACCATCTACTATAGTGGAACCTGGCAGGGATCCGACCTGTTTCTGGCAAAAGTGCAAGGATTTGGACCACCATTTTTTTCTCCGACCAAACCTTGGGTCCCATTATAGTCAAAGGGGGCCATAGAGGAAAGGATTTATCCGGCTATGGCAGATACGATTAACTTCGGCAGGCTGTTCTTCAGCTAGAACAGCCTACCGGATGCTTTTACCGCTAGTGTGTAACTAGGCTAAGATATTTGACATAATATCGCTGGAAATGCTGCTTTTGACTCTGATACCATAGTGTGCCCCAAAGATCCACGAAAGAAAAAACACATTTGGAGCTGCCTTTGGAGCCACTAGGGCAGTGGTTCTTAACCTTGTTGGAGGTACTGAACCCCACCAGTTTCATATGCGCATTCACCGAACCCTTCTTAATTGGAAAAATTTAATATGATTTTTTTCAAATTCAAAACATAGGTATATATTTATACATAGGTGCACAAAGTGAATAAAACCATTAAAGAACAAAACCACTGCTCGCCCCTCCAATACAATGCTGACCCCTTAAAGGGTTTCTGTCACCCCACAAAACTCTTTTTTTTTTTTTTTTTTTTGGATAGTTAGATTCCTTATAGGGCGATATAGGAGAATATAATGCTCTTACTTAGTTTCATGCGGCCGATTATTTATAAAACGAAGTTTTATAATATGTAAATGAGGGCTCTACCAGCAAGTAGGGCGTCTACTTGCTGGTAGCCGCAGCAGCAATCCGCCCCCTCGCCGTGTTGATTGACAGGGCCAGCCGTGATCTCCTCCTCCGGCCGGCCCTGTCAGTAATTCAAAAATCGCGTGCCTCTGGTCACTCGGCGCAGGCGCTCTGAGATGAGGAGGCTCGTCTCCTCAGTGCGCCTGCGCCGATGACATCACCCAAAGAGAAGACGTCATCGGCGCAGGCGCACTGAGGGAGTGCTGAGGAGACGAGCCTCCTCATCTCAGAGCGCCTGCGCCGAATGACCAGAGGCGCGCAATTTTTGAATTACTGACAGGGAGGAGGAGATCACGGCTGGCCCTGTCAATCAACACGGCGAGGGGGCGGATTGCTGCTGCGGCTACCAGCAAGTAGACGCCCTACTTGCTGGTAGAGCCCTCATTTACATATTATAAAACTTCGTTTTATAAATAATCGGCCGCATGAAACTAAGTAAGAGCATTATATTCTCCTATATCGCCCTATAAGGAATCTAACTATCCAAAAAAAAAAAAAATGAGTTTTGTGGGGTGACAGAAACCCTTTAAATACAATACACAATAGGTCCTCCAAGCCCCTTTACTCTTACCTGTAGTACAACAGGTCAGCTATAGCTCAGTGATGCCGGGGTCTGTGTGCAGGAGGGACAGGATGCCGCCGCCGCCACCATGCTGTGCAGTCACTAGATCCGCCGCCGCGCAGCCACCGGATATGACGTCATGTCGTCATATGCCGCTCACATCCGGCGGCTGACGGAAGCAAAATCATTGCGCTCGCTCGGCTCTTCTGATCATGAGCCGCAGCGGGCGCAAAAGGAGTCTGAGTAACAGGAAATAAATATTTTCCTGTCTTGTGGCAGCCACCTATCAAAGCGGCCCCCCAGGGCCGGCGGCCGAACCCGCGAGACTGACTCGCCGAACCCCTGGGGTTCAATCGAACCCAGGTTAAGAACCACTGCACTAGGGTCTAGTCAAAATCTTTTAGTCTTTATTGATAATATGGGGGTTGGGCCCCAAGAACAATTTCCACTGGTGGGTGCAAGGAACCCCAGTCTGAAACTAAAGGCTGTATTGACAGGCAGATTGTCTGCCAGATGATCGCTAACGAGCATTGGTAGTAATGCTCATCAGCGATGATCTGGCAGTGTAACACTGCCGCCGATTACCCGATGGACGAGCAAACGCTCATTCATCAGGCAATCCAAATCTTTAAACAGGTTTAAAAATAGTTTTCCAGCGGCAAATCGTGCTGTGTAATTATGATCTGCTTCTGGCAAACAATGATTCAGTATAGGGAAGAGCAATGGCATAACGTTCACTCCTCCATATACTGTGGAGGAGATCAATGCATGTAATAGCAGTGGTCTCCTCTGCTAGCGAGCAGGCGTTTGGAACACTTGCCTGCACAATTGGGCTGTCTAATACACCAGCCGGGCACTCGTTGATTTGTCTTTTAGTATTTCAGTACGCCTGCAGATACTAGTGTTCTGATCACAACAACCTGTATCCTGAGGAGCGGTCACCGTGATTAGTAACGTGCAGAATTCTGTTAGAATGTGAATTTCCCTTTTCGCGAATGTGTTTGTAACCTTGTAGAGATCATACAGTCTGAGAGTTCCACTAATAATCCTGTACGCTTTATTTCAGAGATTCTGTGAAGTGTTGTCACATGTTAAAAATTGACAAGCTTTAGTAGCCTGAAGGTTTCAGTGCTTTGTATGCTCAAATCCTTAGGTTGCTAGTCTTGTGCATGTCTGTTTCTTGTTTTATGAGATGGGTGCACTGATTGGCTAAAGCCTTAGACCCCTCTCACACGAGCGAGTTTTCCGCGCGGGTGCAATGCGTGACGTGAACACATAGCAGACAAAACTGACCTAACTTGCAAAAGGGTGCGAGTTTCACTGAACGCATCCGGACCTAATCCGTCACGCTTGTGTGAAAGAGGCCTTGGGCCCCTTTCACATAAGCGAGTATTCCGCGCGGGTGCAATGTGTGATGCGAATGCATAGCACCTGCACTGAATTCGGATCCATTCATTTGAATGGGTCTGTGTACATGAGCGTTGGTTTTCACGCATCATTGTGCGTTGCGTGAAAATCGCAGCATGTTTATAGTCTATAGAATATATATGCTATATTTCACGCTGGCCCCATAGATGTGAATGGGACTGCGTGAAAATTGCATCGCATCCGCAAGCAAGTGCGGATGAGATGCATTTTTCACGGATGGTTGCTTAGAGATGTTTGTAAACATTCAGTTTTCTATCACGTGCGTGAAAAACGCATCAATGCGCATTTCGCCCACCTAATAAAAATTGAACACTTTCGCAGGCAAAACTGAATGAACTTGCTTGCGAAATCGCGCATTTTCACTGAACGCATCCGGACTTAATCCGCTCGCGCTAGTCTGCAAGGGGCCTTACTGTTTAAGGCAACAAAGACAAACTCCTTTCTGGTAAGCCATGCCCCCTTTTGATAACCACACCTCTTTTCTAAGCGAGGCGCTAAGGAGTCATTTACTATCCAGAAATACGCCTATATTAGGCATATTTCTGGTTCTGATTGCAGGGCGATCAGGGGAACGGGTCTCATTTACCATTTTCTACACCTGTTTTAGGAGTCTAAAATGCCAGTCTGAATAAATGACCCCCTGTTTTAGGCATCAAAAATGCCAGTCTGAATAAATGACCCCCTAAGTGTCTAAGACACTTGTTTGTAAAGTGGACGGCATATTGGCCAGAAGATGCTGGTTGTGTATATTAACAATAGTGGGGCTCATTTATCAAGGTTTATATGCCAGTCTTGCCCAGGCCACCTCATAAATTAAGCACATCCTCTGGCAGTCCGTGCACCCAGTTTGAAATCTATACCAGCTCACAGCTGCAGGAGAGGACTCCAGCATTACGGAAATGGGACGGATCCGTTATGCAGACCATAGACTTCTATTATGACGGAATGCCTCTAAAGGCATTCCATCATGGAATTGGGTTATGGTCCGTGGTAACGGAATCCATAATGCAATTCAGATTATACCACAACCCGAACTTCAAAATATGAAATTTGCTCATCCCTACTTGGCACCACTGTCAAGTACAGAAACATGTACAGTCCCATCCCTGCAGAGGGCACGCAGTGTGCAAATATTGCTGCAAATGTGAGTCAGTCAGTAGGCTTCCAAAGTGGCTCGTGTCCACATGTTTGTTAACTATTGATCTCATTCTGCGGAGAAATAATGAAAATATCTGGGTTATACGCAAACAGGGCAAATTTGTAATATGCAATAAAAAAAATGGTTCTTACAGCTGAATGAGGTTGTTTTGAATGGGACAGATGCAGACACTTTGGCCATGTGTGAACATGCCCTTGTTCAAACTTGCATGCATAGTTTCAGACTTGTCAGTTTTCATCAGTGCAAGTTAACAAAGCCCTGTTCTGCATTGTGCTGATGAGAATTATAAGCCGGAAGTTGGGATATGTGGCTCTATAATTATAACGAACATTTATCAGCGTGGTCAACCCTATTAAACCAGGCGTATTTTCTGTTAGGCTTGCTTAGTTAATTAATCCCTTAGTAGTTCAAATCTGTTTTAGAGAAACATGCACTTTTTTCAACATGCTGATTAGGTGTTTAAAGCACCAAGGGGCGGGCCTAGTCCCACATAGCACCACTTTCCCACCTCCTTCCCTCTTAGCCACTCCTCTCTCCCCTTGAGTAAAGCTAGTTTTTATCTTTACGGCACAGCAGAGAGCAGCCTGCCACAGTTCTCTGGATCTGGCATTGCCAGATAGTGCCAACCTTCTGGACCGTCCGTAAAAGAAGGCAACTTTTATATATTTTTTGAGTTTGGTGGTACTTGACTAGATTATTTTGGAAATGATCATCATTTTACAGCTCACAGTAAATATTGGTAATGATTTCTTATCAGTATGTTGAGTTATAGACATGGGTTACTTATAATCTTTATCATTCATTATGGTTTTCCAATTTGTCCTTAAAAAATGCAGCCTGTCCGTGATTTGGGGATAATTTGTTCAGAAAAAAAGAAAAATTCTGGGTGGCAACCCTGGTGTCAACTGCTCACGAGACCCCCTTGACTATAAGGGTCAATTCACACATCCGCAAAACATGGACACCGGCAATGTGCGTTCCGCATTTTGCGGACCGCACATCGCCGGCACTATAATAGAAAATGCCTAATCTTGTCCGCATTTCCGGATCCGGACAGCACATAGTGTGGCCCTATAGAAATGAATGGGTCTGCAATTCTGTTCCGCAAAATGCGGACGTGTGAATGGAGCCCTTCCTTATCCGGCAGAGATCCAACAGCTTTCCGATTTTGACATTGGTAAAAGTGTATTTTTCCCCAGTGCGGAGATCTGGACTGCGCATGCGCTGTTGGATGTTCAGTCGGCACATGCGCGGTGCAGATCTCAGCAGTGGGGAGAGTACACCTTCCCTGATGCCAAGATCTGATTCGGTTAATGCGCTACGTTGAATAAGCATCATATGTTTATTTGCATCTAGAGCTCTGCCGATCCACAGGGGTGCCTGGATTTGGACACCTACATACTTATATATTCTGTTCTAAAACTGATCTGTGTGAATGAGGCCTAAAGCAACGAGCATTGCTTTTGGGAGTTCCTGCAATTGGTCCTAAAAGTGACCCCTTTCAGACATAAGGATACAAAGGCTTCTCTCACAGCATCCAGGAAAAGAGAGAGCTGGATGCAAGTGGTACGAATATCCTGCACGCAAAGAGGTTCCAGTGTAGACTGGTGGCGGCTGTGCTCAGGTCAGTGCGGATAGGATGCTGCTCCAGATGAAATTATTTATTGAAGCCTTCCATTACGGTAGCAAACAAGCTTCACAAGTATTTGGAAAGCCTGACATTTTATAAATTTAAGGCAGAAAAAGTCTGACCAAATGAAAAATGTGGGAAGCTGCCAAATCAATGAGCAAAGAATTCTGGCCAGACAGCTCACACACAATACGTACTGCAATGAGCATTCCAGGGGACCAGGCAAGGTGCTCCGCATAACCCATAATGTATATCATGACAACTACTTCTTTACATTGACCCTTGGGCAAGAAATTCCAGTCTTTTTAAAACTGAAATCTGCCAGTGCAAGCCAGCAGTCGCAGACGTGCACCCTGTATGACCTTGGGTCGTGGATGGTGACAGCAGACTAGTGTCAGGCAGGCGCAGGAACCAGCCTGATGGTCACATGTATGCGCCACCCTGTGTGGTACAGTAGATCTGTGGGTCTAAGGGTCTTCACCTGCAGTGTTGCTCCTATGTATGTATGTATGTAAAGGGAACTGGATGTGGATCAGTCTCACACATGCATTGCAATACCGGATCCGTCTCTCCGATTGTCATCTGTTTTTCCGGAACATTTGGGGCCATATTGGGCATTAATGCATTTCAATGAATTTTGGACTGAGAAAATACAAATAAAACGTAGAGTGACTGAACTGAAGACATCCTGATGCATACTGAATGGATTGCTCTCCATTCAGAATGCATTAGGATAAAACTGATCAGTTTTTTTTATCCGGTATTGAGCCCCTAGGACGGAACTCAATACCGGAAAAGTGTGAAAGTACCCTAAATGGTGCCATTTACACATCAGCAGCAGCATGCACCCTTGTCCGTTTTTCGTCATAATTCATTCAACGAAATAAAGTGGACTCACTTGAGCGCCATACATACGTCTATGTTATGCATTTAGTAGCTCTTTGACTCTTTGAAGGAAAATATCTGTCATGCAGCAGGGTGATTGGTATTTTTCTTAAAAGGCTAATTTAAAAGAACAGATGCTCTTAGCTTATCTTGGAACTATGCCTCTGAACCATCTTTATTAATGTGTTTGATTTACAGCCAAGTGCTAGTTATATGATGTTATTACAGTTCCTTGGAAACCGTATTCTGTAAACCACATTGGTATATTCTGAATAGATCCTGTCATCTGAATTTGTACATTTAAGATTTGTTGTAGGAGATGAAGGCCTGGAAATCTGGCTTAGGGCTCATGCACACGACCGTTTTGCTTTCCGCAAATTGCAGATCCTCTCCATGTGCGCTTAGCATTTTACAGAACGGGACGGCCGGCCCATAATAGAACAATCCTATCCTTGTCTGTAATGCATTTTTTTTTTTTGCGGAACGGACATACAGACAGTCATTTCAAGTTTTCTTGCAGCCGCAGGTGCTCCTCTGGGACCCGCACCTACACTAAGAATGGAGCCCCGAAAGTTGAGGAGCACTAGCTCGGCTATTTCCGTTGACCCCATAGAAATAGATGGGAGCGGTGGCTGCACAAATGTGGTGCACTCCCATTCACTACTCAGGGGAGAGCGTTTAGTTGTGGCCGGACCCTGGAAAACCCAGGGTCCTCCAGCCACCTCCTTCCCCACTCTGTTCTTGGTGTAGGTGCAGGTCCCAATGGGGCATATCCTAGTGATATGCCCCCATTGTCTCAGATGGTTTTTCTTGATTTTAATATTGACAGCCTAACCTCAGGATAGGTCATAAATATCAGATTGGTGGAGGTGCCAATCGGCTGTTTGAGTCTGTGGTGCTCTGGTGACTGTTATGGCCTCTTTCTAGGCCAGTGATGTAGCGTTCATTGGTCACATGGCCAAGACGCAGCTCCATTACATTCAAGTAAATGGGACTAGCTTGGAATACCAAGTACAGCCAGTATGTGAACGGTGCTGTCCTTATTATATGTGCACTATAGCGCCTCAACCTCTTCAAACAGCTGATTGGTGGTGTCAGAACCTCACTGATGAGATATTGACCTATCCTGAGGATAGGTCATCAGTATTTTACCCCTAGAAAGCCCCTTTAAATCCAGAATGAAAACGTACAACATATCATCTTTATTTGAACATACATCCTGTGGTGGTCTTCCCATTTTATACTTTTGGAATATCACTAGTATATGCCATTTCTCTGCGATCAAGTGGGGGTCTGGTTACAGCACTGATTTAGTGTTGTGTCCACTTCATTGTTTTTCTCTGCACAGCTTGCTATCTAAGAGCATCCAGTGCTGGTATTGTGGGGACCCCAAAGTCCCCCCCCACATGTCCCAGCTACATGCTATTACTTTTTAGAAGATGGGGAAAACACCTTCACTTCCTGATTGGTGAGGCCAGATGTTTACACTCTAATGGATCCTTGATCTTCCTTCACAGATTATCTCTGCACAAGGGCCTTAAAGAAAAAAAATTGTGTTGGAGTGGAGTCACAATTTTTGTGCAATTCTCCCCTTGTGCACTTTACTACAGTAAAGCCCCATTCACTTGACTGGAGATATGTGGCAGTTCCCTGTTGACTGGAGAGTCACTGTGTGGATGATTTAATGAAGGGTCAGAGAGGTGTAACCTCATGGCATATTTCCTTCATATTGCAGTAATTTTCCTCTTCCATGCAGTTTTACTTAGAGATCCGTATATACATTAGCATAACATAGGCTTCTCTAGCAGTTGCTAAAACCCAAAACCTTGAGCATCAAGGTGATGTCTTCATTGCTTCTTGCCGTATGAATGCATTGCAGACTTCTGTAGTGTCATTTATTGTAACATTTCCCTTTTCTTGGCAGTTGTACAGTGAATACAATGAAGATACTCAAGGTTTTACCACTGTTGGTGCTGTTTTCTTCATGCCAAGCACGTACAGACTTTTTTACTTCCATTGGTAAGTGTATTTCTTTCCAAGCGCTTCATTATTTCTAGTGTTTTACTTTATGAAGAGAGAGCCCTCCAGAAATTGATTGGCATGAAATAGACCTTGAACATGGAGCTCTGGGGTATTATCCATTTCCAATAACCCAATACAGCTTTGTGGAAAATAGAAAAACATAAGAGTTCTAGACTTCTGGAATGTTACACCAATTAAGTAAAATTTAAATCCATTTGTTTCCCCCTATTTTTATTTTCCATGTTTGTACTTTATAGTGTTGTAATGCTTTTTATTCTAGAATTAAAATTAACGAACCTAAAACTAAACATTATGAAAACTTTTTCTTCTTGTGATATTTGTGCTGTATTTGTTTTCTTTTATTTTTTTTCACTGTTTTAATTTGCGTTGCAGGTCATATGACAGACTTACTGTACACTGAAAAGGATCTGTTAACATCACTAAAAGATTACATAAAAGCTGAAGAGTTGAAGTTGGAACAGATTAAAAAGTGAGTGAATTCTAGTCTCTTACGTTATAAAGTCAGAAGTATACTAGGGAATTGCTTATAGTGCAGATCTTTTATTTTAGAATAAACTTACGAAAGTTGAACCTAAGCTCTGAATCTTATTCTTCACTTGACTGATCCCCTAATCCTCTGATCTGCTAACCAAAGGCTTGGTAGCAACATGTAGGCTCTCTGCCTTTACCTCTCTTTCTGTTGGCGACTACAGATACTATTGTGCACTGGTGATGGCATCAGGGAGGTCATAGTATTATTAGAACTGGGTGCCAGGGTCAAAAACATATCACTGTCAGATAACTCTAGGGTAAGAGTCTTATCACTGTGCCATATGTTTAAGAGGATCCTTTACTTTCACTACTCGGTGTGGTTTGTGACTTAAAGTAGGTTGGGAACCACTGCTATAAGGTTACCCTACAGTCAGGAGCTCAAAAGTGGAGCAACAGCCTGAAACAATGATGAGATGGGGGTGGGTCTCAGAATACCTCTGTTCCCCCCTGTGGGCACCGTAGCAAAATTATAGTCGCAGATCACCGCTCTACCCTAATGTCTGAGTACCCTAATGTCTGGAAGGACACTTCGATCTACTACCTTAAAGGCTATGTACACCGTAAGAGGAAATTTTTGTTTGATTGCATTTTACTCATTTCTGGCTAAAAATAATTTTCGATTGGCTTTTATTAAAAATATTGAGCCATTCTGTCGCAAAGGCTTAAATGCTTTTCTAACTGCGTGACTAGTACTTTTACTTTCACTTCGTCATCTAATAAGCCTTATCTCTAAACTACTGAGAAGTCATAAACACTTATTTAAGCCACATTCTTATCAGTAGTTATCAGGAGTGTTTATAAGGTCAGAGAGCAGAGATAAGGAGTCCGTCTGCTCCTCAGATGACAGAAAAGGCAGAAAATCAACAGGCTGCTTGTAGAGCATGTCAACTATGTACAGATAAGGCTACTTTCACACTAGCGTTCAGAGCGGGTCCGTCTGATGTCTGCTCAGACGGATCCGCTCCTATAATGCAGACGTTTGTATCCGTTCAGAACGGATCAGTCTGCATTATAGTTTGAAAAAAAAAACTAAGTCTGAAAGTAGCCTGAACGGATCCGTCCAGACTTTACATTGAAAGTCAATGGGGGACGGATCCGTTTGAAGATTGAGCCATATGGTGTCATCTTCAAGCGGATCCGTCCCCATTGACTTCCATTGTAAGTCTGGACGGATCTGCTTGCCTCCGCACGGCCAGGCGGACACCCGAACGATGCAAGCAGCGTTCAGGTGTCCGCTCGCTGAGCGGAGGCTGAACGCTGGCAGACTGATGCATTCTCAGCGGATCCGCGTCCACTGAGAATGCATTAGGGCTGGACGGTTGCGTTCGGGGCCGCTTGTGAGCCCCTTCAAACGGAGCTCACGAGTGGACACCCGAACGCAGGTGTGAAAGTAGCCTAAAAGGATTCCATATTTTTAATGAAGGCCAATTGAAAAAATGATTTTTAGATCAAAAATAGTACAATACAAAAATAATAATAATAAATAACATTTAAAGCGGTTGTGCCAAGTTTAAGTAATCCCCTATCTCGTTTCCCCATTCTGATGGAGTTGCAGGTTGTGCATGCGCCCTGCTGCTCCATTCATTCTCTATAGAGCTGCCAGAGATAGCTGATGGCTGTACTCTGCCGCTCCCATAGAGAATAAATGGAAGGGCAGTGCGCATGAACAACCTGAATCAGAATCTCGTGATCAGTGGGGATTCCAGCGGATAACTTAAAAACTTGGCACAACCCATAAAACATATAATTTAGTTGATGTACCTACTGAAGGATTCATGGAATGGAGACATATACACTGCTGCAAAGGCTTTTACATTTCTCATTGAAACATTTTTGTTCTCCCATCGGGGAAATTTTTGCACCACTTACCTTGTTGAATATGTTACAGGTATCCTAATAGCTCCTGTAGAGAGACTCCCTTTTTAAACATGAGCTGACCTGGTGATCAGCTGAGATCATTGCGGAGACCACCATTATGAGAATGAATTGTGTTTATGAGCCCTTTAAGGGTCTTTCTGGTGATTTTTACACTTTAAGTTTCTTGGCAATCATGTTTATATTGTAATACAGTGCCATACATCTGGTTTGAGTTCCAAATGCCTGCCGGATGACTGTCATGATAAAACTATTGGATATCTTATTTGTAGCAGAAATGTTTAGTCTTGTAGCCTGCACCTTTGGGCTAGAAATGCTGCATTTCTTCAACTGGCTTTTTTTTTTTTTGCATAATCCATTGTTCAAAGAACTGTCAAGTAATTACACGTGCCTGGCAGTGTGCAAAATCTCTCTGAAAACTGAGAGATCTATGGACTTTGTCTATATCCCCATTTTGGCATTTACAGTAAATTGATGAAATGTCATTTATGGATAATAATGTGATGACTTTGCATTTTCATAGTTTGTAAAAATCTATTTATAAATTTTTTTATTTTTGCCAGATGGGCAGAGAAACTTGATTCATTGTCAGAAACTGCTACGAAGGACCCAGAGGGATTCCTGGGTCACCCAGTCAACGCTTTCAAATTCATGAAGAGACTCAATACTGAGTGGCAAGACCTGGAGAATCTTGTGCTTAAGGATATGTCAGATGGTAAGGAGCAGATTGAGATGCAGTTAAGTGAAGATGGTAGAATATATGAGCATGAATTACTGTACTAGACGTAAGATAGCCCTACATCTTCAGTAGTGGTTTGCTGGTTTGGCTGTCGGCATTTCTTCCCAACTTTCCCAAAACCTACACGCTTGGTTCAGCACAATGTGTAGAGGGGTAATACTGCTGCCAGACACCTGGCTTCAGCTTATGCCCCTTTAGAATAAAACGACCAGGTAGTGCCCCATAATTTTTTATTTATTTTCCTGACTTCTGCTGAACCTCTAAGGGTACATTCACATGTGTGGCATGCCTGATCCGGCACAAATGTCCGCTGGACAAAAACTGTTGCATGAAATGGGTTTTGTCCGGCCACAACCTGGCTTTTATGGTGGTGAACTGTGGAATTCGTCAGGCTGTTCTCTACTGGAACAGCCTGCTGGATACGCTGCCACATGTGTTAACGTACCCTTATACACATTAGATGGTTGGCCGATCTCCACAAAATTAGCTGGTCTTGCCTATATTAGTCTTGTGTGCTCGATTTTTTTTATTTATTTATTTTTATCACTAAATATGGCCGTGACATCAGTACTTACTAAATATAATAAGATCTGTTCTCCTATTTCTAACTATGATTTTCTTGCAAGGATTCATCTCCAATTTGACAATCCAGCGTCAGTACTTTCCCAATGATGAGGATCAGACTGGAGCAGCCAGGGCTTTGATTCGTCTACAGGACACATATAACCTGGACACAGAAACCATTTCCAGAGGAAACTTGCCAGGTAATGTATTTATATTAAATGACTTTTAAAAGGTTTTTCCCAGACTGACTTACTGATGACCTATCCTCTGTTTCTGATCGGTGGACGTCTGACACCCTGGATCCCCGCCGATCAGCTGTTCGAGAAGGCAGAGCTGCTCTCATTGTTCATGGGGCCAGTCGCAGCTCAGCCCCATTGAAGTGAATGGGAATGAGCCCGATACCAAGCACAGCTGCTATACAATATACAAGCCTCAAGAAGGCTGCAGCTCTCACAGGAGCACCAGTGCCTTCTCAAACAGCTGATCAGCGGGGGTCCGGGGTGTTGAACCCCCACAATCAGATACTAATGACCTATCCAGAGGATGGCTCATCAGTACTAAAATCTCGGAAAACTCTTAAGCAATGAAGAAGAATCCTACAAGACTATCATGTTATGTATGTTAAACCCCCAAGTCAACCTCGTTTTCTAAGAATCACTAATCAAGACTTGTTGGTCATAGGGGTCCACAACAAGGCCACTCTGACCGCTGAAGACTGCTTTGAATTGGGAAAAATTGCATATACAGAAGCTGACTATTACCACACAGAGCTATGGATGGAGCAAGCTCTCCGTCAATTGGATGCGGGGGAGGTATCCTCTCTCGATAAGGCTTTGGTTCTGGATTACCTCAGCTATTCCGTATACCAACAAGGAGACTTAGAAAAGGCCTTGATGTTAACCAAAAGGTTGCTGGAGCTAGGTAAGTCACCAGTAATAATTGATGTCCAGTACAGGGGTTAGTCTTTCGGAATTTCTTTTGGGGATGGGTATTGCTGTAGGAAAGCCATTCGTTTTTTACAGTGTCCTCTGTACAGTAGCCTACGATGCATAGAGTCGTGAGCACAGAGGGTAAACATATCACTAATACATTATATTTAACTGGAGCCATATTCAAATAAGCTGTTTCTTTTAATAACTCATCTTGACTTTGGGGAAACACAGCTCCTGTGTGGGAATATGAGCTGTCACCTTTAATTACATATCTGCCGCAGTCCTGGTGAGATTATACCGTTCATACGTGCAAATTGCTGAAAAAGGAGTATGGATCTGATCGTTTCATTTTTAGGGCAGCTTTTTGCTTGTTTTACTTCCCCCTTCAATGCACTTTAGAATATGTATGTTAGGTGTTCAGATCCAATTTTTTAGGCATTAAAATTTTCAGCATGAAACTTGGAGTTACTGTTGCTAGAGCCATTTAAATGCTGAAAATTACTTGGACGTTTCCTGCTGCATTATATGTGCAAGTAAAACCAGTGCTTTTAGTTACCTCTGTTGCTTACCATTCCATTAAGCTTCTTTTTTTTTTTTTTTTTTTTTTTAAGTGCAACCCCCACAAAATTAGAACCCCCATTATGTTTTGCAAGACCATGCGTCTTTTTTTTCTATCGACTTAGATGGGGTTGTGCAACCTGTATATAGTGGCCTATCCTCAGGATAGGCTATCAATAACTGATTGGTGGAGGTCCAACTCCCAGCATCCCTGACGATCAGCTGCTTGAAGAGGAGGCGGCACTCGTGCGAGCACTGCTTCCTCATCAAGATAACACTGCGTGCCGTCTCACTTGCGGCGGCACAGTGTAAGCACAAGTGGTTTTCCCATTCAAGTGAATGCAAAAAAGCACTTGTAATTACACTGCACCACGGAGAGTTCGGTAACCATGCCAAGTGTAATCTTGAAGAGGAAGCAGGGTTTGTAGGAGTGCCAACTCATCTTCAAACAGCTGATCGTCAGGGGTGCAAGAGGTCAGACCCCTACTGATCAGATATTGCTAACCTATCCTGAGGATAGGTCATCAATATGTACTGGCTGCACAACCCCTTTAATATGTCCACTAATGCAGTTTTCTGTATGGGTTGTTGGCCAACAGACATCTGAAGGTACATCTGATGGCCATCCTCCACTACAGAAATGGAGGATGTTTTATGGTAGAGCAAGGTAGATGTGCCATTCTGGAGTCTGGGAAAGCTGAGTGACGACCCCTGTGGGAGTAAAGGCCGCTTTACACTGCGCTAAATCTGCTGCCGGCAAACAATGAATCAGGTGACTGCTTGAAAGATTTGATTAGTGATGAATGAGTGTTTCACTCGTTTATCAGCGACTTCTTTTTACTTGCAGATTGTCTAAGCGTTCCCACAAATGCTTGGTAACGATGATCTGCCTGGTGTTTGGGTAGTGTAAAGGGGTCTAAAGGCTATGTTTCCATTTGGGAATGTATTGCACATTTCTTCAACTGTAAGCTGTGCATTTGCATATGGCAGCCATTGACTTCTATCGCGCTCTTCTACTGGAAAGTGTAGTAGACAGTGGTTCAATAGCAAAAAAGGTGGGCTGGTGCAGAACATCTAGACATATGCAAACGTGACACTTTTGGCATGCATCTGGCCCAAAGAGACCAGGATAGGTTGAAGATGGCCTCCAATTGCTGGTTTTATATTTAGGTTGTCCAGAAACTTCTGTAAGACATGGCTGAATAAATTGTTTAACGCCTTCACTGAAGAGGTCGGTCCAGAGTCTTAAAATTAGAGGTTTCAGCACATCAACTAATCCACCTGTTTGCATTCTAGATCCTGAACATCAAAGAGGAAATGGTAATCTGAAATATTTTGAATATATCATGACCAAAGAGGAAAATAAATCCAGCTCATCTGATTCTGAAGCTGTCCAGCCAAAAACGAAGAAGGGGCGCAGCAAGGATCATTTACCAGAAAGACAGAAGTATGAGAAGTTGTGCCGTGGAGAAGGTGTTAAAATGGTAAGTGCTGTACATAAATTGTATACTCGTGTATGTATATATCCATACACTCCTCTTTGTATGAAATACAAGGTATGACCCTTATTTTATTTTCCTGCCCCAGACTCCTCGCAGACAGAGGAAACTGTTCTGCCGCTACCATGATGGAAACAAGAGCCCTACCTTCATCCTGTCTCCTACGAAGCAAGAAGATGAATGGGACAAACCTCGCATTGTGAGATACCATGAGATCATTTCTGATGAGGAGATTGAAAAAGTTAAACAGATTGCAAAGCCCAGGGTAAGTAGTTCACCGCATTGCTTCTTTCTGTAGACCACTTTGTATTCCAGTATGGTCAAGCTCTGCTGGATCTTAATGTGTTTAACTTTCTTCATCAAATAGCAGCATACAGAAAACACTTTGTAATTTGCTTTGCAAGCTGATAAATGGCAAATTTTGCTGACGGGTGACTTTCCTATTCTGGAGACTGAAATATGGTCCATATTTCTGAAATTCATCTGTTGGTGAAATTACTTTTCATTGACGTGATCATCTTTACCTTTTTAACGTGCATAAGGGAGCCAAAAGAGTTTTTTTTCAACTTAGGGAGTGCCTCTGTATTGGAGGTTACTGGATTCTGGTCTTGAGAGCGCAGCATTATAGCTGTGGTCTGACGGTGTAGCATTGTGTAATGATAAGGGTATGTTCACATAAACACCCTGATACTGCTGTGTTTTCTGGTACTTTTATATTGATGGTGTGTTCTCAGTATAGGCCATCACTATCTGATCGCACCCTGCCAGTCACCTTTTCCCAACTCTGTCCATTGTATAATGGAAGGAGCTGGGTACTATAGTGTTGCTCCCATTGAAGGGAGTTGCAGCAATGCTGCAGTAACCAGCTCCATCCAACACACAATGGACGGAGCTGTGCAGTTCAGGCGTCAGAGCTGCTGCAGAACTGCTCATCAGCGGAGGTGCAGGTGTGCAAACCCCCGCTGATCAGATATTGATGGCCTGTCTGGAAGATAGGCTAACCATATAAAAGGACCAGAGAACCCCCTTTGGGGCTGCAGTATTTTGCCAGTCCCATTCACGCTATGGGGGGGAATGCATTAAGACTTGAAAGCTCAATTTTTTCACTCATCCTCGGAAAATCTGTGCACCAAAAAAAATTTAAAAATATGCCAGCAAGGAAGACCGGGTAGATTTCAGGTGTAATGTGCGCCAGTTTTCTGGCCCACATTATTTAATGAATTGTGGTGCCCTCTGTGGTCTGTCCCCTCCTATTCACATTTGTAGAAGTGGTGAGGGTGGCAGATTAAACCAAAGTCTAAAATTTGGTAGCAAAATTGGAATTGTGCCGAAATTTTAGACTTGTTCGCCAGTTTTCTGGTATACAAGCTTAATACTTTTCCCTCTTATGTTTTCTAGCCTTTCCTCCATGGTTGACTTAAGTAGGGCAGTATGCAAGTCAGGACCTTGAAGTGTGGTAGTGGTGAGCCTTAGTCCCACACTATTACCACAGTGTGTGAACATACCCTTTAGAAATTGTAGATCAGGGGTTGGCAACCTTCAGCACTCCAGCTGTTGTGAAACTACAACTCCCAGCATGCTGCATTCATTTCTATGAGCGTTTTGAGAAGAGCAAAGCAGGTAATCATGCTGTGAGTTGTAGTTTGACAACAGCTGGAGTGCCAGAGGTGGCCTACCCCTGTTGTAGATAAAGATGGGAATTATTGACATAAGGAAATAGATTAGTGTTATGGTTGTTACCGAAGATGTCACTACTAAATTAAAGTGTAACTGTACTTTTAAAAAACTTTAGATATTTCGTAGTGACATATCAAAGGTTTGATCCATGGGGCTCCAACTGCTGAGATCCTCACTGATATTTAAAATTAGGGGATTGAAGAGCTCGCACATGGCGATGTCTATCCTCGCTGCTGAAGACGGGCTCAATGGAAAGTCAATGAGAATTTCTCCAGTCTGTCTGCAACAGTGAAAAGACAGTGCCCAGTGTGAGCATCTATCTCCTCCCTGGATAGGTGGACGTCTCCTCTGATACCCACCAGTAAAAACCTTTGATATGTCACTGTGCAATAGAAAGGGGAGCTTTGGTCATGATTAGATCTCCCAAAATGTTATATATCTGAGAAATTTGGCGATTGTGTAAATGTTTTTTTTCATTCTGATATTTTCATTCTCAGGATGATCATTATTCACTTTTTCCATTGGCCCAGTTGGAGAGGCTTTCTGGTGACCAGGCCACTTCACAGTCCAGTCATGGTCTCTTACCTTAATTTAAGCTATCAATAACTTTTTTTTTTTTTTTTTCTTCTTTCTTATTCCCCTGAGTCAATGGTTGAGTCTCTGGTTATCAGTATGGACAATATTCTGAACCATCCAGTGTATAATGTGGAATTTGACCTGCGTAGGTCATTAGTCAGATAATGTATTATTGAAGATATAAAATAAAGGACATTATTGATTCTTACTGGCACCAGAAGTTTCATCCAAAGGGTTTCTGATTGGTTGGGTGAATTTTAGTTTTTGCTTGTTACAACTCTTGTGATTGGTTGGCTTCACAGTTGAGGCGAGCCACCATTTCCAACCCTATCACAGGAGTCCTGGAGACTGCTCACTACAGAATTAGTAAAAGGTAAGTGTTCCATAACTCTGCAATCCATTTCTTGGGCTAGATGCTGTTTTCTATGTGAAGGAACTGAGTTATCAGGATTGATTTCCAGATAGATCAGTTTGGTCTTGTCGCTGCTGGTGCAGAGTGATCCATCCTTTTCATGTGAATTAATTATAGTATGGGTGCTGAAGTTGACTATTTTGATTATTATAAAGGTTTTCATCATACGGTCTCATATTTGCCTTCAATAAATCTTCAGTGACATTATTATATTGTCTCAATTAAGACCTAAAGGACAAAAAAAATCTAAATAAAAGGATTGGGCAAGAACTCTGCATCACAAAGTGATCATTTCCATTGTCTCTAATAAAAAGCGAAAGGACGTTAAATTGCATTGTTGCTATGTTCATTGTATATACCAGAATGGCTGCTTAGTCAACACTGAATTCGCCCAGACCAATCAGAACCCCTGGCACGGCACACATCATGCCTGCTCCTAAATTAAACCATAGTCCTTTCTCTTTTTGTAGCTGAGACGGGCTACAGTGCATGACCCTGTGACAGGACAGTTGACCACTGCTCAATACAGAGTTTCTAAGAGGTAAGGGAAATTCCTGTGGACATTTGTACCTATGGTCATCTACTTTTCAGACATGCACCTCAGTGTGTATTCAAGTTTGCAGGTTGAACAAGCCATTCATTTTAATATTGGGTAGAGTAGGAGGAAATTACTGCAGCGCTTTACTTCCTCCCTGCCGATGTCCGCTGCAGGAGCAAGTAGAGCGAGAAAGCTTAGAGGGAACAAATAAAATTAAAGGGGTTAGCCAATTTGTAAAAATGTTCTGCAATAGCTTTTAAACTATTGTTGACATGATGTACATCTGTATGTCACATCATAGCTTACCCCTGCCAGGTAGCAGAAAGCCCCCTGGGTCTACATCTATAGCCTATGTAAAGCTCTGATTATCAGGCACTGTGTCCATAGGGTGCAAAATGGCAGCAGTCATGTGATTCACCCGTGTCACCACTTTCTGCGCCTTCGATGGACGGATCCTCCTCTAAGCATGCCCTAAACATGCACAGGAGAGAATCCCCTCAGGATAGCACAGAAAACTGTGACATGGGTGAATCACGTTACCGCCACTATCTTGGACTTTGCACCATAGCAGTGTAGGTGTTTACACAGGACACAGGGGGTCTTCTGCTGCATGGTGGGGTTACATTATAATCTGATATACATGTATATCACATCAATAATAGATTATTGGAAAGCATTTTTAAAAATTAGCCATCCCCTTTAATAAAGTTGTGCAATTCCAACAGCGCTGGTACATTGTTAGTCAGTGTCTAGGAGGTGATGAACACAAGAGGAATGCCAAGTGTAATGCTTGTAGAAGCAGGAATCCTAATTGGGCTGCAGTTCCCCTCTATCTGTAACATGACAGTGATAACAACTTACCATTGTTAGTGTATTAGGAAGAAGGAGAGGTCAGCACAATCTTCTGAGCTTTGAGGGGAAAGGCTTCACTAAGGTTCTTTACATGAGTCTAAGAACCAATTTTTCTGCGAGCTCTGCCACCTCTTCATTGTTTGTCTGCACACCGCCGCCATAGTTAAGTGAAGGGGGCAAGTAGTTACCCTGCACCACCCCGACAGATATGATACTGAGGATAGGCTACAATATTCTGAAGTCGGAATACCCCTTTAATGCATGTGTTCCCTAAGGCCATCATGATTACATCTTTCATACTAACCATAGAGGGGTCTCTAGCCAGAAATCATTCGGTAGCAGATGCATGACCTGAATGTTAATTATATTTTTAATTTTTCTCCCCAATAACCTCTGTGGATGCTCACACTTTTCTTGCTGCTTATGATGTTTTCTTTTTTGTATATTTTATTAGATCACCTTTTTGTTTTTTTTCCTTATTCAATTATTGCCTGTACACAAAAAAGAATTGTTCTTGTTTTGAAGCCCTGTTTCTTTATTGTACGTATTGGTAGACTATGGACCAAAATAATATGGTTTGTAGGCATAAAATGTTTCCCTGCGCCCAAGTTCAGCTCACATCTAGAGAGGGAGGTTCTGTCTCTGTCTCTCTGTCTCTCTCATCACTGCTTTTTCTTTTTTTTTTTTTTTTTAAATCAAATTATCAAGTTAAAGGAAATATCAACCACCTGAGGTCCCTCCTTTTAACTGAATTCTAACCTCTTGCATGACAGTCTCCAGAACGTACTGCCATTTATATGATGTAATGGCATATGTTCTGCAGACAATACTCTGATATTATAGGAATGTGCGCTGTATAGACACTGTATGTACGGTGATGTTCATGGAATTTCTTCCAGGGGTTTCATTTATTTAGTTTTCTTAGACTTGGCTCTGTGCGGGAGCATTGGCATAAATGACAGATACACCCTTGTTTGTAACTTACTGTGCCCTGTGCAAAATACGTGGCATTTCACTATGGCATCTCGCCAATATCCACCAAGCTCTTCGTAAATGAACCAGGGCAGCCTATGATGTGACACATACAGAAAAGACAGCACTGTTTGCTGGCACTCTAGGAATTCAGACTCTCAAAAGAGTTACTGTACTTTTATGACTCTGGAAAAATGCTCATTTCAACTTGGCACCTCCTACTTTACAGCAAACGGAACAGTTTTGCTAAAAAAAATTGCTATTCTCTCAGACTTTCATGTGAGCAGGTGCAAAGGAAGGCATTGAGTTGGAAATTTCCCGTAAAACAGACTGTTTAAAGTTATGGTAGAACCCACATGTGAACAGTAATTCTTCAACATTATAGCTCATTTACAAAAATGGGTGCGCACTGTAACATTTTGTCATGCCTCTTTCCCTCTAAGCCTGTCCCATGTCTAGGTGCACAAAGTGTCTACAGCACACAATTAAATGTGAGGCAAGGCATATAGGTGCAGTAAAAAGGAGGCTAGTGTCCGATGGGTTCAGGAGTGGACCCAAAGGGCAAAGCCGTTTTCTCCCAAATAAAAGCGCCAGATCCCTAAGATGGAAAAGAGCAGTGTGTTAGTGCTCCTTTAGAAGGGTAGAATACTGGAAAAATAGACCCTAGCTGTACACCACGGTTAGTAATCCCCTCTATTTTTTTTTTTATAGTAAAGTATACAATAATCCACAGTGGGGATTATAAAGGTCCAGTATTTAGGTAAAGGGATATTAGAACTTGCCAAGCATCAAATAAAAGGTAATAGAATAAAAATTATGAAAGTATGAACTTTACTCATTTCACAGGGAGGTGGTTTCTTGTATAAGCTCAAGACACCAGGGAACCCCAAAACCCCCCTTGCCTGGATCACTTGTAGATTGGTAGAAATTAAAGGCAGCCACATCCACAGGGGCTTCTGGTCAAATTCTTTTTTGGTAAATCCGTCGCAAACGCGTTTTGGGGTGTAAGCCAACTACCGGTCCGATGCGTTCCACTGTGGAACGCATCAGGTACTTCCGGTTTGCTGTGCGTTCCAGCGTGGAATGCTGCTTGTATCCCCGATCACCTGCATGCTTGACATAGGTTTTATTTAGCAGGTTTGCCTGATTTGTAGAGAATATCTATGTACATACAGTTGTGTTCAAAATAATAGCAGTCAGACATCACTAACCTGATCAATCACTGTTTTTGGTAGAAATTATATTTCTACATGGCAAATAATTTACAAGCAGGTGTAGTAGAGTAATAGAAACCCAACAGTCATGACATGCATGCTGCTGATTCTCTGTATTTGAATCATTAATTGAAAGGTGCATGTTCAAAATAATAGCAGTGTGGAGTTCAGTGAGTGAGGTCATTCATTCTTTGAAAAACAGGTGGCAATTATTGCCCATATTTAAGGAAGGTAGGAAGGCAGCAAATGTTGTACATGCTGGTTACAGTGCATTTCTCTCTGAAATTCTGAGGAAAATGGGTCGTTCCAGACATTGTTCAGAAGAACAGTGTACATTGATTAAAAAGTTGATTGGAGAGGGGAAAACATATAATGAAGTGTAGAAAATTATAGGCTGCTCAGCTAAAATGATCGCAAATGCTTTAAAATGGCAACCAAAACCTGAAAGACATGGACGAAAGCGAAAAACTACCATTCAAATGGATATAAGAATAGCCAAAATGGCAAGGACTCGGCCAACAATCAGCACCAGGAAGATCAAAGAATGTCTAAAGTTACCTGTGAGTACTGTGACAATTAGAAGACTCCTATGTGAAGCCAAGCTATCCGCAAGAAGCCCCCACAAAGTCCCACTGTTGAAAAAAAAAAGACGTGCTGAAGAGGTTACAATTTGCCAAAGGGCACATTGACTGGTCTAAAGAGACATTTTGTGGACTGATGAAAGTAAGATTGTTCTTTTTGGGTCTAGTGGCCGGAGACAGTTTGTCAGACGACCCCCAAACACTGAATTCAAGCCACAGTACACTGTGAAGACAGTGAAGCATGGTGGCGCAAGCATCATGATATGGGAATGTTGGTCCTATTTATCGCATACCAGGGATCATGGATCAGTTTGAATACATCAGAATACTTGACGAGATCATGTTGCCTTAAGAGGAAATGGGTGTTCCAACAAGACAACGACCCCAAACACACCAGTAAACGTGCAACATATTGGTTCCAGACCAACAAGATTGACGTTATGGAGTGGTCAGCCCAATCCCCGGATCTTAATCCAATAAAAAACTTGTGGGTGAAATAAAAAAAATGCAGTTTCTCAGGGAAAACCAAGAAATAGAGAAGAACTGTGGAATGTAGTCCAATCATCCTGGGCTGGAACACCTGTTCACAGGTGCCAGAAGTTGGTTGACTCCATGCAACACAGATGTACAGCAGTTCTCAGAAACCGTGGTTAGACAACTAAATATTAGTTACGTGATTCAAAGGAAAGCAAAATCTTCAAATATTTTTCAGTTTATATAGTGAATGTTTGAGTTTGTAAAGAAGAATACAAACACTGCTATTTTTGAACAGTCTAATATTCACATTTCTTATTTTTTTTTTAATTTAATTTAGAGGAACACAAATGTGATATATTTTTCTTCATCTCTTGATTTGGAATAGAAAGTGTAGTGTTCCCAATGCATTTGTGTGTATGGAAATAAACGCTATTAGAAGGATTTTGAGCTTTATTCACTTTTTTAAACATACTGATATTTTGAACACAACTGTAAATGTCTATGCACAAAAGATATATCCACATCTATCCTGAGGACATGCATATATATTATATTGGAAAAGGATTTTTACAATGATTTATTTTTTTTTTCAAGGAATTTTGGTCAGTGGTATAAAAAAAAATTGTGCAATACTCATATGGCATTAATTAGGAGAAATAAATAGTAATGGAGTGATACTTAAAAACGCCTTAAGGACCAAAAGAGATCATGATATAAGGGGGGGGGGGGGGGAGTAGTCATAATCAGAAGATCTTAAAAGCTTAATAAAAAATCTTATAAACAAGGTAATGGTCATGATATGGAGTCCTATAGTAAAAGTAATGGTAAATATATAGGATGATTAAATGATAACTAATAAAAAAAAAATTGCCGAAGGTACAAGACAATTATGAAAGAGCATATAAAAAAATACAAAAGTATTAAAAAAATACAAAAAAAAAGTATACAAAGGTAAAATACATCTAATATAAAAGGTAATAGCAGCACAAGTCGGATAGGTAGGTAGCTCAATAGTTAACATATTCGAGTGATTCATTTAGGCCATACGGTGTAAGGGTGTTTAATTGATAAATCCAAAACATCTCCTTTCTGCAGAGCTGTTGGAAGGAGAAGTATACATATTCGCGAGGGGTCACTTTGAGACCGGCTGAATTCCCATCGTATGGCGCGACACACTATGGGTGGTGATTTTCCTGCTTATGTTAGAATAGTGCTCATTCATTCGCTCTGAGCGTTTGTGTTGTATGGCCTATATAGTAAAGGTTACAGGGACATTGTAATAAGTATATTATGTTCGTGCTGCCACACGTCAGATGGTGTTGAAAATGGATTTTGTTTGAGATGTGGTAATTAAACCTCCGCAGTGGCACAAGTGATCATCTTGCAACAGTTACATTTACGTGCCCCACATTTGAAAGAACCCTTCTCTTTTGTCTCCTTGTGGGGCTTTGTTAGGGTAGAGTTGTTTTTAGGGCATGACGGGGCCAGCATATTTTTTTTTATAGTTTTGGCCCTACGAAATGTTAAATTGGGTTGTCTGGGGATATCTTTTAGTAGGACCGGCCAATGTCTAGTTAGGATTTGTCGGATCAATTTGTGTTTGCGGTTGTATCTGGTTATTAAACAAAGTCTGAATGGATGTGGAGAAGTTTTTGGACTAGTCTTTTGTTTTAGGCTTTCTTTTTGGTTCTCTTTGAGGACCTTCTTTTTTGATTCTTTTATGAGCTGGGGGATATCCTTTCTCGAAAAACCTAGTCCTCAGGAGTTCTATTCTCACATGACAGTATCATCTGAGCAATTTCGTCTGATTCTTTTCATTTGACTAAATGGTATATTGGTTTTCCATTTATGATGGTGGCAGCTTTTAAAGTCTAAATAGCTGTTGGCATCAACTGTTTTACAATGTGTTTTAGTAGAGATTTGAATGTTGATTCTACTAAGGTGAAGGTCTAGGAAAATGGCTTCCCTAGGGTGGGATTCCAAGGTGAAACTCAGATTCCTGTCATTAGCATTAACTGTCCGTATAAAAGATTCCAATTCATTTGCCTTCCCATTCCATATTAATATGATGTCGTCAATGTATCTCTTATAGAAGACGATATTAGGGTGGCTGAATAAGCCTATATATTTCTCAAACGAGCCCATTAGAAAATTTGCATATGATGGGGCAAATTTTGTGCCAATCGCCGTTCCTTTCTCCTGTATAAAGATTATGGGCCAGATTTATCATTAGCTCAAGTCAGAATAATGGAGTGAAAGTTGCAAATTTTTGCGCAATCGCTTAAACTGCGCATAAATTTTGCGACTTTTTACTGCTCTGCACTATGCTCGCCAGTTTTCAGAAAGTGGGCGTGTTTTCTTTTGTAAATAAATCTCTAGACAGATTTACTATTGCGACTATTTAAAAAGTTAAAATAAAATGCGCAATTTCACTCCAGTGAGGACCATGCTTATTTTATGAGACTTTTTAATAGAACATGTGACTTTTTTGTAAAGACGTGTGACCTTTTCGTAAAGATGTGCGACTTTTGTAAAGCTGCTTACTGACGGATAAACTACTACCGTCGAACCACATTTATTACAGTCTTAAAGGGCCGATCATAAATCTGACTTGGCTAAAACTGACTTTAGCCACATGTGAAAGTGGAGTGAGCGGTCAGAGTAATGATAAATCTGGCCCTATGTCTTTATATGAAAAGTAGTTGTGTTGCAGAATAAAATAAATGGATTTCAGAATGAAATCCCTTTGTGTTTGTGGCATAGAGGTGTCAGCATCTATATATTCCTTGACTGCTTTGATGCCTAGTGAGTGTATTATATTACTGTAAAGTAATGGTACGTCTAAGGTTGCCCACAAGAAGTTCTCTTGCCAGTCTATATTTTCCAGAGTGTTAATGAGGTGTGATGAATCTCTAAGGTAAGATGGTAATGTATTGACGTATCTTTGAAGGATTCCATCAATGTATTCAGACAGATTTGAGGTGAGGAAGTCTATCCCGGATATTATGGGTTGTCCAGGCGGATTAACAAGGGACTTATGTATTTTTGGTAAAAAATAGAATCAAGCTGTGGTGGGGTGGAGGACTTTCAAGAAGGTTTTTCTTTCTGGTCGAGGACGCCCGTTTGGAATCCCAGATCTATCCATTCATAAAGTAGTTTTTT
The DNA here is from genome assembly GCF_905171765.1 of Bufo bufo. Classification (NCBI taxonomy): domain Eukaryota; kingdom Metazoa; phylum Chordata; class Amphibia; order Anura; family Bufonidae; genus Bufo; species Bufo bufo. The sequence continues at coordinate 275,878,107 of NC_053394.1, read as the reverse complement.
GTATTCTCTTGTGGGATCATTTTTAAGTGGTCTGTAGTATTCAGTGTCTGAAAGTGTTCTTACAGATTCAGCCTCATAATAGCTGGTGTCCATGATGACTATACCTCCGCCCTTGTCGGCATTTTTAATCACTATATCTGTTTTTGTTTTTTAGGGCCTTTGCCAGGTCTGGATTTAGGTAATTGGGTTCTGGAGTATAGATAGCTTTTCTTTTTTTTTTATTGGTTGAAGGATTATGGGGGTCGAGAGTGGAAAAGGCATCTTTTAGGTCTCCCATTACCATATTGTAATAACTCTCAATGTGGGGGCCTCTACTTTCCAAAGGGTAAAAGGATGACTTATTCTTTATTGTTGGTTTGATAGCAGTAACTGTATCCATGGGGTTTAGTATGGATCCGTTTGGTTTGAGGTCAGCCGCTGGAGTTGTAATGGCTGACTCTTCAATTAAAGGGTTTCTGTCATGAGAAATAACGTTATGTAGCTGACTGACATTAGCGATGTGCTAATGTCAGCAGTACATAAAAGTATGCTTTATAACTACCTGCGTGCCACCGTGCTCTTAAAATATGCTAATGAGCCTCTAGGTGATACTGGAGCGTTGTTTCAGCACCTAGAGGCTGTCTACTCACCCTTTGGCACACCCAGGTCCCATTGATTAACTGTCGAGTTCTCCTCATCGTCATGTAAATCCCGCGTTTGGCTGTCTTGTTTAGTATTCGGCGCAGGCGCGAGTCAAGGACGCGCTCCTGCTGCTGGCTTCCTTCCTTCGGCGCAGGCGCAGTGAGGAAGCGGGCAGCAGGGGCGCGTCCTTCACTCACTGCATGAATACTAAACAGGATGGCGCAGGTGCGGGATTTACGTGACGATGAGGAGAACTCGACAGTCAATCAACGGGACCTGGGCGTGCCAAAGGGTGAGTAGACAGAGCCTCTAGGTTCTGAAGCAATGCCCCAGTACCACCTAGAGGCTCATTAGCATATTTTAAGTCTTTATTTTAAGAGCACGGCGGCAGGCAGGGAGTTATAAAGCATACTGTTATGTACTGCTGACATTGGCACATCGCTAATGTCAGTCAGCTACATAACGTTATTTCTGATGACAGAAAACCTTTAATTGATTGTCCGGATGGGGGGTCTTAAGGGAATTTTTTATACTAAAATGACGTTGACGTGTCAGTTTTCTAATGAATTAAGATCTATTGCCTTTGTCCTTAAGTAGTTTTTAAGTATTACTATTTATTTCTCCTTATTAATGACATATGAATATTGTTTTAGACGTATATACACAATTATTTTTTATACCACTGACTAAATATCCTTGAAAAAAATCATTGTAAAAATCCTTTTCCAATATATATGTATATCCTCAGGATAGATGTGGATATATCTTTTTGTGCATATACATTTATGTACATAGATATTCTCTACAAATCAGGTTTTATTCAGCAGGTTTGCCTATGTCAAGCACACAGGTGACCGGAGATACTAGCAGCGCTCCACACTGGAACGCACAGCAAACCGGAAGTACCCGATGCTTTTCACAGTGGAACGCATCGGACCGGTAGTTGGCACCTGGTCATGCGCATGACCGGAAAAAGCATGATGCGTAGCCCTGTCCCTTTTGGCTGGCTTTTTGACCACAAAACCTCATTTAAACAAGGTATGTACACTTTGTCGTCATTTATTCTCATGTATGATGCTCCTGAAAAAGGGGTTTGTATGCTTAAACCCCGAAACGCGTTGAGCCGGATTTACCAATAAAAAATTTCATCAGAAATTCCTGTGGACGTGGCTGCCTTCAATTTCTACCAATCTACAAGTGATCCAGGCAAGGGGGGTTTTGGGGTTTCCTGGTGTCTTGAGCTTATCCAGGAAACCACCCTCTTGTGAAGTGAGTAAAGCTCATACTTACTTTCATAATTTTTATTCTATTACCTTTTATTTGATGCTTGGCAAGTTCAGATATCTATTTATCTAAATACTGGACCTTGTTAATCCCCACTGTGCCTTATTGTATACTTTACTATATACAAATAGAAGGGATTACTAACCCTGGTGTACAGCTAGGGTCTATTTTTCCAGTATTCTACCCTTCTAAAGTGGCACTGACACACTGCTCCTCTCCATCTTAGGTATCTGGTACTTTTATTTGGGAGGAAAAAAAAACTGCTTTGCCCTTTGGGTCCACTCCTGAACCCATCGGACACTTTTTACTGCACCTGCTTCACACGCTGATTGTTATCCACGTAGTCTATCCCATTAGCAGCCTATCCCTTCCTACTGTCTACTAGCGATCTACTCCTCCTTCTTAACTCACCCGTTTATTGGGTAAATCTTTAGTCAACCCACCAACAAACACTCCTAATCCACTGGTGCCTCTAGTTCATCCTATCTTTTTGGATACTTTTTCCTCAAGATTTGATCAACCCTCAGTTTTACTCTTTACATATATGCAAGGCATATAGGCCAGTTTTTTTGTGAGCCCGAACTTCCCTAAATTTCCACCAGGATTACAATTTACAAAATTTTCCCAGTGGCCCATTCAAAAGACTGACAATGTATCACCCATCTTTCTTTAAAATGTAGTCGACTTGGCAACATAGCTAGGGCTTATTTAATTCTCCCCTCCTTTTTTTTAAAGCACTTCTGGTTCACATTTGTCTGAGTTGATAAAGAGGGTTCCACTCACTGAATGTGACAGTCATTCACATCCACCCATAGAATTTTAATGTCTTTGTTCTATAAAGTGGTATGTGTGTGTGTGTGTATGTGTATGTATATGTGTATGTATATGTGTGTATATATATATATATATATATATATATATATATATATATATATATATAAAAATCCGGAAAAAAGAGCGGCACTCCAAAAAATAAATAAAAGCAAGTGAACCTTTATTCACCCCAGTGGTGCAATGTTTCGGCTCTGGTCACGAGCCTTCCTCAAGCGCTTGAGGAAGGCTCGTGACCAGAGCCGAAACGTTGCACCACTGGGGTGAATAAAGGTTCACTTGCTTTTATTTATTTTTTGGAGTGCCGCTCTTTTTTCCGGATTTATTCATCGGGGACACCAGTCTATTCCCCTTGGGACGTGCACCCGCAATTTCTCTCTGTAGCCAGTGCCGCCATTTATTTATATATATATATATATATATATGCAGTCAACCAATGGGAACCTTAATTGTTTACATCCAGTGGATAAAAACCTGCCCCCATCAGGGGATTGGTACACAGCTTGTTACATGGATGAGCTCTGATGTTGTATTTTAGCATTTTAGGCCTAATGAGTTAAAGGTTTCTGTCATGAGAAATAACGTTATGTTGCTGACTGACATTAGTGATGTCAGCAGTACATAACCGTATGCTTTATAACTCCCTGCCGCCGTGCTCTTAAAAAAAAAAAAAGACTTAAAATATGCTAATGAGCCTTTAGGTGCTATAGCCTTTAGGTGCTATTAGGGCGTTGCTTCAGCACCTAGAGGCTCGGTCTACATACCCCTGGGCACGCCCAGGTCCAGTTGATTTGACTTTCGATTTCTCCTCAGTGTCCTGTAAATCCCGTGCCGTCTTTTTTTAGTATTTGGCGCAGTGAGGGAAGGACGTGCTCCTGCTGCCGGCTTCCTTCCTTTGGCGAGGAGAACTCGAAGGTCAATCAACTGGACCTGGGCGTGCCAAAGGGTGTGTAGACCGAGCCTCTAGGTGCTGAAGCAACGCCCTAGCACCTAGAGGCTCATTAGCATATTTAAAAGTATTTTAATAGAACGGCGGCAGGCAGGGAGTTATAAAACACACTGTTATGTACTGCTGACATTAGCACATTGCTAATGTCAGTCAGCTACATAACGTTATTTCTCATGACAGAAACCCTTTAAGCACCTCTGTAAACGGCGAAGGTTCCCGTCATGGCATGCGAAGCAATGCAAGTCAATGGGGACGGATCAGTTTTCTCTGACACAATAGACTTGACTTTCAATGGAGTTCATGACGGATCTGTCTTGGCTATGTTAAAGATAGTACAACCGGATCTGTTCATAACTGATGCAGATGGTTGTATTATCTGTAACAAAAGCGTTTTTGCTGCACCCTGCCATTTCCAGCAAAAACACTAGTGTGAATGGAGCCTTACTGGGGGGGGGGGGGGGGGTTTCACAGTAGACACGCCCCCAGGTCCTCTTTAACACATCTTTCACACGTCAGTGAATCAGGGGCGTATGCCGTCTGTGATCTCTACGGACAGCACACGTATACATTGCCTTTAATGTGTGTATTCACACATCAGCGGTTTTCCACGGAACAATGGGTTTGTGGTGACACCAGGGTAGTACGCCGCATTTGTGTCCAGTGATTACGGATCCCTCACACTCATAATAGTCTACAGGTCCCCAACATGGATGTGCTCTGGAAATATTCAGCCTAGCAGTGAGCAAAAAAAACCGGCACTCTGATCCCACACCGACATCTTCACGGATGAACCACTGACTGTCTTGTCACAGATGTGGTCACCGACACGGACATATGTATGAGGCCAAAAGCCAGGACTACCCGTTGCGTCCAAACCACAGAAGCATTGAATTTCTTGCCACATTTTTCCACAATCACGGCAGAAACGCAACTTTTTGCCATGATTACAGAAGACGCACCCATGGGCACATCATGTAGGCACAGCCTAAATGATTGCATGTAGAGATCTTTACAACGACACCAAATTGATACAGAATATAAATTGCAGAAAACCTGCAGTATATTACAGTACCAGCACTGTGGGTAAGAGTTCAACAAACCTCATCCATATGCTGCGGAAGAAAATTTGCTCAGACATTGACGTACAGTGCAGATTTTAAGTCCGTGACTCTTCTTTCTGCGGATTTTCTCATTTGCATGCGGTAAAATCTGTGGCAAATCCGCTACTGCTTTGGTGTGGACGTGCCCTAATAAAGTGATCTGGCATAAACTGAAACAACTGCATAAAAAGCTTCCTAATGACTAGCACTGTACGTTTTTTTGGAACCGCTCAAAATTATTATTGCGGGCTGACTGCTTATTAGAGGAGATTGGACCCTGAATTCTGTATTTCCCACATTTATGCAAGCAATACACTGTAGACCTCGAGAATCCCACGGTGCAGCCATGTGTTGCAGCAGGGCAATGGCTTTGCATAGCAATAGTTGGGTGATGTGGATGGACCTTCAAGTCCATATGTATGCGCAGCAGCAACGCTGACCTCTTGAAATGGCACTAAGGCACTAGCGCTGTGCATGTTAAATGACTGTGCTTAAAAGAGCTGTAAAACTTGTATGCACCTGACTAGAATAATAATCGGTGTCCCTGTTCTTCCTTTTACACCAGTGCTTGGCTGTCTAGCTACGAGGACCCTGTCATTGCTCGAATTAATGCAAGAATACAAGCATTAACAGGGCTAGATGTGTCCACTGCTGAAGAACTGCAGGTAGGTTGATGGAAAAGTTCAAAGGGACTTGCATAATGGAAAATAAACACAAAAAATACTAAATGTGTAAAAAAAAAAAAAAAAAGAAACCTAAGTATAAGCCAACAATTCAGCATTCTCTTGTGGCCTATGTAACTTTCCAGCAGCTGTTCAATCAGTTATTGCGCCCAGTTTTCCCTCTGTTGCGCAAGAAAAGCACATTCATACAAAGCTTTTAGAACTGCAGGTGTACAAACAAGATTCATACAAAATCAGAGGTTCCTACCTGTGCTTTAGTTTACCATTATATTCCTTAAAGGGAACCTGTCACAATGTTCCACTCTGTGGGCAACGTCTTATAGAGCAAGAGATGCTGAGGGACAAGATTCAGCAAAATTTGTCATTTATTTAAAACACAATTCTTGCCAGGATTAACCCTTCTACAAAAGTCATACTACCTGTCTGGGTTAATCCTGCTGCTTAAAATAATACCAGTCAAAATCAGTTGCAGCATTCCAGAGAGAAAAAGTCTTATTTGCTTTATGCAGCGAGGCGTGTGGCCAGCACCGGACAGCTGAGGTGCACTGAGGAAACAGGACCTACCCCTTGGTGCACTAAAGCCCTAATTTGCATAAATAATTTTTTTTCTTTGCTTTTGCCTCCCCGTATATATGGAGTGTCAGTTGAACATGCACGTTGCTGTTCCATTAGGCCCCTTTCACATGGGCGAGAATGCAGTGCGGGTGCAATGCGTGAGGTGAACGCATTGCACCCGCACTGAATCTGGACCCATTCACTCCAATGGGGCTGTGCACATGAGCGGTGATTTTCACGCATCACTTGTGCGTTGCGTGAAAATTGCAGCATGCTCTATTTTGTGCGTTTTTCACGCAACGCAGGCCCCATAGAAGTGAATGGGGCTGCGTGAAAATCGCAAGCATCTGCAAGCAAGTACGGATGCGGTGAGATTTTCACGCATTGTTGCTAGGAGACTATCGGGATGGGGACCCGATCTTTATTATTTTCCCTTATAACATGGTTATAAGGGAAAATAATAGCATTCTTAATACAGAATGCTAAGTAAATTGGGGATGGAGGTGTTCGCGCAGTCCGGCTCGTCTTTTCTTCTTCTTTGAGGACCTGGGAGGAAAAGGACCTTTGGTGACATCACTGTGCTCATCACATGGTCTATCACCATGGTGATGGACCATGTGACGGACCACGTGATGAGCACAGTGACGTCACTAAAGGTCCTTTTCCTCCCAGGTACTCAAGAAGAAAGAAGACAAGCCGGGCTGCGCGAACAAGTGGATGAGGTGAATTTAATTATTTTTTTACCCCTCCATCTCTAATTTACTTAGCATTCTGTATTAAGAATGCTATTATTTTCCCTTATAACCATTGTAGGGATTTGCTCTGGTAGGCAGGGTAAGCGGACGCAGTACAGAGGCAAGATAACGGTAGTAAAGCAAAAAGTTCAGTGTTTATTCACACCCAAGGAAAAACATAACACAAACACTTTGCAGAGTCCTGGTGTTAATTCACACCACAGGAATTCCTCGTGTTATTTCACACGGCCAAAGTCCACAGAACTCAAAACAAACACGTCACCTAGATATCCACAGCAGGCTTTAGGGCGCCTGGCTTCCAGCTGGTGGCTCTCATGCAGCTCCCAGAGACAGAGCCTTCACAGCTCCACTTTCACTTGGAGGAACATACCACCCCCAGCTGCTGGCTGGGTTTTTAAACCCCAGCCCAAGACCTGGCCTGGACGTGGGGAACAGCCACCCACCCTGCTCTTTGGCTGCTCCCAATAAGAACCGGCCCGGATCGGCTTTTCAGCCACACTAAGAATAAACCGTGTCAGCAAGCACTAGCTGCGGCTGACACCTAAAATAAACTGTTCTTATCTCATCGAGGCCAGGAACCTCGGTGACACGTACCTTCCGTCAATGACTGACCCTTGCGCCTACCTACACCATGTTATAAGGGAAAATAATAAAATCTACACAACACCTAACCCGAACTTCTGTGAAGAAGTCCAGGTTTGGGTCTGGGTACCAAATATGCCGATTAAAACTCTTTGCACTTGCGCACCCGCATCTTGTCCAGCCCTCACACACGACGTCCATGTGAAAGAGGCCTTAATCTCTGTAGACTGGTGCAGAGTGCAGCACTATGCAATATCTGGCAGTCCCATGTAGCAGCAGTGTGCCTGCTCAACAGTCACTACATTTATACGGAGAGACATAGGGCCGCTATTAAGACTGATCAGTGGGGGTCCAACTGCTGAGACCTTCACCAAACGCTTATCCCGTATCCCCAGGGGCGGAGCTATAGTGGGTGCAGAGGTAGCAGTGGCTACTGGGCCCAGGAGCCTGAGGGGGCCCAAAGATCCTTGTGCCGCATAAGAAGACACCAGTATTATAGAAAGTGCATGCTAGTCAAGTTACATCACTGGCTGGTGGGAAGGGGTTCGGTCAAGAATTTGGCATTGGGGGTGGAGGGAGGTATTTGTGCCGTTTCAATTTTTGCCTCTGGCCACAAAGCACTGAGGGAAGGGGGGTCCAAGCTGAAGTCTTGCACTAGGGCCCATGAGCCTTTTGCTACGCCTCTGCATATCCCCTATCAAGTTTAATACTTAACCCAAACCCTTTAAGGCCAAACGGATTCACGTCATCATTGTCTATCCACTCTCATTCCTCACTGTGTTCTTCTCATAGGTGGCCAACTATGGTGTTGGAGGCCAATATGAGCCCCACTTTGATTTTGGAAGGGTAAGTTTATCTTTTAAAGCACAGTTAAATATTCCCATGTGTTGTCTTTTATCTCTTTCAGGTGGCAAATTATGGCATGGGAGGACAATATGAACCCCACTTTGACTTTGCACGGGCAAGTAACGCTCTGGTCCTGCAAGCAGCACTTCCATCTGTGGGCTATAACTGCAGTAACGTGTTTATTTCCATTACCTGAGCCGAAGCTGATGGGACTGCTGTTTTCAGTGATGCCACCATACTTTTGTGTCAACAGAAATCTTACAATTGATGATTTAATCTGTCTCCGTACAACAATTAATAAAACCACCAAGAGAAAAATGAATAAGGAATACTCAAAATTACCAACAAGGCCCTTATGGATATTACCTTGGAAAAAATGAATTTGTAGTCCTTTGTTTTTCTTGATGAAACTCATGGTGGTTTTGTAGAATGGGATCAATACATCAGAATTGGACTGGGAGATCTATACCTGTTTTGAATGTAATACATTGATTTAATCCTTAACTTTTCTGAAAATGTTTGTCTGAGCATGTTTCTGGATCTTTGTAACCTGATTATAACACACTGACTGTAAAAAAAAAACTGATTTCGGTATATGGTGGAAGCTAAATTAACTTTCCATGATACAATGAATTAGTGCACATCGTCAGAACCCTTCTTAAAATGGCAGGGGAAATCTAACCTATTCTTGTGTGTTCCACAGAAAGATGAACCGGATGCTTTTAAAGAGCTTGGTACAGGCAACAGAATTGCCACTTGGTTGTTTTATGTAAGTTACTAGTCTCACCCATTATGCCACCATAGGCCTCATCTGTATATGAGCAGAGTGTTAAGTCAGACCATTTATTCACCCCATTCTTCTAAGGTGTCAAAATTGTTTAAGGCTTACCGATCATTTTTGCAAACTTCTGACATGTCGTAGTGACATGTCAGAACTTTTGATAGGTGGAGGTTTCAGTGCTCATCCCCAACGATCACTGAAAAAAAGGGGCAGAAATGCTCAGCTGAGCACTGGGCACCTTTATTTCTGTTTGTCTCCTCTGAATGCCAGGCATGCAGAGTACGGATTCATGCCTTTGGTTGACCGGACATGTCAGAAGTTTGTAAAAATGATAGCTACCTTTTTAAAGAATTGGTATCTTAGATAAAGATACCATGCACATACTGTAGGAATCTGTGTGGAAATATTGTACATGAAAGTGTATACTTCAACCCACACCTCACGGATATTTGTTCAAAAGTTGTCGTGGTTTTTTTTTTTTTGTTTCATTCTTTGGACTTTTTCTTTTTGAAATTTTTCAACAAATCGCTTTGTTGGTTGCTCCTCTCGTCTCTTAGTAGTGGCAGGGCATTATCGAAAGGCAGTACATAAATCTCTCTATTGTATGCTGGCTTGTTTTTTGGGGGAATAATTTATACAGTCATCATCCACTGGCTTATCTAATGTGTATGGCCAGCTAAAGATGTCTGGATGAACCCTTGTTTGTGTAGTTAATACTCTGACAAAAAGTAGCCAGGTGTCTGAGCCAGGTTTTTAAAGGGGTGTTCTGTTACGCTGGGATCATACGCTGTGGATAGGGGATAACTTAATGTAATCTGAATACCCCTTTAAGTTAGGTCCCACCAAAGACCTGTTGTAATGCTAGATCCACACAACCTGATTCAGGAGCAATTGCTCCACAAAGCAGCAAACACATTACAACTAGATTTTTTTTTTTTTTTTATTTGCCAGAAATAGAGAGCTCATCTTAAGGAGCTTAGCAGACTGATATATATTTTTGTGGGAAAAGATTCAGTAAAACTTGTAATTTATGTCTCTGCTATTTCTGACTTCAGTTATATACGGGGTGGTTGGTTTATCAGTGATTGATGGCATTGTCTGTGTATATACAGAGATGGCTGTCAGTCACTGGGATCAGTACACGGGGACTACTGATCTCTGAAAGAGCAGAGGTTTAAATTTATAAATTAAAACTTTTACTAAATCCTTTCCTTTTAAAACTAAATCAATCTGCTCAGCATCTTCTGCTCTGTAGCATGCTGCCTGTAGATTAGGCCTGAAAACAATTAGAAACATAAATGTACTAGCTGAAGGACCTGGCTTCGCTCGGGTATATTTAATCTATTTCATTTAATGTTTGTGTGTGTGTCGTTAAGATATCAACAGTATCCACTATAGCAGTGACATCTACAGCACCCTGCCCCTTAACACTGACCACCCCCCACGGCGCCCCGTCCCTTAAAATGGGACCTTCACAGCAGCCCACCCCCTTAAAGGGATTCTGTCACCAGATTTAAAGGGGTTCTGCAGTTTGTTTAAACTGATCTATCCTCTGGATAGATCATCAGCATCTGATCGGCGGGGGTCCCAGGTGTCGGACCCCCGCCGATCAGATGCTGATCTATCCAGAATTAACCCTATTAAGCTAGCTGACATTAGCGATGTGCTAATGTCAGATAAACCTAACTAGCCTATTTCTACTTTTATCTATGCCCCCGTTACACCAGAAATCTAACTTTTATTATATGCTAATTAGCCTCTAGGAGCAGAGGGGGCGTTGTTCCTGCTCCTAGAGGCTCCGTTCTCCCACCTTTGTCGCCTCCCTCCAAGTCCTGATTGACAGGGGTAGGCAGCGCTCGCATCTTTCTTCCAGCCCTGTGCTCTGGTGAAATCTCGCGCCGTTCAAATCTCGCACCGCAGGCGCGGTGAGGGAAAGACGCTCGCAGACTGCCAGCTTCCTCACGGGAGCATAGATAAAAGTAGGAATAAGCTTTATATATTAGATCTCTGGTAACTGACTGGTAGCTGTTATGCCTTACTACTCTGTGTGGACATACATATGTGTAGTCCCCCCAGATATAAAGGTTTAGTTTTACAGCTGGAAATGTTATCAGAACATGGAAATTAATGCCTGTCTATAAAATGCACAAAAAAATTTAATATTTGACTTTTACAGATGAGTGATGTGCCAGCAGGTGGCGCTACAGTCTTTCCAGAAGTAGGAGCTGCTGTATACCCTAAAAAGGTATCGTGCTGTAATGCTGGTGTATGTCTCTAAATTTCACTTCGTCCTTTCATCATACTGAAGTCAAGGTGTTATCCATCACATGGATTGCAGCACACATTACAGATGTTACATACTTTAAGCAATCTAGCATGTCAGTCGGTTTTCTGTTATTGTGGCTATTTCTCCACCGCTGACAAGCAAAAAGCGATCAATGTATTTTCTCATTGCATGGTCTCATGCAGGCTTGACAAAAATGATAAAATAGGCAATAATTGTATTTTAAGGCATTTTGGTCAATCCCAAAAATATATATTTTTTTTAATAAAATTAATCTTGCTGGTAAATGTGTCTTTTTGCAGGGAACAGCAGTTTTTTGGTATAATCTCTTTGAAAGTGGAGAAGGAGATTACAGTACAAGGCACGCAGCATGTCCTGTTTTAGTTGGCAGCAAATGGGGTGAGTATGGTAGCCATTTGTCTAAGGCTTTGTATTTCTGATGTTCTGCTGTGTTATAGGAGGTTTGTTGGGTTTCCATCATGGAGCCGGGCTCTCACCACACAGAATGGTGCAGTGTACTGCACTATTTTGTGGGTCAGTTTTAATTAAGTTTGTGATGGAGGCCCCTCGAATGCAGATGTGATATCACCTAAGACTAGTTGCACACTAGCGTTTACTGTTCCAGCATGCTGTTGCGGCCGGGAACAGCCTGCCGGATGCTGCATTGCCGGCACTGCTTTCCGGTCCCATTAACTGTAATGGGGTTCGGGAGTGATCTGAGAAACGGCCGGACAAATAGCAGTTTTTGTCTGTCCGATTCCTGACATTCTATGCTGGAACAACCTGCTGGAAGGCTGTGCCAGCAGTGTGAGGGTTGTTTCACACAAGCGAGTCTATTGCGGGAATGGTGTCTCGTGTGTCCGAGATCCTCCGTTCTGGACATAGCTTGTCTTGCAGGAGAGCTCTGGGCATCATCATGATTTATAATGCTGTGTGCTTCTGCTTGACCTTCCTACTATAATCCTATAGAAGTAAGGTCAAGCAGGCGCACATAGCATTATAAATCATAATCCAAGTCCAGAGTTGAGGAACACACTCGCACACGGAGCGTAATTCCTGCAATGGACTCGCTCGTGTGAGACCGTCCTAACACTGCTGCAGAGTAGGGTGTTGATGGACTGTTGCCGATGTGTTGTGGCCCCAGTGGCCAAAATGAAGATATATTTTACTTTATCTGCTGCCAAAAAGTAGTTTAAAATTTTAAATTAAAAATGTGATAAAAAAATATAAGATTTTTGATTAATAGCTTCTATCCGCGTCTTTTATTGCAGTGTCAAATAAATGGATCCACGAACGGGGTCAGGAATTCCGAAGGCCGTGTAAATTGTCTGAATTGGAATGATCCAAGCCTTTGTTATGTGAAAAAGGGACACCTCACAGCCACAAAGCTTTTCAGACTGCATTGCCCAGTTTGCTAGCAATGAACTAGAAAGCCGTAGTCACAGAAATCTCTGGGAAAGAATCATTTGTGGAGGACTCTATTCATTCTTCATATTCATCCTTTTAAGGTGGCAAATCTGCACAAATTGTTAGTATGCATAGATTAAAACTGGAGCCACACAACACAAATCCGACAGAGGGCCAGTGTTAACATCGCCGCTTTGCTTTGGGGATCCAAGTAGAAAAAAATAAACATACTGAAATATATGTATGTTTATTGACCACCTGTTTGGTGCAAGGCTTTCAGTTCTCGCTTTTCTTTTAGAAATTACTGCATAAAATCTTCTTTCAAATATTTGATTTTTGTTCATAAATGTGACAGTTAAGGGGTTTTTCCCATAATCATTTATCCCTAGGGTAGGCAATAAATGTATAGTTACTGTGGGTCCAAATGCTGGAGGCCCCACCCATCAGGAGAACAGAGGTCCCAGTGGCTGGACCCTCACTGATAATACATCCTCTGGATGGGATAGAAATGTTTATAGGAAAACTCCTGTATATGTAGACTTACCTCACATGCCCAAATTCAGGGAAAACCGTAATTATTTTTGTCTCCTAATATCATGATGACTGCATAGCCTGAAATCAAGTAATATTGAGAAGTTTAATTTGGGAAGAGTACACACAAAAAGGAAAGGCTCAATAACATTTCAGTCGAATTGAAAATGATTTGCTTTTCCCTGAAAACTTCAAAGTATATGTTAGATGCCCCATGGCTTGGCCATAGCCAACATTCAAGGTGAAACCAACTGGTCATGCACAATTTAACCCCAGGTCCGCATTATTGCTGTGATTGTGTGGGTACGGATGTGGTGAACTTATATTGGGACAGAAGTGACGAAAGTAGAGAACTTTTTTAATGTTTTTTTTTTTTTTGCCTTAACACATAGTTGGGCCCAGATGTTAGTTTGTGCAGCTAAGGCTCTGTTCACATCTGTGTTGTGGCTTTTCTTTATAACAGGAGCCACAGGGCAGTTGCTCCACAGTCCCAATTGATATATAGTAGGGTATGTCAGGTTCAGCCTAGGTGTCCATTGTTTTGATGAGAATAAGGGCAGGTTCAGACTAGTGTCCACCGCGGGAAACGTGCTCCAAGTGGGAGCTTGATTTCCTAGACTGGACACTTCTCCTGTGACAGGATTGCACAGCATTATAATGCTGTGTAATGCTTTGTCTCTCTGCCCAACCTCAACTGTAATGATTAGTACTCACATAATGCTGTCAGTACAAAGTCATTACAGCGAAGGTCGAGCAGAGACGCACAGCATTATAAAGGGAAATGACGCCCCCACATGGAGCATGCTTCACGCAATGGACCCATGCATCTGAAATTGGCCTAATGCTGCTGCATACACCAGTGTTGTTCCCAAAAAAAAACCAGTATCTGCAATAGAGGCTCGTAATGGATCTTCTTAACAGATGTGAGCAGAGCATTAAAGGGGTTGTCCATGTGTTTTTGTGTTTTTTTGTTTTTTTTTGTTTTGTTTTTTTTACTTCTGCCCTAGCCATCAGGTACTGTGGAGAAATCCATACTCATCTGGTTCCTGCCATTTAGTTCTTGCTCAGCAGTAACGTGTCCCTGAGCTGCGACATACGGCTTGGCAGGAAGTCACTGCTAAGGCCAGTCCTTGACTGCAACAGTGCATCTGACCCTGTCCGTGTAGAAAGTTATCAGACAAGGAGCTGAAATCCAGTGAAGACAGCCGGGGAGCAGGTGAGTATGTATCTCTCCATACGTCCTGCTGGCTTAGGAGGCAGATTTAAAATAAATCCCTGGACAACCCCTTTAAATCTGGACTGGATGCTTTGTGTGAACCCAGCCTTAAAGATGTGAGCATTGTGTTGGCACAGGCATGTCATTCATTATACTTGTGGATTATTTCTCATCTGGATAGCTAGATAATGTTCAATATCTTACATAATGAATATTTTCTTGATGTAACTGTTCCTTTTCTTAATGGTTGGTTTACTGGAAGCGTTATAGTTCCTGTGCAGCAGGAGAACAAAAGCTAGTAAATGTGAATTGTGCATTCCATTATGGTGCTGCTCAACGTTTAGGTGCCAAAGGTATCCCGTTCTCATTTTATGTACCCTAGTCTAATACCCGAATATGAAGAAGTTGAATGGCATAATACGGCTGACCTATCAGTACTGGCAGTGGCTAAAACTGCAGAAATCAGATTTTTTTTACAATGCCTCTAATCTGCTAAAGAGCCCCCTCTCAGCTGGCATTGCTGTGAATGTTTCATGAAATGCACACATTACTGTGGTTACTGGCTTTTGTTCTGTGACAAGTCCGTGCCTTAGCTTTCCATATACCAGCCCAAGGACCAGTGCTAATATTGTGCCAACAGGAAAAGTTTAATCGTTTTCTCCCATGCCAGTTTACCTCCCATGTGGTCTTTTCTTAGGTGATGCAGTAATGTTCTGGTAATTTTTTTGTATGTCAAAATCTATTTTTGTGGCAAACTTGATCTATTTATAACCCTTTTTAAATGATCTTTTTGTACATGTCCGTGGGGTCCAGGAATGTGAAGTATCTGTAGTAAGATAACTCGATGCATGAACAGGTTTGATAAATGCTTCACTCTGTTCGAACAGTGATCTTTGTATTATTGTGCATTACATCCTTCCCCTAAATACATTTCTCAAAAAAAAAAAGTCTTGTGCTTTCTTTAAAATATTTCAGATGGGCCTCCGATTTACAATCCATCAGTTATGCCATTCGTTAGTATCATCTGCCTTAAAAGCCCCTTCTGTTCCCTACAGTGATTAGTGCAGAGGTAAAGATGCTATAGCAGTCCCTAGTACAGGGTGGCCCACGAAAAAGTAGCCCGCCTTCAATATCTCCACATCAAACTGCCTAATAGTAAATCAGTCTTAGTTGTCCATAGCAACCAATCGGAGTGCTACTTTCATTTTTTCAGAGCCCTGTAAGAACTGAAAGCTGAGCTCTGATTGGTTGCTATGATTCGGTCTATTGTGTCAGAAAGATGGTGTTCTTCCCTGGAACAGCGAATAGTGATTGTGATGTGCAATGGAGATCGATTAAAGACATGCAATAGACCTTTGCTGACAAGTACCCAGGGAAAAAAAACAGCTAAACGTATTCAGTCTTGGTCAGATATGGCATCAAACTGGCTCTGTTGCAAACACGAAGAAACAGAGGCCTCCATCGGATCAGGACGGCTGAAGTCGTGCATGAAATTCAGCAGCGGATTGCAAGTAGCCACCAAAAATCAACTCTAAGACTGTCTCCGCAAGTTGGTGTGTCAGCAAGTGCTGAAATCTCAACCTGAAACCGCACCGAATAACGTGTGCAGGAACTGAGTCTGACAAAGCTAAACGTGGAAATTACTGGACTTGGTGACTATGAATGCTGATAGACATTTGGACCCATTGTTGTACTTCATGACGGATGAAGCTTGGTTTCATTTATCAGGTCACATAAATTCCCAGAATATGAGGTACTGGTCTGCTGAAAATACCCATTTGACTCACAAAACACCTTCACTACTAGAAAATAGTTGTTTGGTGCGCAATGTCAGGTACACGAGTAGTGGGCCCAATTTTCTTTAAATCAACTGTGAATACCGCAATTTAACTGGACATCTTTGAACAATTTTCCAACCAACTAACATCAGAGGAAAAAAATGTCCTGCTGTTTCCAACAAGACGGGGCAACATGACGCACCTCACTGGAACGGGTTCATGAACGGTTTACGGAGGAGCAAACTGTGAGCAAGGGGTTATGGCCACCATGTTCTTCAGACTTGTCCACATGTGATTTTTTTATTTTTATTTTTTTTAATCTGTGGGGAAATTTAAAACAAGGTGTCCGCTGACAATTCACATCCGCTGGATGAACTAAAGGAGAACATCACAAACACTGGCTGATACTGCTTGTGATGCTGCAGACAACATAATCCGATATGCCCAAAGATGCATTAATACAAATACACATAACTTAGCAGTGTGTATTGGTATTGATGACCTATCCTAAGTTCATCAATATCTATAACCTGTTGACACTCTTTAAACATAAATTTTGCCCTACTGTTGCAATGAAGTACAATTAACACTGAAAATGTCAGTGAAACCAGTCAATTTTGGTAATGGTCACAGACAATCTAATGTGTATGGGGGCCACCCCAATGTGTCACCCTGAGATCTGCTAGAATCACCCCCCCCCCCCCCCCCCCCACCTAGACGTTTCTTCTGCAGACTAAATTGAATTATTTTAATCTTATAACTAAGGGCTGTATTACACCAACAGATCATCTGACCAATATCTGTCCAGTCAGACCAATAGTTGATGTGTCTAACAAAAGATCTTTGTGTGTAATAGCCCATCTGACCAATGATTGGTTACAAAATCTGTTGATGTAATACAGGCCTTAGATCATCCATACCCCTTATCAGTTTACTCACTTTTTCTTTGTACTTTTTCCAGCTCCAGAGCATTCTTTCTATGGACTGGTGCTCAGGACTGAACTGCATATTCTAGATGAGGCTGCACCAAAGCTTTGTAAAGTGGTAATATTACATGCCTGTCCCGCGAGTCCATGCCTCATTTAATACATGATAATATCATGCAAGCCTTAGAAGCAGCTGATTGACATTGCTTGATGATATTTAGTCTACGATCTATAAGTACACCCAAATCCTCCTCTACAAGTAACTATCTCATATATACTGTATGTTGAATGTAGTTTATTAGTACTCAGATGCATAACTTTACATTTAGCCACACTAAACCTTATTTACCAAGTGAATGCCCAAACATTCAGTGGGGGACGTTAAGACCAGCATTTTGTACACCGGGCTTAAAGGGAATGTGTCATGAGAAAATAGCCTATTTTTTTTAAACCTTTAAGGACCCTCTTCTTACATGTATGGCGCTGGTGGACGTGACTTAAGTAACAGCGCCCAATCAGCGGCATGGATCTGGCAGTCACTGACAACTGTGTTAACTCCTTGTACCCCGCTTCCCCATCGGGTCCCTGTGCTGCAGTGGCAGGGACCCAATGGCAGAGAAGGCAAGCCTGATGCCTTCCATAGGAATCTGAGCTTGCCTTCTACGGACGTCTGTGAGATCCAGCCTGACAGCCAATGCATTACAATACAGGTTGTATTGTAATGCATTGCAGAGGGGATCAGACCCCAGAAGTTGAAGTCCCAGAGTGGGGAAAAAAAAAAAAGTTTTTCATAAAAAAAAAAAAAATTTCAAGTAAAAAAAAATTACCAAAATAAAGCACAAAATTTGAAATAGTAAAAAAAAAAAACTGACATATTGGTTATTGCTGCATTCGTAATGACCATCTCTAAAAAAATATTACATGATCCACCCCCTCACCTGAACGCTGTAGAAAAAAAATAATTACACTTACTGGTAATTTGATTTTCAGGAGTCCATGACAAGCACCATGAGAGAGGGTCCACCTCATGACTAGTGATGGACGAACTTCGGCAAGGATGTTTTGCAAACGCGCGTTCGCGATCCATG
Organism: Bufo bufo; assembly: GCF_905171765.1. NCBI lineage: Eukaryota > Metazoa > Chordata > Amphibia > Anura > Bufonidae > Bufo > Bufo bufo. The sequence goes on along the minus strand of NC_053394.1, from coordinate 275,859,890 downwards.
TTTTTCTGGTGGGCCTCATTCACTTTAATGGCAGGTAAACCTGAAAAACCTTCTAGTAAGTATTTGGTGGATGCAAATATGACCTGAAGTGCACAAATAGTCCCACAACATGGACAGTGACATACCAGAGGGGGAACAATGGCAACAATTCCCACAAAAAAATATGTATTTTAATCAGGGGCCATTTTTATGCGTCTTAAAGGGAAACTCTAAAAAAAATGTGGCCTGCTGGAGCCTAGAAATTTTTTTTAGGTCACAGGAGTACAGGTCCCAAAAATTAGGCATTCACCTGACAGAAAAGAACAAGTGATTATGTGGCTGGAGGTGCATTAGGCGGTCACTGAATAACAATTTTACTGAAGGCCTGTGGAGTACAGGCCCCAAAAATTAGGCATTCACCTGACAAAAAAAGAACAAGTGATTATGTGGCTGGAGGTATATTAGACGGTCAGTGGATAACAAATTTACTGTAGGCCAGTACAGGCCCCAAAAATTAGCCATTCACCTGACAGAAAAGGCTTTTTTTGCCGCCATATATACATAAGACAAGGACCATTCTTTGTTCTGGATTGTGGAGGATAGGTGTGGGCTGGCATGAGGAAATTCAATTACACGTGGTCGTCACAGGTGTTGAATTCCTTGGAGATCCATGCCTCATTCATTTTTAGAAATGTGAGGTAGTTCACACTGAGCTAGGCGACTGCACTTATCGGTCACGATCCTTCCCCCCCCCCCCCCCTCCCCTGCTGCGCTGAATGTCCTTTCGGACAGGACACTCGACGAGGGGCAAGCCAAGAGTTCCATAGCAAATTGTGCCAGCTCTAGCCACAGGTCAAGCCTGCACACCTTGTAGTCCAGGGGTTCCTTGCTTCTCAGAGCGTCCACATCAGCTGATAACCCGATGTAGTCGGACACCGGTCGGTCTAGGCGCTCCCTGAGGCTGGATCCGGAGGGCAGCTGTCGATGGGTTGGTTGCAAGAATGATCTCATATCTGAAGTGACCAACACATCATCAAACCGCCCTCTTCTTGCATTGGTACCCGCACCTGTTTTGCTGTGGGTGGAAATTCCTCTGGCAGCACCCGCAACAGCAGAATGCAGCATCTCTCGCAGCAAGGCCTGGAAATGTTGCATTCTGACAGCCCTCTGTGATGCTGGTAACATGTCCGCCATTTTGTGTTTGTATAGGGGGTCTAAGTACGTTGCCACCCAGTACTGGTTCTTGCCCTTTATGTTTTTATACGGGGGTCCCTCTTCAAACACTGGAGTATAAAGGCCCCCATTTGCACTAAATTGGAAGTGGTGGAGCGGCCTGGCTCCTGCTCATCGCCCTGGAGAATGTCATCCTCTGTCTCCTCCCCCAGCCACGGACAACACCAGGGATCCCCGAAAAGTTTAAAGTCCCCCTCAAAGCCTTCTCTGCTTGCTCCTCCTCCTCACCCCAGCCACCATCCGCCTCTGACTCCTCTTCACACTCCTGCTAACTTGTCTCAGATGGAGTGGCCCCCCCATGGAATTAATTCAGCATTGCGACTTCCTCATCTTCCAGCTCCTCCTCCTCGACGGCTTAATCAATGACACGACGCAATGCACGCTCCAGAAAGAAGGCGTAAGGTACGATGTCACTGATGGTGCCCTGGCTGCGACTGACCAGTTTGGTGATCTCATCAAATGGCTGCAGAAGTCTGCATGCGTCGCGCATGAGCAGCCACTGGCGTGGTGAAAAGAAACCAAGCTCCCCAGAACCTGTCCTGCTGCAGAGTTCGTACAGGTAGTCGTTAACGGCACGTTGCTGCTGGAGCAGCCTATCAAGCATTTACAAGGTGGAGTTACAGCGCATCAGGCTGTCACAAATCAAACGTCTGATGGGCAGACGTCAGCAAGGCAAACCATGGCCATGTAAGATCTTCTAAAATGGCCAGAGATTTTCCTGGCCTGCCGCAAGACATCCTGGACCCCGGGGTATTTGGCAACGAATCGCTGCACGACTAAGTTCAGGTCGTGTGCCATTTTGCCCTGTTTCAGCCCGCTCAGCAGATTGGAACCGTTGTTGCACACCACTTTACCAACTGTCAAATTGAGCGGGGTTAGCCACTGATCGGCCTGTGACCGCAGAGCTAAAAGGAGTGCAAGACCGGTGTGGCTCTCTGGTCCAGGCACAACAGCCGCAGCACAGCATGGCAACGTCTCACCTGGCACGTCGAATAGGTTCTGGGGAGCTTGGGGGGTGCAGCGGAAGAGGCGGTAGCAGTGGAAAAGGAGGAGTCAGCCAAGGATGGAGTAAGAGGAGAAGAAGAGGCAAGCCTGCATGCAATCTGTGGCGATAACACCAAATCCACACGGGTGCCAGGGGTTACATGCTTGACAGCCGTCAAAAGGTTCAACCAGTGGGCAGTAAAAGTTATGTACCTTCCCTGCCCGTGTTTGCTAGACCACGTGTCTGTGGTCAGATGTATCTTGGCCCCGACACTGTGTGCCAGAGATATATTCACTTGCCGCTGAACATGGCCATATAACTCTGGGATGCCCTTCTGGGAGAAATATATTTCCTTCCGGGGACTTTCCATTGCGGTGTGCCGATGGCCACAAATTTTTTAAAGGCCTCCGAGATCACCAGTTTATATAGCAGTAGTTGGCGGGCTAGCAGTTCTGACAAGCCAGCGGTCAGCCGTTGGGCAAGATGGTTATCCGGTGTCATCAACTTTTTATGCTCAAACATTTGGGCCACGGAAGCCTGCCTTCTGCCAGATGAACGTGACGATGGCACAGTGGAAGGTGGAGTGGAGGACAAATGGGAGGAGAGAGGAGAAGAAGAGGAAGGACGTGGAGCACCGGGAGTGTGGCTTTGTGGGTTCTTCAGGCGGTCGTCCCTAGGTGAGTGTTGGGCTTACCGCGACGTATGCGTTGACAGCACAGGCTGCAGATGGCACACTATTGTCAGCAGCTGACACGTTTAAAAGAAGCCGCCACTGCGGAGCCATGTGCCGGCATCCTGGGAGCGCAAGATGTGACCGTGCATGGTGGATGGCTCGCTCCAGATACATTTGCAGTCTGCTTTTTGCCTCCGATGAACACCGAGTTCTGCCTGCTTCTCCTCCCTATCTGCTGTTCCATCTCTCCCTCTGAACTCCCCTCCTCTTTCTCTCTTGTGCCCCAACGTGATGTCCATCGACACGTCATCATCGTCACCTTCACCACCACTGATATTAGAGATCTCGGAGAAGGCAGCAACAGCAGGGACCACCCTCTTTGGGCTGATCTGGGTACTGTCGTCAGACCGCTGGGTGGCGGACGTTGCTACCTCCTCTTCCTCATCCGATGCCAAGAATGGCTGCGCATTGGTTAGGTCTGGGAATGGATGGGAAAATAATTCCTCTGACTCAAGTGGAGGGGCTATGGTGGTGGTGGTGTCTTTGGGGATGCACACAGCAGAGAGTGAGGAGGGTGCAGAAGCGAAAGGCTGAGTGAGCCATTAAACCAACTCTGGTGCATCCTTTGACATAATCACACGCTCCTTCTCCAACTTCCCACTTAGGCTCCCGTCTGGTGAAACCTGCCTAACCCCTACCACCCCTGCGGAACGGCCTGCCTATTCCTCTGCCTGTCATTTTGAAAATGACCCTGTGCCAAAGTCCCTAAAGAAGAGCAGTATTTGTAAAAGCAGGTATATCGCACCCCTCAATCAGTATTTTGTGGAAGCAGGTGTATCGCAGGTCTCAATCAATATTTGGTGGAAGCAGGTATATAGAACCCCTTAATCAATATTTTGTGTTAGCAGATATATCGCACCCCTCAATCTGTATTTTTGGAAGCAGGTATATCAAACCCCTTTATCAATATTTTGCGGAGGCAGGTATATTGCACCCCTCAATCAGTATTTTGTGGAAGCAGGTGTATCAAACCCCTTAATCAGTATTTTGTGGAAGAAGGTGTATCGCAGGCCTCAATCAATATTTGGTGGAAGCAGGTATATCACACCCCTCAATCAGTATTTTGTGGAAGCAGGTATATAGAACCCCTTAATCAGTATTTTGTGGAAGCAGGTATATCAATCCCATCAATCAGTATTTTGTGGAAGCAGGTATATGCTCTGAAAATGAAATTACCGGTAAGTGTAATTATCATTTTTCCCTATCGTCCATGACAGCACCACAAGAGATCTCAGAGAAAAACTAGGGTGGAACCACTGCCTAGAGAACCTTACGAACAAAGGACAAGTCAGAAGAAGAAAGATCCAACCTATAGTGCTTAAAGAAGGTCAAAGGAGATGACCAAGTTGCGGCTTTGCAGATGTCTTGGTTTAAAGCTTCTGCTCTCTCTGCCCAAGAAGTTGCCACCGCTCTTGTTGAGTGAGCCGACCATCCCCTGGGAACTGGCTTCTGTAGGGAAACATAAGCTAAACAGATCCACCTAGCTAATGAACTTTTGCTAGCTGATTTTCCTCTATTAGGGCCTGCAAATTGTATAAACAAAAGGTTTATCTTCCTCCACCCCTTGGTAGCCTCTAAATAAGCCAGCATTTCGGGAGAAATGCTGGAGCGGGGCTAAGAGTAATCCTATCCTCCTGAATGGACATATAAGGAGGGTTGATGAAAAGAGCTTGCATTTCACCTAATCTCCTGGCCGATGTGATAGCCACTAAAAAGACACATTTTAATGTTAGAATCTTAATGGAGACTTCAAAGAAGGGTTCAAAGGGAGCTTTAACCAAAGCCTGAAGGACCAGGCCAAGGTCTCAAGGAGGGACCCTTGCGATCCTAGCCGGGGTGTTCCTAGCAACAGCCTTACAAAATCTAACAATCAGAGGATGAGTTGCTAGATTTGAATCAAACAAAACATTTGGGGCCAAAATCTGAACCTTTAAGGTACTTAAGGCCAATCCCTTATCTAATCCCCTCTGGAGAAATTCTAAAATCCTAAGGATGCTAAGCTGACAAGAAGGTGAAGGAGATATCCTTAAAAACTTAAAGAAAACCGACTATCCTCTAGCACAGGGATCAGCAACCTTCGGCACTCCAGCTGTGGTGAAACTACGACTCCCAGCATGCACACTTGCTCAGCTATTTTGAGAACTCCCATAGAAGTGAATGGAGCATGCTGGGAGTTGTAGTTTCAACACATCTGGAGTGCCGAAGGTTGCTGACCGCTGCTCTAGCGTATATGCCTGTAGTCACTTCCTTCCTACTCTTTAATAAGGTAAAGACTACCGACCCGATATCCCTTTTTGATCAATAGCCACCTTTCAAAAACCAAGACGTCAAGTGAAAGCCCTTGACACAAGAGATCTGGATTTCCGGAAGTACCCATGGCTCCCTAACCGACGTTAGTCTTAACCAGGTGAAGCATGTGTAACACCCCAGAGTTGTGTTACGAAACTCTTCTACCCCGCTACAATCTGTTAAGAGCCTTAACCTTGTTATCTCATGTAATTTTACATTATATCTTTACAGATGTGCATAAACCATGTTAACTTCCACAATTGTTGTCATTTTCCATGTTCACCAGCAGGTGGCAGCAATATGTTAGTAAGGACTTAGATTCAGTTTAGTGTTTTTAGGCTGGAATAGTTCATTCCAGCTTAGCTCCCCCTCTGTAAGCAGAGTGGGCTGTGCCCATATCCTGCAGCATGGGGAGAGAAGGAAGTTAAAGTGAGTGTAGCCCACCCCCTGCTAGGGGTAGGGTGTGCATGTTAGGAGCTCCCAGATATAGGGAACCAAACCAGGATCTTGTCTCGGCTGAGACATTGATCATCATCCCCAGCCTGAGCCCTGCAGCCTCGGCTGGATGAAACATGCAGAGAAACTCCAGAATATCAGGAAGAAAGCATACCCTGTGAAGATAACTGTGAGTAAAGTCTAGAGACCCAGGAGAAGCCATATTCCTCCTCAGCTAGTTCGTCCCCATACAGCAGAAGATAGAAAGTGCAGAAGCCAAATTCCTGCCACAGTATAGAGCTAACAAGCAGACGTCTTTTCCTGCAAGCTCCAGGTACATGAGAGAGCAGAAGATAAATTCCTGCCAACCATTGCCAATACCTGCTGGGACCTAAGACAAAAGCTGTATCTTGCTTGGATGAAAGTTACAATCAGTAAAGACAAGTTTGAACTTCACCCAAGGTCTGGATCTCAATTTCTGCTGCAAATTCCTCTATTACTCCTACTAGCACTACACATTTTATTGCAAGTGAGCCAGGAGACAAGCCATACCCAGGTAGGAGACACCGTTGACACCATTACTACTACCATACAGAGACATTACACCACTCTGGCATTCCTAACCTGGGGCGTGAGTTATAACACCTTGGAGGGCCCTGTGATTGTACCCTGCGCATGCTGCAATTGGCGTCATGAACAAAACTATAGACTATCATCTACACCTCTGGTCTCCCTGACCATAACTGGAGAATTTCCCACTGGAGATCCCTGGAATGAGCTTGAGCCCACAGAACTGCTGGAATCCACAATGTCAAGGTACCGAGGACGGACATGGCTTTCCTGACTGAAATGTAAGGGCATAGAATCAGATCTCGCACCACTGACCTTACTTTGTTCACTTTGTCCAAGGTCAGAAAGGATCTCTGGGAAGTCAAGTCGAGCAAAATCCCCAGGAACCTCTGCGACTGTAGGGGGATCATTCTCGATTTCTCAATGTTTACTATCCAACCCAATGATTCCAGGATCTGAATTACTTGGTCTTCCTGTGAAAGACAACTCTGCCTGGATGGGGCTATTATCAAAAAATCGAGCAGCCATCTCCGCCACCAACTTGGTAAATATACAGGGAGCCATAGAAATCCGGAACTGAAGCACCTGGAACTGAAAGTGTCTTACTCCCCCCTTCAGATGCAGTGCTACTCTCAGAAATTTTTGATGACCTGGGTAAATTGGCAGATGGTAATACGCATCCTTTATATCCAGGAATACCATAAAACAATCCTTGTAAAGGAGATATATTACAGATCCTAATGTCTCCATCTTGAACTTTCTGTATTTCATAAATCTGTTCAACCCTTTTAAATGTATAATTGTCCTGTAATCCTCGTTTGGCTTCTTCACTAGAAAGAGATTGGAATAATAACCTAAACCCTCTTCTCCGGGAGGGCAAGGAATAAGAGCACCTTTTCTTAACAATGTCTCTTTCTAGCGCCCCTTGCGAATTCTGACCTACTGTATTTCTGAGCGCAAGTGGTAGCTACCACTGAGGAAGGGGCTAGGAAAAGACCCCGAAACGCGTCTGGTTTCAAAAGACCCGCACATCAGCTGATGGACGTTTTTGACTTCAATAACTGGAATCGACTTCTTTTTACCCTGATGGATCCATATGGCATATAGCGAACATTTAAACCCTTGAAGTGATAGAGCTGCATTGAAAGACTCTCCTACTAAAGAATCTCTACACAGAGGGCTACATCGTTCACATTGCTCCTGTTGAATCATCATTAACAGGTACCAGCCGAATCTGACTCCATTAGCCACGTGGGACGCCACCGTGAGCTATAACCAGACGGCATTTCACAAGAGTGAATGTTTATTCTTTTCGCATTGCCACACAGGGAATATTGATTGAATAATATTTAATCAACATTATTACTGCAAGTTCATATCGAATATCGTATTCCAGTTTGGACATTTATTCGAAAGGAAAAAACTTGTTCTTATATTTATTCGAACATTTATTTTCTTATGGTCGAAAATTATTTTCACAATATCGAACATATTGAATTGATATCGACCCTTTTTTTCTTCCAATCAGCATATCTTCATTCAGGTTGCATATATTAATCTTTTGTATACCACCGCAGATGAATTATTAATGCTTTTTATCTGCACGCTTTTTATTCAAATAACTTTTATATTGTATTTTTTAAGGTGTATTTTTATTGTGTAATTTGTTATATGTTCACTTTGTTCTTGATCTATATATCGGTGTAATAAATATAATAATTTTGAATAGTCTGTGTGTGGTCCATTGGGAGAGTGCTCAGCCTTTCTATATACATTTTCAATTTATTTGACTGGGTGAGTCATCAGGCTTAGTAGCACCCACCCACAGTGAAAGGCGATAGAGAGCCACCATACTCTTTATAAGATCCTATTGCTGTTTGAAATTCTGGTCCACGCGGGGAGGAAGTTTAACAATCTTCCTCCCACCCTGGCGTCATTGTGTATTATCCTTCTTGGGGGCAGAGCCCTGACCTCTGAACATGAAGCCCTTTGATTTAGAAGAGGAGAATTTACATCTATTATCCTTTTTACCCGTGTTCCTATCTTTACCGGGAAATCTTTTATTTTATGAAGGGGATTATATTGTCTGCGGAAACCAGAGGGAAACCCCTTCTTCCTATCACCAGCTTTTTCTAATACTGTATTTTCCTGCGTATAAGACTACTTTTTAACACATGAAAATTTTCTCAAAAGTCGGGGGTCGTCTTATACTCCGGGGGTCGTCTTATATGCCGGTATACGGCGTGCTGAAACTTACTTCCTAGCCGGACTGGAGAAGCTGTCCTTCTCCAGCTTCAGGGACAGGCGCCCTCTAGCTGACCCACCGTGCGCTGCATCCTGGCCAGCAGCTCCTGAAGCAGCCCCTCTCCATGCTCTCAGTGGTTTTCTCATGCCGGCAGTCAGGGCCGGTGCAAGGATTTTTGCCGCCCTAGGCAAGATAAAAATTGCCCCCCCCCCTTATCAGATGATCTGCCCATATCATGACATCACATATGTTCCACAACTTTCTCAGCATTTAAATTAAAAGAACTGCTATGTTTCAAGCTCAAGCTTCTTGTAGCTGTCTCCCTGACAGCCGCTAGAGGTGCTTCCGCGATTCTCACTGTGAAAATGACAGTGGGAAGACGCGAAACATAGTTTTGAATGCCTGCGCATTCGCAGCTGAGAGGAGGATCGGGGAGAAGAGTCCCCAGTGCCGGCGCTGGAGAAAGGTAAGTGGCTAAAGGGGTTTTAACCCCTTCAGCCCAGTGGGAGGGAGACACAAGGGTGCCCCACTCCTAACAACTATATAGTGCCAGGAAAATGAGTTTGTTTTCCTGGCACTATAGTGCTCCTTTCACACCAGTACTGCACAGTGTCTTTTCTCTGCAGGAACAGGCTATGGACACCAGTACCACTACATTAAACTGTACTGGTTCTGGGACTATAGTGTCCTTTTAATGAGGTAAATTAGTTTCCAATGTAGTATTAATAACTAAACCATTAAATAATAAACATATTGCATTGTCTACTTACCACCAGGACAATAAGATGATCTGGTCTCTGGCTGCAGTCTGGCTCTGGGGACTCCCTTGTCACTCTCTTCTCCCCCCTCCCTTGTCACACTCTTCTCCCCCCCTCCCTCCCTTGTCACACTCTTCTCCCCCCCCCTCCCTCCCTTGTCACACTCTTCTCCCCCCTCCCTCCCTTCTCACACTCTTCTCCCCCCCTTCCCTTGTCACACTCTTCTCCCCCCCTCCCTCCCTTGTCACTCTCTTCTCCCCCCTCCCTCCCTTGTCACTCTCTTCTCCCCCCTCCCTCCCTTGTCACTCTCTTCTCCCCCCTCCCTCCCTTGTCACTCTCTTCTCCCCCCTCCCTCCCTTGTCACTCTCCTCTCCCCCCCTCCCTCCCTTGTCACTCTCTTCAACCCCCCTCCCTCCCTTGTCACTCTCTTCAACCCCCCTCCCTCCCTTGTCACTCTCTTCAACCCCCCTCCCTCCCTTGTCACTCTCTTCAACCCCCCTCCCTTACTTGTCACTCTCTTCTCTCCCCCCTCCCTCCCTTGCCACTCTCTTCTCTCCCCCTCCCTCCCTTGTCACTCTCTTCTCCCCCCCCCTCCCTTGTCACTCTCATTCCCCCCTCCCTTGTCACTCTTATCCCCCTTCCCTTGTCACTCTTATCCCCCTTCCCTTGTCACTCTTATTCCCCCCTCCCTTGTCACTCTCATTCCCCCCTCCCTTGTCACTCTCATTTCCCCCCCTCCCTTGTCACTCTCATTTCCCCCCCTCCCTTGTCACTCTCATTTCCCCCCCTCCCTTGTCACTCTCATTTCCCCCCCTCCCTTGTCACTCTCATTTCCCCCCCTCCCTTGTCACTCTCATTTCCCCCCCTCCCTTGTCACTCTCATTTCCCCCCCTCCCTTGTCACTCTCATTTCCCCCCCTCCCTTGTCACTCTCATTTCCCCCCCTCCCTTGTCACTCTCATTTCCCCCCCTCCCTTGTCACTCTCATTTCCCCCCCTCCCTTGTCACTCTCATTTCCCCCCCTCCCTTGTCACTCTCATTTCCCCCCCTCCCTTGTCACTCTCATTTCCCCCCCTCCCTTGTCACTCTCATTTCCCCCCCTCCCTTGTCACTCTCATTTCCCCCCCTCCCTTGTCACTCTCATTTCCCCCCCTCCCTTGTCACTCTCATTTCCCCCCCTCCCTTGTCACTCTCTTCTCCCCCCCTCCCTCCCTTGTCACTCTCTTCTCCCCCCCTCCCTCCCTTGTCACTCTCTTCTCCCCCCTTGTCACTCTTATCCCCCCTCCCTTGTCACTCTTATCCCCCCTCCCTTGTCACTCTTATCCCCCCTCCCTTGTCACTCTTACCCCCCCTCCCTTGTCACTCTTACCCCCCCTCCCTTGTCACTCTTATCCCCCCCCTCCCTTGTCACTCTTACCCCCCCTCCCTTGTCACTCTTATCCCCCCCCTCCCTTGTCACTCTTATCCCCCCCTCCCTTGTCACTCTTATCCCCCCTCCCTTGTCACTCCTTTCCCCCCTCCCTTGTCACTCCTTTCCCCCCTCCCTTGTCACTCTCATTCCCCCCTCTCCCTTGTCACACCCATTCCCCCCCCACTCCCTTGTCACTCCCATTCTCCCCCCCCACTCCCTTGTCACTCCCATTCCCCCCCCCACTCCCTTGTCACTCCCATTCCCCCCCCCCCACTCCCTTGTCACTTTCATTCCTCCCCACCTCTAGTGTAGCGTGGCTGAGCTCTGTTCGGTTTGCGGTACAGGAGCATTTGTTTCCTGTACCCGGACGGACTGAAAGGAAGTGCACGCTAAGTGAGCACTTCCTGTCAGTCAGGTCGGGTACAGGAAACAAAAGCTCCTGTACCGCGGACCGAACAGAGCTCGGCCACGCTACATTAGAGGCGCTTCCCTCCTGTCAGTCCCTCTCTTGAGGCTGCACCTGGGCGGTGCACAATCATAGACGTGCCAGCCCGGGCAGTGCGGCAGCCACCCGGTGCGGGGGAGGGCCGAGCTGCCGTACTTTAAAAAAAAACTTCTGGCAGGATCGGCCCGGCCGCCACTTAACCAACGCTTTTATTTTTAAACCGCACTTCCTAGGTCGCCTTACAGGTAGCGCCGGCCCTGTCGGCAGTATCACATTGCATACTACCACTCAGATCGTCTTGAAGAGAGGGAGGGCTGGGCAGGCAGGGAGAGCTGACCCACCCAATCCAAGCAGGCTTTGTATGCAGTGTGCACAGAAAATACCGGTACATTGCTTGCAGTGATTGGCTGGTTGTTGTATACTGGGTTGGATTGGTGATTCTGGGGGAAGGCAGGGGGAAGCAGGAGCATCTGCACTTCATCCAATTCTAATGTTGGAACGGCGGATCTCTAATGAAGTTTGGTGTGCATCTTATCTGTGGTGAAAAAAACAGAGTCTATCTGGGGAGCAGATACATGTGGTGGTAAATACAGTACAGCACCAGTATCTGTACCGATTCATACAGTACAGGATACAAATGGCTAACAGTCAAGACCCCATCATGGCTCTACCAGCAAGAAGAAAGAAATATAAAGCCAGTTTTGTGCTGTTCCTTTCATATTGAATTTCTGCACTGTATTATTTCTTGTTTTTACCTATGTTGTTTAAATCTATTGTTCTCTGCTGCCATCTGCTGGCCGGAATTTGTATGCTGCACGCTTCGTTCGTTGTCTATAAAGTTTTCTCTGGGCGTGGTTTTAGCAGCCTTGGGCCTGGTCACTTCCTGTAGCCTTTTTCAGTGCTGCATCCTTTGTGACTGGAGACACACACCTCGGCTTGTGAAGGCATCAGTTTTTGACCAGCAGTTGCCTCAGCAGTTAGCCTCAGAAAAGACATCCACATCACAGCATCTACTGCATTCCTGTATTGTATCACTGTATGACACTGCTCTGGATCAAATAAACCCACGTTTGATTGCATCCTCATGTCTACGTCTGGATCCATCTAACCTGAGCATCTGCCGGTCCGGTCTGCTCCACTGCTTGGATACGAAGGTAGGACAGTCACAAAGTCATTATCAGTTACACCTTCAATCGCCTTCATGTGGGGACAGAACAGTCAAAAACTGCCTTAAAGCCTTATACCCCAGTAAATACCCGTCTGAATGTCCAATGCCGGCTACAGGTTCCCTCAGAGCCCAGCGCCACACTCAGGAACCTCCCCTGCAACAGGCCCACTCCCAGCAAATCTGCCCGGCAACAGTGCACGTCCCACAAGCCTAAGGGGAAGCACGGCGTGTCCGCAGTAGATATACTCTCGCCTGGAAGTCCTCCACTACTCGCCAAGCCACTTTCTACATCCGATGTTAACCCTTGCTCGCATGATATAAGAACTGTTCACGCACGCGGGGCCTCCCTTAAACCAAAACCCCGCAATTCACTAAAAGGACTTTGGGAAACTCATCGGGGTGCCTCATCCGAGCCGCACTGCAATTTTCAGCCCCCAATTCAAAAGTTCGATTTCTTAAAGAGACAGCGCACCTTAAATCAAAATGTCCGAAAAGGACCTTGTACAGTTCCCCAGCGATGAAACAAAGCAAATGCAACCTGATACTGATCATTATGAAGAGCTGGAGGTAGAAACCACACTTCCAGCAGACCAAGTCACGCGACCAAGGCGCTCTCTCAAACCAACTATAAAGATCACAGAAAACTATCACACCAGGAAAGATGAGCTATGTGACGACCTGGAAGATCTATGGGAGCGAGTTTCCTCCCTCATATCAGGACTCAAGTCCTCCTCAGGCGATGCCACCAGCTTACAAGTTACCGTCGTGCGGCTGAACGCAGCCCATGAAAGATACAAGAGACTGTCCACAAGGTATATAACCTTTCTAAAAGACTCTAATATTGAAGAAGCCCCATCAGAATTGTGCAAGGCAGAATCAATAGACAGACAAAGAGACGCCATGGTGCTGGATGCTAAAGATAAAGTGGAACTCCGTATCTCTCATTTGCAAGAAACTAGATCACACAGATCGCATTCATCCAAACATTCCTCGCGGTCCTACAGATCATCATGCTCTAGAAGCTCCGCCCTGAGCGACAGATTACTAGAGGCCCGCATAAATGCAGAGCAATCCAAAGTGAGGCGTTCCTTCACCGAAAAAGAAGTCCTTGCGAGGGCAGAGGCACAGACGGCGGCCAAGAGGGCTGAAGCGGAGGTAGAAGCCAAGAGGACAGAAGCAGAGGCGGCGGCCAAGAGGGCTGAAGCGGAGGCAGAAGCCAAGAGGGCTGAAGCAGAAGCCAAGAGGGCAGAAGCGGAGGCGGCGGCCAAGAGGGCTGAGGCGGCGGCCAAGAGGGCTGAAGCAGAGGCAGAAGCCAAGAGGGCTGAAGCAGAGGCAGAAGCCAAGAGGGCTGAAGCAGAGGCAGAAGCCAAGAGGGCAGAAGCAGAGGCTCGAATAAAGATCCTTGAATCAGAGAGGGAAGAGGAAATCGCATTAGCAAAAGTAAGACTACTTGAGCAAGCATTGAGCCAAGGCCTTGATTCAGTCTGCTTACCACCAGAGGAGATAGACGATCCAGTTGATCGCACCAGCGACTACGTACTGAAACAGTTATCTGCAACACCCCCAGTGTGCAGCACTGTCCAAGCCAACAACACTGAAACCTCCAAGTCAGCTCTACCTGCAGTGCCAGTGACACCCACAGCACCCGAGCAATCCAATAACAGTCGCCCAGACGCGCTCTCTCAAGGGCAGTTATTACAGCAAGATGGCTACCAGGTGTTCCCTGGCCTACGTCCACAGCTCAAGCAGCAGTCATCAGAATCGACAGAGGCTAGACCACAGCTCAACCCTGCAGCAACATCATTCTACCCGGAAGCATCTCACCCTTTCACGCCACGCAGCCTATACGCCCCAGGGGCATCACAAGTTGTCATGGCAACAAGCAGTGAGAAATCAGATATGTCTGAGTTTGCCAGGTTTATGGTGAGCAGAGAGCTAATTAACACCAGTCTCTCAAAATTTGATGACCATGCGGAGAGCTACAGAGCCTGGAAGGCAACCTTCAAAGCCGCCATCGCCAACCTCAACCTAACTGCAGAGCAGGAGCTCGACCTCTTGATCAACTGGCTGGGCCCAGGCTCCACAAATCGCATCAAGAGCCTTAGAACTGTCTATGTAGGACAAGCAGAAGCAGGTCTCGCTGCAGCCTGGCAGAGACTCGAACGCACCTTTGGCAGTGCAGAAGCAATAGAGAAGGCACTATTCAGGAGACTGCAGAACGTCCCCAAGATCAGTCTCAAGGATGTCCATAAGCTTCAGGATTTAAGTGATTTGCTCATGGAACTGGAGCTTGCCAAAAGAGACCCTCGTCTGTCCGGGCTGTGCTACCTCGATACAGCCCATGGGGTGAACCCAATTGTCGTGAAGTTACCATACAGCCTGCAAGAGAAGTGGGCGGCATCAGTCTCAAGGTACAAAAGAGTGCATGACGTCACTTTTCCCCCATTTATTCATTTCTGTAGGTTCATCGATGAACAGTCCCAGATGAGGAATGACCCCAGCCTCGACTTCCTGGAGTTCAATACTACAGCCTCAGTGACACCATCATCAAGGTATGAAAGTATTGTGCATAAACACAGAGACTTTAAGAGCAGCGTGAATGTTAGAAAGACTAACCTACCATCATCTGCAGTACCCACTGGTAAACAGTACACTACCTCATCAGGAGACAAGGCCTTCAATCGTGAATGTCCCATTCATAAAAAACCACACTCACTGAACAAATGCAGAGGATTTAGATCCAAAACCATACAGGAGCGCAAGAAAGTCCTCACCGAGCTTGGGGTATGCTTTAGGTGCTGCGCTTCATTGGAGCACATGGCTAAGGACTGTAAATCCATTATCAAGTGTGAGGAGTGTCATAGTGAAAGACATGCCTCAGCTATGCACCCAACTCCACTCACAAGGGATTCACCGGCTGCTGTCACCACCATTCCTGCTCAAAGTCATGGCGGGGAGCCACAGAACCACGCTAACACAGCCACCGCTGTTTCCTGCTCATGCTTGGACGTATGTGGCGAGGGCCAGAGTGAGAAATGTTGTGCCCGCATATGCCTAATCAAGGTCTACCCGGAGGGGCTACCAGAAAAGGCAGTAAAAATGTATGCCATCATTGACGACCAAAGCAACCGCTCCCTAGCAGGACCTAAATTCTTTGAAGCCTTTGGAATAAAGGGACCGTCAGAACCCTACATCTTAAACACCTGCTCGGGTCGCATAGAGACTAGCGGCAGGAGGGCACAAGGATTCATCGCTTGTTCCGTCAGTGGAAATACGGAAATACCTCTACCGACGCTGATCGAATGTGATCAAATACCCAACCATAGGGATGAAATTCCTACCCCGGAAGCTGCATTTCACCATCCGCACCTAAGGCACCTAGCCAACGTTATCCCACCTATGGACAACAACGCCGAGATTCTACTCCTGCTTGGCAGAGACAATCTAAGAGTACACAAGGTGCGTCAACAGTGTAATGGTCCCGACTATGCACCATACGCCCAGAGACTGGACTTGGGATGGGTAGTCATAGGAAATGTATGCTTGGATCAACCAAAAATCCGCTCATTCAAAACGTACGTGCGTGGAGATGGACGCACAACTTGCATTAAGCCTTGCCCTCATCACTATGAGGTGAAAGAGAAGCCTCCAGACCTCATACAACCACCTAACGACATTCCTCCCTTCTTTGCTGACAACTTGGGAAGATTAGTCTTTCACACAAGCAAGGACGATGATAAAGTAGCTTTGTCAGTAGAGGACAGAGAATTTATCAAGATAATGGACAATGAGTTCCTTAAAGACGAAACCAATCACTGGGTTTCTCCATTACCCTTCCGAGCTACCAGGGTGAGACTCCCGAACAATAGGGAACAAGCTCTGTCTAGATTTAACTCTCTTCAGCGTACCATGAACAGTAAGCCTGAGATGAGAGAACACATCGTTGCCTTTATCGACAAAATATTCCGCAACAACCATGCAGAACCAGCTCCATCCTTAGGGAAGAATGACGAGTGCTGGTACTTGCCTTCATTTGGAGTGTATCACCCACGGAAACCTAATCAAATTAGGGTTGTTTTCGACTCAAGTGCCAAACATCAAGGTGTATCTCTTAATGATGTCCTCCTCACAGGTCCTAATCTGACGAATAACCTAGTTGGAGTGCTGATGAGGTTCAGAAAAGAGCTCGTCGCCATCACCGCCGACATTGAACAGATGTTCCACTGTTTCGTAGTCAGAGAGGACCACCGGAATTTCCTCAGGTTTCTGTGGTACAAGAATAACGACACCAACGCAGAGATGGCAGAATATCGTATGAGGGTACACGTATTTGGAAACAGCCCTTCACCTGCCGTGGCAACTTACGGCCTTCGGCGCACTGCATTAGAGGGAGAATTCGAGTACGGTAAAGACGCCAGAGACTTTGTAGAAAAGGACTTCTACGTAGACGATGGACTCAAATCACTACCCACTGAAGAAGCGGCTATCGATCTGCTCAAAAGGACTCAAAGTATGTTGTACCAAGCTAAACTTAGACTACACAAAATTGCTTCAAACAGCCTGGCCGTTATGAGGGCCTTCGAATCAGGCGATCATGCACCAGGATTCAAGGACATTAACTTGGGACTGGACAGTCCACCTGTGCAGAGGAGCTTGGGCCTCAGATGGGATCTCTCGGCTGACTCCTTCGGTTTTCAGATAAGTTGTGCAGACAAGCCATTCACAAAACGAGGCGTCCTATCAGTGGTAAACAGCCTATTTGATCCGCTGGGATTTGTAGCGCCCATCACCATACAAGGTAAATCTCTACTGAGACAGTTTTCTGAAACAGTCAAGGATTGGGATACCCCACTTCCCTCCGAGAAAGAGCAAAAATGGGAAGCCTGGAAGCGATCGTTGTGTGCCTTGGATGAGATCCACATCCCGAGATGCTATATTAAAACTTCACTTTCCTCTAGCATAAAGAAAGAACTCCACGTGTTCTCGGACGCCTCCACGGAGGCCATCGCAGCGGTTGCCTATCTGAAAGTGACAGAACCTAACAACCAAAACCACGTTGGATTCGTCTTTGGTAAGGCTAAGTTAGCCCCCAAGCCCGATCATACCATTCCCAGACTGGAACTTTGTGGGACTGTGTTGGCAGTTGAGATTGCGGATTTCATACAACAAGAACTGGGTGTCGACATAGCTGAAGTCCAGTATTACACCGACAGTAAGGTCGTTTTAGGTTACATCCACAATCGGACCAAGCGATTTTATGTGTACGTTAGTAACCGCATAGAGAGAATCAGGAGGTCCTCCAAACCTGAACAATGGCACTACGTACCATCCGAACTTAATCCAGCAGATCACGCCACTAGGCCTATGTCTATAGGTTCCTTTACTAACTCTACTTGGCTTACAGGTCCAGAGTTTCTACTTGGAGAGGCGGACGAATGTGTACAGGAAGTTTTCAGCATCCAGGATCCGGATAATGATCCAGATATCCGCGCTGAAGTTAGTGCATTAGTCACTGGAACAAAGCAAACCGCCAGCTTCAGTTGTCAGCGCTTTGAACGTTTCTCCAGTTGGATGAGACCCATCGAGAACGTCCCTGATGGGTGAACAGGACTGTATCTAGCTTCGCAGATCTTCTCCATTCCAAGTTGGAAAACAGGACTATCTATGTTTGCATTCTAACATGTTTTCTTTTACAGGTTGTTTATATTTTATGGACATTCGTCATAGTGAAATCCCCAAAGTGAATTTCAGACGGGGAGTGTGCTGTTCCTTTCATATTGAATTTCTGCACTGTATTATTTCTTGTTTTTACCTATGTTGTTTAAATCTATTGTTCTCTGCTGCCATCTGCTGGCCGGAATTTGTATGCTGCACGCTTCGTTCGTTGTCTATAAAGTTTTCTCTGGGCGTGGTTTTAGCAGCCTTGGGCCTGGTCACTTCCTGTAGCCTTTTTCAGTGCTGCATCCTTTGTGACTGGAGACACACACCTCGGCTTGTGAAGGCATCAGTTTTTGACCAGCAGTTGCCTCAGCAGTTAGCCTCAGAAAAGACATCCACATCACAGCATCTACTGCATTCCTGTATTGTATCACTGTATGACACTGCTCTGGATCAAATAAACCCACGTTTGATTGCATCCTCATGTCTACGTCTGGATCCATCTAACCTGAGCATCTGCCGGTCCGGTCTGCTCCACTGCTTGGATACGAAGGTAGGACAGTCACAAAGTCATTATCAGTTACACCTTCAATCGCCTTCATGTGGGGACAGAACAAGTTTCAAACTTAAAGTTGTAAACTTTGTCATGGAACATAACTGCGCTGCTGCAAGACAATATGGAGTAACAGAAAAGATGGTTCGGGACTGGAAATCAAATGAAAAAGCATTAAAGAGTATGCCAAGGGGTAAGTGTGCATTAAGAAGAGGCACCCCACATTGGCCAGAACTCGAAAAACATGTAG
This sequence comes from Bufo bufo, assembly GCF_905171765.1. Lineage (NCBI taxonomy): Eukaryota > Metazoa > Chordata > Amphibia > Anura > Bufonidae > Bufo > Bufo bufo. Next base: position 275,841,179 of record NC_053394.1, on the reverse strand, counting down.
CAGACATGGTGAATGAGCATCGCCAAAACTGTTATGTAGTGACACGAAATAAAATACATTTGTTTGCACTTCAGTGGGCCAAATCTAACCCAGATCACAGCAACAGATTTAAGGCCACTGTATCCTGGTGTACTAGCTTCTTGGACAGGCATAATATGGTACTAAGGCAAAAGACGAAAATTGCACAACAATTACCTGCAGATCTTGATGCCAAAGTAAATCGCATTGGAGGGGTAGTCTTATACGGCGAGTATAGCCCAAATCCTATATTTTAACTGGAAAAGTTGGGGGTCGTCTTATACGCCAGAAAATACGGTATGTCATCTAAGGTGGAGCCAAATAAATACTTTTCTTCGCAAGGGATGTTACATAGACGATTCTTGGATGCTACATCTCCTGACCAAATTTTTAACTATAAGGCCCTCCGGTCAGAGTTAGATAACAAAGCGGCTCTGGCAGATCTAACAGCGTCTACAGAGGCATCTGCTAAAAAGCCCGCCGCCTTAGCAATAACTGGAATATTCTCCAATAATTGTTCTCTGGGGACTCTATCTTTAATCTGAGACTCGAGCTGTTTGATCCATAAGATCAGGGCTCTGGCTGTGCAAGTAGCAGCAACATTAGGCTTAAAGGAGGCCCCAGTGATTCCCATGTGCGTCTCAAAAAACTGTCTGCCTTCCTATCCATAGGGTCTTTTAACTGACCTAAATCATCAAAGGGAAGGGAGGATCTACGGGATACCTTTGCTATGGGTACATCAATCTTTGGGGCCCTATCCCAAGATTGGCAATCCAACTCCTCAAAGGGATACTTTTGCTTTCTGGATGACGGAAAAAAACTCAGTTTATCTGGATTTTTCCATTAATTTGATATTAAGGAAGATATATTTTTATGAATGAAAAAACACTGCTTCCTTCTAGACCCTCAAACATTACATCCTGAATGGAAAGAACTTCTTTTTGGTCTTCAATTTTAATGGTCGCTCTTATTGCTTTTAAAAGCTGATCTGTATCCTGAATAGGAAACAGGGGTTTACCACCCCTGTCCCCCTCAGCGCTCTGTGTTCCCGGTTAGTAACCCAGCTGACCTATACTCTCAGTATAGCGCTTATGCAGTAACGTTCTCCTCCATGACCTCTCTTGAATTTTCTGGCTGTATGGAACGGGGAACTCACCCAGTGCACACCCCCCAGCTGAATAAAGTTCCTTAAGCTGCCCAGGGAGAACCTACTTCCCTCTCTGGCACTGTAGGATTCACTTCCTAGGACAGGAAACCACTGAGGAAGAGAGAGGCGCCTTCTTTTTTTTTTACCTGTGGGTTTCCTGTCCTGGGAGGTAGACCCTCTCTCATGGACGATAGGGAAAAATAAAATAAAAACTGTGCTAAAACAAACATTTTTTTGGTCACCTTACATCACAAAAAGTGCAACACCAAGCGATCAAAAAGGCATATGCCCCCCCAAAATAGTACCAATCAAACCGTCACCTCGTCCCGCAAAAAATGAGCCCCTACATAAAACAACCGGGCAAAAACAGACTATGGAGACACTAAAACATAATTTTTTTTTGTTTCAAAAATGCTATTATTGTGTAAAACTTAAATATAAAAAGTATACATATTAGGTATTGCTGCAGCCATAACAACTTGCTGTATAAAAATAAAAACTGTTTAAAAAAAGCCATTTTTTGTCACCTTACATCACAAAAAGTGTAATACCAAGCGATCAAAAAGTCATATGAACCCTAAAATAGTGCCAATCAAACCGTCCTCTTATACCGAAAAATATTAGCCCCTACATAAGACAGTTTTAAAAAATTAAAAAACATGACTTTCAGAATTTGGAGACACTAAAAAATCATTGAATGAAATGAAACAAACATCCGATTGTCGCATCCGTAACCTGCTCTATGAAAATAGCACATGATCTAACCTGTCAGATGAACATTGTAAAAAAATAAAATAAAAAAACTGTGCCAAAACAGCTATTTTTTGTTACCTTGCCCCACAAAAAGTGTAATATAGAGCAACCAAAAATCATATGTACCCTAAAATAGTACCAACAAAACTGCCACCTTATCCCGTAGTTTCCAAAATAGGGTCATTTTTTGGAGTTTCTACTCTAGGGGTGCATCAGGGGGGCTTCAAATGTGACATGGCAGCTTAAAATTATCACAGTGAAATCTGCCTTCCAAAAATCATATGGCGTTCCTTTCCTTCTGCGCCCTGCCGTGTGCCCGTACAGCAGTTTACGACCACATATGGGGCGTTTCTGTAAACTATAGAATCAGGGCAATAAATATTGAGTTGTGTTTGGCTGTTAACCCTTGCTTTGTTACTGAAAAACAACATTACTTACCGGTAATCGTTTTTCTCGATACCCATGACGGCACCCAGTGCGACTCAGGACCTCCCATCAGGACAGGAAACCTGAGAAGATAAAAAGGACACACCTCCACCCAACACCAGTGGAAGAAATAAATTGTTCTCCGGAGAGAAGTGATAAGGGATTAAAGACCCTCTTATTCTTTCTTTTTTTTTTTTTTTTTTTTTTTATTAAATCTATATTACTTCATATAGACCTGACTGATACTTTATATATTTTTATAAATGTATCCGAATCTGTATCTATATATGGGGAGGGAACTATCGGGTGCCGTCATGGGTATCGAGAAAAACGATTACCGGTAAGTAATGTTGTTTTCCCCTCACCCATGACGGCACCCAGTGCGAGATAGACTATAAGTAGAGTCTAGGGGGGGGCTACAGCCTGCAGGACCTTCTGCCCAAATGAGGCGTCAGAATGGAGCTGCAACCTATAATGTCTGAGAAAGGTATGTGGGGAACTCCACGTAGCTGCCCTACAAATCTGAGCTAAGGACACATCAGCTCTTTCAGCCCATGAAGTAGACACTGCCCGAGTAGAATGGGCCCCGAACCCAGAAGGAGGGGAAAGACCCAAGGAGATGTAAGCCCTTGTTATGGCCTTCTTTACCCATCTGGCAATAACCCCGCAGGATGCTTTTTTACCCCTATTCTTCCCTAAAAACTGGACAAGAAGGTTCTCGTCTTTCCTCCATGAAGACGTAACATCCAGGTAAACTAACAAGCATCTTTTAACGTCCAAGGAATGCAAACTTTTTTCCCTGCTATTGGAGGGGTTAGGAAAAAAGGAAGGCAACACAATGTCCTGGCTCCTGTGAAAATCTGAGACAACTTTGGGAAGGAAGGAAGGCAGGGGCCTAATTACTACTTGATTGTCCTGGATGACAGTATATGGTGGATGTGCAGAGAAGGCTTGGATCTCCGAGACCCTCCTAGCAGAGGTGATTGCCAGTAGAAAGGCCATTTTAATGGACAGGATGTCAATTGGGATCTCTAACAAGGGCTCAAATGGCTTATCGGTTAGGGCTGTCAAGACCCTGTTTAAATCCCATGGAGGGGAAAGAGGCCTTACAGAAGGATGGATTCTGGCTGCGGCAGAAAGAAAACGTTTGACCCAAGGATGCATTGCTAACTGATAGTCGAAAAAATAGCTCAAGGCGGATACCTGTACTTTTAGGGTGGAGGCTTTGAGTCCCTTGTCTAACCCTGCCTGCAAGAAGTCTAAAACTTTAGGTATTTCTGGAGGTTTAAATGGATCAGGGCTAGACCCTAGAAAGGAAGTAAAGATATTCCACACTCTATTATATTTCCTGGCTGTTGTAGCTTTCCTACTGCCTAAAAGGGTGGAAACAACCTTGTTAGAGAGCCCTCTACTCAACCAGATGCCCCTGTCAAACTCCACACTGCCAATTGTAGAATCTCCGGATTGGGGTGGCATACAGGCCCCTGGAGAAGGAGGTCCTCCCTTGGAGGGATCATCCAGGGGGGGCTTCTGGCTAGATTTAACAGGGTGGAGTACCAGATCCTTTTGGGCCATTTCGGGGCTACCAGGATTATAGAGGCTCCCTCCCTCCGTACCTTCTTCAGAACGTGAGGAATTAGGGAAATAGGTGGGAAGGCATAGCCTCGTTCTCGGCTCCAATCCTGGGCCAGACTGTCCACGGCCGTGGGGTTCTCTGTGTGATTTAAAGAGAAGAACCTCTCTGTCTTCCTGTTCTTCCGGGTAGCGAAGAGGTCTATAGTTGGAGTCCCAAACCTTAAGACAATCTGGGAAAAGACTTCTTCGTTCAGACTCCACTCTGCCTGGCTGAGTTCCACTCGGCTTAAAAAGTCGGCCACCGTGTTCTCTTTTCCCTTTAGATGTATTGCAGATAGGAGCAGGTTCCTGTCTTCTGCTATTTTGAAAATTTCCTGGCAGAGGAAGATTAGGGATGGTATTTTTGTTCCGCCCTGGTGATTTATATAGGCCACTGTTGTTGAATTGTCCGAGTAAAAGACCAGTTTTTTGTCCAAGACATCTGGGACTGCCACCCTTAGAACTCTTTCTACTGCCCTGAGTTCCTTGTAATTTGATGTGCAGGCTCGGGTTCTTAGATCCCATCTTCCCTGCCAATATTTCCCATCTGAATGAGCCCCCCAACCCCACGGACTGGCATCTGTTGTTATCCGTATGGGTTCTATGAAGGACCAGGGCATCCCTGCCGAAAGATTCTTCTCGGATGTCCACCATAGGAGGGAATACCTTGCTCCGGAGGAGAGATGAAATTTTTCCTCTAGTGTTTGTGGAAGACCATTCCATTTCTTTAAGATATCCCACTGTAACGATCTTGTGTGAATCTGAGCAAACGGCACTGCGGGAATCGTAGCCGTCAGGTGCCCTAATACTGCCATCGCCTTCCTGATGGAACATCGGAAGGAGCGGAAAAGGATCCAAACATGTTTCTTTGTTGAAACTATTTTCTTCTGAGGAAGGAATGTTTTCTGAGCCCTGGAATCTAGCTGCATCCCTAAAAATACACAATTTTGAGAGGGGGTTAGGCAAGACTTTTCTCGATTGATCTTCCATCCCAGATCTTTCAGTAGAGAACACACCAGGACAAGATCCGTCTGTAACTGTACCTTCGTCTGGGCTATGAACAAAAAGTCGTCCAGATAGGGTACTAACACTATCCTGGACAATCGGAGGAATGCCACCATCTCCGCCACAATCTTTGTAAAAATTCTCGGGGCTTGTGAGACCCCAAACGGGAGGGCCCTGTATTGCAGGTGCAGAAGCTGGCCCTTTACTTGGACTGCCGTTCTCAAATACCTTTGGGAGGAGGGATGAATAGGGATGTGGTAATAAGCATCCTCTAAGTCTATACTTGCCATCCAGCAATCTTTGTATAGCAGGTCTATAGTTGTTTTTATCGTTTCCATCCGGAATCTTTTGTATTTCAGGAATTTGTTTAGTCGTTTTAGATTTAGAATCATTCGAAAGGACCCATTGGGTTTCTTTACTAGAAAGAGTGGGGAGTAATACCCCTTGCCCTCCTCTTTTATGGGAACTTGACAAACGACTCCTTTGTCCAATAACGACTGAACCTCTGCCTCTAAAACTATGGATCTTTCGGAGTTGGAGTGTGGGTGAAGAAATTTGGGGGGTAGGAGAGAAACTCCAATCTGACTCCCTCTGCTATCCCTCCCAACACCCATTTGTTTTGGGTGACCTTTGACCAAGCAGGGAGAAAGGAAGAGAGTCTCCCCCCAACTTGGAGCCCGGCGTCATTGCTGCTTATCTTTTTTATTATCCTGGGATTTGAAAAGAAAGCCGCTAGATTTCCTTTGAAATCGATCTCTCTCTTTCCTATCGTAGGGCTTGCCCCTCTGCCTTCTAAAGCTCTGCTGGGGCCTACGAAAAAAGGGGGGCTTCTGAGGGACAGGAAACCCCCTTTTTTTGTCAGAGGCCTTCTCCAGGATGTCATCTAAAGATGACCCAAATAATCTGTCGCCTTCACACGGAAGGGCACAGAGTCTGGCCTTAGATCCCTGGTCACCCTTCCAGGATCTAAGCCAAATAGCTCTTCTAGCCGCATTTGTCATAGCAGAGGCTCTGGCGGAAAAGCGCATCACATCAGTGGAGGCATCCGTTAAAAAATCAGCTGCTTTTGAGAAGGTGGGGAGAGAAGCTAGGAGCTCTTCTCTAGGTCTTTTTTCTTTAAGATGTGACTCTAGCTGGTCAATCCATAGTCTCAGCGACCGGGAAACCCAGGTGGCTGCGACTGCCGGTCTGAGACAGGCGGCCGATGTCTCCCAAGCCCGTTTAAGATATATGTCCGCTTTTTTATCTAACGGGTCAGAAAGACAACCTAAATCATCAAATGGGAGGGCAGACTTTTTTGCAATTTTGGCGACTGGCGCATCCACCGTAGGGGCCCTATCCCAACTTGAGGACACTTTTTCTTCATAAGGGTATTTTCTTTTAACAGAGGAAGGTATGAAGAACTTTCTGTCAGGATTTTTCCACTCTTTTTTAATAATCGCCTGCATGCTTTCATGCATAGAAAAAACCCTATGCTTTTTAGGGCCTAATGCCTGGAAGGCCTGATCCGCAACTGATCTGGCCTGCTTAATGTCCTCCAGCTGCATAGTTGCTCGGACCGCTTTTAATAATGGCTGCGTATCCTCAGGGGAAAAGAAGGACTTCCCTGAATATTCCTCGTCCGAGGAATCTGAATTACTGGAATCTAGCTGCCCGGATTCTCTGGCCTCACTATCGGATGAGTCCATTTCCATACTATCACATTCTGTGGCTTTATCCGGGGATCTGGAACGGCCTTTACTGAATGTCTTGAAGGATGCTTTAATTAAGGACCTCATAGATCTTGTAAGGGTCTGGGACTGCTCCGCTACCAGTTTGTCTATACATGCCGTACACAGAGGCTTCTGATAGGATGCAGATAGAGTCGTCTTACAATCTGCACACTCTTTGTGTTTTGACTTGGAAGACGACTTTTTTGGAGGCTTTGGGATCTAAGACAGAAACACCTTATTAGTAAAAAAAAAGGAACGTTCTCACCATGTGAATTTTTCCTTCCCCATCCTTAGGACCAGTACCGGACTTGCAGGCCTCAAGGGGTCCAGGGGTTCAGCGCGTCCATCTGTAGGCTCCGACATGCTTGCTAGCTGGATCCTACTTCAGCACAAACACACTGTGCCTCCGCTGGCTGCCTGCACCTGCGGCCGCATTTATAGATTTAAAAGACGCGCCTCGGCCCTCACTTCCGGGTCCTGCGCGTCAAGGGAGAAGCCCCGCCCCCCGACGTCATCGGCCAGCCCTGAAAGATGGCCCCGCGCATGCGCATAAGCGCTCAGACGCCATTCTCAAACTGGGCAAACCGGCATGGGGAGCCGCCTGAACACGGCCACAGCGGTTCCCCGCAGGACCGGCAGCGAGTGCGGGCGCAGGCAGACTTGTGGGGAGCGGCTTCCGGCACGGCCACAGAACTACCGCTCCCCAGGGATAGGTCTTCCCACGGCATAGCCACAGACCCCCCCCAGCACTGGTGCTTCTTCTTCTGAGGTATGTCGTGCAGTATTACTGCTGCTTCTCAGGAACTCCCATCCGGAGGACAGGAAACCTGAACTGGTGTTGGGTGGAGGTGTGTCCTTTTTATCTTCTCAGGTTTCCTGTCCTGATGGGAGGTCCTGAGTCGCACTGGGTGCCGTCATGGGTGAGGGGAAAAATAGATTAAAATGGAAAATCTGCCAAAAAAGTGAAATTCTGAAATTTCATCTACATTTTCCTTTAATTCTTGTGGAACACCTAAAGGGTAACCAAAGTTTGTAAAATCAGTTTTGAATACCTTGAGGGGTGTCATTTCTAAAATGGGGCCATTTATGGGTGGTTTCTATTATGTATGCCCCACAAAGTAACTTCAGACCTGAACTGGTCCTTAAAAATGTGGGTTTTGAAAATTTTCGTAAAAATATTAAGATTTGCTTCTAAACTTCTAAGCCTTCCCAAAAAAAGAAAATGTCATTTACAAAATGATCCAAAAATTAAGTGGGAAATGTAAAGTAATAAATATTTTAGGTATCATCTGTTTTAAAAGCAGAAAAATGTAAATTTATAAAATTGCGAATTTTTCCAAATTTTTGGCAAATTTGGTATTTTTTTATAAATAAAAATTAAATATTTTGACTCAAATTTACCACTGTCATGAAGTACTGTACAATATGTGACGAGAAAACAATCTCATAATGGCTTGAAAAAAGCGTTTTAAAGTTATTACCACATAAAGTGACATATGTCAGATTTGTAAAAAATGGCCTGGTCCTTAAGGTGAAAAATGGCAGGGTCCTGAAGGGGTTAAAGGCATAGTAATCTTAGTGTATGTAAACTTTTAACATTGCAGAAAATAATACAAATGCCTTAAAACATTCTCTCTCCCATTATTCTGGCATTTGTCAAATAATAATAATTATGGTAGGTTTAAACAGGAAGGTTTATTCTGATTTCATTTTCATGTCAGATATTGAGAAAAACATGCATAAGTAAAAGCGTTTTAAAGTTATCACCACATAAAGTGACACATGCCAGATTTGCAAAAAATGGCCTGGTCCTTAGGGTGAAAAATGGCGGGGTCCTGAAGGGGTTAAATAAAAAAATTTATGTTAAACATATTTTGATAATGTTAGAATCTTCCATGTCAGGCCCGGCGCTATAATAAGGCAGACCAAGCGGCTGCCTTAGGGCGCAGAGACGCCGAGCCAGGGGATGGGGGGGCGGAAAAATTTAACTTAACTTTTTTTTTTTATAAATCACATGCGCGCCGCCGTCCACCCGTCCGTCCGCGGCTGTTCTCCTCTGTGGGGTCCTGGTATCTTCTCTCTAGGCCCCCGACAAGTTTGAGGACCTTATTCACTCAGCCAATCAGTGGCCGCAGCTGTGTCACTTGTCAGGCCAATGATTTCCCGCTGAGCCAATCACTGGCCTGACACGTGACACGGCTGCAGCCACTGATTGGCTGAGTGGGAAAGGTCCTCAAACTTGTCGGGAGCCCAAAGAGAAGATACCAGGACCCCACAGAAGAGAAGGTGAGCTGCTGCAGACAGGACCAGGGCAAGGTGAGCATAATGTTTTTTACACAACATTAATAGAGGGGGAGGGGTGACATGGGAGGGGGAGAAATGTCACATTTCTCCCCCTCCATGTCACATTTCTCCCCCTCCATGTCACATTTCTCCCCCTCCATGTCACATTTCTCCCCCTCCATGTCACATTTCTCACTCTCCATGTCACATCACCCCCTCCTTTTTACATCACCCCCTTTGTGTCACATTTCTTCCCCCCATGGCACATCATCCCCCCATGTCACATTTCTCCTCCTCCATGTCACATTTCTCCCCCTTCATGTCAAATCACCCCCCTATGTCACATTTCTCCCCCTCCATGTCACATCACCCCCTCCGTGTCACATTTCTCCCCCCTCCATGTCACAACACCCCCTCCGTGTCACTTTTCTCCTCCTCCATGTCACTTTTCTCCTCCTCCATGTCACATTACTCCCTCCATGTTACACCCCCCCTCCTTTTTACATCACCGCCACCAGAACTCGGGGAAGGGGGGAAGCCAAAATGTAGCTTCGTTTGTGTTGGCAAAAATCCTTGCATCGGCCCTGTTCCATGTCACTATATTTTTAAAAAGTCCTACAGTTTTTGCACTGGCCGCTAAGCCTATTAGCTTAGGCTTTTTTTGATCTGTACAAGTGACTTATTACATGAAATGTAAGGAATTATTATATTAAGCAGGACTACAATGACAGTTAACACCTCTATATGTAGATGACACGGGATCCACCATGCACAATAGGTGATGGTCAAAGCTTATCCTTTCCCTGTACAATGCCCTCTGCATGTCTAAAAACCTCTCCCATCCTTCTGCCATCCTAGAATGGGGAGCCAACTACACGTACCACCCAGGGACAAAAAGACAACTGGCCTACACCCATGTCGTAAACATACAATGGTGCAGTTTTCAGGCACTGTACAAAGACTACTCTTATTAAATACAGAGCAGGCGGTCTCTACAAGGTTAACATAAATTATCCACTTTAAAGATGTTCTCCAACCCCTATGATGACCCCCCGCATATAGGTTATGCTTACTCTGCTCCACAGCGCGGCTCCGAAACTCTACGTGGCCACCACCGCTTGGATCAAAACATCCGTTGACTGGGGAAGCAGCCTAAAGCAGACCACAACAGGGACAAGCCTCCCTAGTGTCACCCCCGATGCTAGGGAGGCTCGTCCCAGTTGCGGTCTGCTATTGGCTGCCCCTTGCCCAGCTCCAGATGTTTTGATCCAAGCGACAGGGAGATGCAGCAGTGGCTGTGTGGGGATCAGGAGCTGTGCGGATGACAAGGAGCGGGGTAAGTATAACCCATATGAGGTGCCCGGGCATTGTGGGGGTCATTATAGGGGTTGGATAACCCATTTTAATGAATCTAAAAATGATGTTTAATTTACCAAAGAACAACCCCTTTAACATGACTATTTTACACATTAGTGTAGAAAGATGGGGTATGCTGGAGTGTGAATGTTTCCGTTGGAGCTCGTGGTTCACCGCTGTCTCATGTCTATGGCCGAACTAGCTCATTACAGTTAAGTTAACCAATAATAACACAGTGTACTGACACAATGTTATTTGTCAGCCATACATTATAGGTTTGTAACTTGTTAAATGAGGACAATGTGTTATTAGCAAAGGGACACAACAACCTTGAAGCCTACAAACAGTGCAATAAAAAGGTAGGGGTGACACGAGTTGCCAATGGAATTGCAATGTGATTTGCTTAGCTACCCAGAAACTATTTTAATCAGTAGATTTCACTATCTCTTTCTATAGTACTTTGTCCTCTGATTCAATTCCTTGCACAAAACCTAAGTGTTCTACAAATAGATGAACATGAAGAACGTATTGCTCAATGCCTAGAGAAGAATATCTTAACATAATATAAGTGTATAGTAATGATCAGCTGACTCCAGTATTGCATTGTTTGGCTTTATATCTCAAGAGTATTTGGACTCCGAAACTGAACCCTATAAAAGCCCTATAAATCAAAGATGAATATTGCACATGGAGACAAAAAAATGATGAATACAAATGAACAGGTCAGTCTGTGTCAGTACAGAAGAATTAGGTATAATAGATTGTGATGTTTCAAGTAGCTAGAACCACCACCATTGGAAGTTCACCTTAGGGCATCCATATTTGATCTTATTCTATGTAGTTAGGAAATATGTTGGTGTATCCCCATTTATATTCAATGACTATGTCATACTTTACTTAATCAGTGCAAGGAATGCCATTCTGTTTCAATGGCTACCCCATTACCTTTGCCTGAGACAGTTTTAAAGAGTGGCAAAAATGCCCCGGTTTCACCAGCCTAGACCACCTGCAGTTGGTCCGTTGGTATTTTGTCACCAGGTTTGTTAATGAGCATGCTATATAGTGATACCGTTTTGAAATAGAATAGCAGTATTATGTGTGAACTATCCATTAGATTTATGTGGAGTGTTATTTGGACATTGCATATTTTGAGTACTATAAGACCTTATTATGTTGGCAGTATATGGGAGTATAATTTTGGTAATAGATGACCGTATTGTGTGGTCTGTGTATGCAGTATTAGACAATGTATGGGAGTATTATTTAGGTACTGTAGTGGTATTATTTGAAGATTGGCAGGTTTATTTGGGCATTGCATGGCAGCGCTATGTGGGAAGTAAATGCCAATACTATATGGACACTTTACAGGAGTATCATTTAGTCAATGTATGGAAGTAGTATTTGGTATTATATAGCCATTATTAATATACAGTGGCATGCAAAAGTTTGGGCACTCCTGGTCAAAATTAATGTTACTGTGAACAGTTAAGCAAGTTGAAGATGAAATGATCTCCAAAAGGCATAAAGTTAAAGGGGTTGTCTCACTTCAGCAAGTGGCATTTAATATGTAGAGGAAGTTAATACAAGGCACTTAATGTACTGTGATAGTCCATATTGCGTCCTTTGCTGGCTGGATTCATTTTTCCATCACATTATACACTGCTTGTTTCCATGGTTATGACCACGCTGCAATCCAGCAGCGTGGTCGTGCTTGCACACTATAGGAAAAAGCGTCGGCCTCTCTGGTGGCCGGGACAGTGGAAGCGCACATAGGTTAGTGCTTTTTGCTATTGTGTTCAAGCACGGCCACCGCTACTGGGTTTCAGGGTGGTCGTGACCATGGAAACGAGCACTGTATAATTTAATGGAAAAATAAATCCAGGTAGCAATATAAATAATAACAATACATTAGTAAATGCCTTGTATTAACTTCCTCTACATAATAAATGCTATTTTCTGAAGTGAGACAACCCCTTTAAAGATGAAACACACTATATCAGAGTATTATTTTTGGTCTTGTACAATTTTAAAGTGAAAAAAAGGAAAGGAGTACCTTGCAAAAGTATGGGAAGGAGATTTGAGCGCTCAGATAACTTTGACTTAGGTCTCGACCTTAAATAGCCTGTTAGGGTTATTAAGGCTTGTTCACAATCATCATTAGGAAAGGCCAGGTGATTAAAATTTCTAAGCTTTATAAATACCCAGACTCCTTGTCCCCAAAACAGCAGCCATGGGTTCTTCTAAGCAGCTGCCTAACTCTGAAAGTGAAAATGGTTAAGACCCACAAAGCAGGAGAAGGTTATAAGAAGATAGCAAAGCGTTTTCAGGCTGCCATTTCCTCAGTTCGGAGTATAATTAAGAAATGGCAGTTAACAGGAACAGTGGAGGTCAAGAAAAGGTTTTAAAGACCAAGGAACATTTCAGAGATGGCTACTTGTAAAATTGCTGGAAAGGCAAATCAGAAACCCCGCTTGAGTGCAAAAGACCTTCAGAAAGATTTAGCAGACTCTGGAGTTGTGTTACATTGTTCTACTGTTCAGCGACATCTGCAGAAATATGACTTTCATGGAAGAATCATTGGTAGAAAACTTCTCCTGCGTCTTCACTACAAAATTTAGTGTCAGAAGTTTGCAAAGGAACATCTCAACATGCATTTTGTAAACAAGTCCTGTGGACCGATGAGGTTAAAATAGAACTCTTTGGCCACAATGAACAAAGGTATGTTTGGAGAAAAAGGGCACAAAATTTTATGAAATGAACACCTCTGCAATTAAATATGGGGTGGATCAATCATGTTTTGGATTTGTGTTGCAGCCAATATCACGGGTAGAGGGAAAAATGGATTCAATGAAATTCCACAAATTCTGGAAGCAACCATAAAATCAACTGTAAAAAAGCTGAAGTTGAGGATGACTTCTACAAATGAATGATGATGATCCTAAACGCACCTCAAAATCCATAATAGACTACCTCAAAAGTCGCAAGCTGAAGGTTTTACAATGGCCCTCACAGTCCTCTGATCTGAACATTATTGAAAATCTGTACATAGCTTTCAAAAGAGCAGTACATGCAAGACGGCCCAGGAAAGTCACTGAACTGGAAGACTTTTGCAAGGAAGAATGTACATAAATCCCTCAAACAAGAGTTGAAAAACTCTTGGCGGGCTACAAAACGCATTTACAAGCTGGGATACTTGCCAAAGGGGGTGTAACTAGGTACTAACCATGCAGGGTGCCCAAACTTTTGCTTTAGGTCCCTTTCCTTTTTTTGTTATTTTGAAATAGCTAAAAAAAAAAAAACATTTTTGCTTACAATACAAAGGGAATGCTTTTTGGAGATCATTTCATCTTCAACTTGCTAAACTGTTCACAGTAACAGTAATATGTACTACATTCAGTAAGAAAGATATGTATTCAAAAATGTCAAGTGGGTAGGCATTTTTCATCTTAACCATGGTTTTATTTGTTAAAAAAACACCCTGCACCTGAAAATAAGTTTTTAATAATATTTCAGGGGGCTCATCTCTATCAATAGTTGCTCTCTGAAAAATGTCAGTTATGTACAGGGATAGCACAAAAGAGCTCCGGATCCAATATTAGCTAATAAACTTGATATTGTAACAGGTTACAATTAGAGATGAGCGAATTTCCTATTTTGAAATTCGTTCATGCTTTGTTTGGTGGTAAAAGCAGAATTGCGTTATGGAGTCCTCCCCTGCAGGAAGGGTCTCCGTAGAAACTTATGTGCGGCAGCCTCAGATCATTCAGGAGGACCGAGGCTGCTGTGCTCACCATCCGGCTCCCCTGATTCCCACTAGGGGGGTGTGGTGCACGCCCAGAAGCACATGATTCCGAGGTTAAAGGTATGCAATCAATGTAATCGTCGAACATATACATAAGCCCCGAGAGTTTGCTGTTTAAGACAGCAGACGCTCATTTGCTATGGTGCTTGCAAGTGGACTCCATCTTTAAAGACCCGCCCTGCACAGTACATGTACGATGCTGGGCAGGAAGGGGATAAACGACAGGCTCACATACTTGCAATTGGTGGGGTCCCCAGTGGTCAGACCCCCATCAATCAGTAAATGATTCCCTATCCTATAGATAAGGAATATGTTTACAAAATGGGACAACCTCTTTTAAACGGGTTTTCCCCTCACCCATGACAGCACCCTTGAGATTAGGACCTCCTATCCAGGACAGAAACCTGACGTGATAAAAAGGTTCACATCCCCACCACACCTCAGTTCAGGTTTCCTGTACTCCGGATAGAAAGTACCTAGGGAGCTTGTGCTCCTGATACATGGCAGAAGGCCCAGGTCTCCATACCGAAAAGGTGCTTATCCCGGGCGGTGTCAGTCTCTGTGGGGAACCACTTCCCAAGACTGCTGTCTCCTCTGCTTCCTCCCAGCCTCTAGGGAGCAGCTGTGGCCATATTCAGGTGGCTCCAGTTTAGTTGGCGGGATGCACGATGATCTGTGCATTTCCAAGATGGCGGGCGCTGTGAACTAGGTATGCGCAAGATGGTGGAGTAGTAACTTCCGGTTCTGACGTCAATTCAGGTTCTGATGCCACTTCCATTTGTGATGTCACTTCCTGTTCTGTGGGCACGAAGTTTGAGCCAACGTCCTGGCCGGCTGAATTAGGCATTCTGGGTGTAAAAAGAGCATAAAAGGAGGCCATCAGTGCGTTAGAAGTGGCAGCAGAGGAACACAGCCAGTCCAAGAAGTAGGCACATAGTGCTATGCAGGATCCAGAGCTCTTTTCGTGTCTGAGTAGGGTGATGACATACACGTCGACCCCATGGAACCCTCGAGGCCGGCAAGTCCGGCATTGGTCCTGAGGAGTGGGGGAGTACTTATGCTACATTGGTGAGAGATCTTATTGATGTGAGGTGGTGTTTGCGTATTCTTCTCTAGCCAGCAAAAACACCTGGGAAGGCATCTAGCAAAACTAAACATAGGGAATGCAGGGGATGTAGGATACTATTACCAGCATCCTGTGTTAGACCGTTATGTCAGAGTTGTGTGGAGAAGTTGGTTCAGGTAGAATCTGCCAGTTTATCTAAGAACATAAAGGCTCTAGTGATATCTGAAGTTAAAGTGTCAATTAGATCTCTTAGTAAAAATTGCCCTCATACGTCTGAAAGGGCTAGTGCTAATAGAGAGTCAGACTGGTAACGGGCGGATTGGCCATAGACTTCACAGGGAAATTTCCCGGTGGGCCGATGCCCAGGGGGATAGCCAGTGGAAGTTATTAAGGATGTTTTTTGTGCTGCTGGCAGTATTTTGTGATGCACTGTGGTATTTGGCTCTGTTGGGGTGGTATAATGTGCCACAATATGGTATTGCTGGCCCTGCCTTCCATCAATTTGGACCAGACTACAAAATGGGGCCAATTTTAGTTCATTGTTCGTCCCTGTATGGTAAAGAAGAATTTTACTCAGATTCATTTAAAGATATATCTGAGGACGACTCATCATCATCAGAAGACTCTGCAGGAAAATCCCTGTTTCCAGTAGAAGATACAGAATTATTAATAAAAGCAGTGAAGGCCACTATGCAGTTGGCGGACATAAAATAAACTGAAAACATAGCAGATCAGGTCTTTTAAGGTCTGGGCCCAAAACGTCATAGAGTTTTTCCTGTACATAAGAATATGGAAGAGAGTGGAAGAATCTAGACCGTTTTTTTATTCCTATATTTGTTAAAGAAAATATCCATTTGAAGAATCTGTATCAGAAGTTTGTGATAGAGCACCTATTGTGGATGCTCCAGTAGCAAAAAAATATGCACTCCCGTTTGAAGATTTGGAATGTTTAGGGGATCCCTTAGATAAGAGACCAGATATCTATTTAAAGAGGGCTTGGGAGTCAGAATCTACTAGTCTTAGATCTAACATGGCTCCCTCTTGGGTATCCAGATCTCTTAAACTATGGCTTCAGCAACTAGAATCCCATATTAAGGATAAAGCTACCACGGAAGAGTTGCTTGCAGATTTTTTAGCGGACACATCCACGGACGCAATCCTGTTTTCAGCCAGGTCTGCGACAATGTCCAATGCAGCTAGGAGGGCCATATGGTTGCGATCCTGGCTGGGCAATCAGGGGTCTAAGGGCCACCTCTGTGCAATTCCTTGTGAAGGTAAAAGGCTCTTTGGCGCTTCCTTTGATACCATCCTGGAACAAGCCTCAGATCAAAAGAAAGGCTTTCTGGTTACTCAAAAACCTTCTTTTTTCAAAAACCGCAAGCAGGATTTAGAAGGCAAAAAGGCAGACAGGGATAGAAGAGGAAAATTCCCTAAAAGATCTAGCGTTTTTTTATTCAAACCCAGAGACAGTAAAAACAAGGATAAGCAGCAATGACACCAGAAGCGGGTGGGGTGGAAGGTTGGCAGACAATTCTACAGCAGTTGCCCATGTGAACCACCAGGGAGGAACAAGAGTGCCTCAACTTCTGTCCCTGTCTCAGGAGATATTTCAAATAGCAGAGGACAGAAATCTATTCCTGTCGGCAGTACATTTGAAGGGAGATCATAATGTGATTGACGATTTCCTAAGCTGTACCTAGGCAGGCAAGGAGAATGGTGTTTAGACCACAAGGTGTTTCTGTGGATTGTCCAGAAGTGGGGATGCCCTACGATGGATCTATTTGCAACCAGGACATACAGAAAGGTAGCCAGGTTCTACTCTCTAACCCACCTAGACTTGCCATTGGCGTTGGATGCTCCTGATCAGAATTGGAGCAAAGAGTTAGCTTATGTGTTTCCCTACGATTTGCCTCATTCCAAGAGTATTGAGGAAAATACAGGAGGACAAGGTAGATGTAATACTGATTGCTCCCAGATGGGTGAAGAGATCTTGGTACACAGCCTTACAGAAGATGGCGGTAGAGCCTCGCTGGGTTCTGCCAGTAAGGAAGGACTTGCTTTTCCAGGGTCCTCTTCCCTGTACCCAAGTCCAGAGCTGTTTTGCCTTTCGGCATGTATGTTGAAAGGATGAATAGGTCAAGGAGATGATTGTCAGATAAAGTAGTTTTTACACCCTTAAAGACAGTAAAAAGTTGGTAACATCCAAGAAATATTTTAAAGTCTGGCAGACATTTTCTACCTTTTTGGGATATAATCCAGACTGTTTGGTGGCTCCTGACATTCCAGCAATTTTAGACTATCTGCAGGAAGGTATGGACAAGAACTTAAAACCTTCTACCTTGAGGGTACAAGTAGCAGACTTTTACAATAGGCTAGCTGAACATTCCTGGGGCAAGAGGTTGTTAACTGCTGCTTTTAGATTAAATGCTTCTAGTTGTCCCTTATCTCCATCTTGGGATCTAATACGGCCCTGTCTGCTTTATCCCATGATCCATTTAAGCCTATTAATGACATTTCTTTTAGGCTGCTTACCTTTTAAGATGACCTTTTTGTTAGCAATTATGTCAGCTAGAGGGGTTTCTGAGTTAGGCTTTCTCTGCCTTTCCCCCTTACACTAAGATTCTGGAAGATAAAGTAATCATCAGGCTGATCCTATCTTTTCAACCTAAGGTAGTCTTGGAATTTCACGAGTCAGGATGTTATCCTTCCATCTTTTGGCCAAATCCAGTGAACCAGTTGGAGAAAAAGTATAATTGCCTTGATGTGAGGAGGTGTTTGTTGCAGTACCTTGTTTCCACTGCAGATTGGAGAATAGATGAAAACTAGGGTTGAGCGAACCCAAACTGTAAAGTTCGGGTTCGTACCAAACTTTATGATTTTTTGACCCCGGCACCAAACCCAAACATTTCAGTAAAATTTCGGGTTCGAGTTCGGTGTTCTGCGATTTAATAGCGCGTGTTTAAAAGCTGCAGGGCAGCCAATCAACAAGCGTTAAAATCGTGTGCCCTTAGAAGCCATCACAGCCATGCCTACTAATGGCATGGCTGTGATTGGCCAGTGCAGCATGTGACCCAGCCTCTATATAAGCTGGAGTCACGTAGCACCGCACGTCACATCAGCTCTTACTTATGTAGGGAGAGGATGCCGCAGCTGTGAGGGAGAGATTAGGAAACAATTCTGGTGTTCTTGGTATTAAATCTGCAAACTACAGCGATTATTTTTGTGGGTGCTATGCTACATTTTTTGTACCCGTGAGCCCAGTGCCACAGAGAAATAAGCTTTAATCAGTCTGTTTGTTAGGTGGGCGTCGGAAACAATTTTTGCAAGTACAGTGCCCTTGCAACTGCATGTGTGCCAGGAACATTACTATAATCCTGTTCTGGTAGCTCAGTGGGCAACAGCTAGGCATTTTTTAAGGACACTTGCACTGCATATGTGGGAAGGGAAAATAATATAGGTAAACCGTCTGTGACTTCAGGGCCCCAGGGGGGGGACATGTTCAATTTTTTTTCTGTGAAGTACCCCTGTGCTGAATATCTGACAGGGAAAATCTATTCATTAAATCCATCTGTTAGATTCCAGGGGGACAAATTTCCTCTTTTTGGCGGTCAAGTACCCCCGCGGCCTTCAGTGCATACCTTGCAGTGAAAATAATTCAATTACATTAGTCTGTCACATATTTGTGTGACCTAAAGCAATTTTTTCTCTTTCTGACACTGGCACTGCATATCTGAGTCAAATAAAACCAGTAAATACTGCTGTTACATTGTCGGTTGGCAAATTCCCATTTTTTGTGCTAGAAACTAAATTCTTAGGCCTGCGCTGCATTTCTGGCAGTCCAATAAAACCAGTAAATACTGCTGTTACATTGTTGGTTGAAAAAAAATCACACTTTTTGTGCTAGATAATACATTTGCGGCCTGCACTGCATTTCTGACAATCCACTAAAACTGTTAAATACCGCTGTTACATTGTTGGTTGAAAAAAAGCACACTTTTTGTGCTAGATAGTACATTTGCAGCCTGCGCTGCATTTCTGACAGTCCACTAAAACCGTTAAATACTGCTGTTATATTATTGTTGTATGAAAAAAACACCCTTTTTGTGCTAGATAGTACATTTTCGGCCTGCGTTGCATTTCTGGCAGTCCAATAAAACCGTTAAATACTGCTGTTATGGGGGGCGGAGCCTTGGACACCGAAGTGGATGGCAGCATGAAGCTTCATCTCCTCCACACTTAGGCATAAGAAAGCCAGAAAAGAAGCACTACCTGAACGAAAATGGTTAAATATGGCAGAGACAGAGGCACTGACCCTTCCGACACGCCAAAATCGCACAAGGGGCAGCAGGAAATGCAGCGGTTTTTCAAGAAGAAAGCCGCACACTCACCGGGCTTAAGTGCCAAGATGGCGGCGGAGGCAGACAGCACAAGAGGAGAGGAAACAGAGACCCAAGACGGCTCTTCCGTTTCAAAAACCTTCCTCACTAAGGTACTGGGTCAAGCGCTCGAACGAGCTATTAAACCTGTCCTCAATGAACTGTCCGATATTAAAACCGAACTCAAGCAAATAGGCCACAGGGTGGAGGCACTAGAAACAACGGCCCAAGAAGTAGTAGCGCACTCAGCAGGAATGGCGAAACATGTGGAGCTGCACACAGCGGAGCTCAACAGAGTCATGATCTTAATGGAAGACTAAGAGAACCGCAGCAGGAGGAGAAATGTGGGCATAAAGGGCTTACCAGAAACTTAGCGGAAGAATAGCTGCACAAGGTAACAATGGAAATTTTTGCTGATCTAGTGGGCCAGGAAGCAGCCTCGTCCATTGTAATTGAGCGAGTTCACAGGGCCCTAAAGCCAGCTCCAAAACCCTCAGAGAGGCGTAGTATGTGGCATTTTATCATACGTCGACACAGCCCGCATCTTAGCTGCAGCGAGAGAAAAAGATCAAATCTTATATGAGGGTGCAGAAATAGCTATCTACCAAGACATAGCACCTTCCACACTAGCAAAACGCTGTATCATGAAACCGCTGCTAGAAGTTCTAATCTTACTCCTGGATGTACCCATTTGGACTTTCTATCCTCAAGAACGGGAAAAGAATAGTAATCCATACACCGGAGGACTTAAACAAAGCGTGGTCGGTCCTAGGTCTTCAACCTGGATGCCCATCGTACAATCAACATCACTACCGCGCCTACCAAAAATCGAGTCCTGGAAGAGGATTCCCATGAACAAGGCGAACAAAACGATGAGAAGCATGAGCAGACCTTCTTCACCTCCGCCGTGACTAACTAAAGAAATAGAGGTTCTTCAGTGCTCCAATTAGAAGTGGTCACCTGGTTATGCTCATTCCCCTGACCTGCTTAGGATGGGGATTTAATGACAGGCCCAGGGTTTGATGGGTTAATATGAGGTAAAAATGTGTATTACCTTAAGACCAGCCACCAATATAAAAAAAATTAAAAATAAATGTAATTTTCTTTCCCCTCAGAAAATGTGCTATTTACAGTACATAGCTTAACTATATATTATAATTGCAAGATCGCTCCAGACTACCTTCCGAAAACACATCTGGTAACTGCATGGCAGTTACACATCCACTATTAGGAGTCAGTATTAGAAGCTCACTTTTGCCTTCCCTTGGGTCCGGATGGACTCCCCTTGGCCTATTATAAAGTTTGAGGATACGCTTATCCCCAAACTTACAGAGGTATGCAACTCCCTTATGCAGGGAGAATCGCACAAAGAAGGTAAGGAACCACAGCAGTGTGGCAGTTATAGGCCTATCTTGCTACTGAACCTCGATTTAAAAATTTGGGCGAAAATAATGGCTACCAGACTGGGTGGGCTCCTCCTGGATTTGATAGGTCCTGAACAGGTGGGGTTCGTAAAGGGGAGAGAGGGTAGGGACAACTCTCATTGAGTATTTCACTCTATCCATATTGCTCAAACAAGAAAACTGCCATTAGTATTGCTAGGAATTGACACTGAAAAAGCGTTCGATAGGGTGAATTGGAGTTACATGCGAGCAACCCTCAATAAATTTGCCCTTCCAGAGCCTTTTATTGACGCTATATTCACCCTATACGAACAACCAAATGCTAGGTTGAAAGTTAACGGCACACTCTCACCAATGTTCGAAATTACGAATGGCACTAGACAGGGCTGCCCCCTATCCCCGTCCCTGTTTATCCTGGTAGCCGAGACGCTTCTACAAGCAGTCAGTCAGGACCCAGAAATAGCAGGAATCAAATATGGAGAGAGAGAGCTAAAATGCACAGCATTTACAGATGACCTCCTGTTTCTCGTAACAAACCCTAATGTGGGATTAAATAACTTAGGGCTCTTTCACACCTGCGTTGTTGTGTTCCGGCATAGAGTTCCGTCGTCGGGGCTCTATGCCGGAAGAATCCTGATCAGGATTATCCTAATGCATTCTGAATGGAGAGAAATCCGTTCAGGATGCATCAGGATGTCTTCAGTTCCGGAACGGAACGTTTTTTGGCCGGAGAAAATACCGCAGCATGCTGCGCTTTTTGCTCCGGCCAAAAATCCGGAACACTTGCCGCAAGGCCGGATCCGGAATTAATGCCCATTGAAAGGCATTGATCCGGATCCGGCCTTAAGCTAAACGTCGTTTCGGCGCATTGCCGCATCCGACATTTAGCTTTTTCAGAGTGGTTACCATGGCTGCCGGGACGCTAAAGTCCTGGCAGTCATGGTAAAGTGTAGTGGGGAGCGGGGAGCAGTGTACTTACCGTCCGTGCGGCTCCCCGGGCGCTCCAGAGTGACGTCAGGGCGCCCCAAGCTCATGGATCATGTGATCACATGGATCACGTCATCCATGCGCATGGGGCGCTCTGACGTCATTCTGGAGCGCCCGGGGAGCCGCACGGACTGTAAGTATACCGCTCCCCCGCTCCCCGCTCCTACTATGGCAACCAGGACTTTAATAGCGTCCTGGCTACCATAGTAACACTGAACGCATTTGGAAGACGGTTCCGTCTTCAAATGCTTTCAGTACACTTGCGTTTTTCCGGATCCGGAGTGTAATTCCGGCAAGTGGAGTACACGCCGGATCCGGACAACGCAAGTGTGAAAGAGGCCTTAGAAAAGAAACTGGAGGAATTTGGCAAACTCTCAGATTTTAAAGTAAACACCGCTAAATCGGAGATCCTTAACATCACACTCTCGGAGGACGAGGTAACACAACTAAAAAGAGTATCCCCATTCTGGTGGTCCAAGGGACCCATTAAATACTTAGGAATAAAAATCCCACAGAAACGGGGTGATATATTCAAACACAACTATATACCACTAAGGGACACCATTAAACAACTACTTCAAAAATATAACATACCATTTCTGTCATGGATGGGCAGGAAAAATATAATTAAAGCATATGTAATGCCCAAGATCCTGTACACTATGCAAATGGTGCCCATACACATCACATCGCGATTCTTTGCAGATATAAAACGTCTGTTCTCCAGCTTTCTATGGTCAGGGAGGAGGCCATGTATATCATATAAAGTCCTAATAAAAAACAGAGAGAGGGGTGGACTAGTAATACCTGACATAGGTACATACTATAAAGCAATACAGATACAAAGATGGCTTGAATTAGCGCACCCACTAAGACAGAAAGAGGTCAGAGACCTTTGTGAATACAGTGTTGGGCCTTCTTTTCAAAAATACCGTTGGCTCCCAAAAATAAAGAGAGATCCAATAGAAGATATATATCCTTTGTTTAAGGGAGTATATGTGATGTGGAGCTCTGAGAGGGGTACTTTAGCTCCTTCTCCATCTCCTCTGATGCCAACAAATCTTCTCCCAGATCTGCTAGAAATCCTGATAAAAATGTTCCCAAATCTATGGTCTACCTTAGCAAAGATTAGAGTAGGAGATTTTATGGGAGACATAGATCATTACCTAAAAAAAAAGCTTACTGAAACAATTAGAGAATCTCCAACATTATTCTTGGCCAACTCACATATAAACACTGTGTGCAGGGGAGCTGCAGGATAATTCCTGTTTCAAAGACCCCTTACCGACCTAGAGACTCTACAACAACTCATGCAAAACAAAGGAAGATCTCTGAGATCTTCTTGGTGCTGGGAGGTCGAGGTGAGGCTACAAAACCACCGTACTTATTGGCATGGGAAAAAGAGCTAAATATTGAGCTCTCAGAACAGGAGACAAAAAAGATACTAGCAACCTCTCACGGGTTTTCACAATGTGTCCGCCTACAAGAGAACCATTTTAAACTTCTCTCTAGATGGTACAGAACACCAGAGTTCTTTTTCAAAAGAGGGCTTTCTGATTCCCAGCGGTGCTGGAGATGTGGTGAAGGAGTGGGCTCTCTATCCCACATATGGTGTGCCTGCCCCCGATTCACAAAGTTCTGGGAGGAGGTAAACAGAGCAGTCAAGAAAATAGCCTTACCAGACTTTAACATCTTTCTAGAGATAGTGGTTCTCTCAAAACCCTCTAGCCATTACACTCCCACAAAGAAAAACCTAATAACTCACCTGATAGCAATAGCTAAGACTCTCATACCACTACATTGGTTAGACACACGACCTCCCACCTTCCAAGAATGGAAAGCGAAGGTAGATCAAATCTACAACTTTGAAGAAATGACTAGCTGGATAAATAGAAGCCATGATAGCTTCCTAAAAGTCTGGAGATTCTGGGAAATTGTCATAACAGATGGATAGGAATTCACAGAGGAGTGAGTTGGAGGCAATATACTGACTCAATGTGAAAAGTATGAAATCAAGTTAAAACTAACTGAAAAGCAGATTATAGCTATCTAGATAAGATACGGAAAAATTGGCTGCCCCCCCCCCCCCCCCCTTTACATTACCCCATCCCTCCTTGTTCCTTCTCAAGGTTCTGATTCTATTAAGCAACAATAAGCTTGACATCCGGGGCAACCCAGAATATTATATTCAGGATATCTGATGTTAGAAGACAGAATATATGTACATTTGTAACCAAATGAGATCTCCTCTTAACCACCTCAGCCCCCATGGCTTAAACACCCTGAAAGACCAGGCCACTTTTTACACTTCTGACCTACACTACTTTCATTGTTTATTGCTCGGTCATGCAACTTACCACCCAAATGAATTTTACCTCATTTTCTTCTCACTAATAGAGCTTTCATTTGGTGGTATTTCATTGCTGCTGACATTTTTACTTTTTTTGTTATTAATCGAAATTTAACGATTTTTTTTGCAAAAAAATGACATTTTTCACTTTCAGTTGTAAAATTTTGCAAAAAAAAACGAGATCCATATATAAATTTTGCTCTAAATTTATTGTTCTACATGTCTTTGATAAAATAAAAATGTTTGGGTAAAAAAAAAAAATGGTTTGGGTAAAAGTTATAGCGTTTACAAACTATGGTACAAAAATGTGAATTTCCGCTTTTTGAAGCAGCTCTGACTTTCTGAGCACCTGTCATGTTTCCTGAGGTTCTACAATGGCCAGACAGTACAAATACCCCACAAATGACCCCATTTCGGAAAGTACACACCCTAAGGTATTCGCTGATGGGCATAGTGAGTTCATAGAACTTTTTATTTTTTGTCATAAGTTAGCGGAAAATGATGATTTTTTTTTTTCTTACAAAGTCTCATATTCCACTAACTTGTGACAAAAAATAAAAACTTCCATGAACTCACTATGCCCATCAGCGAATACCTTGGGATGTCTTCTTTCCAAAATGGGGTCACTTGTGGGGTAGTTATACTGCCCTGGCATTCTAGGGGCCCAAATGTGTGGTAAGGAGTTTGAAATCAAATTCTGTAAAAAATGGCTGGTGAAATCCGAAAGGTGCTCTTTGGAATGTGGGCCCCTTTGCCCACCTAGGCTGCAAAAAAGTGTCACACATGTGGTATCTCCGTATTCAGGAGAAGTTGGGGAATGTGTTTTGGGGTGTCATTTTACATATACCCATGCTGGGTGAGAGAAATATCTTGGCAAAAGACAACTTTGTATAAAAAAATGGTAAAAGTTGTCTTTTGCCAAGATATTTCTCTCACCCAGCATGGGTATATGTAAAATGACACCCCAAAACACATTCCCCAACTTCTCCTGAATACGGAGATACCAGATGTGTGACACTTTTTTGCAGCCTAGGTGGGCAAAGGGGCCCATATTCCAAAGAGCACCTTTCGGATTTCACTGGTCATTTTTTACAGAATTTGATTTCAAACTCCTTACCACACATTTGGGCCCCTAGAATTCCAGGGCAGTATAACTACCCCACAAGTGACCCCATTTTGGAAAGAAGACACCCCAAGGTATTCGCTGATGGGCATAGTGAGTTCATAGAAGTTTTTATTTTTTGTCACAAGTTAGTGGAATATGAGACTTTGTAAGAAAAATAAATAAAAAAATCATCATTTTCCACTAACTTGTGACAAAAAATAAAAAAATTCTAGGAACTCGCCATGCCCCTCACGGAATACCTTGGGGTGTCTTCTTTCCAAAATGGGGTCACTTGTGGGGTAGTTATACTGCCCTGGCATTTTCCAGGGGCCCTAATGTGTGGTAAGTAGGTAAATGACCTGTGAAATCCTAAAGGTGCTCTTTGGAATCTGGGCCCCTTTGCCCACCTAGGCTGCAAAAAAGTGTCACACATCTGGTATCTCCGTATTCAGGAGAAGTTGGGGAATGTGTTTTGGGGTGTCATTTTACATATACCCATGCTGGGTGAGAAAAATATCTTGGCAAAAGACAACTTTTCCCATTTTTTTATACAAAGTTGGCATTTGACCAAGATATTTCTCTCACCCAGCATGGGTATATGCAAAATGACACCCCAAAACACATTCCCCAACTTCTCCTGAGTACGGTGATACCAGATGTGTGACACTTTTTTGCAGCCTAGATGCGCAAAGGTGCCCAAATTCCTTTTAGGAGGGCAATTTTAGACATTTGGATACCAGACTTCTTCTCACGCTTTGGGGCCCCTAGAATGCCAGGGCAGTATAAATACCCCACATGTGACCCCATTTTGGAAAGAAGACACCCCAAGGTATTCAATGAGGGGCATGGCGAGTTCATAGAATTTATTTTTTTTTGGCACAAGTTAGCGGAGATTTATATTTTTTATTTTTTTCTCACAAAGTCTCCCTTTCCGCTAACTTGGGACAAAAATTTCAATCTTTCATGGACTCAATATGCCCCTCACGGAATACCTTGGGGTGTCTTCTTTCCGAAATGGGGTCACATGTGGGGTATTTATACTGCCCTGGCATTCTAGGGGCCCTAAAGCGTGAGAAGAAGTCTGGAATATAAATGTCTAAAAATTTTTACGCATTTGGATTCCGTGAGGGGTATGGTGAGTTCATGTGAGATTTTATTTTTTGACACAAGTTAGTGGAATATGAGACTTTGTAAGAAAAAAAAATAATAATTCCGCTAACTTGGGCCAAAAAAATGTCTGAATGGAGCCTTACAGGGGGGTGATCAATGACAGGGGGGTGATCAATGACAGGGGGGTGATCAATGACAGGGGGGTGATCAGAGAGTCTATATGGGGTGATCACCCCCCTGCAAGGCTCCATTCAGATGTCCGTATGTGTTTTGCGGATCCGATCCATGTATCCGTGGATCCGTAAAAATCATACGGACATCTGAATGCAGCCTGACAGGGGGGTGATCAATGACAGGGGGGGGTGATCAATGACAGGGGGGTGATCAGGGAGTCTATATGGGGTGATCACCCCCCCTTGAAGGCTCCAGGGAGACGCCTGTATGTGTTTTGCGGATCCGATCCATCTATCAGTGGATCCGTAAAAATCATGCGGACATCTGAATGGAGCTTTACAGGGGGGTGATCAATGACGGGGGGGTAATCAATGACAGGGGGGTGATCAGGGAGTCTATATGGGGTGATCACCACAGTCATTGATCACGCCCCTGTAAAGCTCCATTCAGACGTCCGTATGCGTTTTGCGGATCCGATCCATCTATCAGTGGATCCTTAAAAATCATGCGGACATCTGAATGGTCCCCTTACAGGGGGGTGATCAATGACAGGGGGGTAATCAATGACAGGGGGGTGATCAGGGAGTCTATATGGGGTGATCACCACAGTCATTGATCACGCCCCTGTAAGGCTCCATTCAGACGTCCGTATGCGTTTTGCGGATCCGATCCATCTATCAGTGGATCCGTAAAAATCATGCGGACATCTGAATGGAGCTTTACAGGGGGGTGATCAATGACAGGGGGGTAATCAATGACAGGGGGGTGATCAGGGAGTCTATATGGGGTGATCACCACAGTCATTGATCACGCCCCTGTAAGGCTCCATTCAGACGTCCGTATGCGTTTTGGGGATCCGATCCATCTATCAGTGGATCCGTAAAAATCATGCGGACATCTGAATGGAGCTTTACAGGGGGGTGATCAATGACAGGGGGGTAATCAATGACAGGGGGGTGATCAGGGAGTCTATATGGGGTGATCACCACAGTCATTGATCACGCCCCTGTAAGGCTCCATTCAGACGTCCGTATGCGTTTTGCGGATCCGATCCATCTATCAGTGGATCCGTAAAAATCATGCGGACATCTGAATGGTCCCCTTACAGGGGTGTGATCAATGACAGGGGGGTAATCAATGACAGGGGGGTGATCAGGGAGTCTATATGGGGTGATCACCATAGTCATTGATCACGCCCCTGTAAGGTTCCATTCAGACGTCCGTATGCGTTTTGCGGATCCGATCCATCTATCAGTGGATCCGTAAAAATCATGCGGACATCTGAATGGAGCTTTACAGGGGGGTGATCAATGACAGGGGTGTAATCAATGACAGGGGGGTGATGAGGGAGTCTATATGTGGTGATCACCACAGTCATTGATCACGCCCCTGTAAGGCTCCATTCAGACGTCCATATGTGTTTTGCGGATCCGATCCATCTATCAGTAGATCCGTAAAAATCATGCGGACATCTGAATGGAGCTTTACAGGGGGTTGATCAATGACAGGGGGGTAATCAATGACAGGGGGGTGATCAGGGAGTCTATATGGGGTGATCAGGGAGTCTATATGGGGTGATCAGGGGTGATCAAGGGTATATAAGGGGTTAATAAGTGACAGGGGGGGGTGTAGTGTAGTGGTGCTTGGTGCAACATATTACTGAGCTACCTGTGTCCTCTGGTGGTCGATCCAAACAAAGGGGACCACCAGAGGACCAGGTAGCAGGTATATTAGACGCTGTTATCAAAACAGCGTCTAATATACCTGTTAGGGGTTAAAAAAAACACATCTCCAGCCTGCCAGCGAACGATCGCCGCTGGCAGGCTGGAGATCCATTCTCTTACCTTCCGTTCCTGTGTGCGCGCGTTCACAGGAAATCTCGGCTCGCGCGAGATGACGCATATATGCGTTACTCTGCGCAGGGCTGCCGCCTCCGGAACGCGAATCTGCGTTAGGCGGTCCGGAGGCGGTTAAACACATATGTACATCATATATATTTTGTAACAACTGTTATTTACGGCTACCTTAGACCTATGTCGATTGCGAGAAAATTATCAGATTGTAACTGAAATGTTTATCGAATTTGATAAAAAATACTGAAAATAAAGTATTTACAAAAAAAATAAAAAAAATACTGCTGTTAAATTGTTGGTTGACAAAAGCACACTTTTTGTGTTAGATACACGTAGTAAATTTTTGGCCTGCGTTGCATTACTGACAGTCCACTACAACCATTAAATACTGCTGTTAGATTGTTGCTTGAAAAAAAGCACACTTTTTGTGCTAGATAGTACATTTGCAGCCTGCGCTGCATTTCTGATAGTCCAATAAAACCAGTCAATACTGCTATTACATTGTTGGTTGAGAAATTCATTTTTTGTGACCGTGAAGTAAGTGTATTAAATTCGCCTGTCACACTGTTGTGTGACCAAGAATTTTTTTCTCTTTATGACACTGCCACAGCCTTACTGTCAGTGAACTTAATTGTTGACTATTGGTGGTTACATTGTCGCCTGACATAAACCACCTGTTAGTTTGATAGGTGAACGCAAAGAATGAGGAGTGTGTCAAATAAGGGACGTGGCCCTGGTTGTGGTGCTGCTGGTGTTGGTGGAGCTCCTGTTGCAGGAAGAGGACGTGGTCGATCTGTGCCAGCTACACGCACAAGTGAAACACCTTCCTCAGGTACGAGTAGGCGACAGAACCTTCAGCGTTATTTGGTAGGCCCGAATGCCGCTCTACGAATGGTGAGGCCAGAACAAGTACAGGCGATAGTAGATTGGGGGGCTAACAGTGCCTCCAGTTCCTTCACATTGTCTCCCACCCAGTCCCCTGCTGAAAGATCAGAGTTGGCACCTGAAGCCCATGGCCATCAGTCTTTCACCTCACGCCCTTACAAATCAGCCAAGCAGTCTGAGCCCCAAGTCATGCAGCAGTCTCTTATGCTTTTTCATGACTCTGCTAGCAGGGTTTCCCAGGGCCATCCATATAGCCCTGCCCCAGAAGTGGAAGAGATTGAGTGCACTGATGCCCAACCACTTATGTATCAGGATGAGTACATGGGAGGACCACCGCAGCACGTCTTGGATGATGATGAAACACAGGTGCCAACTGCTGTGGCTTTCTGCAGTGTGCAGACCGACAAGGAGGGCAGGGGTGAAGACTAGGTAGAAGATGATGTGGAGGACGATGAGGTCCTTGACCCCACATGGAATCAAGGTCATGCAAGTGACCTGTGTAGTTCGGAGGAAGAGGCGGTGGTCGCACAGAGCAACCAGCACAGCAAAAGAGGGAGCAGGGTTCAAAAGCGGAGCGGCCGTCCCCTAGACAGTACGGCTGCTACTGCCCACCGCACCAAGGGACCGAGCACACCAAAGCCAGCTCCAAGGAGTTCCCTGGCATGGCAGTTCTTCAGACAATGTGCTGATGACAAGACACGATTGGTTTGCACGCTGTGCAATCAGAGCCTGAAGCGAGGCATAAATGTTCGAAACCTGAGGACAACCTGCATGACCAGGCATCAAAGTGCAAAGCATGAGCTGCAGTGGAGTAGACACCTCAAAAACCAAGAAAGGTCTCTGGCTCCTCCTGCTTCCTCTTCTGCTGCAGTATCGGCCTCTTCATCCCCCTCTGGAGTGACAGTGGCACCTGCCACCCAGCAAACAGAGGATGTGCCAGCAACGCCACCACCTCGGTCACCAAGCATCTCCACAATGTCCCATGGAAGCGTTCAGCTGTCTGTCTCCCAAACGCTGGAGCAAAAGAGGAAGTACCCCCCTACCCACCCACGATCCCTGGCCCTGAATGCCAGCATTTCCAAATTCCTGGCCTTTGAAATGCTGTCATTCTGTCAGGTGGACATGGACAGTTTTAAGAATCTGATGGCGGTGTCTGTCCCACAGTACGTTGTGCCCAGACGCCACTACATTTCCATGTGAGCCATCCCATCCCTGCACAACTAAGTGGGGGACAAAATCAGGTGTGCACTGCGCAACGCCATCTGTGGCAAGGTCCACTTAACTACGGATACGTGGAACAGTAAGAACGGTCAGGGACGTTATATATCCCTAACAGCACACTGGGTAAATGCAGTGGCAGCTAGCTGGGCCTGAGGCGGATAGCAGTTTGGCGCATTTCCTTCCACCAGGATTGCAGGGCATTTCTCTTTACCTCCTGTTGCTTCCTCCTACTACTCTGCTTCCTCATCCTCTACCGCCTCCTCATTCGGTCAGCGTAACACCTTCTGCACCAACTTCAGCACAGCCAGGGGTAAACGACAGAAGGCAGTTTTGAAACTTGTCTGTTTGGGGGACAAACCCCACACCCCGCAGGAGCTGTGGACGGGCATGGAACAACAGACCGATAAGTGGTTGGTGCCAGTGGGCCTCAAGCCCGGCCTGGTGGTGTGCGATAATGGGCGAAATCTCGTAGCAGCTCTGGGCCTAGCCGGTTGGACGCACATCTCTTGCATGGCGCATGTGCTGAATTTGGTGGTGCAGAAATTCCTGAAAATTACCCCAATATGTCAGAGCTGCTGCAGAAAGTGCAGGCCGTCTGTGCGCGTTTTCGGTGTTCTCACCCTGCTGCTGCTCGCCTGTCAGCACTGCAGCGTAACTTCGGCCTTCCCGCTCACCGCCTCATATGCGACGTGCCCACAAGGTGGAACGCCACCTTGCACATGCTGGCCAGACTGTGCGAACAGCAGCAGGCGATAGTGGAGTTTCAGCTACATCACGCATGGGTGAGTCGCTCGGCGGAACAGCCCCACTACACCACCAATGAGTGGGCCTCCATGCTAGACCTGTGTGCCTTGTTGCGCTGTTATAAGTACTCCACCAACATGGCCAGTGCCGATGACGCCGTTCTCAGCGTTACTATCCCACTTCTATGCCTCCTTGAAAAAACACTTCGGGCGATGACGGAAGAGGATGTGGCACAGGAGGAGGAGGAAGAGGGATCATTTACAAGGGTTTCAGGCCATTCATTCACAAGTGGATGTGAGGGTGGATTCCTGCATCAACATACGCCAGGTACACAATTGTCCAGCCAGGGCACAGTTCTGGAGGATGAGGAGGTGGAGGATGAGGAGGAGGAGGAGATGGAGGAGGAGGAACCGTGTTCACAGCAGGGTTGCACCCAAACCAGCTCATGGGCATCACTGGTGCGTGGCTGGGGGGATACAGAGGACACAGACGATACACCTCCCACAGAGGACAGCTTGTCGTTGCCTCTGGGCAGCCTAGCACACATGAGCGATTACATGCTGCAGTGTCTCCGCAACGACCGCCGAGTTGGCCACATTCTAACTTGTGCTGATTACTGGGTGGGCACGCTGCTGGATCTCCGTTACAAGCACAACGTACCGTCCTTAATTCCATCACTGGAGTGTGAACGGAAGATGCGCGAGTACAAGCACACGCTGGTAGATGCTCTGCTGATGGCATTCCCACCTGACAGCGGGGGCTCAGTGGAAGCACAAGGCAAAGGCTGAGGAGGAGGAAGAGGTCGCCAACGCAACTGGGGCACCGCCAGCACCTCAGAAGGCAAGGTTAGCATGGCCGAAATGTGGAAAAGCTTTGTCAATATGCAGTACGCCAGTCCTTCAGGGTGAGCGAGTGTGAGGTCACGGGGGTCAGTTAACAGACCGAGGGTTGCTCTTAGTACTCACAGTTTGTAGTATACCCTGGGCAGGCGTACAGCAGTGATGAAAAGGCTGGCACGTAGATCCTCTGGGGCACTCTCTAGATATAGGGACCAGGCCGGGTGATAGGTGAGGTGCCCTGGGTGTTGAAAGTTTAGCGTGCCTGTGGCAAGATCCCTTACAGTTCGTGACGCCAGTGCCGGTAACGGTGGCACACCGATTGTTAGGATGAATAAGGGAGGTACACACGGTTGTAGTGAACTAGAATTCTTCTTTACTGAACAGTTCAACTATGTACAAACTCCAGACAGTTCCATAAGAAGAATATTTGGTAACAGGCAGGCTTTACATAGGTGGCAGGTAGAATCCTAGCAAGATAACTCAGGGGGAATTAAACTCACAGATCAGGCTGTACTTTCTGCAGAATCCTGTCTGGCTTTCTCCAAGGCCCGTATGCCTAATAGCTGGCTTTATCCTTGGGTAGGGAAACCTCCTCTGGTATAAATCCTCTGCTGAAAAATAAACTTCTGCCCCTCAGCTTTCCACTTGGCTGTATAGGATTAGCACTGCTCTGTACTCTGCAGGGTGCAGGATGACTTCAGGAGGAAACTTCTTCTCCTGGACTCAGGTTGGGAACCTGGACTATCTAGCTGCATGGTAGAAGCTAACGCTCAGCTACTACCTGACTGGAGTCAACACTGACCTCTCCCACTCTCTCCCTGGACTGGACCTGTCTATATATACTAGGGGGTTCCCTAGATCCCTTTACAGCCTAGGAGGAGAACCTACACCCCTAGCAGGCCTGGTACACAGGAATTAACATGAAAATATGCATTACAATGCAATACCAAACACCATGACCATGTTCCACAAGAGGTGGGGAACAACATGACCCAATTGACCCTTGAGTAGTGTCCACCTTTACGTAGTGGGACATTACAAGTACGCCACAACAACCAGCACCACCAGCTGATATGGAACGTCTTAGCAGGAGGCAGCATTTCACCAACATGGTGGAGCAGTATGTGTGCACACATCTACACGTACTGACTGATGGGTCTGCCCCTTCAACTTCTGGGTCTCCAAATTGGGCACATGGCCTGAACTTGCCCTTTACGCCTTGGAGGTGCTGGCCTGCCCTGCAGCCAGTGTATTGTCTGAATGTGTGTTTAGTGCGGCAAGGGGCGTCAACACAGACAAGCGCAGCAGCCTGTCCACAGCCAATGTGGACAAGCTCACGTTCATTAAAATGAACCAGGCATGGATCCCACAGTATCTTGTGCAGAATAGACATGTATACCGGCCTTAACCAGCCATTGTTATACTCCAGCGCACTTTCTCATTGTTTTATTTTTCCCCAATTTTTTTATTTTTTTTTTATTTCCCAATGTTTTGGGGTGTACCCTAATCTAAACAAAAAAATATATAAAAAATATATAAAATAAATAAAATAAAAAAATACCAGGGTTGGCTACCTCCTCCTCCACCGCCGCTTCCACCTACACCACCATGTCCATCGCCTCCTCAACCTCCTACTCCATATGGACCTCCACCTCCTAGATCAAGATTATTATTTTTTATTTTTTACGTATTTTATGTTATTTTAAGTCATTGCATTATCCACATTTGTTTGCTGAGCCCTTGCAATGCTCTTAAGCACATTTTGCTGCCTTTTGCAGTGAAAAATAATCAGTAAATACAACTTTGAAATTGTTTTTGCCATAAAGTACCTTTGCGGCTTGCGCTGTATTTGTGTTGGTGAAAGAAAATCAGTTAAATCCATCTGTTTCATTGTTAGTGAAAAAAATGTTTTTTCTTTGGCCAGAAAATACCTTTGCGGTCTGTGCTGCATATGTGACAGCCAGGCAAATAAATACACTAAATTCATCTGTTGGATTGTGGGGTGACATATTCACAGTTTGGTCTTTCAACTAACCCTGCGGCCTGCACTGCATATGTGACAGCCAGGCCAATAAATTCAGCAAATCCATCTGTTTGCGTGTGGGGTGACATTTCCACGGTTATCAGGCCAGTCATTCACAAGTGGCTCGGATGTTGGGTTCCTGCACAAACATAGGCCAGGTACACAATTGTACAGCCAGGGCACATGTGCAATACACCATTTTTACACCCCTGACACAGAAAGATTATTTATGTTCAATCTGTGGCTGACCTTCCTACAGCGATTTTTTGCTGGGCGCAATGCAACATGTAAAATAAATATAAATCATTTAATACTTAATCCGTCTGTTAGGCCTCTTTCACACGAGCGTGTCCGGATAAGGTCCGGATGCGTTGCGGCAAACCTGCGCGAGTAGGTACGCAATTGCAGTCAGTTTTGACTGCGATTGCGTTCCGTTGTTCAGTTTTTATCGCGCGGGTGCAATGTGTTTTGCACGCGCGTGATAAAAAACTGAATGTGGTACCCAGGCCCGAACTTCTTCACAGAAGTTCAGGTTTGGGTTCAAGGTTGTGTAGATTGTATTATTTTCCCTTATAACATGGTTATAAGGGAAAATAATAGCATTCTGAATACAGAATGCATAGTACAATAGGGCTGGAGGGGTTAAAAAAATTAATAAATAAATGTAACTCACCTTAATCCACTTGTTCGCGCAGCCGGCATCTCTTCTGTCTTGTTCTGTGATGAATAGGACCTTTGATAACGTCACTACGCTCATCACATGGTCCGTCACATGATCTTTTACCATGGTGATGGATCATGTGACGGACCATGTGATGAACGTAGTGACGTCATCAAAGGTCCTATTACTCACAGAACAAGACAGAAGAGAAGCCGGCTGCGCGAACAAGTGGATTAAGGTGAGTTAAAAATCGCACCGCATCCGCACTTGCTTGCGGATGCTTGCGATTTTCACGCAGCCCCATTCACTTCTATGGGGCCTGCGTTGCTTGAAGAATGCACAAAATAGAGCTTGCTGAGATTTTCACGCAACGCACAAGTGATGCATGAAAATCACCGCTCATGTGCACAGCCCCATAGAAATGAATGGGTCCTGATTCAGTGCGGGTGTAATGCGTTCAACTCAAACATTGCACCCGCGCGGAAAACTCGCCCGTGTGAAAGGGGCCTTAGTTCGGTGGGCGACAAAACAATTTTTTTGTGAAGTACACCTGCACCTGCATATGTGCCAGGGAAAATAATATAGTTAATCCGTCTCTGAGTTCAGGGGTTGACATATTTGCATATTTGGCTGTGATATACCCCTGCTCTACATAGCGGACAGGGAAATAAATTTCACTAATTCGTCTGTTACATTGTAATGTGACATTCACCAATTTTTGGCTGTGTATACCCCTGCTCTACATAGCGGACAGGGAAATAAATTTCACAAATGCGTCTGTTACATTGTTGGGTGACAAATTCTCATCTTTTGCGCTAGAAAGAACATTTGTGGCCTACGCTGCATTTATGACAGTCCAATAAAACCATTAAATACTGATGTTACATTGTTGGTTGAAGAAATAACACTTTTTGTGCTAGATAGTACAGTCGTGGTCAAAAGTTTTGAGAATTACATAAATATTGGAAATTGGAAAAGTTGCTGCTTAAGTTTTTATAATAGCAATTTGCATATACTCCAGAATGTTATGAAGAGTGATCAGATGAATTGCATAGTCCTTCTTTGCCATGAAAATTAACCTTATCCCAAAAAAACCTTTCCACTGCATTTCATTGCTGTCATTAAAGGACCTGCTGAGATCATTTCAGTAATCGTCTTGTTAACTCAGGTGAGAATGTTGACGAGCACAAGGCTGGAGATCATTATGTCAGGCTGATTGGGTTAAAATGGCAGACTTGACATGTTAAAAGGAGGGTGATGCTTGAAATCATTGTTCTTCCATTGTTAACCATGGTGACCTGCAAAGAAACGCGTGCAGCCATCATTGCGTTGCATAAAAATGGCTTCACAGGCAAGGATATTGTGGCTACTAAGATTGCACCTCAATCAACAATTTATAGGATCATCAAGAACTTCAAGAAAAGAGGTTCAATTCTTGTTAAGAAGGCTTCAGGGAGTCCAAGAAAGTCCAGCAAGCACCAGGATCGTCTCCTAAAGAGGATTCAGCTGCGGGATCGAAGTGCCACCAGTGCAGAGCTTGCTCAGGAATGGCAGCAGGCAGGTGTGAGCGCATCTGCACGCACAGTGAGGCGAAGACTTTTGGAAGATGGCCTGGTGTCAAGAAGGGCAGCAAAGAAACCACTTCTCTCCAAAAAAAAACACCAGAGACAGATTGATCTTCTGCAGAAAGTATGGTGAATGGACTGCTGAGGACTGGGGCAAAGTCATATTCTCCGATGAAGCCTCTTTCCGATTGTTTGGGGCATCTGGAAAAAGGCTTGTCCGGAGAAGAAAAGGTGAGCGCTACCATCAGTCCTGTGTCATGCCAACAGTAAAGCATCCTGAGACCATTCATGTGTGGGGTTGCTTCTCATCCAAGGGAGTGGGCTCACTGACAATTTTACCCAAAAACACAGCCATGAATAAAGAATGGTACCAAAACACCCTTCAACAGCAACTTCTTCCAACAATCCAACAACAGTTTGGTGAAGAACAATGCATTTTCCAGCAAAAGTGATAACTAAGTGGCTCGGGGACCAAAACTCCCCAGATCTTAATCCCATTGAGAACTTGTGGTCAATCCTCAAGAGGCGGGTGGACAAACAAAAACCCACTAATTCTGACAAACTCCAAGAAGTGATTATGAAAGAATGGGTTGCTATCAGTCAGGAATTGGCCTAGAAGTTGATTGAGAGCATGCCCAGTCGAATTGCAGAGGTCCTGAAAAAGAAGGGCCAACACTGCAAATACTGACTCTATGCATAAATGTCATGTAATTGTCGATAAAAGCCTTTGAAACGTATGAAGTGCGTGTAATTATATTTCACTACATCACAGAAACAACTGAAACAAAGATCTAAAAGCAGTTTAGTAGCAAACTTTGTGAAAACTAATATTTGTGTCA
This sequence comes from Bufo bufo, assembly GCF_905171765.1. NCBI lineage: Eukaryota > Metazoa > Chordata > Amphibia > Anura > Bufonidae > Bufo > Bufo bufo. The sequence continues at coordinate 275,803,862 of NC_053394.1, read as the reverse complement.
TTCTCAAAACTTTTGGCCACGACTGTACATTTGCAGCTTGCGCTGCATTTCTGGCAGTCAAATAAAACCAGTAAAATACTGCTGTTACATTGCTGTTTGACTAATTCTAATTTTTTTGGACAGTGAAGTATTTGGATCATGGTGAGGGCATGGGAAGACAGTGAAAAAAAAAGTTACACCAAAAACAGTCTAAGGGCTCATGTACACGGTCGTGTTTTGCAGTCCACAAATCGCTGATCCGCAAAACACGGATTCCGCCTGAGGGCATGCCTCAATTTATTTTTGGCTCCTGTAGAAATGTTTTATCCTTGTCCACAAAATGAACAATAATAGGACATGAACACCAAGTCATTTCCGTTTTTTTGCGCCCCATTGGAATGAATGGTTCCGCATACGGGCCAAAAAAAACCAAAGCGAACGGACACGGACAAAAAATATGTTCATGTGCATGAGCCCTAAGGCCTCATGCACACAACCATATGAATTTTGCAGTCCGTAAAAAACGGATTCGCAAAAAATACAGATGATGTCCCTGTGCATTCCGTATTTTGTGGAACAGAACAGCTGGCCCCTAAATAGAACAGTACTATCCTTGTCCATAATGCAGACAATAATAGGACATGTTCTATTTTTTTGCAGAACGGAAATATGGACATATGGAAACGGAATGCACACGGAGTGACTTACATTTTTTTTGCGGACACACTGAAATGAATAGTTCCGTATACGGTCCGCAAAAAAAACTAAACAGATACGGAAAGAAAATACATTCGTGTGCATGAGCCCTAAGACAGTGACTTAACAAGGCCCAAAATAGATCTAGACAAAAATTTGTCGCAACAGTTTTCAAAAAAATAAAATAATCGCTCCAGTTTCTAGCATGTCATAAATGAAACAAAATTGTGGCGCGTCTACTTCGTATATTTGGCACAGCAAGCATGTACCACAAATGGTGCAAATCAAGACACTTTCTAGGCACAGCGATATTGATATAGTTATCTCACTGTTTGCAAAAAATAAAAACACTGCAAAAAACACATGTGGTTATTCTTGCGTTTTTTCCAGCCCAGTACTATTTCACGTTTTAAGGACCTTAATCCAAACATGTCCAGAATGAATCACCAGTTCAGATTCTGACTAATCAGCTCCTGGTCTGACTTCCACCATGGCCAACCTTTGTACTGGACGTTCCCTGCATTGTGATTATTGCTGTGACCTCACCTGAGTTACCATTTCAGTGTATAAAGTCCATTTTCAGGCATTATACAAAGTGTAGCCAGACAGCACAGAAAGTTTTCTCTGTACAGCCGAGCTCTCCGCACAGCATGAGGGGGATTATTAGAGTCGCCGTGCTTTGCCTGGCGTTTGGTATAGTAACTAGTACAGATGGTGTAACGCAGAATAGCACCTCTCCAAACCCCCCTGAAGATTCCTCGTCAGACTGGGGCATTGGATCAATACGAGATGGGTTCGAAGCAGTCAATGGTTATTTTGATTCCTTTTTGGAACTCCTGGGTGGAAGAAACGGAGTTTGCCAATACAAGTGCCGTTATGGTAAGTATCGTTATTGACCGTAGGCTAAGGTCTATATTCAATGCAGATTTTGAGGAAATGTCTACTGATGAAAGGGAATCTGTACTTTTTACGTCTACTTTTTAAAGGGAATCAATGTAAAGAAGCACAATGCCTGGTAGGGATTGAATAGACCAGGGGTCAGCAACCTTCGGCACTCCAGCTGTTGTGAAACTACAACTCCCAGCATGCTCCATTCACTTCTATGGGAGTTCTGAGAACAGCCAAGCAAGTGTGCACGCTGGGAGTAGTAGTTTTGCCACAGTTGGAGTGCCGAAGGTTGCTGATCCCTGGAATAGACTGTTAAAACAGTACTTTTCTTATGTAAAACCAATGCTGCATTCTACCAAAAATAATGTCTATCTCAATATGCCAGTGAGCCCTTAAGTGCATTGAGGGCGGGCCTTAGCACTCGGTGCACCCAAGCTCTTCAGATGAATCCTCTCCTTCCCTTCTGAATTATTTTCTTGCTTGGCCATGTAATCTCACGTCTGTGTCACACGTTACTGTATCGACTCGTGCAGTACAGGACCTGGTTCCTGGGCAGGAGAAAAGGTCTGTAGATACCTGGTCCGGTCAATCAGACAAGGGAACAAAAGAATTCACAGCCGTAGAGCTTGGGTTCACCAAGGGGCAAATGCCCTCCCTCAGCGCACGTAAAAGCTCATTTTCATCTTATAAAATTTTGGCAGATTGTGGCAACATTTTTTTCATAAGAAAAGTACCATTTTAACAGTCTATTCAATCTCAGCCATTGTGCTTACATAGGCAATATCTTGATGAAATTCCCTTTAAAAAGTAGATGTAAAAAGTACTTTGTGTCTGTGGGAGAAACTGGGAATACTGGGAACTGATCAAAGTCTCCATTGTAGATGCAGGAGGTAAGTTAACCCCAAACATCTGAATGATGAACTGGGCATACACTTTTCAGATTGGCCAATCCAATGTATATGGGCAAAGCACAGCAGGCAAGGTGTGTGTTAGCATGCCCAATCCTTTGTTCCCCTGGGAGATAACCACTCCAGAGTTGAACTATCAACCTATCCCCCAGTATCATGGATCAGTAGAAAACCTGACCACTGTTAGAGCTCATGCCCACAAACGTGAGGGCTCTATCTGCGGACTGCAAATGGCGGGTTAGGGTTGTGCATTCCGCGCTGTGGACCCATTGACATGGAGTAGTCCGCGATCCGCAAAATATGGACGAAGATAGGACATGTCCTATCTTTTGTGGAGCAGAGGCACATATTGGAAGCAGTATGAAGCGCTTTAGTGGGCTTTCGGGTCTGTGCTTCCGCAAAGAAAAAGATAAGACATGTCCTATGTTTTGCCGTATCTTGCAAATCACAGACCAATTCAAGTCAATGGGTCCGCATCCACCGCACGGAGTGCACATGGCCAGTGCCCCTTATGGGTATGAGCCCGTAGTCTGACCCTCATTATCTTCAGGGTGCTCACATGCTGATCTATAGGGAACCCTAAGTGCAGAGCTGTAGCTAGGCTTTCCTTCACCCAGAGAAAAGGTTCAGTTCTAAACGCCCTGGGCCTGGTTGTTTGTGCTGATGCTGGTTTGGAAGGATGTCCTATTGTCCTCTGTCTAGCGGCGACCAAGCAGGAGGCATAATGCAAGATCATAGCTGCTCCAAGAATCTAAGTTCCTGGAGATCTGCCATAAGGTGCTGCAAGACATGAACATGAACCAGCTTCAAAAAGAATGAAAAGAATGAAGCCTTTGAACAGATCGCTCATGGATGGCACCCATGTGTTTCCTATGTATTACTGTGCACCCGTTCTCTTGAAACTCAATTTTAAATATTGCATGCGGCAATTTTCTCTGCACAGGCCAATGGTTCTTACAGAAAATCACACATGTGAATTGGCTATAATAGGTCGGTGAACATCGCATGAATGAGCCTTTAAAGTAAGGCCTCTTTCACGCAACCGTATGGCTTTTTCAGTGTTTTGCGGTCTGTTTTTCACGGATCCGTTGTTATGTTGTGTTTTCGTTTATGTTCCGTTTTTCCGTATGGCATATACAGTATACAGTAATTACATAGAAAAAATTGGGCTGGGCATAACATTTTCAATAGATGGTTCCGCAAAAACGAAATGGATACGGAAGACATACGGATGCATTTCCGTATGTGTTCCGTTTTTTTTGCGGACCCATTGACTTAAATGGAGCCACGGAACGTGATTTGCGGGCCATAATAGGACATGTTTTTTCTTTCAGCGGAATGGAAAAACAGAAATACAGAAACAGAATGCATACGGAGTACATTCAATTTTTTTCACGGAACCATACGGACCGTATACGGAACGCAAAAAACGGTTGTGTGAAAGAGGCCTAACCTTGTACATCTAAAACGAGCAGTACACAGTTGTCTTTTAAACCTACTTTATGACACTCGCACACCGCCTATGAATCCATTTATATTATACTATAAAAGAAGCATGTTATCTGCTGTTTTACCGGTCTTAATAAGTCCCTGCGCTGGCGGTGGATCCACCAAAGTTATGTAGAGGTCCTGGGCCCCCTTGCTGGCGTAGATTTAGACCATTTTCTACACCTAAAACAGACTTGATGAAATAACGAATGAGACAGGCCTGCCAGCCCCTCCCCTTTCCCCACCCACACCACTCCCACCATTGTACAATTGGCGTGAGTGGGGACAAGTCGCAGATTGCTGCACAAAGAATCTTTGCGCCACAATATGCACCAGAAATACCCCTAATATAAACAAATTTTTGTTAGTAAATGACCCCCTAAATGTTGACCCTCTACTTCAGACACAACCAGACTTGTGTGCACAACCATAACATGCTTATTATCATACATTGTGTAATGTGTTATTGATTATTTATCATAATATTTCTATCACCTTAAATTATAATTTGTGTATAATGTATTCTTAAAAATTAGTTGCCCCTCATTATATAAAAAAATTGTTTGCTATTTGGATGGAGTTAATGGGGTTATCCTTGAAAAGATAATGAGGAGTTATCCTCAGAATAAGTCATTATCATCACATCGGTGGGGGTCCAAGTTCCGGCACCCCTGCCGATGGGCTGTTCCAGCCACTGCAGTCACTGGAGCTCTGATGAGTGATGCAGACTCCCAGCAGATTTACAAGGACAGCGCCGTACATGGTATAGTGGCAGTGCTTGGTATTGCACCTAAGACCCATTGACTTGAATGCGGCTGAGCTGCAGCTAGACTATGTGACCGATGTACAGTGATGATACTGGCCTAGGAGGAGGCCCGGGTGCTCAAGGACTCTTCTAACAGCTGATCAGCGGGGGTCCTGAGTATCTCACTCACGCAAATCTGATACTGATAAACCTATCCTCAGTATAAGGCCTCTTGCACACGACCGTATGGCTTTTTCAGTATTTTGCGGTCCGCAAAAAATATGAATGACGTCCGTGTGCATTCCGTTTTTTTTCCGGAACGGAACAGCTGGCCCCTGATAGAACAGCACTATCCTTGTCCGTTATGCGGACAATAATAGGACATGTTCTATCTTTGAACGGAACGGAAAATGGAAATACGGAAATGGAAGGCATACGGAGTACCTTCCGTTTTTTGTGGATCCATTGAAATGAATGGTTCCGTATACGGAAAGCAAAAACCGGAACGGAACGTAAACGACCGTATGGCTTTTTCTGTATTTTGCGGTCCATTTTTTATGAATCATTTTTTTCAGTTTTTTGTTTCAGTAGTGTTTCCGCTTCCGTTCCGTTGTGCCGTTCCGTTTTTTCATTTGGTTTCCGTTTGTGATCAGTTCTTTTGCTGACCGCAAACGGAAACGGAAGCATACAATAATGTTTAAACAGTAAGTACATAAAAAAATTGGGCTGGGCATAAAATTGTGGGCAAAAACAAAACAGATACGGAAGACATATGAATGCATTCCGTATGCATTCCTTTTTTTTGGCGGACCCATTGACTTGAATAGAGGCACGGATCATTATTTGCGGGCAATATTAGGACATGTTCTATGTTTGAACAGAACGGAAATACGGAAATGGAAGGCATACGAAGTACCCTCCGTTTTTTTTTGCGGATCCATTAAAATGAATGGTTCCATATACGGTCCTTATACGGAACGCAAAAAACGGAAAAAACAACGTTCTTCTAGCCATCCAAGACTGGTGTATGTGCAAATTGTGTAAGGGTATGAACGTGCGGTCCGGGTGTACACAAGTAAAGCTGCAAGATCTCCGTGTCTGGCCAATTAAACACGAGATGTACTGGGAAAGGAAAACTGACCAATTCAGGACTGGTATTTGCTGGGCAACTTGTCTTGCCCTTAGGCCTCATTCAGATGGCTGGAATGTACACAGATAGTGTCCCTATTACAGCCACAAATACTCAAGATCCCTGTATGGCTGTCTGAATGAGACCTAAGGCTCAGTGTTTAAGAACAATTGCATTCCTGGTAATCCGCCAATATAATGTTATTATCCAAATCATTATAACTTTGGGACTGATCTTACGCTGGGTTCACACCTGAGCGTTTTACAGCGCGTTCCTACGCGCTGTAAAACGCTCAACAGGCAAGAACCAATGATTCCCTATGGGAATGGTTCTCACCTGAGCGTTTTACAGCGCGTACTAACGCGCTGTAAAACGCCCTACGCCCCAAGAAGTACAGGAGCTTCTTTGGGGCGTAGTGTCGCGCGTTCCCGTACATAGACTTCCGGGAACGCGCGACAATGGGCGTTCGCTTGCACAGGAGCCGTGTATGTGAGACCCCCTTAGAATCGCGCATACAGAGCGCTCCATCCAGTACGCTCAGGTCTGAAATGTTGAATTTCTTGCCGATCTTTATCTTAATAATTAGAGTACTTTTCCTAAAGCTGCTAGAGAGAATGAGTAAATCCAGATGTGTAAACACAAAAAGATTACAAGTGTTTTATTTTATGGCCATGTGAACCTGAATAACACAAAATCTGATGCAAGAGGCTGTAATTAGGTCATATGTAGGAGAGCTCCAAAGGTTGCGGACACTGGGCTGCTGTTCAGACGCTTGTTTACCGAACATCTTCTAATAGAGAAAACGTACTATTTCATATAGATTTATTTTCATGGACATCAGTGTACAATAAACAAATGTATGTCATTGTGGCTCTTAAATTTTAATACCAGGAAAAGCTGCTTTAACTATAGGCAAATGGTGCACCTGCAGCAGGCCCTCCTGAAAGCAGCCCCCCACACACTCCGTGGCAGCAATGTTTTGCATCATTTAGACATAGATACAGTTCAAATGATAACAATATAGTTGAAAACTATTACTTTCTGTGTGATGCATGAGCAGCAATGCAGAAGAGAGAGGGGCCTTGTTCCTTTTGATGGACCTGTGGTCTCATGATCAGGTCGTTAAAGGGAATCTGTGAACAAGTTGATGCTGTCCTGACTTCCACGTCCTAACAGCTCCAGTGGGTGCCCATGAGTCCTGATATTGATGAGCTCTCAGCTCTCCTTGTCCTCTGCCGCTGAGTGACAACTGAAATCAGCAGCAGCTGGGCGGGGAGAGCCGGGAGCTCATCAGTATCAGGACTGATCGCTATGTACTGTGTAATGAACAGCACTGGAGCACAGTCCCTGGATCTGAATACTTTTGTAATTGCATGTAATTAAAAATTTAGTATAGCCAGTATTTTCCTTATTTTTTGTGCATCTCACTGAGCTGGTCAAACATACTCAGTCTAAATCTTGGCTACCAGCCATATCTTCTTTTAGAACCTGTAGCAGTTACAGGGAGAGAGATACAGCAGAAAGGACATGCCCCCTGAGCTGCTAGGCTCAAGATATTCTTACAGAGCAATTGGAGCAATAAATGTGGAGATCTCTGGATCCATGTGAGGTACAGGGCTGGTTCTAGCTTTATTATACTGAGATTGTCATGTACTATATGATGTCTGATTTTAATCTTTTAGATCAATCAGGGGGTCTGGTCTGAGGCTGTTATTTAGGGGGTTCTGTATTTGTTTAGAGGGTCTAGGTTTCTGCTTATTTAGGGAGGTCCTGTTTGGGCTTCTATTGGTTAAAGGGTCTGTATTTATTCTGGAGTTTGTATTTATTTTCAGGTCTTGGGCCTGAATTTTTTCTTGGATCTGTATTCATTCAGAGGTCTGGTCTGAGTTATGTATTTATTCTAGGGTCTGTATTTAGGGTGTCTCACTGGGACTGTATTCTGGGGTCTCGTTTGTGGTTGATTTATTTTGGGGTTTGGTGTCTACTTGTTTTGGGTCTGGTCTGAGTCTATACTTTGAGTTGCCAGATACTGATGTGTGGAATAGCATAGTCTATTACTGTATTACATAGTTCGTAAGGCTGAAAACAAACATTTGTTCATCCAGTTCAGCCTATTATCCTGAAAGTTTGATCCAGAAAAAGGCAAAAAAATACCATACACAATATACTGGCTATACAGTGGCCTTCACTGGTGTAATGTAACACCCATGGACATGTTTGACGTGTAGGTCGAAAGCTTCATGACATAAACAATACATAGCCTAAATCTATGGGGGTATTATTATTACCATTTGGAGAACAACGGAAGCAGAATTACTGCTGTGCGGAGCACTAAGAAGAGTACTGTCACAGTGTGGGGCCTAAATGGGGACCATATTTCTGCATGGAGCACAGAAGAGGTCATGTTTAGGTCGGAAGCTTCATGACATAAATGATACATAGCCTAAATCTATGGGGGTATTATTATTACCATTTGGAGAACAACGGAAGCAGAATTACTGCTGTGTGGAGCACTAAGAAGAGTACTGTCACAGTGTGGGGCCTAAATGGGGACCATATTTCTGCATGGAGCACAGAAGAGGTCATGTTTACCGAGGAACCATTTTAGGCACTATTGCTCTCTGGGCATAATTTCAGACACTGTCACAGTTTAGGGCAATGTTCCTCAACTCCGGTCCGCAGGGCCCACCTGCCAGTCATGTTTTCAGGATTTCCTTAGTATTTAGCAGGTGATAGAATTAGTGTCAGTGCATCAGGACTTACCACAAGTAATCATTCTGTGGGATATTCTCAAATCATGACCGGAAGGTGGGCCCTGAGGACTGAAGTTGAGGAACACTGGTCTAGGGCATCTGTTTGACCTTATTATATTTGTGGACACCATTATTTTGGGGTCACTCTCTATGTGGTACTTCTATTAACTTCTGAACTACAGTATTTTAGGGCATTTTCAACACAGCAGGTGCAGTGATGGGGCATTAATACACACATCATTGAGGGCAGCAGTAAGGTGTAGAATTTGGGGTGTAGAGGGTGGAGAATAGGTAGGGATGGAGCTGGAAAAGTGAGGCGCCAAATATGTCTGTCAGCAAATATTACTGAGACAAGTCATGGCTGGAAGAAGTCATCATACCAGCCTGTGCCAGACAGAGAAGAAAAGGGAAAGAGGTGGTTTTCAATCAGTGATAACGTCATCTGTCAAAACCTATTGCATCTACGTGTTTAAAAAATTTCCCTAAATAGAATTGTTTTGGGAAATCAGCAATGTCCAGGAAGGGAAGGTGCCAGCTCATGAACCCTTCTCACTGGGCCTACCAATGTGTTCAAATGGGCCTGATATCAGACAAAAAAGAAAAACTAGAGTAGTAATGTGTAAAATATTGTCTGTCCTCCAGATCTCCTTTCCCATGGATGATCTGCATAAAGATCCCTCTACTTGATATCAGAGCATCCACCATGGGGGAGTATTTCTACACATCTGACTAGTTAGTTAATGACTTCAGTACCTGTGTGTCATGCTCTGAAGTAATATCCAATTTGTGTGGGGTACACTCTAAAAGTCTCTAAAACCGGCTTGTTTGTTGTTTGAAGGTGATGACTTTAAACATTTAAATGTATTTTATTTTTTGAAGGCTGCATGAATACCCACAGAATACTGGAGGTGTTAAAAAATGTACTGTGGTCCACATCATACATATTCATGTCATAGAAATACATTCATTCACAAAATTGACTTTTTATAACCAGAGCTGTCAATTGTCTTGACTATGGTAATTCTAATATGTTATATTGAGATATCTCCAGCGTATCTATGCTAAAGTTAATAAAATAACACAGGCACCTAACCTAACTGGTCCCACTCTCTTAGAGTTCTGGCATAAGTTATAAGCCTGTAGAATGTCCACCACTCCATCTTTCAGTACAAACTATTGTGCATATTAATCTCATAATATATCTGCATAGTAGACTCTGGTTCTTTGACTTAATGGATTATATCACGGATCAGCAACATCCGGCACTCCAGCTGTTCAGAAACTACAACTTCCAGAGTGCTTCATTCACTTCTATGGGAGTTAGAATAACAGCTGAGCATGTTTGCAGGCTGGGAGTTGTAGTTTCACAGCAGCTGGAGTGCCAAAGGTTGCTGATCCCTGGATTATATGATTCTGGCTGCATGCAGCCACCACTAGGGGGCTAATTGCATATCGATTTTTAAAGCTAGTATTGGACTCTGTAATGGAGCTGTATAAATCTATAAGCAGTGAGCTCCACCAGTGGCAACAGCTTCATGGCTACCAACTTTGCAGTAGGGACTAGGTAGTTCTAGAGAATCCCCATAAGGCCTCATGCACACGACCATTGTGTGCATCCGTGGCCGTTGTGCCGTTTTCCGTTTTTTTTCGCGGACCTATTGACTTTCAATGGGTCCGTGGAAAAATCGGAAAATGCACCGTTTTGCAGCCGCATCCGTGATCCGTGTTTCCTGTCCGTCCAAAAAATATGACCTGTGTACATGACTGCCCCCTGCCGCACAATTAACCCCTCAGGTGCCGCACCTGAAGGGGTTAATTGTGCATATCATAGCCCCCTATAAGAGATCAGGGGCTGCCAGATCATTAAGCAATGCGCCGCACAGACCTGTCACTTACCAGTAGGAGGAGCTCTCGGCCGGTCACAGACAGCGCAGCAGGTAAGTATGATGCTTCTAATATTGCTAAGTAACCATGGCAACCAGGTCTGCAGTAGCATCCTGGTTGCCATGGTTACCGATCGGAGCCCCAGCGATTAAACTGGGACTCCGATCGGAACTCTCCGCTGCCACCAATGATCGGGAAGGGGGGAAGGAGAGGGGAGGCCGCACACTGGTCACCAATGATATTAATACAATAGAGGGGGGCCGGGGGGGGGGCACACTGGCCACCAATAGAGGGAGGGGGGGCCGCACACTGTGCCACCAATGAAAATAATACAATAGAGGGAGGGGGTTTCCCCCTCCTGCCTGGCAGCCCCTGATCTCTTATAGGGGGCTATGATATGCACAATTAACCCCTTCAGGTGCAGCACCTGAGGGGTTAATTGTGCGGATCACAGCCCCCTGTAAGAGATCGGGTGCTGCCAGGCAGCAGGGGGCAGTCATGTACACAGTTCTCAGTATATTCTAACTTGAAGCTTCCCCATCACCATGGGAACGCCTCTGTGTTAGAATCTACTGTCGGATCTGAGTTTCACGATCTAACTCAAATCCGATGGTATATTCTAACATAGAGGCATTCCCATGGTGATGGGGACGCTTCAAGTTAAAATATACCATCGGATTGGAGAAAACTCTGATCCTATGGTATATTAACTCCTGACTTTACATTGAAAGTCAATGGGGGACGGATCCGTTTGCAATTGCACCATATTGTGTCAACGTCAAATGGATCCGTCCCCATTGACTTGCATTGTAATTCAGGACGGATCCGTTTGGCTCCGCACGGCCAGGCGGACACCAAAACGAAATTTTTTTCATGTCCGTGGATCCTCCAAAAATCAAAGAAGACCCACGGATGAAAAAAACGGTCACGGATCACGGACCTACGGACCCTGTTTTTGCGGACCTTAAAAAAAAACGGTCGTGTGCATGAGGCCTAACAGGAATATTTTTTTAGGGGTTCCTCCCAGGTAGAAAAGTTGGGATTACAAAAAAAATCACATGATAAAGTTACTAAAAAAAAAAAGGCTATGTCTATGGTTAATGGAATATGGAGAGGACAAAGATACAAAAAGATATGACAGATCCAGAAATGAACAATACGTTTCTTGCTCTAAAGGTCATTCTTTTTTATCTGTCGCCATCAAACGTGTCTTTTCCTGTTAGAACATATAGATTGTTACTACTGATTACATCTTTGAAAATATCTCCAACCAGTTACAGATATGAAAGGTCATACAATTCTGTAGGACAAGAGCAAAGATCTTGTTAACAAGCTGTTTGGTAAAACGTAGTTTCAGAATGGATGAGAAATATATATTGCACTTTAGATGATATTATAGTGATTGTCTCATCTTAATACACTACTTCTTTTGAATTTCTTAAAAGGTAAAGCCCCGCTTCCCCGACCGGACTACAATCCTCCAGAACCCAATGGTTGCAGCTCCTATTTTCTTGGTCTCAAGGTACCAGAAAGTGTATGTACCACTAACATCTATTGTATTCTAGGCACTAAGCCTTCAAAAAAATGTGATACCTTAAAGCGACATATCAAAAGTTTAGTGGGTCCGAATGCTGAGGCCCCCACTATTTGCTAGAATGATGAGAGAGAACGTATCATTCTCTCTTTTCTCGCTGCAGAGATGTCTCAATAGAATGTCTGAGTCCATCTCTAACCTGAGGATAGGCCATCAATATCAAAATCCTGGGCAACCCCTTTAAGGTATCTCTCTTGATTAGTGGGAAGACCACAGACTAGTGGGGGAAGTTATCATAGACCGGCATAGACGGAGGATGCACCTAATTTAGAACTTGTCATAAATTAGGCAAATCCTCTGGCAGTCCATGTGCCTAGACTGAAATCTATGGCAGCTGTGAGCTGTGATAGATTTCATGGCGTAAAAGAAGATAAATGTGCTGGGGACACGCCTCACCACGTCCCTTTTCATGAAACTGGCAAGCGCTGCGTAGAAATCCCACGTGTGCCTAGATTTAGGGACGATGGTGTTTAAAACGTTTCGAACACAAAGTTTGCGACTTTTTTTACGCCAGTAAAAAAGTGTGAGTAGGGGGGGCAGGGAATTATACATTTCCCCATAGGAATCACTGCATGTAAAAACCACAATTGCATTTTTTACATAAAGCCAGGGCCGGTGCAACCATATAGGCGAACTAGGCGTTCGCCTAGGGCGCCGGTCTGCTGGGGGCACCCTGGTGGGCTCCTCCTGGCTGGGGCTGCCGTCCCCAGCGCCGTTACAGGGGGGCCAGGAGGTGGAGGTCCTTCTTAAATATGGCAGAGTAGGCATCTGCCAGTAAATTACCGGAGGAGAGGAGGCGGGCGGCAAGGGAGGCTGTTCTAGCAGCTCCCCACTCCTCCCTCGTGCGCCCTCTGTGATGCCGGAATATGATGTCATTCCGGCCCCGGCATAGTAAACGGCGCGCCGGAGGACTGAGGAGCTGCACAACACTGGACCCCAGGGAGGTGAGTGTTTAAGTGTTTGACTGAGTGAGTGTCTGCCTGTGTATTTATGTCAGTGAGTGAGTGTATGTATGTCTGTCTGTCTTTCTGTCAGTAAATGTATGTGTGTCTGTCATTGAGTGTCTGTGTGTGTATGTCAGTGAGTGAGTGTATGTCAGTGAGTGTGGATGTCTGTCGGTCAGTAAGTGTCTGTGTGTTTGTCAGTGAGTATGTGTATGTTTGTCAGTGAATGTATGTGTGTGTTTGTCTGCCAGTGAGTGAGTGTCTGTCAGTGAGTATATGTGTGTGTTTGTCTGCCAGTGAGTGAGTGTCTGTCAGTGAGTGTCTCTGTGTGTGTGTGTGTGTGTGTGTGTTTCAGTGGGTAGGTGTATGTCTGTCAGTGAGTGTCTGTCAGTGAGTTTCTGTGTCTGTGTGTGTGTTTCAGTGGGTAGGTGTATGTCTGTCAGTGAGTTTCTGCGTAAGTCATTCAGTGAGTGTCTGAGTGCGTGTCTGTCTGTCAGTGTGTGTGTGTGTCTGTCAGTGTGTGTGTGTGTCTGTCAGTGTGTGTGTGTGTCTGTCAGTGTGTGTGTGTGTGTCTGTCAGTGAGTGAGTGAGTGACATGAGGGGGTGGCAAAATGGATCTTTGCCTAGGGCGGCAAAAATCCTTGCATCGGCCCTGCATAAAGCACTGCAATGCTGTTTTCCATAGATTCAGCAATCGCACCCAAACTTCAACAAAATCATGTGCACTGTGTGGCTGACGATGTGAGAGAACGTAGGTAATACAACAAGAAGTGAATGTGCACAAGATAATACGATCAGACAGCAGGCACTTACTCTCCTTTATATTCTCGGCAATCGTTCCTGTCTATTACTATGCAGGTACGGCTGCATTAATAAATAATCTGGAAATCCACCATCAAGGCACAGTGTCATTTTTTTTTATAGATGACCCAATTTACGCTTCTCAGTCACAAAGTCACCTTTGCAATCTCAGCATTACATAATTATAAATCCCTCTCTGTTGTAAATACTCATGAATATTCATCATAGAAATGAGATCCATCAGCATTTTCTGCATGGATGTGTGTACAATACCCATACATTAACGAAAACTAGTCACAACACAAGAAAAAAAGAACAAACTGCAGTGCTAAGCAGTGGGGTCAGAGGTACCTATTAGTGGTGGGGACTCTTTAATCAATAGTCCTTCAGTTCTGGAATGTATTGAATGCTGTAAGGGTTACATAGCACCATAAATCAATATAATGCTAGTGCTGGGAGGTCAGGACGTGAGCTGCTGCATACTCACGCTGCAAGTCTGAGGCGTGGAACTTGCTCGTCTGAAAAGGGGCCAAATGCTAAGTTTATTGGGGAACACTGTACAATTGAAAAGAGGCACTAGGACCCTGTTGGGCGCCTCTAGGCTGGATGCAAGATGAGATACTGTTGGGCATGGAGGTATACCGGTTCTGTATGGTATCCTGGGGCACATTTACCCACAGATGTTGTAGCTGGGCCTGTAGATCCTGGACACTCGTAGGTTGCTAAAGCTGGCATCCCAGCTGGTCCGATAAATGATCGATTGGTGATAAATCTGATGACCGGCCAGGACAAGAAAGTGTTGTAATCTGGCAGAGACATTGCTGGGAAACACTTTCTATGTGTGGGCGAGAATTATCCTGCTGAAAAATGCCAGCTGGAAGTCCTGCCATGAGAGGCAACACATGGCCACAGTATGTCCAGCACATGGAAACACACAAGGGGTTGGTCAGCACATCCCATCCAAATGCGCAGGTGCACGCTGCTATGACTGGAAACATAAAACAACACAACATATAATGCAACAGCTCTCTACGAACCAAATAAAGTACAAAAACATATTATAATGCTTATGCTAATAAAGTAGAGATGCTTGGCAAATACATTTTGTACAAAATTATTTGGGCCCGTCTGCCGCACGTCAAGGCGATCTCTTTAAGACGGGAACCTAACACTAAGTGACCAGCCTGTCTGCCTCATAGGCTGATTTAAATTAGCATGAGTATAAAGCTTAGGCCTCTTTCACACTTGCGTTGTCCGGATCCGGCGTGTACTCCACTTGCCGGAATTACACTCCGGATCCGGAAAAACGCAAGTGTACTGAAAGCATTTGAAGAGTGAAGACGGAACCGTCTTCCAAATGCGTTCAGTGTTACTATGGCACCCAGGACGCTATTAAAGTCCTGGTTGCCATAGTATGAGCGGGGAGCAGGGGAGCGGTATACTTACAGTCCGTGCGGCTCCCCGGGCGCTCCAGAATGACGTCAGAGCGCCCCATGCGCATGGATGACGTGATCCATGTGATCACGTGATCCATGAGCTTGGGGCGCCCTGACGTCACTCTGGAGCGCCCGGGGAGCCGCACGGACGGTAAGTATACTGCTCCCCGCTCCCCACTACACTTTACCATGGCTGCCAGGACTTTAGCGTCCCGGCAGCCATGGTAACCACTCTGAAAAAGCTAAATGTCGGATGCGGCAATGCGCCGAAACGACGTTTAGCTTAAGGCCGGATCCGGATCAATGCCTTTCAATGGGCATTAATTCCGGATCCGGCCTTGCGGCAAGTGTTCCGGATTTTTGGCCGGAGCAAAAAGCGCAGCATGCTGCGGTATTTTCTCCGGCCAAAAAATGTTCCGTTCCGGAACTGAAGACATCCTGATGCATCCTGAACGGATTTCTCTCCATTCAGAATGCATTAGGATAATCCTGATCAGGATTCTTCCGGCATAGAGCCCCGACGACGGAACTCTATGCCGGAAGACAAGAACGCAAGTGTGAAAGAGCCCTTAGCCTGCTCCTCCCCACTCACTGGAAGCCCCTGACACCAGGAGAGGTATGGAGTGGGTAGTGGACTCGGCATGCATGTTGGTACTTGCATCCCCTGTATTCAATGGATGCCATTTTGGCGCCAAAAATGATAAAAATCAAAGGGAACCCAGCATGCATGTGGAACCTACACCCCCTGAATTTCATGGTCGCTGTCATGGCACTTAACAGGTAGAACTTAGTGTTAGGTTTCCATCTTACAGAGATTGCCTTGATGTGCAGCAGACAGGCTCAAATAATTTTGTACAAAATGTATTTGCCAAGCATCTCTACTTTATCAGCATAGCATAATCATTATATTATGTTTTTGTACTTGATTTGGTTCGGGGAGAGCTGTTGCATTATATGTTGTGTTGTAGTATGTCCAGCACATATCCCTGAGCTGTTAGTGTCCCTCCAGGGCCATCTTGAATATTGATTGGACCCTGGGCAAGAATTTACTTGGGCCCCCTGGATCCCGCCTTCCCACACCCTAGCATGCAATCATGCCCTCCACCACAACACACACACACAAAAACAAACAAACAAACAAGTAATATATATAATATAGCTCACAGTGAATTACTGTAAATACTTACAGTTCTGAAGACTCCAGCAGGCTCAGGATCAGTGCTCTGGGCAGCTGGGCTCAGGGCTGGAAGTGGGCACTGCTCTGCAGTTCAGGAAGAAGACCGGGGCTCGGCTCACCCTAGAGTTGCAGTGCTTCCGCGTGACTTCATGGCGGGCAGCGTATGCAAAGGGCAGGGGAGTTCGGGAGGCGGAAAAAGCAAGTAGCTTTTAGAGGAGGACAATAAAAAAAAAAAATTTTCTATTACACCTCAGGTCAGACCACCAATCAGACCCCCAATGTTAATAAGACCCTCAATCAGACCTCATATAAGCCCCCCAATGCCATATATCATCCCCCAGCCTCATGTATCAGCCCCCCAACCTCATGTATCAGCCCCCAGCCTCATATATCAGCCCCCAATGCCATATATCAGTCCCCCAGCCTCATGTATCAGCCCCCCAGCCTCATGTATCAGCCCCCCAGCCCCATGTATCAGCCCCCAGCTTCATATAAGCCCCCCATCCTCATGTATCAGCCCCCCAGCCTCATGTATCAGCCCCCCAGCCTCATGTATCAGCCCCCCAGCCTCATGTATCAGCTCCCAGCCTCATGTATCAGCCCCCAACCTCATGTATCATCCCCCCCAGCCTCATGTATCATCCCCCCAGCCTCATGTATCAGCCCCGCCAGCCTCATGTATCAGCCCCGCCAGCCTCATGTATCAGCCCCGCCAGCCTCATGTATCAGCCCCGCCAGCCTCATGTATTAGCCCCGCCAGCCTCATGTATCAGCCCCCAGCCATCAGCGCAAATAAAATAAAGTGAGGTCACGCTATGCGCAGCCACTGCACAGCCAAGAACAGAGGACCAGGAAGCGGTGAGTACAGAGCTTTCATCGCTTCCCGGTCCTTCGGTACTAATCAGCGCTGATTAGTATTCACCCCATAAGACGCAGGGGCATTTTCCCCCTACTCTTGGGGGAAAAAATGCTTCTTATGGGACGAAAAATAATTTGTGGGCAGTGGCCAGCAGGGCTCAAGAGGCAGCTGCCTTGGGCCCCCCAGGAGCAACTGGGCCCGGGGCAGCTGCAGCTTTTGCCCCGCGTTAAAGACGGCCCTGTGTCCCTCATATAACTACTAGGGGTGATGGATTGTTGTATGCAGTGGCTCCCCAGATTATCACATCAGCAGTTGGGGTAGTGTGTTGCTTCACAGCAAAGACAGCAT
This sequence comes from Bufo bufo, assembly GCF_905171765.1. Classification (NCBI taxonomy): domain Eukaryota; kingdom Metazoa; phylum Chordata; class Amphibia; order Anura; family Bufonidae; genus Bufo; species Bufo bufo. The sequence goes on along the minus strand of NC_053394.1, from coordinate 275,786,233 downwards.
TGAAGTGCTCACTACAAGGCCTCCATACTCTAACCTGACTGTTGTGGGAATCCAAACAGAACCTGGACTCATCACTAAAGACGAAATGGTTCCAGTCTGTAGCTGTCCAGGTTTCTCGTTCACAACACCATTGCAAACGAAGGCGACAGTGGCTGGCTGTCAACATAATGGGAGCCATGACACCAAATTTCCTTCTGTTAAATGGGTTGTCTAAGTTCAGCAAATGACATTTATCATGTAGACAAAGTTAATACAAGGCACTTACTAATGTATTGTGATTGTCTATATTGCCTCCTTTGCTGGCTAGATAAATTTTTCCATCACTTTATACGCTGCTCGTTTCCATGGTTACGACTACCCTGCAATCCAGTGGTGGAGTCCGTGCTTGCACAATATAATAAAAAGCGCCAGCCACACTTGTGGCCGGGACAGCGGGAGTGCACATAGTCCAACACTTTTTTCTATAGTGTGCAAGCACGGCCACTGCTGCTGGATTACAGAGTAGTCGTAACCATGAAAACGAGCAGTGTATAATGTGATGGAAAAATTGATCTAGCCAGGAAAGGAGGCGATATGGACACTCGCAATATATTAGTAAGTACCTTGTATTAGCTTTTTGAAACAACCCCTTTAAAGGGAACCTGTTATTAACTTTATGCTGCCCATACTAACAGCAGTATAAAGTAGAGACAGGTGAGTTGATTTCAGCGGTCTGTCATTTATAAGTTAAAAGTAAGTGGTTGCCGAGAACCAACATTACAATCATTGCAGACTGGGCCTGGAAAAGAGTCACGGCCACCTGAGAAGAGTCCTGGTTATTCATGAATTCCTGCTCTCCCACCTATCTACTGATGACTGACAGGCTTCTACCTAGTTTTCTCCCTTTTTCTCTAGGAGAGAACTGCCAATCATCAGCAGATGGGCGAGAGAGCAGGAGATTATGAATAACCAGGACTCTTCTCAGGTAGATGTGACTCTTCTCAAGGCCTGGGCTCCAATGATTATGATGCTGGTTCTCAGGAACCACTTACTTTTACCTCACAAGTGACACACCGCTGACATCAGAATTTCTGTCACTAATTTATGCTGCCCTCAGTGAGGTCAGCATAAAGTTGATGACAGGTTCCCTTTAAGCTCCTGGCAGAGACAGGGGTGTGTAATGAAGGTGCCACCTGTGCCTGGATGGTATACAATGAAACTTTGCGAGCTGTGTCGGTGGATCAAACAGTCCTCTCTACTGGTGGTCTGTCTGGTCCGTCCAGGGCCTGTTTGCCATGTGTGTCCTCACATAACCAGTGCTTCCAATACCCCTAAACAGCTAGGTCAGAATGGCCTAAATGGTGGGCAATTTGTCAAAAGGACCATCCTGCTTCTCTCCGTCCAATGATGTGCCATCTCTCAACAAGAGGTACACTTTCCAAAAGTAGCCTCTGAAAACCTTTTTATAGGTCAGCAGGGGAAGCTCTTTTAAGGCCTCTTGTGGCAAGTTTTGACACAATCTGACTTTTTTTTCTATATGAATAAAAGAAACACTTTGGTACGTTGCCTGTATTGTCAGCGTCGCTGGTCCCAAATGTGAAGTGGGCGATATTCACACAGACAGTCAATGCGTTTTCAAGGTAGGACCGCGTTGCTTTTTTTTTTTTTTTTTTTTTTTTTTTTTTAGCAATGTTGGATTCTTCACTCTAGCCAGAACCATCAGCATATTCGGACACAGAGAACTAAATCGCCCTCCACACAAATACTCCTCTCTTCCAACACAATCCTGTGGGATATCGAGAGATCGCACCAATAGTGAAGTTCTGATAGTTCCAATCAGGTAAAAAGGTTTTATTATACTCACAAAGCCACTCTTGGTTAAAAGCTCATCACAAATATAAAACACCGTCTCCTACTCCTGCCCGACCCGAGTTTCGCTTTCGCGCTTCATCAGGGGCAACTGGTCAACCTCTTTCAGGGCCGTCTTAAATTACCAAAAATATCCACCCATATTTAGTGTTCAACCAATCACAAAGGTCTTGGTCCAAACACAAAAAAGGTTGGTAAAGATACATAAAATACATGTAGGAAAACCAATAGAAATACATAATAAATGAAATAAAATTCATCCTGAGTAATAACATATGGAAAAAATGATAAAAATACATAGTGAATATAACAATTCATGCAGAGTAATACAACATGCCATTATAACAATCCGGTGGAATCAAAAGGCACTATTTTATTATTACCTATTATTTCTAAATCCCATCTCTTATCTCCCACCACTATTCAACCTGATGACACTTAATCCATAAATATATCTATTTCTACGCACCATTAATAACTACCCACAACCGCAACCTTCAATCTCTTTTCTAATGAACAGCAATCAGAGCCCCCACAATCACAGCCTCCTCTGACATCGTTCCTCATTCATAAAAAGATGTTTCCCCGCCTTTCACCATGTGACCCCTTTCACGTGAGAGGTTCCAGTCTATCAGCTATTACAACTCCTCCGTTCATCCGAAGGTCCCTCAATATCGCATAGCACTCCGTGCCGTTTCGTAGGTGAGTTATTCACACAAGACAGGATTTCACATCACACTCTATATTCAATCCCTGTGGTTGGAAGGTACCTAACTTAAACATCCACTCTACTTCTAATTAATTCGATCCCAATAAAGGATAATCCCTTCAGATTTTTTTGATGGCACTTTTTAAAATGCAGGGAGACACTGTGGGTCTCTAGGCCCTTTTTGATGTTTCTAATATGTTCTTGAACACGGGTTTTTAATTTTCTCGTTGTTCTGCTTTAGAAACTGTAGCTTGTGTAGTCACTGACCACATCTCTGTGTTTTTGTTTGTTTTTTAACCAATGGGTGTTTGTGATTGTGTTTAGAATTCTAGGCTTTATATTGTGTGACTTCATTCTGATATTTCTGGTGATCTGACTTTGAGCTTGTTTTTGGCACCCTTGTGCCTGTTGTTCCTGTTTATATTGACTCTCCTGGTAAATGACCTTTGCTCTCCTCTGGATTAACTATTCGTGTTCTTCATTGACCGTGTATGTATTTTTCTGGTTTTGATTCTGCCTGTTTACTTCTCTTAGTACCTCCCTGGTCACTGGCTGTGGTTTGGATGGGGACTCTAGTACTTCCTAACACCACATGTTATAGAGCAGGAGGAGCTGAGCAAACTGAATTATAGTTTGTAGGAAAATATTCAGTAAAACTTGTAATTTATTTAAATTGCTGCTCATTCTGACCTTAGAAGCCATGTGCGTAGTACTAATCAGGGATTGACAGCTATTAGTGTATGCACAGTTCCTGCAAGACTCCTAAATTCAGAATGAACAGAGATTTAAATGTAAAAGTAACAATTTGCACTTAATTTCCCCCCCCTAAAGTTATATATCAATCATGGTGGCAGATTTGGTTACAGACACGGTAATGTCTCATAAATTCAGTGGTGGCTACAGGCAGAGAAGATAGGTGGTTAGAGAAACACTATCACAAATTTTTTTATTCTCTGACCTGTTAGAAAGGTACATGATGTAAACTGTAGTGAAGGTAATCTTCTAACCAGTGTCTGTATTAGGGAGTTATTCCTTCCCTTCTGATCCTCAGCTGTGTCATGTGACCAACACTCTGACTCTCCAAATAACACAGCATTTTATGTGTGGATGGAGAAAGCTAGTTTCTCTGTGTATTCCTGAGGGAGCCTTAATATAAGTCTCATAGGAATGAAAAAAGAAGTAACTGACTTCCTGTACTGTGGAGAGTCAGAGTGTTGGTCACATGACACAGCTGAGGATCAGAAGGGAGGTTATAACTCACAAATAGTCACTGGTAAGAAGATTACCTTCACTACAGTTTACATAATGTACCTTTCTAACAGGTAAAAAATAAAACATTCATGATATATATCATGGAAATTCATGATATTTATCATCCCCTTTGTACCACAAAAATGATGTTTTTTTGGGAGTTTATAGCATCCTTGGCACTTCTAATAAAAGTGGGTATGGTATGGGCAGGGCTTAGTAGAAGGGTTTGACCACTCACAGCCAAGCAAATTTACTATAATTTACACGAGAAACTTGCCCAAATCTATGCCAGAACATAGAGAAGATTTGACCTTGGGCACAGCCAGCCAGATATATGCCTAATTTATTAAAAGCCCCTGTATCTTTTAATAAATTAGAAGCCTCTCACTCCAGCGCCAACTAGATCAAGAATACATGAAACGCCATTCTCTATAAAGTGTTTGGCTACCTTGAAAAAGTTATTCCAAGAATAAGTGAGTAATTGGTGGGGGTCTGACCATCGGGGCTCCCACTTTTCAGGAAAACTGGGTCCCGCATCCCTTGTTTGAACAGAATGGTGGGCAAGCATCTGCACTTCTGTGGGATTGCCGAAGATAGCCAATGGCTATAGTGGGCTATGCTGTCAGTTCCAAAGAGTTTGAATGGAGCTGCAGTCCACATGCTGGATTGTTGCACTATTCAAATAGTTGACTGTGGGGATTTTCTCTGGTAGACAGGCTTGCGGATGCAGTATAGAGGCAAAAACAAAGTTTTTAACTTAAACAGTTCAGTGTTTATTCACACATAAGGATAAGCAAAACAAAAAGTCAGTTTTAAGGAAAACAGTCACCTTGAGTCTGGTGTTTGTTCACACCATGCAGCAATGCAGAAGTCCTTGGACATAGCAGAAACCACCTGCTCTCACGCCAACAAGGTAGCAGGCCTTTACCCAGGCCCAAGCTCCCAGGTCCCAACACAGAGACTGACAGAGCTTCACTGTCAGAGAGGAGTAAATTCTCACCACCTGACAGTGCTGCCTGTGTTTTATAGTCCAGACCAAGACCCGGCCTGGAACGTGGGGAGCAGCCACGCACCCTGCACTTTGGCTACTCCCATTAAGAGTCGGCCCAGATCGGCTTTACAGCCATACTAAATAGCAAAACCATGTAACTAGCTGGCGCTGACACATGAAATTACCGGCTCTTACCTCACCGAGGTCAGGAATCTAGATGACACATACCTTCCGTCAATGACGGAACCTTGCGCCTTCCTACAGGACATATAACCCCTGTTTTCAGGATTGGTTATTTGTCCCATATGCCTTCTTCATACACAATCATGCTACTCCACTCCCCTGCGGTGTTAGTGTGTATGTGAGGGAGAACCATATCAGAGACCAAAATCCCCCCATAGTGGTTGGGTTTGTTACCCAGGCCAAAAGGGTATTCATTGCTATTCATAAACCCATAGCAGCCACATGCTCTGCCTCTATCATTTGTGTGGTCTTAACAATAAACCTGTCACCACAAAATGCAATGTAATCTGCGGGCATCCTGTTTTAGAGCAGGAGGAGCTGAGCAGACTGATGTATACTTTTATGGGAAAAAATAAAATAAATCTTGTAATTTATACATTTAAGGCTCTTTCTGAGTTCAGTTGTACATGGGGGCCACATTTTGTGGTGACAGTTTCTCTTTAAGTAAAGGCTCCCCCGTACACATTAATGTATTGCTGACTGACAGTCTAAGGGTCCATTCACACGTCCGCATGAATGGGTCCGCATCCATTCCACAATTTTGCAGAACGGGTGTGGACCCATGTGCTGTCTGCATCCGTAATGCCATTCCGCAGCACAGCAAAAAAGATAGAGCATCTCCTATTCTTGTCTGCAGCCACGGACGAGAATATGCATTTCTATCATAGTGCCGGCCATGGCCGGTGTCCGTGTTTTGAGGATCCGCAATTTCCAGACCGCAAAACACTTGAGGACGTGTGAATAGGGATGTATAGGGGCCTCCTGACTCTACCCTGAGAAATGCTGTTAGGGAAGAGAAGATTTTCCCCCAGGGCATAAGCTGTTGCCAGAAGTATTGGACGTGGCTTTCTTCCCTCCCACAATTGAATACATATACACATTCAGGCAAACCGGGAATCGGAAATCAGGAGAGATAGCTGCCGATCAAACAATTGTTTGGCTGACAGCTATTATATTAATCTTAATATATTAAAATAAAATATTCTCCAGTTTGCTTTGCTATTTTACTTTAGAAATCTGTTCGAAGTCAATTTTTTAGCTTTGTTTACCCACAGCACAGCATAAAACTGGATCAACAGCATTGCTGGATGCTCTTAACAGAGATAAGGTCTAGAAGAAAACGTGACAAAGAAAATAAAATATTGATTTAAAATAGTCATGGCGGTAGTTATAAGATTATACAGAGCCTCCAGTGCTTGCTTTGGCTTATAACATAGACATGTTCTGCCAGGCTGGGGCTCGGAGGACTGATGATCACTGTGCTGACTCTTTAGTCTGTTGTCTTTCTTTGTCTCTGCTTTTCATATAAATAAAGCTGAGATGAACACTCTATATACACTTATATACATATACCACCAATGGACGGATTAGATGTGAATGCTGATTCAATACCTATGGAGCCCAAAGAGCTCCTCTGGGAACCCTTAAAGAGTAAAGGAATCTTGTAAAGAGGCCGACTAAAGCAAAGATTTCTAATGCTTCTTTATCAACAGGACAGAAGATCTGTAAGGATTTGAGTGGGAAAAGCAGAAGTCGTTATTAACATAGGAGGCCTGATAGCTTTACTTATGAGTTATTCAGTGAAGCATTTTGTATGCCTGAAATAACAGATGTGAAAAACATAGTCATGAAATATGTATTATGTTTGACACCTAAGGTCAAAAGCAGATGTTCCAGTGGGAATGGAAGAGCCAGTGGTTTAATAGATTGATAGCGTTCAGAACTGGAAAGGAGCATTTAAGACCAATACATTGGCTTTTTTTTTATGACCCTATTATATATACTTATCAATAATAACCATCGTCATTTTAATAACGTTCTTAGCAACATAGAGTAATTTAGCTGTGAAGACTACTGTGTGTCCTTGTGAAAGCATGTGTAAATTCCTAACACAAAGCCTAATATTTTATATAATTTATATCATTTTTGTGGTGATAGCTGTGCCTTTAATACAGATGATATCATTTGAAAATGATTGAGGAGCCGGTGTAGAGGATGGGAGTGGTAGTGGCCTTCATGAGGTGTTGCTGTGTGCTCCCTGGTGATCAGTGCAGTGGAATTATGACTTGAAAAATGAGACCAGAAGTAAACATATAAAAGTGTCTGCAAAATATAACTTGTGGCACATCCAGCAGTATAAAGTACAAAGTGCAGTTTCTGGCACCAGATGAGGAGATATGGTGGCTGGTTAGATGGCAATAGGTTGGCACTAACAAGCACAATGGTTTAGGTAGGTGGTGGTGTCTGAGCTGTTGTCCCTCACCTTGCAGCAATATCTGTAAAGCTTTATTTTGCTGATAACTCTGCTGTCTTGTAGCACTGGTGCTTTTATGCAGCTGTGCTCTTAAATTTTTCTGATCTTTCTAGGATCAGGTCTCTCAGGAGAATAATATCTGGTTTCTGAGTTTCCGTCTGGAGTGTTGGTCTCCCAGGGGAAAAAGATGCTGTTACTGGAACTTTACCTCTCCTCTCCCTGGCTAGACTGGAACTCCCTCTTCTGGCAGGAACAGGACTAGCCCACTTCTACCAAGAGGAACAGGGTGGTTATCCCTTTCCTGCCAACCATAACCTCTTCTGTTGGAACACACAGCCAATACATAAAAAATACATACAGTAACTATACATATAAAACATTACAGTTGAAAATACACTCTATTGCAAGGACACTGTTTGTGACTGATTAAAAAAATAAAATAAAAAAAATAATCCATCTTGAAGAATAAGGTGGAAACTACATTGTAGTTGTACATTCTGCTGGATAGTAAATTAACCCTAATGTAAAATACATGTTAAAGTGGTTTCCAAGGAAATACAGCATAACATATTTAATTTTCCTGCAGTGCCACCACAGGGGAAATAGAGAATTACATGGTGTCCATTAAAGTGAATACAATAGGGTTCATTTATTATTCCTCTATTCTGTGTTTTTGGCGTTAAAAAGTCATGAAACCTGGCTTTATAACTTTCAAAACACCAACTAAACCTAGTTACAACTGGTGTTTTTACGCTGCCTTCGGCAGATTCCAAAAGGGGTTTGTGGTGAGGGCATAGTGTGGGCAGGGCCATAGACCCTGCCACACTTTTCATCATTTACAGTATGCTAGAAACTGGCATTAATGACTGAAATCTCTGAACTGCAGGAGGTGGACTTAATTTATAGCGAGGCCTGTGTCTTGTCATAAATAAAATGCCTCCTCTGATGGAGCAGGGCCCATCAAAAGTGGCATAGTGCACACTGGTCTTCAGAAATCACGGCCAATATGCTTATGGGATCTGGACACTCCACGTCTTCCAGATCTTCTCTTCGGTTAACAGATGGAGGTCCTGAATCATGAACAACTTTATTAACTTAGAAAATGGGTTTTCTGAGCTAGACAACCCCTTTAAATCTTGTAGTTTATCTCTTCACAGTTGGACATGGGTATCCCAGCTATGACAAAATGCTGTAACCAACTGGATATCTGCTATGACACTTGTGGGGCAAACAAATACCGCTGTGATGCAAAGTTCCGCTGGTGTCTGCACTCCATCTGCTCAGACCTGAAGAAAAGCCTGGGGTTTGTCTCCAAAGTTGAAGGTTGGTATTTCCTAGTAGAAGATTTTTAATTATACAGTTATTAGGAGGACAATTTCTTGGTTTTCATGCTGTCATGTTTTATTAATTTGACCATAAAATGTTTAGGGAAATTTATCTCATATTATCATTTCTCGTAATAATTGTTTCTTAATATCTTTGCCAAGGCATTTGGCCAACAATGCCATTATAAAGCTATTAAAGAGAGTTGTGAAACTGATATACTGCACAAAAACAAGCTTACATCTGTGCTCACATATGCCAGTGGTTGCAGAATGGAGAAAACTTGGACTGATGATACATAAACCATGGTGTCAGGGCCAGGATGAGGGGTAGGCAGAGTAGGTAACAGCCTAGGGCACCACTGAGGCATAATTCATGGAAAAATGGTCCACTGAGCCTCTAGCCATCGTTCACGACCAGCCTGGGGAACAATGTGTGAATCAGAATGTGACATGTCAAACCCACAAGTGTTTGGGGAATACTCTATCTCCTTATGGAGAGCATCTAAATGGCATGAGGAGTCTTATAGGCCAGGCAACGCTCCTCGAATTCTAGGAAGAGGGTATGCAAATGAGCTCTTAGCAAGTTCTGCCTCTAATGCTACCAGATATGAGGTAGCTATCTTATAAGTCAAAGTTCAGCCTCTCAAAACGCCTTGAGACATGACTTGGATAATAATTAAACCGGCATCTCATCTGCAGACAGCTGTTTCAGGGTGATTGCCCCTCATCAGTGCAGAGCAGAGAGTACTGTCTTAAAGGGCTTCTGTCACCCCCCAAAAGTAATTTTCGGGCTAATTAAAATCCTTATAGTGCGATTATTCAATATATAGGGCTCTTACTTTTTTTCTGTGGCTTAGTTTCTTTAAAAACCGCACTTTTATAATATGTTAATTACCTCGCTACCAGCAAGTAGGGCGGTTACTTGCTGGTAGCCGCCGCATCCTCCTTTCAAAAAAACGCCCCCTTCTCCTGTTGATTGACAGGGCCAGCGAGCGCTCTCCTCCGGCTGGCCCTGTCTGCAATTCAAATCCCGCGCCTGCGCCTTACTTGTCTTCATTCGGCGCAGGCGCTCTGAGAGAAGGACGCTCGCTTCCTCAGCACTTCCTCAATGCGCCTGCGCCGATGACGTCTTCTCTTTCGGGTTTAGAGGTGACGTCATCGGCGCAGGCGCACTGAGGGAGTGCTGAGGAAGCGAGCGTCCTTCTTTCAGAGCGCCTGCGCCGAATGAAGACACGTAAGGCGCAGGCACGGGATTTGAATTGCAGACAGGGCCAGCCGGAGGAGGAGGAGAGGGCTCGCTGGCCCTGTCAATCAACAGGAGGAGGGAGCGTTTTTTTGAAAGGAGGATGCGGCGGCTACCAGCAAGTAACCGCCCTACTTGCTGGTAGAGAGGTAATTAACATATTATAAGAGTGCGGTTTTTAAAGAAACTAAGCCACAGAAAAAAGTAAGAGCACTATATATTGAATAATCGCACTATAAGGATTTTAATTAGCCCAAAAATGAAAAATGACTTTTGGGGGGTGACAGAAGCCCTTTAACTGGGTGAGAGGCTTGGGTCAGGATTCAGAAGGAAGTACACTGGCATGATTGATATTAGGATATACCTCTCTTCCCAGTGCACTTCATCAGCATTAAGGTTATGGAAAAACAAAATGAACATAAAAGTACACCATTGTGTTACATGGTACAAACATTACACTTCATTTTCATTCCTTTCTGGTGTCATGTACAGAGGAACAGCTGAGTACATAAAGAGGCATGTACAATGTTAATCTGTAAAATAGTAGGCACCATGGACTCCTCAAATAGCTGATTGCAAGAGTCATGGGTGCCGACAGATCAGATGCTGATGTCTTATCCTGAGGATATTCCATTAGTATATAAAAGTCGGAAAACCCCTTTAAAGGGATTCTGTCACCTGGATTTCACTTACTGAGCTATTAACATGACCACATCAGTCTCCACGATTTACATTAAAATATACTAGTATTACTGCCCTGTGTCTTGTAACTTGTCTATAAAATCGCTTTTATTAATATGCTAATTACCTCAATAAGGAGCCCAAGGGGCTGTCCCTCTGGCCGTTGGAGCCCAGCCGTGCCCATTATCTTAACTTCATTATGTGAGGCCGATGCCAGGACACCGCGTGGACGCTGACATGTGTATCCATGGTACATGCGCGAGATTTTGGGCGCAACAAACACATTATGTCGGCGATGAGCAGTGAATAAATTAGCAGTGGGGCGGTGCTGGGCTCCAAGATAATGGGCGTGGCTGGGCTCCAACCGCCAGAGGGACAGCCCCTTGGGCTCCTTATTGAGGTAATTAGCATATTAATAAAATCAATTTTATAGGCAAATTACAAGGGCAGTAATACTAGTATATTTTAATGTAAATCGTGGAGACTGATGTGGTGATGTTATTAGCTCAGTAAGTGAAATCCAGGTGACAGAATCCCTTTAAGTGCAGCTGAAGGATCTTTGATTATGTCATGAGTGGGAGTTCCCAAACAGGAAGACTATACAGCAAGCACTAGTGTATTGAAATGTGAGTTCTTATTAATCCCTTCAGGACCATGTGATTTTTCATTTTTGTTTTTCACTCAGAGTAATAACTTTTTTATTTACTATTTGATAAAATGTAGTGGGAAGCTGTAAAAAAAAATCTAATCTGGTGTTTCCTATACAGTAAAACTGACCAGTTACCTTCATTCTCTTGGTCAGTATGATTCAGAGATACCACATTTATATAGTCTTTCTTGTGTTTTAAAACTGAAAAAAGTACAAACTTTTGAAAAAAAAAAAAGTATTTTCATTGACATATTCCTGGGTCGGGAAATGCGTGGCTCCTGGTTTTTAGTGCTCCAAGATAGTAACATAGTTTAAGAGGCTGAATAATAATCTGTCCATCCAGTTCGGCCTGTTATCCTGCAAGTTGATCCAGAGGAAGGCAAAAAAACCCTGTGAAGTACAAGCCAATTTTCCCCACTTTAGGGGAAAAAAAATATTCCTTCCCGACTCCAATCAGAATGACTCCCTGGATCAACAACTCATCTCTAGTAGCTATAGCCTGTAATATTATTACACTCCAGAAATACATCCAGGCCCCTCTGAACTCTTTTAGTAAATTCCGAGGTCCCTGTTGCGCTCGCAAGTGGGTGCCATCTTTAAAGACCGGACTTCTGCTGTACATGTATGGTGGAGGTCTGGAAAGGGTTAAAGGTTTGTGTATGCATGCATATGCAGCAGAACTGTGTGTGTATATGCATACATATGTAGCAGGACTGAGTGTGTGTGTGTGCACGCAAGCAGCAGAGCTGGGGATGTGTACAGCAAAACTGTGTATGTGTGTGTAGCAGCGCTGTGTGTTTGTATGTACAGTTATGCATATGCAGCAGGGCTGTGTGCGTATAATATGCATACTACAGAGTTGTGAGCGTACTGCAGAGCTGTATGTGTATAATGTGTGTACTGCAGAGCTGTGTATTTATGCAGCAGAGCTGTGTGTGTGTACATTTAGCAAAGCAGTGTGTATGTATTCAGTGAAGCAGTGTATGTATAATATGTGTACTGCAGAGCTGTGTGTGTATTTGTATAATGTCATGATCATGGAGAGTAAAAAAAAACTAAACTAAAAAATAAGCAATCTAGCAGAACAAGCATGATGGGACATCATAAAGCAATGAGAAGAGGACACATTTACTTGAGGAGGATACATTTAATGAGGTGATCACATGAGCCATTGCTGTTTGTTACAATGGTCAGCAGATGACACATTAAGGTTAACAGAAGCCGACCAAAACTATTAACCCCCTCTACACTAGGTCCCAAAGTTAGTGCCTTTAGCCCCTCAACTTTATTACACCACCAGGAATGTTTTAATAAGTAGAAAATAGTTTTTTCAATTTTCTGTTGCCTAATCCTGGGTGGCGTCTTATAGTCTGACAAATATAGTAACTATTCTGTAAATAGTGTACATTGTATCGCTGATCCTGGGCTGCCGCCTGTATTATAACCAAGAGCACCCGCTTCTATGAAACATCAAATACCGTACATCTGCAAAACTATTCAGGAAAAGTTGAATTATATAATAAAATAAAATATCAATTAATAGCATGTATATGTGAACTGTGCTCTGTTTCCTTGCAGCCTGTGAAGCAATGGCTGATACAGTATTTAACACAGTCTGGACCTTGGGATGCAAACCTTTCATGAACAGTCAAAGATCATCCTGTATCTGCAATGAGGAGGAAAAAGATGAACTGTAAGAATAATAGAGACGTCAACCAGACATCATAGAAGACTGCGGTAGTGCATAGCCAAGTGGACAATGCAGAGACTCTTCAACACTGTGTAGATATTCACTGAGGAACATTGTACTACTGCAATCAGAAGTAGCTCATCTGCTTACTTATAGGTTAAGTTGCATCTGGCCTTCAGGCTTGTATAACAACAGGCTGAAGAACGTGAAGACCAGCTATTTCTAGATTCCAGGGATGGATTTGGGAGTTGCCATTCTACTGGTCATGCCATGACACACATTTATACAATTTCCTTCTGATTAAACAACTATTTATTGAGATACCCAATGCTAAATATCCCAGCAATGGAACCATCGATGGAATCATGCAGAACACATACAAATTGCGCTATCTAGACCACCAGATACACAGGAGCGAACATTTCCACTAAAAAGGTGTTGGACCCTAGTTGATCAACACAAGGTTTGATCATCAAATTTTACAGTGATCACCAATGTTATCACCTGGTATATTGTAGAGAAGCCCCTAAAAAGCTCATTATATGGTATTCTATGGATTATACCTTTTATCAGTAAGATAATACACATTAGTGTATTGTCAGCCAAACCTGCCGAGAACCCTCAGTTTGGCCATAATGTGTGTGGAGAACTCCCGACTCTGACAGATGTATTGGGCGAAATTAATATTTTTTCCTGATACTTTTGTTCTCCCGGGAGATAAGCCACCACCAGAAGTGTCTGGCAGACGCTTTCCATGCTCTCCCCATAGAACTCACATACATGTTCAGCCAAGCTGAACATTTATATGTATGAGGGAGTCGGGTGAGACAGCTGTTGAATGTGTTTGGCCGCCCTTACTTGGGAATGTGTTCTATTGCCCCTCTACTCTATTTTAATTTAAGCTGACCATACACATTTGATGTAGGTTGGCAAACCTGCTAATTTTAGTGGGATCAGCCAACCACCAAAAGTGTATGGAGTCCACCCAACTCCCCCCACAATGCCAGATGTCAGAGAAGAGAAGGGGTAGACGTATTTCATTTCAATGTGCCTGCTCCATTTCTTCTCATGGAGATAAGCTGCCTACCAGAGGTTTCTGGCAGTAGCTTTCTCCTATCTCCGGCTCACAACACATGCATGCCCAGCCAGGAGAGACAGCTTTCAGCCGAATGAGCTTCGTGAATTGCCAGCTTTGCTGTTAGCAGGAAGCAGAGAACCTTCTTTGAAATTCAGAAAGATTATACATAATTTGCTCACATTAGTTCACGCGCTGGCATAACTATGTTCCCTATTTTGTGCTCCTATATGTGTATACAAAAATACATTTGATCCTATTGTGGTGCACCTGACTGACTCTCAATAAAGATAGCTATAATAAAACAGAAGCATTAATATTTTTATTGGAAAAAACAATATGTTTAAAACGGGGATGTCTCATGAAGGTAGCTACTTTCCGGATAGCAGGTGGCGATCAACCGGCTTCTCATACCCCTGGCAGCTTATTTTGCCGGGTGAATTTTCCATCAGCTATAAAGAGCATGATTCAAATCTGCCATAGCAAGAACCTCTGTGTCTTGGTGGCTCCCCAATGTGGCTCATAGAGGGGCAATCTGAGCAGGAAACGCCCCTCAGTTACACTTTAATAGAGCATGCAGAAAGGTGTCTTTATGAGACAACCCCGTTAATGGGTTAGGTTTACATTTTTAACTTCTTATTTTTACAATGTCAGATTTATTATTATAATATTATTAATCTTATAACTGTACAAGCCTTCTAGCAGAAAAAAGCTAAATAATATACTATCATGTTATCACTATCAAGATATCAAGCAAACAACTATATTTCTTGGCATGGTGTCAATAACATATCAGTATGTAAAAGTCAAAATGGTTCACAGATTATCATGACTCATGCAACTAGGGCTGCCACTGTCTTTCTGAAACTGCAGACATATAGCCTCTTTAAGGAGGATCTGTCATGTCCTCCAATAATGGCAGCTTCTCTCAAGGAGGAGCGGTCACTGGAGCATATTCTCAGTGGGGAGTGAACCAGAGCGCTCTCTGGTGCTATCCACGCTGATTGGAATATTCACTTCCTGTTCAGAAATGTTCACTTCCTGTTCAGAATCAAAGGTGGTGACCGTCCCCTTGACAGTACATGGCATCAATAGCATATCAGGAGCCCAAACTAATGCTTGTGAATGAAGGACTAGAAATATAAACAGTTGCAGCAGGTAAAGACAGTGGCCATTTTTGGAGGATGTGACAAGTCCTCTTTAAGGCTAAGCCGCATTGCACACTTTAACAAAGCTTGCCCAGAAGAAGTATATTGACTCATACCAAATGGTTGAAATTTTATTTTGGAGTATATTGTTTTCAGCCAGTAGTCGTCCATAATTTGTTGATTGCCATTTTTCCTTCTGCTCCCTATTGCCATCCCATATTTAATTACGTATGATTATAAATGTTCATGACTGTCCAGTATAGCTCTGATATTAGAAATGCATTGCTTCCAGAATGAGACGCAAATGGCTGAAACTTTGTAATAATCAGTAAGAGCTTCTAGAACTTTTTGTGATTTCGCAGTACCCATTCCAGTTTTGAAATTTTAAGAAACTACACAAATCCAACAAATGTCGCTACCCCTAAAACAACTTGTTACGTCTGATAAATTTGGTGCAAATAAGCAAATAATGGCAATGTAGGCTCAACCTAAACTAACTTCAAAAATGTGCCTGTACATGTCACCGTCATTTCAATAAGGTATGTACATAATATAAGGACACGTGAGAAGTGTATATTGGGGTGGGGGCTCTAAATCCCTAGAATAAAGGGGCAAATATGCTTGGATAAACACAGTGCCCCTTTGGCCACTGTCTGCATTCCTTGGCTTTCATGAGAAAGCTGAGGCAGCCAACAACATATTGATAACCTGTCTATTGCTGATCATCCCAACCACATACCTGTATGCCAACCCTGGTTGTGGTGCTAAAAGGTAAAAAAAAATACTTATATACTGTACAATGCATAAAAAACATGGAGCAATAGAATTTGTGTTCAAGCATTTTATATACAGCACTGTGGTTCTGAATGGAAGAAAAACTACTCCTCTGTGTCTATTATTATGGGGCCTCCAGTAAGAAGATGGGTTGAGAGGTGACTTGTTTCTTCTTTTATATCTGCTGATCTACGCATTCTCCGGCGACAGCCTTGAGCACATCGAGATCGCTCATCTGCAGCCCCACAGACCAGAACTTGGCAATGTAAGAACACTTCCTGTGTGACAGAAAACAACAATAAGATTTTTTGTTCAATAAGAATCCATGGGCGTCCGCAGGGAGGGGCAAGCGCCCCCCCCCCTGGGGCCAGCAGAAGTGGGGGGGGGGGCGGCGGCGGGGCACAGGGAGATGAACGCTTCCATTGTGGAAGCGTTCATCTCCATAGTCATCTGTATCTCCGTCCTCAGGACAGCGATACAAATGACTGTGCTGAGGCAGGGGAGGGAGAGGCGTGTCCCTTTCCCTTCCTCTGATAGGCTGCCGGCCTAGTGCCTGCAGCCTATCAGAGGCCATTGCAGGCGGCACGAGGATGTCATCGCGCCGCCTGAGCCGTACAGCGCGGGACACAGGCCGGAAGAGGCCTGCATCGCATCGCTGCCAAGGAGGTAAGTATAAGTGTTTATTTTTTTTTGTGTACAATACTGGTGGCTACTGGCACATAATGGGGGTCTCTGGCTACTTAGATACATTATGGGGGTCTCTGGCTACTGGCACATAATGGGGGGCTGTCATTACTGGCACAAGGGGGGGCTGTCATTACTGGCACAAGGGGGGGCTGTCATTACTGGCACAAGGGGGGGCTGTCATTACTGGCACATAATGGGGGGCTGTCATTACTGGCACATAATGGGGGGCTGTCATTACTGGCACATAATGGGGGTCTGTCATTACTGGCACATGATGGGGGGCTGTCATTACTGGCACATGATGGGGGGGCTGTTATTACTGGCACATTATTGGGGGCACTATAGGGACATCTACTGAGGCCACAAAGAAGGGGTGTTTTATATGGGGGGGCTCTGTACAGTAGAATTTTATACTGGGACACATTATGGTGGGTACTATGAGGAAGGGGGGAGAGGAGTACTATGGGGTCATCTACGGGGGGCACTAAGAAGGGGTATTTTATACTTGCAAATTATGGGGGACACTGAGGGCATCTACTGTGGCATTTTATACTGGTACATTATGGAGGGCACTAGGAGGAAGGGGGGAGAGGAGCACTATGGAGGCATTTACTGGGGGCACTATATAGGGGTATTTTATACTGGCACATTATGGGGGCACTATGGGGACATTAGCTCAACTGGGGGCATTACAGGGGGTATTTTTTGCACTGTCACATTATAAGGAGAATTATTTCTACTGGGGGGGGCATTATGGTGGGCTTTATTACTCCCCCATGGTATGAGCCCCCTAGTAGCAGCACCAGCCTCTCCCTGCTCTGCTATCCTTCTGCCCCTTCTCCAAATCCTTATTATGAAATCTTTCTCATTAGGATAAAACACAACATCATCTCCGCCGAGCCCCCGGCCAAAGTGTGGAAGTGGCGTCCGAGATCCCCAAGGGTCAAGCCAAGTAATTGTAAGTTTTCATGTGAAATATGTTTATGTTATACACATATAGCCTACACTGTGCCACACAATATACAGTATATCTCTACACTGTGCAACACAATATACAGTATACCTCTACACTGTGCCCCACAATATACAGTATACCTCTACACTGTGCCACACAATATACAGTATACCTCTACACTGTGTAGTCTGTTCTATAAGCACCATTGTTTTGTGGTGGCGGACAGAAAATAATCTGGAAGTGCCCCTCCCGAGACCAGGCTCTGGATCAGCCACTGCACAGCTCATGCGTCATTATACTTTGTGATAATAAATATGCCCCTCCCCTTCATTACATTCTCAGAAACAAGCAGAGCTTGGATGTCAATAAAATTATACCCCCCCCCCCCGGGAAAATTTCTGCGGACGCCCATGTAAGAATCCCTCCTTGCAGTTAGAGTAAAGGGTCCATTCACACGTCCGTAGTGTATTGCAAATTCGAAATACACCCGGCCGGCACCCCCATAGAACTGCCTATTCTTGTTCTATTTTTTTCCGGAGCCGCAGACCGGAAGTTCGGGGACGTGCTCCGGAAATGCGGATGCGGACAGCACACTGTGTGCCATCCGCATCCATTCCTGCCCCATAGAGAATGAATTGGTCCACACCCGTTCCGGATAATTGCGGAACGGGTGCGGACACATTCTACAGACGTCTGAATGGAGCTTTAATGTGTATTGTTTCAGTTCCTATCTTTACTAAAAATGACTTGGTCTTGTATTAAAGCCATCAATGACAAAGCAAACATACTCGGAAACTACACACATTTTTTTCGAGCCATTTCAGTGGTTTGTTATTAGAGATAAGTGATTAGATTCTAAACAAGCTTTAGCAATTTAATTAGGACGAATTGTGCAAAATGGCATCTGCCATTTTACATGTCACAACAAGCGAGCACCGCAGAGCAGGGGATATGAAGATGGAGGATCACATAAACCTAGGCAGTGCCCAGGCTGGCATGCTTGCCCATAATGCGTTACAGTCAACCTCACAGCCAATCAGGAAGGACGATATAGACCTGTGTCATAGTCACTATGTAAGGTCATGAGCAGAGATACCATTCTCAGCTTGTTCCCCGATGTGACAGGACACAGGATTATCAGTGTCACAGACACACAATACAGAGAGTTTAGGATTGGGAATATATTTTTAATTAGGTAGGCTGAATTAATAGATAGAATGACAGGTTTTAGTACTAGGGACAGAATAGGGTCAGGTAGTGTATTCTGTGTTACAGGGCTTGAGTTGTTCACATAAATACAGAATCTGCTGCCAGTGCATCATTTTTAAAGAGACAGTATCTTTCTTTATGTGCAGGAGCCAGTTAGTAGCCCAAGCAATATATATATATAAAAAAATCTACTGGCTGATGATGTTTAAGCATTATAGTTGCACTAGGCACTGTGCAATTGTGCCTTTTTTTTTCTTTAAAAAACATATTGTAAAAAGTCCAATTGCACATTAAAAATAAACTTTTGAAATTATATTTAGCACAGACTTTTTCCTGATACTACCTTGTGTGTATAAACATGGGTAGGCATCTGCCCCCAGCAATATTGCTTCTTCCGATACTACCATGCACGTACAGTACAGACCAAAAGTTTGGACACACCTTCTCATTCAAAGAGTTTTCTTTATTTTCATGACTATGAAAATTGTAGATTCACACTGAAGGCATCAAAACTATGAATTAACACATGTGGAATTATATACATAACAAACAAGTGTGAAACAACGGAAAATATGTCATATTCTCGGTTCTTCAAAGTAGCCACCTTTTGCTTTGATTACTGCTTTGCACACTCTTGGCATTCTCTTGATGAGCTTCAAGAGGTAGTCCCCTGAAATGGTTTTCACTTCACAGGTGTGCCCTGTCAGGTTTAATAAGTGGGATTTCTTGCCTTATAAATGGGGTTGGGACCATCAGTTGCGTTGAGGAGAAGTCAGGTGGATACACAGCTGATAGTCCTACTGAATAGACTGTTAGAATTTGTATTATGGCAAGAAAAAAGCAGCTAAGTAAAGAAAAACTAGTGGCCATCATTACTTTAAGAAATGAAGGTCAGTCAGTCAGCCGAAAAATTGGGAAAACTTTGAAAGTAAGGGCTATTTGACCATGAAGGAGAGTGATGGGGTGCTGCGCCAGATGACCTGGCCTCCACAGTCACCGGACCTGAACCCAATCGAGATGGTTTGGGGTGAGCTGGACCGCAGAGTGAAGGCAAAAGGGCCAACAAGTGCCAAGCATCTCTGGGAACTCCTTCAAGACTGTTGGAAGACCATTTCAGGGGACTACCTCTTGAAGCTCATCAAGAGAATGCCAAGAGTGTGCAAAGCAGGAATCAAAGCAAAAGGTGGCTTCTTTGAAGAACCTAGAATATGACATATTTTCAGTTGTTTCACACTTGTTTGTTATGTATATAATTCCACATGTGTTCATTCATAGTTTTGATGCCTTCATAGTCATGAAAATAAAGAAAACTATTTGAATGAGAAGGTGTGTCCAAACTTTTGGTCTGTACTGTATATACACAGGCGGGAATCTTCCTCCAAAAGGGATCACTTGTGTTATTAAACAGGCCATTTGTTATCACCGTCAGCCATAACCACAGCCAAATAGTGTATGTCGCTGTCACATTAGGATTACTAACACTGTCTTGGCATGGAAGTACTTTCATACAGTCCTAGGAGACCTCAGAATATCATATTCAACTTTTCAGGGCAATCTGAACACTTTTGATTCTTAGCGAATTTATTAGTACTCAAATTATATATTCCCACCAATTAGTTGGGATCAAACCCGAAACAAATTTCAAGAAATTCATTGTTATACAAAAAATAACTAATATATACCTCAAATTAAAGGAGAATCAAATATGTCATTGAGAGGAAATAGCAGGATTGACATTCTGAACATAGATCTACAGTACACAAAGTAATTATATAGGAGATAATGTTTTCTAAATGTCCTCCTTCCTTAAAATACTATACATATATTTAGCATTGATTACATGGATTATTCAGTAAATCATCCATTTTCTAACAGGTTTTGTATCTCTGTACTATAACACAGCAGCTGAAAGCAGCTAAAAAGTAAAAAATAATCAACCTGAATCACAAAAATACCCGACGTATGACATAGATGAATACATCTGTATAAATCTATATACCAACTGCACTTTTCCCTGAGGTCAGGGGAGCCAGATATTTAGTATGGGGAGACATGCATTGTATTGTCAAGTTGAATGTGATCCTCACAATATAGAAAGAAGTTATCCAGTCGTTTCATTAGGCTATGGTCCTGTAGGACTGACTGCAAGGACTGAATGTATAACATTGATGGTGTACATAAATAAAGGGCCCCATAGCAAAGTTCAAAGTGGGCTCCTCATTATGTTGCCAAGTTTTTCCATGGAGGGCATGAGGATCTCATTTTCTTTCCCTCTCCAGACTGTCATTACAAACAGGTTCTCCACCCAGTAGCGGCTTAGGCAAGGTGCTGAATCTCCTTAACGATGCAGGTTCTGTATGGAGAATTACTGGAAGTATGGAGACTTATTGGCAATGCCCATGGGAAACTAATATACAAAGAGGGATATATCACCCGTGGGAGATATGGGACATCAGCGCTGGTATACACATTCAAAAACAACTAGTCCTTTAAGTGAGTGCTATGATTAAGTGGCTAGCCTAAAAGGGTATGTGATTAGCTGCAAAGGTAAATGTACCAATATGAATGGTTATGGGGATGCCCATTACAGATCGATAGTCTGGCACCTCCTCTATTTTAAGATCAATGTTTTGACTGTTGCTATGGGAGACCGGATGAGATATATCCATTTTATACACTTATTTAAGGAGAACAATAGCTCCTTACCAGACATTTTAGCAGCAGGATCTCCCTATATAGGTAGATTTACACATATCTATACAATAGGGGTGCAGGGGGGTCTCTTTTCTATTTAATATACAAAGAGGTATCTCCCAAGGAAGAGAACCATCTTGCCAGCTTCACCTCTTAGAAGTGGCCCCCTTATTTGAGGAGATTCAGTACCCTGCCTATGCCGCTTCTATGGCATAACATTGAGCCAGCCAGAACCCTACTCCGTAGGATAAGGGGCGAGCACCCCGAAACAACTGTCTACGGATGGATATCTGGCTTGGCTATAATCCCTTGTCAAATCCCAAGCCTTGTTGGAAAGTCGGATCTTGACTTATCGGGTGCTACTTGCAATGGGTGGCACTGGCGAGATGCTTCTCTTTCTTGGGAGACACTTCTTTGCATATCCACCCATTAGCAAAAGGGATGACACCAACTATCTCTCCCCAAGGGCATTATAGTTTCAGTATTTGTGCAAAGTAGTCATTGTTCAGACAGCACTGAAACAGCCTCAGAAATCATTTAGATTAGGAAGTGTGGCCTTGTAAGCAGGTTCAAAAACACAGAAATATAGTGGCAATACTGGAGGAGCGGCTCAACCCCTAACACTGTAGCGTGTTTTACATTGGGGGAGCAGCCCCACCGCATGTGGACCGCAGCAAACGACTATCCCCAGCAAAAAATGCATACGGTGGAGGATGTCGGCGCGGTCCACATGCACCACAAGGGCATCCTACACAAAACGGAGCATTGTGCGGATGTAAATACAATCATATAAATCACCGCATCACCCTGTGATGCGGTGGGGCTGCTCCCCCAATGTAAAACACGCTACAGTGTTAGGGGTTGAGCCGCTCCTCCAGTATTGCCACTATATTTCTGTGTTTTTGTCTTGTTTTATATGTAGTGTATGTGCCTTTACCTGGCATTTAAACACTCTTTTGCACCTGGTGACCTCCATCACAGGGTCTGATATGGGCGTGGCTTGCAGTCTTGGCTTTGTTCACATTGCACTAGTTGTCCTGCTAGGCGTTTGTGTGGAAGCCTGGCTGCGAGCTGGATTACATCGCCTTCAGACCGTGTTCACACCATAGGTAGCGTAGTGGTAGGACCCTTTGCCATGCTGAGTGACCGTGACGTGGTGCAATGATGGGCTCCGATATTTTCCTGACAGGAATATATTGGTGAAAGTCTCAGCTTTTAATATCTGCATTTATGACTAGCCAGTATAGTCAGTGGCATATCCGTTTGGTGCATTTTTTCTGTGATTTATATGATTGTATTTACATCCGCACAATGCTCCGTTTTGTGTAGGATGCTCTTGTGGTGCATGTGGACCGCGCCGACATCCTCCACCGTATGCATTTTTTGCTGGGGATAGTCGTTTGCTGCGGTCCACATGCGGTGGGGCTGCTCCCCCAATGTAAAACACGCTACAGTGTTAGGGGTTGAGCCGCTCCTCCAGTATTGCCACTATATTTCTGTGTTTTTGTCTTGTTCTATATGTAGTGTATGTGCCGTTACCTGGCATTCAAACACTCTTTTGCACCTGGTGACCTCCATCACAGGGTCTGATATGGGCGTGGCTTGCAGTCTTGGCTTTGTTCACATTGCACTAGTTGTCCTGCTAGGCGTTTGTGTGGAAGCCTGGCTGCGAGCTGGATTACATCGCCTTCAGACCGTGTTCACACCATAGGTAGCGTAGTGGTAGGACCCTTTGCCATGCTGAGTGACCGTGACGTGGTGCAATGATGGGCTCCGATATTTTCCTGACAGGAATATATTGGTGAAAGTCTCAGCTTTTAATATCTGCATTTATGACTAGCCAGTATAGTCAGTGGCATATCCGTTTGGTGCATTTTTTCTGTGATTTATATGATTGTATTTACATCCGCACAATGCTCCGTTTTGTGTAGGATGCTCTTGTGGTGCATGTGGACCGCGCCGACATCCTCCACCGTATGCATTTTTTGCTGGGGATAGTCGTTTGCTGCGGTCCACATGCGGTGGGGCTGCTCCCCCAATGTAAAACACGCTACAGTGTTAGGGGTTGAGCCGCTCCTCCAGTATTGCCACTATATTTCTGTGTTTTTGTCTTGTTCTATATGTAGTGTATGTGCCGTTACCTGGCATTCAAACACTCTTTTGCACCTGGTGACCTCCATCACAGGGTCTGATATGGGCGTGGCTTGCAGTCTTGGCTTTGTTCACATTGCACTAGTTGTCCTGCTAGGCGTTTGTGTGGAAGCCTGGCTGCGAGCTGGATTACATCGCCTTCAGACCGTGTTCACACCATAGGTAGCGTAGTGGTAGGACCCTTTGCCATGCTGAGTGACCGTGACGTGGTGCAATGATGGGCTCCGATATTTTCCTGACAGGAATATATTGGCGAAAGTCTCAGCTTTTAATATCTGCATTTATGACTAGCCAGTATAGTCAGTGGCATATCCGTTTGGTGCATTTTTTCTGTGATTTATATGCTTGTAAGCAGGTTCCCCACAGTCCTCCTACCACCATTTGCACCAGAATGCAGGTTCAAGCACAACTTTGACCTATTGTACTGATATGCGCTGTATAGATATGCAGTAATGCCTCAAATATTGATGATTATGCACCTAATTATCACATTGCATGAATAGAGATTGACCTTTATACCCACAGCTAACAATAATTATCTAGAATACACTAGCTTAAAGGGGTTGTCCAGGATTTTTATATTTATGGCCTATCCTCATGATAAGCCATCAATATTAGATCTACAGGGGTACACAACCCTGCGCCCCTGCTGATCAGCTGTTCCTGAGTAGCTCTGTTGTTTACAGCTGGTAACTACAGTGCCGCTCCTATTGGTGTGAATGGCAGCAGTGCTGCAGTAACAAGCCCCCCCACTAAATGTCTGACGCCGAAGCTACAACAAAAAGCTGAACGTCAGGGGTGTGGAGTGTCGGACCCCTTCCGATGTGATATCAGATATATCCTAAGCATTTGGTAAATGTCTAAATCAGGCATGCTCAACCTGTGGCCCTCCAGCTGTTGCAAAACTACAACTCCCAGCATGCCTGAACAGCCTACAGCAGGGCATTGTGGGAGTTGTAGTTTTACAACAGCTGGAGGGCCGCAGGTTGAGCATGCCTGGTGTAAAAGTTCTTTTACATGGACAGAATTCCAGTTCATAGCATGGACCGATCCACGATACAGCCTTTTTATTGGGGTTCATTTAAGCTCAATCTAAACGGAGCAATCGTCATTTGCATGTATAGTGTATGGGGACGAAAAATCGTTAATATAATTCTTCATCTCCATTCAGTTTACCTTTGTTGACAGCAGTTTGCACAAGGGGATGTGCTGCTGACAAGCAATGATTTTATGCCGCAGAAATGCAGGAATAAGCTGACAAACTAGTGTTTGCCCATTTGTCGGCTGGGCATGTTTGCACACATCATTAATTGGGGATTAAGTTTCGTAGGAACCTTTGTTTACCCAAACAACAGCCTGTGCAAAAAGGTATTAAAGAGGACCTGTCCTTGTTCCTGACATGTCTGTTTTAGTAACTACGTGCATTCCCCATGTAATACCAATTCTGCAATTCGTATGACTGTATGATGTACCATTCCTTTATTATTCCTGCTAAAAGTGATGAATGAATTATTTGCAGTTTGCAGTGTTACCAGTTGGATGTTACCTGACTGGTAACACCTATCTGGACCTTCAGTGAAAACTGATAGTAATTCATTCATAACTTTGAGCATTAATAATAAAGGGATGGTACATCATACAGTCATATAGGAATAGATGCTCCATGATTGTTATTACCTGTTGGATGTAGGTAGTTGTTAAAACAGACATGTCAGGAGAGGTTACAGGTTCTCTTTAAAGGGGTTTTCTGACTTTTCTATACTGATGACCTTTCCTCTGATAGGTATCTGATCGGTGGGGGTCCGACACTAGGGACCCTCGCTGATCAGCTGTCTGAGAAGGCCACGGTGCTCCTGTGAGTGCTGTGGCCTTCTGGCAGCTTACCCTAGACCAGAGATCAGCAACCTTCGGCACTACTATTCCCAGCATGATCCATTCATTTCTACAAGAGTTCTTAGAAGAGCAGAGCAAGTATGCATGCTGGGAGTTGTAGTTTGACAACAGCTGGAGTGCTGAAGGTTGCCTATCCCCGCCCTAGACCATGTGATCTCACATTCAACAGTCACTTGGCCTAGGCTCGCTCAGTCCCATTCAAGTGAATGGAGCTCAGCTACGATACCAAGCACAGCTGCTATACAATGTACAGCGCTGTGTTTGTTAAGCTGTGAGGAGGCAGTCCCGGATGTCGGACCCCCACTACTACGTCATCAGTATAAAGAGTCGGAAGACCCCTTTAATAGTACACTGATCTTAAAAATGCTTTGTGAGTCTGTTAAATAATAGATCTAACAAATCGATTCGTCTATAACTTTGTATAAATGTTTATGAAATCTAAATTACATTACTGGGATTCAGGGGCGGACTCGCCATAGACCCTAAAGGGAAATCTCCCGGTGGGCCATTGCCCAGGGGGCCAACCAAGATCTCCTCATGGCCGCCATCCAGGTACATAAAGATCTCATGCTCTCAGCATTAATTAATGTAGGAGTATCAGGTACTTATGCACCTGGCCAGCGGCTACACTTGGCCTCCTGAATTCAACTGCATTGCTGTTCTCAGGACAGTTTCATACTCTAGCCCAAGTGGCAGTATTTTGTGCCGCACTGTGGTATTTGGTTCTTTTGGGGCGGTATTTTGTTCTGCACTATGGTATTGCGGACCCACCTATATGTGTTGTCCTTGTCTACTTGTGTTGTCCTACCTTCTGTCAGTTTGGACCCACCTACAAAATGGGGCCACTTTTATTTATTTTTTTTCCGAGGCCACATTAAGTTGCCAATCTGCCCCTGCTGGTACTAAATTATGAGAATCCCTTTAAATATGACGCACTAGACCTAAAATGTGATCTATAACCTGTGAGGTCCTGTGCAGAATTTTCTCTTTTACAATCAAACAACTGTGCAAATACCAATTCTGTATCCTAAATGAAGGGGGTCATTGTTCAGCAGACCTCAAAGCCACGTGTCCTCCTGATTTACAATTCGTTCTATTAACTAGAATTAGAAAATGGCAAAGGCTGTCCTATTCCTGGAAAGGAAATTACTAAGATTAGCATTATGATTTCCAGTTTAATAAGTTAATAATCATTGAGGGAAGATTTTTCTCTACATGTTGACCTCCTCTTCATACTCGTAGTGAAGGGCATAGCATTAGGCTGATAATGGTCCACATTGAAATGCAAAATATGGGTTTATAACTTTATCTCCTATCTTATAATAAATGAATCCTCCTGTGCCCAAAAGAACTGCTAAATAATCTCTGCATTTTATTAAAGGGGTTTCTGGGATTCATATATTGATGACCAATCCTCAGGATAGGTCATTAATATCTGATCATGGGGGTCTGACACCCGACTTCCCCGCTGATCAGCTGTTTGAAGAGGATGCCACGCTCCAGCTTATGAATAGGGATGAGCGAATCGACTTCGGATGAAACATCCAAAGTCGATTCGCATAAAACTTTGTTAGAATACTGTATGGAGCTCCGTACAGTATTAGAATGTATTGGCTCTGATGAGCCGAAGTTTTTACTTCCCAAAGTCTCGCGAGACTTTTGGTAATAACTTCAGAAAATAATTTCTACTGTTAACAACCTTTTACCGAACTCAGTTTCGGTAAAAGTTTTTTTACATTAGAAATTAATTTCTGAAGTCATTACCCGAAGGCTCGCGAGACTTCGCAAAGTAATAAATTCGGCTCATTGGAGCTAATACGCTCTAATACTGTACGAAGTGCTTGCTCCTTACAGTATTCTGGCAAAGTTTTATGCAAATCGACTTCAAATGTTTCATCCGAAGTGAATTCGCTCAACCCTACTTATGAAGCACAGTGCCATACAGGGTTTAGTGGCTGTGCTTGGTACTGCAGCTCTGGCTCATTCACTAGGTCATGTGACCGATGAATGAGATGTCACTGGCCTAGCACTGGAGCTATGGCCTCTCCCAAGAGCTGATCGGCAGGGGTGCCAGGAGTCAGACCCCCACCAATCACATACTAAGGACCTATCCTGAGTATCGGTCATCAATATATAAGTCCTGGAAAACCTCTTAAGCAATGTACATGTGTTTGTGGTGAAATAATTTCTCAGTGTATTCATATACAAAAACAACATTATTCAGATAATAAAATGATATGAAAACTCCTACATTTACCTTGTTGTCCTTCCCCACAAATTTAAACACTGGGACCTGAAAGTGTTTGGCAAGATGATCTTTTGATATGTATTGCTTTACAGCCTCATCTGAAACGCAACTGAAACAAGAAATCACATTCTTAAAAGACAAAAATGTCAGATCAACTCCCCCTCCCCATCCTTTTGCTCTATTTGTTAACCATGCTGTGGTACCATAAGTCTTGTTGACTACCATATGTCAAAACAACAGGACCTGCACTTTGTGTTTTTTGGGCTCATGGTTATCACCATCAGGTCCTTACACACATGAATTTGTCTCTGGCAGTTTTTTTACCACTGAAAAAAGTGCAGAATAACTGTAGGTGTTTTTTTGTGGCCACCTGCATTTTTGTGACAGTTTATTTATTTTTTGCATTGCTTGCACACAATGGAGTATATTTCACAAAACTGGTGCAAAGGAGAAGGTGTTGCACCAAAATAAAACCACAGGAAAAAAAATGCAACTAAAATCAGAAACATGCAGAAAAACTCCACTAAAAAACTACGTACCAGACTTACTAACCCTGTAGATGGCATAAACTAGATATGCACCAGGTATCACAGGGGCTCAGGCTGGATGTGAAATCTGGTGCAGGGATAAACACTTTTGAATAACTCTATACCAATTATTGGTTGGCTTAATTTGAGACAGTATTTTATGGCAGAATTGTGGTACAATTTTGGTGCGAAACAGCGCATCTTATGCCATGCTTCCGTTTCTGTGAATCCTCGCCCTTTCCCGCTAAACCATACCCCCTTTTGAACAAGTTGTAAAAAAAGGTGTAGAAACCCTAGTTGCAACAAATTGCACCACTTTTTAGATGGATGTTAGGTGCATACACATTGGTATATCTAGGCCTACATGTGAAAGTACCCTTAGGGTGGTTTCACCTTACTTTTTTTTTTTCTACATTGTTGGACCACTTTTTTGTGCTGTGGTTAGGCTACTAGTACTCCGTCCCTCAATCTAATTTTCGTTATCAGCGTGGCTACGTTTAAAATACTGCAGGGTGGCCCACGAAAAAGTAGCTTGCCTTAAGCGATAATATGACAAGGTGAACAAGCAAGTGGATTGTTTTTTTTTAAATTACCCACAAGTCACAAAAGTTGCTGAAAGTAGTCCCTGTTCACGTCTCTGCATCTTTGGGCACATTGGATTATGTTGGCTGATACTTCTTGTGATGCTGCGGACAGTGTTTGTGATGTTCTCCTTCAGTTCATCCAGGGGATGTGGATTGTTAGTGGACATTTTCTGTTTTAAATTTCCCCACAGATAAAAATTGCATGTGGACAAGTATGGATAATGTGGTGGCCATAACCTCTTCGCTCCTCCGTACACAGTTCATGAACCCGTACCCGTGAGTTCTGTGAGGTGCGGCATGTTGCCCCATCTTGTTGGAAAAACCAGGACCTTTTTTCCTCTGATGTTAGTTGGTTGTAAAACTGTTCAAAGATGTCCAGGTAAATTGCATCATTCACAGTTGATTTGAAGAAAATTGGGCCCACAATTCGTGTTCCTGACATTGTGCACCAAATGGGTATTTTCAGCAGACCAGTACCTCGTATTCTGGGAATTTATGTGACCTGATAAATGAAACCAAGCTTTGTACATTATGAAGTACAACAATGGGTCCAAATGTCTATCAGCATTCGTAGTAATTTACGCATGTAGCATTCTCAGACTCTCCCGTTGTTTGTGATACATCAACTTTCTGAGACAGTCTTCAAGTCGATTTTTGGGGGCTACTTGCAATCCAATTTCATGCACAACTTCAGCTGTCCTGATCGATGGAGACCTTGGTTTCTTCATGTTTGCAACAGAGGCAGTTTAATGCCATTTCCGGACCAGACTCTGAAAATAACGTTTAGCTGGTGGTTTGTACCTGGGTACTTGTCAACAAAGGTCTCTTGCATGTCCTAATCGATCTGCTTCGCACACAGCCTTCCACAATCACCATTCGCTGTTCCAGGGAGAACACCATCTTTCTGCTACAATAGGTCACTTTCATCAAACTGAATAATATATCAGTCAACCAATCAGAGCTCAGCTTTCAGTTTCTACAGGGCTCTGAAAAAATTTAAACTGGGCTCTGATTTGTTGTTATGGACAATTAATACAGATTAACTATTAGGCAGTTTGATTTGAAGATATTGGAGGCAGGTTACTTTTTCGTGGGCCACCCTGTAGTATCCTTCACAGTATTAAATGGTTTGTCCAGTGATGTAGAAAAATCTTTGGTTGTTTTGCAAATGGAAATTAATTGAACTTACTGATATACTTCAATTATGAAAGCTGCACCAATGGCCCAATTTATGATCGCCTCTCACAGTCCCGGTTGTGTAGCTTCCTCCTCGCTGTGTCGATGATGTGATGAAGGGGGCTGGCTAAGCTAACAAACTGAACCACTTCCAGCCCCCTTCATTGCATCATAAACACGGAGAGGGGAGGAAGATCTTTGCCTGTGTCGGAATGACAATGGAAGCTACGCTTCTGGAACCGCAAGTGGGAATCTGAAATTGAGCCATCAGGCCAACTTTTATAATTAAAGAAAATCAATAAGTTTTATTCATTTCCATTTGTAAAACAACCAAATATCTTTTTATGTTGCGTTGCTGGACAATCTAATATTTAATTCACTTCGGGGATGGTTCTGCTGGTGGCTCAATAAAAGCCACTACCTGATGTGAGACTTAATTTCCTGAATCTGAATTGAGGGGATTCTCAGTGCTACAAATATGAATGACCTATCTTCAGGATAGGTACCGTAATCAATATCAGATTGTTGTTCGTCCGATACCTGGCACCCCCACTAATTAGCTGTTTCAGGCTGCCCCAGCGCTGGGAAGTAATATGTTGCGGAATCAGAAGGCTCTCGGTACTGTGTAGTTTTTGGTGCTGGTATATTGATACTCAGGTCCCATTCACTTGAATGGGAGCTGAGCTGCAGTACCCTGGCATGGGTACTACACAGTGTAAAGAGCTGTATTCCATCTCAGTACACGGCATATCTTCTGGTGCCAAGGCAGCCCAAGAAAATTTATCAATTTTATGTTTTAGCTACCTTGATTGCAGAAGAGAGATCAGGGTTTTTTCGTGTTATAAATCAAAATAAACGTAATTATGATGAATATATTCTCTGCAAAAACATGCATCTTGACACTATTTCTTATGTACCATCATCATCGAGTGGACATATACTGTACGTTAGATGAATGTCAGAAGTAGCAGCCAACCCTTCTAATGTAATAGGTTGTCCTAAATTGGGATGACCATGTTGGATTTCCAAGCTGAATGTGCATGTGGTTGGCCTGAAGGAATAGTTGCCGGCCAAACAAACGTATGACCAGCTTAAAGGCTATTTTTGTTGATTTTTGGAAAGTCGAATCAATTGGATGTGAAATAAAGCCACATCATGTCCCAAAATGCACAGTTGACAACTGAACCTAGTCAATTTCAGTTGAAGTAAAAATGCAGAGGAAAACTGCCACATGTGAATATATTCATAAAGCTCATATCAACACTGCAGATATTTTCATTGTAGTGATGATGCAGAACAGGAATATTTATCGGTATTTTATTGTATTGCCGGGGGCTTTTTTCTCCCCACTACATTAGTTTTTATATTAGTTTTTATATGTCACATTTTTCTATGGATATTACGTGCTCCTTCTGTACTGTGTTGGTATTATGTAGTATGTAACTCAGTATAAGCATCAACATGGTTAGTGTTATATGTTTTATATATTGTACTAAGAAAAAAATTATTAATTATTTCAATACTTGCCCATCTTTAATTAGATAATATTTCAAGATTTCATCATTTTTGGAACTTGGTGTCGCAAAACAACTCTCCACTAGGGTTTCCAGTCCATTGACACGCATCAGAGGTTCAATGCCAAAGTAAAGGGAGTCTCTGAGTTTAAGTGTCGGCAGAGTTTCCCTGTAAGGCTCATCAAAATCTTTGTCCTTGAAAATTTCCAGGGTGAAGGGAAAGGTACCTCTGTTGCGACCCATAATTTCCAGCGGAGTGTTCTTAAGATTAGGTACGTATCCTTCTGTGATGGTGTAAAGTCTAGGGAACTCACATGTAATAGGAATAAGTATTTTGCTTGTACGTATTATAATATCTCCATTGCTGCCTGGGGTCTGCTTGGGCATGCCGGTGACTAGGTTGGTAGCAACGATCTTATCACTTACTACCTGAAAAAGATGGAAATCGTTGAAGTCAAAAGAATGCAGCAAACACATTTCTAAAAACCTAAATATACATTAAAGATCACTCTCAATATGATTATACTACTACACGTCTATGATTATATACTGTGTTTTACTATCTCATACTTTGTTAACTATCAGACTTGTCCAAGAGAAAGATAAACCCTTCTGATCACATCTACCACCATCCTACAGTAAAATAATTATATGAGAAGCCCCCATAATTCTGATACCTAAATGTTGTGGAAATAATATAAAGTTCTATTAATGATATGCATAAAAATGCTGCAGAAAACCTTTTTAGTGAAAAGGAAAGGCTAAGATATGATGTGACGCCCCAATGCAAAATCTGTATCAATGCCCAATCTGACATTTATAATATTACTGTCTTCTTATGTGGTAATAATGCCTTCAGTTCCCCTCAGGGCTGGGATATGGTTTCTAACTCACCATCCCCTGTAGCTACACCCCTGAGGGCTTAAAAAATTGAAAAGATATATTATTTTAAAAAAATACTAGAAGCATTGCATGAACTACAACTATGATAATGTTGATGGTTGTAAAGAAAAAAAGGATGTAATTGCTTGAGAGATGGAAAGCATAATGAGAAATCACTTTAGATCTCAAGAATGTCAAGACCCATAACCACTTGTAGGGCAAAGGAATAGATGGCTATTAGTGTTGGGCGCGAATATTCGAATCACGAATTCTAATTGCGAATATCACCACTTTGAAAATTCG
Organism: Bufo bufo; assembly: GCF_905171765.1. Classification (NCBI taxonomy): domain Eukaryota; kingdom Metazoa; phylum Chordata; class Amphibia; order Anura; family Bufonidae; genus Bufo; species Bufo bufo. The sequence continues at coordinate 275,753,529 of NC_053394.1, read as the reverse complement.
CGAAGATTTAGAATATAGTGCTATATATTCGTATTCGCGAATACTCTAGATTTTTTTTTCATCTGAACCCATGATCCCTCCCTGCTTCTTGCTTGTGAGCCAATGAGAAGGCTGCAATGTCTTTGTCACAGCTTAGCAACATCCCTAGCAACCAATAGGAAAGTTGCCTACCCCTTACTATATAAGAACCTCCCCAGCAGCCATTTTCTGTAGTTTTATGGAGTTCTGAGAGAGACAGCAGTGTCATTGCTGTGCTCTGTGCTTTCCTGTGTCATTACATTAGATAGTTAGTTAGTTAGTTAGTTAGCTTATATATATAATACAGATAGTTAGTGAGAGATAGTCAGTTTAGGTTAGAAAGTGATATAGTGTAGGTGATAGGTTCCAGTGCAGGGTGTTAGGCAATGTGATAAGTTCTGCTGTCCATACATACATACTACAGACATAGTGCTGTGATGTCACAAGTTCACAACAATACTTAGTGCACCAATCAGTAATATGTACTCAGACCTGCTAAAATGTGAAGTTGCACGTATTGCGCCAAAATATGCGTATCATTAATTGCCGATTAGCTCAATCGTGAATATATTGGAGCACTCTATCTGCATATAAAGCTATTGTAATGTTCTGCCATGCCAACCATTTTCTCCAGTCTCAGGAAACTTCTAGCAGCTTGAAAAATGTAGCAAAAGTGACCCACCGTGTATTGCGCATGCAATACATGCATATTACATTACCGATTTTCACAATCAAGAATATAATGGCAAATTCACGAATTTGTGAATTTATGACGGATATTTGCCCAAATATTCGCGAAATATCGCAAATTCGAATATTGCCCCTGCCGCTCATCACTAATGCCTATAATACATGTTTATGCTGCTATAGCAGTTACACACATTGATATTCGTCCCACAAGTCTTGAGGTTGAAGTTGATATTGACATGGGTTCCATTGGAAACACCCTTGCAGGAGGAATTAGTAAGTGACAGTTCCAGTCCACCAACTAGATCCTTTGGGACAGAGACCGCTATGGAACTCGGCTTGCACAACACTGGAACTGAAAAACAAAAGTAAGAATAAGAAAGTTGTTAACCTTGACTGTAAAATTCAGCTCTTCATTCTGCAGGAGAACCAGAAAGATTCAGGTCACATGGTGAGAAAATGCAATTTGAGATTACTTCAGTCACCTTCTAGTACGAGAATCACTGGTGGTTATTAGCAGGGCCGCTGATAGAAATCATGGGGCCCCGTACAGCATACATGACGGGGCCCCCTTCAGCTCCACCCCCTGATCCCTCCTTCAGCCACACCCCTGGCCCCGCCCTTGGCCCCTCCCCAGACGCCGCCTTGAAACAACATGCAGATTTGTCTACAAGTGATATTTATGGCGCTGGGGGGTCGTCTGTGAATGGCGCTGTTATGGAGGGGATCTGTGAATGGCACTGTTATGGAGGGGATCTGTGAATGGCACTGTTATGGAGGGGATCTGTGAATGGCACTGTTATGGAGGGGATCTGTGAATGGCACTTTTATGGAGGGGATCTGTGGATGGCACTGTTATGGAGGGGATCTGTGGATGGCACTGTTATGGAGGGGATCTGTGGATGGCACTGTTATGGAGGGGATCTGTGGATGGCACTGTTATGGAGGGGATCTGTGGATGGCACTGTTATGGAGGGGATCTGTGGATGGCACTGTTATGGAGGGGATCTGTGGATGGCACTGTTATGGAGGGGATCTGTGGATGGCACTGTTATGGAGGGGATCTGTGGATGGCACCATTATGGAGGGGGATCTGTGGATGACACTGTTATGGGGGGGATCTGTGGATGGCACTGTTATGGAGGGGATCTGTGGATGGCACTGTTATGGGGGGATCTGTGGATGGCACTGTTATGGAGGGGATCTGTGGATGGCACTGTTATGGGGGGATCTGTGGATGGCACTGTTATAGAGGGGGATCTGTGGATGACACATACCGTATATAGCATCTTATGCTATGTGTCATCCACAGATACCCCTCCATAACAGTGCCATTCACAGATACCCTCCATAACAGTGCCATCCACAGATCCCCCCCATAACAGTCATCCACAGATCCCCCCATAACAGTGTCATCCACAGATCCCCCCATAACAGTGTCATCCACAGATCCCCCCATAACAGTGTCATCCACAGATCCCCCCCATAACAGTGTCATCCACAGATCCCCCTCCATAATGGTGCCATCCACAGATCCCCCTCCATAATGGTGCCATCCACAGATCCCCCCCATAAGTGTCATCCACAGACCCCCCGGCCCCCCCCATAAGTGTCATCCACATGACAGACCCCCCCCCATAACAGTGCCATCCACGGATCCCCCGCCCTCCCTATAACAGTGCCGTCATGACGTCATCCATATAGATCCCCCCCCGCCACTCACAGTAGTATACATTAATAAATCGGTGCAGCCGTGCAGGCTGCAGACAGTAACTTTAATTTTAGCACAGGCACAGCGCTCATCTCTTTACTAAAATACTACCTTACATTCAGCTCCTGCCTCCTCCCTCCACCCTCCAGTAACAAGTGCGGGCGGCAGCGCTCACTCACTGACGTCACGCGCCTGCGCCGCCTAGTGGGAGGAGCAGGCGTGTGACGTCAGTGAGTGAGCGCCGCCCCCACACTGCCTGCTGTTACTGGAGCCAGCCCACTGACAGCAAAAAAATTAAAATGGCTCGGGAGTCGGGAGTCGGCAGCCCGGGCCCCCCTGCCAGCCGGGCCCGGTACAACTGGGCCAGCTGTACTGGCCTATCAGCGGCCCTGGTTATTAGTGATAGAATTAAATCTTCAATGCCAGACAGATGTATGTAACAAAGCAGAGCAGAACATTGACTCCCTGCTACAGGTAAACACTCTCCTATGACTTTAACAACAATACACACTGAGAATGACAAGTGCTCTTATCAAAGTCTGAGCACAGTCCGTGTGTGTATCAGCTCAAGCATATCTAATAAGGCGTGAAGGTTTATGGTCTTGATTTGGAAGAAAACATCTAGCAATTGTGGAGTTTCGCTCTGGTAGATAGGGTAAGCGGACACAGTACAGAGGCAAAAGACAAGTTCTTTATGCAAAACTTCAGTGTTTTATTCACACTTGAGGCAAATGCACAAAACAATGCGTTACTTTGCAGTCTTGGTGTTTACTTCACACACAATGAAAAGTACAGTCGTCGCCAAAAGTTTTGAGAATGACACAAATATTAGTTTTCACAAAGTTTGCTGCTAAACTGCTTTTAGATCTTTGTTTCAGTTGTTTCTGTGATGTAGTGAAATATAATTACACGCACTTCATACGTTTCAAAGGCTTTTATCGACAATTCCATGACATTTATGCAAAGAGTCAGTATTTGCAGTGTTGGCCCTTCTTTTTCAGGACCTCTGCAATTCGACTGGGCATGCTCTCAATCAACTTCTGGGCCAATTCCTGACTGATAGCAACCCATTCTTTCATAATCACTTCTTGGAGTTTGTCAGAATTAGTGGGTTTTTGTTTGTTCACCCGCCTCTTGAGGATTGACCACAAGTTCTCAATGGGATTAAAATCTGGGGAGTTTCCAGGCCATGGACCCAAAATGTCAACGTTTTGGTCCCCGAGCCACTTAGTTATCACTTTTGCCTTATGGCACGGTGCTCAATCGTGCTGGAAAATGCATTGTTCTTCACCAAACTGTTGTTGGATTGTTGGAAGAATTTGCTGTTGGAGGGTGTTTTGGTACCATTCTTTATTCATGGCTGTGTTTTTGGGCAAAATTGTGAGTGAGCCCACTCCCTTGGATGAGAAGCAACCCCACACATGAATGGTCTCAGGATGCTTTACCGTTGGCATGACACAGGACTGATGGTAGCGCTCACCTTTTCTTCTCCAGACAAGCCTTTTTCCAGATGCCCCAAACAATCGGAAAGAGGCTTCATCGGAGAATATGACTTTGCCCCAGTCCTCAGCAGTCCATTCACCAAACTTTCTGCAGAAGATCAATCTGTCCCTGATGTTTTTTTTGGAGAGAAGTGGCTTCTTTGCTGCCCTTCTTGACACCAGGCCATCTTCCAAAAGTCTTCGCCTCACTGTGCGTGCAGATGCGCTCACACCTGCCTACTGCCATTTCTGAGCAAGCTCTGCACTGGTGGCACTCCGATCCCGCAGCTGAATCCTCTTTAGGAGACGATCCTGGCGCTTGCTGGACTTTCTTGGACGCCCTGAAGCCTTCTTAACAAGAATTGAACCTCTTTCCTTGAGGTTCTTGATGATCCTATAAATTGTTGATTGAGGTGCAATCTTAGTAGCCACAATATCCTTGCCTGTGAAGCCATTTTTATGCAACGCAATGATGGCTGCACGCGTTTCTTTGCAGGTCACCATGGTTAACAATGGAAGAACAATGATTTCAAGCATCACCCTCCTTTTAACATGTCAAGTCTGCCATTTTAACCCAATCAGCCTGACATAATGATCTCCAGCCTTGTGCTCCTCAACATTCTCACCTAAGTTAACAAGACGATTACTGAAATGATCTCAGCAGGTCGTTTAATGACAGCAATGAAATACAGTGGAAAGGTTTTTTTGGGATTAAGTTAATTTTCATGGCAAAGAAGGACTATGCAATTCATCTGATCACTCTTCATAACATTCTGGAGTATATGCAAATTGCTATTATAAAAACTTAAGCAGCAACTTTTCCAATTTCCAATATTTATGTCATTCTCAAAACTTTTGGCCACGACTGTACATCTTGGTGTTACTTCACACAAATTGGAAAGTTCATATAAGACAAGTCACCTTGATGTCAGTTCTGCCTCCAGCAGTCCACGGCAGGCTTTAGGTGTCCTGTTTCCTCGGCCCATGGGTCTCAGTCTTCCAACCTGGCACCAAGCCTCAGATCCCAACACAGAGATCCTGCTGTTGAGCCCAGCTGCCTATTTAAGGACAGCCAGGTGCTGCCAAAAACCTGGACCGGCAATTAAAATCCCGTCCAGTATTTGACTCCACCTGGCTGCAAATTAGCCCAGCAGCACACGCTGGGAGGAAAATACCTGTTTTCCCAGACCATTTCCTTCACTGTGTCACACAATACACACGCATAACACAACAGTGTTCAGGAACATCAGATTTAAAAAACTTATATCAAGAAAACTGAGAACAGATCTCTTTAAAAAAAAATAGGAAAGAATCCATGATTTGGCATTTGCCTATAGCACTGCTATGTCTGGTAGTATCTGTGGTAGGTTCATACTGGCTGAGCATACCAGATGATCCTCTATAGGACCAGGCTCCACTAGGCTCTAATTTTTGGGTTGGTTCTCATATTATGACCTAGTTTATAACCAACACTGCACTGTAGACACTTGCCACCCGCCACTGCCATTTAACAGAGGGAGGAGGCTATGGCTTCCAGGGACCAAACAAAGACCCCCAGGTACACCATGTTACCACATCTATTATGCCTTGCCAGAAGCAGAGCCTCATAGAATGCTTGTCAGCGTTATTGCTGACATGCATCATACAGTTAATAACAATGAGTTATTGTGCATAACTAATGCATAAGTATTGCAGTGTATTATATGAGAAATAATTTTAAATAGTTTAACTTTTTTTTAAAATAAGAAATAGAAAAGAAAAAAATGCAAAAGCCCTTTCTATTTACCGTAAATTGCTTTATTATATGCAATAAGAAAAATGTATGCATAATTGATATAGCCGCATCTGTAATGGACTCTGTAATGGACCGATAATATATTATTATTATTTAAAATTAATTGTAAAAAATGTAAAAAAAAATGCCAGAATTCCTGTTTTTTGTTCATCACACCTCCAGCAAAAACAGAATAAAACAAATTGATCCACAAATTGGCATATGTCTAAAATGAAATTTTAGAATGAAAATGTTAACTCATCCCTCAAAAAAAACATAAAAAACACGCCAAAACAAAAACATTAAAAAAATTAGGGCTCAAAAGTAGGAATGTAATTTATATACAAAACTATATAAATTTTGTATCACCGTAAAAGCAGTACCTTTCAGAATAAAGTTAACATGTTGTTTATACCACATGGACATAACTACGGGGGCAATTTTTTTATGATTGCATTTAACTTGATTTTGGGCTAAAAATATTTTTTTCTATTGGTCTTTATTAAAAATTTTCTGCAGTTTTTGTCATAAAGGGTTAAGCTTTAACCTAGCCATGAGCATCTTACTTTTACTTTGTGCCGTCATCTGATAAACCTTATCTCTAAATTACTAACAGCTTATAAACTTATTTAAGCCACATGCTTATCATTAATCTAAGAATTTAGCTATAATGAGTGTTTATGAGCTCTCAGGAGATCAGAGATAAGTTTTACATGAGCCGTCAGAGGAGCCAATAGCCTGCCAATAGAGAATCTCAACCCTGTACAGTGAAAGTGGATGAAAAATGGTAATAAAGATAAAATTAAAACATTATATTTAGCTCAAAATGAATACAATGCAATTATAAAAAATGCCCCCAAAGGTGTCCATAGCCTTCAAATGAATAAAAGTTTTTAAATGCATTCAATCTAGCAGATGCAGGTAATACCTCTGAGACCCGCATCCATCTCCAGAGCAGAGGTAATCCAACCCATGATCTGCCTGGTGAATCAGCTTCTGACCACTACATCCAGATGGAGACTGAATGGGTCCCAGAGGTTAACTCTCATTATCCACAATACAAACAGCACATCTATAATACCTTGACATGTGTGGTTATCCTCAGACAGGATAAGCCCCCGAGGACACAGACACTGGTATGAATCACCAGATGGCGCACAGGTGTGACTGCAGCCTCCATTGTCGTGCTGACATCCCTCAATATCTAGTAGAGATGTAACATGCAGAAACATGAAAAACATAAAACTTAAACATTCCAAAAACCTGAAATAACAGCAAATACACAAAGTTGGAGAAAACACATAGCAAAAGTTTGAATAGTATGCAGGCTATTTTAAAGGGGCAATTCCGTCAAATAAAATTGATCAAACTATAATAAAAAAAAATTAAAAAAATGGGTGGATGGTTTTCTACATTTTTTGAAGTCACTATGTATTCTACATTCCTGTCCTTTAACTTCCTCTTTGTTTGGACTTTCAGCATGACAAACAGCCTTGTCTGATATTCTCATTCAGACCATCACTGCGGTCAGAGAGGGAAGGGGATGAGTGACTCAATTAGAAATTCACACATTACACTAATCAATATAATGCTCTTCTGTGGGCATCTTTATTTAGGTATTCCAAAAGAACAACAGAGCTGTCCATACCTACCATTATCATTAGGATTACTTTTCAGATATCATCTTCCCCTCACAGCAACACTAACCTGACAATAGTCTTTACTTTTCAATGTTATAGTATTGATGAAATTATGAAAAAAAAAAAATTTGAAAAAAAATATATGCAAAAGTTAAATTAAAAAAAAATTCTGTATGCATATTGCGATTTTTTTTTAAATGCCCCTTTCTGATGGAAGGTTTGCCTATCTCATCCATTAGGGGCATATGCTCCATCTCTAGAACGGAGCCTACAAAGTGAAGGAGAGAGGACCGTGCATGTGCGGCTTCCCTCCATTCATTTCAATGGAAGTCCTGAAAAAAGCCGAGTGTGCTGTTTTTGGAGGTTTCAAAGAAACGAATGGGAAGCGTACCATGCAAGCGCGTCCTCTGCTCCATTCACTTCCATGCGGTTGACGGCCAACGCTCATCTATTTTTGGCAGTCCAACAGAAATGAATGAAGGGTGGTGCTCAGTCCACTCTTCTTCATTTTGCAGGCTCCATTCTAGATATGTACGGCTCCCAGATGTGGGACTCCTAGCGATATGCCTCCAATGTATGAGATGGGCCAACCCCTTTAAGCTATACTGACTGGGAGGTTTGAAAACAATACCTAAAGAAGCATTACCATTTTTTCAAGTATCTTTTTACTGAATAAATTCTTTTTTAGACTGTTCGTTTATTGTTATAGTAGGGGGTATCCAAATTGCCCACATTCACTAAATGTGGGCAAACATATACCAAAAGTTATACTTTTAGATTTTGCCAGTAAGATCTTAACGGGAAGCAAGAACAGACAAAGATAATAATAATAATTATACTCATCATCATCATAAATGAAGTACCCCTATGAGTCTTAAAAAATGTGTGATCCTTGTTCCATAAACTGGAATTTTTTGGGTAATAATTGGTTATGTCTGACAGCAGACTGAAGATAAACTGCTGTCGGTTTCCAAGAGCAACCAGCAAAATTTTGACAGAAGACATGAATATGAAAAAGACATGAACTAATTGAAGTTTATCAGAAAACGAATAAAGAAAATAGTTCGGAATGTTTCTCAACTATTAATGTGGATTCAGCCACAGGAAGAAAATGAAAATGTTTTCACCTTCACACGTTTTGCCGTCTCTCCCAAGCACTCGTCCCTTTCCACAATCACAACGATGGGAGTTCTTCAGATTGACACAGATCTCGCTGCAACCACCATTATCATGCTCACATTCATTTTCATCTGCAATACATATAGACAAGAAACTTGGCGTATGGCTGAAGTCATGTCCATTTTCATTCTTATTCATCTATTTATTATTTTTCTCTATTAAATAGCACATTGGAAAACAATAGATTTCCCACAGTATGTTTAGTATAAGTCTATACTAAGAGATCCTCATGTGATAGGAGATTGCTGCCTGTTATAAATAAACTGCAGAATTTTACATTTCATGATGATTTTAAGTGTGAATTTGTCCAAGGGGATTCAATGGAGATGACATAGAATTGGGGGTATTTGTTGAATTGCTGATATCACAGAATTTAGGATCTTTGCGTCCATCCTCTGTCCCTTCTGCATCTTTTCTTGTGCTATATGTCCTTTACAAGTGAGATTAGCAATTCCTGGCTGTACTATTTTTCTTGAAGTTGCCATATTTCTAATTTAATTCTGCTAAAATAAATGACTGGATCACTAATAGCTGCTGGCAGATGATTTTTCCATCGTGCATCAAGTCATGGGGCTATAAATCAGACAGTACTCAGAGTCTGTTCTTTTGGCAGATGAAACTAAAAATATTCCAGGTCCTTCCCATATAGTGTTCTAGCCTGCTCATTCTTTATCTCTAGAAGGGCATTGCTGATTATCCACTTAGTCTTAAAACGCTCCCCCTCGCCCCATATATCAGATCCACATAAGACAGGAGCTTAATGACTCATAAGAGAGGGTAATGCTCCAAACCAAAGTGTACATAAAGACTTAGAACCAGAGCCGGACTTGGACTGAAATTCAGCTCTGGCATTTTAAAACAGACAGGCCCACTCACTGTATTGTGAATTTGAAATATATTTGTGGGCCCCCCTCCTCCGCACTAATGGCATATTTGAATGGACATTACATTCAGCACTATCCAGTGACGTCTCCTCTAATGTAGACATTCTCTTTCCCCATCTTGTCCATTCGGAGCAGACCACCTTGATGACTTCTTTCAGCTGTGTCTTGTCTCTGCAGTTTGTCACACAGACATCTTAGATTCCTTACTTTTCCATCATCCCTGCTACCCCCAATTCTGTGGAAGTTGTGCTCTCCAATGCCCCCAAATACCATACTGAAGAAATAGCAGTACCATATAGACAGTATCGGACTGGGGTGACTAGGGTCCACCTATAAAATTAATTCTGGGGGCCCAATGTATAGCTACATGCAAGTACAACCTGCTCACACAGCAGCAAGACTCTCAAGATGGTTGATTATGGGGTCCTGCAGCGACTTCAAGAAGGAAGGCCCTGGGGAAAGAGGATACTGGCTGGCATTCTTTGTGCCTAGCAGTCATCTCTGCCACCTGATGTGTCTATGATAATAAACTGCGAAGTCTCTTAAATAATCTACACAGTTTTTTATAGGGACACATAGTTGTTTGATATGCTTTAAGCTGCATATTCGTGTTTGTACAGGGGTGGAACGGCCGTTGACTGTACAGGAAAATTTCCCAGTCATCCGATGTCCATGGGGCCACCTGAGCCCTCCTCATTGCCGCCAGCTGGATACATAATGCTCATGCTTTCAGGTACTTATGCACATGGCCGGCAGCCTCAGTACGGTGATATAGCTGAATTCTATAGTGTGGGTGGCAGCATTTTGTGCTGCACTGTGATATTTGGTTCTGCTGGGGCGGTATTATGTGCTTCACTATGGTATTACCAGTCCCATCTACTGTCAATTTGGATCCGCTTACAGCATGGGGCCTCTTTTAGCTTTTTTCCAGGGCCACTTTAAGTTCCCAGTCTGGCCCTGCATATGTAGTGCAGTGAGCCATGTGTCACTTGTGCTAGGGGTGGCAGACTGAGGGGCCCCCCCCTTGCTCAAGGACCCACCAGGGGATTCACCTGTTCCCCTGTGGGCCAGTCCGAGCTTGCATACAGATATTACCTCAAATACTTCCTAAAAGTGCACCCATTAAAAGTAGTACCCTCCATATTACACCCTGTAATAATAATAATGCCCACCCCCCCACAGTACCACCAGTATAAATAATGCCCCATAGTACCCTCAGTATTAATAAGGCCCCCAATAGGACCCTAAAATTCTCCCAGTAGCAAGTAAGTTTTCGTGTCCCCCTGTACTGCCCCATTACTTATAATGTCCTCCTGTAGTGCCTGAGTAGTAATAAGGCCCTCTATAGTGCCCCAGAAGTTATAATGCACCCATGTAGTGCCCCCAGTAATTATAATGCTCCCTATATTGACCTAGTACTTATGGCCCTCTGTAGTGTCTCCAGTAGTTATAGTGTCCCCCTGAAGTGTCCTCAGTAGTTAAACAGCCCCCCTGTATTGCCCCGGTGACAGGAAATAAATACTCACCTGAGTCCCCCTTCATGCTTTACTCTGCAAGGCAGGCCACAGGCCTCTTTTGGCCTACGAGCTAAGATGCCCAAGTCCAAACGCAGGCGGTTGCGATGATGTCATTGCTTTGAGACTGCCTGCAGTGCCTTATAGGCTTCAGGCTAGTGGCCTGTGAGAGTGAATGGTGGGGAGGGGAACAATTGGTTCCTTGCCCTGCCGCACTGTTCAACTGTATCTCCGTTCTAAGGATGGCAATACAGTTGTATCTATGGTGACCATTACTTTCGGGGCCCTGGGCAAAACATCTGGGGCCCAAGCTGGGGATGTTTTGGCCTAGTGATGCTCCAGCAGGCGGCCCATCTGTAAATTGCCAGAATTTCCAGATGGTCAATCTGGCCTTGTTTAGGGCCCTTTTAGACAGGCCGAGGATTGGGTCAATATTGGGAATGAACGATCGGACGCTCCTGTAACGGTGCCATCAATCATCCAACAAATGAGCCAAATTTCTGCCATTGAGAGAGAGTTGGGAAGCCACCATAAATATTGGATGATTAGCTCATCCCATCACAATTAGTGGGTCCAGCTAAAATACATCTAATGTGCATAGCCAGAGGATGGGTCATTAGTTAATGGGGTTTTACAAGTGTTTTTTATTGATCGACATTTGGGACCCCCGCCAATCTGCTGTTTGAGAAGGCAGCAGTGCTCGCAGTTCTCCCTGCTCACCAAGCACAGTGCTGTATATTGTATAGTTGCAGTGCTTGGTATCGCAGCTCAGCCACATTAACTTCAATGGGGCTGAGCTGCACCTAGGCCATGTGACCTTGGAACGGTGTAGGAAAATCTGGAGAAGGCTGTGGTACTACTGCGAGCACCGGTGCCTTCTCAAACAGCTGATCGATGGGGGTCACCCACCGATCAGATACTGAAGACCTATCCAGAGGATAAGTAATCAGTAAAAAAACGCATAGAAAACCCCTTTAAAAAGTCTCGAGAAACTCCTTTAAAAAAGATACACAACAATATTATGTAAAATATGACCCCCCACTGTTATATGTTACAATACTGCTGTGGGTAATTTTGCTTCAGTGTGTATAAAATATAATACAGTCTTCCGATTACATGTCTATTTTTGATGAGCACCAGGAAGCAACTTTCCTCATCATGGCCCAAGATCAGCGCATTGCAATGAACACCAAATATGCATATCATCTCACATTTCATTTGCCAGGGTCGTTTAGCCATGAAAGCATCATGGAATTTGGTGTGAAAATATAAAAGGAAAAGTAAATATGCCTGAAGAATAATCCCGTGCACCTCCCTTGATTATGTGTATGGCTTATTAGGAAACGAGCATGACTAAATTAATGGGTCTTGGCTAAGGATGCAACAATGTGTGCAAAGTAAACCAACCAATAGGTGGTTTAAAGTTAGACCTGCACTTTAGACAGGATTCGTATGTCTGACTGACTTGTTTAGATCCACAGGCTAAAATGGTCACCAACGTTTCATAAATCAATAGTACAGTAGAATATAAGAGACTTTGTAATATATCTTATCAGAGAAAAATGCCTTTTTCCCCCCTCTAGCAGCTCATTTCCACCCATAGATGTCTATGGGTAGCATGTGTGTGTGTCCTGCTTCCCTGCCCACATTTAGTGATTGAAAGTTTTCCTTCTATGAGTTTGTAAAGTGAGAGCTGTCAACCACTCTGTATGGAAGGGGAAAGCAGTTATATAGTGTTTTACATGACTATATTGAATCTAGTCAGAAAACTGTATATACCAATCTCAGCATCTCCTTCATATCATGTACTGCCCTCAGATAGGTACCATAGGAGACCTGACAAATCCACTTTAAGGTGGCCAAGAGAAGGGCTCGGGTGGCCCCATGGGCATTGGCCCACAGGAAATTTCCCCTATAGGGTCTATGGCCAGTCCGCCTCTGAACTTGAAAGATTTTCTTGTACCGTTAAGAAATAGGCTAAAGATTCCCTTCTTACCCAGACATGTTTGCCGATCAGGACCGAGAACTGTCCCAGAACTGCATACACAATCTCCAGTGTCCAGACAGGTTCCTCCACACTCCATCACGTCGCAGATATCGTAGAAGTCTAAATAACAGATACCATGTTAAAGGGAAACTCTAGCAATCCCACATCAGCTTACAAACCACAATATACATTATTTTGTCATGATGTAGGTGACATCTTTATGCTGCTTATTCCTGCGGTGGCACGCGGTGAGACATGTACTTTTTACATATTGTTATGTAGAGCAATGTGTTACAATACGCCATTGAACCATTTCCACCTCACTGATGTAGCTGAACGGGCTACAGGGAAGCAAGAATATATGCAAATCTTTCCAAATGTGTAGATGTTTTCCATAGAACAACCTACAGAGTTCAGAACAAGACAAGATTAAACCAACCGGGTCTACCACATTAGATATAAACCAAAAATACCATGCCACCTCCATCTTATAGGCTGACTGATATTTAGAAAAAATATAGCTTTTCACTCTGAAGTTGTACTAAAAGATTCTAAAATGGTAAAAATCCAAAAGTTGTATTACACAGATAATGTTGGACTGTGCAAGGACACCCCCCCCCCTCCAAACAGGTACCATTCATCTGGAATATATATGTTGAGGAATGACACATCATAGACTCTTTAGAATAGATGCTCGAGGATAGTTATTACAAAGGGGATGCAAGTGGTTAATAAGAAAGATATCTATCAGGAGAAATTACAGATCCTCTTTAAAGGGGTTCTCGCATGAAATAGGAGCAGGTCTGACCACTGTGACCCTGTAAATGTATAGCTGACCACATTGCCTTCATAAAAAGACAAGCAGATCCAACAAGAAACAAATAGGTATGATGCTTTCCTAACAGGTGAGACAGTGGTTGGAGTTCCAACAAACTGGAGATTCTACTGATCTACTATCACTGTCTATCATGAGATAGTTGTTCCAAGGTTGCGATGTATTAACAATTCCTTTACCCATCCCATATGTCACCGCTCCTGCATTTTACAAGTTAAAAGTCATTAGTGACTAGTGAAGAATAGAGAACTTACGTCCACAATAGACATGGAAGCAAACATTTGGCTTTGTTAGTCGGTAGACATAATATCCTCCTGGGCAGGCCTTGATATCCACAGTTGTGTTCCACTGGCAGCAGTTATTACTGAAACTGGCACAGGCTTGTCTTTGCACAATGCCCTCCGATTCACTTGGGTGACTCCCATTAAGCCAGATTGGGGCATGTGTGCCACAGTGGTTTTCTGGTATACAAAATGTTGGCATAGCGTCCCCAGCCATGCCAGTGAACCGATACCACTCTCCATCCAGGTGGTTGTCGCACATTGGTTTGTCTTGGGATTCATTAAATATGTGGTCTGTGTTTCTCCAAGGCTCATTCAGACTTATATAAGCCGAACATGGGTCCAAGGCTTGAAATAAGGGAGAGATGTCAACACAGGATATTTAGAAATGTCTACTGTATAGGGTCAGCTATGAACAGCATACAGAAATACAAATGTCCTTTATAAAAATGCAAAAAAGATTAAATACATTGCTCATACATTGACGTTTATAGTACAGTAACATGCATCCATCCATATATAAAAGAAAAATATTACTGAAAGCTAATATATACCTGCAGTATATAGCTCTCTGGGGCTATATTGTTTTTGGACTGTAAAAGCTCTCTGCATTACGCTTAAAGGGTTTTCTGAGATTTTCATATTGATGGTCTGTCCTTGGTAAAGATCATAAATATCTGTTTGGCAGGGGTCTTGACACCCAGTTGTTTGAAGAGGCTGCAGCATTACGGTCAGTGCTGCAGCCTCCTCCTAGGCCTGTGATGTCATGTTCATTGGTCACATGGCCTAGGCGCATTGACTTGAATGGCACTGAGCTGCAATACCAAGTACAGCCACTATCCAATCAATGGCGCTTTGCTTGGTGAGCTGTGAATAGGCTGTGACCTCCTCAAACAGCTGTTCGACTAGGGTGCCAGGAGTCAGACTACCGCTGATCTGATGTTGATGACCTATCCTTAGGATAGGTCATCAATATTAAACACCTGAAAAACCCTTTTAAAAGGGGTTACCCATAATTAAAAAAAACATGCACATGGTATAGGTGATAAATGTGTAGGAAGCATTAGTCTATGGAACTAACGTCAACCTCACAGACATCAAATGGAGTGGAAGGGTGCATGTGTGGCCCCCACTCCATTCAAACTTCTCTGGAATGGGTGGCTTGGGACCATTAGTGATCAGTGGGTGTCCTGATGATAATACAATCATCACCATTCCTGTGAATTTGTGATGTGATTCGTGATGTTTTTTGTTGGATAACCTTTTTAGGTAATTAGTTTGCATACAGTTCGATTTAAAGGGGTCTGACTCATGTAAGGAATGTAAGAAATGTAAGGAAATAATAAATGTAAATGTAAGGAAATAATAAAAGATCGGCTACCCACCAAGTTAAAAAGGTTTGCCAAATAAAAATATTTTCCAAAAAGCCCCTAAACTATTCATATGTGAGATCATAACTTAGTCCTGCCATGCAGAAAAACGCCTCCTAGTTCCCACCCGTGGACTATGTAAATCCATACAAGATGACGTGATACACCCTGGATGGATCCTCTTCTGTGCTTGAACTAAACATGTTCATTTACTGTTCATCCAGGGACAGCATAGAAAGTGGTAACATGGGTGAATCACGGCACTGCCGCCATCTCGGGCCTATGGACACAGCAGTTGAGGACCGTCGGTATTACATAGTTCACAGATGGGCACCATTGCCCTTTTGCTTCACAGCAAGGCCAAGTTATGTGCATATGTACAGTATGTCACACGAAAAATAGATTAGGGGCTTCTGGAAAATATTTTTACAAATTGGCCAACTCGTTTAACCAACCAGAGTTTCCAGCACTGTCGCTCTGAGATTACAGGCTGCAGTGGTGATGTATCTGTATACAGCATGTGACCGTTGGAGCCAATCGCTGTCCTCAGTGATCTTGTGACATATACTGCTGAGGCCAGTGACTGACTGCAGTGGTTACAGGGCCGGTGCTACCATAAGGCAGACCAAGCTGCTGCCTTAGGGCGCACCCTGGGGGAGGGCGGAAAAATGTGACATGGAGGGGGAGAAATGTGACATGGAGGGCTGATGTGACATAGGGGGGTGATTTGACATGGAGGGGGAGAAATGTGACATGGGGGCATGATGGCTGACATGGGGTCATGATGGCTTACATGGGGGGCTGATGGCTGACATGGGGGGCTAATGGCTGACATGGCGGCATGATGGCTGACATGGGGGGCTGATGGATGGGGGCTGATGTCTGACATGGGGGTCTGATCTGAAGTCTGATTAACATTGGGGGTCTGATTGGGGCTGTTAGCTGAGGTTTGATTAGCATTGGGGGTCTGATTGCTGGTCTGACCTGAGGTGTAATGGAAAATAATTTTTTTCTTATTATCCTCCTCTAAAACCTAGGTGTGTCTTAGAGGGCGAAAAATACGGTCCTCAAACTAGTGATTGTCTGAAGCAGAGAGAAGATACCAGGACCACACAGAGGAGAAGCCAGCTGCTGCAGACGGGACCAGGGCCAGGTGAGCTGCGAGGGGGAAGGGCGCCAAAAAGTAGCTTCGCTTGTGTTGGCAAAAATCCTTGCACCGGCCCTGAGTGGTTACATGCCATAGACTGCTATGTCACTGCTGCAGTCTGTATACACAGATCGGAGCTATGGATTGGAGTGATAGCACTGGAAATGATGGGGGACTAATAAATATATGTTCCTCTATTATTTTATCACATTTAAGAGCACTTGCCTCTTTTCCAAGATGGTAACATTACAAATAACGAAATGTATGATAACTGTGCTGGGCATGGACTTTAATAGTGAACACATTACATTTTTGACAAATTAAGTCATTTGCTAAAAGATCAAAGTCATCTTTAAGCTAAACTAACTTGTAATTAGGTTTAATTATAAAGTGAATCTTAATTAAGCAGCTGCCAAGTTGATAGCAGTTATGACTATATGTTAATCACTTGTACTTTGTTGGCTTATCCTGTCTGAATAACACTGTCAAACCAGAAAATACTTCCATACCCAAACACAGCATGAATGGTGCACCATCCACCCCATTTACAGTAGGTATATGATACAGAGTTTAATTTACAGCAATTTAGACAGGCAGTGCCTACTAGGGTCCATCGCCAACCTCTGTTTAAGAGTATGAAAGTTTTGATTGTTACCACCACCATGCATCAATTCTGAAGGGTTCCAGATAACCTTAAAGGAAACCTGTCAACAACTTTATGCTGACCTCACTGTGGGCAGCATATAATAGTAACAGAAATGCTGATTTCAGCAGTGTGTCACTCATGAGCTAAAAGTAAGTGGTTGCTGAGAACCAGCATCATAATCATTGAAGCCCAGGCCTTGAGAAGAGTCAAATCTACCTGAGAAGAGTCCTGGTTATTCATAATCTCCTGCTCTCCCCGGCCACCTGCTGATGATTGGCAGTTGTCTCCTAGACAGAGAGGGAGAAAACTAGGTAGAAGCCTGTCAGTCATCAGCAGGTGGGCAGGGAGGGCAGGAATTCATGAATAACCAGGACTCTTCTCAGGTGGCCGTGACTCTTCTCCAGGCCCAGTCTGATTGTGATGTTGGTTCTCGGCAACCACTTACTTTTAACTTATAAATGACAGACCGCTGAAATCAACTCACCTGTCTCTACTTTATTCTGTCATTAGTATGGACAGCACAAAGTTGATGACAGGTTCCCTTTAATGAAGAAGTTGTGGTAGAAGAATATTTTTCTATAAGGCTGTGTTTTCATACATTGCAGTTTAGGTGCAGTTTTTGAGTTTTCTTTTATAGTCAAAACTTGGACTGGATGTACTTCTCTCTGCTTTCAGGATCCATTCCAAAATCCAATCCTATCGGGGTAGGACTGTCCACTCGTAGGATCTTCCAGTGGGCGCTGGCTCTGATGCAATAGTGGGACCCAAAAGTCTTGGAGAAAAAAATAAATAAATTGGAGCTGCCTTTAGAGACAGTCACTTGCCACTAAGGTCTATGTCTATGATTCAAAACCTATTAGACGTTATTGGTGATATATTGTAGGTGTTGAGTTCTGAGAACAATTTCCTCTGGTGGGCCCAAGGAACCCCAGTCTGACACAAAATCCAACCAAAAACTGCAGCAAAATTACACTGCATAAATATAGCCTTATAGTATACATATAAGGAATATGAGGAAAAATCACCATGAGGATACCACAGTTCTTGTAAACATCTAAAAATTATACATGTTCTCTCTACAAACCAAGGACGAAAATATGGAGAATGCCTAGAGTACTACTAGCGTCTTTTGTCTTTCCTATATACTTTACTTTATTAATACTTTATTAAAGGGATTGTCCAATAATATGCTTTAATAGCCCAATGAGATTGGATCATTATATAACTGGGTGCTGTAAATGCAACACTTGATGAAGATCTGATGACAACTATGGAGAAAACAAAGTGCTACAGCTGCTTTATTCCCAGCACTGGTGGGGAAGGGGGGCACTGGGCACCAATGAAGTAAACATAAATGGCACATCTAGTCAATGTGTCAGCAGTGCATATTATGGGACAACCACTTCATACATGAGAGATCTTAGGCATTATTAGGGCTACTTGTCTCAGCAACCACTACTCAACATCCCCTTTTGACACGTAACATAACGTAACGCAAACATAAATATAAATTATATATATATATATATATATACATATACAAACATACACATATATATATATATATATATATATATATTATATGTATATACACATCCCCACATCCTTAATTAGAGCTGCACCCAGACAAGATCTCCAGCATGTATTAGCTTATAAAAATCTAATGTACAGTTCAACAAACATGTAGTATTCATGTTCTTTGACTTTGTTTTAGGAAATTAATGCTACTCACCTAAGGGGGTCACTTGATTAAATCTGAAGTAGAAACAGAAGGCCAGGAGAAAAAGCATTTTTTTTTAATCCAAGTGTAAGCTGACGACCTGGACCTGATGCTCCTTGTAAGGAACCTTGTCAGATGGTCTCTGTCCTCTCTGCCTCTGAGGCGCAGATGATCTTGTTTTTCTTTATTTATCACTATAACCTCTACCTTATCATTTTCAGTGGACACATTATCAGAAGGAAGAGGATGAAATGGGCTAAACCTCTGACCCTTCAAGCAGAGATCTGCCTTGTAAACAAGGATATTTTTACGGATTGATCCTGATGTCTCATCCTCCCATTGTCTTCACATGCTGGAATTCTCCAAATGATACATGTTATCCACAAGGGAACTCCTAGGAGGGCATGCAGGAGACAGGCCATTAGCTGGTCAGCCCTTCCGCTTGTCCTCTCCAAAGTCACATGCTTTTCGTTCTTTTCGTTGAGTAGTGACAGTCCATAGAAATATTTTTGCAACGCAAAAACTTATGGAGGTTTTTAAATCATCATAATAATACACATATTGGGCTATAAATCCTAACGATGGCATTGAGTGTTCAGTGAATATCTTGCAGACAGAAAGATCTGTCTTGTAAACGACAGCGGGAAAACAAGAGTTTTACAATTCTCATTTTTGCATTTCAGGTATGATCATGAATTTCACATGTAATGTATTAGATAAAGGGAATCTGTCACATTGGAAATGCAGTCCTACCTGTGGTCAGCATGTTATAGAGCAGGAGGAGTTGAGCAGACTGATATCTAGCTTTGTGTAAAATGATTAATTATAACTTTTATTTTATCTATTTAAATCTCTTTAAATCTTTCTATGGTAAGAGTCCAGTGGACGGTCTTACTCAGTGATGGGGAGCCCTACCTGTATGAGTTTGTATACAGAGATAGCTGTCAGTGATTGAGTAAGACCACCCACTGGACTCCTAAGCGAATACAATACAGGACTTTACTACTAATGGCCTATTTTCAGGATAGTTTATCAATATCTGATTGGTAGGGGTCTGACACCCTGCACCGGCCGGTATCGGAACTACACAGCTCCATGCACACATAATGGAAAGAGCTGCTTCCCTTACGTCCTACCAGCAGCACAGATGGGGTTAACCACCCCCACGTGGACTGGTAGGACCGGCAGAATTATTAATAAGCCCAAGTAAATCATACAATTAAACAATTAAATACCCCCTATAAAGGAGGGAACCACCCTCAGCCCACTGTGTTTTTTTCTGTTCTCCCGGACAGGTGGACTGGCGGTGATCCCCTCTTTTTTTTCGGGGATCTCTCTTTCTTTTCAGAAGGCCCATTCTACTAGGGCTGTAGTCACTTCTTTTGCCGAGTCTTCTTACTCTCAACATGATTTGCAAGTCTGCCTCCTGGAGCTCTGAATCAACATTCATCTCCCATTATAGATTGGATGCTAGATTAGCTGAGTACTCGGCCTTTGGGCAGACTATACTTGATTCTGCCAGGCATGAGGACCCTCCCTAGGGGTTCTTCTTGCTATCTCCCCATCTGTGCTGCTGGTAGGACGTAAGGGAATCGTTAATTTCTAACGATAATTTGTTTTCCCTTAGTCCTAACAGCAGCACACAAAGATCCCACCCTAGTAAGTTTAGTTTTTTTCTTGCTACAACACAGTGGGCTGGGGGCAGTTCCCTCCTTTATAGGGGGTATTTAATTGTTTAACTGTATGATTTACTTGGGCTCATTAATAATTCTGCTGGTCCTAGAGATACAGCAAAGCTTTACTTATACATGCAGAGCAATATGGACCAAAGAATATGAAGAGAGGATAGAACTTCACATAACGGTGTACTTTTAGATGCTATAGTCTGTAGAAATCTGTGTCATGTCCATATGCCCACTATACGGTTGTCCTTTAGTGGTTGTCATCCAGTATCAAATTGTTCAGACCAAATACTAAGCACTGTGTTCTGGTCCAATTCAAATGTTCTTTTCTGAGGGTGAAGATTTTTTAGAGAAATATAGGGGGCTGTGAAGTAGTCAAAAAAAGCATTTGGAGCCCCTCTCCATTAAAATTTTTTAAACCTCAGCTAGGAACGCAACTAAGAAAACACATGGCTAGAATGGTTAGTTTATGTAATGCTAAGCATTCCAAGATTATGTCATGTTAACCCACTAGTTTGCTGGATGTCATAGATTTTCTACAAATAGGTCCAGACGCCTGTTAGACATGATGTATGGTGGGCCTCATGTGAAGGATGTAGAGAATGAGAGATAAGGCTACATTTCCTACCAGTGGTTATCCAGTCAAGGCCATTTCAGACCTCCGAGCGTGTAAACAACCTGTCAGCTTTGCCAAAATGAATATAATTTATCAATGTAGCACACATATTACAGGAACCCCTCGCTAGATTCCGGAACAGCCTGTATAACCTTAGTGAACATCCACAATCAAATCCCTTACATGTGAGTTTATCCTCAACTATTCCGCCAGCTTCCTTTCCACGAGTACCAATAACGTGATCTAGCAAATGGCCAAAGAACAACAGAGACTGCAATTATAATAGTGGCATCTGTGGGTAACAAGTTATACTACACCCCATCAAGAAAGGTTGAAATGCCAGAGACCCTACACTTACTTCTGCTATATCATAGAGATATGTGAGACGTAGTGATCGGTTGATTTCCAAAGAATGAGACCCTTTCCACACCAATCGATCCCTTGAACTAGAGATTTGTGAGGTTACAATGTAATCCAATACCCCATTGCACCCCTGTGCATGAATGCGGAGTGTTATTTTCAATGGTTAGTCTCTTTTTCCTTCTTGTAGAGTGTGTGAAAACCTGGAAAAGGGCCGGGTTCCTGAAGTTTCCACGTGATCCTTTAGGAAAGCCTCAGGGCTGTGTGCTTGAAGGGGTTGTGCAGCCCTACAGTATTGATAACCTAGTATCCTCAGGATCACACCCCTGCTGATCCGTTGTTTGAGGCTGTAGCGGCACTTGTTCTGCTTTAAAATTACACTGCGTGTTATCTCGATTGTAGAAGTGGCGCAGTGTAAATACAACTACTCCATCCTGTTCACTTGAATGGGACGAGCAGTTGTAATTACACTACCCCACCTCTACAAGAGAGACTATGCGCAGTGTAATTTTGAAGCGGAAGCAGCGCTCGCATCAGCACTGCCACTGCTTCAAAGAGCTAATCAGCGGGAATACTGAGTATATGTCATCCATATTGTAACACTGCACAACCCCATTAAAGGGGATATACCACAAATTTAATACCTTTTTGTTTTATTCACTTGAGGCTCATGCACTCAAACGTGTGTGCCCCATTCTGTGGTCCGCAATGCATGGGCACTGTCAGTGTACCCGCCATTTGTGGATGTGGACCCATTCAAAATTCAGTCCGCACCTATTCTTTTGTAGTGCGGAGGCACGGACCGAAATCCCACGGAAGCTCTCCATAGAACTTCCCCTCTGCACCGCATTATATATTGTGGATTGCAGACCCAGGTAGGTAGTGGAAGGCGCACGGCGCATGTGCAGCCACCCTCTATTCATTTCTATGGGGCCGCCAAAAATAGCTGAGCGCTGGCTCGGCTATTTCCATCGGCCCCATAGAAATGAGTGGGAGAGGTGGCCGCGCTAGCGCGGTGCGCTCCCATTCACTTATATGGGGAGAGTGCTTGGCGATGGCTGGAACCCAGGGTCCTCCAGCCACCGGTTTCCCCACTCCGTTCTCGGCGTAGGTGCGGGTAACAGAGGTGGGACCTGCACCTATCAGACAATGGGTGCATATACTAGCTATATGCCCCCATTGTTTATGATGGGCCAACCCCTTTAACTATGAGATCACTACACCAGCACTAAGAGGAGGGGAAGAAAGCAGGGAAGTTACTGAACATGTATAGTCTACCAAAAGGATAAGCAGCAGGGGGCGCTACCAGAGAGGAAACTGTAATGTACATAAAAAAGAACAGTATTTTTATTGCTTGTATATTGCAGTAATACAGAGGGGAAAATAAGTATTTGATACTCTGGCGAAATTGTAAGTATTCCAACCTACGAAGAATGGAGAAATCTGTAATTTTTATCGTAGGTACATTTCAATTGAGACGGAATAAAAAAAAAAAAAAAAAAAAAAAAAAAAGAAAATCACATTGTATGATTTTTTCGAATTAATTAGCATTTTATTGCATGAAGTAAATGTACCAACAAGCAAGAATTCTGGCTCTCATAGACCTGTTACTTTTTCTTTAAGAAGTCCTCCTAATCTGCACTCATTACCTGTATTATTTGTACCTGCTTGAACTCGTTACCTGTATGAAAGACATCTGTCCACACTCTCAATCACACTCCAACCTCTCCACCATGGCCAAGACCAAAGAGCTGTCTAAGGACACCAGGGACAATATTGTAGACCTGCACAAGGCTGGGATGGGCTATAGGCAAGCAGCTTGGTGAGAAGGCAACAACTGTTGGCGCAATTATTAGAAAATGGAAGAAATAAGAGATGACTGTCAATCTTCCTCTGTCTGGGGCTCCATGCAATATCTCGCCTTGTGGGGTAAGGATGATTCTGAGAAAGGTCAGGAATCACCCCAGAACTACACGGGAGGACCTGGTCAATGACCTGAAGAGGGCTGGGACCACAGTCTCAAAGATTACCGTTAGTAACACACTACGCCGTCATGGATAAAAATCCTGCAGGGAACGCAAGGTCCCCCTGCTCACGCCAGCCCATGTCCAGGCCCATTTTAAGTTCGCCAATGACCATCTGGATGATACTGAGGAGACATGGGAGAAGGTCATGTGGTCAGTTGAGACCAAAACAGAACCTTTTAGTATCAACTCCACTCGTTATGTTTGGAGGAAGAAGAAGGATGAGTACAACCCCAAGAACACCATCGCAACCGTGAACCATGGAGGTGGAAACATCATACTTTGGGGGTGCTTTTCTACAAAGGGGACAATACGACTGCACCATATTGAAGGGAGGATGGGGCCATGTATCACGAGATTTTGGCCAACAACATCCTTCCCTCAGTAAGAGCATTGAAGATGGGTCGTGGCTGGGTCTTCCAGCATGACAATGACCGGAAACATACAGCCAGAGCACCTAAGGAGTGGCTCCGTAAGAAGCATTTCAAGGTCCTGGAGTGGCCTAGCCAGTCTCCAGGCCTGAACCCAATCAAAAATCTTTGGAGGGAGCTGAAACTAAATGCCCATCGACAGCCCCGAAACCTGAAATATCTGGAGAAGATCTGTATAAAGGAGTGGGCCAAAATCCCTGCTGCAGTGTGGGCAAACTCAGTCAAGAACTACAGGAAACGTCTGACCTCTCTAATTGCAAACAAAGGTTTCTGTACCAAATATTAAGTTCTGTTTTTCTATTATATCAAATACTTATTTCATTCAATAAAATGCAAATTAATTATTTTAAAGTAATACAATGTGATTTTCTGTTTTTTTTATTTTTTAGATTCTCTCACAGTTGAAGTGCACCTATGATAAAAATTACAGACCTCTCCATTTTTTTGTAGGTGGGAAAACTTGCAAAAACTTGCCAGTGTATCAAATACTTATTTTCCCCACTGTACATTTGAAATGCCCTAATCATTGCACAGGAATAGTTTTCGTGGAATAATCCCTTTAAGGGTCCATTCACACGTCCGCAATTCTGTTCAGCATTTTGCGGAACGGAATTGCGGACCCATTCATTTCTATGAGGCCACACGATGTGCTGCCCGGATCCGGAATTGCAAATCGGCACTTCCTGGTCCGCAATTCCGTTCCCGAAAAAAATAGAACATGTCCTATTCTTGTCCGCAACTGCGGACAAGATTAAGCATTTTCTATTAAGTGCCGGCGATGTGAGGTCCGCAAAATGTGGAACGCACATTGCGGGGTCCGTGTTTTGCGGATCCGCGGATCTGCAAAACACACACGGACGTGTGAATGGACCCTAAGAAGAACTATACATTTCACTCACACAGGTCTGGACGCCTGGGGAAGAACAGGTGATGCCAGCCTGTAGTGTCATAGTACTGGTATGGACCAGTGTGTTTGTTTCGAGGTAGCAGAGGTCAGCCTTTCACCCTAATAGCCAAGTTACAGGCCAGACAGTCTAGGATTTTCACGGTGAATATGAATCGCTTTGTCTGTGTATAAGGCCCCATTCACACAACAGTGTCACAGCCGTGCGGCTCGACAAAACACAGGCACCAGCCTGTGCACCCTGCGGACAAAGATAGGACATGCCCTATCTTTGTCCACAACATACAGATTGTGGACCCATTGAAGTCAAGCGGTCCGCACCGGGGTGCACATGGCCGATGCCCATGTTTAGCGGATCTGCAGTCCGCAAAATGGGGTCTTAAGCAAATAATGTTGGTTAAGGCCAGTTTGAATAAGAAGCCTCTGCTTTGAGCTTCTTGGTGCTGTGACCCCGTCTAACCCAGGAGATGAGGATCCCCAACATTTTCCTTTCACTCCATCACAGCTACTTGCCTCATGAAAGGCATTATAAAGGTGGGCAATACGTATAGAGAACGGACCTTTTAGACTACTCGAGCAGCCACAGGATAGGGATAAATGATGGAACGTGGTTAAGCGTGTGCACAGCACACCGTGTGCTATCTGCATCCGTATGTCCGATCCATAAAAAAAGATAGATTTTGTCCTATTCTTGTCCATTGTGCAGACAAGAATAGGCATTTCTAACATAGGGAGGAATGTGCGGCACCGCCTAACGGATATGGTCATGTGAATGCCCCCTAATGTTTTTTTCTTCAGTTTCTCCTGTTGCCTTAGAGAGGGGAGGTGGGTTGTTAATTGTTCATTTATTCCTGTGTATTACATAAAATAAAAAATATATTTAAAAAAAGGTGCAGAAACCAGGAAAAAAAAATTGGTGGCTGGGGTTAATTATTGTAAGTTTGGGGTAAGGTACCAACATGATATGAACATAATTAAAGGATTGTCCCATTAAGACAACTTTTCCAAAGTCTGTCATAGGGGCTAAATACCGGGAAAAAAAACGCTTCAGTTTTATCCCCATTCATTGTCAATGGGGACAAAACTGAACTGAACAGAATGGAATGCTCCAAAATGTATTCCGTTCCACTTGCGTTCCCATACTGGAGAGCAAACCGCAACATGTTGTAGTTTGCTTTCCGTCCTGGGATGCAGAGCAAGATGGATCCGGCGTGGCCCCCAACGCAAGTCAATGGGGACGGATCAGTTTTCTCTGCCACAATAGAAAATGGATCCGTCCTCCATTGACTTTCAATGGAGTTCATAATGGATCTATCTTGGCAATGTTAAATGGGTTCTGCAGTTTGTTTAACCTGATGATCTAGCCTCTGGATAGATCATCAGCATCTGATCGGCGGGGGTCCGACACCCGGGACCCCTGACGATCAGCTGTTTGAGAAGGCAGTAGCGTTCCAGGAGCGCCGCTGCCTTCTCACCGTTTACCGCAGACCACGTGACGTCACGACTAGTATCAACTGGCCTGGGCGCGGCTAAGCTCCATTCAAGTGAACAGAGCTTCTCCCCGCCTATGCTAGTTCATACTAGTCGTGACGTCACTGGGCCTGCGGTAAACAGCAAGAAGGCCGCGGCGCTCCTGGAGTGCTGCTGTCTTCTCATACAGCTGATCGGCGGGGGTCCCGGGTGTCGGACCCCCGCCGATCAGATGCTGATGATCTATTCAGAGGATAGATCATCAGTTTAAACAAAGTGCAGAACCCCTTTAAAGATAACACCATGCAACAAAAAAAACTTTTCGTCTCCTATACTAAATTGAGTGTGTAGATTACAAATCCGAAGCCAGAATTGTTGTAACACGTCACGTAATTTTGCTATGCATAAGTATGCCTAAATGAATTAAGCACTTGGAAAGCATTGAATAATTGTTTTACTCCAACAGTTACCTGATCTACATCAAAGTTTGCGTAGTAAACAGTGTATGAAAATGTAATGGAATAACAAAATTTCAAAAAGTCTTGTTTTTCAGTTTAAAAGTCTTGAGCAAGGCCCAGTACTGTTAAGTGCTTCAGGTATCTGCTTTTGCGCCATTGGGCAGACTAGATGGGCCAAATGGTACTCATCTGCCCACACATTCTATGTTTCTATGTTGAACGGTCGTATTTTCCCGTTGCAAAAACCAGCAGTAGTCTCCCATCATGTTGGGATTCCAACGGCCTTGATACCTGTTCTCCATTGTAGAAATATCTTTATGGAACCGCTCTACATGTTCGTCACTTACGTGTCCCAAATTGGGTGGGAAAAAGTCAAGATGGGAATGTAAGAAATGCACTTTCAATGACATTCGGCAGCCAAGTTGTTCATATGCTGTAAGCATGTTGTCTACTAATTCAGCATAGTTTGCAGCTCGTCTGATCCCAAGGAAGTTCTGCACTTGTAACACAAATGCATCCCAAGCTGCACGCACTCGCTTTGTCAGATTCTTGCGCTGATCATAAGTAGTGTATTTGCCACATATGTAGCAGACATTGTCTGGATCGTTAACCAGGGGCGTTGCTAGGGTCTCAAAAGATCCGGGGCCAATATGGCCCAATTATCTAAGTTGAACAACCGCACCACATTCCCCCCGCAAACACTAGCACTGAAGACATTTTGCTGTACTTGCTATACAGCAGCACATACCTGTCACATCCAGGGCCTCCAGGTGACGTCTCCTCTGATGTAGATTTTCTCTGTCATCATCTTCTCCATTTAGTTCAGACACTTCTCTGAGCCGCCTCGTCTCTGAAGTGTGTGACGCACAGACATCTTAGCTTCCTTACTTTTGTGTACCCCCAAATACTATCCTTAAAAGGGATTCTGTGACCTCGTTTTAGCCTATAGTGATGCGGACATGCACGGCTAGATCGCCGCTAGCATGTCCGCAATATACCTGTCTCATAGCGCTTTGTCCTTTTATTGTGTTAAAAAAATTATTTTATAGATATGTAAATGAGCCTGGTAAGGAGCCCAAGGGGCAGTACTAACCTTCTTACCTTCTTGGAGCCCAGCACCGCCTGCCTCCTCCGAATCTCCTCCTTGCTCACAGTTAGATTGCCGTAATCTCGCGATGCGCAAGCTTGCGCGTGCTCAGTGCCGGCATAGTTTTCCTTCCCTGTGCTGGCATCAGTCCCAGGGAAGGAACTGCGCATCGCGAGATTACGGCGATCTAACTGCGAGCAAGGAGGAGATTCGGAGGACGCAGGCGGTGCTGGGCTCCTTCACAGGGGGGCATGGCTGGGCTCCAAGAAGGTTAGTACAGCCCCTTGGGCTCCTTACCAGGCTCATTTACATATCTATAAAATAAAAGGACACCGCGCTATGGGACCGGTATATTGCGGACATGCTAGCGGCGATCTAGCCCTGCATGTCCGCATCTCTATAGGCTAAAACGAGGTGACAGAATCCCTTTAAGAAAAATGAGTGCCCGCCCATAGTAACAGTACTCCTCATAGTCCCACCAATAGTAATTCCCTTCTAGAATGCTCTCATTAGTAATACTGCCCCCTACTGGACCTAACAGTGATAATGCTCCACAAGGGTGCCTCCATTAGTAGAAGAGCCCTCCAGTATTAATAATACCCTCACAGAGCCCCAGTAGAAATAAAGCCCCCTATTGTTCCCCCAGTGGTAATAAAGCTCTCTACAGACCCCTCAGTAGTAATAAGACCTCCCACAGTGCTCTTAGTAGAAATAATGCGGATCCCTCCTATAGAGCCCCCAGTAGTAATAAGAACACCTATAATGTCCCCTGGATTTAAAATGCCCCCAGTATTTATACTGCCCCCTACTGTTATAATGCTCGCCCTGAAGCGCCCCCAATATTTATAATGCCGCCTGCAGTGCCCCCTGTAGTTAAATTCCTCCGTTTAGTGTCCTCAGAAATTATAATTCCTCAGCACCTCCGCCATACAGTCCCATGTAAATAACACTATTTCCCTCCCTCCGCCATAGAGTCCCATATGAATACCATCACACCAGCCCCCTCCAATATACAGTTCCATGTAAATAACATCACACCATCTCTCCTGCCCCTTCCAACATACAGTCCCATGTAAATAACATCACCACCTCAATATTCAGTCCCATATAAATAACATCACTCCCTCCCCAGACACCTTCAACATACAGTCCCATGTAAATAAAATCACCCCCTCTCCAGTCACCTCCAACATGCAGCCCCATGTAAATAACATTACCCCTTAACATTCAATCCCATGTAAATAATATCACTCATTCCCACAGCTGCCTTCAACATGCAGTCCTATATAAATAACATTACCCCTCAACATACAATCCCATGTAAATAACATCACCCTACCCCAGCCACTTCCAAATTTCAGTCCCATGTAATTAACACTGTGTAAAATGCTAATAAAAACAAGGTGCAATGACTTGCTGATCTCATAGACCCATACTTTATTCTCAACTAGCAGAAGGACCTTGCTTCGCACGGGTATATTTAATCTGTTTCATTCAATGTTTGTGTGTGTCATTAACAGATATCGACAGCATCCACTATAACAGTGACCTCTACAGCACCCCACCCCTTTAACAGTAAACTCCACAGTCCCCCACCCCTTAACACTGCCCCCCCACTTTAAAATAGGACCTCCCCTTAACTTTGACCTTCACAGCAGCCCGCCTCTTTAACAGTGAGTTTCACAGCACCCCACTCCCTTGACAGTTATCTCCTCAGGGGCACGCCCCCTTAACAGTGACCTCCCCATACCCTGCTGCCTTAACAGTGACCTCCACAGCGCCCTGCCCCTTTAATGCTAGGGCTACACGACATGTGTAACGCGACATTTTGTCTGAACAATTCTTATAATTATAGGCTATGGTGTCGTACTGTGACATGCTGCGACACGACAGTTGCAAAAAATCTATCCAAGATGGATTTTTCTGCGACTGTCGCGTCGCAGTATGTCACATGTCGCAGTGCAACATTCTAGACTATCATAAAAATTGTCACGCGACATTGGTGCGACATCAATGTCGCGCGACACATGTAGCAGTGTACTTGTGCCCTATGTGTCGTGTAGCCCTAGCATAAAGCTGACCTACAGCAGTGAAGAATAATGGCTGGGATGTTGTGGAAACCTGGAGTAAAACTGTGTGTATGTGGAGACTAAGGGCCAGCGAGCTTCTATTGGCTGATAAGGGACATGTGACCGTGTGTATGGCAGTTGGGATATGAAGAGAAAGACTTGCAGGCTTGTATTGGCTAATGCAAGTAATTTTTTGGGAATATCTCAGGAATGGTACGTCCTAGAGAGCTGTTTTTTTGAGTGATCGCGGAACATATATACATACAGTGGCAAGGTGTACAGTGCAGGAGGGCGTGTATATCTCACCCAGATAACTCAGCTGGGTGAGATAACTAAAATCCAGAAGTGTGCAGCGGTCTCAGCAAAGCATAGTTGCTGAGACAATTTTGTTTACGTTGCATTCTGGGCTGGATTTTATTTGGACTGGCAGTTAGGCTTGGTAGTGGGAGCTGCCGGTCCACACCCTTCCAGCATGGGTATTCCCTCATACCTGAGGTGAGTGCAGGTGAAGCCTACCCTAATCAAGGCGACATAAAGCACATCCCAGGCTGTCAGTCTGGGGGAAGTGTGGGCTCTGTGTCTGGTTTCAGTCATGACGACTAAGGGGCCACAAAGCTATGTGACGCCTGATCGCATTCTGGTGTGGAACTGTATTTGTTGAGCGGACTGACTGAGGCTTGGAGCCTGAGGCCCTGAGCATAAATCTGAGATTATAGGCGAGTCAGGGAAATTATAATTCTGTTTAGGTAGAGCCCAGCCGGGCAGGAGTTTATTTTGTATAACTGTTTATGTTTACGCGGATGTGCCACAATAAAACAGTTTGGCCCTTAAATCCTGGTGTCCATGAAGATATCTGTGAGTGTGACCCCCTGAAAGAAGGCGATCCCTGACAATTCATACGACCTTCTTTATAGGATTGCGTCTATATCCCGTTCCGCAAAATACATAACACGTCCTATACTTTGCCGCACAGTGTGGACTCATTGAGGTCAATGCCACATGGACCGCATCCGTATTTTACGAATCTGAGGTCATGTGACCGCACCGTAACACTGTATGCAGATTCTTTAGGCAAGCTATAAAACGGTGTTCAATAGGTAATCACTTTAAGGAACCCATTTTTTTTTGTTGTATGTTCACAAGGGATGGGTATGCGGTGTATTTTCCCACAGTGGAAAACCCTCCGTGTATCTGCTAAAATTCTGCAGAAGCAAAATCTACACCAAATGGCGCAGACTTTGTTGTGGAATATAGTAGTGTGTTGTAAGGGATTTAATAATAAATATTTTCTGCATATGTCAATTTGAAGGCAAAGTGTATGAGTGCTTGCCCATTTTTCCATTGTTGTGGAATACACAGTATAAATGCTACAGGTTTTCTACTGATTTTACCCACAGCACTGCAAATTGTGAAATCTGCAGCATTTACTGTATTAACAGTATGGATTTAAAATCTGCCCCGCAGGTCGAGTTATGTTTGGGTTCCTTGGTGGATTTCATACACGGTATGGACAAGATTCTGTAAAATCTCATCCACTTTGCAGGTACTCTAATACAGGCAGATCTGCAATTGAAAATCCGCAGTGTATAAGCAGGGTATGAAATATATCCTGTAGGGGTATGGAATAAAAGCCCTACAAGTTCTATACTGACTAAGCCTACATACTGGATATTCAAAAGGACAAATGCGCAAAAGTCTGCAAAATACAATGGTACACCCACAATACCCTGTGCAGTCTCTGATTTCACACAATATAAGATGAAAATTTAAAGTAAACATCGCCTCTTTCCTAAGTTGGGAAGCAAACTGTAGGGAATAGACCAAGAGAAGTTGCATGAAATATTTATTAAGATCTACCCCCATTGCAAACACGAAAGCTTCAGTCATATTTTATTTAGAGAACGAAATAAGCCACCGTACACTTTTTTTTCTCAGCTGTTCATATCTACCCGTGAATTTCAATGTGTCCAAAACAGTCTTATTCAGCATCTTTTTTTTTTAAAGGGAACCTGTTATACTGTACATGCAGTTCTATCTATGGGCAGCATAATACAGAGTGGAGCAATTATTATTATTTTTTAACATCCGATCTGAGGCTGATGGGATCTAATCTGAGGCTAATTGAGGGTCTGATGGGGAGCTGATCTGAGGCTGATGGAGCTGATCTGAGGTCTAATGGAAGAATGGGGGTCTGATAGAAAATATTTTTTTCTTATTTTCCTCCTTCAAATTCTAGGTGCGTCTTATAGTCTGAAAAATACGGTAAGAGAAAAAAAGTTTGTTCACACAAGACTATACATATTTTGGTGTCAATTTGCAAATTTAAAGGGTTTGCTCACCTCCACTTCCTTCAGTTCCCCACCGCCTTGCTCTGGTCTCCATTTGTCAGCATCTAGTTTGATGCGGATCAAGTGGCCGCTGCAGCCAATCACTGGCCACAATGGAGACATGTGCCCATGAGTCATATCACTGGGTGATGGATCCCAGAGACAGGGAGCAGCAAGTATGTTTCCCTCCACAGGTCCAGCGACATGAAGGAGGGGGGGGGGGGGGTCAGAAAGGCCCCCCATAGCTGATCATCCCCTTTACAGAATAAAGCTATAGTTTGAATTTTTTTTTTTTAAATATCTTTTGCAGTTTTCCCCAAATAAAATAAAGAGTTAGGGATGTTAAAGCAACATTTGCACCAAATCATTAAAAAGTGTTTGGTCATTAAATGAGTAGTCTGGGCCAAAAAAAATTGGGGATGGTCGGGCATGGTGTGTAATGGGATAATGGGATAAAAACAAAAACTTTAATCACCTGCTCTGGTTGTGCTGGTCCCACCTGTCCGGAAGTGTGATGTGCTGATTACCTGGATGTCACCACTACCAGACAATCAATGGCCTCAGAGGTCCTGCAGACAGCACAGCTTATTGGATGGCAGAGGTGACATGGGAGGAGTTGGTAAGTCACACTTCTGACCAGGCTGGGACTGGAAATAGCGGGGACAGAGATGTGCCATGGGAACCAGTTTTTTGTTTAATCACATATCATGCTTGGCCATTCACACGGATCAGCTGTTTCATCAGCCGACCAAATCTAAACCGTGAATGGGTCAGGCAGTGCCATCCATTTTGTAGTGGCTGTGCCAGAGTACTGCAGCTCAGCTACTAATCTAAATAAAACTGGTGGGAGTTCCAAGATGCGGACCTTCTCTAATATTGATGACTTATCCTGAGGATAGTTAATATCTAAATCCTGGAATAACCCTTTAAAGAGAATGCCCACCTTCAATTTAGTTTTTATGCTATATAGGTTAAAAATTCTGTGCTGATTAATACATCTTGATCAGAGTGATTAAAGCTGTGCTTTTTTTTTATTCTCAACTCCAAAATTTCAGCAGAAACATATATTTAAAACAAATATTTTGGCTACCTGCAGCCACACTAGAGGGAGCTTAAGAGCTCACTGAATACTGTCCAAATGGTGTGTTTTAAATCTATGTCAATGCAAAGGGTAAGGAACTCCATTTGAAAAAACAATCCAATAAAGATCCATTAAGAAATGAATTGGCACAGAACTTTGGACTTAAAGGGAATGTGCCATCAGAAAATAACCTTTTGTTTAAATCACATTTAGGTTAGGCATTTTTTTTTTTTTAGAAGAAGTTTTGGTGAATGGATAGGTCATCAGTATCTGATCGGTGGGAGTCTAATACCAGGAATCCCACAATCACCTGTTTGAGAACATAACGGCGCTGCTAGTAGCACCGTGGCCATATCTCAGCTCACTAAAGCATAGAACCGTACATTGTACAGTGGCTGTCCTTGGTATCACAGCTCAGTCCCATTCACTTCATTGGGGCTGAGCTGCACCAAGGCCACGTGACCTATGAAAGTGACGTCAGATGGCCAGGCAGTGGCGCTACTGTGAGCGCCAATGTCTTCTCAAACAGCTGATCGGCAGGGGTCCTGGGTGTTGGACCCCCACTGATCTAGAGGATAGGTCATCAGTATAAAAGTCTCTGAAAACCCTTTTAAGACGTTTCTAGACATACTCTGACCTGTGCAGAGGTCAGGAGGCAGCTGTAAGTTACGACTTGTGTTATCTATATAGAGGTGTTACTTGTCATTCTAACTCCGCCTGTTATAATTGCTATTGAAAAATTACCTGTACAGAACAGGAAATCATGACCTATTAGGCCTACTGACCAGTGTGAATATTGCAGGATTATAAACTTTTTTTTAAATATGGATAGCAGCCTAGAAAAAAATTAAAAAATTCTAAAATTCTTGAAAAAAATAGATTTACCATAAAATGGGATTTAAATAGGTTATTTTCTGAAGGCACATTCCCTTTAAAAATCAAATAAAGATAAAAGGAATATCTGGGTATGCATGACTACCATTTACTGGTGCTAAATAAGGCAGAAATGGCTTTACTTTTGTCTGAAGTGGAATCATAGAATCTATCAGTCAGTGCCCATACTAATAGCACTCATGCACATCAGGTAGAATTGTAATTACCTTATTTTTTGCCCTATAAAAGACACACCCTCCCCCCCAAAGCGGGGGAAAATGTCATTGCATCTTATAGGGTGAATGCTCAATAGTACAGCAGGACAGAGAAGAGGTGAAAACAGCTCTTCCTGTACTCGCTGTACTCACCGCTTCCCGGTGTTCTCCTGCAGGTGTCGCGCGATATGCTGTAACTTGCGTACAGAGTATGTCGGCGCGTTGTGTGACCTCACGCTGTGTGATGACAGGTCACAGCACAGCAGGAAGAACACTGGATCTCAGGAGCAGCAGTAGCTGGAACAGTAGAGGAGAGTTGATTTTGTTTGATCTGAGGTCCGAGCTGCGGTCTAATCAGCATTGGGGGTCTGCTCTGAGGTCTGACTGGGGGTCTGAGCTGCAGAGTAATTAACATTGGGAGACTGATCTGAGAATTCATTAAGATTGGCGAACTGATGTCTGATGAAAAACAATTTTTTTCTTATTTTGCGCCTCTAAAACCTACTGTAGGTGCGTCTTATGGTCATGCGTCTAATAGGGCGAAAAATACAGTACTTTTATAAGCCAAAGAAAAGAATAAGTAAAGCGCTACGGAATATAGTAGCACTATATAAATGCGTAAAATAAATAAAATAAAACTTCAGACTTTATTGAAAAACAGAATAAGTGTTTATTGTTGCAGAATTACATTTTTTTTATACATATTTCATAAATGATACAGGATTTTACACATCTATATTTTGCTTATTTATAGGACATTCCTCCATGCTCCAAATCTCCCCGCACACTCACACATACCAGACCCTTTAGACATGATTCCTGTGTTTTTACTGTTCTTATAAACCATTTATACAAACAGGATCAGGCTCTTTGCTGCTGAAGAGGTCTAAGTCACTATTTCCTCTAGCTTCTTCAGCATCAGAAGTGCAAATGGCAAAATAAAAGCTTTCGATTTTTTTTTAGTGTTAAAAGAAAAATCTCCTGTTCAAGATCACAGTTA
This sequence comes from Bufo bufo, assembly GCF_905171765.1. Classification (NCBI taxonomy): domain Eukaryota; kingdom Metazoa; phylum Chordata; class Amphibia; order Anura; family Bufonidae; genus Bufo; species Bufo bufo. Next base: position 275,718,058 of record NC_053394.1, on the reverse strand, counting down.
CCCAAGCAGAAAACTTTAGGATTACGCTTTGGCCATCACCATATTAAGATGTCTTGTGGTGTTAAGCTGTGATGACTTCAGACAACCAAAGATCTGTGTAGTTTTTAGGGCCTCTACATGTACATGATTGTCGATCAGATTTGCTCCATAGCAGACATTCACGCCTAATAGACTACCATACTATAAAGATATGGATGTCATATTAAGGCATGGCAGAACTCAAGAAAAACCAGCCTTACACATCATGCCTGGAAGTGGTTTATTGCCAATCTCCTGCATGGATCTACAATCTTGGGATAATTACAGGACACAATAGAAAAAGATATAAAGAAAAATATGGAAAATGGATTCAATCCACCTGAGAGGAGAGCCTTAGGTTAGAGGCAGTTACTTAAGACTACAGTTGGCAGCATAGCCAGCTATGTTCCACATGGGCACAAGATTTAGGCTGGAAAGGAGTCCATGGTAACGTAACTGCCAGTCAAACAATGCATGAAGAGAACATATATGTACTCTCCTCTCTCAATATATGCAAGGCACCAGTCATCTGGCTTCACTTCTTTAGTTCTGTAATCCTTTTCCCGAAGTAGGAGCCTTTCACAGTGGGGAGTCCTTAAAAAATTGTCTCTGCAAAATTGAAGCCCAATACCACCCATCATTACCCCCATGCCGACCCCAACAAGAAACTGCACCATTTTGATATATAAAGTCTGTGGAAGAGCAGCTTATTCCAAAGGAAAAAAGGCAAGAAAACCCCTAAAAACTTTGGAGCAAAAGATAGAGGCGATATTTCAGCCGTTGCCACTCTCCAATCCTTTAGTGGTATGTGGATACTGTACACAAAATGTAGACAAGGCTGGATATCAGGTAGGGCATCCAGGAAGATGTGGCACTTCTATCAACAGGGGATGAAGCAGGAGATGTCAATCTTTATGAAGAGATTTGATGTTCATTGCATTAGAATAAGGTGGTAACCCTTCATGCAACCCTGATTTTCTACCCTACTGATCCTCCATTTACGAGTGCAGAACAGGGAAACAACTCCCTCCCCAAGAAAACAAAACAAATTAAAAGAGAAAAAATAAGACATAAAAACCTATCATGCACTGAGCCCCTGAAGTTTATATATAGCAAAGGCAGTGGGAAGGAGAGGGATGGGGAAAGGAGCATTTAATAAAGGGATTACAAGGGGGATAGAAAAAAAATTACATGCGGTTTCTTAAAATGCATAGCCGAAATTTGCACTGTGGTTGGGGCTTGGATTAACATTGAACAGCTTGCATGTGAACATAGAAAGGCATGAGCAGGAACCTGAAGTGTATCACGACAGCTAGGCACCAGATAAGAGACAAGCCTGGTGCTGAGGTTACTACTGGTCCAATGATTCTCCAAATGGCATAAATTGTGCGCTGTGTTAGTCATGTGTCTCCACTGAACCAGTGGACCAACCCAATGTGTCCTACAGGCAACATTCTAACTTGCTGTAAAACCATTGAAAAAAAAAAAACATAAAAATGGTCAATCATAGTTCAGAACCTTCATCTTGTATTTATCATCCATCTGCATTCATTGACAAGTAAAACAATTGATATGGATTAAGTAAGAAATTTTCAAAGCCTTAGGAAGTCAAGGCTCCAAGGTCTCTTTAAATTCACTTCTTAAACAGCAGCTTAAAAAGTTAAAAAAACAAAAACAAAAAAATATCAAAAATGTATGGAGGAAACACAAAAGAGGGAGAAATGGTCACCCATCCCAATACCACATCCCAGCTACCACCAATAATGCTTTAATTTCAAAGGCAAAAAGAGATCCACAGGTTTTGCTGGGGATTTAGGAGTCCTGCAATGATCTATCTTTGTCAATTTGTTGGATTGGGAGATGCATCTGCAGGGGATCACGCAGTCTTTTAAGATCCAACTCAACCTTGAGGACAGAAGGTAAAAAATACAGTATTTTAATTGTGTTAAAAATTTCAGAAACGGTTATTGTACAACATGTAGGACTCTTTTTTTATTGATCCCATATGTAGAAGAGTGAAAAGTTCAAAAGTTGATCGATTTGAACTCTGTATTTGATTAAATTTACAGTTGGTGCTTGAAAGTTTGTGAACCCTTCAGAATTTTCTGCATTTTGGAATAAATTTGACCTAAAGCTACATCAGAGTTTCACACAAGTCCTCAAAGTAGATAAAGATAATCGAATCATATACAAGAGTCAAAAAAATTATAAAATTATTTAATTTATTGAGGAAAATTATCCAATATCACATGTCTGAGTGTCATAAGTATGTAAACCTTTGGGATTGTCAGAAACCGGTAATTTGGAGGTGAAATTAGAGTCAGGCGTTTACAATCTATGGGATGACAATCAGGTGTGTGTGGTCGACTAGTTTTGATTTAACCCCTTCCTGAGTCAGTGATTTTCGGTTTTTGCATTTTCATTTTTCGCTCCCTGCCTTCGTGGAACAAGTTGTACTTTCTAATGCTACCATTTAATAGGGCATACAATGTAGAGGGAAGCTGGAAAAATAAAAAACGCAGTTCCGCCACAGTCTTATGGGTTTTGTTTTACAGCATTCACTAAGCAGTAAAACTGACTTGTGCTCTTCATTCTCTAAGTCAGTACAATTACAGAGATACCACAGTTTTAGTTATTATTCTTGCATTTTAATAATAATAAAAAATCTTTTGAAAAATACAGATTTTTCTCATCATGGCTGTATTCTGACCCCAATAACTTTTTTATAGTTATGTCTCCGGAGATGGGTGAGGGATAATTTTTTGCCGAACGTCTGTAGTTTTTTCTAGTTTTAGGGTGTGCGTGACTTTAAAAAAAACTATATATTTTTTTCCGTTACGCTATTCACGCTATGGGCGATGCCCATGCTGTTATTTTTTATTGTTTATTTTTATTTTGTGGAAAAGGGAGTGATTTGAATTTTTAGATTTAAAAATAAATAATTTTATGTCCCGAAGTGGACCCCAACTTGCAAATCATCAGAATGGAATTTCTTTAGAATAATGGCATTTGCTTCATTATTCTATACACAAATGGCTATATTACAAATTCAGTGCTGACACCTGGTGGCCCAAATTGTAAGATACAACCTGGAAGCCTAGTACACTACCAGCATAGAACGCTTTCTAAATCGCTCCTGCCCCAAAATCGCTCCTATGCTTCCAGGTTTATGACTTCTCAGACGCCCACGGCATCTGAGGGGGTTAAATATCCATGGTCGGCATCACCGCCTATCGCAGACATTCGCCATGGATGTCTGCTTGCTGTATAAAACAGCAAGCGCCTGGTGGCTATGGTGTGCGATCTGCTCCAGAGCGGGCACCATCCTTAAAGACCCAACGTCTACCATTGTGCAGATGTCATGAAAGGGGTTAGAGAAAAGGGATCAGTCACAAAGCAAATTAGATTTCTGAGGACCTTAGAATTAAAGCTGTTGATTCTCATAAAGCTGGAAAAGGTTACAAAACCATCTCTAAAGAGTTTTGACTCCACCAATCCACAGTCAGACAGGCAGTTTTCTCCAAAAAAAACATTACTGCCCATCTGCAGTTTTCTAAAGAACACCTGGACAAGCCAGAATGCTATTGGAATGTTTTGTGGATGCATGAGTTTAAATGAGAAGCGTTAGGTTTGCAGAAAAGAAAACACTACATTCCAGCCCGAAAACCTCACCCGCCTGTGAAACACGGTATTGGTAGTATCATGGTTGGGGCCTGTTTTGATGCATGTGGGCCAGGATGGCTTGCCATCATTGATGGAACATGAGAATTTTGAATTACCAGAAACATTCAGCTGCCGTTTTTGCTGCACTAGAGGGTCACACCAGATACTGAAAGAAAAGGTTTACATACTTTTGCCACTCACAGACATGTAATATTGGATCTTTTTCTGCAATAAATAAATTACCAAGTCTAATATTTTAGACTCATTAGTTTGATTTGCTTATCTTTATCTACATTAGATCAAATTTATGCAGAAACCTAAAAAATTCTTAAGGGTTCACAAACTTTCAAGTTCCATTGTACGTGATACAGACATCAAAGCAGTCACTGTGCCACTCAATGTATTCTAGATTGCCTACATTGTGCCTTGACTACTACTGGACCACATTAATACCAACTGAAAATAACATGCCATCTATGTGACAATCTCATCCTGACATACAGAAAACAGTTCGATGAGGTTAAAGGTCCATTCACATGTCCATATGAATGGGTCCGCATCTGTTCATTTCAATGTTGTTCCGTTCCGCGGCCCCGCAAAAATACGGAGCATGTCCTATTCTTGTCCACAGCCACGGACAAGAATAGGCATTTCTAATCACAGGGCCGGCCAGGTGCGGTCCGCAAAACACTTGTGGATGTGTGAATGCTCAACTGATAAATCAACATTAAAGGAATGTTGGCCAAACCCGATGATTTCGTTGGGCCCAGCCAATCAATGTATATGTGGCCACTTAAAAGGAACCTGTCATGTGGATATTTGATTATAATCTAACTAATTATATACAATCATTAACTACTAAAGGCCTTAGATGTATTCACTTACTGGTGTGACAGATGGTTATCTCATAATATACACACAAAGATGCCTCATGCAGCATGCTAATGAGCTGATTTGAGTCCAGCGTGAGGTCATTGAGTCCAGCTTTATTTAATTAACAGCTATAGCCACTCCCCTGCCCACCTGCTGCTGATTCATATGGAAAAAAACTGTCATTCAGCAGCAGGTAGGCGGGGAGAGTCAGGAGCTCATGAATATTCATGACTCATCATTATCAGCTGGAGCTTTTCAATACAAGATGTTGGCAGATTGACTGGGTCAATTAAAGAAAGTGACCCAGCATTTTGCTAAGAGAATCGGTCACTTATTTATGTTGCCCTTCGTTAGGACACCATAAAACTGGTGACAGGTTCCCTTTAACTCTTCCCAATAGCAAATGTCAGGGGAAAGAATTAAACAAGTCCTATCCTTCTTTTCTCAAGGGAGATAAGTTACTTCCAGAGCTTTGTGGCAGCAGCTTATTCCCCTCTATCAATTCAGAACACCTACACACTCAGCCAAGACGCATGCATGTGTATGGCTGGGGGAGACATGAAGAACAGTAGTCAGCTGAACGCAGTGTATGGGCACCTTAAGTCATGAATGCTTGCAGTTAAATGAATCTCCAATATTATATCAAGACAATGTATACATAGACAATATACCAAGAAGTATGACACAAAAGCATACCTGAGCAATATCATCCTTGAGTCGATTGTATTCTAAATAATTAAAACCTGTTTTATTGGCCGTTTTATGGAGAAAATTTAAGTACTGTCTGTCTGTGGCATCTGGATAAATATATTCCTGCAACAAAAGAAAAAAAAAAAAAAAAAAACGTTACATCCAGCGGTGTCTGAATGTCCATGATCCTTATTAAGGGGTTGTCCAATAGTTTTTAAAATACTCAAGGGGGCAGACAGGCTTAAAAGAAAAAAAATCTGAAAGATTTATAAAAGAAATTAAAAAAGCTTAACTCATCTGCTGAAGGGCCCTCAATTCATGCGCTGCAGGTCTGGTCCACATCGGGTTGGAGGTGATGACGTCATGTCCATCGTTCACTTGACTGCTCTGCCAACCACTCACTGGTCACATGTATATGAAGGGCAAGGGACTGCTGAAGCCAGGGACTGGCTGAGCAATCACATGACTGATGGACATCTCCACTTTTGGTCCGACCAAAAGCGCCGAGGACTGCACTTATAGGGCTGGAACAAAGACTTTTAGCAGATGAGTTAAGCTTTTTTCGGTTATAATTCTTTTAAAAACTGTTGGAGAACCCATTTAATTATACTCTCTACATGGCCAAGGCAAGAAGTCATGAAATACAATTACTATAATACTGCAAGCTAAGTGACAAAGTGGGTATTCTTGGTGCTCCTTCACTTGTTATCAGCTAGAAGTGCTATGGAAAAGACCCTCCAGTGTATGTGCCAATGATCACTCCATGAAATTACAATTCCGCTCCTGTATTTCCCTGTCCTGTGCTCGAGTAGTTTAGCATCGTCACTAGGACACTGAATTTAAATCACATCCAGACTTTGACAAGACAGAGTCAATTGAACAAGCTGTCTTTGGTCATGGCTGCAGGCATCGGGCATGTAACTTCAGACAGTGATGACAGGCATGATAAACTGTTTTCAGATTTTTCAGGTACAGAAACAGCCTTTTATTCAAACAGTTCTGGTAGTTTTCCTTTAAATGGGTCAGAATCCCGCTTAGCCAATCAAAGGATGAACCAGATAACCGCTGCAGCCAGCGACTGGACGAGCGGCCGAGCGGCTAGCATTCCCATGCCTTTTCTTGCTGCATCGGGACTGGATCTCAGGGGGCACTGTCGGAACAGCGGTGGGCGAGTATACTGAGAGTGGTTTTATTTAGTTTTTTAAACCATGTGCAGCTCATGGGTAGAATCATTTTACATGACTCAAATATCCCTTTAATAAAGGGGTTGTCTGGGTTCAGAGCTGAACCCGGACACATCCCAGTTTTCTCCCAGACAGCCCCTCTGATATGATGCTCTCCTTTGCCCTGCGCTGAATTGCGCAGGGCAAAGGCTTTTTCTGGAGATCCGGTGACATCACCGGCACTAATGGGCAGGCCTTACCGCTGCCCTAGCCTGTAAAACGGGAACACTGCTAGGCGGAAGCCAAACAAACAAGCCCTTGCACCCTGTGCAAACCAGTGCAAGGCAAGGGAGAGCATCGGTGCATGAAATACTCCGATGCTCATATCAGAGGGCCTGTCTGGGTGAAATTGGGGATATGTCCGGGTTCAGCTCTTAACTCGGACAACCCCTATAAGTAAACTTTCAACCTTGAGGAACACGTTGAAGAATATTTGAAAAGTGGAATAGAAACTATTTCCTAATATTAAACTTAAAATAGAATAGGAGCTCTACCTATGATATAGAGACAGTCATTTAACTGAGTAGGCAGTGGCAGATATTTGATGTTCCTATGGCTGTCCATCTTTTCAGACTACTTACACTACTGGATCATTCCACATCAGTCTATAGACACCAGTTTCTTTAGTCTGACACAGGCAGACTGCCAACAGTCTAGTCGCTGGTGGATGGGCAATCATCAGGATTTTCTGGTCCCACAGTTGCCCCTCAGTAGTGAGACAATTTTATTACAACGATGGAACTTATGTGCTCATACATGTACATTAGGAAATGGCTACAAACGAAAACTGTATGAACACATTTTACTCTGTATTCATACAGAGGTTGTCCCACAAAAAATATTCTACAGTTTTCAAACCAGCACTTGGATTAGAATATTTTAGTAATTGCAAGTAATTTATTGTAGCCACAGAGTTGTTCAATGAAATCTACCTGTACAGCGCCACCTGCTGTTTGCTCTTTTTCTAATTTCTTTGTCCGGCTCACCGAGATGGAAGCACATGCTCCATTCCATCCTTCATCTACCACCCACTGCATCAGACAGGACATGCCCCCCTAAGCTTGGAATAAATCTAGCAGAACAACTGTAGCAATGAATGGGGGGAGGTGTCTCTGGATCCATGTGAGGTACAGGGCTGGTTCTAGCTTAGTTAGAAAGAGGTGGTTTTCATGTACTGTATGTTGTCTGATTTTCATTCTTTACATTAATCAAGGGATAACCCTTTTAAATGGAAACCTACTATAGGGACATGATTATTAGGATCAGTTTATGACCGGAGGCTTTACTCACCTTGCCTGTAAGTAGAAAATAACAATACATTCCAATGATACCGCTATAAGTAATGAAGTAAGTGACCGGCTCCATGATATCCCAAGAGTATTCCCACCACGTCAGGCGGGCGAGGATTCCAAACTGTACAGACATATAAGCTAAGCCGCCCCACTGGACAATCCTGGTCATTTTCGCCGCTTTCTGAGCAGCCTGAAGCCGAGCCTGTGCAAGACATTGGTTCACACATTACTTAATGTATGGCAACAGCAGATACACAATAAAAAAAATAAAAATACTAAAATACTAAAACAACCCCCAAAACTAAGGCTACTTTCACACACTCGTTTGGTGTGGATCAGTCATGGATCTGCACAAACGCATCCGTTCAGATAATACAACCGCATGCATCCGTTCAGAACGGATCCGTTTGTATAATCTGTAACATAGCCAAAATGGATCCGTCTTGAACACCATTGAAAGTCAATGGGGGACGAATCCGTTTTCTATTGTGCCATATTGTGTCAGAGAAAACGGATCCGTCCCCATTGACTTACATTGTGTGTCAGGACAGATCCGTTTGGCTCAGTTTCGTCAGACAGACACCAAAACACTGCAAGCAGCGTTTTGGTGTCCGCCTCCAGAGCGGAATGGAGACTGAACGGAGGCAAACTGATGCATTCTGAGCGGATCCTTTTCCAGTCAGAATGCATTAAGTGCAAAACTGATCCGTTTTGGACCGCTTGTGAGGAGCCCTGAACGGATCTCAAACGGAAAGCCAAAACGCCAGTGTGAAAGTAGCCTTATACTCCCCTTTCACAAAGAGAAGAAAGATGAATCTCAAAACATCAAAAGGTTTAGTTTTTCAACTGCTCTAACAGCTGTAGGTACCACCTATGGTTATGGCTACCACCAGCATCATCAAGGGGGTCAGTCATCCCTGTCCTCTAGGTTGCTGGAAGTCCCTATCAGACATTTTTTGCATATCAAGTGAAACGTTTCTTAGAATCAGGCATTTTTATGGAACATCAATGAACGTGTATACAGTATCCAGAACTCCAAAATGGCCAAAAATATCTTGTTTTCCACAATGCAATTGATGTTTTACAAAGGGCAAATCCAGTGAAAGACATGAAACATCTACCAATGAAGATACTGCACTAGGATATTAAAAACTGTGGAACAAAATAGATCCGATTCCAAATGTTGATCTCAAAGGTTATTCTTGAGGATTAGTGAATGATTACTTGTTGAATACCACCATCTCTAAAAGCTACCTACTCTCCATGCATCAATATTGTAAAAGAATAGTGAAGCGGAATAGTGAATGTTGTGCGGTATAATTTTAAAGGGGCTGTCCAGGATTTCACTATTGATGGCCTATGCATCCCACAGATCAGCTTTTCTACAGTAGCTCCCGCATGGGGGGTGGCCACGTGATCTACACAGCACAGCTAGTGGATAGAGCTGGTTACTGCAGCGTTGCTTCCAATTAAGTGCGCCTGTCAGTCCGCCATTCACTTCTATGGGGACGATAGAGTGCTGTCACACAGAAGTGAATGAAGCAGCGGACTGACATGTGAACTACTGCGCCATTCAGAGAGGGGACTCGGGGATGTCTTGGACTCGTAAATCACCAACACAGCACTTTTGTGGGAAATGCCATATTTTTCATGGTCTTTTGTTTGCATTGTCCCAAAATGCTTCAAAATAGAAATACAAAAATGCCCTGTATAAAAAGGTGTTTTGGTTTGTGGCTTTTTTTCCTTTTCAGTGATTTTTTTTTTCATATTGCAGCATGCCCTGGTTATGGCATTTTGCATAGGCTCTCTATGGATCTTGAAAAACTCGAGAAAAAAATGTTTTTTTTACAAAATGACAGAAAATTTAAAAAAAAAGACACCAAAACCGCTTGTAGGAAATGCAATGAAAATTGAAAGTTAAGAATTTTTGTCTTTAGAAGTCTTTGAAAATGCTGAATTAAAGGGGTGTGAAGGAGCCATTACGTACCTTTTCATGAGGTTCAAGCTGCTCCTGAAGCAGCTCTAGTCGACTGCAGAGCTCCTTCTCCCTGTTCACCTGGAAATCATTGATATGCATAGAGGTGTGCAACTGCTGCACAAGATGCTTCATATCATTCATGGTCGATGCATGTTCATGGCTTAATAGTTCTGGATAAAGATGGAAACCAAAATGTTACATGATACACAAAACTAATAAAATCCACTGTTATTTGTATACATTTAAGTGAATTGGGCTGGCTCCATCTGTCTAAACATGGACAACTGCACCAGACAAGCACACTACATGTACAATCAGGTCCATAAATATTGGGACATTGACACAATTCTAAGATTTTTGGCTCTATACACCACCACAATGGATTTGAAATGAAACAAACAAGATGTGCTTTAACTGCAGACTGTCAGCTTTAATGTTAGGGTATTTACATCCAAATCAGGTGAACAGTGTAGGTATTACAACGGTATGCATATGTGCCTCCCACTTGTTAAGGGGCCAAAAGTAATGGGACAATTGGCTTCTCAGCTGTTCCATGAGCAGATAAAAGGCCCAGAGTTCATTTCAAGTGTGTCATTTGCATTTGGAATCTGTTGCTGTCAACTCTCAAGATGAGATCCAAAGAGCTGTCACCATCAGTGAAGCAAGCCATCATTAGGCTGAAAAAACAAAACAAACCCATCAGAGAGATAGCAAAAACATTAGGCGTGGCCAAAACAACTGTTTGGGACATTCTTAAAAGGAAGGAACGCATCGGTGAGCTCAGCAACACCAAAAGACCCGGAAGACCATGGAAAACAACTGTGGTGGATGACCGAAGAATTCTTTCCCTGGTGAAGAAAACACCCTTTACAACAGTTGGCCAAGAACACTCTCCAGGAGGTAGGTATATGTGTGTCAAAGTCAACAATCAAGAGAAGACTTCACCAGAGTGAATACAGAGGGTTCACAACAAGATGTAAACCATTGGTGAGCCTCAAAAACAGGAAGGCCAGAGTAGAGTTTGCCAACATCTAAAAAAGCCTTCACAGTTCTGGAACAACATCCTATGGACAGATAAGACCAAGATCATTTTGTACCAGAGTGATGGGAAGAGAAGAGTATGGAGAAGGAAAGGAACTGCTCATGATCCTAAGCATACCACCTCATCAGTGAAGCATGGTGGTGGTAGTGTCATGGCGTGGGCATGTATGGCTGCCAATGGAACTGGTTCTCTTGTATTTATTGATGATGTGACTGCTGACAAAAGCAGCAAGATGAATTCTGAAGTGTTTTGGGCAATATTATCTGCTCATATTCAGCCAAATGCTTCAGAACTCATTGGACGGCGCATACTGCAAAAAGCAACCAAAGAGGTTTTTTAAGGGAAAGAAGTGGAATGTTATGCAATGGCCAAGTCAATGACCTGACCTGAATCAAATTGAGCATGCATTTCACTTGCTGAAGACAAATCTGAAGGGAAAATGCCCCAAGAACAAGCAGGAACTGAAGACAGTTGCAGTAGAGGCCTGGCAGAGCATCACCAGGGATAAAGCCCAGCGTCTGGTGATGTCTATGCGTTCCAGACTTCAGGCTGTAATTGACTGCAAAGGATTTGCAACCAAGTATTAAACAGTGAAAGTTTGATTTATGATTATTATTCTGTCCCATTACTTTTGGTCCCATAACAAGTGGGAGGCACATATGCAAACTGTTGTAATTCCTACACCGTTCACCTGATTTGGATGTAAATACCCTCTAATTAAAGCTGACAGTCTGCAGTTAAAGCACATCTTGTTGGTTTCATTTCAAATCCATTGTGGTGGTGTATAGAGCCAAAAATGTTAGACTTGTGTCGCTGTCCCAATATTTATGGACCTGGCTGTATGTCACAACTTCATACACATTAGTCTAAAGTTTATCAAAATGGCTGATATCAGCCAAATGATTGTCTGTCGGGTGAAATTTAACAATGAATGATTGTTTTAGCTAGGGTTGAGCGAAGCGCGCTTCGGATCATAGATCCGAAGTCGCTTCATTCAAAACTTTATTTTAATGCTTTACAGAGACCCGTCTCCCTACAGCATTTAAATATAAGGGCTGTGCGGAGGTGAAATTCTTTAAGTCGGAAGTCTCGCAAGACTTCGGTGAAGAACTTCAGACTTCGATTGTACAACTTAAAAAACATTTTAAAAAAGCAATCCGAGACTTCAGACTTAACAAATTTCACATCCACACAGCCCATACATTAAAATGCTGTACGGAGTAGGGTCAAACAAAGTTTTGAACAAAGAGACTTCAGATCTATGATCCGAAGGGGCGCTTCGCTCAACCCTAGTTTTAGCAAACTGATGACAGACATTACTATCTGAAAAGAAACCGGCCATGTTTAAGATTTTTGTCCAATAGTTGGATGAAAGATCTTTTAGTTAAAAAAAAAAATATCATTTGTGAATAAAAGATCTTTCTTTGAAAGAAGGTTCCCAGAAAGATCTTCTGTTCATCGCCCAGTTTCTTTAATGTGTATGGGCAGTCTGCATAACTCTAACAACCAGTATGGACTACTACATGTATGGCAGTGTCCAAAAGAAATGATCGTTCAGATGATTGATTGTTCAACTGCTGTTCAAACATTAACCAGCTTCGATCTAATGTGTATTTGACCTTGTCCACGTTATTAGCTGAAAGAAAGAAAAAAATCCTAAAAAATAAAAAAAAAGGAACCATAGGATAACAAAAACTAAGGAAAGGCAACCCATGGTTTTCCAATATTGCAACTACTGCTTAAAGCAGGGATCAGCAACCTCCGGCACTCCAGCTGTTGTGAAACTACGACTCCCAGCATGCTCCATTCACTCTTTTGGGAGTTCTGAAAACAGCCAAGGAGGTGTGCATGCTGGGAGTCGTAGTTTCACCACAGCTGGAGTGCCGAAGGTTGCTGATCCCTGGCTTAAAGGGTCACTGAGCTTTCAAAAAACTTTTCATATGTCATAAGTAGAGATGAGCAAATTTCATATTTTAAAATCAGTTCACGCTTAGTTTGGTGGTAAAAGCAGAATTGCGTTATGGATTCCGTTACCACGGAAATCCGTTCACGCAATTCTATGACGGAATGCATAATGGAATGTTTTTAGAGGCATTCCGTAATAATAGAAGTCTATGGCCTGCATAATGGATCTGTCCCATTTCTGTTATGCAGCGGAGTCCTCTCCTGCATAACGGAAACGGGACGGATGCATTATGCAGGCCATAGACTTCTATTATGATGGAATGAATAACGGAATGCCTCTAAAAGGCATTCAGTTATAGAATTGCTTTATGGTCCGTGGTAATGAAATCCATAACGCAATATCTGCTTTTACCACCAAACAAAGCGTGAACGAATTTCATAACATGTCTAGTCATAAGGTTTTCAATGGTGGGGGTCTGAGGGCTGAGAGCCCAACCGATCACTAAAACGAGGAGAGAGTAGCCATAGCAGTGTGTGCTCTGTTTCCTCACTGCAGCAGACAGGTTCAGTGGAAGTCTGAGCCCATCTCTATACCATCTCCTTCAGTGAGGAGAAAGAGCACTATGCAATCAGTTCTCTCTCTCTCCGTGTTTTGGTGATCAAAGGGGGGTCGATGCACTCGTAACCCACTGATAAACTTTGGTATGTCACTATGACATATCAGAAGTTTTTGGAAAGCTCAGTGACCTTTTAAAAGAAAAAACAGTTCAAGGCACGCTACCTCTTTTTGGTGTCCGTACATCGTACATTTTATCATTAATCGACAGTTTAAAGTCATCGAGTAGAAGAACGTCAATCCCTGTAGAAGAGGCTACACGGGCTCCATCTGAAAAAGACAATGAACCTTATAACTCCAAAATTAGTGGCTAAGTATTAACCACCTCAGCCCCCATGGCTTAAACACCCTGAAAGACCAGGCCACTTTTTACACTTCTGACCTACACTACTTTCACCGTTTATTGCTCGGTCATGCAACTTACCACCCAAATGAATTTTACCTCCTTTTCTTCTCACTAATAGAGCTTTCATTTGGTGGTATTTCATTGCTGCTGACATTTTTACTTTTTTTGTTAATCAAAATTTAATGATTTTTTTGCAAAAAAATGACATTTTTCAGTTGTAAAATTTTGCAAAAAAAAACGAGATCCATATAGAAATTTTGCTCTAAATTTATTGTTCTACATGTCTTTGATAAAAAAAAAATGTTTGGGTAAAAAAAAAATGGTTTGGGTAAAAGTTATAGCGTTTACAAACTATGGTACAAAAATGTGAATTTCCGCTTTTTGAAGCAGCTCTGACTTTCTGAGCACCTGTCATGTTTCCTGAGGTTCTACAATGCCCAAACAGTACAAACACCCCACAAATGACCCCATTTCGGAAAGTACACACCCTAAGGTATTCGCTGATGGGCATAGTGAGTTCATAGAACTTTTTATTTTTTGTCACAAGTTAGCGGAAAATGATGATTTTATTATTTTTCTTTTCTTTTCTTACAAAGTCTCATATTCCACTAACTTGTGACAAAAAATAAAAACTTCTATGAACTCACTATGCCCATCACGAAATACCTTGGGGTCACTTCTTTCCAAAATGGGGTCACTTGTGGGGTAGTTATACTGCCCTGGCATTCTAGGGGCCCAAATGTGTGGTAAGGAGTTTGAAATCAAATTCTGTAAAAAATGACCTGTGAAATCCGAAAGGTGCTCTTTGGAATATGGGCCCCTTTGCCCACCTAGGCTGCAAAAAAGTGTCACACATCTGGTATCTCTGTATTCAGGAGAAGTTGAGGAATGTGTTTTGGGGTGTCTTTTTACATATACCCATGCTGGGTGAGATAAATATCTTGGTCAAATGCCAACTTTGTATAAAAAAATGGGAAAAGTGGTCTTTTGCCAATATATTTCTCTCACCCAGAATGGGTATATGTAAAATGACACCCCAAAACACATTCCCCAACTTCTCCTGAGTACGGAGATACCAGATGTGTGACACTTTTTTGCAGCCTAGGTGGGCAAAGGGGCCCATATTCCAAAGAGCACCTTTCGGATTTCACAGGTCATTTTTTACAGAATTTGATTTCAAACTCCTTACCACACATTTGGGCCCCTAGAATGCCAGGGCAGTATAACTACCCCACAAGTGACCCCATTTTGGAAGGAAGAGACCCCAAGGTATTCGCTGATGGGCATAGTGAGTTCATGGAAGTTTTTATTTTTTGTCACAAGTTAGTGGAATATGAGACTTTGTATGAAAAAAAAAAAAAAATAATCAGCATTTTCCACTAACTTGTGACAAAAAATAAAAAATTCTAGGAACCCGCCATGCCCCTCACGGAATACCTTGGGGTGTCTTCTTTCCAAAATGGGGTCACTTGTGGGGTAGTTATACTGCCCTGGCATTTTCCAGGGGCCCTAATGTGTGGTAAGTAGGTAAATGACCTGTGAAATCCTAAAGGTGCTCTTTGGAATATGGGCCCCTTTGCCCACCTAGGCTGCAAAAAAGTGTCACACATGTGGTATCGCCGTATTCAGGAGAAGGTGGGGAATGTGTTTTGGGGTGTCATTTTACATATACCCATGCTGGGTGAGAGAAATATCTTGGCAAAAGACAACTTTTCCCATTTTTTTTTTACAAAGTTGGCATTTGACCAAGATATTTCTCTCACCCAGCATGGGTATATGTAAAATGACACCCCAAAACACATTCCCCAACTTCTCCTGAGTACGGCGATACCAGATGTGTACACTTTTTTGCAGCCTAGATGCGCAAAGGTGCCCAAATTCCTTTTAGGAGGGAATTTTTAGACATTTGGATACCAGACTTCTTCTCACGCTTTGGGGCCCCTAGAATGCCAGGGCAGTATAAATACCCCACATGTGACCCCATTTTGGAAAGAAGACACCCCAAGGTATTCAATGAGGGGCATGGCGAGTTCATAGAAATTTTTTTTTTTTGGCACAAGTTAGCGGAAATTGATATTTTTAATTTTTTTCTCACAAAGTCTCCCTTTCCGCTAACTTGGGACAAAAATTTCAATCTTTCATGGACTCAATATGCCCCTCACGGAATACCTGGGGGTGTCTTCTTTCCGAAATGGGGTCACATGTGGGGTATTTATACTGCCCTGGCATTCTAGGGGCCCTAAAGCGTGAGAAGAAGTCTGGAATATAAATGTCTAAAAAATTTTACGCATTTGGATTCCGTGAGGGGTATGGTGAGTTCATGTGAGATTTTATTTTTTGAGACAAGTTAGTGGAATATGAGACTTTGTAAGAAAAAAAAAAAAATAATTCCGCTAACTTGGGCCAAAAAAATGTCTGAATAGAGCCTTACAGAGGGTGATCAATGACAGGGGGGGGTGATCAATGACAGGGGGGGTGATCAATGACAGGGGGGATGATCAATGACAGGGGGGGTGATCAATGACAGGGGGGGTGATCAATGACAGGGGGGGTGATCAATGACAGGGGGGGTGATCAATGACAGGGGGGGTGATCAATGACAGGGGGGGTGATCAATGACAGGGGGGGTGATCAATGACAGGGGGGGTGATCAATGACAGGGGGGGTGATCAATGACAGGGGGGGTAATCAATGACAGGGGGGGTAATCAATGACAGGGGGGGTAATCAATGACAGGGGGGTAATCAATGACAGGGGGGTAATCAATGACAGGGGGGTAATCAATGACAGGGGGGTAATCAATGACAGGGGGGTAATCAATGACAGGGGGGTGATCAGGGAGTCTATATGGGGTGATCACCACAGTCATTGATCACGCCCCTGTAAGGCTTCATTCAGACATCCGGATGCGTTTTGCGGATCCGATCCATCTATCAGTGGATCCGTAAAAATCATGCGGACGTCTGAATGGAGCTTTACAGGGGGGTAATCAATGACAGGGGGGTGATCAGGGAGTCTATATGGGGTGATAACCACAGTCATTGATCATGCCCCTGTAAGGCTTCATTCAGACGTCCGGATGCGTTTTGCGGATCCGATCCATCTATCAGTGCATCCGTAAAAATCATGCGGACATCTGAATGGAGCTTTACAGGGGGGTAATCAATGACAGGGGGGTGATCAGGGAGTCTATATGGGGTGATCACCACAGTCATTGATCACGCCCCTGTAAGGCTTCATTCAGACGTCCGGATGCGTTTTGCGGATCCGATCCATCTATCAGTGGATCCGTAAAAATCATGCGGACGTCTGAATGGAGCTTTACAGGGGCGTAATCAGGGAGTCTATATGGGGTGATCACCACAGTCATTGATCACGCCCCTGTAAGGCTTCATTCAGACGTCCGGATGCGTTTTGCGGATCCGATCCATCTATCAGTGCATCCGTAAAAATCATGCGGACATCTGAATGGAGCTTTACAGGGGGGTGATCAATGACAGGGGGGTAATCAATGACAGGGGGGTAATCAATGACAGGGGGGTGATCAGGGAGTCTATATGGGGTGATCACCACAGTCATTGATCATGCACCTGTAAGGCTTCATTCAGACGTCCGGATGCGTTTTGCGGATCCGATCCATCTATCAGTGCATCCGTAAAAATTATACGGACATCTGAATGGAGCTTTACAGGGGGGTGATCAGGGAGTCTATATGGGGTGATCACCACAGTCATTGATCATGCCCCTGTAAGGCTTCATTCAGACGTCCGGATGCGTTTTGCGGATCCGATCCATCTATCAGTGGATCCGTAAAAATCATGCGGACGTCTGAATGGAGCTTTACAGGGGGGTAATCAATGACAGGGGGGTAATCAATGACAGGGGGGTGATCAGGGAGTCTATATGGGGTGATCACCACAGTCATTGATCACGCCCCTGTAAGGCTTCATTCAGACGTCCGGATGCGTTTTGCGGATCCGATCCATCTATCAGTGGATCCGTAAAAACCATGCGGACGTCTGAATGGAGCTTTACAGGGGGTTGATCAATGACAGGGGGTAATCAATGACAGGGGGGTGATCAGGGAGTCTATATGGGGTGATCAGGGGCTAATAAGGGGTTAATAAGTGACGGGGGGGGGGGGGGGGTGTAGTGTAGTGTAGTGGTGCTTGGTGGTACTTTACTGAGCTACCTGTGTCCTCTGGTGGTCGATCCAAACAAAGGGGACCACCAGAGGACCAGGTAGCAGGTATATTAGACGCTGTTATCAAAACAGCGTCTAATATACCTGTTAGGGGTTAAAAAAAACACATCTCCAGCCTGCCAGCGAACGATCGCCGCTGGCAGGCTGGAGATCAACTCTCTTACCTTCCGTTCCTGTGAGCGCGCGCGCGTTCACAGGAAGTCTCGCGAGATGACGCATATATGCGCGACTGTGCGCAGCGCTGCCACCTCCGGAACGCGATCCTGCGTTAGGCGGTCCGGAGGTGGTTAATAGGGATCGACTGATTATCGGTTTTACCAATATTATCGGCCGATATTCTGAATTTTCAAAGTTATCGGTATCGGCATCTAACCTAATGCTGTCAGCCCGATCCATGTTGCCTCCGCAGCACAGAGGAGAAGGAAGCAGTGTCTCCCTCCCCCCTGTGCCGCTGCCACCAATGAGAGGAGAGAGGGGAAGAGGAGGGGCTGTGGCCACTGCGCCACCAATGAGGTTAACTCACTTATTAGAATTCAACAGGAGGCGGGAGCTGGCTGCAGAATATAAGAGTTGTATATATTTAATAGAGAGGGGGGGGGGGGGCATGTGGAGTTAAAGAGTGAGATTGGGTCACCAAAGTTCTGTCCTCTATTAACTGGAGCAGAGAGGTCTATACATTACAGAGAAGACTATAGGTGGACTGGAAAGGTCAGCTGAGCCCAAAGGAGGACTTTCCATGTTCAGCTAGTCATACGGGGATCAGCTTGATTAAAAGAGGAAGTCCATAGAGAACCCTCCAATACACAGGAGTGTAAAGCTGAAAAGCGTCCCTGAACTCTTTCTTACTGATTAGAACGCAGTTCTTTCTGAGATCAGATACAGAAATGTGCTGTCAAACCTGTGGAGTAGATGGCTACTCTGTCAATCCCTCGATCTTCATTCTGGAGCTGCAGCAGAAATACTCCCACTGAATCTGAAATAGGCTTCAGAGTGAATCGACATTTCTCTTGGCGGGATGGGAGGTTAACGGTGATCACAGGAAGCCCGTTTTGGTAAGTCACAGTGACATCTAAAAGAATGGAAAAACAAAACAAAAATAATTACAGAAACTACTGCATCATGATATTAGTATCACTTTTGGATGATGAAAAAAAAAATAAAATCAGACCAACAGCACAAATAGTAATACTCCTACTCACCATCAGAGGGCGATGCTGCACTGCAAAATGCTACTTTTTGGCAGAGCCATGCAGGAAGTCTCTGGTGCACCTAGAAAACAAAAGCACATATGCCATTCATCATTGGGGTTGTTATTCTGCAATCTAACTCTATTAAAGGTCCGTTACACATAACGTCAACCACTGGTAAGAACTGGTTAATATACAAGGTCCCAAATGCTTTCAAAATAGGATATATATTATATATACCACTAAATAATTTCAAACTTATTGGCTGCTCTCTACTTCCTGGTCCCATCTCAGCAACACAGAAAAAACTAGGAGATGCCTGATCAGACAATTAACTGTGGTGATCCACTCCTGGCTCTTCCTGTATTTCAAGACAGGACCAGGTACATACATAAGAACAGCAGGGAGCTGATCGGAGTCAGAACGGGAGAGTCAGTGAGTTCCACTTTTATTATTAACCCACTGTAAATTTTTTCCAAAAAATTCCAGCTCGAAAACTCCTTTAAAATTGTTCCCCGGGTGAAATAAAGTCACATGACGGTGTGCACCTCCTATCGCTGACCCTTCATGGTTAGAGTAATATTTCCATTTAATGCACTGCAATAAGATGTAAGGGATTCGGATTTACTGACAGAATAAAGGGTTAACCCCAAGTTATGCCGGGCATCAACTTCACCCCAGTTGCATTAGTCATGACCGGGGAAGCACTCCTTGGTCAACGACTAACGTCTCCCATAGGCCACGTTCCAGAAATCTCTGCAGCCACTAAAGGGAGCAGCACATCCTGAGCAAACATTTTCTTATCGCGCGCCTGCAGCCCACGGAAGACTCTGCAAGTACAATGAACGCTTTATATCTGATCACCTTTGGACTTGGAGCAGTCCCACAATGGCTAATAATTGCTAGGAGTCCTGATAAATATGGGAACTGCCCAAGACACAACATGTCTGGAGACTGCGGGCCTTATCATGGCACCCCAATACTTTTGTAATTGCATGTAATTAAACATTTAATATAGCCAGCGAGCTATTCAATAAAATATATCTTTATAGTGCCACATGCGGTTTAGCCTTTTCCTTATTTTAGTTGTCCATCTCACTGAGCTGGTCGCACGTGCTCAGTTTAAATCTTCAACTGCCACCAGCCAGGGAGCGAGCTGCAGCAGAAAGAACATGCTCCCTTACCATCTAATATCTATGAGTATGCCCTGACAGGGGAACGAAGGACTGAAGAAGAGAAGCCACCAGAGGTCACTCTTCTCCCCGTTCAGATCACATGCACATGTAGCTGAGCCGAGTGTGCTCTCTGCTTATATATAGATATATCCAATAATACAAGACAACGCTTGTTGCAACTCCTAATGACTTCCCATTAACATGTACGGTCGACCGTGCATCCATGTCTTTTCAATGGGGATAGGGAGACAAACTGCTGCCTAACCCCTATTGCGCCAAGATATCTCAACCAGGGACAATGATCAGGCATGTTGAAAGCCAACACGCCCAATCCTTCTTTCTACCGACATCTGCCACTGGGTGGAGGGTGTGGAGATCCCCATACACAACAGATTGTTAGTCAACATCAACCTAATATGTATGGGCACCATTTGTGAGCAGAGGCGAGAGGTGCCTTTACGTGCAGCAACCCTCTCCTCTATAAAGGTGCAAGTGAGGATTACTGTGATCTCTTGTCCCTATACAGATATAGATTCATTGTGGGCACCATCTGCTGCCCAGAAATGTCGATTTTGGGTGCAGGCCTAAAGATACAATCACTCAATGATCCAATCATTCGGGTGATCGGCAAAACATTTACACACAGCAATTATCGGGAACAAGAGTCATCCCCAATAACTGTCCCAATGATCGCCCTGGGTAAAATAACTTTACACTCAACATCCTTGTATTCAGTAAGTCTCCCCAATGCCTCACTGCTGCTGCGCTTCACTGTAGATGCTTTTCCTTCTTCATTAAAACCAACCATTTATAGAAAACCAACAAGCATTTCATGAGCCCCGGACGCACTAAATGATTCCAGCTGCGGAGAGATGAACCGAAAGCCTCTTTATATTAATATTCAGAAGGTGTTCACATGCAAGAGGAATGTTCTCCAGGAATTCCCAGCATATTGGACGCTTGTCAATGAGGGATTTTCTTCCTCACGTCACCCAACTATTCATATGCTGGGAAAACTACGCCCTGAACGGGCTCAATAAAATACCATTTAACCCTTCATAAGGTTTATGAAAACGCAGCAACTGCTTTTGTAGGCTAGGGTCTGATAATGAGATTACTGTACAACGCAGGACAATTGGCATTTTATTATCTTTGGATATAACATGAAAGGCAGAAACCAATTTCCCCCCTCCCAAAAAAAAAACAACCCCCTGCAAAACGAATATGGACAGCTACAATAAGAATGAAGTAAGGTAGTTTCAGATGAGCGCGCCCTGTGCAGGAATCATGCTCAGTGTGTGAGCATGATTCCCTGTTATGGACACAGCAATTAACGCTCATGCACACGACTGTGTGCTGGCAGGGACCGTGCTGCTGACCGCGGACCCATTCACTTCACAATGGGGTCCGCGATGCGCATCTGACGATCTGCATCAGACAGTCCACACCGCAAAAAAGTAGTGCATGTACTACTTTTTTGTGGTGGGGAGGCACGGACAGAAACACCACGGAAGCACTCCGTAGTGCTTCCGATCCATGCTTCCGCACCGCATGTCCCGGTTTGCGGACCCATTCAAGTGAATGGGTCCACATGTGTGATGCGGAGTGCACACGGCCGATGCCCCATGTAAGGCTTCCTGCACACAAACCGTGTGGCCGTGCTGCGGGCCGCAATGCACGAACACCAACCGTGGGGCAGCCGCAGTAGATCGCGGACCTATTCACTTTAATGGGTCCGCAATCCGGCCGTTCCGCAAAATAGGACAAGTTCTATCTTTTTGCGGAACCGAAGTGCGGTACGAAACCTCTCGGAAGTACTCTGTAGTGCTGTTCCGTGCTTCCGTTCTGCACCATTCCGCATTTCCGGACCCATTGAAGTGAATAGGTCCGCATCCGTGATGCAGAATGCACACAAATGTAAAAAAAAATATATAACACGGTATACGTTGTGTGGCGCCCTCTTTACAGTAAAGCACACTGAATTATAGCAACCCGATGGTGGGCAAAATGACACGCTTTAAGCATCGGGTGAATGGTGCCCTTTAAATACATTTGATGTATATGCAGTTAACTTTCCCAAATGTACAAGCCAAATGAAAGGGCTTGAACAGTCAGCACAGAACCTAAGGTTTCGTTCACATTTCCGCGTCCATTTGACGTCCGTGGAAAATCTGGATGAGTTTCATCTGTGAAGATGTCCGTGAAGAATCTGCGTTTGGTCAGTTTTTTGCCCTCTGTGTGTCATTTGTATGTCAGACACTGCCCGGCTGAAAGTTAATTTCCAGAGCATCTCCTACCAATGGTCCGTGAACAACCACTGAGAACACAGATGCCATACATGCTGTGTCAGTGGTTTTTCCCAGACCCAAAGACTTCAATGGGTGTGTTTGGTCCTCATTACGGACCAGAGAGGTGCGTGTCTCCGCTATTTTACCACTGACCCAACAAACACGTTAAAATCAAAGGTTATGTGTGTTGTCCATGGAAAATGCGGACAGCACATGTCCGTGAAAAATGGAAATGTTAACAAGGCCTTAGGTACATGTACATGCTATACAATTTATTCTTATTAACTGCTGCTACGTAGAAAAAAACATCAGCTGTCACATGTAGTGCTGCCGCCAGTGGTGACATGTCCCAAAGCAGCACATCCCACTGAAGCCAGAGAAGTGCATGTGACAGACGGGATGTTCTACAGGGACCTGAAACACCAGGTAAGAGACCATAGCCATTTATGCAGTCCTCAAATTGTGCAAAACACTGATACTGGCCATGTGCATTCCGCATTATGAGGAATGGAACGTCCTGCCCTCTATAGAACTGTCCCATCCTTGTCCATAATACAGACAAGAATAGGGCGTTTTATTTCGTTTGTGGGTGCTGTGGAACAGATATACCAATGCGGACAGTACACTGTGTGCTGTCCGCATCTTTTGCGGCCCACTGTAGTGAATTGGTCCGCATCCAACCCATGCAAAATGTGGGTCGGATGTGGACTAAAACAATGGCCGTGTGCATGAGCCCTTATTCTGGTTGCCTTATTGGAGGTGGGACGTTTTTCTCCCTATAAATGTGGAAAATTGGATTCTACCTCGAATGATTTTTTGCCTTCCTCTGGATCAACTTTGCGGGATAACAGGCTGAACTGGATGGACAGAGGTCTCTTTTCAGCCCTACAAACTATGGGGGTCATTTATCAAACTGGTGTAAAGTAGAACTGGCTTAGTTGCCCATAGCAACCAATCAGATTCCACCTCTCATTTTGGACAGCTCCTTTGGAAAATGAAATAAGGAATCTGATTGGTTGCTATAGGCAAAACTAAGCAAGTTCTACTTTACACCAATTTGATAAATGACCCCCTATGTTACCAAAGCAGCGTTCCTCAACTCCTTTCCTTACGACCCCCCAGCAGGTCATGTTTTCAGCATTTCCGGGGTATTGAGCAGGTGATAGAGTTCGTGTCAATACATCAGGACTTATTACAGTCTGTGGGATATTCTCAAATCATGACCGGTAGGTGGGCCCTGAGCCACTGGAGTTGAGGACTAAAAGGACTACACGGAACGCTGGAATTAAAAGATCTCAAAAACTTGAAAAGTGCAACAAGAACTCAGGCCAAGTCTACTGAACTGTAGGCGCACAAGTCTACTGAACTGTAGGCACGGCATTATGTGACTACAGTTTTGCAGAAGGGAGGAAGGGACATCAAAATCATTATGATACTGCAAATCGACTCCAGATGAGCAGTGTCCATCACAGGAAATACAACCCACAGTGATCACAGTGAACATGCTCGACTGAAACTACCCTTAGGCTAGCTGCAGACCATCCTCATGAACACAGCCCTATTTATAAAGGATTTTGTGCAACTTTTCTGCAGTTTTTGGTGTAGATTTTGTGTCTTAACCTCATTGAAGTCTATGGGGAAATCACAATACATCAGCCGCGGAGTTGCACAAACAATTGACATATTGCAGATTTTATAAGCTGCATTACAGGTCAATTCCCACCCTGTGCATGACATTGGGCAAATTTCATTCACTTTTCTGGGACTGTATTACGCTGTAGACCCTTAGGCTGTGTTCACACGGGCGATATTTCCGCGCGAGTGCAATGCGTGAGGTGAACACATTGCACCCGCACTGAATCCGGACCCATTCATTTCTATAGGGCTGTGCAGATGAGCGGTGATTTTCACGCACCACTTGTGCGTTGCGTGAAAAATCGCAGCATGCTCCTCTTCGTGCGTTTTCCACGCAACGCAGGCCCCATAGAAGTGAATGGGGCTGCGTGAAAATCGCAAGCATCCGCAAGCAAGTGCGGATGCGGTGCGATTTTCACGCACAGTTGCTAGGAGACGATCGGGATGGGGACCCTATCATTATTATTTTCCCTTATAACATGGTTATAAGGGAAAATAATAGCATTCTTAATACGGAATGCTTAGTACAATAGGGCTGGAGGGGTTAAAAAAATTAAATAAAAATTTAACTCACCTTAATCCACTTGTTCGCGCAGCCCGGCTTCTCTTCTGCCTTCTTTGCTGTGCACAGGAAAAGGACCTGTGGTGACGTCACTGCGCTCATCACATGGTCCGTCACCATGGTAAAAGATCATGTGATGGACCATGTGATGAGCGCAGTGACGTCATTAAAAGGTCCTTTTCCTGTGCACAGCAAAGATGAAGACAGAAGAGAAGCCGGGCTGCGCGAACAAGTGGATTAAGGAGAGTTAAATTATTAATTTATTTTTTTAACCCCTCCAGCCCTATTGTACTATGCATTCTGTATTAAGAATGTATTATTTTCCCTTATAACATGGTTATAAGGGAAAATAATAGCAATCTACACAACACCTAACCCAAACCCGAACTTCTGTGAAGAAGTCCGGGTTCGGATCTGGGTACCAAACATGCAGATTTTTCTCACGCATTACAATGTTTTGCACTCATGCGGAAAAATCGTACATTTTCCCTCGACGCACCCGCATCTTATCCGGGCCAAAAACATGACGCGCGTGTGAAAGAGGCCTTAGGGAGCCTTAATAGGCAGCAGCAGATTTTGTTGCAGAAAATGTTGTGACTGAAGAGCAGCTGCATTCACCCGAATGTGGCTTGCAGAGATCCATGCGCTTCCCGCCAAAACAACCCCATTCAGATGAAAGAATGAAATTCAGATTGGCAGGGGTTCGACTCCCTACATTGGTCATCAATTGTAAAGTCCCAGAAAACTCTTTATTGCTATAAGTGACAAATACCGCTACCAAAAAACTGTTCTCCTTTCAAAAAAAATAAAAAAAAGTCTACCAATTTGATAAAGGCTTTACAAGTGGGCATCCTTGGCACACAACTCTGAACATACCCAAGACGCTGGAGAGGCCTACATCTCCCATACTGGTAACACTAATCTCTGATAATATCATTATGGCCGGAACACTACGGAGACATTAAATGTGCTTTCACACATCAGTAGAATATTAGTAAAGTGTCAAAAATTAACATAATCCCTCAGGCCGAATGGGGCAATGAGGTGGCAAAAGAACTCAAGGTGAAAAGGCTGAAATTGTACTGCTCTGGGACTAGTTCCAGAATTTACTTCCCTCGAGCGGCTGCCTTCAACAGTCCTCCTCTTATTAGAAGGGCTGCACCTCACTTGGTTTAGAATGGTGCAGGACACTTAATATAGCAATTTTACAGAAAAGATTACTGAAGATGCTTACAACACGCACAAGCACACACACAAGGCACTCTGTAGAGTGAATCAGCCTCAAGAAACAGCTAAAGAGGTACAATATGCGCTCAAAGGAGATTGTTATGCAAAGTAGGATCAACTCTGATTACAGCATAGTTGTCCGGCTGCAGTTCCCTCCTTGATGGGATAACTGTGTCCGAACACAATATCCAAGCCAGTAAGGCCTCATGCACACGACCGGTCCGCAAACCTCAGATCCACAAAAAAAAACGGAAGCTGCCCATGTTCCTTCCGCAATTTGTGGAACGGAACGGGCGGCCCATTGTAGAAATGCCTATTCTTGTCCGCAAAACGGACAATAGGACATGTTATCTTTTTTTGCGGGGCCACAGAACGGAGCAACGGATGCGGACAGCACACGGAGTGCTGTCCGCATTTTTTGCGGCCCCATTGATGTGAATGGGTCCGCACCCGAGCCACAAAAACTGCGGCTTGTATGTGGACCCGAACAACGGTCGTGTGCACGAGGACTAAGGCTGAGTTCACATCAGCGTTTAGTCTTTCCGTTCTCCTGCTCAGTTATAGGAGCAGGAGAACGGAAAGGACTGATTCAGCATATAACTGAACCGAACCAGCCTACGGACCCCATAGACTATAATGTGTTGTGCGCGCAGGACTTTTGTCTCAGATTCAAAAATCTTCCTCTGAGCGGAAACCTAACAGACCCCATTATAGTCTATGGGGTCCGTAGGCTCCATTCGGCTCAGTTATGTGCCGAATCCGTCCTTTCCGTTCTCCTGCTCCTAAATGGAGCAGGAGAACGGAAAGGCTGAACGGTGATGTGAACGAAGCCTTAAGCCTCTTTCACACAAGTGAGTTTTCCGCGCGGTGCAATGCGTGAGGTAAACGCATTGCACCCGCACTGAATGCAGACCCATTCATTTCTATGGGGCTGTGCACATGAGCAGTGAGGAAAAGGACCTTTGGTGACATCACTGCTCTCATCACATGGTTCATCACCATAGTGATGGACCATGTGAGATCCGCAGTGACGTCACCAAAGGTCCTTTTCCTCCCAGGTCATCAAAGAAGAAGAAAGACGACGAGCCGGGCAGCGCGAACAAGTGGATGAGTTGAGTTTAATTATTTTATTTTTTTAACCCCTCCATCCCTAATTTACTTTGCATTCTGTAGTAAGAATGCTATTTTCCCATGTTATAAGGGAAAATAATAAAGATCGGGTCCCCATCCAGATAGTCACATAGCAACCATGTGTGAAAATCGCACCGCATCCGCACTTGCTTGCGGATGCTTGTGATTTTCACGCAGCCCCATTCACTTCTATGGGGCCTGCGTTGACGTGAAAAACGCAGACTATAGAGCATGCTGCGATTTTCACGCAACGCACAAGTGATGCGTGAAAATCACCGCTCATGTGCACAGCCCCATAGAAATGAATGGGTCCGGATTCAGTGCAGGTGCAATGCGTTCACCTCATGCATTGCACCCGCGTGGAAAACTCGCCCGTGTGAAAGAGGCCTAACATGAGGTGTTTGAGAAAGGAGACTGCCTGTCTCCGAAACGTGCTACACGTTTCACACATACACGTCTTGTATTTTAACAAATTCCTATATTGTCCAATACGTTCTTGTTTTTTGTACTTACTGGTTTGACTACAATCAACATGAAATTTTATTTACGGTGGAGCATATCACATGAATCCCACGTACAAGGGAAACATTTTTCTATGAGAATACATCATGTAAGCAGATGGCACAGACCTGTTATAAACTACATATCATTTTACTTTCATCTCAGGCAGAAGACACATGGATGACAGATTTCCATATCTACCAAATGCTTGAACAAAATGCAAAATGAAAAAACATTTCATTTTTGCCCTTTTCTAACCGATATAATACTGCACCTAACAGACTACTGATTACAATTGGGACATGGACCAATGACCTTCAACAAAACCAATTTTCATAAACCAGTACTGAATTTAAGGCCGAATTCACCCACTGCGGGGGAGATTTATCAAACTGGTATAAAGTAGAACTGGCTTAGTTGCCCATAGCAACCAATCAGATTCCTCCTTTCATTTTCCAAAGGAGCTTTGAAAAATGAAAGCAGGACTCTGATTGGTTGCTATGGGCAACTAAGGCCTCTTTCACACTTGCGTTGTCCGGATCCGGCGTGTACTCCACTTGCCGGAATTACACTCCGGATCCGGAAAAACGCAAGTGTACTGAAAGCATTTGAAGACGTCTTCAAAATGCTTTCAGTGTTACTATGGCAGCCAGGACGCTATTAAAGTCCTGGTTTCCATAGTAGGAGCGGGGAGCGGGGGAGCAGTATACTTACAGTCCGTGCGGCTCCCGGGGCGCTCCAGAATGACGTCAGGGTGCCCCATGCGCATGGATGACGTGATCCATGCGATCACGTGATCCATGCGCTTGGGGCGCCCTGATGTCACTCTGGAGCGCCCCGGGAGCCGCACGGACGGTAAGTATGCTGCTCCCCCGCTCCCCGCTACACATGGCTGCCAGGACTTTAGCGTCCCGGCAGCCATGGTAACCATTCAGAAAAAGCTAAATGCCGGCTCCGGCAATCCGCCGAAACGACGTTTAGCTTAAGGCCGGATCCGGATCAAGGCCTTTCAATGGGCATTAATTCTGGATCCGGCCTTGCGGCAAGTGTTCCGGATTTTTGGCCGGAGCAAAAAGCGCAGCATGCTGCGGTATTTTCTCCGGCCCAAAAAACGTTCCGTTCTGGCACTGAAGACTTCCTGATGCATCCTGAACGGATTTCTCTCCATTCAGAATGCATTAGGATAATCCTGATCAGGATTCTTCCGGCATAGAGCCCAGACGACGGAACTCTATGCCGGAAGACAAGAGCGCAAGTGTGAAAGAGCTATAAGCCAGTTCTACTTTACACCAGTTTGATAAATCTCCCACTGTGTATTTAGGTAGCTGAAACCGCACCGAAATTCCAATGTAAGTGAATGGAGCTTTAACAAATTCCAACTCTGCAGCAGAATATATGCATCTACAAATCTGTAGTATGGGTAACCGGTTGTGGAAATCCTCATATTGTCACTGGGAATTGTATTCATCGCAATATGAGCTAAATCTGCAACAAAATACACAGCAAAATCTGCATGTAACACATATGGATGGAATCATGGATTTTGGGTGTGGATTTGTATGACTGTTCAGTGTGTAAACCAGGCTTCGGCTACTTTCACACTGGCGTTTCTGGGTCCGCTTGTGAGATCCGTTCAGGGCTCTCACAAGGAGCCCAAAACGGATCAGTTTAGCCCCAATGCATTCTGAATGGATAAGGATCCCTTCAGAATGCATCAGTTTGCCTCCGTTCAGCCTCCATTCCGCTCTGGAGGCGGACACCAAAACGCTGCTGGCAGCGTTTTGATGTCCGTCTGACGATGCGGAGCCAAACGGATCCGTCCTGACTTACAATGTAAGTCAATGGGGACAGATCCGTTTTCACTGACACAATATGGTGCAATTGAAAACGGATCCGCCTCCCATTGACTTTCAGTGTAAGTCAAAACGGATTCGTTTGCATTATTATGAAGAAATAAAATATATATATATATATAAATTTTTTGTTCATGGTAATGCAAACGGATCCGTTCTGAACGGATACAAGCGTTTGCATTATAGGTCCGGATCCGTCTGGGCAGATCCGTCTGGGCACCTAACGTAGGTGTGAAAGTAGCCTTAAAGACAACTCTGCTCAGCTGCTAAGTTAAGGAATATGAATGTAAGAGGGGGAAACTTTTGCTAGAGTCTTCTTTCTATCGGACAGAATGGAGATGTGCATGCCAGTAGTAGTACACAGATATCCTACCGATTTCAATGTGATGCTCTATTCAGCATGCAGCATTACTACATAGCAAACGTACTGTCAGCTGCCAGGAGAAAAAGAGCCAGTCAAGCAGAGAAAGAGGCATTTTTCTCTGATAAGTTATACTGCAAAGTTTCTTAGCCACCTGTACAATTCATTTACGCCAAGTTGGTTGAAAGTGCAGTGACCAGTTAAGGCTACTTTCACACTGGTGTTTCAGGGTCCGCTTGTGAGATCCGTTTCAGGGCTCTCACAGGTGGCCCCAAAAGGGATCAGTTCAGCCCCAATGCATTCTGAATGGATAAGGATTCATTCAGAATGCATCAATTTGTCTGAGTTTGGTCTCCGTTGCGTTTTTTAGACGGTCACTAAAACGCAGCTTGCAGCGTTTTGGTGTCCGCCTGACGATGCAGAGCCAAACGAAACTTACAATGCAAGTCAATGGGGACGGATCCGTTTTTCACTGACACAATATGGTGCAATTGAAAACGGATCCGTTCCCCATTGACTTTCAATGTAAGTCAAGACGGAGCCGTTATGAACAGATACAAGCGTTTGCATTATCGGTGTGGATTAGTCTGTGCAGATACAAGACGGATCCGCAGCGAACGCCAGTGTTAAAGTAGCCTTGAGCATTTTTGGGGGCTATCCTCAGCACCCCTGATCAGCTGTTCTGTATTAGCGCTGGAACTACACAGCTCCGTCCATTTCTGTAATGAACGAAACTGGTTACTGTAACGCCGCTTCCACTGAAGTACAGTAAATGGGGGCAGGGCTGCAGTTACCAGTTCTGTCCATGACAAAGGTGGACAGAGCAGTGTAGTTCTAGAGCCAGAGCTACTGCAGCAGAACAGCTCATCGGAGGGGGTGTGGGGTGTCGGACCCCCACCAATCAGATATTAATGGCCTATCTTAAGGATATACCGTACCATTAATATTTAAAGAATCATAAAAGCAATTTAACCAAGAATTCTCCAAATGCACTTTTTTCTGAACCACTTCACAGGTCAACTACATTTCACACCATCCATGAACATACGTACATGACAAAATATATGATATCTATTAAGAACAGCTGTTCATATAATGATTTCTGCCCTCTATCGGCATAATTTAATTTAATTGATATCCAAATGAAACAGTCTTGTATTGCATGTTTTCATATCTCAGTAGAAAATTTGGATTTCCCTTTATCATGATGGAAATACAAGAACCGAACCAGCTTGGTGCATTTTTTTTAATAAGGGTCCCCAGATTTCTCTCTGTATACTGCTGACTATGCGTTTCCATAATTCAACAGTGTGAATAATGCTATGCCGACCCATACCTAAACACATGAAGAAATCTGCCCCCATCATGTAGTGTAAGCCTTAGAGTCAAAAACTGTTCTAATATGAAATATCTGTATTGCCCAACCAACAGATCACCTATAGTTGCCACAGTACTGAATTTGCGGCAAATATGGCTCATCCTGGATTGAAAATGGACAATACATATGTAAACTCTGTCCAGAAGCGGGCGTTACCGGACAGGTTGTGGAGCATGGCCAGGTATAAGTGTAGATGCCCCAAATTTACAAACTAAAATTTACCAACACCTTACACCTAGAATCTGATTTGTTACCATGGGCAACAATGATCATTTTTGTTGGGACCGCCTTTACATGTATAAGGGTGACTGTACTGGAACACTCTTGATTTAAAGTTTCTGGGACATGCAGCAAGTATAGGCAGATTATTATATTAAAGAGGTTTTCCGGGATTTTGATACTGATGACCTATCCTCCGGATAGGTCGTCAGTATCTGATCGGTGGGGGTCCGATACCCAGGACCTCCAATAATCAGCTGCTTGAGAAGGTACCGGCACTCCTGTGAGCGCTGTGGCCTTCTCGCAACTTACCAAGCACAGCGCTGTACATTGTATAATGGCAGTGCTTGGTATCATGCTCAGCCCCTTTCACTGCAACGGGGCTGAGCTGCTCCTAGGCCAGATGAACGCATCTTCACTAGCTTAGGAAAAGTTGAGAGAAGGCCGCGGTGGTCACAAAATTGCTGGTGCCTTCTCAAACAGCTGATCAGCGGGGGTCACAGGTGTTGGACCCCCACCGATCAGATACTGATGACCTATCCTGAGTAGCCGAAACGTCGTACCTCTTTGTGTGTGCACTCTTGGTTTCCAATAAACAGATACACTGGATATGCTGCTGTGACCCTTTCTGCTATCTACTACTGTTCCTGGGACTGCTGTGGATCTGTGATCCCATCGCGGCTGGTGCATTCCGGGTTTGGTCGAGAGGTCCATTTGTGCTGCTCTGCAACTTTCTTTTGTCGCTATCCTAGGGATAAGTCATCAGTATAAAAATCTCAGAAAACCCTTTTAAACCTATTAAAACTTCTCTCATTTTGCTGAAAACAGTTTTTCCATTGCATCGTGGTGTTTTTCCGATTCTCTCTCAGAACGCCCACCTATTAAGTCAAGTCCTAGTGACCTACTGGGCATGAGTAACCACCAGCACAGGACGTTAGGTGGATGCTCTGAAAGGGAATCAAAAGAGCACCAGGGGGCGCCATAACTTATGTAACAGCAACATGTAGACATGGAAGATTTTATTCAAAAGGATTTCAATTGAGAACAGAGAAATGTAATATTTAATCTTGGGACAAGTCCATTAAGGAAAATCCTTCATCAAGCAAAATCATTAAAAGTAAGGAGGTCTAGTGGCTGGGGAAGTTAATTGGTGTGATATTACAATTACAAAGTACCTACTATCCAGTAGCATTATCCTGAGAGCACGAGATGAAATTGGATTTGCCATAAGGAAACCGCTTACTGGTCATTCCAGCTTGTACAGTCACATGATAAATTATTAAAGCATTATATCTGAGCGATGCAGACAGATATAGGTTAATGTCTTCCTAAACATTCTCTTAGCTGTGGCGTTACAAGATGAGAGATGTCCCGCCACATCTGCTGTGACATACACGGACAGCCCGAATGCAGAAGCCATGGTTTTACTAACGCAAATGTGACCGCTAGATGCAAGTTTCAAGACCCAGAAATGAAAAGTTCTCATGACCTGCAAGGGTCAAGAAGCTATACCGAGTAACTGAATAATACAGTTTCCACTTAGTCTGCAGAAGGAACAGAGCAGAGTTTCTAAAATTCAGCATCGGGTTTCAAAGATTTATCCAGGTATTTCACAGGACTTCAAATAAAGGGGAAATTCACAGAAGAAAACAGATACAATTTTTATTTTATACCATTTGAATAGCAGTTTGAAGGAAAATGTTTTGGTTTTGCCCCATAGGTTGCTTCACCCATAGCTCCAGTCTTCTCCAATACAGCCGCCACAGCTGGATCCCCCCAACCGATTGACTTTGGATAACCACAAACCCAGATGGTAATCCAAGCTCGGTAGTCCAGTCGGGGTATTCCGATTGTTTGAAGTTATCCCCTATTCACAGGATAGGGCAGGGATGGGCAAACAGCGGCTCTCCAGCTGTTGTAAAACTACAACTCCCAGTATGCCCAGTCTGCCTACAGCTATCAGCCATTCCCTGTCCTGTGGATAGGGGATACCTACAAACTGGAATATGCCTTTAGGCCCTAAAACCGGATGTGCCGGTGAGTTCACATGTAGCAAATCTGAATACAGCCTTGCAACAGTAAGGGTCCATTCACACATCCGCAAAATGGATCCGCATTCGTTCCACAATTTTGCGGAACGGGTGCAGACCCATTCATTTTCTATGGGGCTGGAATGTGCTGTCCGCATCCGCATTTGCAGATCCACACTTCGGCATCCGTGCTTTCGTTTCCGCAAAAAAATAGAACATGTCCTATTCTTGTCCGCAATCGTGGACAAGATTAGGCATTTTCTATTATAGTGCCAACGATGTGCGGTCCGCAAATTGCGGAATGCACATTGCCGGTGTCCGTGTTTTGCGGATCCGCAAAACACTTATGGATGTGTGAATGGACCCTTACACAATGCAGTACTTGGCTGCTCTATTTTTACAGGTGAAACAAGTAATATACATTCAATTAAAAAATAAATATGCTGCTCACCATTTTTTATGCAATTTTACACACATCTCAACCAATACATGTGAATAGACCCTTCAAATATGGATTTATTGGGCCACATGCACAAGGTGAGCATCACATGTGGAAAACCTACAGCCTAGTACATTACCAACAAAGTAGATATTTTCAAAATCTAAACAGCGCAGTAATGTTCTGCACATCTATGTGCAACTGATCCATGAATTTGAAATCAGCAGCACGTCAACTGATTTTTCAGAGCACAGTATATTACATAGGGTGAAATCTGGGGCAAATCCCCTCAAAATCCGAATGCAACATACTACGTGTGGCAATGCGGTGAAATCCGCAAGAAAATCTGCATAAGGCCTCATGCACACGACCGTTGTGTGCATCCGTGTCCGTTGTTCCGTTTTCCGTGATTTTCTGTGGACCCATTGACTTTCAATGGGTCCGTTGAAAACTCGGAAAATGCACAGTTGTACATCCGCATCCGTGATCAGTGTTTCCTGTCGGTCAAAAAAATAGGACCTGTCCTATTTTTTGGACGGACAACGGTTCACGGACCCATTCAAGTCAATGGGTCCGTGAAAAAACACGGATGCACACAAGATTGTCATCAGTGTCCGTAGGCTACTTTCACACAGACGGATCCGTCTGCATAAAAGCTTTTTAGATCTGAGTTTTCACGACAGTATATTCTAACACAGAGGCGTTCCCATGGTGATGGGGACGCTTCAAGTTAGAATATACTACGAACTGTGTACATGACTGCCCAGGCAGCACCCGATCTCTTACAGGGGGCTGTGATCCACACAATTAACCCCTCAGGTGCCGCACCTGAGGGGTTAATTGTGTGTATCATAGCCCCCTGTAAGAGATCGGGTGCTGCCAGGCAGGAGGGGGCAGACCCCCTCCCTCCCCAGTTTTAAATTCAATGGTGGCCAGTGCGGCCCCCCTCCCTCCCCTGTATTTAACTCATTGGTGGCCAGTGCGGCCCCCCTCCCTCCCTCGTATTATATTCATTGGTGGCCAGTGCGGCCTCCCCTCTCCCCCTCCCCTAATTAAAATCACCTTCCCCCATCATTGGTGGCCAGTGCGGCCTCCCCTCTCCCCCCCCTAATTAAAATCACCTTCCCCCATCATTGGTGGCCAGTGCGGCCTCCCCTCCCCCCCTAATTAAAATCCCCCCCAATCATTGGTGGCCAGTGCGGCCTCCCCTCTCCCCCCTAATTAAAATCACCTTTCCCC
This sequence comes from Bufo bufo, assembly GCF_905171765.1. Lineage (NCBI taxonomy): Eukaryota > Metazoa > Chordata > Amphibia > Anura > Bufonidae > Bufo > Bufo bufo. Next base: position 275,682,983 of record NC_053394.1, on the reverse strand, counting down.
ATCATTGGTGGCCAGTGCGGCCTCCCCTCCCCCCCTAATTAAAATCCCCCCCCCCAATCATTGGTGGCCAGTGCGGCCTCCCCTCTCCCCCCTAATTAAAATCACCTTCCCCCATCATTGGTGGCAGCGGAGAGTTCCGATCGGAGTCCCAGTTTAATCGCTGGGGCTCCGATTGGTTACCATGGCAGCCAAGCCGGGCGCTCCTCCTACTGGTAAGTGACAGGTCCGTGCTATAAGCAATGCACCACACAGACCTGTCACTTACCAGTAGGAGGAGCGCCCAGCCGGCCACAGACATCACAGGTAAGTATAATGCTTCTATTGCTAAGTAACCATGGCAGCCAGGACTGCAGTAGCGTCTTGGCTGCCATGGTAACCGATCGGAGCCCCAGTGATTTAACTGGGACTCCGATCGGAACTCTCCTCTGCCACCAATGATGGGGGAAGGTGATTTTAATTAGGAGGGGGGGGGGGGGAGGGGAGGGGAGGCCGCACTGGCCACCAATGAATATAATACTGGGGAGGGAGGGAGGGGGCGCACTGGCCACCAATGAATTTAAAACTGGGGAGGGAGGGGGTCTGCCCCCTCGTGCCTGGCAGCACCTGATCTCTTATAGGGGGCTATGATATGCACAATTAACCCCTTCAGGTGCAGCACCTGAGGGGTTAATTGTGCGGATCACAGCCCCCTGTAAGAGATCGGGTGCTGCCAGGCAGCAGGGGGCAGTCATGTACACAGTTCTCAGTATATTCTAACTTGAAGCTTCCCCATCACCATGGGAACGCCTCTGTGTTAGAATTTACTGTCGGATCTGAATTTCACGATCTAACTCAAATCCGATGGTATATTCTAACATAGAGGCGTTCCCATGGTGATGGGGATGCTTCAAGTTAAAATATACCATCGGATTGGAGAAAACTCTGATCCGATGGTATATTAGGGAATCCTGACTTTACATTGAAAGTCAGGGACGGATCAGTTTGCAATTGCACCATATTGTGTCAACGTCAAACGGATCCGTCCCCATTGACTTGCATTGTAAGTCAGGACAGATCAGTTTGGCTCCGCACGGCCAGGCGGACACCAAAATGACTTTCCTTCATGTCCGTGGATCCTCCAAAAATCAAGGAAGACCCACGGAAGAAAAAACGGTCACGAATCACGGAACAACGGAAATCCGTTTTGCGGACCGCAAAAAAAAAAACGGTCGTGTGCATGAGGCCTAAGAGTGCACAAACCCGGATAGTTGGCTGCTGAACACCTTGAAAGGACTGCATAGGCCACCATGTCCACCATGTAGAAAGGCACATTGTGGAGCCAGATCGGGAGCGCTTTAAACAGGCGAGTGCTTTTATTCGTCATGTTACACCATGCCCAGGCCCATGGACATTCGTTCCTACATTCGGACAACCCTTTCACATATTATTTTTGAGACTTTAAGGCCTCTTTCAGAAGTCAGTGATTCACATACGTGTTCTGTCCGTGGTCTCCATGCACCAATAACGTACCTAGTAGGCATTTACGATCCACTGGTTTTCCACGAACCGTGGTTCTGTGGTGACACCACGGAAGCATGCCCTACTTTTGTCCACGATTACGGATCCCTTATGCACAGGCAACGCAAAGGGCATCCATGTTTGGTCCTTGGTTTTCACAGAATACGTCCTGGAAACCACTTTACAGCCTATCCAACGTGGAATATGTGGAGGTCAAAAAACAGACAGACATACAGATGAATGGATCCTTCACTGACGTCTTCATAGATGAGCCGCTGACCATTTTGCCATGACTTCATCATAGACACAGACGCGAATGAGGCCCAATTGTCCAATGTCACTCAAAACAAGGGTATAGGATTAACAATTACAGTTAGCATGATTTCACATTACATTTTACATGCTGTGCAATAAGAAATAGAAAACACCCTACAAGCACGTTTTTTTTACTTTTTTTTGTCGTGGGGTTTTAACACTATTTCCTGCCCGGAAAAAAATAAAAAAATAAAATAAAAATATAATAATAATAATAATAATAATAATAATAATAAATAATAATAATTCACAGAATGCCAAAAACATAATAAAAAGAGGTAGTGGAGAAGTAGCCATACTAAAGTCTTATCCTAGTACTATCGGCAAAGCCGGTTGTTGCTTTTTAATCCCTGCCTTGTCATTACTACAAGACTTCTAAAAATTTAATTTCCCCAGCCAAGATTTCCTTGAAACTAGATCCTTCACTACGTCTTCCACGCAGCCGATAACCTTGGTTGGGACCACTGCAAGGTTACAGCATTACCACCACACGCGTATGTTCTCCTCATCTGTGTGTGGTGATCGCTGGGGAAGGGGAAGTGAATTCTGCAGAACACGACTCCTTCTGCATGCTGAGCACATCAGAAAAGAAAAAACATAGAAGCCACGGTAGTGAGATGTATCGTAGGATCCCTGAGCCAGATGACGAAACAAGGATTTCCACCAGTGTAGAATCTGTAATACGCATTAGTCATAGGCCCCCAGGTAGGGATATTACTGAATACTCCCTGTAACTATACAGTCAAATATCACGCATCATGTCTGTTCAGGTAATCCATACATATAATAGGAGCCACCTGGTTACTACAAGTCACTGCCGCCAATTCGAAATGCAAACAGCGAGTCAATTCTCCTGCAAACTTAGTCTCATAGGGACCAGTGCACAAAGAAAACACAGTTACTGCCTGCTAATGCGTAGAGAAATATTTAACCATGTCCTGCCAACAAAACGGCGACTGGAAACCTCATTAAAAGAAAATCTGCTCCATGTGATCACCGGCCATTTTATCCTACAGTGCAAATAGCATTTTATAGATTGACAAAGAAATAAAGCAAATATCCGTCCGTCTGAATGGATCGGTTTTCCCCGTGTACATTACATTCATTACCGGGCTCCTGTCATGACTGTGAAAGCAGCTGTCAAATTTCTCCACCAGTAGAACATAGACTTGAAGGTTTCTGCCAAAAATCTATCCACATAACGAATACATACAATACCTAACGGTCTTTAGAGGAGAAATGAGACAAAGAAAAAAGCCTACTGGACATAATTAGGTGAACTTTACGGTACATGGTCCATTATCTGAAGGAGCATACTTTTTTGGCACTAGTGACACTACAATTAGTTTTTCCCCAAAATGAAAACGATCCTTAGGACTCATTTACATATGTCCAAAACGCCCGTCTTTTTCCTCTGGTAAAGAACGAAACGTCGGAGGGACACAAATGGCAAAACTACTTTATAGGGTTTGGCCAGTTTGCTGATAACTTACAATAATGCCAGGGGTCGTAAAGGAATAAAGAGCCATCTTAGAAGATGTGGACGGAGGCAACCTGTAAAAGGATAGGGGCCCCATTTACACAACTGTATTTTTGGTCCGCATCCAATCTGCATTTTTTGCAGATCGCACACAGACCCAGTAATTTCTATGGGTTCGAAAAAACTAACAAAAAAACCCACAAAAATCCGTATGTTCGTTCCGCAGCCTTGAAAAAAAAAAACGTTTTGCGGACAAGAATAGGCATTGTTACAATGAGTCCACAAAAACGAAGGATGTAAAATACGTATTTTTTTTGTAGATTAGTGTTTTGTGGACCACAAAATACATACGGTCGAGTGAATGCACCCTTAGGGAATTTGCATAATCACTTAAGCCTCATCACCATTGCATGTAGGTAGTTAAAGGGGTTGTGCAGCCAGTAAATACAGATGACCTATCTGATCGCTGGTGGTCCAACTGCCGGTATCCTGACGAACAGCTGTTTGAAACTGAGGCAGCACTTGTATGAGCACTGCTTTCTCTTCAAGACTAGCTCATCAATAGTTAAAAGCGCTCCACCGATACTATAGATACAGCCTGGAATTTGCCCTGCCTAAAAAAATAAAGCCACTTACCCAACCTCCACAGCTCCTTTTCAACATTAAGGGTCCCCTTTTATTTTTTACTGTATGCTCACACCATGTTTGTACCACATTTTGCTGTTCAGTACAGTAAAATGTATATCTTGAGACCAATATTCTTAAGGCATTGCATACAAGACACTGGAAGCAGCACCACTACAGGACATCAAGACCAGCCAAGCAAGTTCAGAATGCCAAGTAATCAAGTGGTGTTGTTGGCTTACAAGTTGTTAATTTGGTTTCATTCAATTTCAAAACCAGTATCAACCTTGCAAAACAGGAGAAAAACTAAAAAAAAGGTAGATCATTGGACAAGACTGTCCAAGAGAAGAATAATAATGCAATCACTCTTCAAAAGAGGAACAACCAGGAAACATCTGGGCTTTTGGCAAGGTCTTCTCTGCATCACTCAACAGATTAAAACCATGACATGCATAATCACAGAGGACTCAGGTCTCCAGCTACATAAAAATTGAAAATAGAAACAAATTTAGTGCATGAAAAATCCTAGATATTGACTTCAAATGTAATTAACATGGTTCCAAAATTGAGGAGAAAAAGAAAAAAAAGCATGACCGTATTTTTGCTCTGCATCTGGTCAGAATTTTTTGCGGATCCAATGTGCACCCATTCATTTTAATGGGGCTGCAAAGGATGTGAACAGCACACAGTGTGTTGTCCACATGCGTATTTCCACTCTGCGGCCCCACAAAAAAGAAAGAACATGTCCTATTCTTGTCCATGTTGCAGACAAGAACAAGCATTTCTAACAGAGGGCAGGACGTACCAATCTGCAAAATGCGGAACGCACACGGCCATTATCCATGTTTTGGGGAATCCACAGACAGGAACAATTATAGAATGTATATTTACGACTATTCCTCTATACCAGGGATGTCAAACCTATGGCACTACATCTGTTGCAAAACCACAACTCTCAGAATTCCCTGATAGCTGAAGGAAGTTGTAGTTTTGCAACAGTTGGAGGGCCACAAGTTGGACATCCCTGGGCTATACGGTATTAAGTCTGTTTACAAGTGAAAAGGCGCCATACTGCAGTAACCAGGTATGGCCACTATACGGCGTACTGAGCTAGTTCTGGTACCTGGTTCTGTCACCGCAATTAGTGATAACAGCTAATCAGTGGGAGTGCCGAGAGTCAGACCCCCGCCGATCTGATATTGATCTCCCTTCCTGAGGATAGGTTATTGTGACTAATACCACACCTCATGCCCGCTTGACGTCGCCTACATCGAGCTCACGAGACGTGGTATGGTCACTGGTTACCAAAAACGCGACGTTATGCCCTCCAGAGGAGCAGGTAAGGTCAGCTTGGTACAGTTTACACAGACACCTCCTGTCCACGCGGGCACAGAGAGGCAACAAGCTGAGAGAGCCTTTTCACTGCCGCAGTGAAAACCGTGCTGTCTCAGCCCGGGTATCTGCCACCAGCTTCTCGTTTGATATAAGCCCGGTCCGCTAACAGGATTATATAGGGTGAGACACCAACCCGCGGTAGCTTATAACTAGGCCAAAACACGGACGTGAGGATTCGTGATCGAGATACAAGATAGCACAAGATTAAGGCCTCTTTCACACTTGCGTTGTCCGGATCCGGCGTGTACTCCACTTGCCGGAATTACACGCCGGATCCGGAAAAACGCAAGTGTACTGAAAGCATTTGAAGACGGAACCGTCTTCCAAATGCGTTCAGTGTTACTATGGCACCCAGGACGCTATTAAAGTCCTGGTTGCCATAGTAGTGGGGAGCGGGGGAGCAGCATACTTACCGTCCGTGCGGCTCCCCGGGCGCTCCAGAGTGACGTCAGAGCGCCCCATGCGCATGGATGACGTGATCCATGTGATCACCTGATCCATGCGCTTGGGGCGCCCTGACGTCACTCTGGAGCGCCCGGGGAGCCGCACGGACGGTAAGTATACTGCTCCCCCGCTCCCCGCTACACTTTACCATGGCTGCCAGGACTTTAGCGTCCCGGCAGCCATGGTAACCACTCTGAAAAAGCTAAATGTCGGCTCCGGCAATGCGCCGAAACGACGTTTAGCTTAAGGCCGGATCCGGATCAATGCCTTTCAATGGGCATTAATTCCGGATCCGGCCTTGCGGCAAGTGTTCCGGATTTTTGGACGGAGCAAAAAGCGCAGCATGCTGCGGTATTTTCTCCGGCCAAAAAACGTTCCGTTCCGGAACTGAAGACATCCTGATGCATCCTGAACGGATTTCTCTCCATTCAGAATGCATTAGGATAATCCTGATCAGGATTCTTCCGGCATAGAGCCCCGACGACGGAACTCTATGCCGGAAGACAAGAACGCAAGTGTGAAAGAGCCCTAAATTATATATTTAATCGCTGTAAGGGCACACTAGATATAAAACAATATACACAGAGAATAAATACAGTGGTCTGAGGTTACAGATGCAGGTTATATGGGTACAACAGGGTTAAAGGGAACCTGTCATGTGGATATTTGATTATAATCTAACTAATTATATACAATCATTAACTACTAAAAAGTGCCTTAGATGTATTCACTTACTGGTGTGACAGATGGTTACCTCATTATACACACAAAGATGCTGCATGCCAATGAGCTGATTTGAGTCCAGCGTGATGTCAGTGAGTCCAGCGTTTATTTAATTCAGAGCTATAGCCACTCCCCTGCCCACCTGCTGCTGATTCATATGGAAAATAACTGTCAATCAGCAGCAGGTAGGCGGGGAGAGTCAGGAGCTCATGAATATTCAGGACTCATCATTATGAGCTGGAGCTTTTCAATACAAGATGTTGGCAGATTGACTGGGTCAATTAAAGAAAGTGACCCAGCATTTTGCTAAGAGAATCAGTCACTTATTTATGTTGCCCTTAGTTAGGACACTATAAAACTGGTTACAGGTTCCCTTTAAGCAGAGCAAAAGTTAGTTACTGGGTAAGATGAAAGTTCCTTTTCGGTTGTGGTGTGTTCTTTGCTGTAGTTACATGAAGGACAGTGATCTCAGCTAGTTCCTGGGTCCCTCCCACATTACACAATGTGACCCTTCTTCAGAGAAAGGCACATCCACTTGCTGGCACAAGACTTAACCTGTAGAACGGGCCCTCCCCTCCCGGCCTTTGGGAGGGTTCCACCCCCCCCCCCCCTTTTTCTGGACTGGCTGCAAATGACCCACAAAACCCTTTAGGGTTCATAGCTCCAGTCCAGAAGGTCACAGAAAGATGGTTATGTGACCAACGGATCTGCCTGGGTTCCGGCTACAAGTAGATTCCAAATATGGTACTGTTAGTTGGTTTCTGTGGGGAGATATGTATATCTCCCTTCCCTGGCATCCCACTATGAAACCAAGAACATGGGCACTTTCCTCGTGGCCACCGGGACACAAATATGTATCCGGTTTGTGCCTGCGATGGCCGGGCAATTCATAATTCCTTATGAAATGTAGGTGCCAACATGTCTGGGAGGTAGCCTTGATCCTGGGCAAGAGCCGAGACCCCCGGCTGAGGGTTTTCCTGCAGATTTGGTTGCCTCCAAACTGGCTGGTTGAGGTGTGACATGATCCACCTGGGGCCTCCTTGAAGCCTGGACCCCTGGGGCTTTCTCCCTTGCTAGCTGACAATCAGATGGCTGGGGGGTGGGAACATATTTTGCAAGTACACTGACTGTGTACAAGCCAAAAGGTGAATCAACTGACATTAAGGCCCCTTTCATACGGGCGAGTTTTCCGCGCGGGTGCAATGCGCGAGGTGAACGCATTGCACCCGCACTGAATCCGGACCTATTTATTTTTATGGGGTTGTGCACATGAGCGTTGATTTTCACGCATCACTTGTGCGTTGTGTGAAAATCGCAGCATGCTCTATATTCTGCGTTTTCCACCCACGCAGGCCCCATAGAAGTGAATGGGGCTGTGTGAAAATCGCAAGCATCCGCAAGCAAGTGCGGATGCGGTGTGATTGTCACGCATGGTTGCTAAGATGAAAGTCTATTCACTGTATTATTTTCCCTTATAACATGGTTATAAGGGAAAATAATAGCATTCTTTAATACAGAATGCTTAGTAGAAAGTCAATTGAGGGTTAAAAAAAATTATAATTAACTCACCTCCTCCTCTTGATCGCGTAGTTGCCGGCTAAAGGACCTGTGGTGACGTCACATCACATGGTCCAATCACATGATCCATCACTGTGGTGATGGACCATGTGTTTGGACCATGTGATGAGCTCAGTGACGTCACCACAGGTCCTTTGACAGGTCCTGAAGAAAGAACAGGAGACCGGCAGCTACGCGATCAATTGGAGGAGGTGAGTTAATTTTTTTTTTTTTTTTTAACCCTCAATTGAACTTGTACTAAGCATTCTGTATTAAAGAATGCTATTATTTTCCCTTATAACCATGTTATAAGGGAAAATAATTACATCTACACAACACCGAACCCAAACCTGAACTTCAGTGTCTGGGTACCACATTCCGTTTTTTATCACGCGCGTGCAAAACGCATTGCACCCGCGCGATAAAAACTGAACGGACCGCAATCAAAACTGACTGAAATTGCGTACCTACTCGCGCGGGTTTGCCGCAATGCACCCGGGACGCATCCAGACCTAATCCGGACACGCTCGTCTGCAAGGGGCCTAGGGGCTGCCAGTAAATAATAATCCATATTCCTCACAGTTATCAATAAGTTAGTCCTGGAAAACCACTTTACAGGGAGTCTGTCACCAGGTTTCTTCAATGGCAGGGCCAGGTTACTGCATAGTCACCTTGCCTGGCCCTGTCAATCAAAAAGAGAAAGGCGCTGGCTGAGGAGCAGGGGTGCACAGAGTGGCTTGTGCACTCCCTTGGTGCACTTAACCACTCATTTGCATATGGATTAAAGGTGCTTTTCACCAGAATGAAGGAGCCGATCACTATGTGAAAGGTAACATTACATTCAGAAGAGCTAGACCAGGCATCCTCAAACTGCGGCCCTCCAGCTGTTGTAAAACTACAAACCCCACAATGCCCTGCAGTAGGCTGATACCTGTAGGCTGTTCGGGCATGCTGGGAGTTATAGTTTTGCAACAGCTGGAGGGCCGCAGTTTGAGGATGCCTGAGCTAGATCTACAAGACGTTGTGCCTGGTTTAACAGTGAATTTCCTGGTGACAGATTCCCTTTAGGGTACAGCTACATGACAACATTTGCTGTGTGATATTTCATGTAATGTATTTCAATGTTGTCGCAATGTGACATGCTGCAACTGCAGCAACTGTAAAAAATCCATCCAAATCGAATTTATTTTGTGACTGTCACGTCGCATTGTGACACCACTGAAATAGATTACAGGAAATGCTGCGTGACTTTATCGTGCGACACATGTCCCTGTGTAGCCATACCTTTTACAGGAACCGGCGCTTTAAAATTAAACTTTAGGGTTATTCCTTAAAGGGTTTCTACCACTTCGTTTTCACATAATTAGCTTTCAGACACTAGCGATCCGCTAGTGTCTGCTCTACCAAACAATCCTAATATAATAGCTTATTGTGCAGCCGTTTCGCTAAAAAACGAACTTGTATTGATATGCTAATGAGGGGCTATGGGGGCGTCATTAGCACCTAGAGGCTCGGTCTACTTTCACAAAATGCCGCCGCCCAGCACGTCCCTCCAGCCCGCCCATCTCCTCCGGAATGCGATCCTCCCTGTGAGCCAGCGGACGAATTCTCGCGCATGCGCCGTGCGCGTCTGTATTCGGCGCATGCGCAGTGAATGTCTGACCGCTTTCTGCACAGACCTCTCCACTGCGCCTGTTCCTCGGAGCACTATGACGTCATCGGCGCAGGCGCAGTGGAGATGTCTGAGCAGGGAGCGGTCAGACATTCACTGCGCATGCGCCGAATACAGACGCGCACGGTGCATGCGCGAGAATTCGTCCGCTGGCTCACAGGAAGGATTGCATTCCGGAGGAGACGGGTGGGCTGGAGGGACGCGCTGGGCGGCGGCATTTTGTGAAGGTAGACCGAGCCTCTAGGTGCTATGGGGGCGTCATTAGCACCTAGAGTCTCATTAGCATATCAATAGAAGTTAATTTTTAGCGAAACGGCTGCACAATAAGCTATTATATTAGGATTGTTTGGTAGAGCAGACACTAGTGGATCGCTAGTGTCTGAAAGCTAATTATGTGAAAACGAAGTGGTAGAAACCCTTTAATCAAGCCAGGATTCAGGGTCATTCCTGGATTTCACTTGTCAGCTTTGCTGTGTAGATTAGGACATGTTTAGCAGAGAATGAGAGATTTAATGACCGCTCTATTGAATTGCTAGAGACCTCGAAAAGGCAAGTACAGATATACACACGGATAAGACTCTGTATACTCCCTGGTCTTTAGGGGAGGATCTTTATTCCATTACTCTCTCTGGTCTGTAAAAGCCCAGTTTCACATGTGCAGAACAGCTTCATAGGAGTAAGTCCGGGTTACAACACAAAACTGGCCAGGATTTGTGGCCATAAAATTGCTGCATATTTCACTTACCTAACAGTTTAGTAATTTCTAGCAATTCCCATTCATTTCTGCTGCCATAAAGCGCACACACCCTGCTGCGTTGTCTACGTAAACAATATATAGGCTGGCTCCAACATGGGCGCAAGTTTTTTTTGTTTTTTTAAGATAAAAAAATATAGCTGCAAGATAAAAATAATTTCACTACTACATAAATGTAAGGCTACTTTCACACTCGAGTTTGGTGCGGATCCGTCATGGATCTGCACAGACAGATCCGTTCAGATAATACAACCACATGCATCCGTTCAGAACGGATCCGTTTGTATTATCTTTAACATAGCCAAGACGGGTCCGTCTTGAACACCATTGAAAGTCAAAAGGAGGACGGATCAGTTTTCTATTGTGCCAGATTGTGTAATAGAAAACGGATCCGTCCCCATTGACTTACATTGTGTGTCAGGACGGATCCGTCTTGAACATCATTGAAAGTCAATGGAGGACGGATTCGTTTTCTATTGTGCCAGATTGTGTAATAGAAAACGTTACATTGTGTGTCAGGACGGATCCGTTTGGCTCAGTTCCGTCAGACGGAGACCAAAACGCTGCAAGCATTTGTCCTTCCAAAGCGGAATGGAGACTGAACGGAGGCAAACTGATGCATTCCGAGAAGATCCTTTTCCATTCAGAATGCATTAGGGCAAAACTGACCCGTTTTGGACCACTTGTGAGAGCCCTGAACGGATCTCACAAACGGAAAGCCAAAATGCCAGTGTGAAAGTAGCCTAATAAATAAAATTTAAATATACCTTCACTTTAAAATGCACTGTCTACACCATTGCAACTCACAAACGATCAATGTACGCCTAGTTACAAAGCAATGGCGATATACGGTATGTACTTACAAACCGCCCACGACACCAGACTTCATTTATTCATACTACATCCCCGCCATTCATCACGCCTGACAGAGGCACTTCTCATCTGTCCGCCTATACATCCTTCCACAGCTGAGTGGAAGAGTTAATGTCCCAAGAAGCCCAAGGAAGAACATAAATACATATTTCATTAAAAACGTGGAGTTAAAAGAGGAAACCCCAAGCTGTGAATCAGCTCGTCTCCGTCATCGCAAATGCTGATTAATAGGATTCCACATTTATGGACGACGCTATTCACTGGTAACACTTTCCATGGACTAGATATTGTAATCGGGTTCTTCTAGTCAGGAGTCGTTGCAGAGCCTTAAATTTTAAGTAAATCGTGAGAACCAGGGCTTCGATTTGCCAAAAGCATCAGGGACCAATATAAAAAACAAAAACAAGAGATTTTATGATTACTTTTCATTATTTTACCCAAAGGACAGACTATTTCCATGAAACGGTCCTCCATCAGAATGATGCAACTGTCCAATAGTCCAAGGGCTACACGGCTCTTAACCAGCAGTGGAGTGGAAGTGCCATAGCAAAAATCAAACCCCAGTGAAATGAGTTCATGCCAGCTCAATACAGGAAGCTTTAGCACCCGTGTGATAGGTGGCATGATCCGTATGAGGATTCCAGTGTGGTGATACACAGGGAATTTTTATGGGCCCCTGTTATAGCCCCTCACATACTCTGATGTCCACAAAATTACTTTTTCTCCTGCCTTAGGGCTCATGCACACGACCGTATGTATTTTGAGATCCGCAAAAAATACAGATGATGTCCGTGTGCATTTTGCTGAATGGAACAGCTGGCCCCTAATAGTAATGCGGACAATAATAGGACATGTTCTATTTTTCAGCAGAACGGACATACAGAAACGGAAGGCACACTGAGGAACCTCTTTTTTTTGCGGACCCATTGAAATGAATGGTTCCACATACGGTCCGCAAAAAAACCTGGAACGGACACGGAAAGAAAATACGTTCGTGTGCATTAGCTACATTCACTCATATTCATTCATATGCGTTTAGAAATCAGGCAGAGGAACAGCCTACTGGATTTCACCAGATACAGCCTAGTCGGAAAATGCAGTGCACAGCAAGATCCTTACTGACTGTAATGGGATCCAGCTTCTTCCTGACAAAAAAAAAAAGTTAAAGTAATGCATGCACAAATCTCTGTCCGGCTGGCGATTTATGCCAGAGAGCGTCCTGATCCCCACCAGATCCCATTATAGTCAATGGGTCCGACAGTGCACCGCATTATCTGAGCTAGGCTGGAGGTGCAAAAATAAAAAATAACACCCCCCCCCCCCCCCAAAAAAAAACAAAAAAAACAAACCTGCGTTTTAATGTTTTACTTTTTTTCTTTCAATGTGTGAGCTACAGCATTCTGTGTTTTTGAAAAGATGCATGAAAGGCAAAAAAAACACACACCTAAATAATAAAGGCAGAAGCAAGAAAAAAAATAATCCTCGTGTGTCCTACGTTTCATATATCTCAACCTGGAGCAGCAAAAAGAAAAAAAAAAAAAAAATGAAAAAAAAAAGAAAACCACGCAGAAACCCTGTGCGTGAACCCACTCTCAGAGACAATTTACCAGAGGTGCTGTCACGCAGCTTGGGAGCCACATGCTTTAATGAATCACGACTCGCAGGGCTATAAGCAGCATCAGTCAATGATATGTTCCAGGAAAAGACAAGAATGTCTTCTACTCTAACACGTTGGATCTAGTGCGTAGGAAGAAGGGCGAGCGGCAGCAGAATCTCATCAGCGCACTGTACTGCAGCAGCCTGGCTCAGCTGCAATCCCCACATGCAGGGGGCAGGAGGTCCCCGGGGAACCACCTAAAGAAAGGCAAAAATAACTAACTGATCTATAATCAGGGGTGCAGGGTTTGGCAGGGGTCGGATTTCAGTCAGTAATCACTTAGGAATTCCCAACAGTAAAGAAAAAAGAAAAGAAAAAATAATCAGAGCAACATAAAACAGATGGCGGCATGAGCAATGAGATTTCTACGACTGTAAGAGCCAATATTCTGCCAATACCAAGCAGGGGCAAATGACCGCAGGACGTCAGAATATACTGTCTGCAGTAGGAGAACTAAGGGTTACTTTTCCTTCTGGAAACCAGGTCAAGTTAGTGATGATTAATAATAATATATTCAGTGAAACTGCCAGGTAGATGCAGCCGGTTCAGCAGAGGACTGGCCTTTGTGAAGCATCATTCATACTAGCGTACAGGCATCAGTCTGATCTGGGGGAAAGAGGTTGTGCAGTTTCCTGGAGGCCGTCTGACACCACCTGAGAAGAAAGGATCAGTCTAGGACAGGCATGCTCAACCTGCTGCCCTCCAGCTGTTGCAAAACTACAACGCCCAGCATGCCTCAACAGCCTAGAGCTATCAACAGGGCATGGTGGGAGTTGTAGATTTACAAAAGCTGGAGGGCCGCCGGTTGAGCATCCCTGGTCTAGGAGATAACTTAGCAAGTAGTAATGAGCATCAGTCAGCAGGATCAACCATGTTAAATCTGGTATAACATCTGGTAAGGCTAAGCCTGCTGACTAAAAGAATACCTTTGTATAGCAGATCGATTGTGCCATTACTAAGATACCACTGTTTTGTTTACTTCGTATTCAAATGAGGACTTAAGTGCACTGAGGGCAGGCTCTACCCACTCAGTGCACCATTGCGCCTCAACTCCAACAGATTGACAGGGCATGAGCAGCATCATCTTGCCTGGTCCTGTCAATTCATGTGGAGGGGACAGTATCCAGGGCTGCAGAGTAGCTAAGTTGCATCAGGAGGTTAAAAGGGTTGACTGGGCTTTTTCATATTAATGACCTATCCTCAGGATAAGTCATCAATATCAGATCGGCGGGGGTCCAACACCCAACACCCTCACTGATCAGCTATTTGAGGAGACGGCGCCAGCAGTGCACACGTGCTGTCTCCCTTCTCTTTCTGCTCACTCCTGCACAGCGTGTGCCATTTGCTCAAACAGCTGATCGGCGGGGGTGTTGGACCCCCGCCGATCTGATATTGATCACCTATCCTGAGGATAGGTGATCAATATGAAAAAAACGGATAGCATTCAGTATTTTTGCGGACCCATAGACTTCAATGGGGCCATGTCCTGATTTTCACAGACAAGTATACGACATGTTTCATTTGTTCTGCCGAACCGTGAAATAGAAAAAGGCCCCATAGAAGTGAATGGGTCAGCATCTAACCCGCAAAAAAAACTGATCCGCGTTTTTGCGGATAGCATACGGCCGTCTGAATGAGCCCTTATAATGCCATGGCACCTCATAGATTATACTTAGCCCAGTCCCCGGCACCCGCGTCGCTCCTGATCCCTGGATGGCCGCCGCTGCATCTCACCACCCACGATGCTAGGGAGGCTCAACCCCCTCGCGGTCTGCCATTGGCTGCCCAGGCCCCGCGCCTCCCAGTCGCCGGATGTTTTGATCCGTGTGACGGAGAGATGCAGTGGCGCCCATGCGGGAATCAAAGCTGGGCAGCGGGGTAAATATGCCCTGATGGGGTTGTCATTATAGGGGTTGGATAACCCCTTTAATAAAATTTTTTTTTTCTCATTATCAGGTGTAATGGATTTGCTAAAAAAATTAAAAATTTTATAAAAAGTATGCTTTTGATCAATGGCGGCTGCCCTACCAGTTATTACGAATGGTTTAATACTTTTAATCCAGTTGACAGATGCTTGTCTGAGACATTGGTGACCTAAATCGCTAGGACATGACACCAATGTCAGACAGGAGCCGATTTCCCCTCTGGGACCTGCGCCTAACTCTAGAACGGGGTCCCCAAATTGAACAAGACTGCACATTCGCGGCATGCTCTCCGTTCACTTCTATCAGAGACTAGTCGAGCCTTGGCTTGGCTATTTCTGACAGTCCCATAGAGGTGGATGGAGAAGTGGCCGAGCATGCATGTTGTGCTCTCTATTCACTTCTATGGGGCTAACGAAAAAAGTGGAGCGCACAGTCAGCTGTTTTTGGAACTCCCACAGAAATGAATGGTGAAGATGCTGTGCGCTCTTGTTCACTTTCGGGTCCTCGTTCTAGAGATTTCACCCTTGTTGTAGAAAATATTAATGGTTGTAATCCGCTCGCATCAAATTTTGTGTAAGGAAAAAGGTAAGTCTCCCCTCCCTCAACCCCAGTCAGAGAGAGACACCTGTGTTACCATCTTGATTGAAAATTCTGAGCAACTCCTCCTCCTCCATGCCCAGCCTATACTTTTATTTAAAGGTGTAAAAGGGGCTGGCCCAAGACAAGGATACAGGAAGTGATAACATGCAGGAAGTGATGTCAAAGGACAGGGCGGGGCAATCAATGTGGCTGGGCAGACCATGCACACGCCCCATCCCTGTATAAGGAAGGGTGAGTCATGTCCATTGTCTGATCAGCCAGGTGGCCGCCCACCCCCCATTACTGTCAGCATGGACCTCATTCAATACTGCTCAAAGGTGACCAGTATCTAATAAAGATCATTCTACTGGTTCCCATAGGTTTGAAATTATCTGCGAGACATTGCTACGGCTATTGTCAGTATACGGTATGAGTATACCGACAAGGCAGATATGCATGTCTTAAAAGCAGATATGTCTCCAAGCCCACGAGAAGGTTTTCATACTGACGGTTTTGCCACTGGTCCCGATTCAGCCCAAGTACCCTCTGCTAGAGCGTTCTTTGGCTAAATCAGACACAGGGAGACAGATGACAATCTATAAAAACACACACACACATCCTAAAGTAAAATGTCTGCATAATAAAATTTCCACAACACCCTTTTCTAATGAAGGGCGAGATCTGCGGCAAAACCACATGATATGCGCACTGAAAAACACATCGAAAATTTGGTTTTTGGTGCTGTTTGAGGGCAGGAACACACAAATCTGCACGGAAATTCCTGCTGATCTTCGGCACTTTGACTTTCACCCATGTGCAGGTACCCTTAATGTGGTCACATACACAAGAGTAAAGTCCAAACCATAAAATTTTGGCAGGACTGCCAACCATGTTTATGGGGGTGCACCAACTCTCCCCTAACAGATGAAGTTGGAGAAAAGAAAAATTAGGCATGGTGCATTTCAAGCCCTGCATAGAGCACTATGCCTTCCAGTGCCACCTGTAGATTTGGAGATAAAATTTGGTCAGAATTTACAGAGTAGATCACTTTTGTGACACATTTATGAAGTGTGACCTTTCATAAAGTCGCAGCTCCATGCCAGGAACCCCTCGGGCGTACCTTTACTGAAATAGGCATGATCACACTGCAAAGATGTCCAAATTTCTTTTTACAGTGCATCATTTTCATAAAATTCACCTACAATGATGAATTCCCCCTTAGTCCTTTTGCTCTCAAGGAAAATAAGACATCCCCAGATGTCAGACAGCAGCTCCCTCCAGTCTCCCGACTGATAACACATGTAGGCTCCTAACAACTAGGTACAGGTATGAGGGAGTTGGGAAGAAAAGCTGTGGGTCATCAACTATCGAAGCTGTATGGACACCTCCTCAGAGGCTGCCGCCAGTCATGTACCCCGTCTTCAAATCACAAGAAGATTTCAGCTACCCATATATTTGGGTTCAATGAGCACTAGAAAGTTCTTCCACGTATTTTCTTTCCTTTTCCATTCCATTTTTTTTGGCAGACCATATGCGGAACCATTCATTTTAATAGGTCCGCAAAAAAAAAAAACAAGGTGTGCATTCAGTTTCTGTAGGTCCGTATTTCCGTTCCACAAAAATATAGACCATGTCCTATTATTGCCCGCATTACGGACAAGGATAGTACTGTTCTATTAGGGGCCAGCTGTTCCGTTCTGCAAAATACGGAATACACACGGACGTCATCCGTATTTTTTGCGGATCACAAAATACATACGGTCGTGTGCAAAGGTCCCCAGGCTTTCTATGGAGCAGTGTGAGAGCTTGATTTTTGCAGGACGTAGTTTTTATTGGCATAATTTTGGGGTAAATTACGCTTTTTGATCGCTTGCTACGTTTTTTCAGTGGTGACTAAGAATAAATTAGCAATTCTGCCAAATTATTATTATTATTTTTTTTTTATGGCGTTCACCGTAGGGGATAATTTACACAATATTTGTGTAGTGTGGGTTCTTATGGACACGGTGATACCAAACATGTGGGGGAGATTTTATTTTTGCTATTTCTTTAATTCAAAAGCAGATTTTCAAAAGGAAAAAAAGCGTATTTTTTTAAATTTTTTTTAACCACTTAATAGTCCCACAAGGGGACTATAACAGGAAATATTTTGATTGCTTATAAAATACAATGCACTATCACTATAATTCATTGCATTTTAATGTCAGTGTTATACATTGACCAGCAGGTTGCGCTAGAGAGAACACTCAAGCCAGGCTTGGGGCCTACACCAGGGCCCAGCCTGCCTATGCACATATCAGCACCCCACAATCGCATTTGCAGAGTTCAGATGGGAGACAGAGGGAGTCCGCTCCCACTGTCACCACTTACATGAGGCGACGCCATTGCAGGTGGCATGTAAGGGGTTAAAAAGCCCAGATCAGCATTGCTGCCGATTAGGGCTGTTAGAGCAGGAGTGCGGCTCGAGCCCATGTTCTCCGCTGAATGGGAGACCCGTGCAGCACTTAGACCGGAAGCCCAGCCTAACGCCCCTTAGTGACCGTGGTAAAAAGGAGTATTGGTGGTCACTAGGGGGTTACTGAACATAGTGCAGGAGAACCCCTTTATAAAAAGAGTACTTGTAACCTCTCCTGACATCTATTTTTTAGGCTAGTTTCACATTTGCGGTACAGCATTCTGGCAGGCTGTTCCGGCAATTCAGACTGCCTGCCGGAATTCTCCAGATCCGGCATTGCCGGTTGTTACTTAATTATATTGGGGTCTGGTGGAGATGTCAAGATTTGGCCAGAAAAAAAAAATATAAAAACGTTGCATGCTATGGTTTTTGTCCTGCAGATTCCCAGAATTCTATCCGGAAACAGCCTGCCGGAGAGCTGTACCGCAAATATAAAAGAAGTCTTAGCAACTACTTTAATCGTTCTTGTAATAACAATTCTGGATCCTCTATTCTTCTGACTGCCATGTGTCATACCTTTATTATTCCTACTAGAAGTGTCAATGAAGTTATGAATGGTTAGCAGTTTACAATAAATGTCCAGATGGATGTTACCAGTTGGGGGGGGGGGGGGGGGGCCCTGCATAGTCTAACACTACCCCAATCAGTACTGCTAGTGTCAGACTGTGAAGGGACACCCCCCAACTAGTAACTTCTAGCAGGAATAATAATGGAATGACACATGCTAGAGTCATAAGAATCTATGCTCGAGAATTACTACATGGGGAATATACCGTAAGTCAGGGATGGCCAACCTGAGGCTCTCCAGCTGTTGCAAAACTACAACTCCCATCATGCACGGACAGTCTATAGCTATCAGCCTACAGCAGGGCATGGTGGGAGTTGTAGTTTTACAACAGCTGGAGAGCCGCAGGTTGGCCATGCATGCCGTAAGTACGTCAGGAGGGGTGACAGGTCCTCTTTAAGTGCAGACTTCATTTTCTAAAAGCAGCATTTTCACTACTTTGTCTATAAGCATCTTTACACAGAAAAGAAGTTCCAGCATCCAGGGTTCTATATGTTACCGTTATCTTTATTTGTCTACGGTTAAAATACAGCTATACAAACAGACATACAAAATAAAATAAAAATTTCTTAAAATATATTTATTTTTTGAAATACACAAATTTATCATGTATAAGTGAAGGATCACGAAGCAAAGCTATTTTGACCACTTGGACTAGCTACCATTAACCTATAACTCATTATTATTATAAATTTTAAGATGTTTTAACTATTTTTGTATAATGGTGTAGGGCAGACATGCTCAACCTGCGGCCCTCCGGCTGTTGTAAAACTACAACTCCCACAATGCCCTGCTGTAGGCTGTTCGGGCATGCTGGGAGTTGTAGTTTTACAATAGCTGGAGGGCCGCAGCTCGAGCATGCCTGGTGTAGGGTGTCTGTTCACACCATGCGGTTTTTGGATCCGGTATGCTTGACCAGGGGAGGCGCTGTTCCTTATGTGTCAGCAGGTATATATTCCGCTCTCTGTGATATTTCGATGGATTCTGCTGCATGCATGCTTTGGCGAAATGTATTTTAGTATTCAACATTTAAATGTGCAAATTTGAACATGACAAGTGGTCTATGGTGTGCAGTCCGGCCTGGGGGGGGGGTTGGCTCTGCCCAATGGGGGATGGTGACTACTTCACCCCAGTAGCCGGACAACACATCAGGTTATGAGTAAGAACTGCTAAGTTCGAAGCATGTTAACCGGGCGGTGGAGGGAGTGGATGTCTGTATAGCTGTATTTTAACCGAACAAATAAAGACAACGGCAACATACACAACCCTGGATGCCGGAACTTGTTTTCCGCGTTTGCACCAAGGACTTGTCCGGTCTGTTCTGCACAGTGGGATCGTATAGTGAGCTGGAATGTAATCTGCTTATTGACTAAGCATCTTCACACTATACAGTATGGTGAACTTCCAAGAATAACGGACAGGATGGCAGATACGGAGAATTATTAAGAGATGACCTCACATTGGCTCATGTACAAAATTACTGATCATTGTGCCCAGAAAGAAAGCAGAGCTCATGCGCGCAGACAGTGCTATAGAGAACGTGTCAAGGGTTAACCCTGAAGCATCCCTATTCTCTCTGACCTAACCACAACAATCCCAGGAATCACTGAACAGGTTTTATCCTGACCGTATGACCCAGCGGGCCTCCGTAAATAGGAGTCGCCATGGTAACGACACAACACAGCTGTATACCTCCAGCGGAGGCCTTGGACTACAACAGTATGTACTATCCTCATTACCATATATGGAAGTTATGCAATTCCCAAAGACAGCACCAGACGAAACGCAGGACGCGGCATTCTGATTAACTATAGGATGCACGCATTATTCATTCACGGATCAACTCCTTAAAGGGAACCTGTCACCATGAAAACACAATGTAAGATACAGGTAGCATGTTACAGAACAGGAGGAGCTGAGCAAATTGATATATACAGTTATGAGAAAAGATTCAGTAAAACCTGTAATTTATACCTCTGCTCATTCTGGGCTTTGACATCCTATCAGTGATTGACAGCCTTCCCTCTGACTATGAATACAGAGCTAGCTGTCAATCGCCGATAGGACTGCCTCCTAAAAGGTGGAATTCGATTGGTTGCTATGGGCAACTAAGCCAGTTCTACTTTACACGAGTTTGATAAATCTCCCCCTATATATCAATCTGCTCCGCTCCTCCTGCTCTATAACACGCTGCCTGCAGCTCAAATGCCATGTTAAACATGACAGGTTCCCTTCAAGAGCCTGCTATAACATATATTTACAGCCCCAGTCTTAGGCCTCATGCACACAGCCGTAGCCGTTTTTGTGGTCCGCAAATTGTGGATCCGCAAAACACGGATACTGGCCGTATGCGTTAAGCATTTTGCGGAATGGAACATCCGGCCCATAATAGAACTGTCCTATTTTTGTCCGTAATACAGACAAGAATAGGATGTTCTATTTTTTTGTCGGGCAGTCGAATGGATACAGACAGCACGCCAATTGCTGTCCGGATCTTTTGCGGCCCAGTTAAGGCCTCATGCACATGACCGTGCCGTTTTTGCGGCCCACAAACCGCGGATCTGCAATTTGCGGAACGGGCGGCCCATTGTAGAGATGCCTATTCTTGTCCGCAAAACGGACAAGAATAGGACATGCTATATTTTTTTGTGGGGCCTCGGAACGGAGCAACGGATGCGGACAGCACACAGTGCCGTTCGCATCTTTTGTGGCCCCATTGAAGTGAATGGATCCGCATCCGAGCTGCAAAAACTGCGGCTGGGATGCGGACCATAACTATGGTCGTGTGAACGAGGCCTAAGGAGAATGGGTTCGCATCCGACCCGCACAAAATGCAGATTGGATGTGGACTGAAAATAATGTTGTGTGCATGAGCCCTTAGTGACAAATTGTGACACCAAAAACAGAGCTCCCAGCTGTCAAAGACTGCTCAATGATCGCGGTGTATAGAATACCTGATGACTATATCACATGATCACTGGTATACCGGTGGCAGAAGAAACCGAAAAAGCCAAAACAATAATAGTCTAGATCAGGCATGCTCAACCTGTGCCTGGCCCTCCAGCTGTTGCAAAACTACGGCCCCCAGCATGCCCGGATAGCCTACAGCTATCAGCCTACAGCAGGGCATGGTGGGAGTTGTAGTTTTACAACAGCTGGAGGGCCGCAGGTTGGGCATCCCTGCTCTAGATTATCAGGAACGACTGTTCCTGTGAATGCTTGTTCCCAACAATGTGCCATCTAAATGGGCTGCCGGTCACCCGTTCATTGGGTGGTCCTGTCGTTCGTGCAGGCATCATAGTTTCTAGGCAGCAGATTGTGTGGTCTAAACAGCAGTCTCCTGCCCAGGAACAATGATTCTGTATGGGCTACTGTGATCCCTCATCCTCATACTGTGAAGGAGATCGCGACATGTAAATGCAGCGGTCTACTTCACTGAGCGAGCAGTCGACTGTCGCTTCCTTCTCGACAACTGGCAGCTCCATCGGCCCGTCTAAATCCATCTTTAGTCATTGCCATACTTAAAGGGGTTGTTCACAACTTTACTACGGATGGCCATCAATACCTGATCAGCTGGAGTCCGGCACCCCTGCCCATCAGTTGTTTTAAGGTAGGGGGGGGGGGGGGGGGATGGGCAGAAAGGTGACAGGAGCGGCTCCCCACCAGATACCTCTAGGTATACACAAATAGGCCACTTTCACACGAGCGTATCGAAATCCATCCTTATTCTGGCTCCAGAATATACATGGATTGCAGAGGATACGCCATCAGTATTGCTTCAGGATGCGTATTCCTTCCTTCTTACATTTTTAATGCACTCCCATGGACTAGAATTTGGAAGTAAATATGCACAAAGCTCCGACATGGATTTCAGATACTGACGGATATTATACACCCATGTGACCAATCCCATTCATTAACATTAGCAGTGGATTCCGGTACATAAAATATGCGTCATATAATACACAGATTACAAATACGCTCATTAGAAAGAGGCTACTGCGAGAGACCTGTCAAAGTCAAGCGGAGAGTTGCCCCCATTAATTTCCACCCCATTCCCAGTAGCTTTTTAAACATCACTTGCTCTGAAATACCACAGGCTGGGGGCCACACAGCGATCTTGACTGTGACCAAAGATCGCTGTGCAGCAATTGAAGTAAGTGGGGGTGCAGTAAGACTTGCAAGCTGCAGAGCGCACAAACCAAGAATTGCAAAAAATACTAAAAATAAAAAATCCAGCAGTGCTAGTGTATCCCCAGCCTAAAATATAGTTGAAGGTCATTTATTTACAGATTTGCAACTATTAGTCAAATAAATTGTTGCAAGTCCCATTTCAACTGGCAGTCTGACAATATTTATTCACACGGCCAGTTTTACACCATGTTTGACAGTTGGGCGGGATAGGGGTGCGCCAGGGGGACGTGCCAGGCCACGACTCCGGCTAATTCACTGGATACAGGCATAAATGTTGGTGAACAACTACGCCAGCCAGGGATGCATCTGATTTAAGAGTACGCACACGCCTCGTCATAAATTTGGCGAATCTTACGACAGCGCAAGGTGGAAACTGCGTAAAAAGCCCCAGCTGTGTGTAACCAGGGAGCCTCTTAGGATTTTATACTGGTTCGGGCAGCATGAAGCCCCTGACAGGTTCACTTTAAATCAGGTGGATCGGCACACTGAGCTTATGCAGAAATATGATAGGGGAGGTTAGGCCCCCACTAGAGCTCAATTTTGTACGACGCCATAATAGGTGCTTCCTGTACCGCCATATACCTACTTACTATGAAAGGACTGTTTGGTCAGATTCCACATGGATCAAATAGAAAAATGATAGTGGCATATTGGATTCCATATCTACAGAGGAGCAATGCTTCTAGGGAAGAGTATTGGTATACGCACAACCTGAAGCAGCAGGGCTCAGAGGCTACATGGGGCGGACAGCACACGTCAGTGAAAAATGGAAATGTGAACGAGGCCTCACGAGTTTCCGTCACTGTGGTTACTTACTGCAATGGCCAAGGGAGCTGTTAGAGAGGAATCTTCAAGAATCAAGGAGGGTACAATCAAAAAGATCTTCTTGCCAGATGTCTGAGGCTTCAATAGTAGTCGCTCCTTCTGTCTATCTGGCCCTTTAAGAGCTGGTGTTTTGCAGCACACAATTGAAATCATGCGGGCACTCAATAATTTACAGCCATTTACATTACCTCCAGCATTTTAGGGAACTTCCACTACACCATATGGCGAGTGATTAGACCGCAACTAGACTGTAGCTAAACAGGACACATTTAAATCCAATCAATAAACTGCAGGGAAAAGAAAGAGAAAATAATTTCTTCCGTATTCGTATGATATATCCATCAACTCACAGGGGCGTAACACTTTTGGTTACCTACAGCTCCTAAACATTTACGGGGGGGGGGGCCTTAAATTGAATTAGGAACAACAAATCGATGGCTTTAATTTTCATTTAGGAATATTGATGGTCTTATTCTAGGCACCATATAAATAATGACCCCATTAATTCAATGGTAATCCAGAATGGAAGGCAAATCTTACATGGAAGCCTCTATTAACCCATTCATACGTGCCTGATGGTCTGCACATACGGCACTGCAACAATGATGCCATCATTTCTCCATCTGACAAGGTGGCGGGAGATCCTGCTCGTTTCTGTTCAATAAAATCCTTTTCAAGATTTATACATTCGTTCCAACCACTGAGGTTTCTTTATGGAGAAGCTCCCATTCACATCTCTGTATCTCAGCATCTGTGCTCAAGGTCACCGTATTTAATCGCTGAAATACGACAACGTGGAAGGTATTTTATCCCTGTAACACATTCAAGATGACCGAACAATAAAAAGGGAAAAAAAAGTATTACATGATGTATATCACTAGTAGTGCTACCACAAATTGACAGCAAATAGAAAAAGGTGTACCGGTATCTTGTACTCCTCCCCCAAAGTGGAGGAAATATACACGGCAGTGCGTCTTATAAAGCGAATAGTAACGAGCCCTTCCATTAGGGAAGCGCTCGTTAGTATGCAGGAGGCGCAGAGTGTAGCACTGCTCGTGCTGGCTATACTCTCCTCTCCCCAGTTGTGTTCCGTGCCCTTGCTGTCCTGACTGCGCGTGTCCTCACTGTGTGTAGGCGTGCACTACGACATCATGTCACAGTGCAGCGTGGTGACGGCAGAAGGACCTTCTATCTTCACTCAGCAGGACCTGCACAGACATCGCAGCGCTCACCACGTGAGGACGCCAGTGAAGGCCCTACTGCAGGTCCTGCAAGAAGAAGAGGATCTCGGCTGCACAATCAAGTGGATGAGACGAGTTATGTTTTTATTATTTTTTAACCCTCAATTGACATTATACTTAGCATTCTGTATTAAAGAATGCTATTATTTTTCATTATAACCATATTATAATGGGAAATAATAAAGTAAATTGGGTCCCGGGTCATACATCCCTCGTCTCCTTAGCAACTATGCGTGAAATACGCACCACATCCGCACTTGCTTGCGGATGCAATACAATTTTTACACAGCCCCATTCATTTCTAAAGGTGCCTGTGTTGCGTGAAAAATGCAGAATATAGAACATGCTGCGATTTTCATTTTCACTCAACGCACAAGTGATGCGTGAAAAACATTGCTTATGTGCACAGCCCCAGTGAAATGAATGGGTCAGGATTCAGTGCGGGTGCAATGCGTTCACCTCACGTATTGCACCCGCGCGGAATACTCGCCCGTGTGAAAGGAGCCTAAGGGAACCAAAAAAAACACTCTACCATATAAAAAGTCACCAGTATTATAGCATATGGGGGACAGTTACAGATTTTAAGGCTACTGTCACACTAGCGTTTTTTGGCAGATCTGACATGGATCTGCAAAAACGCTTCCTTTACAATAATACAACTGCATTCCTCAGTCATGAACGGATCCGGTTGCATTATGTGTTCTATAGCCATGACGGATCAGTCTTGAACAGCACTGAAAGTCAATGGGGGACAGATCAGTTTTCTATTGTGTCAGAGAAAACGGATCCGTCCCTATTGACTTACATTGTGTGCCAGGACGGATCCGTTTGGCTCGGCTTCGTCAGGCAGACAGCATTTTGGTGTCAGTCTCCAGAGCGGAATGGTGACTGATCGGAGGCAAACTGATGCATTCTGAGCGGATCCTTTTCCATTCAGCATGCATTACAGCAAAACTGGTCAGTTTTGGACCGCTTGTGAGAGCCCTGAACGGTTCTCACAAACGGAAAGCCAAAACGCGAGTGTGAAAGTAGCCTGCGAGCTGCAGTTATGCATATGGGCAGGGACAATCCGCTGAAGGACAGTTCCAGCAGCCCCTGTGACTGCAGACCAGCACTGTTGAAGTTGAACCTCCATTGGCAAGGTTAAACTTTGATTTGGCCATAAATAATGGCGGGTTTACAAGAGGCAATTGTCAGGGCTAATCATTGGGAACAAACGTTAGTAAGAAAGTCAGTTCTCAAAACTTCTCAGTACTCGGCACATGTAAAGGTTCCGCAGATCACCCAAATAACAAGCAAAATACTCGTTCATCTGGTGAAATGATTGTTCATGCAGACACCTCAATCATCATTTCTGGGCAGCAGATCATGCTCTGTAAAGAGTGATCTACTGCCTCGAGACAATGACTTGTTAACGTAGCATCGTTCGTTAACATACAGTGTCCGTCACCCGGGACCCCCCTCTGCTCAGCTGTTAGAGAAGGCACCATTGCAGGATAGGTCATCGATAAAAATAACTTGGACAACCTCTTTTGTGGATGGTTAAGGTAGGGTTGAGCGGTAAACCGGTGAACAATATACCGTGGTATTGAGAAACAGCGATATGGCGATATCACTGTTTCCAAATAACCGCGGTATTTGGTGACGTCATAGCAGCGGTCATATGCGTGCTGACCGCTCCTAAATCTGTGTCAGCCCGCCCCTGCATCGTGCATATGCGTACTGTACATATTACTTCCTGCAGCGGAAGCCCCGGCTCCTCCTCGCTCCCATATTAAAGTCTCCATCCACTGGCCGAGCACAGGAGCGAGGCGCGCAAAGTCAGTCAGCAGTCAGTGTCCAAGCCAAGGCGGGAGAAGAGGAGTGAGAGACCCTAACAGCCCGGGTGTCAGAAAAAGGTTGTACTGTCTAGGTCTTCTGCGGCCCTGCCTGCAAGCTGCACTGCACATGGTGATGGCACTTGCTAAACTATAATGTCTCCCTGTTGCCCCCATACAGGAGCAACAAGAAGACATTACTGTATGGGGGCCACAAAACATTATTATACTGATGGGGGAAGGGTTACAAATTGTTGTCCCATACAGTATAATGTCTCCTGGTGGCCCCATGCAATATAGTGACTCTTGTGGCCCGCTGGCGGCCCCTCATACAGTATATAACGTCTCCTTGTGGCGGCCCCTCATACAGTATATAACGTCTCCTTGTGGCGGCCCCTCATACAGTATATAACGTCTCCTTGTGGCGGCCCCTCATACAGTATATAACGTCTCCTTGTGGCGGCCCCTCATACAGTATATAACGTCTCCTTGTGGCGGCCCCTCATACAGTATATAACGTCTCCTTGTGGCGGCCCCTCATACAGTATATAACGTCTCCTTGTGGCGGCCCCTCATACAGTATATAACGTCTCCTTGTGGCGGCCCCTCATACAGTATATAACGTCTCCTTGTGGCGGCCCCTCATACAGTATATAACGTCTCCTTGTGGCGGCCCCTCATACAGTATATAACGTCTCCTTGTGGCGGCCCCTCATACAGTATATAACGTCTCCTTGTGGCGGCCCCTCATACAGTATATAACGTCTCCTTGTGGCGGCCCCTCATACAGTATATAACGTCTCCTTGTGGCTGCCCCAGTGCTCCATACAGTATAAGGTCTCCTTGTGGCTGCCCCTCATACAGTATATAAACGTCTCCTTGTGGCTGCCCCAGTGCTCCATACAGTATAAGGTCTCCTTGTGGCTGCCCCCGTGCCCCATACAGTATAACGTTTCCTTGTGGCCCGCTGCCTGCCCATACAGTATATAATGTCTCCTTGTGCCCTGCTGCCTGCCCATACAGTATATAATGTCTCCTTGTGCCCTGCTGCCTGCCCATACAGTATATAATGTCTCCTTGTGCCCTGCTGCCTGCCCATACAGTATATAATGTCTCCTTGTGCCCTGCTGCCTGCCCATACAGTATATAATGTCTCCTTGTGCCCTGCTGCCTGCCCATACAGTATATAATGTCTCCTTGTGCCCTGCTGCCTGCCCATACAGTATATAATGTCTCCTTGTGCCCTGCTGCCTGCCCATACAGTATATAATGTCTCCTTGTGGCCCGCTGCCTGCCCATACAGTATATGTCTCCTTGTGCCCTGCTGCCTGCCCATACAGTAAATATTGTCTCCTTGTGGCCCTATACAGTATAATATCTCCTTGTGGCTGCCCCCATACAGTAGTGTCTCCTTGTGGCTGCCCCAGTGCCATACAGTATAATGTCTCCCTGTGGCTGCCCCCATACAGTATAACATCTCCATGTGGCTGCCCCCATACAGTATAACATCTCCATGTGGCTGCCCCCATGCCCCACACAGTATAACGTCTCCTTGTGGATGCCCCCATACAGTATAACGTCTCCTTGTGGCTGCCCCCATACAGTATAACGTCTCCTTGTGGCTGCCCCAGTGCCATACAGTATAACGTCTCCTTGTGGCTGCCCCAGTGCCATACAGTATAATGTCTCCTTGTGGCTGCCCCAGTGCCATACAGTATAATATCTCCTTGGGGCTGCCCCCATACAGTATAACGTCTCCTTGTGGCTGCCCCCATACAGTATAACGTCTCCTTGGGGCTGCCCCCATACAGTATAACGTTTCCTTGTGGCCGGAAGTGTTTTTTTTTCCCCTTCTAAATGGGTATTTATCGCGATATAGATCATTATCGCGATAAATTTCTTAATATTTAATATGGGAATATTTTTGATATCGCCCAACCCTAGGTTCAGGAGAAATGGCTGCTGGCTGAATTCGTATATGACCTGCCGCTATCTAAGATCTACAGCCAAACATTTCCATACCACACCACAGGGAACAGCACAAATCAGAAAGTTTAAAGGAGCTTTGCTAGTTCAGGATATTAATGGCCTATCCTCAGGATATGTTGGATTGCAACATTCATGATCCATTTGGTCTGTTAAGGAATAAGACAAGTCTGGCAAAGGTTTCTCTCTTTCTCTCCTCTTTGAAATTAACATGCACGCTTGGCCAAGAGAAGTGTACATGTTTATAGGAAGGTCAAGGGAGACATCTGTCTGTCAAACGAACTCTTGGTCCAACAAGTATCTTCCCGGTATGGCTGGCCTAAGTTATTTCTGAAAAAAAAAAGCTGGTAATCCCAGTTCAATTAGAGGTGGCAACTGGCAAAATCCTGAGCTTACTTGTCATTACTCAATATGCCAATTTTTAAGCAAATAGAGAACTCTAAATATGGATTCTGGTTTCCTAGCGCTTAGGCTTTACAATCAGTCCAATTTCTGAAGTGAAAAAAAATAAGAGGATAAGAGTCATAATATATTGCCAGTCTAAGTATCTAAACACTAATCTATGGAAACAGTTGACGTTGCCAAATGCACAGCATTCTCCTATCGGTTTCTTGGCACATACACGAGGTCTTTGGAACAGACAAATATTTATCATAAAATGCAAGGAAAGGGATTTATTAGAAGCCAGGAACGTGATGAAGGTCATGAAGAACCAGCACATTAGTATACTTCAGGCATTAGTGACACCACAGAAACTACATTTCAAACACGCAACCAAAAGAAGTAGCCAACATTCAACTGCATTCTTGCTGAGGGAGGAGGAGTGATGACAAATTCAACAGATTATAGAATTGTAACTAAATAGAAAAGTAGATTGTATGCCAAATACAGGACTGGAAACCATCAGGGGAATGGATGGGAACCTTTCCCAGCCCTATCCTTCGCAAAAAGCTTCCTGTCATTTACGCAGACCTTTCAATGGGTCGTGTGAATAAAGTCCATTACATAAGAAAGCACTAGACAAATAGTCTTGCTTTAGGGTCTTCATACACTAGGTTAGTTCCAGCAGCTGTAGCTCCAGCTAGCAACAAATTGGTGGGGTGAAGGGTGTTGGACCCCCCCGGATCTGATACCAATGACCTGTCCTAAAGTATCACTCCCACAAAATTTTTATTCTCTAACCCTTTAGAAAAGGTACATGATGTAAACTGTAATGAAGGTAATTTTCTTACCAGTGGCTGTATTTGTGAGTTATAACCTTCCTTCTGATCCTCAGCTGTGTAATGTCACCGACAATCTGACTTTCCAAATAACACGGCATCTTATATGTGGACAGGAAGCCCGTTTCTCCATGTATTCTCCTATGGAAGCCTCAATGTCTCATAGAAATGAATAGAGCTGTAACTGACTTTCTGTTCTGTGTCAGTTGGAGATCACAGTGTTCGTCACATGACACAGCTGAGGACCGGAAGGGAGGTTAGAAAAACTCACAAATACAGTCGCCGGTAGGAAGATTGCCTTCACTGCAGTTTACATTGTGTACCTTTTATTTAAGTCAGAGAAATAAAAAAAATTGTGGGAGTGCTACTTTAAGCATAGGTCATCAGTATCAGTGTCCAGGAAAAACCCTTTAAGCAGTCAAGAAAATATTTGTTCAAAAGGTAAATCTAGACGTCATTGAAACTTATTTATAGAAAACATAAAAAATATTGAAGTTCTCTAGATTTTTAGTGTTACTGTCCAGATCCTTAGTAAAGCTTAATCAACGTTTCCAAAAGAAACAACACATGACATCTAGCGTACAGCCAGTGATGGACTCGCCACCTGTTGTAGCGTGTGCGGTCACAATGAAAAAGGGACGGTCAACAACAGCTGAGTGGAGACAGAAGTGCTTGATCATGGTCACCCGGTTGTGAAGGGCATACACACATCTTACCAGGGATTCTTTCTAGAAGAGTGAACATTACAAAGACATTTGCTTAAAAGGGCATTAAATGAGGGGACGGAAAAGATTAGTTCAAGCCTGGATCTGCCTTCTGTGCATGTGTCCTGACCACATGAAACCCAATCTGGGTACATTCCCAGTCAGATATTTTAGACTGACGTCACGTTTGCTGCTCATAAATCTAAGGTTTCTTGCCATTACAGCGAAACATTCCATACGCAAACCAAACATATAATACAGTCAATGGGCTGGGATCTCGCCAGGGGTAACCTCGTGGTACAGGCTCTTTCACACTTGCGTTCTTTTCTTCCGAAATAGAGTTCCGTCGTCGGGGCTCTATGCCGGAAGAATCCTGATCAGTTTTATCCTAATGCATTCTGAATGGAGAGAAATCCGTTCAGGATGCATCAGAATGTCTTCAGTTCCGGAACGGAACGTTTTTTGGCCGGAGAAAATACCGCAGCATGCTGCGCTTTTTGCTCCGGCCAAAAATCCTGAACACTTGCCGCAAGGCCGGATCCGGAATTAATGCCCATTGAAAGGCATTAAACTGGATCCGGCCTTAAGCTAAACGTCGTTTCGGCGCATTACCGGATCCGACGTTTAGCTTTTTCTGAATGGTTACCATGGCTCCCAGGACACTAAAGTCCTGGTTGCCATGGTAAAGTGTAGTGGGGAGCAGAATACTTACCGTCCGTGCGGCTCCCGGGGCGCTTCAGAGTGACGTCAGGGCGCCCCACGCTCATGGATGACGTGATCGCATGGACACGTCATCCATGCGCATGGGGCGCTCTGACGTCATTCTGGAGCGCCCCGGGAGCCGCACGGACTGTAAGTATACTGCTCCCCCCCGCTCCCCACTACTACTATGGCAACCAGGACTTTAATAGCGTCCTGGCTGCCATAGTAACACTGAACGCATTTTGAAGACGGATCCGTCTTCAAATGCTTTCAGTTCACTTGCGTTTTTCCGGATCCAGCGTGTAATTCCGGCAAATGAAGTACACGCCGGATCTGGACAACGCAAGTGTGAAAGAGCCCGACAAGAAAATAAACGCAAGCTACTGTAACCGGGTGGCCTTACTTTCTTTATAAAAATCCATATTTTAGCAGATATTGCCCCAGTAGAACACTCCAAACCTATATGTTTAGTCAGGGCATATGGGCATCAATTTTGGGGGGGGGGGGGGGGGGGGGGGGATGGTTGGGGTCTGACTTCTCATTCTAAGCTTAGTAGTCATGCTCAATGATTGAGTAGAGGTTTAAATGAATACATTTATTTAAAAAAATTGCCTATGAAACTACAAATCATTCTGCTCAGCTCCTCCTGCTCTAGAACATGCTTCCTGTAGATCGCACAGCAGTAGCATGTTGACAGGTTCCCTTTAAGTAAGGCCTCTTGCACACAAACTTTGGGCGCCCTTGGCCGTATTGCGGCCCGCAATACACGGGCTCTGGCCAGTGTGCACTCCGCAATGCGGACCCATTCACTTGAATGGGTCCGCAATCACAGAGATACGGAACGGGAGCACGGAACGGAATCCCATGGAAGCACTACGGAGTGCTTCCAGGGTGTTTCTGTCCGTGCCTCCGCAACACAAAAAAAAAAAAATATATAGAACTTCTATTTTTTCGCGGTGCGGACGGATCACGGACCCATTCAAGTTGAATGGGTCTCGATCCGTCCCGGCAGCCACACGGACGTTGCCCGTGCATTGTGGACTGCAAATTGCAGTCCCCAATGCACGGAATGGATGCACAATGTTCGTGTGCAAGAGGCCTAAAGGCCATACAATGTATATGTCACTCTACTGGAAAGACGACTCCTCCTCACCGGCCCAGCAGCATACCTGAGCAGGGCGGACTGTTTCCAGTCAAAGAGAAAAGTATAAAAAGACGAAGACTAGGGTGTAGAGATGAGTGATTTGCCATCCTAAAGACTATAACGAGGAAACAGTTTTGCCTTTTATTTTTCTTAAAATTTGGCAGAAGAGTTTCACGTGAAAACATTTAATAATCTCTACCCCAGAAGGTTAAAACAAACAAATGTGAATTCATTGGAAGTATTTGTATTCTCTAGCCTTTGTACAAGACTTTTGGGGTCATTTATCAAATGGGTGTAAAGTAGAACTGGCTTAGGATACTTTCACACTAGCGTTTTTCTTTTCCGGCATAGAGTTCCGTCACAGGGGCTCTATACCGGAAAAGAACTGATCAGGTATATCCCCATGCATTTTGAATGGAGAGTAATCCGTTCAGTTTGCATCAGGATTTCTTCAGTTCAGTCGTTTTGACTGATCAGGCAAAAGATAAAACCGCAGCATGCTACGGTTTTATCTCTGGCAAAAAAAACTGAAGACTTGCCTGAATGCCGGATCCAGCATTTTTCCCCATAGGAATGTATTAGTGTATTCAAAATACCGGAATGCCATGACAAGCGGAGAGACGGATCCGTATTTGCAATGCATTTGTGAGACGGATCCGCATCCGGATGCGTCTCACAAATGCTTTCAGTCACATCCAGATCGGCGGATCCGGCAGGCAGTTCCGACGACTGAACTGCTTGCCGGATCACACTGCCGCAAGTGTGAAAGTAGCCTTTGACGACCATAGCAACCAATCAGATTCCACCTTTCATTTTCCAAAGGAGCTGTCAAAAATGAACATTGTTAATACGGTTGATCCTGACTAGTATCAGTTACTTTATAGAAAGAACCATCTACTAGAAAGCCGTCTATACATGCTAGATAAAAAAGCAGAATCCACCAGTTTGATAAATGACCCCCACATATTACTAAATAGATTCTGCAGAGCCATATGAGGCAACGAATTATTAATCACTAATCAACTAACCGATAATGCGTTAGATCCGACAACAAAATCGATAGATCTGGTATAATCTTGAGCTGGTCAAACACATTAGGGCGCATACACACGACCTCGCTGTGTTTTGCGGTCCACAAATAGAGGATCCGCAAAACACAGATGCCGCCCACGGGCGTTCCGCAGATAACAGAACGGAACGGGCGGCCCATTATAGAAATGCCTATTCTTGTCCGCGATTGCCAGATTGCTTGTTCTCCGAGAACGGCAGGTTCGGCCGACACACTAATGTGTATAGGGAGCTCCCAACACTGATATGGGGAGAGAGACAAAGATTGGTCGAAATTAATATTTGCGCCCGATACTTTTGATCTCCCAGGAGATAAGCCGCCACCAGAACTGTCTGATAGCGGTTTTCACTGTTCTACCCATGGCATACACAGGCACAGACACATTCATCTCAGCCGGGAAAGAGACAGGAGAGATAGCCAATGGCCAAACGATCAATTGAATGTGTATAAAAGAGAATAAAAAAATAAGTCAATGCCGTACCAGATCATGCTACACCAATCTCAGACTGAACTACTGACCATTGGTGTTCTGCTAAAGTCTTTAAAGTTTTTGACCGTATGAATAGTGCTGTCATAAGTGATGGAACAGCTGATGGCGGCTCCTAACAGATTGTGACTGGTAGCAGTTACTTTATAGAATGAACCATCCATTATAAAGCTGGATAAAACAGCAGAGTCAACCAATTTAGTGTGCATGGGAGCATCCTGAACGTCTGATGGCGGGCATGAGAGGATATAACAATAGGCAGGGTTTTATATGAACATGGCCGATCTTTGTTCTGCAAGGAGATAAGCTGCGGTCAAAAGTACCGGGCAGCACCTAGTCTTCCTTTTTCCTGATGAATAAACATGCAAGTTTGGAAGATGGTCCACTCATGGAATATTGTGTACAATTTTGGTTAAAGGTGTATAAGAAAGATAGCTCAACTACAGTGGGTGCAGTGGAGAGCGACCGAGGCAGTCAAGAGAATGTCTTGGTACTTCAAACTAGGGATCGACCGATTATCGGTTTGGCCGATATTATCGGCCGATATTGAGGATTTTGAACGTTATCGGTATCGGCATCTATTTTGCCGATATACCGATAACGTATGGGGAACACAGAACGCGCTGCTCTCAGCGCTCTCTGTGTTCCCTCCGCAGCACAGGGGAGAAGGAAGCAGTGTCTCCTCCCCCTGTGCTGCTGCTGCCGCCAATGACAGAAGAGAAGACAAGAGGAGGGGAGGGGCTGTGGCCGCTGCGCCACCAATGAAGATAAGCCTTTCATTCATTCATATACAGGAGGCGGGAGCTGGCTGCAGAATCACATAGCCGGCTCCCGACCTCTATGAGCGATAGCTGCGATCCGCGGTAGTTAACTCCTCAGGTGCCGCGGATCGCAGCTACCGCTCATAGAGGTCGGGAGCCGGCTATGTGATTCTGCAGCCAGCTCCCGCCTCCTGTATATGAATGATTGAGAGACTTATCTTCATTGGTGGCGCAGTGCGCCCCCCCCCCCCCAAGCCCCCCAGTATTAATCATTGGTGGCGCAGTGCGCCCCCACCCCAATCCCGGCCAATAGTAAAAACATTGGTGGCGCAGAATATCGGTATAAATTATCGGCTATCGGCCTGAAAGTTCACAAATTATCGGTATCGGCCCTAAAAAATCAATATCGGTCGATCCCTACTTCAAACCACCCAATTTACTCATTAATAAATACCAGGCAGCTCATCATGGTACAAGATGCACATCTCAGCCTAGCACAGTACAGTTTCCATAATGAGAACACAATACTTAAAACAACCTGATCGGTCAAAGGAGTAGATTAACATTTTAGTGGATGGCGTTGCATGCATCTCCATACATCATACCACAGATGATATAATGGCTATTGATACCACCTATACAGATTACGGTAAATCAAGCTGATACTCTCTTCTTCTGTGTAGGGATGCTGGCTGGGCATTTCACACACATCAGATGCGGCTGACCGGCCTCTTCGGGCAACCCAGGTCTAACGTGTATGGTCATCTTTATGCTGTAGAAAAGGTCCTTGATCATACAGCAGATGTCTGGAATTAAGATCACCACAAACCGGGTGGTCTGCATGCAGTACTGTGCAAAGACCATGTTTATTTAACTTCAAGCTACAACAACCCATCCGCCCACACACGGACAGCTCTCCTCATATACACATCCATACAGGGAATGCCATCATTCAGTGCGGGGGCTGGGGAAGCCAGAGTTATGGTCTCACAGAGTTTGGTCAATAAGTTTAGTCTTCTTTTTTCTCAAAAATAGTGAATGAAATTCACATAAAACTATTTATCACCAAAGCAGCACATCTTCCTCCTTTTCTATACGCTGCCTAAAGATAAGATAGCATAAATGGCCTGATCCAGTAATTCAAGGTGAAGGTAGCTACCACCCAAAACCAAGTAGACATGCCAACATGATCTGGTCTGTGGGGAGAAGACTGCAGAGACCACCTAACACCTAGAAGGCTCAACCGCATTTCTAAAATTCTAATCATATCGCAAAACATCTATCAGCAAAATCAACCAAATAAAGAGAATAAAAAACAAAACAAAAACACACCTGCACCAGATGAGAAATGTCATGCAGCTCCTACGGCTGCCCAATGGACTAAATAAACTCAATAAAATTCTCTGTGAAAAGTGGAGATAGCGTGGTAGGGGTTGCCCCAGAAATCAATGCCAGCTCAGAGCGGTCATAGATTTCAGTTAGGTCTGCACCTCATATACGATGAGGCCTATGCCTCGCCATAAATTAGGTGCATCCTCTGGTAGCACAGGGGATTTCTAAGACCGGACTAAAAACGCCAATTTTTTATAATGCCTCCCCACCACCCCCCATTGTTCAGGACAGAGATCGCTGCTACACAGGTAGACTTGGAGCTGGCCGATAGACAAAATCACCTGATGAGTTGAGTGTTTGCCCAGCTGGCACTTTACATGGGCCAATTATTGGGAACAAGATTTTTACAAAGACTTATACTCAATAACTGGCTCAATTATTGGTCTAAAAAGACCTTTAGTTATATGCTTTCCAAGCAACCTCCTCAAACATAGTATCTTAATATTCAGACATGGCTCATACATCAGAGTCTGTAAACGGTCTAGTGGGCAGCTTTTAGTCTGACTTTCACATATTGCTGTCTTCTTCAAGACATGAAAAATTCATTGATCTTCCTTGAAGATAAATGTTAGCCCACTTTCAAAGCAAGCATGCTGCAACATCCAATCAGTGTGGATCAGGCCGCTATCTAACATATGCACCCAGCTATAATAGATCCATTTGACACTCTTGAAATGTACAATTTTTCACCTAAAAGGATTCTGCAAAGATATTCCAGTCTGAAATGACAAGGTAGAGCGCAAAAGCAAACGGAACAAAAACCTCTTCAATACCAACTTAACCACCTACACCAAGGATGCTAAACCTGCAGCCCTCTAGCTGTTAGAAAACTAACTCCCAGCATGCCCTAATAGCTGTAAGCTGTCCAAGCATGCTGTGAGTTGTAGTTTTGCAACAGCTGGAGGGTCGTAGGTTGGGCATCCCTGACCTATACCAATCAAAAAACGGTATATGCAAGAAGGTAGGCCACCTAAATGTATTTCTAGCT
Source organism: Bufo bufo (assembly GCF_905171765.1). Lineage (NCBI taxonomy): Eukaryota > Metazoa > Chordata > Amphibia > Anura > Bufonidae > Bufo > Bufo bufo. The sequence continues at coordinate 275,645,938 of NC_053394.1, read as the reverse complement.
AAATCTAATTAGCCAGGAAGACAAAAGGAAAGCAAGGTTTAAGTCAAACCTCCTTTCTCTTTTTTCCGTGTCAGTTTGGTCTTCAGCCAAGCGTACATGTGTTCTCAATAGGTAGAAGAGAGGGAGCAGTTGTGAGATCTACAGCGTAAAAACCACTAGCTCAATCCTTCTGGCACCAGACATCTGAAGTAGGGGGAGAGTTGGGAGGTCCCCATACACATTAGATGGTTGGATGGCCCCACTGCAATTGACAGGTTCAGCAAACGTGCATGATCTAATGTGTGAGATCAGCTTTAGGCCTCATGCACGCAGCCGTGGCCGTATTGCGGCCCACAAACAGGTCATCAATATCTGATTGGTGGGGTCCCACTACCCAGCAACGCCATCGATAAGCTGTTTGAAGAGGCCGCGAGTGCTGTGGCCTCCTCACTGTTCCACGTTAAATATTTTTACGGACAGGACAGACAATATCATGCTCTCAACTGATGCCTTCCACAATTGTGAACTAGAGCACTTCAGTGCAAGAGAATACCTTAAGAGGTATTGGATTTCCAATCAAAAATAAAAGGTCTATAAATTAGGAAGACCTCAGAAGGCAAATATACAGCTGATTTTACATTGCGGTTGGATATCTTAGTAGAGAATGAGATTATACAGACAACAGATCAAACATTAAAATAATCATCGTTAATAACTCAATTTAATAATGTAAACAGGTACCAAACTGGAACTTGGAATGGGAATTAAACAACTCACGCAAACGGCAGAGCCTCATGCAAGAAGCCTGTATGGCAGTGCATGGAGGCTGCATGGCTCCATAGAAGAGGCATACCGCATGTACAAAGTTATGCTCCCCAAGAAGCAATGCTTACAGGGAAGAATCTCTCTGTTCATATGGCATCCAGTGAAGAATGGCATGAAAGGAATAAGGAAGGTCTTTCTTGGCCTCATGAACACGACCATATTGATGATGTCTGTGTGCTATGCGCATCCATATGTCCTTTCTGCAAATTAGAGCACATTTCCAATTCTGGTCCAATAAATGCAGACCATGGACCCAATGAGACCTTATGGAGATATAGTAGAGGTCCGATTCACCTCTATGGAAGACCAATTATAGAATATGTCCTATAGAATACTATAGTTGAGACAAATCAATTTTTCAGCTAAACATCTGATCCATTTAATGCCTTAAAGGACATCCCATTTCATCATGGTTTACATAGTCAGAAATAGTGAGAACAAGGACTGGTAGGAGCAGTTGATCTTTACATTTATGGCTGTAGCCGAGGGCCGACTACTATACACTTTATAAGAGTGACATGCTTTTAAATCCATTTTTGAGAATTGGATCTTTCTTTTCTATGCATGAAAACCCTTAGTCCTGTTTCTGTGTCTAATGGGCAGAACTAAAACTGTATCTGCTTCTTAAAACCTAAGCGATTTCAAAGTCAAGGAAGCTAGGTTAATAGAAGCTGCACAAAACCAATCAAAGAAATGGCCTCATGATGAGCCCAAGGCTTCCGAGGTAAAGTTCAGTTCAAACTCAACTAAACCAACTTGATAAAAAGAATAAAAAAAGGGCACCTGAATCACCTTGTATTAGAAACCCATAGCCACCTATGTTCTGTCACTATAGTTGGGCAAGAGAAGAAAAAAAACCTTCTAAAAAGGTCTCCATAAATATTAGTTGAAATACCATCGTTCTAAATAATATGGAGACAGCAGGATCAGCTGAGAATCCAACATGTATCAGGAGCTCCTGTCTCTCCCACGACATGATGATATTGGGGTGAACAGGATCAGATGCTTTGAATTTCAATGCCCGATCCTTTTGTTCTTCAGAGAGAAAAGCTGCCAGAGGTGTCTGGCAGCAGCTTTCTCCTCTATCCCCATGAGGGGAATCTGGAGAGATAGATGTTGGCCAAATGGACGTTTGGCCGACAGCTTTAAAAATCTATGGACCCCAGAAGAACACAACCCTGGGAAGTTCATACACCGTACTCCATGGTGTTCCTCCTGTTCAGTCACCATCCACGAAGGAAGTGGACTGCTCATGATAATGAGATGTCCCATTTGGTCAATACGCAGTCTGGTTAATAATCAACAAGGAAGGATATAATGGGTGTTAAATGGGCTCCAGGCTCCCAATGATTTTTGGTTGCTAATTTATGTGCCAGAATACACAGCAGCTATCAATCATTGGTTAGGGAGGGTACTCAGTGCGGTCTGTGACAAAAAGGACAGCAAATTCTGATGAGCGCTCCTTTTCTCCGTACTTTTAAAGAATAGATTTTTAGTAATACAGAAAGCTTGCATCAATGGACTTCCCCATCTGGTGGAAGATGACCCACCATTACTTGTACAGTCAAACCCAACGTCTTACAAAGAAGGCATAGCTGAAATGACTTGACCAAACACCATTTTCAAAAACCAATGAAGACTTAGTAGAGGAAAAATGTGTTCTTCTATTGTTATCGAAATCAATGCACTGCAATCTATAGATTGTGTTTTAATGAAAAAGAAGAATAAACAATGTCATTTAGGAGTGAAGATAACTCAAAGATGAAAAAAGGAGCAAAAATAGTTGTGTGTTACACTCTTCAATCAGCCTATATATTAGCAAGAAGAGGGAGGGGAGTAATACTTAACTGCATGGTTAGACTGCATACAGGGTATGTTTGTAGTCTGTAACCATGGAAACACTTTCTCTCTATTACTGTGAATAGGGAGAAATCTGTCATTCCGCAGTTGGAGGCCATGTGAAGAATACATTTGACACTTCCTTCATACTTCATAGCACTGATCACACTGCAAACAAGTGGGGTAGATTTATCAAAGGAAAACTGGCTTAGTTGTCCATAACAACCAGATCCCACCTTTCATTTTTCAGAGCTCCTTTGGAAAATGAAAGATGGAATTTGATTGGTTGCTATGGGCAACTAAGTCAGTATTCCTTTACACCAGTTTTGAATAAATCTCCCCGTGTGTCTGACCCAACGACACCCTAACCATAACTAACAGACTCATCGTCCAAGCCTGCATGCTGCTCTCAGAAAGGGCTTCGGGCACAATTGTGTAGTAGAATTAATTTTTAAAAAAGTGCTTAATTTGGCTTCTGCAACTTCTACATCTCACAGCACATAGATTTATCACAGAATGGCATTCTGCAGCAGCCATCAGATAAGAATGGAGTCTGAGACCCAACCTATTTACTGAACAATCTTCCAAGTGGATTTTTGGTCAAATAAAGATTAAATTTATTTGGTCATAAATCAACTAAGAAGAGATAGATTAGCTGGCGACAGCGCCATCGGACAGCCAGTTTGACAGATTAAGCACAGAATTGCATTCTGCAGATACTGTGTACTATGGAAACAAAGAAGCTGCATAAGCCAAAGCAAACTGTATGTTGTTTTAGTCCAAAATATACCAAAATCAGTAAAATAAAAGTAGGTACAAAGGCTTTAAAGGGGTTTTGCCATTGATAGGCCATCAATATCAGACCGATGGGGGGTCTGACACCCTGCCACCCAGCCATTCTGCTGTGGCTCCAGAACTACACATCTTTGTCCACTGGGTAGTGGATGGGCTGGTATCTACAGCGCTGCTCCAATTCACATCAGGCGGAACAGCGCTGTAGTTACCAGCTCCATCCACTAAGCAATGGATGGAGCTGTGTAGTTCTGGTCCAGGAACAACAATGGAAAAAAAAAAACTGAAGATCAGGGATGCAGGGTGCTGAACCCCCTGCCAATATGATATTGATGGCCTATTCTCAGGATAGTTTGAATGAGGCCTTCCTTGTACTACTTTATTTGTACTTTTGGTTTTCATGTATATCGGACTTGATATTCTATAATTCTGGATGGATATCTGGCACCTATGTATAGTTCTAATTGCAGCAGGGGAAAAAAACAAAAAACTCTTTAGGACATTGACTAAAACCTGGACCGATCACATAACAGACAAGCATTTTGCATTATTAAACCATTATTGAAAAGAGTAATCCACCACACAAAGATTAGCTCAAAATGTTGGTTTTCTTTCATATCAATTGCAAAAGGATTATAGCAGAATTTTAAAGAAAATATAAAAATAACCTGATTTTTCCTTTCCCTGCTCACATCTACAGTGACTTCAGCTTCAAAGCCGAGGTAAGAATCCCTTTTCTGCTCAGCCGCACGCCTTTCACAGCAGACTGCATTCACACTAATGAGAACCTGAGTGATGATGATGCGAGCGGCACAAAGAATGAAAGGAGCCCTGGCACGCACTGAGGTCACCTACATGTTTTTACATCGTCCTCAGGGAATTTAAGCAGGAAAAGTCCAGTAGATGACAGGCTGTCAATATATCAGCAGGGTTCAATAAGAAAAGAAACTCCACGGCACTTCTAAATAAAGTGTGCGTATTTATTCACCAGATGCCGAGGGTTCAAGAGATTTTGTTTAAAAGGTAACGGTCATGTTTTCATAAAAAAAAAAATTTTTAGCAGCAGCATTATGCATAAAGCAATCTTTAGTTTCTTCACATACCACTGTTTTCTTTGAGTTTTCCCCTGAGTTACGGCTGTTTAGACATTTACAATATGAGGACCTTCACAAGATGGCTCCTCTGCCAGTTCTCTGAGGCCAAAACTGCTTTCCCTCACTTCCTATGCACACTTGCTGTAGCCAGCAGCTCCCTGCCAGCCAATCAGATTGGATTACTGAGAGAGCCACGCCTCCTCACTCTGAAGCCTAATGCAGGCATGCAGTGTGAAGGACCGCCCCTCCGCATTCTTAGCTGGAGACAGACAAGCCATAGCACCGGTCTTTTAAAGGGAGCAGTGGAAAGCGACAGGAGACATTAATGATAGCTGTTATTATAAGGCAATTACAGATCTTTTGACAATCATTGACAGACTAACTCAGGCATACATGCCTAGCTCTAATAAACTAGCAAATAAAATAAAAAATATGACAGTTAACCTTTAAATGCCTGCCCCAGTGAATCGGTACAAGCATACAAGCAGTGCCAAGACCTTGCACATGTCCATCAGCCCTGTCAGGTTACTTGTTCCAAATGCTCAGCTTTAGTTTCCATGCAGAGAAGCCAGCTGCCCCTTACAGGGATAATCTCCGTTTCATTCATGGAGAAGGAACGGAAGTATTTAGGAACTTTGAGATGGATAATTTCACAGCATATGTACAGGAAAAACAATATGACTCCGCAGTGCTCTTAATTTTTACTATACAATATGCCGTTACCAACTTGTAAGGCTACTTTTACACCCTAGCTTTGGCTTGGATTTTTGGTCACATTTTACAGTCTGATATGCAATGGACTAGGGATCGACCGATTATCGGCCGATATTGAGGATTTTGAACGTTATCGGTATCGGCATCTATTTTGCCGATATACCGATAACGTATGGGGAACACAGATCGAGCTGCTCTCAGCGCTCTCTGTGTTCCCTCCGCAGCACAGGGGAGAAGGAAGCAATGTCTCCTCCCCCTGTGCTGCTGCTGCCAATGAGGGGATAGAACATAAGAGGAGGGGAGGGGCTGTGGCCGCTGCGCCACCAATGAAGATAAGCCTCTCATTCATTCATATACAGGAGGCGGGAGCTGGCTGCAGAATCACATAGCCGGCTCCCGACCTCTATGAGCAATAGCTGCGGTCCGCGGTAGTTAACTCCTCAGGTGCCGCGGATCGCAGCTACCGCTGATAGAGGTCGGGAGCCGGCTATGTGATTCTGCAGCCAGCTCCCGCCTCCTATATATGAATGATCGAGAGACTTATCTTCATTGGTGGCGCAGTGCGCCCCCCCAAGTCCCCCAGTATTAATCATTGGTGGCGCAGTGCGCCCCCCACCCCCATCCCAATCCCGGCCAATAGTAAAAACATTGGTGGCGCAGTGCGCCCACCCACCCAGTATTAATCATTGGTGGCAGTGGCCACAGGATCCCCTCTCCCCTGCTCCTCCGATCGGAGCCCCAGCTGTGTAAGCCTGGGGCTCCGATCGGTTACCATGGCAGCCAGGAAGCTATTGAAGCCCTGGCTGCCATGTTCAGCTCCATGCTGCTGTGTGCACTATGCACAGAGCAGCAGGGACAGTGTGAGATCCTATTCACCCTGATAGAGATCTATCAGGGTGAATAGGACAAAGGTTCTAGTCCCTAAGGGGGTTAAAAGTTAGTAAAAAAAAAAACACAAAAATATTAAGTATAAATGAAAAAGATTTATAAAAAAAAAAATACACATTAACAATAAACATATTAATTTTCAGCAGATTTGTGTAGGAATTTTTTTTTTTCTCAAAAATGAAAATTCCCAGAATATCGGTATAAATTATCAGCTATCGGCCTGAAAGTTCACAAATTATCGGTATCGGCCCTAAAAAATCAATATCGGTCGATCCCTACAATGGACACATTAACGATACATTGGCCATACCCATCGATTTTGGTGTGAAAAGTCAAACAACTAGTATGTATGGGGCCCTGCCAAAAATCCTTTTATTCTTGGGAAGATTAGCGGCTGGTCAGACGTGACGGCTGCCACTTACTCCCTTCTCCCCATTCAAAAACACATTCACACCTGGACAAGGCTCGGGAGAGATAAGTTTTCGGTGGACAGCTTTCCAAAATGTATGGCCCAGGTAAAAGGCAATCTTTTAAAATCCTTGAATATCATATCGCTGGGATAGGACATTAACCCATTACCAGCAATACAGTGGACAGAGCTGTGCAGTTTTGGCTCAGACTTCCTGCGCCGGAGCTACTCAAATAGCTGATCAGCGAGGTGGGAAAGTTAGACCCCGTCAATCAGATATTAATGTTCTGGAATACCCCCTTTAAAGGCTATGTTCACATATGCTTCATGGCTTTGTTTAAAATAAAAGCTACACGACCGTGCCATATCCACTATAAAACCGATCCCATGCTACTCAATGACTTACAATGGGGTCTGAGACGACGCCATCTATAGCTTTGACTCCAAGAAAAGCATAGTACAGTTTCTAAAAATACGGATTAAAATAACCCTCCATAGGGGAGACACAGAGGATCACTTACAAAGTGCGCCATGACGCTTTTTGGCATAAAAACACAGACACTGCCCCACCTGTTTTGCGACTTTAACGCACTAAGGGGGTTATTTATTAAACAGAAATACACCTAAATTAGGCTACTTTTACACGCGTTTCTGGGTCCGCTTGTGAGATCCGTTTCAGATCAGTTTAGCCCCAATGCATTCAGAATGCATCAGTTTGCCTCCGTTCAGCCTCCATTCCACTCTGGAGGCGGACACCAAAACGCTGCTTGCAGCGTTTTGAAGTCCCCTTGACGATGCGGAGCCAAACTGATCCGTCCTAACTTACATTGTAAGTCAATGGGGACGGATCCACTTTCACTGACACAATATGGTGCAATTGAAAACGGATCCGCCTCCCATTGACTTTCAATGCAAGTCAAAACGGATCCGTATGCATTATCATGAACAAAAAAAAATTTCTTTCATGGTAATGCAAACTAATCAGTTCTGAACGGATACAAGCGTTTGCATTATAGGTGCGGAGCCGTCTGTGCAGATACCAGACGGATCCGCACCTAACGCAGGTGTGAAAGTACCCTTAGGTGTATTTCTGGTAAAAATTGTGCCGCAAATGTCCTTTGCGCCGCAATCTGCGACTTCTCCCTGCTCACGCCAGGTCTAAAAAAAATAAATAAAATAAAAGCGGGCATGGCGTGGGTGGGGATGGAAGAGGGTGGGCCGGTAGACCAGTCACATTCATCATTTACTACGCCTGGAAGCTGTCTTACATTTAGAGTCGGCGGTGGATACGCCAAAGTTATGTAGAGGCTGAAGCCCCTTCATAACTCTGGTGGATCCACCACCAGCGCAGGGCCTTAATAAAAGTGCCCTTAAATTTTGTCAAAATTTTATTTTTTTACACTGTCCTCGCCACTTGGGAGTGGCTGGGGAATGTCGGATGCCGGGCCTGCACCATCAGCCTTGGCATATCTACTTACATTTACGCCAGTTTTAGGCGTAAAAGTAGTAAAAAAAACAAAAAAAAAAAACAACAAACTACTGCACTCAAGGAGAATCCTCCGCCAGAGCAAAGGGGAAACAGAATGACGTAAAAAGCCGGTCTTTGTAAATGACTGCCATAGTCTTTCCTGCAGAGTTCCCATTCTCAAAGCTGGCAATGGTCTATAAAAATGATGCAGAAATAGTTGTGGTCAGTTGAGTAAAGTATTGTGTTCAGGGATAAATTTACATGTACCAAACGCTGTCCCTTGGGATGTACGCATTTATGTACGTGGAAATCTGGTACAGTGACAACTGATCCTACATCATTTTTTGGAGATTAAGAAAAGCTGTTGTAAATGGTTGTATTACGCTGTTATGTGGCCAATTTATGTTTAGCCTAAAGTCCTGCATTCCATTGACCGGATCGGATACCATTTTTGGATGCAAATAAACTACTATGCGGAGCAGTAATACAGCTACCAGAAAAGGCCTTGGATTGTGATCTTGGAACAGGAATCTCTCGCTTTAGGCTTATTTTCTGTGAGCGTTTGTAGTTTTGTATTTTACCAGTAAGGCACACTATGTAGATGTTATATAAAAGCCTGGCATCTCCAGTTCAACTATTGAAAGACAGAAGATGAAGACAAAAAATACTAATGTACATACATATGCTCAACATGTAGCGGTTCAGAGGCCACCCCCAGTCGGCTGGCAGCTGGTTTACGCAAGACTAAAGACAGCTGCACTTTACAACCAGTTCAGACAGACAGGAAAACACTGCCCATGATCAGATTTCATGGTATAGCATACTGAGCTCAACGTAAATGAAATAAGAACATCCATTTTAGGTAGAAGGAAAAAATAATGTCCTTCTCATTCAAAGAGTTTTCTTTATTTTCATGACTATGAAGGCATCAAAACTATGAATTAACACATGTGGAATTATATACATAACAAACAAGTGTGAAACAACTGAAAATATGTCATATTCTAGGTTCTTCAAAGTAGCCACCTTTTGCTTTGATTACTGCTTTGCACACTCTTGGCATTCTCTTGATGAGCTTCAAGAGGTAGTCCCCTCTAAAAAAAACTCTTTGAATGAGAAGGTGTGTCCAAACTTTTGGTCTGTACTAATTATATATATATATATATATATATATTATATATATATACATACACACATACACATACATACACACACACACTAAAAGTAAGAATCGAGTTGGAGTCAAAACCAGAGATCTACTATGATTTCCTTACCCACATTCAGGGTTACGCAGGGTCGTATTTAGGGCAAGGTACATAAGGGCACGTGGCTAGGGTGGGAGATAAAGAGGGGGCTGCACTTTACAGTAAAAATGTATACGGTAACTTATTTAATTTCCTGCACCCTATTGCTTCTGGTGGATAACAGTTTGGATATCCAGCAGAGGGGAAGGAGGTGGACAGGTCCATGACAGACTACTGTCTCAAAGAAGGTTGTCGGGGTGGGAGAGAGTTGCTGACACTTTTGAAGCTGGGAACTTGCAGGTAGAGCTCTGAATGCAGAACAGCCAACGGCAGCAGAAAGAGCACACCTCTATTTATCTGTGTGCCGATAACCACCATGCGTCTGCTGTAAAGAGGTCCGTCTGATGAGACTTGGGACTCCTGTACCTGCAGGCGAATCAAGGGTGCACAGAGTGGCTTGGACCCACCCTAGATGCACTTAACTGCTCATTTGCATATTTATTTTACGCACATATATAGCGCTGCTATATTCCACAGAACTTTACAGACATTAGCATCAGGCTGTCACCAATGGGGCTCACAATATAAGTTATGGATTAAAAGTAGTTTTTCTCCAGAATTAAGCATCGGATAACTAAGAAAAAGGTATCATTACATTCGGCCGAGCTAGTCCTACAAGGCATTGTGTCTGATTTAGGCCACTTTCACACTAGCGTTTTTGTTTTCCGGTATTGAGATCTGTCATAGGGGCTCAATACCGTAAAAAAAAAACAACAAAAAAAAAACACTTCAGTTGACAATGAATTGGGTCAAAACTGAACTGAACAGAACGGAATGCTCCAAAATGCATTCCGCTCCGTTTAGTTGTGTTCCAATACTGGAGAGCAAACCGCTGCATGTTGTAGTTTGCTTTCCGTCCTGGGAAGCAGAGCAGGACGGATCTGGCATGACCCCAAATGCAAGTCATTGGGGACAGATTCGTTTTCTCTGACAATCAGCCACAATAGAAAACGGATTAGTCCCTCACTGACTTTCAATGGAGTTCATGACGGATCCGTCTTGGCAATGTTAATAATACAACCGGATCCGTTCATAACGGAGGCAGACAGTTGCATTATCAGTAACGGAAGCGTTTTTTGCTGAACCCTGCCGGATCCAGTGAAAACGTTAGTGTAAAAGTAGCCTAACCGGTATTCGTGAATTAGAAAATAGTGATACAAAACATATTTGTTATGGCGGAACAATTACTCTGTATCTACAGGAAACTGAAAGGGTTCCCAAAACCACACTTCTAAAAAGGCAATTAGTTCATGTTTTTTTGTCAGTAAAAAAGATAAAAGCAGCCTGCAAACACTTAGTCAAGTGAAATAAATATTAAAATGACTAACTCAGCAGGCATGAACACTAAGCTTGGACCTTCTTCAAAGTGAAATTCCAGTTGGGGTCTCCATGCTCCCCATTTTAGGATATAGAGATATAGATTATATCTGGCATATTTCTAGTATAGATATATAGATATAGCAGGGGGAAAAAAAATAAAAAAAAACACTGGCAGCACCACCCAAAGAGAGATATAAGGGAAAGACGGGGTCAATGTCCAAGTATGGTAACAGGTGCTTACCCACTTAAATAGAGCAAAAATCGGACTGCAGACTGTTCTTCAGTAAAACAATGTGTTTTTATTCACCCATATGGTGGCAAAGAGCGACGTTTCGGCTCATACATGAGCCTTACTCAAGCATTGATAAAAAGTGAGCAACATACATATAAAGGTGTGTCAATCAGGACAATCAATACATCGACATAATTGATACTTTAGAAAAATATGTGTAAAAAATATCCAAATTTTTACAAAAAGATCATGATCATTATACAAAGTAAAGTGACAAGTGAATAGGGTACATAATACGAGAAATTACATATAATATCTCATCGAACACATAATTGGATACAGCTGTACCACATCCATACATAATTAGTGCATAAACTATAATTATAAACATATGTGGGGGGAGGAAACTAATGAATTGCTACCTGGAAGAGTGATGGTGCCCACGTATACTGGGTCCCTGGGTTACCAATGCGCATGTCCCGATTGCACTACGTCATCCATAGGAGACCGCGTGGAGACGCACGTACGTCGCAGTGTCACCTGTTGATGACCCAAGCGGCGCAAACTGCAGTCACTCGCAGCGCCCTCCCACCAATTACCAAAGGAGGCGGCGCATGCGCAATCAGCGTCACCTTACTGACCACCGCCATACTAGAAAAGGGAACATTGCCAGATCATCTGTTTGAACCTTGTACTTGTAACTAACCACCGTCGCCGTTCTACAAAATACAGTCACTATTGATAAATCCCCCTACCAAGCAGGTTAGATGAGTCACCATCTTTTCCAAGACGGATAACTCTAATCCAGTCGTTACCCCAATGTTGCAAGCACGTCAGTGCCAACCACACTGTGGGTCCCTATCCTGCTTCAATACATGACTGGGAGGGTTCTCCTCAATTTAATGTAACAGAACGGTATCAAACAGTAGATTAAAAAAAAAAATAATCAGCAACATAAGCCAAAGCCTTGTCTCAATCAAAAAAAGCCTCCTCCATTGTGTGCAAGCCGGACATACGCATGGAACCCAAAGGATAAAAAACATAGCATTGTCATGATAGAAAAATGCTTCATTGTGGGCTCCTCAACCAACGTCCAGGCTCATTAATTTTCCAAGGTGCCTTCCCCAGTTCTGCAAAGGTTTCTGGAATAATACTCTTCCAGGTAGCAATTCCTCCCTCCACATGTGTTTTCTAATTATAATTTATGCACTAATTATGTATGGATGTGGTACAGCTGTATCCAATTATGTATTCGATGAGATATTATATGTAATTTCTCGTATTATGTACCCTATTCACTTGAAGCACTTGTCACTTTACTTTGTATGATGATCATGATCTTTTTGTAAAAATTTGGATATTTTTTACACATTTTTCTAAAGTATCAATTATGTTGATGAATTGATTGTCCTGATTGACACACCTTTATATGTATGTTGCTCACTTTTTATCAATGCTTGAGAAAGGCTCATGTATGAGCCGAAACGTCGCTCTTTGCCACCATATGGGTGAATAAAAACACATTGTTTGGCCTCATGCACACGACCGCTTTTGTGCATCCGCGGCCGTTGTTCCGTTTTCTTTCGCGGACCCATTGACTTTCAATGGGTCCGTGGAAAAATCGGAAAATGCACCGTTTGGCATCCGCGTCCGTGATCAGTGTTTCCAGTCCGTGAAAAAAATATGACCTGTCCTATTTTTTTCACGGACAACGGTTCACGGACCCATTCAAGTCAATGGGTCCGTGAAAAATCACGGATGCACACAAGATTGTCATCCGCGTCCGTGATCCGTGTCCGTTTTTTCCTATCATTTCAAAGGCAAACTTGACTTACATTTTTTTTTTCATTTTTCATGTCCGTGGATCCTCCAAAAATCAAGGAAGACCCACGGAAGAAAAAACGGACAGGGATCACGGAACAACGGAAACAGTTTTTGCGGACTGCAAAAAAAAAAAACTTCCGTGTTACACACACACATACTGTATATGCACACAGCATCTCAGTAAAGCAGGTAGAAAGACTCATTTACAAGGCAGATTGAAATAAATTTGCCTGAATGTAAAGTGGCCTACAGCCAACATCTTACATGCTTTTGTGAAAGACATTTGTACGTGACATCTGCCCTGCTCAGATCAGACATCTGCCTGGTTTTGGCATATGCTCTTGACACTTTAAAATTAAAACTTTTAATTATTAAGTACACCATCCTGTACACAGAACATGTTTCCATTACTGTGAAGGTTATAGGTCTGGTGGCCTCCAAAAGCCTCCACAAGACCTGAACTCCATGTGCAATTTATCATTTTGAACTCATGCAACCAAGTTTGATCCACAGTCAGCATGTTATAGAGCAGGAGGAATCCTAATCCCAGAATGAACATGGTTTCTCCCATAAAACACACACATATATATATATATATATATATATATATATATATATATATATATATATAAAAATAATTATTAGGAACACCTGTTCTATTTCTCATTAATGCAATTATCTAGTCAACCAATCACATGGCAGTTGCTTCAATGCATTTAGGGGGGTGCTCCTGGTCAAGACAATCTCCTGAACTCCAAACTGAATGTCAGAATGGGAAAGAAAGGTGATTTAAGCAATTTTGAGCATGGCATGGTTGTTGGTACCAGACGGGCCGGTCTGAGTATTTCACAATCTGCTCAGTTACTGGGATTTTCACGCACAACCATTTCTAGGGTTTACAAAGAATGGTGTGAAAAGGGAAAAACATCCAGTATGTGGCAGTCCTGTGGGCAAAAATGCCTTGTGGATGCTAGAGGTCAGAGGAGAATGGGCCGACTGATTCAAGCTGATAGAAGAGCAACGTTGACTGAAATAACCACTCGTTACAACCGAGGTATGCAGCAAAGCATTTGTGAAGCCACAACACGCACAACCTTGAGGCGGATGGGCTACAACAGCAGAAGACCCCACCGGGTACCACTCATCTCCACTACAAATAGGAAAAAGAGGCTACAATTTGCACGAGCTCACCAAAATTGGACTGTTGAAGACTGGAAAAATGTTGCCTGGTCTGATGAGTCTCGATTTCTGTTGAGACATTCAAATGGTAGAGTCCGAATTTGGCGTAAACAGAATGAGAACATGTATCCATCCTCTGATGGCTACTTCCAGCAGGATAATGCACCATGTCACAAAGCTCGAACCATTTCAAATTGGTTTCTTGAACATGACAATGAGTTCACTGTACTAAAATGGCCCCCACAGTCACCAGATCTCAACCCAATAGAGCATTAGTATGGTGTTCCTAATAATTCTTTAGGCGAAATAAATATATATATATATATATATATATATATATATATATATATATATATATTCCTCCTGCTCGATATCTTGTGGCCTGCATGTCCAATATGACTGGTTCACTTTAAGGAACCCAAATCTAGTCTATGGTGTTAAGTAACACCAGGTTTTGAAGTGGAGCACCATCATGTAGTTCCTATAATAAATGTAATAAATGATAGCTTTGAGGGCCATAACCATAGCATAATCACACATGGTCAAACTGAAAAGCTATAGAAATCAAAATCCTACAACTTTGGTTCCCTAAAGCCATCTCTACAAAAGCTGTTAAATGAAGTGGATGGAAACCCACCTACATTTGGCAACCATGTCCAAAGACATGCATTTAAAGTTTTCTTTTTACAAATGGCTGTGAGGGAGATTGACTATTAGTGGGGCACCGTATGAACCTGTTGACTCATCTGTGGTGGGAGAAACAATGTCAGGTCAGACCTGTTGTAGACCTGCAGGTGAGTATTTTGATTGTCAGGAAGGACGTGTTCCTCAGTCTCAGCCAGTGTAATACAGGCCTAAAACTCTTCTTATTCTGAAGTCGGCCAACCTTTTCTAACTCATTACTTTGTGGTGCAAAAAGTGACAGTGGTCTCGCATAAATATGGATTGTGCCCAAACACCAAACTATTCAGTGTGGTTACACAAGAAAAACTGGTGAATATGCGTTGATTTATCTGCCCTTCTTCACTGTTGCCAGGAATGTGGCGTCCCTGGTGGTCATGAAACTCAAGCACCACATGAAACTAGGGGTTTCAGAATTTGGAAGGCAAGGCCCCATTTTGGGGGGAGTTAAAAATATATATGGTATATTCTTTCAGGCCTTCCCATTCAAATTTTCCAACCTCAAATAAATTGGGCCACTGCATATACAAACTTCCTAATAATGCATTTATTAAAAAATAATAGCTAATGGGTTCATGCTTGAGACAGAACATTACACTGAACATTTCTGAGGTCAGGGACCAATATTGGATTGCATTAACTACACTATAGGTATTGGTACTATAGGAATAACTGGGGGAAGCCGAATGTGATATGCACATCATGTCCAGCTCCACGACAGGACATATCCCTGGAGGGTAGTCACTAGACCAACATGTATAAACACTCTACTTTACCCTATGCCAGGGATGGGCAAACTGCAGCCCTCCAGCTGTTGTAAAACTACAAATCCCATCATGCCCTGCTGTAGGCTGATAGCTGTAGGCAGACTGGGCATACTGGGATTTGTCTTTTACAACAGCTAGAGAGCCACAGTTTGCCCATCCCTGCCCTAGGCTACAAAATATTAAACCCTTACAGGGGTTATTCCATGACCCATGCAAAAAATATCAGACATCATATAGTACATGACAACCTCTTTCTAACAAAGCTAGACCCAGCCCTGTACCTCACATGGATCCAGAGATTTAATTCATTGCTCTGCTGGATTTATATCAAGCTGACAGGTCAAGGGGAGTGTCTCTTCTCCTGCAGCTAAAGGGGCGTGTCCATGCTCTGCCTATCACAACTCAGGAGGCAGTTGTAGAACGAAACTGAGCTTGTGCGGCCATGTCAGTGAGCAGGACAAAGAAATAGGAAAAGAAGCAAACAGCAGGTGGCGCTATACAGATACATTTTATTGAATAGCTCAGTGGCTATACTATATTTTTTATGCCATGCAATTACAAAACTACTCAGATCCAGGTGCTGGTTTGAAAAATGTAGAATATTTTTCGTGGGACAACCCCCAAAGAAGGTGGCACTACCCTAGAACATCAGAAATGACGAAATATAATAAACCTTCCACTCCTTTGGACCCTCAGGACAAAAAAAAAAATGTCTTACCGTCCCTCTAAAACTATACAAGTCCATATGAACGTGAAGTAGACTTACTCTTATGGCTTTATTTTAGGGGCTAGTCTTATATTTACCAGTAAGGATTGTCCTGTCTAGGCTTCTCTAGAGAAATGAGAACCTATATTGCAGATGCTTGCTGGGAGGAGAGCGATAAGGTTACAGACCTATATCACAGACATAATTCTTGTCGCTGTCAGTACTAAATGCGGTTCAGCGCTAGATCAGCACAGGCCGGGAAGCTCTTACCTAGCACGCATTCATATTTATAGTATGAGCAGAGAATTCCCCCCCTCTTTTATCCTAATATGTGAAGACTGAAGAGAGGGAATATGGCAAGTAAGGCAGCGCCTGACCCAAATTTCCATACTCTCACTACTTTGTGTGTAATGCATTCGCTCTGTTGTCTCGTCAGCAGCTGGCAGCGTCCCAAGGAGGCGAAGAGCAGCAATAAAAGTGTGAACAGATTTCAGCATGTAAGGAGGGGCTCAAAGGACTCGTCCTAATGTGAACACCCACTTACCAAGATATATGCAGCAACGAGGTTCGCCTGGTTATCTCAGATAACAAGCATGTAATGTTTAGAGTGGGTTTACATACATTTCTGTGTATTTTTCCCATGTGTGAGAAATTACACAGGAATTTAAGGGAACCTGTCACCTCCAAAACACATCATTACCTTCCAGTAGCCCCCAGTGTGTTCCTAATCAGGTTTTTTATTCCTCCACTGGATGTTGTATACTTTATAAAAAAGCCGTTTGAGGCTACATAAACAAGAACGTTATTTGTTTCCACTCCGTTTTTTTGCGGATAGGATGCAGACCCATTCATTTCAATGGGTCCGCAAAAAATGTGGACAGCACACCGTGTGCTATCTGCATCCGTATGTCTGTTCCGTAGCCCAGCCAAAAAAAAAAAAAAAATAGGACATGTCATATTCTTGTCCGTTTTAGGCATGGTTACAATGGATCTGCAAAAAACAAACCAAAAAAAAAAAAAAAAAAAAAAAGGATGGCATATGGATGTCATCTGTTTTTTTTTGCGGATTGCAAAACACATAGTCGTGTGCATGTAGCCTTATTCAGTGTTTTCGCTATCCTCAGTCAGCTTGAAGTCAAGGGGGCAGAGGCCGGCTCGCTTCTAGTCAAGCTAAGCCCGCCCCTTACCCGTCCTCCCTTCACTGTGATTGACATCCTGCTGTGAGGCTGGAATCGTGCAAGTCTCGCGCATGCGCGGTGCGCTCCGTGACACTGCGCGATCCCGTATCCGGCTCCCACACTCAGCCGTCCGCTTTCCTCTCTCTGCACCGGGCTTTTCCATTGTGTGCGCGCGCCCGGCGCATGCGCAGAGAGAGTAAATCGGCCGGCTCAGGTGCCGCACCTAAGGGATTAACTGCTGCTGATCGCAGCTCCCTGCAATAAAAAGGTCAGGTGCTGGCTATGCGATTCTGCCGCTGGCACCCGCCTCCTGTATCTGTATTAAACTCCCTGCTGCTGTGTGTACTATGCACAGGACAGCAGGGAGAGTGTGAGATCCTATTCACCCTAATAGAGCTCTATTAGGGGGGAAATAGTTATTAAATAAAAAGTAAAGAAATAAAATAAAAATTTTAAGTATAAATTGCCCCCTTTCCCAATTTTACATATAAAATATATAAACAATAAATAAAACATATTACATATCACCACGTCTGAAAAGTCCAAAATGCTGTAACAAATTATTTTTTTATAAAAACTGCGCAATTTGCCATTTTTTAAGTCACCTTGTCCCCCCCAAAAAAATAGGATAGCACTGTTCGATTATGGGCTGGACGTTCCTTAACATGCGGAATGCACACAGCTTTTTTGGTGTTTTATATTTTTTTTTGCGTGGTATTGAATGACCGAGTATCGCAATACTTTTTAATGGTATTGAATCAAAATTTTGATATCGTGACAACCCTACGCTGATCTGATATTGATAACCTATCCTGAGGATGGGTCATCAATAAAAAGAACTTGAATAATACCTTTAACATAAAGCCTTCAAAACATTCACAACCAGAGATACCCAGTCTATAACTTTGTGTATTACTCGGAATAGATAGAAATGTTTCACTAATAAGGATGATACTCTGCAGCAATGAGAACCTGGCAGACATTCTACATGGAGACCTCATTAGTGTACAGATATATATGGTATCACAGAGGTAGGAGGAGTGAGTGATAATAAGGGACTTCAATGTCATAGCTGCAAGCTTTAGCAACGTTCAGTAGAATTAATCATATGAATGGCACAAATACCCATATATGTTAATGCTACATTGGTACAGTGGATGTTATCACTTTCGAGTTCTGCAGCTGAAATCAGCAGGGAGGAAGTAAAGGGCTGCAGTAAATCTGTCTCCTCTTACTCCCCATAGTAAAATCAATGGATTTGCAGACTGCAATGAATGAATGAATGAATGAATGAAGCTGCTAAAAAGCACATAGCACTCAACTGTAAATTTTACAATACAAAGTCAAAATTAGGGGCTGAGAGGTAGATCCTAACAGGCTTTTCAAGTGGATAGCTGGATGCTCAGAAACTGCTGTATAGCAATACTGCCCATGGCCTGCAAGTGATAAAGGTAGATTGACATACATTTTTTTTAAAATAATTTTAGGGAATGAGGCTCAGATATTAGTCAGAGGTCCGTGGCTCCTGGTAGAATTCACTTTTAATTTCAGAGATATGACATTTGGGGTTCGTTCTCACGAACGTGTGAAGCCCGTGTCGTGTACCGCAATTGCGGTCCGCAATGCACAGACTAGGGATCGACCGATATTGATTTTTTAGGGCCGATACCGATACCGATAATTTGTGAACTTTCAGGCCGATAGCCGATAATTTATACCGATATTCTGGGAATTTTCATTTTTGAGAAAAAAAAAAAAATTCCTACAGAAATCTGCTGAAAATTAATATGTTTATTGTTAATGTGTATTTTTTTTGTTTATTGTTAATGTGTATTTTTTTTTTATAAATCTTTTTCATTTATACTTAATATTTTTGTGTTTTTTTTTTACTAACTTTTAACCCCCTTAGGGACTAGAACCTTTGTCCTATTCACCCTGATAGATCTCTATCAGGGTGAATAGGATCTCACACTGTCCCTGCTGCTCTGTGCATAGTGCACACAGCAGCATGGAGCTTATCATGGCAGCCAGGGCTTCAATAGCGTCCTGGCTGCCATGGTAACCGATCGGAGCCCCAGGCTTACACAGCTGGGGCTCCGATCGGAGGAGCAGGGGAGAGGGGATCCTGTGGCCACTGCCACCAATGATTAATACTGGGTGGGGGGGGCGCACTGCGCCACCAATGTTTTTACTATTGGCCGGGATTGGGATGGGGGTGGGGGGCGCACTGCGCCACCAATGAAGATAAGTCTCTCGATCATTCATATACAGGAGGCGGGAGCTGGCTGCAGAATCACATAGCCGGCTCCCGACCTCTATCAGCGGTAGCTGCGATCCGCGGCACCTGAGGAGTTAACTACCGCGGACCGCAGCTATTGCTCATAGAGGTCGGGAGCCGGCTATGTGATTCTGCAGCCAGCTCCCGCCTCCTGTATATGAATGAATGAAAGGCTTATCTTCATTGGTGGCGCAGCGGCCACAGCTCCTCCCCTCCTCTTATGTTCTATCCCCTCATTGGCGGCAGCGGCAGCACAGGGGGAGGAGACACTGCTTCCTTCTCCCCTGTGCTGCGGAGGGAACACAGAGAGCGCTGAGAGCAGCGCGATCTGTGTTCCCCATACGTTATCGGTATATCGGCAAAATAGATGCCGATAACGTTCAAAATCCTCAATATCGGCCGATAATATCGGCCAAACCGATAATCGGTCGATCCCTAGCACAGACCATGGGGCAGCCACATGCGGATCCATTCACTTGAATGGGGTCCGCATCTGACGATCCGCACCGCAAAAAAGTAGTGCCTGCGATACTTTTTTACGGTGCGGTGGCACGGCCACAAAGACCACGGAATCACTCCGTAGTGCTTCCGATCCGTGCCCCGGTTACGCATCTCTGTGTTTGCGGACCCATTCAAGTGAACGGGTCCGCAATGTGGCATGCACACAGCCTGTGCCCGTATGCGGGCCACAATACGGCCACAGGGGGGGGGGGGGGGCACACGGTTGTGTGCATGTAGCCTTAAACAGTATATTGTGGGCACTACATACATATTTGATGTTCTGTTTTACAGTTTTAGGTTATTTTGCCATTCCCATAGACAAGTAATGTACAGCATCCCTTGGTCAAAGATCAACAAAAGAACTCATATTTCCAAACAATTCTTTTGACTTCCAGTGCAAGCACCCTTTAATTCTTAATGCCTTTAAAATATTAAAAAGGTCCACAACAAATGGACACAAGACAGAGCCTAAACTGAGACAATGGCAGTTATAAGATGTCCACACAACATTAAGGAGATTGCTCTTGAGGACAGCCACTCAGGAATTCAGCTGAGCAAGGTTAAAGTGGTGCATAGCCAGCCCGCTGGCTTCTAAAGGCTCCATTCACACGTCTGCAAGTGTGGTCCGCATCCGTTGCGGACCCATTTATTCTCTACAGGGCCGGGACGGAATGGATGCGGAGAGCACACTATATGCTCTCCGCATCCGCATTTCCGGAGCGCGGCCCCCGAAAAAAAATAGAACATGTCCTATTCTAGTCCGCAATTGCGGACAAGAATAGGCAGTTCTATGGGGGTGCTGGCCCGGGCGAATTGCGGATCCGCAATACACTACGGACATGCGAATGGACCCTAAAGAAGACCTGTCACCTCTCCTGACATGCCTGTTTTATTAACTACTTGCATTCCCCAGTGTAATAACAATTCTGGAGCATCTATTCCTATGTTGTGCCATTCCTGCTAGACGTTATGAATGAATTACTAGCAGTCTGCAATGAAAGTCCAGGAGTGTTACCAGTTGGAGGCGTGTCGATGCACAGTCCGACACTATCCAATCAGGGCTGCCAATGTCATACTGTGCAGGGACACGCCCCCAACTGGTGACACCCATCTAAGGGCTCGTTCACACGAACGTATGGGTTCTGTTCCGTGCATTGAGGCCGCAATTTGCGGTCCGCAATGCACGGAGAACGTTCGTGAGGCCTCCGGGACGGATCCAGACCCATTCAACTTGAATGGGTCCGCATCCCTCCGCTCCGCAAAAAGATAGAACATGTCCTATCTTTGTACGGAATGGAACCCCACAGAAGCACTCCGTAGTGCTTCCGTGGGTTTCCGTTCCACACCGCATCTCCGGATTTGCAGACCCCATTCAAGTGAATGGGTCCGCATCCATGATGCGGAATGCACACAGAACGGTGTCAGTTTATTGCGGATCCACATAGGCAGTCCACAATAGGGCAACGGAACCCATACGTTCATGTTAACAAGCCCTAAACCTGGATTGTAAACTGCTAGCAATTCATTTGTAACTTCTAGCAGAAATAATAAAGGAATGATCACATCATAGAGTCAGAAGAATAGATGTTCCAGAATTGTTATTACATGGGGGGTGCAAGTAATTACTAAAACAGAAATGTCAGGAGGGGCGACAGGTCCTTTCCACCACTAGCGTCTCATGACAGTGGCACAAAGTGGACATAATGCAAATGAAATAAGTTTAGAAGGTTTTAAAGGGGTTGTCAGAGTTATTTAAAAACTAAAACAACCCCTGTAAATGGTCTCAACCAACAAATGAATAGATTGCCGCTTCTTTCTGCTCTGAGCCCCGCTTCTCACGGCTGTGGTCAGAGGTCGCAATAAAGCCTGTACAAGTGTCAATCAGGCGTTCAGGGCCATATTACTCCCTGGAAAAAGTCTAAGGCGTACCAATACGCCTTAAAACTTTTTCACCCACATTCATCAGCACAGGGCGCACAGTGAACGGCACGGGCAGCGTAGCAATGCTGCCTGTGCCCGAAATGACCAATAGAAAAGCTTGCTATTGGTTGGTTTGGGCAGGCGCCGGAGCGACACAGCGCAGAGCAGCAGGGGAAGCTGGCGAGAGCTGGAAGGAGGAGGGGACGGCTCCCCGGAGTTTCTAGAGTAAGGATAGCGGGCGCGCTGGGGACAAGGACCCCGGGAAACATGGTGGCGGAGGAGCTGAAGGACTCCTCAGAGGTGACAAACAGCCCCGGACATCAAGGTGACAGTAGTGTGTAATGCAGTGTGTGATCATCACTGCACGACAAACATCTCACACTGATCCGTGTAGTGCAGTGTGCAGTGAATGCAGGCAGGCTATTACACCCAAGTGATAAAGTACAGGGTTTATTCCACTATATTGAACTGGACTTTATCACTTGGCTATAATTGCCTGATGGTAATTAGATTAGTAATGGTTCCCTGCATAAATATCCACCTCTTACGCCACGCTGACATCGGCGCCATTTATTTCTGTTGTTCCAGAAGTGCTGGATCGGGCACGTAAGGGTGGGTTTTTGGGATATGTTCAACGTACACAAAAACCGTATAAGATACTTTTTTTGCAGAACTCTGCAGGATGGGAAAGCGTATTGTAACACGTTTTTCCATCCTGCAATGTTCAGCAGACTCCGCCGACTATGAGGAGATCCATTCAGTTTCTGTTCAGGATCTGTTTTTTTACCAGACAAATAAGTGCTGCATATAAGGCTTTTTTTTGCGTGGCCTTTCGACAATATCTGCAACAGAGGCTCCAAACACAGATGTGAGCAAGTGCAGGCCTACGTATTATGTATTTGAATTACTGCAACTTTCGTACTCCTCCATGGGTAAAAATACTCCTCAAAAATGGTCAGAGGAGTATTTTTACTCATCTGGAAAAAACACAGTGTGACCTCTAGCTGCGGTGATTTTCTGTGCACACAGGTCACGATGAAACCAATCACTGGTCTCAGTGGAGATGTCCTGTGCACTACTGAGGCCAGTGATTGGCTGCAGCGTTGACCTATGTGCACGGAACGACGCCGCTGCAGCCAGAAAGATGACATCAGCAGCGGGAGGAAGGAAGTTCAGCACTGGAAGAAGCAGGGGAGAAAACTAGCAAGTATCCATTCATTTGTTATTTTAAGCCATTTAGGCCTCCTGCACACGACCGTATGGCTTTTTCAGTGTTTTGCGGTCCGTTTTTCACGGATCCGTTGTTCCGTTTCCGTTCCGTTTTTCCGTATGGCATATACAGTAATTACATAGATAATATTGGGCTGGGCATAACATTTTCAATAGATGGTTCTGCAAAAAACGGAACGGAAACAGAAGACATACGGATGCATTTCCGTATGTGTTCCGTTTTTTTGCGGACCCATTGACTTGAATAGAGCCACGGAACGTGATTTGCGGTCAATAATAGGACATGTTCTATCTTTAAATGGAACAACGGAAACGGAATGCATACGGAGTACATTCCGTTTTTTTTGCGGAACCATTGAAATGAATGGTTCCATATACGGAACGCAAAAAACGGCCAGTAAACGGGGAAAAAAAACAAAAAAACGGTCGTGTGCAGGAGGCCTTACAGGGATGCTTGAGTTTTTATATAACTCAGACAGAACTCTTTAAAATGCAGAACTTTAAAAGTAGAATAAAAAAAAAATCCAAGAAGAAAATAATTGATATTTGGTATATTTTTTTGGAGTGCTTTGAATCACACTTACAAGACAACCCTGGCAAGTTCCTTTCAGCTAGATTTCTCTTGAACAATTCCAAGGTAATGAGCAGTGGTGTCTTTTGTAAAAGTGCTAGAGCGCAAGCCCTAGAGATGACAGAAATCAGATTTGCAATAATATAGGAAATGTACATTTTCCAATATGCTCATTATGTCAACACTGCTTTAACTGGCATAGAATCCAACACTCCAGAGTATAATTGCTCTGCTCTGATTTTCCATTCAAGTTCAAGTTCAATCCCGCAAGGATTATTACAGCATTTCATAATGCACCCACACATTAGAGCAGTATAGAGAGAGCAATACAATGTACTGCTGAAGAGACAGGCACCCTGCATGGTGTATGCGGGAAGGCAATTGTGATCTATGGGCAGATAAAGGCCTCTTGCACACGACCGTATGGCGGTCCGCAAAAAATACGGATGACGTCTGTGTGCATTCCTTTTTTTTTGCGGATCAATTGAAATGAATGGTTCCGTATACGGTACACAATAAACGGAACGGAAAAGGCAAGAAGCCAAAATGAGATGGAAAGTGATGCATTATTATATAGAATCAAAACAAAAAATACTATTCCGATGGCAGGGGTTGCCTACTAGAGGCGACCACTTTCCATGTGTGAATAAAAGTTATATTAATTTTTTTAATTTATTTAGAAATACCCTATTTTTCGCTCTATAAGACGCACTCCTTTCCCCCCCAAAGTGTGTGTGTGGGGGAGGGGGGGGGGGGGGGGGAGTGTCACTGCATCTTATGGGGCGAATACTAAAAAGCACTTTCATTAAGGAAGTGCTCACTAGTACCGGAGGACCAGGAAGCAGCAGCGCTCTCCGTCCTCTGTACTCATCGATTCCTGGTCCTCTGCTGTCAGCATTTCTGTGACTGCGCACAGAGTGGGGACGCTATGTGACTGTCTGTTCACAGCACAGCCGCAGCAGGAAGAAAAACGAGAGCTGGATCCTGGGAGCCCACAGCATCCGGAGTAGGAGAGATAAGTTGATATTTATTTAATTATATTTGCTCTGAGACATGGGGGTCTGATCTGAGCAGTGGCGGTCTGAATGGGGTGTCTTATTTATATTGGGGCTCATATCTGAGGTTTGATCGGGGGACTTTCACCGTGGGGTCTGATCTGATGTCTGATTATGGGTCTGATCTGAGGTCTGATTGGTGGTCTTATTAACATTGGGGGTCTGACTGGGATTGTGAGCTAAGGTCTGATCTGATGTCTAATGAAAAATATTTTTTTCTTATTGTCCTTCTAAAACTAAAGAGACCCCAGGAACAGGGTATAGGAAATTAAAACTTTTACTATTAATCGCATAAAACTATCTCCACACCAAAAAGACATACAATACACAAATAATTCAATGTACGCCTGGCTGAGACAGCATGTAGCACACTACTAAAAGTGAATGGGACCAAAGAAAACAATGTAAGGGGGAAAAAAAAGAAAAGAAACAAATCTCACCAATCCAGATGTGATGGATAGTTGGGAGGATGTGGATTGTTCACAGATCCCAAACTGAATCTGGTACCCCGGCGTGCTCTCTTGGATACGTAGTCTGTATAGAGCTGGGCAAATTAGAGGTTCTTCATTGTAACACAGGTAGACGGACGGGTGATTCCTGGTGACTTGCAACAAAGCGGTAGCAGGAACAACTGGCCCTATATTACCCTGTAAAGATGGAGAGAGAGCTAGCAATGCCCTACCTATCTATACAGAGCACCCGCCCCAAAAGGGGCGACCCCATCCAGATACCTGTCCCTAGACCCGGGCAGAATCCCTAATGTACCCTAGAAAGATGTTCCCGACGTGCCACGTCTCATTGGAATAACTCATCAGGGGAAACAGGCACTCTAAGGGTATGCTGAGTATATGGTAAGCTAAATACACAAAAAAGAACGTTGAGTACATCAGTTATGCTGAATACAAAAGTATGCTGAATACATAGGTTATACTGAGGACAACAAACGAGGGGGCCCAAAAGTAGGGAAAACAAAGAAATCAAAAAACAGGACTAAGGGAGTAATTATACTAGACTCATCCCATGGTTCAGTGGAATCAAAGGACGCAACAAGTCCCCAAAGAAGTTGCCCTGTAATGAACAGGGACTAATGATAAACAATTATAGTGACGACCTGCCTGCCGGTGGGTAGGGGCTGCATGACTTAGCGCCAAGTGTGTCCTCCTCCAAAACCTAGGTGTGTTTTATGGGCCAGTGCGTCCTATGCTGTGAAAAATACTGTAGATCAAATCTAAAAAGGCATTATTAAGCCCCCTGAAAACGAGTCCAGTAAAAGTATAGAATAGAAAAAGGCATGTTTCGTGCAGATTATCGGGAAAGAGTGTTGGTATGAACGTTCATCCTCGATAATCCGGTGGTGTAAAGCCACCATTTTTGGTAACTGCCCTTAGAGTGAATCTCACACCAGTGAGCTCCTTATCACCCAATTAAAATGCTGTCTTCCGTTTGTTGATCCGAGGCTCCGTTCCAGAGTTATGATACTTTTTCTTACTACATAAATTAGGCTTTTGGTGCAATGAGGGTGTCACCATTGCTCTTGTTGCACCCAAGCTCTTCTCCTTACTGCTTTACCACTGCCTGACCGTGTCCATCAGAGCAACGAGGGAGAGGCAGGCCACAGAAAGGAGTGGAGTTTGGGTGCAACAATGACGCCTTTGTTGCACAACGCTTGGTATTACACTTTTTGTAATGTAAGGTGAAAAAAAAAAGGCTTCTTTGTCTATTTTTTTTTATATTTAACACAATAAATGCATTTTTGAAACAAAAATAAAAATCATGTTAGTACAATTTGGGGGGGCATACGCCTTTATTATCGCTTGGTGTTGCACTTTTGATGTAAGTGATGTTTTACTTTTATTTTTATTTTTTCTCTATTTAAAAAAAATAATTATTTTTTTAACTTTATTTTGGGAAAAGGACGCTTTTTTTTTTTACTTGAAACTTAATTTTTTTGTAAAACTTTATTTTTTTAACTTCTTGTTTAACTTTATTTTTTGTCCCACTCTGAGACTTCAACTTTTGGGGGTCTGGTCCCCTTTACAATGCATCACAATATTTCTGTGTTGTAATGCATTGGCTGTAAGTGTATTACACTGTGTAATACACTTACAGCCTGCTTCCTGTGAGATCCAGGGGGCTGGATCTCACAGTCTGTCACGGAAGGCAGCCACGATGCCTAAGGAAGACATCGGGCTGCCTTCCCTGCCATTGGGTCCCAGTCACAGCAGTGCGGGGACCCGAAGGCTACCCCGCACCCGGCAGGATCCCGCGGTCAGCTCTCACCGCGGCAGTGCGAGGGTTAATGTGCCGGCATTGGCGGTTTCACCAATGCCAGCGCATACAGCAGTGGTCCGGGTATCAGTGACTGCCGGACCCCTGCTGCTAATTGGGCGGGCGCAGCTCCTGTACCCGCCTGATGAGCCCGCCGTACATGTACGGCGCTGGTCCTTAAGTCACGTCCACCAGAGCCATACATGTATGGGGTTAATCAGGTTAACCACAGCTATGAGTCTATGCTTGTGTTTCCCAACCAGTGTGCCTCAAACTGTTGCAAAACTACACCTCCCAGCATGCCCGCACAGACAAAGGCTGTCCGGGCATGCTGGGAGTTGTAGTTTTGCAACAGCTGGAGGCACGCTGGTTGGGAAACACTGTTCTATGCAAACAGTTGTATAGGGAGGTCACTGGTGACAGATCCCCTTTGACTCACACAATTGTAGTTCCCTATGATGCTGTAAGCTCAGGTCTGTAAACCCGTAGTCGGGCCAGGAGACCTGTCTGAAATATGGATGCATAATCTGTCTGTAATATGCTCGTTTGGACCATATCCATCAATTTACAAATCATTGCTTTTTGCTCCAAAAAGGATCATTGTGAAGCCCTCATCTAAAGCCAACACAGCAGAACCTAACCCAAGCCCTCTCCTAAACCTGAGTCAACCAAAACCCAACCTCACTTGAAGATCTTTGGCAAAATCTCAGTTTTCATCTTGAGCAACAACATGAGGCTTACCAAACAGATGAGGCCCTCAACCCAAGAGAGCAAGCAACCACCCGAGCATTACAGGCTCTCTTAATCAGATGATTAGTCAAGGACCTCAACGCTTGGCTTCTTCCAAATAGTCAGAAATAAGCCGATTTCTTATCTGGTCCTTTACACCAAAAGCGAATATCTCTACAGTCCACAAGCAAACATGTGAGAATGGGTTAGCCAACCTTCCTTATTACCCTAGTGTACAGTGCGAGTCTGATGGAAGTAGATGTATCTAATCATTTTAGGACTTTTTTTTGCCCTACCTAAAATATTTCTACAAATGGCATTTCTCGGCCGACATGTGTTTTTGATGTGTTCTACCGCAGCCCACGGAACAGAAATGAAACCTTCTGCCAGTTCCAGTGACATCAAGGGAATACTACGAGGAATTTCTCCTGCTCAGGGTACAGACATGAAAGTGCACAGCTAACCTAGTTAGGATATAAAATTGGGCAAGGAGGACTCATTCTCCTGTAGACTGATGCCAGGTTTTGCATCCTAGCAACTGCCTGCTCCAGATCCTACAATATACTTTCCTAAAATGCCTTGGAGATTCCTTCCACTTGTATTGAAAACCTGTCTCCAATGCGTAACATGCAAAACCACCGCAGTAGGATTTGCCAACCTTTATTGCAAAAAAAAAAAAGGAAATGCAACAACGCCACACAATTCTGCAAAATGATTTTTTTTAAATACATAAACAGATATAATAAAATACAGATAGGATCACACAGCACAAAACTAAACTGGTCCATTGACATGTCCGTATGTGTTTTGCGGATCCGCAAAACACAGACACCGGCAATGTGCATTTTCCCATTTTACGGACCGCACATCGCCTGCACTCTCATAGAAAATGCCTTTTCTTGTCCGCAATTGAAGACAAGAATAGGACATGTTCTATTACTTTGCGGAACGGAAGTGCGGATCCGCGGATGCGGACAGCACATTCCGGCCCTATTGAAAATGAATGGGTCTGCACCTGTTCCGCAAACGGATGTGGACACATTTTGTGGACTTGTGAATGGACCCTAAGGCTACTTTCACACTAGCGTTTTTGCTGGATCCGGCAGGCTACTGCTACTACAACCATCTGCATCTGTTATGAACGGATCCGGTTGTATTATCTTTAACATAGCCAAGACGGATCGGTCATGAATTCCATTGAAAGTCAATGGGGGACGGATCCGTTTTCTATTGTGGCAGAAAAAACTGATCCGTCCCCATTGACTTGCATTGAGGGTAATGCCGGATCCGTCTTGCTCCACATCCCAGGACGGAAAGCAAAATACAACATGTTGCGGTTTGCTCTCCGGTATGGGAACGCAACTAAACGAAACGGAATACATTTTGGAGCATTCCATTCTGTTCAATTTTGTGCCTATTGACAATAAATGGGGACAAAACAAGCGTTTGTTTTCGGTATTGAGCCCCTATGATGGAACTCCATACCGGAAAACTTAAACGCTAGTGTGAAAGTAACCTAAAATCGCGACCCAAAGTGACAACCTTTATAGCAACAATCGGATCATGGACATGTGCTGTCTATGGTCCCCACAGACAGCACACATATCCATTGACTTAAAGAGGACCTGTCCTTGTTCCTGACACACCTGTCTTAGTAACTACACGCATTCCCCATGTAATAACAACTCTGGAGCATCTATTCTTAAGGCTCTATGTTGTGCCATTCCTTGCAGTAAAGGTGTAGATGGGTGTTACCAGTTGGGGGTGTGTCCTTGGACAGTGACACCTGCAGCACTGATTTGACAGAGTAAGACACACCCCCTACTGGTAACACCCAGCAGACTGCTGGCGATTTATTTGTAAACTTCTAGCAGGAATAATACAATATTGCGCGATTCTGTATGCCACCATTCTAAAATACTGCTTCCACGCTGCCGCTCACTCTGGGACTGTACGTGGAATATGCATCCCCCTTTGGAGGAAATCAGACTCATCACCGGACTGTTAGAAACTGGCCCTTTGCAAGTGGTAATGAAGATGTTTCCTGGAGCCCCATGGCAATGCCTTTACCCAGACGGCATGGCGCCTTCCCACAGCAGGGGTCCATGAACTTTTCAGCAAGAAAATATATCATAAGCTATAACTAATTTCTGGTACAGCTCCCATATTAATCACTGAAATAACTGCGTTCTGTATAATGTGGCAATCGCAGTGAGTCCAAACATCCCACCACTGATAGCCAGCATTCCCACATAACCCCCCCATATATTTGGTATTAAAAAGAGCGGCATGATGAAAACATGTTGGGCCTCGAATATCCATTAGCGTGGATAGGAAGCCACGGAAGCCATTAATATTTCATGTTTGCCAGCGGAAGGAAAGAGGTGGAGTACACATTGGTAATCCACTGCCAGATATAGGAGTTCTAAGACGCCAGTCTTAATAAATGTGCCCGTTTGTTTTTTTAAGCTGGAGTTGGTACCTTTTATTCCGACTGACTCCTCAACCCTGGACGAAGCGCCGCAATTTACATCGTATTTGCAGTTTTGTCATAATGTCAGTGTGTAGATAAAAATCATCAAGTACAGGATGCAGGCGTACATCCGATATAATCTAATCTCTGACAAATGCATAGGAGCCCATTCATATAGTCCCTGGGGGTGGATGTGCATTAAGCCTTTACTGTTTAAGTGTTCTCTGTATACTACGTCTGATTCACTGTAGACTTCCCAATCCTTGGAGGACCCATTCATCAGATAAGCATGCAGATGGACTGTTAATAGGTACTATATGACCAGCTGATGGCCATAGGGTCTGGTTGAGACTTGTAGCATTTGTTCCTTAAAGGGGTTGTTGTCCCACCTCCAACATTGGTGTCATATTGCTAAGATATGCCACCAATGTCAGGTGTGAGTCCCATAGCTAGCCATCTTCAGAACTCCCATAGAAATGAATTAAGGGTGGCTCTGCATGCGCGGTGCGCTTCTGTTCACTTTGGGAACCCCATTCTAGAGACAGATGTGGGACCCATAACTATCAGACATTGGAGGTAAATATTCCACCAGTGTTAGAGGAGAGACAACCCTTAAAGGGGTTGCCCGGGTTCAGAGCTGAACCCGGACATACCCTTATTTTCACCCAGGCAGCACCCCTGATGCTAGCATCGGAGCATCTCATGCCCAGATACGCTCCCTTGCCCTGCGCTAGATCGCGCAGGGCACAGGCTCTTTTGTTCATCATAATTCTACAGGGTGGGCCATTTATATGGATACACCTTAATAAAATGGGAATGGTTGGTGATATTAACTTCCTGTTTGTAGCACATTAGTATATGTGAGGGGGGAAACTTTTCAAGATGGGTGGTGACCATGGCGGCCATTTTGAAGTTGGCCATTTTGAATCCAACTTTTGTTTTTTCAATAGGAAGAGGGATATGTGACACATCAAACTTATTGGGAATTTCACAAGAAAAACAATGGTGTGCTTGGTTTTAATGTAACTTTATTCTTTCATGAGTTATTTACAAGTTTCTGACCACTTATAAAATGTGTTCAATGTGCTGCCCATTGTGTTGGATTGTCAATGCAATCCTCTTCTCCCACTCTTCACACACTGATAGCAACACCGCAGGAGAAATGCTAGCACAGGCTTCCAGTATCCGTAGTTTCAGGTGCTGCACATCTCGTATCATCTGAAGGCAATCGTCTATACTGTGAGGATACGAGATGTGCAGCACCTGAAACTCAGTGAGAGCCCACCCATCAGTGCCGGTGACGTCGCCGGGCTTCCTGGCAGCCCCATGGAGAGCCTGGTTCATTACTGAAACTCCTAAAAATGCCTTTTGCGCAGGGCAAAGGAGAGCATCGGAGCATGAACTGCTCTGATGCTCAAGTCAGGGGGGCTGCCGGTGTGAAAATGGAGGTATGTCCGGGTTCAGCTCTGAACCCGGACAACCCCTTTAAAAGTGAACCTCTGGTTTACAGTAAAAAAATTCCGGTAGCGATAGATCATTAATATGAGATCAGTGGAGGCCCAACGCCCAGCCGACCAGGAGTAAGCGCCAGCAGCAGGTTCCAGAAGTAAAGTGTTTGGGACAACACAATGTAGTGGCCATTCCCTGGTACTGTAGCTCAGTTCCCAATCACTTTACATCTATACGATGTCCCAATTTTTTTTTTGGGGGGGGGGGGGGGGGGGGGGAATTACACTGACCCATTCATTTATATGGGGTCAAAGATACTTTTGTATTTTTTGGCTGATCTATGTGGCCCCTCCACAAATTATAGAACATGTCTTATTCAGGTCTGTTTTGCAGACAAGAATATCGCTTTCAGTAGATAGGAGTGAGAAAAATGCAGAATGCACACATAAGGTATCCATATTTGGTGGACCCGTTTTTTTTAAGACATGACAGGGTGCATGATGACGGCACTGTATACTGTTTACTTCCAGAACCTGCAGCTAACAGCTGATATATAGGTGTGGCGGTTGGCAGACCCCCATGATTTCATATTGATCACCCATCATTCTGTTTCCAGTTCCATCCACTGTCAGGTTTCCAGCGCTAGCGGCTGCCTCAAACAGCTGATAGTGGAGGTGCTGGGTGTCAGACCCAATCAGATACTGATGACCCGAGGATAGATCATCAACATCTAAACCCTTAGGCTAGGGCTACACGACGACATGTGTCACGTGACATTTTGTCGCACGACAGTTTTTTATAACGATAGTCTATGGTGTCGCATTGCGACATGACACGACAGTAGCAAAAAAAAACATCCAAGATGGATGTTTCTGCGACCATCGCGTCGCAGTCACAGCATGTCGCAGTGCGACACCATAGACTATCATTATAAAAGATTGTCGCGCGACATCATGCATTATGTTGCAGTGTAGTTGTGCCCTATGCGTCACATGACACATTTCGTCGTGTAGCCCTAGCCTTAGGCTAGTTTCACATCTATGGCTGTGCTCTCCAGCAGGCTGTTCCAGCCGGGAATCGGTCAGACAAAAGACATTGTGTGCAGCAAGGTAGCGGTCAGATCTCTGCCGGACCCCATTATAGTCAATAGGGCAAGGCGGCTTCTCTGCTGGAACAGCCTGCTGGAGAGCTCTGCTTAAAAGGGTTTTCCAGGATCAAAACCTTTATGGCCCATCCTTAGGACTAACCCGAGATCATCACTGATCGGTGCAGGTCATGGAAATGAAGTTCTGACGTGTCACTATCATCTACCACCTTGTGCTCGCTCACATGTTCCATCCAAAGTCTCAGTGGTATCTAATAATAAAGACTACACACCCCGCACAGACATCTTGCTAAAGACGTCAACAGTACACAAGTCACATCTCCAGGAGGTTCCAATCCAACCATCCCAGGTCATGTTTGCTCCTCCTGCTCTGAGAGCAGGCACTGGGTACACATCGCACATTGTTTGTCTCAGAGCTGTGATTACAAACGTTTCCGTGTTCCGCAGTCACAATTAGCCGGGTAATGAGATGCCACTTGGATGTGACATGCAGGCACTTCCTCGCCAGGCATGCAGGTGTCATCCTGACATATAGCAGATTACCTCTACAGTGCCAGCTTTACATACGGTATCAAAACTGGTGCAAAAGAAAAATGGGAGGAGTTACTCATAGCAATCAGTCAGCGTGTAGCTTTCATTCGTCAAATTACCTTTTTTTATGTACACTTTAATCAGTCTTTTTTTAAAACACATCCCATTATTTTCAGTAGTATTCATTTTTACCTCCAGACCGCAGGGGTCAGCCACTTCCGGCACTCCAGATGTTGTGAAACAGCTCCCAGCATGCACACTGGCTAGTCTGTTCTCAACATTCTGATAGAAGTGAATGGAGCATGCTGGGAGTTGTAGTCCGAGGTGCCAGAGGCTGCTGATCCCTTCATCCAGTTTCACACGAGTGTGTTCAGTCCAGGAAACATGCTTCATGTGATGGCCACATTTCCCGAAGTGAGCACTCCTCCAGAACTCACAGGATCGTCACGATTTATGATGCTGTGAGTTCCTGCCCGACTGCAGGTCTACTGAACTGTAGTCATATATAGCTGTGATTACAGTACAGCAGACTGGAAGTTAGGCAGGAAATCAAAAGCCATTGGGGGTCATTTATAAACATCAATATGCCAGTAGTCTTTATAGCAGGCACACGGTGAGCTAATTTATGACAGACTAAGCAGAAGGGAAACAAAGACTTGCGTAAAAAGTCGGTCTTTGTAAATGGCCCCCATTATGTTGCTGTGAGTTATGGTCAGACAAGCAGTGGTCGGTTCAGGAAATGCGGCCACCACATGGAGCTTGCTTCCCAGACCAAACTTGTGTGAACCTGGCCTTAAGGCTACTTTCACACTGGCGTTTCTGGGTCCGCTTGTGAGATCCGTTTCAGGGCTCTCACAAGCGGCCCAAAACGGATCAGTTTAGCCCCAATGCATTCTGAATGGATAAGGATCCGTTCAGAATGCATCAGTTAGCCTCCGTTCAGCCTCCATTCCGCTCTGGAGGCGGACACCAAACGCTGCTTGCATCGCTTTGATGTCCGCCTGACGATGCAGAGCCAAACGGATCCGTCCTGACTTACAATG
Organism: Bufo bufo; assembly: GCF_905171765.1. Taxonomy (NCBI): domain Eukaryota; kingdom Metazoa; phylum Chordata; class Amphibia; order Anura; family Bufonidae; genus Bufo; species Bufo bufo. The sequence goes on along the minus strand of NC_053394.1, from coordinate 275,611,586 downwards.
CAAGTCAATGGGGACGGATCCGTTTTCACTGACACAACATGGTGCAATTGAAAACGGATCCGCCTCCCATTGACTTTCAGTGCAAGTCAAAACGGATTCGTTTGCATTATCATCAACAAAAAAAAATAAAAAATCTATATATTTTTTTTTTTGTTCATGGTAATGCAAACGGATCCGTTCAGAACGGATAAAATCGTTTGCATTATAGGTGCGGATCCGTCTGTGCAGATACCAGACGAATCCGCACTTAACGCAGGTGTGAAAGTAGCCTAAACTATGGACAACTTTTGCAGATAAGCACCACCACTGTTACATGAATAGCACTTCATGGACCATATTCACTTATACGGGGGTCAGTCGGGTTCTGTTGAGTTGTACGCCATTTTGCCAGAGAAAAAATAAATAAATAAAAAGTCCTGCATGCAGCATCATTTTTATCCATCAAATCTGATGGAATTGGCAACAGAGGTCCCTGAAGCCTGACACAGAAGTGAACGGAGCCTACTGTAGTATCCCAGTTCTAACAAGTTATCCCCTATCCACAGGATAGGAGATAAACATCAGATTGCTGTGGGTCCTGCTGCGGGGACACCTACCAAATCATGAGAATGGGGGCTATGTACCCTCATCGAAATGAATGGGGCGAATAATTGCTTTTCCAACACTGGGTACACTGTTCTTGTGATGGGTGGAGGTCCACAGATCTGATGTGGATAGGGTATAACTTGTTATAAATGGAATACCTATTTACTTCTGCAGCGAGTAACATATATACAGAGACCCAGCAGCTGATCCAGGAGCTAAGAACTCCCCATCAATAAAGTTCTACCCACAAAGCACCATCTACGTTGCCAGTCCCACGTTTTCTCATTTAGGGGCCCAATGCCAAGTGCTTTTATACAATAAACTGATGAGACAAAAAACAGAACATCTCATGGATGTTGGCATGGCCATGGGCACTGTGCACACTAACTCCAAAGCTTTGGTTTATAACAGAACAGAGACTGAACCAGGCTGGGTGAGCTTGGGGTACCCCTCTAAGGACGCAGTTCTCCCATCACATATCTGGGAATGAACCAGGCGGGATGAGCTCGGGGTGCTCTGCCATGATTTGGGTATACCCCTCTAAGGACGCAGTTCTCCCAACACATATCTGGGATTGAACCAGGCGGGATGAGCTCGGTCACGATTTGGGTATACCCCTCCCTCCAAGGGCACAGTTCTCCCAACACATATCTGGGATTGAACCAGGCGGGATGAGCTCGGGAGTGCTCGGTCATGATTTGGGTATACCCCTCTAAGGACGCAGTTCTCCCATCACATATCTGGGAATGAACCAGGCGGGATGAGCTCGGGGTGCTCTGCCATGATTTGGGTATACCGCTCTAAGGACGCAGTTCTCCCATCACATATCTGGGAATGAACCAGGCGGGATGAGCTTGGGGTGCTCTGCCATGATTTGGGTATACCCCTCTAAGGACGCAGTTCTCCCATCACATATCCGGGAGTACATTTACATTTGTGCACTGGTGGCCCAATGCAAAATGGGCAACCTGAACCTCTCCATGCCCAACCTGTGAAGACTTATTATACTAGAATGCAGTAAGCATTTGCATAGAAAAGGTCCAAATATGTACCCAATATTCTGCGGGCCATGACCACCGACAAGAATATGCTGAGTACCCTGCCCCGCTCTGGGACGCGCTCCTCTTCCTGTCCACAGCAGCTCCATCTGCAGCACTCTCCTCATTCACGAACACGCCGCCAAAAAGATATTCCATATTAATACTGACATATTTTATTAATGAGATGCTTCCTACCAGAAATAGCTCAGAGATGCAAGTCTGCCAGAATGCAGACAGGAAAGCGCGAGTACAAAATCCCAGCACCTGGACAGCGCTACGCTGGATTTACGGACGTCGATTGGTCTCCGCCAGCTGTCCTGTAAAACCACACTGACACATACAAACAGTGGGAGACTACAAACACATTCTGCCCACGCCGGGTTACTTCTAGTGCATCCCTTACTTAAAGGGGAAGCCCGCCAAAGAAAAATAATTGTATCACAACTGACTATCCCTTTTCCGACACCATCACAGGTGTCATACATTAAGGCGCTATTCACACGACCGTATCCGTTTTGCTATTTGAAAAAATAAATAAATAAAAAAAACACACACACCTGCAAAAAAAGGATGCGGTCCGTGTGCATCCTGTGCTTTTCGCGGGTCCCATTGCATCAGCGTATATTCAAAACAATTAAGAATTGGAAATGTTCTATCCTTTATCTATTTCTGTTGAAATGAATGGGTCTGTGTGCCAACCCCAAAAAACGTGCATAGGACGCGAACCACAAATCCGGTCAGGTGAACAGCCCCATAGGGAGTTTACATCTTATATCTCTAGCATACGCCATCACTTTATGATCGGTGAAGGTCTGACCTGTGGCATTCAAGTTCCCGACACAATCAGGTGTTCGGTAGCATGTTTAAAGGGGTTTTTACAAGAACTGGTGACCTATCCTCAGGATACGTCATCAGTATCTGATTGAGGGTCCGACAACCAGGACCCCCACCGATCAGCTGTTGGAGAAGGCAGTGGTGCTGCTGTGAGTGCCGTGGCCTTCTCTCTGCTTTTCCTAAGCCAATGACGTCACATTTATCGATCACGTGGCCTAGGGGCAGCTCAGCCCCATTCAAGTGAATGAGGCTGAGCGGCTATACAATGGCGCTGTGCTCACAGGAGCTCCGCTCCCTTCTCAAAACAGCTGATCGGCGGGGGCTCCGGGTGTCAGACAACTACCGATCAGATACTGATGACCTATCCAGAGGAAAACCCTTTTAATACTGACCACCTATCCTCTGGATGGGTCATCAGTATCTGATCGGTAGTTGTCTGACACCCGGGACTCCTGCCGATCAGCTGTTGGAGAAGGCACCAGCACTCCTGTGAGCGCCGCAGCCTTCTCCGTGCTCACCAAGCATTGTATAGCTGTACGTGGTCTATGGGGCTGAGCTGTGCCTAGGCCACGTGACCGCTGAACGTGTCTTCACTGGCCTAGGAAAAGCTGAGAAAAGGCTGTGGCGCATAGTTACTTGATTAGAAAACGTTCTGGATAAGGCCTCACGACCGTATGTCCGTTTATCCAGATCGGATGTGGACCCATTCATTTCAACTGAGCCACAAAAGATGCGGACAACACACCGCGCGCTGTCCAAATCCGTATGCCTGTTCCCCTAGAACATGTCCTATTCTAGTCCGTTTGGCGGACAAGGATAGGACATTTCTACAGATGTTTGACATGCACCCATGAGCCCTAACAGATGGAATAGTACTACTACTTCCGTTATCCGTCAGGGGGCTCCGAATTTCATAACTGCATGTCATGGTCTCCATTAATAAATTAAGATTACATATTCATTTTAATCAAATAATGAGAAATTCCATTTACGTTGCTGGATTTTCGCTCTAGGAGACACATCCTATGTAACTCCTCGGGCATGGATGCTTAGCTACAGGGGAATCCGACATCCGATAAATGCCAGGGGGCGGCCCCAGAAAACCCTGCTGGCTTGTCCCTCGCTCAAGACAGATGACGGGGAGTTATCTCATCCAAACGTGGTTAGCTACACATTTATCTGCAGCCGCACATTCACCGGTCTGTCCGCTCGCTGCAAGCATGGCATGTGAGCGCAGGGCACACAGCAGATGCCAGGGCTGGGGCTGGCACCTATTACTATACAGCGGCGGCGCAGAGGAGGGTGGCATTGCCCCTTGATCATCGTGTTTGTCCTTAAATGACGTACATGCCAACATAGACCACGGTGCCAACCGCCATCTGGGAAATTAGGTGACTGGCATCATAGGGGGAAAAAAAAAAAATCAATGACTGAAGCATGGGGCGGGTGTAATCAGCGTGTCACCACTGACAAGGTGAGGATAATACTACTCCAGGGAGGGTGAGGGGCACAGGGATGTCCTGGCACTGCAGTAGAAAGTTGTCACACTGCCTGTCTGAGGGGCCACTGTCACACAGCACATGTGCGGGGGCAATGAACTGCGGCTGCTGCCTACAAGTGCACTGCAGATAAGGAGCGCTGTCACTGACACTGGAGATACACGGACTGTCAGCGGATGCCCTGCAGCAAGGGAGGCTCCCTCCCCCCCAGCCTGCGCCCACTCACCGGGGAGGAGGGGGGACACCGCCACTAGTTACTAAAGCAACCAGCGCTGCAGCACTAGACGGGAGTTCCCAGGACACCCCGCCCCGGGCGACTCCCTCCTTCTCTGGGCACAGCGCATACACTTTCCTTCCTATCCCGTCAATGTCGCCTCTGACTCACCGTCCTGTGAGGCCGCTGTCTGCTGACTCCAAGTCCGGGAAAGCCCGTGGTCAGCCCCGCGACGCTCCTTGAGAGCACCAGCAGCCGAGATCTACCTGCCGTAGCCGCCATCTCTCAACTGGAAGCGCTCGGGACCTCAGCGCTCAGCCGGCGCTGAATGGGCGTGACTAAAACACGCCGCTCAAAAGTGACAAGGCCAATGAAAAGAGCGGACCGGCAGTGTGGGCGTGACCAAGAGGCACTTAAACCGCCCGGCTTCCGGGATTGGGGTGGAATGGGCGTTGATTTGCGCTTGTCAATCTTCTTAGCACCCGCCCACAAGTGGGCGGTATATACGATCTGTCAACGAGCCCCGGTCTTAGGAAGTGAAGGTTGAGTTTGTGCAGACACTCAGCCTGTCCTATTGGAAGGCGTGAACTCAGGGTATAGAGATAAGTACCGGTACTGTCACACTAGCGTTATTCTTTTCCGGTATTCAAATCCGGTAAAGGGTCTCAATACCGGAAAAAAACGTATCAGTTTTGTCCTCATGTATTCTGAATGGAAAGCAATCCGTTCAGTATGCATCAGGATGTTTTCCGTTCCGTCCCTTGTACGGTATTTGACCGGCCAAAATCCCAGAACACTACCACACTTGCCGCATCCAGCATTAATTTCCATAGAGATGTATTAAGCTGGATCCGGTACCAAGTGTTCCGGAAATTGCTGCGTTGCCGGATCTGGTTTTCCAGTCTGCGCCCGGACATAGGAGGAGCTACTTTTGCTTGCCGCATCCAGCATTAATTTCCATAGAGATGTATTAAGCTGGATCCGGTACCAAGTGTTCTGGAAATTGCCGCGTTGCCGGATCTGGTTTACTAGTCTGCGCCTGGACATAGGAGGAGCTACTTTTTCTTTTTGACCTTTGATCTAATACCAGATAAGACGGATCCGGTATATTACAGATTAAAACAGATTAACGTTTGCATAAGGTTTACCGGATCTGGCAGGCAGTTCCGAACAACGCTAGTGTGAAAGTACCCTACCTGAGGTGGCAAAGACTTAGGGTTCATTCATATGTCCGTAGGTGTTTTGCAAATCCGCAAAAAACGGACACCGACAATGTGCGTTCTGCATCTTGCGGACCGCACATCGCCGACACTCATAGAAAATGCGGACAAGAATAGGACATGTTCTATTTTTTTGCGGAACGGAAGTGCGGATCTGGAAATGTGGATGCAGATAGCACATTTTGGCCCTATTGAAAATGAATGGGTCCGCACCTGTTCCGCAAAATTGTGTAACGGATGCGGACCCATTTTGCAGACGTCTGAATGGACCCTTACGGCGCTCATACCTGGGAAGTGCTCCATCATGGCCCTGTCTCATGGCTAAAGCTAAGGCTTTCCATAGTGATCTGTCCAAAAACTGGACCAGCACCTAAAGGGAGTCTCTGCGATTTTATCCTCAGGACAGGTCGTCAATCAGATCAGCAGGGATCCAACACCCTGCACCCCCTACCAATCAGCAGTTTCAGGAGGCTCTAGGGAGTGCTGACGCCTCTTCCTAGGCAAGTGATGTTGTGTTCAGTCACATGGCCTATGTGCAGCTCTGTCCCATTCAAGTGAATGGGGCTGAGCTGCGATACCAAGCATAGCCGCTATCCAATGGCTGGCGCTGTGCTTGATAAGCTGTGAGGGGACTGCGGCTCTCACAGGAGCACCAGTGTCGTTTCAAACAGCTGGTCGGCGGGAGTCTAGGTTGACCGCAGCCAATCAGTAGCCTGAAGCAGTGCACTACGTGTTGTCACCACTGTAGCCAGGTCAGCAGAACGGGATCACTGGGAGAACCGGAGCAGAGTCACGGGATCTGCTAGCCTAGGTAAAGGTCTATTTTATTTTAAAGGGAGTCTGTCACCTAATCTGAGCCATTTAGACCGCTCAGATCAGGTTATAGACTCCTTTGACCACATTGCAATGGTACCTTTATTTGTGCTGTCGCTCGCCTCCTCTTATTATTACCTCCTCCTCTCCCTCACAAATCTCGCGCCTACACCGCCCCGCCCCTTCTTTGGCTTTACTGCAGTCCTCTGCTGCGGCTAGTTACTTCCACCAACTAGATTTCGAGCTATGGACCCGCACATGCGCAGTCCAACTCCGTTCCTCTGCCCATAATGGGCACAGCAGTGCGCAGGTGCGGGACAAGTGTGGAGCTGCGCAGGCATGAGATTTGTGAGGGGGAGGAGATAATAATAGGAAACGAGGGCAGGCCAGAGGGGTGAAATAGGTGTGGTTTTCTGGGCACATTGCCGAGGGGCCAGGGCACTTCCTGCAGTAACGCTGCCTCTGGGCACTTGCCGAACCTCATTAGCATTAGTTTTAAAAGTCTTTTTTTGGGATATTTCTCAACCAGGGCTTGTGATGGCAACTTTTTATATCTATGTACCCATTTACATCTCCTTCTTTGAAAAACGTTTTAGTCTTCAATCTTCCATCCTTTATGAATATGGTTAAATCCAGAAAATGTATTACCTTATCACTTATGCTGCTAGTAAATTTTAAATTCCAATCATTTCTATTGAGGTTACAGATAAGCATTTCCAGACCCTCTTTACTCCCCTCCCACACTAGCAGACAGTCATCGATATATCTTCGCCATACTTTTAAAATCCCCCACTGGGTACATTTGGAGAGGATCGGGTCAATGTACCTTTTTTCCCATGCTGTCATGAAGATATTTGCGAAACTGGGCACGAATTTCGCCCCCATCGCTGTCCCTATCCTCTGCAAAAAAAAATCAATATATTCAGTTAGTCTGCTAGCAGACTAACTGAATATATTGATTTTTTTTTTTTTGCAACTGTATGTGATGAAGGCACCGTCTTATTTAAAACATACAGGGAGCACTATTGAGTTAATAAAGAAGTTGGGACCATGTGGTGACAATGTTTGGTTGGCGACAGCCGATGTCACCTCTTTATATACTATCATTCCCAAAGATTTGGGTTGGAGTGCAGTCAAGGAAGAATTAGAGGGGGATCCACATATGTCTACACTACAAGGGAGTTTTATTATGGAATGTATCGAGTATTGTCTGACTCACAATTATTTTTGGTTTAATGGAGAATTATATTTGCAGAGGATCGGGACAGCGATGGGGGCGAAATTCGCGCCCAGTTTCGCAAATATCTTCATGACAGCATGGGAAAAAAGGTACATTGACCCGATCCTCTCCAAATGTACACAGTGGGGGATTTTAAAAGTATGGCGAAGATATATCGATGACTGTCTGCTAGTGTGGGAGGGGAGTAAAGAGGGTCTGGAAATGCTTATCTGTAACCTCAATAGAAATTATTGGAATTTAAAATTTACTAGCAGCATAAGTGATAAGGTAATACATTTTCTGGATTTAACCATATTCATAGAGGATGGAAGATTGAAGACTAAAACGTTTTTTAAAGAAAGAGATGTAAATGGGTACATAGATATAAAAAGTTGCCATCACAAGCCCTGGTTGAGAAATATTCCAAAAGGCCAGATAAAAAGAATTCATCAAAATTGCACAGATGTAATTAACTTCAGAGAACAGAGTAAGGTGTTACAAGATAGGTTTCTTGAAAAAGGCTATAAGAGGCAAGATCTTCGTATGTGTAGCCAAGAAATAGAGATAGGAGGCTATAAAGAAAAGAAAGAGGGGATTAAAAAGAAGGATTTTAGATACTCTTTTATTACTCAATATACTGTACAGGCTGGATTAGTGAAGAACGCAATAAAAAAAAAACTGGGGAGTACTTAAAAATGACCCTGTGTTAGGCAAGGAAATACCGGATCGTCCAGATGTTATCTTCAGAAAAGCCCCTAATTTTCGCAATCACTTGGTCCATAGCGCTATCCCATTAGAAGGTAAGGATAAAGGTCAGGAGAAGTTCACATGGTGCGGTTTTTGTCCCCCATGTAAAAATAGAATAAAAAAAGAGGTATGTGCAAATAGTACATTCGAATGCAAGGAACAAGAATTTTAAGGTGAAGGGAGAGATTACCTGTGAAACTTCAGGGGTGGTCTACATGCTGGAGTGCCCGTGTGGCCTCCAGTATGTGGGCCGAACAACCAGGAAGCTCAAAGTTCGGGTGCAGGAGCACATCAGAAATATAAAGAAGGGTCTAGAATCGCATGGGGTGTCCCTGCATTTCAAAAACAAACATCAGAAGAACCCGAAAGGGCAGGGGTGTACCTAGAGCATTTGGCACCCGGGGCGAACCCTTTGTTTGGCACCCTTAATCACACACCCCTTAATTACACAATTATTTACTCACATTTTGATGATGCCTCAGGCTCCGTCCGACCGCTGGTAATGGATCCTTCTGCTTCCGTCAGCGTCGTGACGTCATGTTGCGCGCCGCCGCAATAATCCTTCCACAGAAACCGGCGCCTGGCGGAGTCGCGTCGCGGTGCAGCAGTGGATGGAGGGGTGACTCCGTCATGGCACCCCCCTTGTGAGTGGCACCCGGGGCGGGCCGCCCCCCCCCCCCTCCTCCCTTGGTACGCCACTGCGAAAGGGTTAAAGTTTACGGGGGTGGAAGTAGTGAAAAGTAATGGGAGAGGAGGGAATTTGGTTGCAAAGATAGATCGATGCGAAGTTAAATGGATTTATGAATTAGATACACTTCAACCAAAGGGGCTCAATGTGGAGTTCGATCTCGCGGCCTGCCTTGTAGATTGAGTGGAGAGATCATGGAAGCACAGTTCCCCTACACCAGGGAGGACTTTGCAAAAACACAGATGAACTATGTCACTTAAGGCTAAGAAGAGAGTTTGACCTCTGAAGAATGGATGTTGGAGTAAGCGGGAGAGGGTGTGTGTGCCGAGTGGTATAGGTGTAAAAACCTAGTATATGGAGATGAATGAAATAGAACATGTGATCTGGATGGGTGCGGATAAAAGAATATTTGTGGATGAATGAAAGGAAAAGCTAAAGAAAATCTAAATTGCGGTTTGATGACAAGATATTAATGTGGATAGGCGGTTTTAAGAAGGAGGAAGAATTATGAAAAGCAGGCCTTTTTTTCTGGCGGAACGCCCCGGAACGGAGTTCCGCCACCTATCTTCTGCCGACTCGCCCCGCCCCCCTTTAGTTACTGCACGGCCGTTTCTTGGGGCGGGTGGGCCGGGCAGCCGCCCGGGGCGCTGTCAGAAGGGGGGCGCCGGCAGGGCACAGCAGGAGATGAGCGCTGCGCTTCTCCTGCGCTCACTCATCTCCAAAGTCATCTCATCTGTATCGCCGTCCTCAGGACGGCAATACAAATGTCTGTAATGTGGCAGGGCAGGGAGAGGTGTGTCCCCTCCCTGTTCCTCTGATAGGCTGCCAGCACTAGGCCGGCAGCCTATCAGAGGCCGGTGCAGGCGGCGCAATGACGTCATCGCGCCGCCTGAGCCAGCGAGGGACACAGGCCGGAAGAGGCCTGCATCGCATCCTGGAGGAGGTAAGTATAAGTTTATTTTTTATTTTTTATATGTAAAAATGACAATCCTGGCACATAAGGGGGGCTGCTGGGCTGGCACAGACATAAGGGGGGCTGCTGGGCTGGCACAGACATATGGGGGGCTGCTGGCACATAAGGGGGGATACTGGCTACTGGCACATAAGGGGGGCTGCTGGCACATAAGGGTGGCTACTGGCACATAAGGGTGGCTGCTGGCACATAAGGGTGGCTACTGGCACATAAGGGGGGCTGCTGGCACATAAGGGGGGCTGCTGGCACAGACATAAGGGGGCTACTGGCACATAAGGGGGGCTGCTGGCACAGACATAAGGGGGGCTGCTGGGCTGGAACAGACATAAGGGGGGCTGCTGGCACATAAGGGGGGCTACTGGCACATAAGGGGGCTACTGGCACATAATAGGGGGCTACTGGCACTTGATAGGGGGGCTACTGGCACTTGATAGGGGGGCTACTGGCAATTGATAGGGGGGCTACTGGCACTTGATAGGGGGGCTACTGGCACATGATAGGGGGCTACTGGCACATGATAGGGGGGCACTCAGGCTACTGGCACATGATGGTGGGGGTCTCTTATTACTGGCACATGATTGGGGGGCATCTTTGGGGCACATCTTACTGGCACATGATATGGGGGCACATCCTACTGGTACATGATTGGGGGGCATCTATTGGGGCACTTATTACTGGCACATTATTGGGTGGCACCATAGGGACATCTACAGAGGCTAAAAAGAAGGGGTATTTTATATGGGGACTCTGTATAGGGGCATTTTATACTGGGAGGGAAGGAAGGGGCCAGGCCAGGCTGCGCTGCCCATGTGTGGACTAGGGCGGCGGCGGCCGCGGGCACTGGCAGCCTGGCTGTCACGACCGTCACTGGCAATTTTACTTGCATCCCTGTTCTCTAAAGGGCGGTTTTAGGGGGTGGTCCTAGGGGTGGGTAGGGTCGTAGCCAGGGGAGGGGGGGTGAGTTCCACCACCTTTTCTCTGAGAAAAAAAGCCCTGATGAAAAGTATTACTGGTTTTTAGTGTTTCAGATTGAAATGGGGGAAAGGAGGGGGTATTTAAAGACTGGATGTGGGATTTTAAGTTACGCCCCTGATGAAGCTTTGGAGTGAAACCCGGGTCGGGCAGGAGCAATAGGCTGCTATTTGTTATAATCGCTTGTGTCCACCCACATTTGTGAGTATTATAAAAAAAGGTTTTATCTACTGAATAGCGGCTCTTCACTATTGGAGCTTTTATGTTCTATAGAACTACTAAGGAAAAGGAACATCGGAGGATTTGTGGTGTTTACTGTGTCTGAGGTGCCTGATTTCCACCTGCCCCTGTGAGTATAATAGGGAAAGGTGCAGGTGAGAAGCATATACTGTGCTACACAACAGGAGCTGTAGTGGAAAGAGGAATATTTGGAGTATACGGCATCCCACTAGTGCTTGCATAACTGGAGGATCTTTGAGAGAGGAGGAAGTAGTGAATAATCGTGTGGACCTGAAAAAAAAGGCATTCTAAGAGCGAAGCCTGTCATCTGCATGTCATACTGACTCACAGTATTATTTCACTACTAAAACAGACTCTATGCGTGTTACTGCAAGGCACTGTGTTCTATACCACTATAAAGGCCCCCTGCAGCCAGGAAATAGCCTTTTTTTTAAACAAAATTTGCCACAAATAAATTCGGATCAAACCAAATTATTTCCCCAAAATATTGGCGAACCGGCGAATCGAATTTTTTGAGAAATTCGCTCATCTCTAATCACTACCTAAGGCTGACTCATACACAGTCAATTGTATCCTTCCTTGATATAGATGAAAGATAAAGGTAAGATAGATAGGAAAGGACTGTGAATAGGAGATAGCTGTCCTTAAAGAGGTTGTCTGGGTTCAGAGCTGGACCTGAACATACCCAGATAACCAGGCAGCCCCCCTAATATGATGGATCACGCAGGCCAAAGGCATTTTATGGAGTTCCAGTAACGTAGTGTACCGGACTCTCCATATGGACTGCTAGGTGGAGACTTCCAGCAGTGTTCCCGGTGATGTCACCGGCACTAATGGACGGGCCTTAGCGCTGCCCTAGCCTGTAAAGCAGCTCTTTACCCGGAATACTGCTAGGAGGAAGCCTCCGCCCAGCAGTGTGTAATTATAAACAAAACAGCCCTTGCCCTACACAATGAAATGCTCTGATGCTCATATCAGGGGGGCTGGAGAGGTGAAGATAGGGATATGTCCGGATTCAACTCTGAACCCAGACAACCCCTTTAACTCTGAGCACTAAAGGTGCATTTACACGCGCCTAGCAGCAGCAGATTGTCGGGAAGGAATCGTTCCTTCCCGACAGTTGGCTGCTCATTCATTGAAGGAGACCTCTGCATTTAAATGCAGCGATAACCTCCACAGTATGAGAACGAGGGATCGCTATTGCGATCGCTCGTCCTCTTACAGCTGCATTGCTTCTGGGCAGCAGCTTGCTGTTTAGAGAGCACAATCTGCTGCTCATGAATTATATTTAGGTGCCTGCATGATTGATTGTTTCACCCAATGTCCGAGCGTTTCGCTCATTCATCGGATCATCGGCTGCACCTTCAGACAGGCAGATTGTCGGGAACGAGTGTTCACAAAAATATTCGTTCCCACTAACATACCCATGTAAATCCACCTTAGGGGCTCATGCACACGGCCGTTGCCAACATGAATGGGTCCATCATCTACATTTTCGCGGTGCGGAGGCATGGAGAGAAACCCCATGAAAGCACTACGGAGTGCCGTTCCACACCTTCCAGATTGCGGACCCATTCAAGTGAATGGGTCTGCATCCATGATGCGGTTCAAAAACGTCCAGGGCCCGTATATTGCGGACCACAATACAGGCCCGGCCGGCACACGTTCGTGTGCATGAGCCCGAAGAGTGAGTTGATATCGTAATTGGAGACTCAGTTTGTGACCTCCATCACAGATTCTGTTAAAAAGAAAAAGACTGGATGAAAAAGTCCTGCATGCAGGACTTTTTTGTCCGGTAAAAAAGGAGGATTCCAAATAGAAACAGAACGGACTTGACTATAGTCAATAGAGACTGTTCAGCTCTGTTAGGGTCGATTATGTGCCCTATCCGAGACTTCCGTTATTTTCACCCGAAAATAGTGATGATATGAACCCACCCTATTAGTTAGATAGCCATGAACAGCCAATACATTCACTATATAGATTATACCGCCCGGCCCCTTTCTTGTAAATAATGTCTCAATTTGTTGATTTGGTGCTAAGGAAAACTGGCTTAGTTGCCCAAAGCAACCAATCAGATTTCACCTTTCATTTTTCAGAGCTCACTTGGGAAATGAAAGGTGGAATCTGATTGGTTGCTATGGGCAACTAAGCCAGTTTTCTTTTACACCAGTTTTGATAAATCTGCCCCTTGTTATTTTCTCATTCATTTCTAACCGCATTTCACCCAATCTACTATCAATGAGCATATTAGGAGAACACGAAAATAATAAAAATGCCCTAGTCTTGATGGTAGACTCCGACGACCATGATGAAAGTCACATAATTTTGACCCAATCAATAAATTCCGGAGCTGTGGAACTTCTCCAGCCACGAGCTATACTTCATCTAGAAAAAAATAACTTCTACGTATATTATTAATCTGTGTTTCTTCAGTTTTTCCTAATCTTCACACCATGTTTAATCTTCAAAGGTTGTCTCACTTTAGCAAATGGCATTTATCATGTAGAGAAAGTTACTAAGGTACTGTGATAGTCCATATTGCCTCCTTTGCTGGCTTGATTCATTTTTCCACCACATTATACACTGCTAGTTTCCATGGTTATGACCACCCTGCAATCCATCAGCGGTGGCCGTGCTTGCACACTATAGAAAAAAGTGCAGGCCTCTCTGGTGGCTGGGATCGTGAAAGAGCACATAGGTATGCATACCCAGTGGCTCCTGCCCTAGCCACCTCATATCTGCACTGCAACAGTGGCCATAATCCCTGGATACAAGCAGTGTATACTGCGATGGAAAAATAACTCCAGCCAGCAAAGGAGGCAATATGGACAATCACAATACATTAGTAAGTGCCTTGTATTAACTTTCTCTACATGATAAATGCCATTTGCTAAGAGAGACATTTGCAGGCTCCTGAATCAGTGTTGAAAAACATCTGGCATAGAAAATAATAAGGGTCGTAATGGTCTATTCTAGCTTTGGTTAGGAACCAAGAGAGAGGAGGAGGTCTGCGTAAGAGGGCAGGGGCTGATTGGGAACTCGGCCTTAGAAAAAAAATCTAAAAGTGGCTCCGTGTTGTAGATCCAGGTTAGGATATAATGCGGCGTGTCAGAAGTAGATAGGAGCGAGGAGCTGCGAGTATTCTGTGTAATGCAATTTAAATCCAATATACCGTATTTGGTATTCAGCTCTATTGGATCCCCCCTCATGTTGTGAAGGAAAGGGAAGCAGTGACAGTGGTTGGAGCAAGGAAGGGGGCACAATTTGTCAGGGGGACGCAATGAAGGGAAGGGAGATGCAAAGACAAAGGGGCACCCAAAGTGGAAGTAGGTGGCAATGCAGTAGGTGCTAGGGGAAACGGCAGAGAAGATAGCCTTCATAGAAAGATAAGTTAGTCAAGTACCAGGTGTCCAATGGTTTCTCACTTCCTCCCGCACAGTCCAGTCACGGGTCAATAACCAGGCCTGCATCCTGCTATATGATTGGCCAGAGACAGGTATGTGGTCACAAAAATTCATAGGGATAGTCAGGAATATGTGTACAGTCACAAACATAGGGACAGTCAGGGACGGGCATACACTTATAACAAGTACACACATATAGTTTATTCAACCACAAAAATAAAAACAGATCTCAGACCAAACCCAGACAGTTCTACAGACTCTCTAAATCAGTACCATCCCCGTTCTAGACTCTAGACCAGGGGTGCACAACCTGCGGGCCGCATGCGGCCCCCAGAGCCATGGTTTGCGGCCCCCGCCCTGCTGGGCAGAAACACAGCTGATCCTGCAATCAACTGTGTTTCTGCACAGAGCGCCGCACAGCAGATGGATCACAGTTTTTGCACTGTAGCAGGAGCGAAAAGGGTCCCCGGCTATTAGTGAGAGCGGGGAAGCCGAGGAGAAGACAGAAGCTCTTTATTAGCGCTTCTGCCTTCTCCTCTATGAGCGCTCTCAGTGTGGAACCGGCGATCACGTGATCGCTGGGTGTCTCGGGAACAGAGGAGCACTGCCCTCGTACAAAAATAATAATACATAAATAATAATAAAAAATAATAATACATAAAAGAAAAAACACCCACACCAATCAAAACGGTCACCATTACCGCCCCATTCACGTGAAACTTTTCATATTATATAGCAAAACGGCCTACATGAAATAGGGAACTAATTATAATAATTTATTTTGGTGTCAGTTTGCATATTTAAAGAATAAGGAGCTATAGTTTGAAAAAAAATATACTTTTTAAAAACGTTTTGTACAGTTTCCCCCAAAAAAAAAATTGTTGAAAAATTATTTTGGTAGTCTAACAAATAAGATAGTTACAACCATTTGAACCACCACGCGCGCTAAATCACAAAAAAGTGTCTGGTCATTAAGGCCTTTTCGGGCCTGATCATTCAAGTGTTAACCAATAGCAAGGTAATGTTTGGGATTGGCAGGAGATGGTAATAACCAGTGAGCTCCGTCCTCTGCAGTGAAGGAAAACGATGATTTATAAATAGGAGGCAGGATGGAAGGAAATGTCGCCACTTTTCTGATAAAAATGATTTTTAACAGCAACTGCAGCATGGCCTCTGAAATAGAAGATTCATAATTACCTGCTCCACTCCGCTCTGGTCCTCTGCGCTGCCCCCGCTGCCTCCATCTTCCGATTCCTGCTCTGTTTACACCTGACAGTGCATGGCCATGGTCACTTGCACGGCTCCAGTCAATGACTGGCTTCAGCAGTGACACGTTGCTTGTGGCCACATCACCGCGTAAGCCAGTCATTGTCTGGAGTGGTGTATGACTATGTCCATGCACTGTCAGGTGTAAACAGCGGGGGCAGTGCGAAGGACCGGAGTGGCGGGGAACAGGTAAGTATAACTCTTCCGTTTCAGGGGCTAGGCTGCAGCACGATATTTGGGACAATTACTGGGAACAAGTGTTCATAGGAGCGCTTATATCTGGCCAGTATAATCGTCCAGCTGATCAGTCGATAAACAAGGAATCGCTCATTTGTCGGCTGATTTGCATATTTTATCAGGATGAAAGATGTCCGATTATCTGCAACACATCTCCCTGTGTAATCTAAATGAAGAAGTAACGACTGTGGCAGCAATCACTCCTCCCCAGTCACTTTGCACTAGCTTGTGTAATAGGCAGATGAGCGCCGATCAACATTTTTTATTTGCGGCCCCTTGAAATAGAGCGATGTGACAATGCGGCCCCCAGACCAAAAAAGGTTGTGCACCCCTGCTCTAGACCATTACAGACTTCAGACCAGACCCCAGAATAAATACAGTCCCCAGACTCCCAAAACAAGTACAGACCCTTTAGGGTATGTTTACATATGTGGCAGCGGATCTGGCAGACTGTTCCAGCAAAAAGCAGCACCAGTGATCAATCCTAAATTCTGTTTGACCCATTACATTGAATTTACTAGTTGTGGTATACGTTTCAATGGTAATTTTGGGTATTCAGGTGTATACCCCGACGGCAAGCCCAGTGGAGGGGTAAAACGCTATGTGAGCCTGGCCTAAGGTAAGTACAAAGCCATCTTTTTGGCACTTTTATATAAAAACTGATTTTTTTCTATTGGTTCTTTGTTTATGTAATGTAAAGTGAATTCAAAAGATTTGAGAATGAATAAGCTTATGCAGGCTACGTGAATAAATACTGTATATTTACTAAGTGATTAACTATACGATAACACAAAGAAATCACATATAGGATAATAAAGAGTAAATAAACATCAAACATTACTAGCCTAAATGGGGTGGAGACTACGTCGATCATACTATAACCCAAGGCTGTCTACCTGTCATGCCCTGCTCAGGCTATGTGCGGAGGTCTGCCAGATTAGCAGCACGTGTCTAGTCTTCTGTTTTGTTTTGGAGTCAAGCTAGATCCGCCTCCCTTCAGGTGCACTGGGTGGGGTCGTTGGTTTCAGTTTAAATCACACCCACTCCCAGTGTTCCCTGCGGGTTATAGCTTCTGTCTGGCTCTGTGTTTGCAAGGAAGGAAGGATTGGCTGTTCCTGCTCAAAAGATAAGTTGGCTTTTGTTCTTTTGTGGTTTACTGTCTAGGCTGTTAGAGAGACGCCTGCCCCTCCAGGTTCGGAGGGAGCAGGCTGCCTCTATTCCCCTTTCATCATCCTAGGGATTTTTAGGGTATTCTCAACCCAGGCACGAGGACATGTTATTCCCACCTTAAGGGTCTGAACGTGGGCTTAGCAGTATAGGGAGAGCTGGTAGGGATTTATCAGGAGGTGACCTTGATCCCCATCTTCTCGCCTAGAAACTTGTTTGTTTATTTATCTGTGTTTCTATATCCTGTCCGCCGTGACATTATAACCCGCCAATACCTTTGACTGCCATTGCTCAGCGGTTTTGAGATGGAGGCAATTGAAGCGCTAGTTGATCGCATGCAGGGATTATCCCTAGAGGTTGCGGATCTGCGTAATTCGGTCACACAGTGTCAGAATGCTCTGGCATCAGGTGCAAGTCAAATTTATAGCTCCCTGATACATTTGCAGGGGGTGTGGATGACTTTATCTGCTTTAACGAATCATGCAAGTTGTATTTTCGGCTGCGTCCATCTTCATCTGTTGATGAAAGTCAGAGGGTTGGTATAATCATTTCTTTGCTAAAAGGAGAATAGCAATCTTGGGCCTTTTCTCTGCCGCCCGGTTCTCTGGCCCTCCGGTCGGTGGAAGAATTTTTTAAAGCCTTGGGATTAATATATGATGATCCAAGATCGGGTCTCGATGGCGGAATCTAAATTGCGCAATTTATTACAAGGTGAACATACTGCAGAGGCTTATTGCGTTGAGTTTAGGAGATGGGCTACCGAGTCAGAGTGGAATGACCCCGCGTTATGTAGTCAGTTTTGTCAGGGGTTATCTGAGAGATTGAAAGATGCCCTTGCCTTTCATGAGTACCCGGATACATTGGAGAATGCAATGTCTTTGGCAGTACGGTTAGATAGACGTATTAGAGAGAGGTGTAAGGCTCCCTCCGCGCAAGGGATCCCTTCTGTGAGTGGTTTTGTCTCACCTGCTCCCCAGGGTGATATTACATGTAACTCTGGGGTAGGGGAGGAACCCATGCAGCTGGGTCAGGTATCTTTCCGTTCTGGTCGTAGAGACTTTAGGAGGTTGCATAAACTATGTTATTACTGTGGAAAAAGTGGTCATTTTATTTTTGCTTGTCCTTTCGTTAAACCGCATGTTGATGAGAAAGAATCATCAAGAGGTTTACTTAAAGAAAAAAAAAACATTCCTGACACTTGGTAGTGTGAATAGAGTGGTGGAGCAAGCAGGTATGCAAGCTCCCTGTAGTACTCATTTTCTCCTTCCAGCTATGGTGGCGCTAGACTCAAGATTTTTTTGTTGTTGAAGTATTCATTGACTGTGGTGCTGGGGTAAACCTTATTGATTTTCTTTTTCTTCAAAATCTGGGTCTAAATACTTGCACTTTAGAAAGAGAGATTCCGGTTTTCGGAATTGATTCTTCCCCTCTTTCTCAAAGGAGTCTCACTCATATTGCTCATGGTATTCTGTTAAGGGTGGGTGATTCACATGTTGAGATTATGTCTTGTTTTGTCATGAAGGACTTACCTGCTCCTATAGTCTTAGGGTTACCATGGTTGACAAAACATAACCCAATTATAGATTGGCAAGCAAGACAGATCATTGGTTGGAGTGAGTTTTGTTCAGATAATTGTCTTGGCACATCTATCTCTGGTGTGTCTACTACGGCTCTACCTCTGTATCTCTCAGATTTTACGGATGTCTTTTCGGAGGGTGGGGCTCAGGAATTGCCCCCTCATCGTGACTATGATTGTCCAGTTAATCTCATCCTAGGGGCTAAGTTGCCAAAGTCTCGGCTTTACAATCTTTCTCAACCTGAAAGAGAGGTCATGCGGAAGTATATTGCCGAGAGTTTGGCAAAAGGTCATATTAGGCCATCTAAGTCTCCAGTGGCAGTGGGTTTATTCTTTGTAAAGAAAAGGGATGGATCGCTGAGACCTTGTTTGGATTTCCGGGAATTGAACCGTATTACGGTCCGTGATCCGTATCCCCTTCCTTTGATCTCCGATCTTTTTGATCAGATTGTTGGAGCCAAGGTGTTCTCCAAGTTAGATTTAGGAGGGGCCTACAATCTGATCAGAATCAAGGAAGGGGATGAGTGGAAAACGGCCTTCAACACACATGAGGGTCATTTCGAGAATCTGGTTATGCCTTTTGGGTTAACGAACGCGCCAGCGGTATTTCAGTGATTCGTCAATTACATTTTCCATCATTTTGTGGGGAGGTTCATGGTAGTTTACTTGGATGACATTTTAATTTACTCTCCTGATCTGAAGACCCATCAGGATCACGTGAGACAGGTTTTGACGATCCTTCGGGAGAATAAATTATATGCCAAATTGGAGAAATGTGTGTTTTCTGTGCAGGAGCTTCCGTTTCTGGGATATCTGATTTCTGACTCTGGTTTTCGTATGGACCCCGAAAAGGTCCGGGCGGTTCTGGAATGGGACCGACCGGAGAATCAGAAAGCTTTGATGCGGTTTTTGGGGTTTACTAATTATTATAGCAAATTTATTTTGAACTATTCTACCATTGTAAAACCTCTGACCGATATGACTAAGAAGGGCGCCGACGTCTCTGTCTGGTCGGATGAGGCATTGCAAGCCTTTTCGACTATTAAAGAATGTTTTGCGTCTGCTCCCATTCTGGTGCAGCCCGATGTGTCTCAACCATTCGTGGTGGAGGTTGATGCATCAGAGGTGGGGGTTGGAGCAGTGCTGTCTCAGGGTTCATCTCCTGGCAAATGGGTTCCGTGTGCTTTTTTTCCCAAGAAGCTCTCGGTCGCCGAGAGGAATTATAATGTAGGAGATAGAGAATTGCTGGCCATCAAATTGGCCTTTGAGGAATGGCGTCACTGGTTGGAGGGGACGTCTCACCCCATTACTGTATCTACGGATCATAAGAATTTGGCTTACCTGCAATTTGCCAAGCGTCTGAACCCTAGACAGACCAGATGGTCACTGTTTTTTACCAGGTTCAATTCTGTAGTTACTTTTCGCCCGGGGGTTAAAAACGTTAAGGCAGATGCGTTTTCTCGCAGTTTTCCTGGGTGATGTGATTCAGAGGATCCAGCTCCGATTTTGGCTGATGGGGTGGTGGTTTCCGCTCTGTATCCCGAATTGGAGATGGAGGTGTTGGGAGCCCAGGAGGGGGCTCCTGGTTCTTGTCCCCCAGGGAGGTTGTTTGTTCCTGACGGACTGCGATACAAGGTGTTCAAGGAACATCACGATACTGTCCTTGCTGGACATCTTGGTGGTAAGTCCACCTTTGATCTTGTGTCCCGGAGGTTCTGGTGGCCCGGGTTACGTAAAAGCGTTGAGGATTACGTGGCAGCTTGTGAAACCTGTGCACGGTCAAAGGTTGCTCATACTCGACCTGCTGGTTCACTTCTTCCTTTGTCTATTCCGTCTCGTCCTTGGACGCACTTGTTTATGGACTTTATTACGGATCTGCCGAGTTCCTCCGGGAAAACAGTAATTTTGGTGGTTGTTGACCGTTTTAGTAAAATGGCTCACTTTATATCGTTAGCTAGTCTGCCCAATGCCAAGACTTTTGCGCAGATTTTTGTGGATAATATCGTGAAATTGCATGGCATTCCTTCGGATGTGGTTTCTGATAGGGGCACACAGTTTGTCTCCAGGTTTTGGAGGGCGTTCTGCTCTCGGCTTGGCATTCAACTTTCGTTCTCTTCGGCTTTTCATCCGCAGTCGAATGGGCAGACAGAGCGTACTAATCAAAACCTGGAGACCTACTTGAGGTGCTTTGTGGCTGAGAATCAGGAGGACTGGTCCTCATTCTTGTCCCTAGCAGAGTTTGCTTTGAATAACCGTAGGCAGGAGTCCACGAGTAAGTCGCCATTTTTTGCCGCATACGGTTTTCATCCTCAGTTTGGTACCTTTTCTGGGACTAGTTCCTCTGGGATGCCAGAGGAGGAGAGAGTGACAAACTGCCATTTGCCACTGGGCATTGTAGAAAACTTATGGCTAGCCTCCTGCCCTACGACTATGGCCCCGGGACATATTACCCTTCAAGAACTGTGCAACAGAACTATGCCGCATGTCTGGACTGTTAATAGGACCGAACGCGGTTGGAATTTGTGACAGACCCATCCGTATGGATTAAAAAATGGCACCCAGATACCTAATTTTATTGTATTTGTGTACTCTGAGCGGCATTCCCCTAATGATATGCCCTCAGACTTGAGCTATCTGGGAATAGGTTAAATGTCTGTGTTGGCTGGGAGGGTGGGACATTGTGTGTTTGGGTGGTAATTCCTGTCCTGTTGTTCCCACATGTGTATTGGTGATTTCCCTTTGTCCTGGGAGATAATTGAATTGCTCTTCGGGTGTCTCCAGGGCAGAGAGGAGGAAACCATGATGCATTGTGGGGATGTGTTGTGTCTGTATACCCTGAGTGCTACGTATCTGTCCTGTGTCACAGTCCTCCTTCTGGTCCCCTAGGGGCGTGTACACCAGATGGGGACCTGCATAAATACGGGCGGGTAGCCCTCAATAAAGTGTTCATGTTTTTCTAACCCTTCAAAACGGAGCCTCGTCTCGTTATTGGAGGGAATTGCTGTGTCACGCTGGGGACTGCTATGCTCTGCATATTCCCTGGAGCTTTAATCTCTTTCTTCTTGTCCCTGAAACCCTCTCCTGGAGGAGAGATCTGTCCCACACGGTCCTGAATGCTGGAGGTTCATTCAGGGTGGAAGAAAGACGGCGCGGCTCCAGTTAAGCTACGGCGGTTGTGGAGTCTGCGGTGGTTGTGGTGTCCAGTGCGGTGCTTGTGGTCCTCGGTGCAAGCTAGGAAGCGTCCATTAACGGAACGTGATCCGTTACACTTTTTATACGGGGGTCCCTCTTCAAACACTAGAGCATGAAAGCCACCATTTGCACTAAATTAGAAGCAGTGGAGCACCCTGGCTCCTGATCATCGCTCAGGAGAATGTCGTTCTCGGTCTCCTCCCCCAGCCACGGACAACACCAGGGATCCCCGAAAAGTTTAAAGTCCCCCTCAAAGCCTGCTCTTCTTGCTCCTTCTCCTCCTCCCCCAGCCACCAACCTCCTATGACTTCTCTTCAGACTCCGCTGACTTGTCTCAGATGGAGTAGCCCCCCCCCTGGGAATTCATTAAGCATTGCAACTTCCTCATCTTCCAGCTCCTGCTCCTCGATGGCTTGATTAATGACACGATGCAATGCACGCTCCAGAAAAAAGGTGTAAGGTACAATGTCACTGATGGTGCCCTGGCGGCGACTGACCATTTTGGTGATCTCATCAAATGGCTGCAGAAGTCTGCATGCGTCATGCATGAGCGGCCACTGGCGCGGTAAAAAGAAACCAAGCTCCCCAGAACCTGTCCTGCTGAAGAGTTCGTACAGGTAGTCGTTTACATCACATTGCTGCTGGAGCAGCGTATCAAGCATATACAAGGTGGAGTTCCAGCGTGTCGGGCTGTCACAAATCATACGTCTGATGGGCAGGTGGTGTCGCCGCTGAACGTCAGCAAGGCGAGCCATGGCCGTGTAAGATCTTCTAAAATCGCCAGAGATTTTCCTGGCCTGCCGAAAGACGTCCCGGACCCCGGGGTATTTGGCAACGAATCACTGCACGACTAAGTTCAGGACGTGTGCCATGCACGTCACGTGTGTCATTTTGCCATGTTTCAGCGCGCTCAGCAGATTGGCACAGTTGTCGCACACCACTTTACCAACTGTTAAATTGAGCGGGGTTAGCCACTGATTGGCCTGTGACCGCAGAGCTGAAAGCAGTGCAGGACCGGTGTGGCTCTTGGCTTCCAGGCACAACAGCCGCAGCACAGCATGGCAACATCTCACCTGGCACGTCGAATAGGTTCTGGGGAGCTTGGAGAGTGCAGTGGAAGAGGCGGTAGCAGTGGAAAAGGAGGAGTCAGTGGAGGAGGAGATGGAGGAGAAGAAGAAGAGGAGGCAAGCCTGCATGCAATCCAAATCCACACGGGTGCCACAGGTTACATGCTTGACAGCCGTCAGAAGATTCCCCCAGTGGCCAGTAAAAGTTATGTACCTTCCCTGCCCGTGTTTGCTAGACCACGTGTCTGTGGTCAGATGTATCTTGGCACCGACAGTGTGCGTCAGAGATATATTCAATTGCCGCTGAATGTGGTCATATGGCTCTGGGATGCCCTTCTGGGAGAAATATTTCCTTCTGGGGACCTTCCATTGTGGTGTGCCAATGGCCACAAATTTTCTAAAGGCCTCTGAGTCCACCAGTTTATATGGCAGTAGTTGGCAGGCTACCAGTTCCGACAAGCAAGCGGTAAGCCGTTGGGCAAGAGGGTTATCCGGCGTCATCAACTTTTTACGCTCGAACATTTGGGCCTGCCTTCTGCCAGATAAACGCGACTACGGCACGGTGGAAGGTGGAGGACAAATGGGAGGAGAGAGGAGAAGGAAAGATGTGGAGCGCCGGGAGTGTGGCTTTGTGGGTTGTGATGGGAGGCCAGGTGCCTTCTTAAGGCGGTCGTCCCTAGGTGAGTGTTGGGCTTACCGCGACTTATGCGTTGACAGCACAGGCTGCAGATGGCAACACTATTGGCAGCAGCTGACACATAAAAAAAAAGCCCAGACTGCAGAGCCATGTGCCGGCGTCCTGGGAGCACAAGATGTGACCGTGCATGGTGGATGGCTCGCTCCCGATACATTTGCAGTCTGCTTTTTGCCTCTTGTGCACTGCGAGTTCTGCCTGCTTCTCCTTCTTTTCCTCCCTATATGCTGCTCCGTCTCTCCCTCTGAACTCCCCTCCTCTTCCTCTCTTGTGGGCACCCACATGACATCCATTGACACGTTATCATCGTCACCTTCACCACCACTGACATTAGAGATCTCGGAGTAGGCAGCAACAGCGGGGACCACCCTCCCTGGGCTGATCTGGGTACTGTCGTCAGACCGCTGGGTGGCGGCCGTTGCTACCTCCTTTTCCTCATCCGATGCCAAGAATGGCTGCGCATCGGTAAGGTCTGGGAATGGATGGGAAAATAATTCCTCTGACACGAGTGGAGGGGCTATGGTGGTGGTGTCTTTGGGGGTGCACACAGAAGAGAGTGAGGAGGGTGCAGATGTAATCGCATGCACCTTCTCCAACTTCCCACTTAGGCTCCAGCCTGGTGCACATGCCCAATCCCCACCACCCATGCATAACGGCCTGCCTCTTCCTCTGCCTGTTATTTTAAATACCTGTGCCAAAGTCCCTAGAGAAGAGCAGTATTTGTGGAAGCAGGTATATTGCAGTTATGTACCAAAATTTATCTCTATGCAACAGGTGTATATATGCAGAGATAGGTCACACCTCCAATAATTGTATTTACCACATGTGGACTGAGTATATTTTAAAATATAACTTTTACTCTAATATCACTAAAAACATTGGTGGTTATAGTGGGACATAGACGTAATACATACACACATATATACACATATATTTCCACTATCCCGATTCGTCTATAAGATGTAAGATAATGGGTGGATCTTACCCCGTCCTGTAGACGTATGACTCACTCGGTAGTGGATGGCGTGGTACTCTTGTGTGGTACGGGCACAGGTGGCCGAGATGCTTCAGATAATACGGCAATCTGGCCAAATTGCTTCAGATGATATGGCAATTACATTCTCCTATAATGCCCTGGTCTAGAGCCCTCCCTATATGGATGGTTAGGGGCTATACTCATAGACCTGCCTCAGCGACACGGAGTACCCGCCCCGACAGGGGCGACCCCATACGGAACCTGTCCCTAGATGGGGCCTATTCCCTGTAATTCCCTCAGTATATTACCCTACATGCCATGTTTCGTTTCAATAACGATGAAAACTCATCAGGGGCTTACTGAAGTCAGAGGGTTTCTAAAACGATCAAATATAGGCAGGAACTAAAAAGTATATTGGACACAGCAAAAAATAATAAACTAATTAGCCAGACTGAATATGACTTTCTTTTCCCTCAGCACCCACAGATAGCAACATTCTATAGCTTGCCCAAGGTGCACAAAGGGTATGACCCACTTAAAGGCCAGCCGATAGTTTCGGGTATAAATAGCCTGAGTCAAAACGTGGGAATCTATATAGACAGAATACTATCACCCTTTGTGCAATCACTCCCCTCATACGTTAGGGACACGGGAGATCTCCTAAAACAACTAGAGGGGATACATCTAGAGGAGGGGTGTATATTGGGGAGCATTGACGTGGAGGCCCTTTATTCATCTATCCCGCATGAATGGGGCCTACAAGCTGTAGCACATTTTTTGGGTACACGCGGATGCCAATTTGGGGCACACAATAATTTGATCCTCCAGCTACTGGAATTTGTGCTGTGTAAAAATTATTTCCTGTTCAATGGTAAATTCTACCACCAGCTCAGGGGCACGGCGATGGGGTGTTCCTGTGCCCCGTCGTATGCAAATCTGCTCCTGGGCTGGTGGGAGGATACCATTGTTTTCCGTGATGAGTCCATCTGTGAGGTCCAGAATGTCCAGATATGGGCACGTTATATTGACGACGTGCTGGTAGTCTGGAAGGGCTGTCCCAAGTCGTTCACTGGATGGGCATCAGGCCTAAATAAGAACCAGATAGGACTGCGCTTCACGTCGGAGTGTGATTCGAAACAGCTACCATTTTTAGATATCCTCATCATTAAAAATCAAGACGGTTATCTTGAGACTACAATATTCCGAAAGCCGACCTCGACGAATTCACTCCTGAGGTGGGATAGTTGTCATCCTTTCCCCCTCAGGAGGGGAATTCCTCGGGGCCAGTACTTGCGAGTAAGGAGAAATTGCTCCAAGGAGGTAGAATTTCAAAAACAGGCAACAGATCTAAAAAAACGCTTCATGGACCGGGGTTACCCGAGTGGCACATTAACACCGGCCTATAAGGCCGCAAAAGCCCGTACTCGCAGTTCCCTTCTCACTCCAAAAGAAAAAAGTATTGACAATGTGTCTGCAACAGAGACACATGAGACACGTCTGATCAGTACATTTAATGAAGCCTCCGCAGGTGTAAGAGAAATTATCACCAAACACTGGCATGTACTCAGAATGGACCCTGACCTGTGTACCACCATAAAAGAGTACCCCAATATTACATACAGAAGGGGGAAGAGCGTACGTGATTGGACGGTGAATAGTCATTTTTCCCCTGAGCCGGCACAAAAAACATGGCTGGATAGGGGGGTACATGGAAACTATCGATGTGGAGGGTGCATAGCCTGTAAATACATGCAGTGTGGAAAAACCTTTAGGAGCAGTAATACAGGGAAAATATATGTTATCAGGGATCTGATAAACTGTAAAACCATAGGGGTTATTTATAAGATCACATGCACCTGCATGAAGGAGTATATTGGTAAAACAAAAAGGGAGCTGAGAAGGAGAATTGGCGAACACATAAACGACATTCACAACTGCCGGGACACTACAGTCTCGCGCCATGTACGCTCTGAGCATGACGGGGACCCAGGGTGCCTTACTTTCATTGGCATAGAAAAAGTGAAACGACCCCTAAGGGGCGGCGATTGGGATAAACGAATCTTGCAGTGTGAGGCAAGATGGATATTCTATCTCAAGACGGTACATC
Organism: Bufo bufo; assembly: GCF_905171765.1. Classification (NCBI taxonomy): domain Eukaryota; kingdom Metazoa; phylum Chordata; class Amphibia; order Anura; family Bufonidae; genus Bufo; species Bufo bufo. The sequence goes on along the minus strand of NC_053394.1, from coordinate 275,584,853 downwards.
CCAATGGCCTTAATGAGCAATTGAGCTACACATGTTTCATTTGATGATGAGGGTACTATGGCACCCAGCGCGCATTAATGGATGCCAATTTATCTGTGTGTATTTTTTATGGTGGCTGTTCTATTGCGCTCCGGCGTGGAGCGTGGGCGCTGTGGTGCCTGTTTTACCATGGCTGAGCTGTGGGGTGTACTCCAAAGGGGAGGGTGGGGACACTAGTACCTATATCATTGTGTTGTGGGTACGGTGTACCTTACATATTGAAATACATATTAATGAGAGAACAGATGTTATATCATTGGCGCAGGATTATAGGTGCCTTACTGTCCCATATATCCCTTCCACTTGGTACTTTTTTGTATAACCAACTAAGCGTTGATACTGATGCGGTGGAGAATCTGCCAAATAAATCCATATTTGAATTATTATATTCTGTAAAGTTATCGTCCGGTATCTGAGACGTCTATCAGTGTGAAGTGTCTGCGCGTTGTCCGGTTACCTGGTGACGGATGACGCTCTGACACAACTTCCGGCAGCCTGTCTGACTGTGTGACGCAACTTCCGGTGGAGTGGAGCGCATGCTGACGGCGTGCGTTCCACATGCGTTCCACCGGGAATAGGCGGAACAATAGGGTGGAAACAGCTGGAGGCGCTGAATTTAAAAGGAGACACAGCAGTGTATGCTGCGTCTCCACACTACTGGCATCTTGTGGTGAGGCAAGGCGAGGGTATTATTGGGGACACTTCCCTATACCCCGGAGGACGTGTACCACTGACCGTCTACACCGCTTTGTATCTACAAAGAAAGGAACTCTCTGCTGAAGCAGTAAGTTAGAAACATATACTTTATGAAGGCTATACCGATACGTATGGAATTGAAGCACATTTAGTGACTGTGATTTTTTGCACGTTTACTTTATCTTTTAGAAACCCTCTGACTTCAGTAAGCCCCTGATGAGTTTTCATCGTTATTGAAACGAAACATGGCATGTAGGGTAATATACTGAGGGAATTACAGGGAATAGGCCCCATCTAGGGACAGGTTCCGTATGGGGTCGCCCCTGTCGGGGCGGGTACTCCGTGTCGCTGAGGCAGGTCTATGAGTATAGCCCCTAACCATCCATATAGGGAGGGCTCTAGACCAGGGCATTATAGGAGAATGCAATTGCCATATCATCTGAAGCAATTTGGCCAGATTGCCGTATTATCTGAAGCATCTCGGCCACCTGTGCCCGTACCACACAAGAGTACCACGCCATCCACTACCGAGTGAGTCATACGTCTAGAGGACGGGGTAAGATCCACCCATTATCTTACATCTTATAGACGAATCGGGATAGTGGAAATATATGTGTATATATGTGTGTATGTATTACGTCTATGTCCCACTATAACCACCAATGTTTTTAGTGATATTAGAGTAAAAGTTATATTTTAAAATATACTCAGTCCACATGTGGTAAATACAGGTATATTGCAGGCCACAATCAGTATTTGGTGGAAGCCGGTATATCGCACCACTCAATCAGTATTTTGTGGAAGCAGGTATATAGAACCCCTTAATCAGTATTTTGTAGAAGCAGGTATATCGTACCCCTCAATCAGTATTTTGTAGAAGCAGGTATATCGTACCCCTCAATCACTATTTTGTGGAAACAGGTATATAGAACCCCTGAATCCATATTTGGTGGAAGTAGGTATATCGCACCCTTTAATCTATATTTTGTGGAAGCAGGTATATCAAACCCCTTAACCTCCCTGACGGTATTCCCGAGCGTGACTCGGGGTTAATTTTCGCTGCCAGAAGCGGTAACCCCGAGTCACGCTCGGGGTACATTGCAGAGGGAGCGGCGGGTGTCTTTACCTAATCCCTGCGATCCAGTGATGTTCCCCGCTGTGATCGCCGGTGAGAGCTCCGGCGGATGTCTCATCTCTCTTCCTGGTTTCGTCTCTGTGAGCCGCAGCGCCTCACAGAGGCGGAACTGGGCGGGAGATTCAAAAAAAAAAATAATACATTGTATAAAAGTCAAACACACACATAAAGTTAGGTGATACAGTGGAATCCTGTCAGATTACACTATCACCTCAGATTTGACAGATTTGACATCTGATCATTCTACACTGCCCTGGCTGCCCTTTTAGCTGTTTTTTCTAAGCAAAAAAAAAATATATTTTTTACCATGGCATCAAAGCGTCACTTTAGCATCACCAAAGCGGGTTTGGATCAGATAATTGACAGCGACAGCGACACAGAGCCCCTCGCAGAATTGAGCGACAGCGATAGCGATTCGTGGAAAGATTCGTCATCCGACTCTGACCAGAGAAGTGGCGACAGCGACGAATCTTCACTTGAGCTCAGTGAGGTGCGCTCTTGGTGCCCTATTGATTGCGGTATGGATGCAGTACCAACGCCAAGATTCCCGTTTACAGGATCGCCTGGGATGAAGGTAGACGTTGATCACAATGATCCTTTGGCGTACCTAAAATTATTTCTGACGGATGACGTCATTGAAAAGATTGTCACGGAGACAAACCGCTACAAAGAGCAGCAATCCACTACTCTGCACAGCAGATTTTCCAGAACCAGAAAATGGGAACCGGTGAGTAAGGAGGACATATGGAAATTTCTGGGGCTAATACTTCTTCAGGGGGTGGTGGGGAAACCCCTGCAGAAATGGTACTGGACTACCAATAAATTGCTGGCAACCCCATTTTTTGGCACCATCATGTCCGAGTACCGATTTTCCCTCATAATGAAGAATTTACACTTCACCAACAATGAGGAATTTGACGAAGCCACACATCCAGCGCCAAAACTGAAGAAGATCTGGGAAGTATTCCAAATGATCATAACCAATTTCCAGCAGGCCTATGTGCCAGACAGAGACATTAGCATTGATGAAAGTCTGATGGCTTACAAAGGACGCCTCAGCTGGATTCAATACATCGCATCCAAGAGAGCGCGGTTTGGAATAAAATCCTATATGCTCTGCGAGTCTGCAACTGGCTATATATGGAATTCCATCATATACACCGGCAAAGGAACACAATTCAACCCCAGGTACAGCGGCTATGGGATGGCAACGTCATCAGTCCTTTCACTGCTTGAACCATTGCTCAATCAGGGGTATTGTGTGACAACAGACAACTTTTACACGTCGCCTGAGCTGTACGAGTTTCTACTAAAAAACAAGACTGACGCATATGGAACCGTTAGGGCCAACCGACGTGGCCTGCCATGTATGTTTTCCAAGAAAAAACTGAAAACAGGAGAAATGGTGGCCTGGCAGAAAGGAAAGATGATGGCAATGCGTTGGCGTGACAAAAAAGACGTGTGCCTAATGAGTACAGTACATAACACCTCCACTACCACGGTCCACACAAGAGGTGGGAAAGATGTCATAAAGCCACAACTTGTGATCGACTATAATAACACCATGGGAGGAGTCGATAGAGCCGATCAGGCGATGACATTCTATCCAGCTATGCGGAAGCAACAAAAAAAATACTACAAAAAAATATTCAGGCATCTCCTGGAACAATGTCTGTGGAATGCCTATATACTGCACAGAGGAAAGAGTGACAAGCCTCTTGTTCACTCTGACTTCATCTGTAAGGTGGCGGAGCAGATTTTTGTGAACTACCAAACGCCATCAGTGGCCGTGAACAGATCTGGACGTCGCGCTGTTGACGTTGTAAACCCAGAGAGGCTGACTGGTCGTCACTTTATGGATTACATCCCGCCAAGCGCAAAAAAGGCAGCACCTACAAGGATGTGTGTAGTTTGCTGCTCAAAGCGAGATGGAAATGGAAAAAAAATCCGAAAGGAAACCAGGTTCCATTGCCCTGATTGTGACGTTGGTCTATGTGCAGTCCCATGTTTCAAAATTTACCACACCCAGGATGTTTACTGAATTTTCTTTTGTTTGACAAATTTCATTATTTATTACATTACTGAATAAAATTATATTATTTATTAGATTATAACTCATGATTTTATTTTTTCGAACTTTATCACATCTAAGAGGTCTACTAGAGTCTTTATTGGTCAGGTTTAAGTAATTACTAAGAATTGCAGGCCTACAATACATAACACCAAATTTCCATGCAAAAAAATGGTACCGCTTTTGGAACAAAATTCCTGACATAATCATACCGCCAGGGAGGTTAATCAGTATTTTGTGAAAGCAGGTATATCGCACCCCTCAATCAGTATTTTGTGGAAGCAGGTATATAGAACCCTTTAATCAGTATTTTGCGGAAGCAGGTATATAGAACCCCTTAATCAGTAATTTGTAGAAGCAGGTATATCTCACCACTCAATCAGTATTTTGTGGAAGCCGGTGGATCACAGGCCTTAATCAATATTTGGCGGAAGCAGGTATATAGAACCCCTTAATCAGTAGTTTGTAGAAGCAGGTATATCCCACCCTTCAATCAGTATTTTGTGGAAACAGTTATATAGAACACAAGAATAAATATCTGGTGGAAGAAAGTATATCGCACCCCTCAATCAGCATTTTATAGAAGCAGGTATATTGCACCCCTCAATCAGTATTTTGTGGAAGCAGGTATATCATACCCCTTAATCAGTATTTTGTAGAAGTAGATATATCGCACCCCTCAATCAGTATTTTGTGGAAACAGGAATATGGAACACCTGGATCAATATTTGGTGGAAGCAGGTATATCGCACCCCTCAATATGTATTTTGTGAAAGCAGGAATATCAAACCCCTTAATCAGTATTTTGTGAAAGCAGGTATATCGTACCCCTCAATCAGTATTTTGTGGAAGCAGATATATCACACCTCTTAATCAGTATTTTGTGGAAGCAGGTATATAGAATCCCTTAATCAGTATTTTGTAGAAGCAGGTATATCGCACCCCTCAATCTGTATTTTGTGGAAGCAGGTATATCAAACCCCTTAATCAGTATTTTGTAGAAGCAGGTACAGTCAGGTCCATAAATATTGGGACATCGACACAATTCTAACATTTTTGGCTCTATACACCACCACAATGGATTTGAAATAAAACGAACATTATGTGCTTTAACTGCAGATTGTCAGCTTTAATTTGAGGGTATTTACATCCAAATTAGGTGAACGGTGTAGGAATTACAACAGTTTGCATATGTGCCTCCCACTTGTTACAGAACCAAAAGTAATGGTACATAATAATAATCATAAATCAAACTTTCACTTTTTAATACTTGGTTGCAAATCCTTTGCAGTCAATTACAGCCTGAAGTCTGGAACGCATAGACATCACCAGACGCTGGGTTTCATCCCTGATGATGCTCTGACAGGCCTCTACTGCAACTGTCTTTTCCCTTCAGTTTTGTCTTCAGAAAGTGAAATGCATGCTCAATCAGATTCAGGTCAGGTGATTGACTTGGCCATTGCATAACATTATACTTCTTTCCCTTAAAAAACTCTTTGGTTGCTTTTGCAGTATGCTTTGGGTTATTGTCCATCTGCACTGTGAAGCGCCGTCCAATGAGTTCTGAAGCATTTGGCTGAATATGAGCAGAAAATATTGCCCGAAACACTTCAGAAATCATCCTGCTGCTATTGTCAGCAGTCACATCATCAATAAATACAAGAGAACAAGTTCCATTGGCAGCCATACATGCCCACGCCATGACACTACCACCATGCTTCACTGATGAGGTGGTATGCTTAGGATCATGAGCAGTTCCTTTCCTTCTCCATACTCTTCTCTTCCCATCACTCTGGCACAAGTTGATCTTGGTCTCATCTGTCCATAGGATGTTGTTCCAGAACTGTGAAGGCTTATTTAGATGTCGTTTGGCAAACTCTAATCTGGCCTTCCTGTTTTGAGGCTCACCAATGGTTTACATGTTGTGGTGAACCCTCTGTATTCACTCTGGTAAACTGTTCTCTTGATTGTTGACTTTGACACACATACACCTACCTCCTGGAGAGTGTTCTTGATCTGGCCAACTGTTGTGAAGGGTGTCTTCTTAACCAGGGAAATAATTCTTCGGTCATCCACCACAGGTGTTTTCCGTGGTCTTCCAGGTCTTTTGGTGTTGCTGAGCTCACCGGTGCGTTCCTTCTATTTAAGAATGTTCCAAACAGTTGTTTTGGCCACGCCTAATGTTTTTGCTATCTCTCTGATGGGTTTGTTTTGTTTTTACAGCCTAATGATGGCTTGCTTCACTGATAATGACAGCTCTTTGGATCTCATCTTGAGAGTTGACAGCAACAGATTCCTAATGCAAATAGCACACTTGAAATGAACTCTGGACCTTTTATCTGCTCATTGTAATTGGGATAATGAGGGAATAACACACACCTGGCCATGGAACACCAGAGAAGCCAATTGTCCCATTACTTTTGGTTCCTTAACAAGTGGGAGGCACATATGCAAACTGTTGTAATTTCTACACCGTTCACCTGATTTGGATGTAAATACCCTCAAATTAAAGCTGACAGTCTGCAGTTAAAGCACATCTTGTTCGTTTCATTTCAAATCCATTGTGGTGGTGTATAGAGCCAAAATTTTTAGAATTGAGTCGATGACCCAATATTTATAGACCTGACTGTATATCGCACCCCTCAATCAGTATTTTGTGGAAGCTGGTGTATTGAAGGCCTTAATCAATTTTTGGTGGAAGCAGTTATATCGCACTTCTCAATCAGTATTTTGTGGAATCCGGTGTATCGCAGGCCTCAATCAATATTTGGTGGAAGCAGGTATATCGCACCCCTCAATCAGTATTTTGTGGAAGCCGGTGTATCGCTGGCCTCAATCAATATTTAGTGGAAGTAGGTATACCGCACCCCTCAATCAGTATTTTGTGGAAGCAGATATATCACACCCTTCAATCAGTATTATGTGGAAGCAAATACCAAGTAATGCAAATCGGCGGCTCAACCTATAGACCGAATGGAGATGGGTGCTCACCTCTCGGTCCACCCAGACCGCACGGTAGAAAAAATATAGTAATAAAGAGATGAGGGGCACTCCTTATAAGGGAACAGGAATCGGTAGTAAAGGGTTAAAATTTAATAGAGACAATACACATCACATCAAATTGTCATACATAAAAACATGATAACAATAACAATAAAAATAAATAAATGAAGATGGGATCCTGAAGAAACCTGTTGATAATAAAAATTCAAGGGTTCATGGGACACTGCCCACAATGAGAGTCAGTCCCAGCAGGTCTACATGCACCTGGATACGATTCCAAGAGCGTGTGGTTTGACTGTATCAGATGAAGGTGTAATTGCCAAACAATGTCCAGCTTCAAACCTCCAGGATAGGAGGGAAGGCAATTTGTATCAAGTTCTGAGAATAATCGCTCTTCAAATATAATAGCGAAATAGTAGCAGATGCTTCTTACCATATGCCTTCACACGGCTCACTGTGGTGAATCGAAGCAGCAGCCGATCACAGCTAACGCGGCGTCCCACGTGGTGTAGAGTCAGAGCGTGACGTCTCACGTGACTCATCAGCTGGAGCTGTGATAGCGAATCCTGTTGAGCTTACAAACACCACCTCAATGCGAGACTGGCATACAGATCACCCCGACCGACGTAGTCACTGCTCGGTCACTTGTAGTACTTGGGGGAGAAGGCTCACTGTCCCAACTTGTCCAAACGCGTTTCAGGGTATACACCCCTTCCTCAGTGGTGGAGACAGTGAGCTCTGAGCAGCTTTTTGTATCCTCCCAGAGAGCCAGCCACAGGTGGGACTGCTCTAATTGGGACCTCAGGAAAACCCTGTTTATGTGGAAGCAGGTATATAGAACCTCTTAATTAGTATTTTGTAGAAGCAGGTATTTCGCACCCCTCAATTAGTATTTTGTGAAAACAAGTATATAGAACACATGAATCAATATTTGGTGGAAGCAGGTATATCGCACCCCTTAATCAGTATTTTGTGGAAGTAGGTATATCGCACCCCTCAATAAGTATTTTGTGAAAGCAGGTATATAGAACCCCTTAATCAGTATTTTGTAGAAGCAGGTATATTGCACCCCTCAATCTGTATTTTGTGGAAGCAGGTATATCAAACCCCTTAATCAGTATTTTGTAGAAGTAGATGTATCACACCCCTCAATCAATATTTTGTGGAAACAGGAATATAGAACACCTGAATCAATATTTGGTGGAAGCAGGTATATTGCACCCCTCAATCTGAATTTTGTGGAAGCAGGAATATCAAACCCCTTAATAAGTATTTTGTGGAAGCAGATATATTCAGCGATGGACTGGCCATCGGGAGTACCGGGAGAATCCCGGTGGGCCGATCGAATTATGGGCCGGCTGTCAATCACTGTCATTTTCTGTGTGATTTTGATTCATTTACCTGGCGGCTGGCGTCGGCGGCGCCGTCAGCCAATGACCGGCGTCCATCAAGCTGCGCTGGCCTGCCACTTCCCTCCGGCTCCGCCTCCTCCTATGTTTAGAGCGGCCCTGATCACCTCCCAGCGACGTGAGGTATCTCAGGGGTCACGCTCACGGCCGTATGCGGGAGGAGAGGAGGAGTATGGGAGGAGCCGAGCCCGTTCAAGCAACAAGAGGAGGCGGAGCCAGCGCCGCCGAGGAGGAACGAGGAGGAACGAGAAAGTGTACGAGTACAGCGATAATTCAGTGCCACCACCACAGCGTCAGCAAGTAAGGTTAACAACAAGTGTTACCTATTGCCATTAGGTGTGACTTGCAACAACAAACATGTTAAAACACAAGACTAAACGTAAGGGAGGAGCCGAGAAGTTAAGAGACAAAAAAAGGCAAGCACTTGAGGCAGATGCCACTAAATGTGTAAAATTAGATGCATTATTTGCTGGAACGTCCGCAAAAGCTGAGAGCAGTGCGGGCCTGACTGCTATGGTAAGTCAGACATTATTATTTATTCCTTCTTAAACCACATACAGATTTGTGGACTTTATGGAACATATTTAGCCTACAGTTGTGACTTACTATATGTCTATTCTCAGGCTGGGTCCACAATAGAGGAGAGTGGAGAGGAGAGGGAGCATGAGGCAGGCGATGAATGTGAAGACGATAGAGGAGATGAGCAGGAACATGAGTGTAGACAAGAGAGAGAAGTTCTGAAAAAAGACAGAGGATTAGAGAGAGGAGAAGACATAACGCATGAGATAGTAGATGACAGAGGAGATGGAAACATACTTATACTTACAGTGGAATGTTTTTACTTATGTTTTTTTTTGAGTGTGTTTGGGAAAAATAAAGTGGGCCGGTCTGGCTGAAGTCCAGGGCCACTTTATTGTCCCAGTCCATCCCTGGATATATTGCACCCTTTAATCAGTATTTTGTGGAAGCAGATACAAACCGGATTCCAAAAAAGTTGGGACACTATACAAATCGTGAATAAAAACGGAATGCAATGATGTGGAGGTGCCAACTTCTAATATTTTATTCAGAATAGAACATAAATCGCGGAACAAAAGTTTAAACTGAGAAAATGTACCATTTTAAGGGAAAAATATGTTGAATCAGAATTTCATGGTGTCAACAAATCCCAAAAAAGTTGGGACAAGGCCATTTTCACCACTGTGTGGCATCTCCCTTTCTTCTTACAACACTCAACAGACGTCTGGGGACCGAGGAGACCAGTTTCTCAAGTTTAGAAATAGGAATGCTCTCCCATTCTTGTCTAATACAGGCCTCTAACTGTTCAATCGTCTTGGGCCTTCTTTGTTGCACCTTCCTCTTTATGATGCGCCAAATGTTCTCTATAGGTGAAAGATCTGGACTGCAGACTGGCCATTTCAGTACCCGGATCATTCTCCTACGCAGCCATGATGTTGTGATTGATGCAGAATGTGGTCTGGCATTATCTTGTTGAAAAATGCAGGGTCTTCCCTGAAAGAGATGACTTCTGGATGGGAGCATATGTTGTTCTAGAACCTGAATATATTTTTCTGCATTGATGGTGCCTTTCCAGACATGCAAGCTGCCCATGCCACACGCACTCATGCAACCCCATACCATCAGAGATGCAGGCTTCTGAACTGAGCGTTGATAACAACTTGGGTTGTCCTTGTCCTCTTTGGTCCGGATGACATGGCATCCCAGATTTCCAAAAAGAACTTCGAATCGTGACTCGTCTGACCACAGAACAGTCTTCCATTTTGCCACACTCCATTTTAAATTATCCCTGGCCCAGTGAAAACGCCTGAGCTTGTGGATCTTGCTTAGAAATGGCTTCTTCTTTGCACTGTAGAGTTTTAGCTGGCAATAGTGGATAGCACGGTGGATTGTGTTCACTGACAATGGTTTCTGGAAGTATTCCTGGGCCCATTCTGTGATTTCCTTTACAGTAGCATTCCTGTTTGTGGTGCAGTGTCGTTTAAGGGCCCGGAGATCACGGGCATCCAGTATGGTTTTACGGCCTTGACCTTTACGCACAGAGATTGTTCCAGATTCTCTGAATCTTCGGATGATGTTATGCACAGTTGATGATGATAGATGCAAAGTCTTTGCAATTTTTTGCTGGGTAACACCTTTCTGATATTGCTCCACTATCTTTCTGCGCAACATTGTGGGAATTGGTGATCCTCTACCTATCTTGGCTTCTGAGAGACACTGCCACTCTGAGAAGCTCTTTTTATACCCAATCATGTTGCCAATTGACCTAATTAGTGTTAATTGGTCTTCCAGCTCTTCGTTATGCTCAAATTTACTTTTTCCAGCCTCTTATTGCTACTTGTCCCAACTTTTTTGGGATTTGTTGACACCGTGAAAATTGGAATCAACGTATTTTTCCTTTAAAATTATACATTTACTTGGATTAAACATTTGATCTGTCATCTACGTTCTATTACAAATAAAATATTGACATTTGCCATCTCCACATCATTGCATTCAGTTTTTATTCACAATTTGTTTAGTGTCCCAACTTTTTTGGAATCCGGTTTGTATATGGCACCTCTCAATCAGTATTTTGTGGAAGCAGGTATATAGAACCCCTTAATCAGTATTTTGTAGAAGCAGGTATATCGCACCCCTCAATCAGTATTTTGTTTAAACAGGTATATAGAACACCTTAAATAATATTTTGTGTAAGCAGGTATATAGCACCCCTCAATCTGTATTTTGTGGAAGCAGGTATATCAAACCCCTTAATCAATATTTTGTGGAAGCAGATATATTGCACCACTCAATCAGTATTTTGTGGAAGCAGGTATTTAGAACCCCTTAATCAGTATTTTGTAGAAGCTAGTATATCGCACCCTTTAATCAATATTTTGGGGAGACAGGTATATAGAACCCCTGAATCAATATTTGGTGGAAGCAGGTTTATAGAACCCCTGAATCAAAAATTGGTGGAAGCAGGTATATAGAAACCCATAATCAATATTTGGTGGAAGCAGGTATATCGCACTTCTCAATCAGTATTTTGTGAAAGCCGGTGTATCGCAGGCCTCAATCAATGTTTGGTGGAAGGAGGTAAATCGCACCCCTCAATCAGTATTTTGTGAAAGCCGGTGTATCGCAGGCCTCAATCAATATTTGGTGTAAGCATGTATATCACACCCCTCAATTAGTATTATTTGGAAGCAGGTATATATAACCCCTTAATCAGTATTTTGTAGAAGCAGGTATATCGCACCCCTCATTTAATATTTTGTGGAAACAAGTATATAGAACACCTGAATCAATATTTGGTGGAAGCAGGTATATTGCACCCCTTAATCAATATTTTGTGGAAGCTGGTATATCGCAACCCTCAATCAGTATTTTGTGGTAACAGGTATATGAAACCCTTTAATCAGTATTTTGTCGATGCAGGTATATTGCACACCTCAATCTGTATTTTGTGGAAGCAGGTATATCAAACCCCTTAATCAGTATTTTGTGGAAACAGGTATATCGCACCTCTTAATCAGTATTTTGTGGAAGCAGGTATATAGAACCCCTTAATCAGTATTTTGTAGAAGCAGGTATATCGCACCACTCAATCAGTATTTTGTCTAAACAGGTATATAGAACACCTGAATCAATATTTGGTGGAAGCAGGTATATCGTCCCCTCAATCTGTATTTTGTGGAAGCAGGTATTTAGAACCCCTTAATCAGTATTTTGTAGAAGCTAGTATATCGCACCCTTTAATCAATATTTTGGGGAGACAGGTATATAGAACCCCTGAATCAATATTTGGTGGAAGCAGGTTTATAGAACCCCTGATTCAAAAATTGGTGGAAGCAGGTATATAGAAACCCATAATCAATATTTGGTGGAAGCAGGTATATCGCACCCCTCAATCAGTATTTTGTGAAAGCCGGTGTATCGCAGGCCTCAATCAATATTTGGTGTAAGCATGTATATCACACCCCTCAATTAGTATTATTTGGAAGCAGGTATATATAACCCCTTAATCAGTATTTTGTAGAAGCAGGCATATCGCACCCCTCATTTAATATTTTGTGGAAACAAGTATATAGAACACCTGAATCAATATTTGGTGGAAGCAGGTATATTGCACCCCTTAATCAGTATTTTGTGGAAGCTGGTATATCGCAACCCTCAATCAGTATTTTGTGGAAACAGGTATATGAAACCCTTTAAAGGGACACTGACAGGGCCAATAAGCATATTGAGGTATATATATGGCAGTACAGGTCTTATAATGGGTATTACAATCATCTAAGTATCCCCCCTGTCCACATTATACATACAGTAAACTTAAGTTTTATAACCTGCTCCAACGGTCTTCAATCTGCCCAAGGGGCGGCGTTTCACCTCTCTTGCGCCCAGCCAGCCTCCCCGAACTGCCGCTTTGAAGCGCCGCCCAGCTCATGAATATTCAGTTTGCTGGGCGGCTTCTGCGGTCCCCGCTCTGAAGCGCTGCGCTTAACAGTGCCCGGCGCATGCGCCGGATCTTGTGAAGTCCGGTACAGTAAGCGCCGCCCAGCTCATCAATATTCACTTCGCTGGGCGGCGCTTACTGTCCCCGACTTCACAAGATCCGGCGCATGCGCAGGGCACTGTTAAGCGCAGCGCTTCAGAGCGGGGACCGCAGAAGCCGCCCAGCAAACTGAATATTCATGAGCTGGGCGGCGCTTCAAAGCGGCAGTTGGGGGAGGCTGGCTGGGCGCAAGAGAGGTGAAACGCCGCCCCTTGGGCAGATTGAAGACCGTTGGAGCAGGTTATAAAACTTAAGTTTACTGTATGTATAAGGTGGACAGGGGGGATACTTAGATGATTGTAATACCCATTATAAGAACTGTACTGCCATATATATACCTCAATATGCTTATTGGCCCTGTCAGTGTTTCCTTTTAATCAGTATTTTGTCGATGCAGGTATATTGCACACCTCAATCTGTATTTTGTGGAAGCAGGTATATCAAACCCCTTAATCAGTATTTTGTGGAAACAGGTATATCGCACCTCTTCATCAGTATTTTGTGGAAGCAGGTATATAGAACCCCTTAATCAGTATTTTGTAGAAGCAGGTATATCGCACCACTCAATCAGTATTTTGTCTAAACAGGTATATAGAACACCTGAATCAATATTTGGTGGAAGCAGGTATATCGCCCCCTCAATCTGTATTTTGTGGAAGCAGGTATATCAAACCCCTAATCAATATTTTGTGGAAGCAGATACAGTACAGACCAAACGTTTGGACACACCTTCTCATTCAAAGAGTTTTCTTTATTTTCATGACTATGAAAATTGTAGATTCACACTTAAGGCATCAAAACTATGAATTAACACACGTGGAATTATATACATAACAAACAAGTGTGAAACAACTGAAAATATGTCATATTCTAGGTTCTTCAAAGTAGCCACCTTTTGCTTTGATTACTGCTTTGCACACTCTTGGCATTCTCTTGATGAGCTTCAAGAGGTAGTCCCCTGAAATGGTTTTCACTTCACAGGTGTGCCCTGTCAGGTTTAATAAGTGGGATTTCTTGCCTTATAAATGGGGTTGGGACCATCAGTTGCGTTGAGGAGAAGTCAGGTGGATACACAGCTGATAGTCCTACTGAATAGACTGTTAGAATTGGTATTATGGCAAGAAAAAAGAAGCTAAGTAAAGAAAAACGAGTGGCCATCATTACTTTAAGAAATGAAGGTCAGTCAGTCAGCCGAAAAATTGGGAAAACTTTGAAAGTAAGGGCTATTTGACCATGAAGGAGAGAGTGATGGGGTGCTGCGCCAGATGACCTGGCCTCCACAGTCACCGGACCTGAACCCAATCGAGATGGTTTGGGGTGAGCTGGACCGCAGAGTGAAGGCAAAAGGGCCAACAAGTGCTAAGCATCTCTGGGAACTCCTTCAAGACTGTTGGAAGACCATTTCAGGGGACTACCTCTTGAAGCTCATCAAGAGAATGCCAAGAGTGTGCAAAGCAGTAATCAAAGCAAAAGGTGGCTACTTTGAAGAACCTAGAATATGACATATTTTCAGTTGTTTCACACTTGTTTGTTATGTATATAATTCCACATGTGTTAATTCATAGTTTTGATGCCTTAAGTGTGAATCTACAATTTTCATAGTCATGAAAATAAAGAAAACAGATTCCTAATGCAAATAGCACACTTGAAATGAACTCTGGACCTTTTATCTGCTCATTGTAATTGGGATAATGAGGGAATAACACACACCTGGCCATGGAACACCAGAGAAGCCAATTGTCCCATTACTTTTGGTTCCTTAACAAGTGGGAGGCACATATGCAAACTGTTGTAATTTCTACACCGTTCACCTGATTTGGATGTAAATACCCTCAAATTAAAGCTGACAGTCTGCAGTTAAAGCACATCTTGTTCGTTTCATTTCAAATCCATTGTGGTGGTGTATAGAGCCAAAATTTTTAGAATTGAGTCGATGACCCAATATTTATAGACCTGACTGTATATCGCACCCCTCAATCAGTATTTTGTGGAAGCTGGTGTATTGAAGGCCTTAATCAATTTTTGGTGGAAGCAGTTATATCGCACTTCTCAATCAGTATTTTGTGGAATCCGGTGTATCGCAGGCCTCAATCAATATTTGGTGGAAGCAGGTATATCGCACCCCTCAATCAGTATTTTGTGGAAGCCGGTGTATCGCTGGCCTCAATCAATATTTAGTGGAAGTAGGTATACCGCACCCCTCAATCAGTATTTTGTGGAAGCAGATATATCACACCCTTCAATCAGTATTATGTGGAAGCAAATACCAAGTAATGCAAATCGGCGGCTCAACCTATAGACCGAATGGAGATGGGTGCTCACCTCTCGGTCCACCCAGACCGCACGGTAGAAAAAATATAGTAATAAAGAGATGAGGGGCACTCCTTATAAGGGAACAGGAATCGGTAGTAAAGGGTTAAAATTTAATAGAGACAATACACATCACATCAAATTGTCATACATAAAAACATGATAACAATAACAATAAAAATAAATAAATGAAGATGGGATCCTGAAGAAACCTGTTGATAATAAAAATTCAAGGGTTCATGGGACACTGCCCACAATGAGAGTCAGTCCCAGCAGGTCTACATGCACCTGGATACGATTCCAAGAGCGTGTGGTTTGACTGTATCAGATGAAGGTGTAATTGCCAAACAATGTCCAGCTTCAAACCTCCAGGATAGGAGGGAAGGCAATTTGTATCAAGTTCTGAGAATAATCGCTCTTCAAATATAATAGCGAAATAGTAGCAGATGCTTCTTACCATATGCCTTCACACGGCTCACTGTGGTGAATCGAAGCAGCAGCCGATCACAGCTAACGCGGCGTCCCACGTGGTGTAGAGTCAGAGCGTGACGTCTCACGTGACTCATCAGCTGGAGCTGTGATAGCGAATCCTGTTGAGCTTACAAACACCACCTCAATGCGAGACTGGCATACAGATCACCCCGACCGACGTAGTCACTGCTCGGTCACTTGTAGTACTTGGGGGAGAAGGCTCACTGTCCCAACTTGTCCAAACGCGTTTCAGGGTATACACCCCTTCCTCAGTGGTGGAGACAGTGAGCTCTGAGCAGCTTTTTGTATCCTCCCAGAGAGCCAGCCACAGGTGGGACTGCTCTAATTGGGACCTCAGGAAAACCCTGTTTATGTGGAAGCAGGTATATAGAACCTCTTAATTAGTATTTTGTAGAAGCAGGTATTTCGCACCCCTCAATTAGTATTTTGTGAAAACAAGTATATAGAACACATGAATCAATATTTGGTGGAAGCAGGTATATCGCACCCCTTAATCAGTATTTTGTGGAAGTAGGTATATCGCACCCCTCAATAAGTATTTTGTGAAAGCAGGTATATAGAACCCCTTAATCAGTATTTTGTAGAAGCAGGTATATTGCACCCCTCAATCTGTATTTTGTGGAAGCAGGTATATCAAACCCCTTAATCAGTATTTTGTAGAAGTAGATGTATCACACCCCTCAATCAATATTTTGTGGAAACAGGAATATAGAACACCTGAATCAATATTTGGTGGAAGCAGGTATATTGCACCCCTCAATCTGAATTTTGTGGAAGCAGGAATATCAAACCCCTTAATAAGTATTTTGTGGAAGCAGATATATTCAGCGATGGACTGGCCATCGGGAGTACCGGGAGAATCCCGGTGGGCCGATCGAATTATGGGCCGGCTGTCAATCACTGTCATTTTCTGTGTGATTTTGATTCATTTACCTGGCGGCTGGCGTCGGCGGCGCCGTCAGCCAATGACCGGCGTCCATCAAGCTGCGCTGGCCTGCCACTTCCCTCCGGCTCCGCCTCCTCCTATGTTTAGAGCGGCCCTGATCACCTCCCAGCGACGTGAGGTATCTCAGGGGTCACGCTCACGGCCGTATGCGGGAGGAGAGGAGGAGTATGGGAGGAGCCGAGCCCGTTCAAGCAACAAGAGGAGGCGGAGCCAGCGCCGCCGAGGAGGAACGAGGAGGAACGAGAAAGTGTACGAGTACAGCGATAATTCAGTGCCACCACCACAGCGTCAGCAAGTAAGGTTAACAACAAGTGTTACCTATTGCCATTAGGTGTGACTTGCAACAACAAACATGTTAAAACACAAGACTAAACGTAAGGGAGGAGCCGAGAAGTTAAGAGACAAAAAAAGGCAAGCACTTGAGGCAGATGCCACTAAATGTGTAAAATTAGATGCATTATTTGCTGGAACGTCCGCAAAAGCTGAGAGCAGTGCGGGCCTGACTGCTATGGTAAGTCAGACATTATTATTTATTCCTTCTTAAACCACATACAGATTTGTGGACTTTATGGAACATATTTAGCCTACAGTTGTGACTTACTATATGTCTATTCTCAGGCTGGGTTCACAATAGAGGAGAGTGGAGAGGAGAGGGAGCATGAGGCAGGCGATGAATGTGAAGACGATAGAGGAGATGAGCAGGAACATGAGTGTAGACAAGAGAGAGAAGTTCTGAAAAAAGACAGAGGATTAGAGAGAGGAGAAGACATAACGCATGAGATAGTAGATGACAGAGGAGATGGAAACATACTTATACTTACAGTGGAATGTTTTTACTTATGTTTTTTTTTGAGTGTGTTTGGGAAAAATAAAGTGGGCCGGTCTGGCTGAAGTCCAGGGCCACTTTATTGTCCCAGTCCATCCCTGGATATATTGCACCCTTTAATCAGTATTTTGTGGAAGCAGATACAAACCGGATTCCAAAAAAGTTGGGACACTATACAAATCGTGAATAAAAACGGAATGCAATGATGTGGAGGTGCCAACTTCTAATATTTTATTCAGAATAGAACATAAATCGCGGAACAAAAGTTTAAACTGAGAAAATGTACCATTTTAAGGGAAAAATATGTTGAATCAGAATTTCATGGTGTCAACAAATCCCAAAAAAGTTGGGACAAGGCCATTTTCACCACTGTGTGGCATCTCCCTTTCTTCTTACAACACTCAACAGACGTCTGGGGACCGAGGAGACCAGTTTCTCAAGTTTAGAAATAGGAATGCTCTCCCATTCTTGTCTAATACAGGCCTCTAACTGTTCAATCGTCTTGGGCCTTCTTTGTTGCACCTTCCTCTTTATGATGCGCCAAATGTTCTCTATAGGTGAAAGATCTGGACTGCAGACTGGCCATTTCAGTACCCGGATCATTCTCCTACGCAGCCATGATGTTGTGATTGATGCAGAATGTGGTCTGGCATTATCTTGTTGAAAAATGCAGGGTCTTCCCTGAAAGAGATGACTTCTGGATGGGAGCATATGTTGTTCTAGAACCTGAATATATTTTTCTGCATTGATGGTGCCTTTCCAGACATGCAAGCTGCCCATGCCACACGCACTCATGCAACCCCATACCATCAGAGATGCAGGCTTCTGAACTGAGCGTTGATAACAACTTGGGTTGTCCTTGTCCTCTTTGGTCCGGATGACATGGCATCCCAGATTTCCAAAAAGAACTTCGAATCGTGACTCGTCTGACCACAGAACAGTCTTCCATTTTGCCACACTCCATTTTAAATGATCCCTGGCCCAGTGAAAACGCCTGAGCTTGTGGATCTTGCTTAGAAATGGCTTCTTCTTTGCACTGTAGAGTTTCAGCTGGCAATGGTGGATAGCACGGTGGATTGTGTTCACTGACAATGGTTTCTGGAAGTATTCCTGAGCCCATTCTGTGATTTCCTTTACAGTAGCATTCCTGTTTGTGGTGCAGTGTCGTTTAAGGGCCCGGAGATCACGGGCATCCAGTATGGTTTTACGGCCTTGACCCTTACGCACAGAGATTGTTCCAGATTCTCTGAATCTTCGGATGATGTTATGCACAGTTGATGATGATAGATGCAAAGTCTTTGCAATTTTTTGCTGGGTAACACCTTTCTGATATTGCTCCACTATCTTTCTGCGCAACATTGTGGGAATTGGTGATCCTCTACCTATCTTGGCTTCTGAGAGACACTGCCACTCTGAGAAGCTCTTTTTATACCCAATCATGTTGCCAATTGACCTAATTAGTGTTAATTGGTCTTCCAGCTCTTCGTTATGCTCAAATTTACTTTTTCCAGCCTCTTATTGCTACTTGTCCCAACTTTTTTGGGATTTGTTGACACCGTGAAAATTGGAATCAACGTATTTTTCCTTTAAAATTATACATTTACTTGGATTAAACATTTGATCTGTCATCTACGTTCTATTACAAATAAAATATTGACATTTGCCATCTCCACATCATTGCATTCAGTTTTTATTCACAATTTGTTTAGTGTCCCAACTTTTTTGGAATCCGGTTTGTATATGGCACCTCTCAATCAGTATTTTGTGGAAGCAGGTATATAGAACCCCTTAATCAGTATTTTGTAGAAGCAGGTATATCGCACCCCTCAATCAGTATTTTGTTTAAACAGGTATATAGAACACCTTAAATAATATTTTGTGTAAGCAGGTATATAGCACCCCTCAATCTGTATTTTGTGGAAGCAGGTATATCAAACCCCTTAATCAATATTTTGTGGAAGCAGATATATTGCACCACTCAATCAGTATTTTGTGGAAGCAGGTATTTAGAACCCCTTAATCAGTATTTTGTAGAAGCTAGTATATCGCACCCTTTAATCAATATTTTGGGGAGACAGGTATATAGAACCCCTGAATCAATATTTGGTGGAAGCAGGTTTATAGAACCCCTGAATCAAAAATTGGTGGAAGCAGGTATATAGAAACCCATAATCAATATTTGGTGGAAGCAGGTATATCGCACTTCTCAATCAGTATTTTGTGAAAGCCGGTGTATCGCAGGCCTCAATCAATGTTTGGTGGAAGGAGGTAAATCGCACCCCTCAATCAGTATTTTGTGAAAGCCGGTGTATCGCAGGCCTCAATCAATATTTGGTGTAAGCATGTATATCACACCCCTCAATTAGTATTATTTGGAAGCAGGTATATATAACCCCTTAATCAGTATTTTGTAGAAGCAGGTATATCGCACCCCTCATTTAATATTTTGTGGAAACAAGTATATAGAACACCTGAATCAATATTTGGTGGAAGCAGGTATATTGCACCCCTTAATCAATATTTTGTGGAAGCTGGTATATCGCAACCCTCAATCAGTATTTTGTGGTAACAGGTATATGAAACCCTTTAATCAGTATTTTGTCGATGCAGGTATATTGCACACCTCAATCTGTATTTTGTGGAAGCAGGTATATCAAACCCCTTAATCAGTATTTTGTGGAAACAGGTATATCGCACCTCTTAATCAGTATTTTGTGGAAGCAGGTATATAGAACCCCTTAATCAGTATTTTGTAGAAGCAGGTATATCGCACCACTCAATCAGTATTTTGTCTAAACAGGTATATAGAACACCTGAATCAATATTTGGTGGAAGCAGGTATATCGTCCCCTCAATCTGTATTTTGTGGAAGCAGGTATTTAGAACCCCTTAATCAGTATTTTGTAGAAGCTAGTATATCGCACCCTTTAATCAATATTTTGGGGAGACAGGTATATAGAACCCCTGAATCAATATTTGGTGGAAGCAGGTTTATAGAACCCCTGATTCAAAAATTGGTGGAAGCAGGTATATAGAAACCCATAATCAATATTTGGTGGAAGCAGGTATATCGCACCCCTCAATCAGTATTTTGTGAAAGCCGGTGTATCGCAGGCCTCAATCAATATTTGGTGTAAGCATGTATATCACACCCCTCAATTAGTATTATTTGGAAGCAGGTATATATAACCCCTTAATCAGTATTTTGTAGAAGCAGGCATATCGCACCCCTCATTTAATATTTTGTGGAAACAAGTATATAGAACACCTGAATCAATATTTGGTGGAAGCAGGTATATTGCACCCCTTAATCAGTATTTTGTGGAAGCTGGTATATCGCAACCCTCAATCAGTATTTTGTGGAAACAGGTATATGAAACCCTTTAAAGGGACACTGACAGGGCCAATAAGCATATTGAGGTATATATATGGCAGTACAGGTCTTATAATGGGTATTACAATCATCTAAGTATCCCCCCTGTCCACATTATACATACAGTAAACTTAAGTTTTATAACCTGCTCCAACGGTCTTCAATCTGCCCAAGGGGCGGCGTTTCACCTCTCTTGCGCCCAGCCAGCCTCCCCGAACTGCCGCTTTGAAGCGCCGCCCAGCTCATGAATATTCAGTTTGCTGGGCGGCTTCTGCGGTCCCCGCTCTGAAGCGCTGCGCTTAACAGTGCCCGGCGCATGCGCCGGATCTTGTGAAGTCCGGTACAGTAAGCGCCGCCCAGCTCATCAATATTCACTTCGCTGGGCGGCGCTTACTGTCCCCGACTTCACAAGATCCGGCGCATGCGCAGGGCACTGTTAAGCGCAGCGCTTCAGAGCGGGGACCGCAGAAGCCGCCCAGCAAACTGAATATTCATGAGCTGGGCGGCGCTTCAAAGCGGCAGTTGGGGGAGGCTGGCTGGGCGCAAGAGAGGTGAAACGCCGCCCCTTGGGCAGATTGAAGACCGTTGGAGCAGGTTATAAAACTTAAGTTTACTGTATGTATAAGGTGGACAGGGGGGATACTTAGATGATTGTAATACCCATTATAAGAACTGTACTGCCATATATATACCTCAATATGCTTATTGGCCCTGTCAGTGTTTCCTTTTAATCAGTATTTTGTCGATGCAGGTATATTGCACACCTCAATCTGTATTTTGTGGAAGCAGGTATATCAAACCCCTTAATCAGTATTTTGTGGAAACAGGTATATCGCACCTCTTCATCAGTATTTTGTGGAAGCAGGTATATAGAACCCCTTAATCAGTATTTTGTAGAAGCAGGTATATCGCACCACTCAATCAGTATTTTGTCTAAACAGGTATATAGAACACCTGAATCAATATTTGGTGGAAGCAGGTATATCGCCCCCTCAATCTGTATTTTGTGGAAGCAGGTATATCAAACCCCTAATCAATATTTTGTGGAAGCAGATACAGTACAGACCAAACGTTTGGACACACCTTCTCATTCAAAGAGTTTTCTTTATTTTCATGACTATGAAAATTGTAGATTCACACTTAAGGCATCAAAACTATGAATTAACACACGTGGAATTATATACATAACAAACAAGTGTGAAACAACTGAAAATATGTCATATTCTAGGTTCTTCAAAGTAGCCACCTTTTGCTTTGATTACTGCTTTGCACACTCTTGGCATTCTCTTGATGAGCTTCAAGAGGTAGTCCCCTGAAATGGTTTTCACTTCACAGGTGTGCCCTGTCAGGTTTAATAAGTGGGATTTCTTGCCTTATAAATGGGGTTGGGACCATCAGTTGCGTTGAGGAGAAGTCAGGTGGATACACAGCTGATAGTCCTACTGAATAGACTGTTAGAATTGGTATTATGGCAAGAAAAAAGAAGCTAAGTAAAGAAAAACGAGTGGCCATCATTACTTTAAGAAATGAAGGTCAGTCAGTCAGCCGAAAAATTGGGAAAACTTTGAAAGTAAGGGCTATTTGACCATGAAGGAGAGAGTGATGGGGTGCTGCGCCAGATGACCTGGCCTCCACAGTCACCGGACCTGAACCCAATCGAGATGGTTTGGGGTGAGCTGGACCGCAGAGTGAAGGCAAAAGGGCCAACAAGTGCTAAGCATCTCTGGGAACTCCTTCAAGACTGTTGGAAGACCATTTCAGGGGACTACCTCTTGAAGCTCATCAAGAGAATGCCAAGAGTGTGCAAAGCAGTAATCAAAGCAAAAGGTGGCTACTTTGAAGAACCTAGAATATGACATATTTTCAGTTGTTTCACACTTGTTTGTTATGTATATAATTCCACATGTGTTAATTCATAGTTTTGATGCCTTAAGTGTGAATCTACAATTTTCATAGTCATGAAAATAAAGAAAACTCTTTGAATGAGAAGGTGTGTCCAAACTTTTGGTCTGTACTGTATATTGCACCGCTCAATCAGTATTTTGTGGAAGCAGGTATATAGAACCCCTTAATCAGTATTTTGTAGAAGCAAAAATATTGCACCCTTCAATCAATATTTTGTAAAGCCAGGTATATAGAACCCCTGAATCAATATTTGGTGGTAGCAGGTATATAGAACCCCTGAATCAATATTTGGTGAAAGCAGGTATATAGAACCACTGAATCAATATTTGGTGGAAGCAGGAATATCGCACTTCTCAATCAGTATTTTGTGGAAGCCGGTGTATCGCAAGTCTCAATCAATGTTTGGTGAAAGCAGGTATATCGCACCCCTCAATCAGTATTTTGTAGAAGCAGGTGTATCGCAGGCCTCAATCAATATTTGGTGGAAGTAGGTATATCGCACCCCTCAATCAGTATTTTATGGAAGTAGGTATATAGAACCCCTTAATCAGTATTTTGTAGAAGCAGGTATATCGCACCCCTGATTTAGTATTTTGTGGAAACAAGTATATAGAACACCTGAATCAATATTTGGTGGAAGCAGGTATATTGCACCCCTTAATCAGTATTTTGTGGAAGCAGGTATATCGCACCTCTCAATAAGTATTTTGTGGAAGCAGGTATATAGAACACCTTAATCATTATTTTGTAGAAGCAGGTATATCGCAACCCTCAATCAGTATTTTGTGGAAACAGGTATATGAAACCCTTTAATCAGTATTTTGTGGAAGCAGGTATATTGCACCCCTCAATCTGTATTTTGTGGAAGCAGGTATATCAAACCCCTTAATCAGTATTTTGTGGAAACAGGTATATCACACCCCTCAATAAGTATTTTGTGGAAGCAGGTATATAGAACCCCTCAATCAGTATTTTGTGGAAGCAGGTATATAAAACCCCTTAAACAGTATTTTGTAGAAGCAGATATATTAAACCGCTCAATCAGTATTTTGTGGAAACAGGTATATCAAACCCTTTAATCAGTATTTTGTGGAAGCAGGTATATTGCACCCCTCAATCTGTATTTCATGGAAGCAGGTATATCAAACCCCTTAATCAATATTTTGTGGAAGCAGGTATATCGCACCCCTCAATCAGTATTTCGTGGAAGCAGGTATATAACACCCCTCAATCAGTATTATGTGGAAGCCGGTGGATCGCAGGCCTCCATCAATATTTGGTGGAAGCAGGTATATCAAACACCACAATCTGTATTTTATGGAAGCAGGTATATCAAACCCCTTAATCAGTATTTTGTGGAAGCAGGTATATCGCACCCCTCAATCAGTATTTTGTGGAAGCAGGTATATCACACCCCTCAATCAGTATTTTGTGGAAACAGGTATATAGAACCCCTTAATCAGTATTTTGTGGAAGCAGGTATATCGCACCACTCAATCAGTATTTTGTGGAATCAGGAATATAGAACCCCTTAATCAGTATTTTGTATAAGCAGGTGTAACGGATCGTTTCAGCAGACAAGGGGTTAAAATCCGTTCAGGCGATAAGCCCCTTTTTGAGAGACAGGCCCAGCTACTGCAGGACACCAACCTCCCGAACTGGATACAAAATAGCACTCCAAACTGGAACCTCACGAATAGCTGCTAGCCAGGGCCGTCTTTAATATTGATTGGACCCTGGGCAAAAATTTACTTGGGCCCCCTGGATCCCGCCTTCCCACACCTTAGGCAATCACGCCCTCCACCACAACACACACACAAAAAATCCACACATCTGGTAGAGTACAGTGAATGACTGTAAATACTTCCAGTTCTGAAGACTCCAGCGGGTCAGGATCAGTGCTCTGGGCAGCTGGGCTCAGGCTGGAAGTGGGCACCGCTCTGCAGGAAGGAGACCAGGGCTCGGCTCACCCTAGTGTTACAGTGCACCCCAGCACCCCACAGTATGCAGTATAGCACCCTATTGTATACAGCAACCCACAGTATACAGTATAGCACCCTATAGTATACAGCAACCCACAGTATGCAGTATAGCACCCTATAGTATACAGTACCCTACAGTATATATTAGAGCAGTATAGCAGCCCACAGTATACAGCACCTCACAGTATACAACACCTCACTGTATACAGCACCCCAAACTATACACTATACAGTACAGCAGTATAGCACTCCACACTATACCGCACCCACAGTATACAGTATACAGACCCCCACAGTATACAGTACAGCAGTATAGCCCCCCACACTATACAGGCCCCCCCACTATACAGGCCCCCCCACACTATACAGGCCCCCCACACTATACAGCCCCCCCCACAGTATACAGGCCCCCCCACAGTATACAGGCCCCCCACAGTATACAGGCCCCCACACAGTATACAGGCCCCCACACAGTATACAGCCCCCACACAGTATACAGCCCCCACACTATACAGGCCCCCCACACAGTATACAGCCCCCCACACAGTATACAGCCCACCACACAGTATACAGCCCCCACAGTATACAGCCCCCCACAGTATACAGGCCCCCCCACGGTATACAGGCCCCCACAAAGTATACAGCCCACCACACAGTATACAGCCCACCACACAGTATACAGCCCACCCCCCACAGTATACAGGCCCCCACACAATATACAGAGCCCCCACAGTATACAGGCCCCCACACAGTATACAGCCCACCACACAGTATACAGCCCACCACACAGTATAGAGCCCCCCCCCCACAGTATACAGGCCCCCACACAGTATACAGCCCACCACACAGTATACAGCCCACCACACAGTATAGAGCCCCCCCCCCACAGTATACAGGCCCCCACACAATATACAGCCCACCACACAGTATACAGCCCACCACACAGTATACAGGCCCCCACACAATATACAGGCCACCCACAGTATACAGGCCCCCACACAGTATACAGCCCACCACTATACAGTAGTTTACAGTATATTAACAAAACAGCCCCTGTCACCTTTTTCTGATGTAATGTTCACACAAAAAAGCTCCACAGCAACACTCCTGGTAGGACCTGTGATGACCTCATAGCCATGTGAGCAGTAATTGCTAGGTTACTGGTCACATGGTGATGATGTCATTAAGGTCCTGAAGTGATCACACACAACTTTAACACAGTACGATCATGATGCCTGGACTCAGTGCAGGCAGGCACGGCAGCACCCCTGTGTAGCTGACAGCTTGACACCCGGGGCAGTGGCTAGCAGGGCTCAAGAGGCAGCTGCCTTGGGCCCCCCAGGAGCAACTGGGCCCGGGGCAGCTGCCCCTTTTGCCCCTTGGTAAAGACGGCCCTGCTGCTAGCAGACGAACAGGAAAAGCATACAATCCTGGCAATCAGCCTCTAACAGCATACAGCGGATCCCCCCAATAACGAGACAAGGCTCCGTGTTGAGGGTCAAACAGTGGTCTGACCGTACTTCACGTACAGCCTCTTTTATTCATAAACCACAAACATAGTACTGCCCACAGGGGTTTGAAATACAACCAATCAGTAATTAACAACACATACAATGTAACTACAGCAACCAATCGTTCACGCCCCCAGAGGACCAGAATGAAGACTGTGACATAGGACAACATATCCCCACAATGCATCATGGTTTCCTCCTCTCTGTCCAGACAACCTGAGGCGTAATCCAATTATCTCTCAAGACAAAGAGAAGTCACCAATACACATGTGCAGACAATAGGACAGACATCACCCTTTAAACACACAATGGGACAATGGCACAATAGAAACACACCCAGCATTTCCTCCCAAGCTGACAAGTTACACTTATTATAAATTGTTACAACTTTGTGAGTTTACATTGGCCATACATATAACTTACATTAATTCAAACAGTATAACGTGGGGACAAACCTATCCAAAATTCACTTGAATAGGTTCAGGGGTTTAAAAGTTAGTATATGGCACATAATCCAGGGGCAAGAGGCCAGCAGCCAGTCCTCTCCAAAACCCAGTGGCGAGGTTGGTTTCGCCACAGCAGGTATATCACACCCCTCAATCAGTACTTTGTGGAGACAAGTATATAGAACACCTGAATGAATAATTGGTGGAAGCAGGTATATCTCACCCCTTAATCAGTATTTTGTAGAAGCATGTATATCGCAACCCTCAATCAGTATTTTGTGGAAGCAGGTATATACAACCCTTTAATCAGTATTTTGTAGATGCAGGTATATTGCACCCCTCAATCTGTATTTTGTGGAAGCAGGTATATCAAACCCCTTAATCAGTATTTTGTGGAAGCAGGTATATCGCACGCTTCAATCAGTATTTTGTGGAAGCAGGTATATCGCACCCCTCAGTCAGTATTTTGTGGAAGCAGGTATATAGAACCCCTCAATCAGTATTTTGTGGAAGCAGGTATATAGAACCCCTAATCAGTATTTTGTGGAAACAGGTATATGAAACCCTTTTATCAGTATTTTGTGGAAGCAGGTATATTGCACCCCTCAATCTGTATTTTGTGGAAGCAGGTATATCAAACCACTTAATCAGTATTTTGTGGAAACAGGTATATCACACCCCTCAATAAGTATTTTGTGGAAGCAGGTATATCGCACCCCTCAATCAGTACTTTGTAGAAGCAAGTATATAGAACCCCTCAATCAGTATTTTGTGGAAGCAGGTATATAAAACCCCTTAAACAGTATTTTGTAGAAGCAGGTATATTGAACCGCTCAATCAGTATTTTGTGGAAGCAGGTATATACAACCCCTTAATCAGTATTTTGTAGACGCAGGTATATTGCACCCCTCAATCTGTATTTTGTGGAAGCAGGAATATCAAACCCCTTAATCAGTATTTTGTGGAAGCAGGTATATCGCACGCCTCAATCAGTATTTTGTGGAAGCAGGTATATAGCACCCCTCAATCAGTATTTTGTGGAAGCAGGTATATAGAACCCCTCAATCAGTATTTTGTGGAAGCAGGTATAAAGAACCCCTAATCAGTATTTTGTGGAAACAGGTATATAAAACCCTTTTATCAGTATTTTGTGGAAGCAGGTATATTGCACCCCTCAATCTGTATTTTGTGGAAGCAGGTATATCAAACCCCTTAATCAGTATTTTGTGGAAACAGGTATATCACACCCCTCAATAAGTATTTTGTGGAAGCAGGTATATCGCACCCCTCAATCAGTACTTTGTAGAAGCAGGTATATAGAACCCCTCAATCAGTATTTTGTGGAAGCAGGTATATAAAACCCCTTAAACAGTATTTTGTAGAAGCAGGTATATTGAACCGCTCAATCAGTATTTTGTGGAAACAGGTATATCAAACCCTTTAATCAGTATTTTTTGGAAGCAGGTATATTGCACCCCTCAATCTGTATTTCGTGGAGGCAGGTATATCAAACCCCTTAATCAGTATTTTGTGGAAGCAGGTATATTGCACCCCTTAATCAGAATTTTGTGGAAGCAGGTATATCGCACCTCTCAATAAGTATTTTGTGGAAGCAGGTATATAGAACACCTTAATCATTATTTTGTAGAAGCAGGTATATCGCAACCCTCAATCAGTATTTTGTGGAAACAGGTATATGAAACCCTTTAACCACCTCAGGACCGCCGTACGCAGGATTGCGTCCTGGCGGCGGCCCTGCTCTTCTGGGTGGACGCATATAAGCGTCCTCTCGCGAGATGCGAGATTTCCTGTGAACGCGCGCACACAGGCGCGCGCGTTCACAGGATCGGAAGGTAAGCGAGTGGATCTCCAGCCTGCCAGCTGCGATCGTTCGCTGGCAGGCTGGAGATGCGATTTTTTTAACCCCTAACAGGTATATTAGACGCTGTTTTGATAACAGCGTCTAATATACCTGCTACCTGGTCCTCTGGTGGTCTCTTTTGTTTGGATCGACCACCAGAGGACACAGGCAGCTCAGTAATAAGTAGCACCAAGCACCACTACACTACACCCCCCCTGTCACTTATTAACCCCTTATTAACCCCTGATCACCCCTGATCACCCCATATAGACTCCCTGATCACCCCCCTGTCATTGATCACCCCCTTGTAAGGCCCCATTCAGATGTCCGTATGATTTTTACGGATCCACGGATACATGGATCGGATCCGCAAAACACATACGGACGTCTGAATGGAGCCTTACAGGGGGTGATTAATGACAGGGGGGTGATCACCCCATATAGACTCCCTGATCACCCACCTGTCATTGATCACCCCCCTGTAAGGCTCCATTCAAACGTCTGTATGTTTTTTACGGATCCACGGATACATGGATCGGATCCGCAAAACACATACGGACGTCTGAATGGAGCCTTACAGGGGGGTGATCAATGACAGGGGTGATCACCCCATATAGACTCCTTGATCACCCCCCTGTCATTGATCACCCCCCTGTAAGGTCCATTCAGACGTCCGAATGATTTTTACGGATCCACGGATACATGGATCGGATCCGCAAAACACATACAGACTTCTGAATGGAGCCTTACAGGGGGGTGATCACCCCATATAGACTCCCTGATCACCCCCCTGTCATTGATCACCCCCCTGTAAGGCTCCATTCAAACGTCCGTATGTTTTTTACGGATCCACGGATACATGGATCGGATCCGCAAAACACATACGGACATCTGAATGGAGCCTTATAGGGGGGTGATCAATGACAGGGGGGTGATCACCCCATATAGACTCCCTGATCACCCCCTGTCATTGATCACTCCCATGTCATTGATCACCCCCCTGTAAGGCTCCATTCAAACGTCCGTATGTTTTTTACGGATCCACGGATACATGGATCGGATCCGCAAAACACATACGGACATCTGAATGGAGCCTTATAGGGGGGTGATCAATGACAGGGGGGTGATCACCCCATATGGACTCCCTGATCACCCCCCTGTAATTGATCACCCCCCTGTCATTGATCACCCCCCTGTAAGGCTCCATTCAAACGTCCGTATGTTTTTTACGGATCCACGGATACATGGATCGGATCCGCAAAACACATACGGACATCTGAATGGAGCCTTATAGGGGGGTGATCAATGACAGGGGGGTGATCACCCCATATAGACTCCCTGATCACCCCCCTGTAATTGATCACCCCCCTGTCATTGATCACCCCCCTGTAAGGCTCCATTCAGACGGCCATATGTTTTTTACATATCCACGGATACATGGATCGGATCCGCAAAACACATACGGACGTCTGAATGGAGCCTTACAGGGGGGTGATCAATGACAGGGGGGTGATCACCCCATATAGACTCCCTGATCACCCCCCTGTCATTGATCACCCCCCTGTCATTGATCACCCCCCTGTAAGGCTCCATTCAAACGTCCGTATGTTTTTTACGGATCCACGGATACATGGATCGGATCCGCAAAACACATACGGACATCTGAATGGAGCCTTACAGGGGGGTAATCAATGACAGGGGGGTGATCACCCCATATAGACTCCCTGATCACCCCCCTGTCATTGATCACCCCCCTGTAAGGCTCCATTCAAACATCCGTATGTTTTTTACGGATCCACGGATACATGGATCGGATCCGCAAAACACATACGGACATCTGAATGGAGCATTATAGGGGGGTGATCAATGACAGGGGGTGATCACCCCATATAGACTCCCTGATCACCCCCCTGTCATTGATCACCCCCCTGTCATTGATCACCCCCCTGTAAGGCTCCATTCAAAAGTCTGTATGTTTTTTACGGATCCACGGATACATGGATCGGATCCGCAAAACACATACGGACATCTGAATGGAGCCTTATAGGGGGGTGATCAATGACAGGGGGGTGATCACCCCATATAGACTCCCTGATCACCCCCCTGTCATTGATCACCCCCCTGTCATTGATCACCCCCCTGTAAGGCTCTATTCAAACGTCCGTATGTTTTTTACGGATCCACGGATACATGGATCGGATCCGCAAAACACATACGGACATCTGAATGGAGCCTTACAGGGGGGTGATCAATGACAGGGGGGTGATCACCCCATATAGACTCGCTGATCACCCCCCTGTCATTGATCACCCCCCTGTCATTGATCACACCCCTGTAAGGCTCCATTCAGACATTTTTTTGGCCCAAGTTAGCGGAAATTTATTTATTTTTCTTACAAAGTCTCATATTCCACTAACTTGTGTCAAAAAATAAAATCTCGCATGATCTCACCATACCCCTCACGGAATCCAAATGCGTAAATTTTTTTAGACATTTATATTCCAGACTTCTTCTCACGCTTTAGGGCCCCTAGAATGCCAGGGCAGTATAAATACCCCACATGTGACCCCATTTCGGAAAGAAGACACCCCAAGGTATTCCGTGAGGGTCATATTGAGTCCATGAAAGATTGAAATTTTTGTCCCAAGTTAGCGGAAAGGGAGACTTTGTGAGAAAAAAAATAAAAATAAAAATTTCTGCTAACTTGTGCCAAAAAAATTAATTCTATGAACTCGCCATGCCCCTCATTGAATACCTTGGGGTGTCTTCTTTCCAAAATGGGGTCACATGTGGGGTAGTTATACTGCCCTGGCATTTTAGGGGCCCTAAAGCGTGAGAAGAAGTCTGGGATCCAAATGTCTAAAAATGCCCTCATAAAAGGAATGTGGGCCCCTTTGCCCACCTAGGCTGCAAAAAAGTGTCACACATCTGGTATCACCGTACTCAGGAGAAGTTGGGGAATGTGTTTTGGGGTGTCATTTTACATATACCCATGCTGGGTGAGAGAAATATCTCGGTCAAATGCCAACTTTGTATAAAAAAATGGGAAAAGTTGTCTTTTGCCGAGATATTTATCTCACCCAGCATGGGTATATGTAAAATGACACCCCAAAACACATTGCCCAACTTCTCCTGAGTACGGCGATACCACATGTGTGACACTTTTTGCAGCCTAGGTGGGCAAAGGGGCCCACATTCCAAAGAGCACCTTTCGGATTTCACCGGCCATTTTTTACAGATTTTGATTTCATATTAGGGCCCCTAGAATGCCAGGGCAGTATAACTACCCCACAAGTGACCCCATTTTGGAAAGAAGACACCCAAAGGTATTCCGTGAGGGGCATGGCGAGTTCCTAGAATTATTTTTTTTGTCACAAGTTAGCGGAAAATGATGATTTTTTTTTTTTTCTTACAAAGTCTCATATTCCACTAACTTGTGACAAAAAATAAAAACTTCCATGAACTCACTATGCCCATCAGCGAATACCTTGGGGTGTCTTCTTTCCAAAATGGGGTCACTTGTGGGGTAGTTATACTGCCCTGGCATTCTAGGGGACCTAATGTGTGGTAAGTAGTTTAAAATCAAAATCTGTAAAAAATGGCCGGTGAAATCCGAAAGGTGCTCTTTGGAATGTGGGCCCCTTTGCCCACCTAGGCTGCAAAAAAGTGTCACACATGTGGTATCTCCGTACTCAGGAGAAGTTGGGCAATGTGTTTTGGGGTGTCATTTTACATATACCCATGCTGGGTGAGAGAAATATCTTGGCAAAAGACAACTTTTCCCATTTTTTTATACAAAGTTGGCATTTGACCAAGATATTTATCTCACCCAGCATGGGTATATGTAAAATGACGACCCCAAAACACATTGCCCAACTTCTCCTGAGTACGGAGATACCACATGTGTGACACTTTTTTGCAGCCTAGGTGGGCAAAGGGGCCCACATTCCAAAGAGCACCTTTCGGATTTCACCGGCCATTTTTTACAGATTTTGATTTCAAACTACTTACCACACATTAGGGCCCCTAGAAAGCCAGGGCAGTATAACTACCCCACAAGTGACCCCATTTTGGAAAGAAGACACCCCAAGGTATTTTGTGATGGGCATAGTGAGTTCATAGAAGTTTTTATTTTTTGTCACAAGTTAGTGGAATATGAGACTTTGTAAGAAAAAAATATAAAAATAAAAATCATCATTTTCCGCTAACTTGTGACAAAAAATAAAAACTTCTATGAACTCACTATGCCCATCAGCGAATACCTTAGGGTGTCTACTTTCCGAAATGGGGTCATTTGTGAGGTGTTTGTACTGTCTGGCCATTGTAGAACCTCAGGAAACATGACAGGTGCTCAGAAAGTCAGAGCTGCTTCAAAAAGCGGAAATTCACATTTTTGTACCATAGTTTGTAAACGCTATAACTTTTACCCAAACCATTTTTTTTTTTACCCAAACATTTTTTTTTTATCAAAGACATGTAGAACAATAAATTTAGAGAAAAATGTATATATGGATGTCGTTTTTTTTGCAAAATGTTACAACTGAAAGTGAAAAATGTCATTTTTTTGCAAAAAAAATCGTTAAATTTCGATTAATAACAAAAAAAGTAAAAATGTCAGCAGCAATGAAATACAACCAAATGAAAGCTCTATTAGTGAGAAGAAAAGGAGGTAAAATTCATTTGGGTGGTAAGTTGCATGACCGAGCAATAAATGATGAAAGTAGTGTAGGTCAGAATTGTAAAAAGTGGCCTGGTCATTAAGGGTGTTTAAGCTAGGGGGGCTGAGGTGGTTAATCAGTATTTTGTGGAAGCAGGTATATTGCACCCCTCAATCTGTATTTTGTGGAAGCAGGTATATCAAACCCCTTAATCAGTATTTTGTGGAAACAGGTATATCACACCCCTCAATAAGTATTTTGTGGAAGCAGGTATATTGCACCCCTCAATCAGTACTTTGTAGAAGCAGGTATATAGAACCCCTCAATCAGTATTTTGTGGAAGCAGGTATATAAAACCCCTTAAACAGTATTTTGTAGAAGCAGGCATATTGAACCGCTCAATCAGTATTTTGTGGAAACAGGTATATTAAACCCTTTAATAAGTATTTTGTGGAAGCAGGTATATTGCACCCCTCAATCTGTATTTCGTGGAAGCAGGTATATCAAACCCCTTAATCAGTATTTTGTGGAAGCAGGTATATCGCACCCCTCAATCAGTATTTAGTGAAAGCAGGTACTGTATATAACACCCCTCAATCAGTATTTTGTGGAAGCAGGTATATAAAACCCCTTCAACAGTATTTTGTAGAAGCAGGTATATTGAACCGCTCAATAAGTATTTTGTGGAAACAGGTATATCAAACCCTTTAATCAGTATTTTGTGGAAGCAGGTATATCAAACCCCTTAATCAGTATTTTGTGGAAGCAGGTATATCGCACCCCTCAATCAGTATTTAGTGAAAGCAGGTATATAACACCCCTCAATCAGTATTTTGTGGAAGCAGGTATATAAAACCCCTTCAACAGTATTTTGTAGAAGCAGGTACAGTGGGGGAAATAATTATTTGACCCCTCACTGATTTTGTAAGTTTGTCCAATGACAAAGAAATGAAAAGTCTCAGAACAGTATCATTTCAATGGTAGGTTTATTGTAACAGTGGCAGATAGCACATCAAAAGGAAAATCGAAAAAATAACTTTAAATAAAAGATAGCAACTGATTTGCATTTCATTGAGTGAAATAAGTATTTGAACCCCTACCAACCATTAAGAGTTCTGGCTCCCACAGAGTGGTTAGACACTTCTACTCAATTAGTCACCCTCATTAAGGACACCTGTCTTAACTAGTCACCTGTATAAAAGACACCTGTCCACAGAATCAATCAATCAAGCAGACTCCAAACTCTCCAACATGGGAAAGACCAAAGAGCTGTCCAAGGATGTCAGAGACAAAATTGTAGACCTGCACAAGGCTGGAATGGGGCTACAAAACCATTAGCAAGAAGCTGGGAGAGAAGGTGACAACTGTTGGTGCGATTGTTCGAAAATGGAAGGAGCACAAAATGACCATCAATCGACCTCGCTCTGGGGCTCCACGCAAGATCTCACCTCGTGGGGTGTCAATGGTTCTGAGAAAGGTGAAAAAGCATCCTAGAACTACACGGGAGGAGTTAGTTAATGACCTCAAATTAGCAGGGACCACAGTCACCAAGAAAACCATTGGAAACACATTACACCGCAATGGATTAAAATCCTGCAGGGCTCGCAAGGTCCCCCTGCTCAGGAAGGCACATGTGCAGGCCCGTCTGAAGTTTGCCAATGAACACCTGAATGATTCAGAGAGTGACTGGGAGAAGGTGCTGTGGTCTGATGAGACCAAAATAGAGCTCTTTGGCATTAACTCAACTCGCTGTGTTTGGAGGAAGAAAAATGCTGCCTATGACCCCCAAAACACCGTCCCCACCGTCAAGCATGGGGGTGGAAACATTTTGCTTTGGGGGTGTTTTTCTGCTAAGGGCACAGGACAACTTATTCGCATAAACGGGAAAATGGACGGAGCCATGTATCGTGAAATCCTGAGCGACAACCTCCTTCCCTCTGCCAGGAAACTGAAAATGGGTCGTGGATGGGTGTTCCAGCACGACAATGACCCAAAACATACAGCAAAGGCAACAAAGGAGTGGCTCAAGAAGAAGCACATTAAGGTCATGGAGTGGCCTAGTCAGTCTCCGGACCTTAATCCAATCGAAAACCTATGGAGGGAGCTCAAGCTCAGAGTTGCACAGAGACAGCCTCGAAACCTTAGGGATTTAGAGATGATCTGCAAAGAGGAGTGGACCAACATTCCTCCTAAAATGTGCGCAAACTTGGTCATCAATTACAAGAAACGTTTGACCTCTGTGCTTGCAAACAAGGGTTTTTCCACCAAGTATTAAGTCTTTTTTTGTTAGAGGGTTCAAATACTTATTTCACTCAATGAAATGCAAATCAGTTGCTATCTTTTATTTAAAATTATTTTTTCGATTTTCCTTTTGATGTGCTATCTGCCACTGTTACAATAAACCTACCATTGAAATGATACTGTTCTGAGACTTTTCATTTCTTTGTCATTGGACAAACTTACAAAATCAGTGAGGGGTCAAATAATTATTTCCCCCACTGTATATTGAACCGCTCAATAAGTATTTTGTGGAAACAGGTATATCAAACCCTTTAATCAGTATTTTGTGGAAGCAGGTATATCAAACCCCTTAATCAGTATTTTGTGGAAGCAGGTATATAGAACACCTTAATCATTATTTTGTAGAAGCAGGTATATCGCAACCCTCAATCAGTATTTTGTGGAAACAGGTATATAGAACCCTTTAATCAGTATTTTGTGGAAGCAGGTATATTGCACCCCTTAATCTGTATTTAGTGAAAGCAGGTATATAACACCCCTCAATCAGTATTTTGTGGAAACAGGTATATGAAACCATTTAATCAGTATTTTGTGGAAGCAGGTATATTGCACTCCTCAATCTGTATTTTGTGGAAGCAGGTATATCAAACCCCTTAATCAGTATTTTGTGGAAACAGGTATATCACACCCCTCAATAAGTATTTTGTGGAAGCAGGTATATCGCACCCCTCAATCAGTACTTTGTAAAAGCAGGTATATAGAACCCCTCAATCAGTATTTTGTGGAAGCAGGTATATAAAACCCCTTAAACAGTATTTTGTAGAAGCAGGTATATTGAACCGCTCAATCAGTATTTTGTGGAAACAGGTATATCAAACCCTTTAATCAGTATTTTGTGGAAGCAGGTATATTGCACCCCTCAATCTGTATTTCGTGGAAGCATGTATATCAAACCCCTTAATCAGTATTTTGTGGAAGCAGGTATATTGCACCCCTTAATCAGAATTTTGCGGAAGCAGGTATTTCGCACCTCTCAATAAGTATTTTGTGGAAGCAGGTATATAGAACACCTTAATCATTATTTTGTAGAAGCAGGTATCGCAACCCTCAATTAGTATTTTGTGGAAACAGGTATATGAAACCCTTTAATCAGTATTTTGTGGAAGCAGGTGTATTGCACCCCTCAATCTGTATTTTGTGGAAGCAGGTATATCAAACCCCTTAATCAGTATTTTGTGGAAACAGGTATATCACACCCCTCAATAAGTATTTTGTGGAAGCAGGTATATTGCACCCCTCAATCAGTACTTTGTAGAAGCAGGTATATAGAACCCCTCAATCAGTATTTTGTGGAAGCAGGTATATAAAACCCCTTAAACAGTATTTTGTAGAAGCAGGTATATTGAACCGCTCAATCAGTATTTTGTGGAAACAGGTATATCAAACCCTTTAATCAGTATTTTGTGGAAGCAGGTATATTGCACCCCTCAATCTGTATTTCGTGGAGGCAGGTATATCAAACCCCTTACTCAGTATTTTGTGGAAGCAGGTATATCGCACCCCTTAATCAGTATTTAGTGAAAGCAGGTATATAACACCCCTCAATCAGTATTTTGTGGAAGCAGGTATATAAAACCCCTTTAACAGTATTTTGTAGAAGCAGGTATATTGAACCGCTCAATCAGTATTTTGTGGAAACAGGTATATTGCACCCCTTAATCTGTATTTCGTGGAAGCAGGTATATCAAACCCCTTAATCAGAATTTTGTGGAAGCAGGTATATAGAACACCTTAATCATTATTTTGTAGAAGCAGGTATATCGCAACCCTCAATCAGTATTTTGTGGAAACAGGTATATAGAACCCTTTAATCAGTATTTTGTGGAAGCAGGTATATTGCACCCCTCAATCTGTATTTAGTGAAAGCAGGTATATAACACCCCTCAATCAGTATTTTGTGGAAACAGGTATATGAAACCATTTAATCAGTATTTTGTGGAAGCAGGTATATTGCACTCCTCAATCTGTATTTTGTGGAAGCAGGTATATCAAACCCCTTAATCAGTATTTTGTGGAAACAGGTATATCACACCCCTCAATAAGTATTTTGTGGAAGCAGGTATATCGCACCCCTCAATCAGTACTTTGTAAAAGCAGGTATATAGAACCCCTCAATCAGTATTTTGTGGAAGCAGGTATATAAAACCCCTTAAACAGTATTTTGTAGAAGCAGGTATATTGAACCGCTCAATCAGTATTTTGTGGAAACAGGTATATCAAACCCTTTAATCAGTATTTTGTGGAAGCAGGTATATTGCACCCCTCAATCTGTATTTCGTGGAAGCAGGTATATCAAACCCCTTAATCAGTATTTTGTGGAAGCAGGTATATTGCACCCCTTAATCAGAATTTTGCGGAAGCAGGTATTTCGCACCTCTCAATAAGTATTTTGTGGAAGCAGGTATATAGAACACCTTAATCATTATTTTGTAGAAGCAGGTATATCGCAACCCTCAATTAGTATTTTGTGGAAACAGGTATATGAAACCCTTTAATCAGTATTTTGTGGAAGCAGGTGTATTGCACCCCTCAATCTGTATTTTGTGGAAGCAGGTATATCAAACCCCTTAATCAGTATTTTGTGGAAACAGGTATATCACACCCCTCAATAAGTATTTTGTGGAAGCAGGTATATTGCACCCCTCAATCAGTACTTTGTAGAAGCAGGTATATAGAACCCCTCAATCAGTATTTTGTGGAAGCAGGTATATAAAACCCCTTAAACAGTATTTTGTAGAAGCAGGTATATTGAACCGCTCAATCAGTATTTTGTGGAAACAGGTATATCAAACCCTTTAATCAGTATTTTGTGGAAGCAGGTATATTGCACCCCTCAATCTGTATTTCGTGGAGGCAGGTATATCAAACCCCTTACTCAGTATTTTGTGGAAGCAGGTATATCGCACCCCTTAATCAGTATTTAGTGAAAGCAGGTATATAACACCCCTCAATCAGTATTTTGTGGAAGCAGGTATATAAAACCCCTTTAACAGTATTTTGTAGAAGCAGGTATATTGAACCGCTCAATCAGTATTTTGTGGAAACAGGTATATTGCACCCCTTAATCTGTATTTCGTGGAAGCAGGTATATCAAACCCCTTAATCAGAATTTTGTGGAAGCAGGTATATAGAACACCTTAATCATTATTTTGTAGAAGCAGGTATATCGCAACCCTCAATCAGTATTTTGTGGAAACAGGTATATAGAACCCTTTAATCAGTATTTTGTGGAAGCAGGTATATTGCACCCCTCAATCTGTATTTAGTGAAAGCAGGTATATAACACCCCTCAATCAGTATTTTGTGGAAACAGGTATATGAAACCATTTAATCAGTATTTTGTGGAAGCAGGTATATGGCACACCTCAATCTGTATTTTGTGGAAGCAGGTATATCAAACCCCTTAATCAGTATTTTGTGGAAACAGGTATATCACACCCCTCAATAAGTATTTTGTGGAAGCAGGTATATCGCACCCCTCAATCAGTACTTTGTAGAAGCAGGTATATAGAACCCCTCAATCAGTATTTTGTGGAAGCAGGTATATAAAACCCCTTAAACAGTATTTTGTAGAAGCAGGTATATTGAACCGCTCAATCAGTATTTTGTGGAAACAGGTATATCAAACCCTTTAATCAGTATTTTGTGGAAGCAGGTATATTGCACCCCTCAATCTGTATTTCGTGGAAGCATGTATATCAAACCCCTTAATCAGTATTTTGTGGAAGCAGGTATATTGCACCCCTTAATCAGAATTTTGCGGAAGCAGGTATTTCGCACCTCTCAATAAGTATTTTGTGGAAGCAGGTATATAGAACACCTTAATCATTATTTTGTAGAAGCAGGTATATCGCAACCCTCAATTAGTATTTTGTGGAAACAGGTATATGAAACCCTTTAATCAGTATTTTGTGGAAGCAGGTGTATTGCACCCCTCAATCTGTATTTTGTGGAAGCAGGTATATCAAACCCCTTAATCAGTATTTTGTGGAAACAGGTATATCACACCCCTCAATAAGTATTTTGTGGAAGCAGGTATATTGCACCCCTCAATCAGTACTTTGTAGAAGCAGGTATATAGAACCCCTCAATCAGTATTTTGTGGAAGCAGGTATATAAAACCCCTTAAACAGTATTTTGTAGAAGCAGGTATATTGAACCGCTCAATCAGTATTTTGTGGAAACAGGTATATCAAACCCTTTAATCAGTATTTTGTGGAAGCAGGTATATTGCACCCCTCAATCTGTATTTCGTGGAAGCAGGTATATCAAACCCCTTAATCAGTATTTTGTGGAAGCAGGTATATCGCACCCCTCAATCAGTATTTAGTGAAAGCAGGTATATAACACCCCTCAATCAGTATTTTGTGGAAGCAGGTATATAAAACCCCTTTAACAGTATTTTGTAGAAGCAGGTATATTGAACCGCTCAATCAGTATTTTGTGGAAACAGGTATATTGCACCCCTTAATCTGTATTTCGTGGAAGCAGGTATATCAAACCCCTTAATCAGAATTTTGTGGAAGCAGGTATATAGAACACCTTAATCATTATTTTGTAGAAGCAGGTATATCGCAACCCTCAATCAGTATTTTGTGGAAACAGGTATATAGAACCCTTTAATCAGTATTTTGTGGAAGCAGGTATATTGCACCCCTCAATCTGTATTTAGTGAAAGCAGGTATATAACACCCCTCAATCAGTATTTTGTGGAAATAGGTATATGAAACCCTTTAATCAGTATTTTGTGGAAGCAGGTATATTGCACCCCTCAATCTGTATTTTGTGGAAGCAGGTATATCAAACCCCTTAATCAGTATTTTGTGGAAACAGGTATATCACACCCCTCAATAAGTATTTTGTGGAAGCAGGTATATAGAACCCCTTAAACAGTATTTTGTAGAAGCAGGTATATCGCACACCTCAATCAGTATTTTGTGGAAACAAGTATATAGAACACCTGAATCAATATTTGGTGGAAGCAGGTATATCGCACCCCTTAATCAGTATTTTGTGGAAGCAGGTATAATGCACCCCTCAATAAATATTTTGTGGAAGCAGGTATATATAACCCCTTAATCAGTATTTTGTAGAAGCAGGTATATCGCAACCCTCAATCAGTATTTTGAGGAAACAGGTATATCAAACCCTTTAATCAGTATTTTGTGGAAGCAGGTATATTGCACCCCTCAATCTGTATTTCATGGAAGCAGGTATATCAAACCCCTTAATCAGTATTTTGTGGAAAGAGGTATATCGCACCCCTCAATTAGTATTTTGTGGAAGCAGGTATATCACACCCCTAAATCAGTATTTTGTAGAAGCCGGTGGATCGCAGTCCTCAATCAATATTTGGTGGAAGCAGGCATATCAAACACCTCAATCTGTATTTTGTGGAAGCAGGTATCTCAAACCCCTTAATCAGTATTTTGTGGAAGCAGGTATATCGCACCCCTCAATCAGTATTTTGTGGAAGCAGGTATATCGCACCCGTCAATCAGTATGTTGTGGCGACTGGTATATAGAACCCCTTAATCAGTATTTTGTAGAAGCAGGTATATCGCACCCGTCAATCAGTATGTTGTGGCAACTGGTATATAGAGCCCCTGAATCAATATTTGGTGGAAGCAGGCATTTCGCACCCCTCAATCAGTATTTTGTGGAATCCGGTGTATCGCAGGCCTAAATCAATATTTGGTGGAAGCAGGTATATCGCACCCCTCAATCAGTATTTATGGAATCAGGTATATAGAACCCCTTAATCAGTATTTTGTAGAAGCAGGTATATCGCAACCCTCAATCAGTATTTTGTGGAAACAGGTATATAGAACCCCTGAATCAATATTTGGTGGAAGCAGGTATATCACACCCCCCAATCAGTATTTTGTGGAAGCCGGTGTATCGCAGGCCTCAATCACTATTTGGTGGAAGCAGGTATTTTGCATCCCTCAATCTGTATTTTGTGGAAGCCGATGTATCGCAGGCCTCAATCAATATTTGGTGGAAACAGGTATATCGCACCCCTCAATCAGTATTTTTTGGAATCAGGTATATCGCACCCCTCAATCAGTATTTTGTCGAAGCAGGTATATAGAACACCTGAATCAATATTTGGTGGAAGTAGGTGTATTGCACTTCTCAATCTGTATTTTGTGGAAGTAGGTATATGAAACCCCTTAATCAGTATTTTGTGGAAGCAGATATATTGCACCCCTGATCAGTATTTTGTGGAAACAGGTATATAGAACTCCTGAATCAATATTTGGTGGAAGCAGGTATATCGCACCCCTCAATCAATATTTTGTGGAAGCTGGTATATCAAACCTCTTAATCAGTATTTTGTGGAAGCAGGTATATCGCACCCCTCAATCATTTTTTTTGGGGCAACAGGTATATCACACCCTTTGCAAATAGTTGTTCCAATAATGCTTTTCCCCTCTATATACCTGCGGTATCGCAGCAGAACCGCACACAACTGCTACACAATACAAATGCCCTATAATATAGCTTCTATGTTAGAAAGTATATTATAAGTATATCACACCCCTCAGTATATCACACCTATCAATAGCACACCCATACCAGGGCTTAAAAGGACTTTTGTGGCCCTATTACCTAGCGTTTGGTGTCCCTAACAGTCTTTCCCTGCTCCATAAAGCAACCTCTCCCTACACTGGCAAAACACAGAATGTAAAATGGCTGCCAGATCGCGTTCTGTTATAGGGTTGGGGGGGAGGGGCATGTGCTCAAATGTCTCAATTGGCTGTCCAGTCCCTCCTGATGGTTGTGTTATGGGTCAAAGTTTGGCGCAATGCAAAAGAATATGGCGCATGCAATCATCGCCATATGTTCGCATGTTCGGCAAATTGCGAACAAGCAATGTTCGCCGCAAAACGACCGCCGGGCAAACCGCAAGGCCATCTTTATCCTCCAGCACTTAAGACATGATGAGAATGAACATTCACCATCAGGCTGAAACTAACGTTGTCTGTCTTCTGGAAAGTCTGACTGCTGAGCATTACATTATTTAAATTTGTCTTTCGCCACATTACTTCACTTTTTTACTACTTCACTTTTTTGTAATTCGGCCTTTTCTTAGCAATCACATCCTTCCTTCTTCAGTTCTACAGAAAGTCGTGAATAAAGCATTTCATTTGTGGAATGGCAGATGTTCGTAAGGTGTGTATTTGTACCCCAGGGACAATGGGCTCCAGCTACAACTGTAATGAACATGTCTCACTGGATGCAATCTAAATATGGGCCCGCAGGCAGAGTAAGCCATGAAATTGCTATGGTACCAAGCTGCAACAAGGTCCCTTGAATAATACAGCAAATGCAACTGCAATGCAATAAGATGCCCAGACGCAGTTCCCTGTCTTGGTTTTACTCTTTCAGTGTAATATCTCTTGAAAATAATAGATGAAATTAGATTTTGTCTGAACATTATGATAATGTGACATATTTTATCCAAAGAGAAAAATCACAGACAACCCCTTTAGTGTCAGTGGCTTCCAACAATTGTGCTGTCTGAATTTTCAACAAATTGATGAAGGAGAATTTTCTTTGTTTTCTTTGAGGTGGCCATATGCATGAAGATAATAGATGAATAGTTTGTTATATATGCCAGATGGAGTTGTCACTACGAAATAAAAACTTGTTCTTACATGGCAAACACACGCAGTACCCCGGTATCTGCAAATAGGTTTGTTCTTAAATGTACACCTAGTATAGTGTGCATGGATGGCAAATCCAGGAGTTTAGAAGTAGGCTGGCCCAACCCCTAACTTTTGAGGAGAGTATAATGAGAATTCAGAGAGGATGGAAGCTGTGCCTTGTGCTCCTTCTTCGTAGGTCTCAACGGAGCGGACAGGCCTCCCTTCCTCTGCCAGGGAAACCTGGTCACCTTGGAGTGGAAGGGGAAGGCCCTGATTAGGACTTACTGTGAATCTGATGCCAGTTCGGCCTATACTCCATAGCTGAAGGACCTGCGATGACATCGTAGTCATGTGATCGTTTCAACACTGGAAGTGGTGGTAGGACCTGTGATGAGGTCACCATCATGTGACCCGTGCAGAAGGAGGCAGTGCTCAGCCGTGGAGACCTGTGATGCCATGGAATGAATGTAAGTGCCAGAGAAATGCTGGGAGATGTGGTTCTCCCCTATTAAACCTCCCCCCTACTTGGTGGGAGGGAAATATGTTGTTTA
Organism: Bufo bufo; assembly: GCF_905171765.1. NCBI lineage: Eukaryota > Metazoa > Chordata > Amphibia > Anura > Bufonidae > Bufo > Bufo bufo. Next base: position 275,541,125 of record NC_053394.1, on the reverse strand, counting down.
ACTGGGACTGTATGTTAGAGGGGCGGAGGGGAGGGGTCTTAGTTACATGGGACTGTATGTTACAGAAGATTGGGGGGAGATGACTGGTGTTATTGACATGGGACTGGATATTATAGAGGACTGGAGGGTAAGGATTTACATGGGACTATGTGTTGAAAGGGCTGAAGGAGGAAATGTAAGTTATTTATATGGGACTGTATGTTATAGAAGAGTGTAAGGAAGAGAGGTTATTTACATGGGACTGTATCATATGGAAGACTAGTGGGAGAGGACTGGTGTTATTTACATGGGACTGCATGGTATAGAATACTGGAGGGAGAGGAGTGATGTTATTTACATGGGACTGTATTGTATAGAAGACTGGAGGGAGAGGAGTGATGTTACTTACATGGGACTGTATTTTATCGAAGACTGTAGGAGAGGAAAGGCATTTTAATTTATGGGTGCACTACAGAGAAGATTATAACTCCAGGAAGTACGGCAGGAGGTATTATAATTACAGAGGGCACTGCAGGGAGCATTATAAATACTGTGGGCAGTGGTGGTGGGCATTAGTACTGAGGGCTCCATAGGAGTGCCTTATAGATTGGCCTTATTTCTATTAGGGGTGCCTTATCAGTACTGAGGGCACTGTAGAGGTACTATGATGAAAGGGAACTTTCACCTAGCAGTGAGCCTGGTGACATCACCGGCACTAATGGACAGGCTTTAGCGCTGCCTTAGCCTGTAAAGCCCCCCATCAGTGGCGGTGACATCACGGGAACGCTGCTAGGGCTGTAAACAGCGTAGGCCAAGGGAGAGCATCGGAGAATTAAATGTTAGAGGGGCTGAGTGGGGGTAGAAGGGGATATGTCCGGGTTCAGCTCTGCTTTAAAAGGCATCAGTCAGCAGATTTGTACCTATGACAGTGGTTGACCTGTTACATGTTCACTTGGCAGCTGAAGGAATCTGTGTTTGTCCCATGTTCATATGTGTCCACATTCAGAAAGATGATGTTTTAATATATGTAAATGAGCCTCTAGGAGCATATAATAAAACATCATTTTTCTCAGCACTGCGGGCATATATGAACATGGGACCAACACAGATGCCTTCAGCTGCCGAGCACACATGAAACAGGTCAGCCCTTTAATTGTGCAAGTGTACGAGGGAGTCCTGAGGGATAGCTGAAGGCCCAGGGAGCATTTTACTGTCAGATATCTAAAAAATATGGACTTCAGTGGGATGAGGAAGCCAACACTAAAGTGCCTAGGGCAGCATAAAATCTCAATATAGCCCTGGCTCCACAGCAGCAGCAGGATGTAGTGTCAGACATCACACTGCAACTGTAAAGGGGGGACAATATCTGGGCATAGCTACTGTGAAGGGGGCACATATCTGGACATAACTACTGTTAAGGGGGCACATAGCTGGACATAACTACTGTAAAGGGGGCATATATCTGGACATAACTACTGTGAGGGGTATATACGGTATCTGGACATAACTACTGTGAAGGGGCATATATCTGGACATAACTACATTGAAGGGGGCACATATCTGGACATAACTACTGTGAGGGGCACATATCTGGGCATTACTACTGTGAGGGGCACATATCTGGACATAGCTACTGTGAAGGGGGCACAGATCTGGACATAACTACTGTGACATGGGCACATATCTGGACATAACTATTGTGAAGTGGGCATATATCTGGACATAACTACTGTGAAGGGGGCATATATCTGGACATAACTACTGTGAAGGAGGGACAAAATCTGGACATAATTACTGTGAGAGACAAATATCTGGACATAACTACTGTGAAGGGGGCACATATCTGGACATAACTACTGTGAAGGGGGCACATAGCTGGACATAACTAATGTGAAGGGGGCACATATATGGACATAACTGCTGTGCAGTGGGCACATATCTGAATATAACTATCGTTATGGGGGCACGTATCTGGACATAGCTACTTTAAAAGGCATATATCTGGGCATAACTACTGTGAAGGGGGCACATATCTGGACATAACTTTTGTGAAGGGGCACATATATGGCATTGCTCCTGTAAAGGGGGCACATATTTGGGGATAACTACTGTGAAGAGGGCACATATCTGGGCATAGCTACTGTAAAGGGGGCACATATCTGGCATAGCTACTGCGAAGGGGGCACATATCTGGGCATAACTACTGTGAAGGGGGCACATATCTGGGCATAGCTACTGTGAAGGGGGCACATATCTGGGCATAACTACTGTGAAGGGGGCACATATCTGGGCATAGCTACTGTGAAGGGGGCACAGATCTGGGCATAACTGCTGTGAAGGGGCGCATATCTGGGCATAAGTGCTGTGAAGGGGGCACATATCTGGGCATAAGTGCTGTGAAGGGGGCACATATCTGGGCATAAATGCTGTAAAGTGGGCATCTCTGGGCATAACTAGTGTGAAGGGGGCACATCTGGACATAGCTACTGTGAAGAGGGTACAGTGTGGGCATTACTACTATTTGCAGGTACAAAGGGGGAATAATTACTATGTGGAGGCATTAAGGGGACTGGTTATGTACAGTTATGCCTTGGGCAGAGTTAGAGGCGTGGCCGAGTATAAACAAAATATATATGCATACTGTAAACATATTGACCCATATTAACAAGATGTTTTTTATTTCCACGTACTGTATATGTTTATATTTGTACAGTATGTGTGGTTTTGGGGAGGTGGGGTGTCCAGGTACATTCCTTGCACAGGGGCCCTATGCTGTCTGTGTCCACCCCTGGGCCTCAAGTTCCAAAGACTAACATATCTCTGTAAAGATCTACAGCAGAAGAAAGAGAGATAAGGAGAACTTGGAATTCAGTAAGATAATCTACAACTACAGCCAATCAGACCTTACTATAGTAGAGGGATACTGTTAAGACACCCTTTACCCTTGGACACGTCTGGGACAAACATTCCATCAAGACCCTGTATCCCACAGTGGACATTACAGCTATTACTACCACAGTGCTATTTCCTGCCATAGATTATTTTGAGATATATTTTAACAAGGTAGTGAGGAAATAGGGCCATAACTTCCATCTTTGCTGAAATTCATATACTACTATCTGGGAGAGAATTGCACAGTGAACTGTTGGAACTGTGTTTTTGCTATAGTTAGATGTACTACTACTCCTATACTGCACTGCAGTAAAGAGAGACATTTATTCTTCTAACTGTTGCCTGGTTTTCTGACACCTACACCATATGTTGCCTTTGCAGTCTACATGCTCGCCTTGCACCCATCCAAACAACTAACATCAAGGACACCTCAGCTACCATCAGGCAAGGCAAGGCTCTAGAATCAAGGTGTGTCCTGAGGAAAGAGAGTGTGCCCCTTGCTTATGCTGCACTGGTCCTAGGGAGCAAGGGTGAGATAGATTGTGTTATAACAGAATCTACTACCACCCCCATCCTCTGCTCCGGCTCTTCAAGGGTTTGCTGCACACATAGCATGCAGGAGACATTAACCTCCTCCCTGAGAGTGTGTATTTGTCTGGGAACACACATGCAGTTTTTTATGCTGTTGAGGTATAGTGTTGAGGAAGGGTTGAGATATATGCATATATATATGTATATGCATGCGAACACGTGCGTGCGTGTATATTATATATGCATACATAATGGGAACATGATAGGATGATGTGCGCAGATGTGCCCAACATCTGCGCACATCTGCCCTTAGTATTCCACAGGGGCTCATACATGTACCCCCTTATACATATGCCCCCTTATAAATCATATACCCCCCATATCCATAGGCCCATTTATATGTCCACCTAAAACCAAGTGCATCAGTGTGAATGTGCCCCAAGCATTCACACTGATGCAATCTGGTTGATTGCATCAGAATGACCGGACAAGGGTCCGGTCATCCTGATGACTACAAAGAACTCAGATTCAACAGAATCTGAGTCCTTTGTTTTAATTATCTCCAGCGCTGCTGGAGATAATTATGCATGATAGAAGGAAGGGAGAAACCTCCCCTCCTTCTATTATACACATTCCGGCAGCGCGATTACCATCGTGCTGCCCGGAATGCAAAGTGCTACAGGCGGGAGATCAAAGGCTTCTCCCGCCTGTTAGCAAGTAGCGCGGCCCCGATGCGCTCGTGCGGGGATGCGCGGGCTGGCGCAGTTACATCATCTCGCTGCGCCGGCCCACATGTCCCTGACGGTGGCGCGCACCTGCGCACCACAATGTGGGCGGGGTGGCCGGCCATAAATATCCGGCAGGCCCTGCACTGAGTTAGTTACAGCCGAGCCGCCCACAAGAAGAATCATCCCCAGGATGACGAGCATCCCCTGGACAACGAGCAATTAAACCCTGGAGGGCTGAGAATTGATAACCCCCCCCATACCACCAACGATTCATGCCCCTGCATTAACCCTCCCTATACCACCAACGATTTAACCCTATACCACCAACCCTTACACATTCCCCTGCTATCCCACCAACATATCCCTCTGATTAACCCCTGCTTGCCCTATCCCACCAACCATACCCCTATCCCACCAACGCACCCCTACTTGCCTTATTACCCCTATACCCTATCCCACCAATCGCCAGCAATTAACCCCTTGACCACCAATCCCCTACCCTAACCCTGCAGGAGCATCCCTGCTCCCTATTAACCCCTGCTGTACCCCTGCCTGTATTTACCCCTACAACCCTGTGTCTGTGGTCTGCATTCACCCCTGCAGTGCCACCGTTAACTCTTCGTTATTCCCTTAGGGATAGTTTTAGAGCCAGGTGGGGTGGGCTGCTATTGTGTGTATGTGTGTGTGTGTATTAGTTAGTTTGTTGGTGGAACTTGGGATTGAATAGGGTATTTAGTGCTGTATTTATGGTGCCGTATTGTGTGTATTGTGTACTGTAGGTAATAATAAATATCTTGTATTATTTGTATTATACCTACTGTGTAACGTGTGGTTATTGGCGGTAGCTAGCTCAGTTAGGCGCTTGCAGCTAGTTTAGCGGGTAGTGTGAAGCAAAGGAATAGTGTGTTATTATTAATATAAAGGTATAAATTGGCGGAGTCATCGGTAGATGACTCCTCCTATTTATGAATATTAATTATTAATATTTGCATAAATATTGGTAATTAATATTCTCCCTTTACATAAAAAGACTTCTCAACAAAAACCAGAAGTTGATCCAGCAAGATCCTTGAATCTCCTTAATCGCATTCATTAAATTCACTTCTGAATTTGATTTAAAAAAAAACTGCATGTGTGATTCCAGTCTATTGTCTACATGGAAAAGTTCTGTTTTGTTTCACAGTTCTTTCTGGCAAAAGGAAAGCTCAGAAACAGAGAAAATAATGTATCTGTTGCATACTAGTGATCAGTGGCGTACATAGAAAAGTAAGGGCCCCATAGCAAGGATCGAACCAGGCCCCCCACACAGGACAGAAGGGTTTCTGCCTAAACACTTTTCAATGACCCTTGGGCCATTTTTCCACTGCTTCATTTGCTAAAAGTTGTTCCTTTAGAGCAGGCATCCTCAAACTGCGGCCCTCCAGCTGTTGCAAAATTACAAGCATCCCTGAACAGCCTACAGGTATCAGCATGCCCGAACAGCCTACAGGTATCAGCATGCCCGAACAGCCTACAGGTATCAGCCTACAGCAGGGCATTGTGGGAGTTGTAGTTTTACAACAGCTGGAGGACCGCAGTTTGAGGATGCCTGCTTTAGAGGGTAGAGTCCTGACCAAGTTTTCACCTCCAGTAGAAGAGGAGATAATCCCAACTAAGACTGGACCCCTCTTGCCCTGGGCCCCATAGCAGTCGCATGGTCTGCCACTATGGTAGTTACGCCCCTGCTAGTGATTTATGCAAGTCTCAGATAAGTCATGGGCTCAGGTCGGTATTCAGCAATGCTGTCACTACAGTATTATGTAGGGCTTTGACTCCATTACCCTGCGGATTTTGAGGATAATCTGCATAAGAAATCTGTAGCTCAAAATGAGATTTCTTGCTCAGCTAGTGGATCTCCTCACAAATTACCTCAATTGAAGGTCCATAGAGCTAATCCATAGATTATCAGTGCAGAATCTGTGTCAACCATGAGCAGGCCTCAGATTATTAAATACTTTGAACACTCATAATTCCAAGTCGATTTTCTCCAAAAGTATGTGACTAGCGTATAACATACCAGAGTTTTATTTTTTGCTGCCAAAAATGTTTTATGTGAACATGGCCTAAGGCCCTCTACTACCTGTGTGGCAGCTACATGGGACACTGCTCTAAAAATCTATCTTTTTCTTTGGTGTTTCATGCTACATGACTAAACGCATGACATTTTTGCATGTGCTTTTGACTTTTTTAGTTTTTGTCATTTTGTGTATTTTTCCTCGCATTGTTCAAGAGAAGTCTATGAAAAAAACAACAGAAAAAACATTGTCAAGCAGGCTGTATTTAAAAAACAAACAAAAAAATGCCACAAAACAAAATGCTTTGTATATAGTTACATTTATGTTTTACTTTAAAGTAACATCTGGTCATTTTGCTGCATTATTTTTTTACTGCAACCAGATGTTACTTTAAACTCTGTAGACAAATACTACGGGGTGATTTATCAAAACTGGTGCAAAAGAAAACTGGCTTAGTTGCCCATAGCAACCAATCAGATTCCATTTGTGCTTAGTCTTTAACCGCCCCCAGACCGCCTAACGCAGGATTGCGTTCTGGCGGCGGTCGATTTGTTCCTCCTTCACGCATCGGCGCGTCATCTCGCGAGACGCATGCGCAGTGCGGGCCGGCAAAAGTTACAGGAGGAGTTCGTCACCAGCCTGCCAGCCAATGATCATCGCTGGCAGGTTGGTGACTTTTAAAAAATCGAATCACAAGCCATTTAACACATTATATTTATAAATATAATGTGTTAAATGGCTTCTGTGCTCTCTGCTGGGTCCTTTTCGTCAGTTGGTCCCAGCAGAGAGCACAGATCACTGTGAGTACACCAAGCACAACACATTTAGCCCCAGATCACCCCCCAGAGCTGTTCTTCACTGCGGAGCTCTTGGACTTAGTCGTGGCAGAAACAAACTGGTATGCCACTCAATTTATAGCCGCCAACCCGGGAAGCTTTTATGCCCAGTCTTTCCGGTGGAAACCCGTCCAAGTTTCCGAATTTAAAACTTTTCTGGGCCTTCTCCTCAACATGGGCCTGACAAAAAAGCATGAATTGCGGTCATATTGGTCCACAAACCCAATTTATCACATGCCACATGTTCTCTGCTGCTATGTCCAGGGCACGATTTGAGACCATCCTGCGTTTCCTGCACTTTAGTGATAATAGCACCTCTCGTCCCAGAGGCCACCCAGCTTTTGACCGGCTCCACAAAATTCGGCCCCTGATAGACCACCTTAACACCAAATTTGCAGATTTGTATACCCCTGAGCAAAACATCTGCGTAGACGAGTCCCTGATACATTTTACCGGGCGCCTTGGCTTCAAACAATACATCCCAAGCAAGCGCGCCCGGTATGGGGTCAAATTGTATAAGCTCTGTGAAAGGGCCACAGGCTATACGCACGAATTTCGTGTCTATGAGGGTGAAGATCAGACCCTGGAGCCGGTCGGTTGCCTTGACTACCTGGGGAGCAGTGGGAAGACAGTCTAGGACTTGGTGTCACCCTTATTTGGCAAGGGGTACCATCTTTATGTGGACAATTTCTACACAAGTGTGCCCCTCTTCAGGCATTTGTTTCTAGAACAGATTGGCTGCTGTGGCACCGCGCGACCTAGTCGCCGGGGCTTCTCCCAACTGCTCGTTACCACCCGTCTTGCAAGGGGGGAGAGGGCTGCCTTGTGTAATGAAGAACTGCTCGCGGTGAAATGGAGAGACAAGCGTGACGTTTTCATGCTCTCCTCCATTCACGCAGACACGAAAATGCAAATTGAACGAGCAACCAGTGTCAACCAGTGTCATTGAAAAGCCCCTCTCGGTCCACGACTATAATTTGCTCATGGGAGGGGTGGACTTCAATGACCAGATGTTGGCTCCTTATTTAGTGTCCCGCCGCACCAGACGCTGGTATAAGAAGGTGTCTGTATATTTAATTCAATTGGCTATGTACAATAGATTTGTTCTCTACAGTAAGGCTGGGAGAACTGGATCCTTCCTCAAATTTCAGGAAGAGATCATAGAGAACCTCCTGTATCCAGGAAGCTCCATGGCCCCAACCACCAGTTTAGTGAGCCGTCTACACGAGCGACATTTCCCCAATGTCGTTGCTGGTACCTCAACCCAAGCGCCACCCCGAAAAAGATGTCGTGTCTGAGTGGAATAAGGCGTGACACCCGCTATTCCTGACTGCCCTGACCACCCTGCCCTATGCTTAGGGGAGTGTTTCCGGAAGTACCACACACAGGTACACTATTAGTATAGGGATTGCGTGACACAGGACAGGCACACAGGGGTCTTAGGGCCCTTTCACTCACAACTGCTGCAAACCTCTCCTTTCACCTGGGACAAAGTGCATAATGTACTTCGCCACATCTCTGGGCGATTTGCGCTTTGCACATTGTCCCATGGGGAAGGAGAGGTTTGTCCTATAAAGGTAAAAAAAAAATCACAGGTAAGCAAAAAACTTTACAACTGAAAGTGAAAAATGTCATTTTTTTGCACCTGGGAGCTGAGGTGGTTAAATATTACTTTCAGCTGTTTCTTACTTAACTGGATAACAGTACCTGAAGGGGATGTCACCCATAGCAAATAATTCTGCATTGTTCTTCAGAAATAGATCCCTGTCTTCTCTTTCTCATACTACTCTGCCCGTGTAAGTGTTGGATTGATCTGTACATTTGGCATTTTATTTGTGAACCAGGAGGCCCAGGATGAACAATTCTGTAGCTCATGCAGTATATGAAATTATTTGAGCAAATTACACACTAGTGTTAAAACAATCTGGCAGGCTGTTCTGGCTGGAGTTCTCCGGATCCGGCATAGCCAGATAGTGCTGCATGTCTGCCGGACTACATCGATTATAATGGGATCCAGCGGGAATCTGGCTGTGCACTGGCATTTATGCAAGAATTTGAACAGACAACTGCTTTTGTCCAGCCGAATCCCAGCATAAATGCCGGGGGAGCGACCAGTTCCCATTATAGTCAATGGGCACAATCGGCAAAAGGCAAAAGGCAATATCCTGCTGGTTGGAGTGACTAGCCATGCTCCCTGCACTGCATGATCTGCTGTCTGAGCTGTCTGCCCTGTGTCTCCCCTCCCACTGGATTCTTCTGCAAACTTTAACCCCTTCTACCATCAGCAGCACAGACTCAGGGTTGGAGGCTCTGGCTTGGGTACTAAGCAGCTGCCGGGTTTCCTCTTTTCCAGGCACTGAGGAGACAAATGCTGCGCACAAGATCTTCTCTCCCTCCTCACCCTGCAGATACAGAGCTGAAAAAAACTGGAGGAGTTCTCTCCTTTGTACTCTTCTGCTGTTTGTGAAGAAGTGTCTGCAGGGCATTGCAGAAGAACAGGTAGGGGAAAGATCATGTGTGTATCAGCAATGTCATTGTACTGTGCAGCTGGGACTTGTAGTCCCACACATACAGCATGAGTATCCCAGCAGTCAGACTGCAGGCAGCACAGCACTTTTATTCATTTCCTTTGCAGAGCAAGGGGATGGGGGAAGGCAGTCTTTGTTGACACTCACAAATATACATGAAAACCTCAGAGATTGTCATTACATATCCCACAGCTCTTCAACTGCATGTAAACAAAGGGCCTGAACAGAACTAGGGAAATGAGGAAATATTTTTCTTTTTGCCTAAAACTTGCTTAGCTTATGTATATATTGCTGACCATCAGATTTACAGTGCTTTATTTTTTTTACATAAGTCGGACAACCCCTTTAAAGCTAGTATAAAAGTAGCCTTAGAAAAACATTTAAAGGGAACCTGTCACCAGTTTTATGGTGTCCTAACTAAGGGCAACATAAATAAGTGACTGATTCTCTTAGCAAAATGCTGGGTCACTTTCTTTAATTGACCCAGTCAATCTGCCAACATCTTGTATTGAAAAGCTCCAGCTGATAATGATGAGTCATGAATATTCATGAGCTCCTGACTCTCCCCGCCCACCTGCTGCTGAATGACAGTTTGTTTCCATAGGAATCAGCAGCAGGTGGGCAGGGGAGTGGCTATAGCTCTGAATTAAATATACGCTGGACTCAATGACATCACACCGGACTCCAATCAGCTCATTAGCATGTGGCATCTTTGTGTGTATATTATGAGATAACCATCTGTCACACCAGTAAGTGAATACATCTAAGGTACTTTTTAGTAGTTAATGATTGTATATAATTAGTTAGATTATAATCAAATATCCACATGACAGGTTCCCTTTAACTCAAAGGGGAGAATGAAAACATTTAAAATAAAACAAGATATTATCAACTCTAATCAATGAATCATCTGTGGTGGCAATCTACGGGGACTTCTTGGAATAGATCTGTAAACCTAATATCACACATAGTGTAAATTCTGGCAGCATGGCTATATTTGTAGTGGTTTCAATACTTATCTTTATCTATTGGCTGTGGAACATGATTCTTTAGAGGATTCATTCTTAGAAATGGTTTTCAGTGGTCTGAGACTGCAGTCAATGCTATACAATAGTGACGCTTCAAATAAAACGTATAAACTAATGAGGCAACCAGGGAATTATCCTTGCTTTACCTGTTCTACTGTCACAAACCAGCGGGTGTGAACCCACTGTGCCTTGTGTCCTACCTCCTCTAAGGGCGTTGTCTAAGTGAACCCCTCGATCGTCACAGTACCCCTGATGGTGAGGATAGACTTTCCTGAGGGCAACACCAGGTCGCTACCTCTGCGGCAGCTGGTCCAGGCAGACCAGGAGGTACCTGAGAAAGGTACCAGATGTACAGGCGTTGTCAGCAGGCTGAGTCATTACCAGGAGCAACAGTGCAGGACCGAAGGATGAGGCAGATGCGAAGTCAGACAGGCAATAGGTCAGAGGTACAGATCAGGCAATACGGGTCGGCAACAGGAGAGTCAAGGCAAGCAGGCAGGGATCAAACAGGTATCAGAGTCCAGGAACACAAGTATGAGTTAAGAATACAGGAACACAAGCGGATATCAAGAACCTTAGTAGGACACAAGGACCTTGACTCTGAGGCCTCTGGGAAAGGGGCTGAGGCACTTAGATATGTGCAGGAGGGCTAGGGTTGGTTGGTGAGGTCACATGATCCAACCCATAAAACGTAGGAAGTGACTCATGCCGGCCCTTAAGGAAATACTGCAGGAAACAAGCAGCAAGCATGCTGTGACCAGGGCTGAAAGGAAACACTGGCAGCAGATCACTGCTGAACACGGCGCCCGAGACCGCGGCGGTAAGCAGGGGAACAGTGGTGCACAGCAGCTGCTGTTACATCTACATTCAGAGCTGACATTCATGAGATCTACAGATTATCATACTTTTTTTTTTAACACTTCTCATTTTCCACATAACTAAAGAGCAAAAAGCTTTTGTTTCATTTCCCAACAGCAGTTTATAGTCCGATCCTATAAACATACTCCCTTACATTTGTAATCTAAATTCTAAAAAAGGAATTATATAGATGTCATAGAAGTATCTGGCTCTGGACCTTTTTCTATGAACCAGAATGTAAAACCATTGTTTTGGTAGACCTGGTATGTCCATACATTACATGGTGTCTGCTGCATGGGAAATGTATAGGCAGATGTGGCTTCCCCCAGCACATTGCCGGTGTGCGTGTTTCGCGTGTGAATGGACCCTAATACAGCAAGACCCCGAGGAGCAGGTGCAGAGGACAGAAGTGGTAGTGGCATGAAGTGTTGTGTCACGGTGTACTCCCTCAGGCCTAGCTCCCTGGGGATCAGTGTAGTGGAAATGTAGTTTGAAGAATGAGGCCAGAAATGAATGTCTCTTTTTACTAAGTGCAAAATATAACTTCTGGTACATTAAATAACAGCAAATTCCAAGTGCAGATTCTGGAACTAGTAAAGGAGGTATAGAGGCAGGTTGGATGGCTGCAACTTAGCACTTATTGTTATAAGTGCCCACTATCAGGTCTTGACTCAAGCTTTAGCTGGCCTAATTGTAGTTTGGGTGATGGGTGTCTGAGCCATCGTCCCTTACCTTCCAGCAGTGTCTGGAATGCAGGTTTCGGCTATTCACTCTCCTGTCTTGTCTCTCTGGAGATTTCTGGAAGCTGAGTTTTTATTGAATCATCTATCTTTCTCAGGAGCAGGAGCTCTGGCATGTGCTTCCGCTCCTTTCTATCTCTGGACAGGAACTTTCCCTCCTGGCTGGAGGCAGAACCATCCCACTGTCACCAAGTGGGGAGGAACAGGGTGGTTAGCCCTGTTCCTGCCAACCATTTCCCTCACTGGAAATTATGGGCAAAACATATAATTACTATACATAACCAGTGCTTTAAGTGGGCCAAAAGAGGTGCCGGTACTCTATTAGGCGCCGGTGCTCCCCCCCCCAGAGAGGAATTACAGAGAGGAATTAATGTGTGTGATGGGGGGGTCTGATGTGCAGGGGCCCCCTACACATCAGACCCACCCATCAGACACATATATATTAGTTCCTCTATGTACCAGTACCCCCCCCCCCCCACCACCGCACATTCGTTCCTCTCTGTACCAGTACCCCCCTGCACATCAGACCCCCCCCCCCCCCTCATCACACACATTAATTCCTCTCTGTACCAGTACCCCCCCTGCCAGGGGGGGGGGGGGGGGGGGTACTGGTACAGAGAGGAACTAATGTGTGTGGGGGGAGGGGGGGTGCCTGTCACTCACCAGTACTCTTCAGAAGTTGGATTCCAAAGCAAAGTCGATGTTCTTTGCTGCACCGTCCGACTCCTGACTCCAAGGAGGACCAGTCACTGGTCGCCGCACTGATCGCTCCTCACAGGCGCGCGGGAAGGAGTTGACGTCACCTAACGTGAGGTCAACTCCCTGCCTGCGCCAGCCTGAGCCGTACTCTGCAACGACCCGCCCCCCTCCACTAGCTGCCCAGCCAACGACATTAGGGAGGAGATACTGCCAGCTCTCCGCTGCGCTCCGGTACCGGAAACCCACGTACTGGGCGCACGGAGAGGTGCTGGTACTCTCCAGGGCAATTTTTGGAAGTGGCGGTACTGAGTACCGCCGCGTTCCGGCCCACTTCAAGCACTGTACATAACTATATAAAATACATCTTCAGATACCTCTAGGTCTGGGGTACTGTAATAACCATAGGACAGAAAAGCTTGACTAATCAGCAGATTCCCTCCTGGCTCTGATACAGATCATTCACATTCAGTTCACTGTTAAAATCGGTTTTAAGAGGTGAAATTAATTATCAGCTCACTTAGGGATCAGGTTACATGCTGCCCAAGGAAAAGGGAAGGGAGGAGAGGAAGAGGGAGTGGATGGAGACCTAGACAGAAACATTTAGAGATCCTGCTGTTGGCACTAGTAAGTTTTCTATTTTACCCCAGAGCTGGAGTCACAGTTACGCTGTTCACTGATGTATAATTGCAGTGGGCCCAGGGGAGTGGAGAAGAGTGGAAGACAGAAGGGTGGTAGCAATGATGGTGGTAGTAGTTACTCTCTGTAGCGGTCTTCACTGTGGCGCTCGCTGGGACCATGCATTGATAGGAAGGGCAAACCTCTTCTTCCCTTTGGGGCAAAACTTGACTTTTGGATTCTTGCCTGGTGTTAGGTGAGGTACTCTTGGTGGTTATAAATTTTGAGGAGCAAGGCAGTACCCTGAAGTGTGAAGCAATTGCAGCACACCAGACCTGCAGGGTATTGCGATATTGAGGTCACGGTTATGGGCAATCGAGGGTTACTCACTGTTTGGAGGAGAATCCTGGGCAGGCATGCGGCAGTGAAGGAGAGGCTGACACAAAGTTCCTCTGGGGCACACTCTGTATGTAGGGACCAGGCCTGATGGTGGATGAGGTGCCCTGGATGTTGCGGGTGTTTTGAGTGCCTGGGGCAAGGTCCCTTTAAGGATCGTGACGCCAGTGCCTGTAACGGTGGCACACCGAATTTCCAGTAGCAATAAGTGAGGTACACAGGTGGTATAGTGAACAAAAAGCTTTACTTTAAACAGTCCAACTTTGTGCATACAGTTGGTAATGATGCAGTCCCTTTTAGCATATGTTCCACAAGCAGGCTTACATTCAATAATGGCAGGTATAATCTTGCAAGATACTTGGAGGGTATACAATTAATGCTTCACAGTCCAGGCTGCACTATCTCCACAGCTATTCTGGCTGGCTGTATCCCAAGGCCCGGATGCCTAAATGCTGGCTTTAATCCTTGGTAAAATAATCTTCCTCCCATATTGACCCTTGCTTCCATTTTATAGTACCTCGGCCCATCAGCTTACTTATCTGAGCTGGTTGTATCGTCCTGGCTTCATGTGCAGATGGCTGCAGGTTTCTCCCAGAAGGTACATCTCTTCTCTTGGGGTAATCTTCTGAGCTAACTGTGGCTCACTTTAACAACAGGCAGGCTAGAGTTCTTCACTAGCCTCCTGGTAGCAACTAGCAGCCAGGACTATCTAGCTGCATGTCAGGAGGAGGCCCTCAGCATATCTCTGGCTAAGATGCCCTCTCACTTCTGTGTCCACAGACTCCTGGCTACAGACTTCTTACCCCTCCCTGTCTGGGCCTGAACATTTATACTAGGGTCTCTCTATCTCCCTCTAGTGTCTAGGATGCCTAACTACACCCTCATAGGCCTGCTATGCATGACACAGGGGAAACATTGCATACAAAAGCACAAAATGCATGGTTAAATATAACATCACTGTTCCTTAGGAGTAGGAGTAACACGTGACCCAATTGACCCTTGTGTAGTGCCCACCCCTACCTAGTGGGACACTACATACCCCCATGCTACAACGTTGCCTGTCCTCGGCGCAACATGGAGGGGCCCTGCCCAGCTGGATACTGCACCTGAAAGAGAGAAATAATGCAAAGCAGGAATATTCATCTACATTTGCAAATACATATATATATATATATATCAGGCAGTTCTGCTGGCTTAGGAGCAAGTTCGGTGAAAAGGGGCGTCGTTCTCTTCTCTCAGGATAGTATAAGGGAACAGGGGCGCTGACCTGGTGCAGCGTATCAATAATACCAGGATAGTCCATAATAAAAGTAGAAGTGCAATTGTCCATAATAAAACAGTAGTAGTCCATAGAAAAATATAAAACAATTATAAGTTCTTGGAGGTTCAAAGAATAAAAATTTAGTCCGTACCCAGGTTTCCTTCTTGTAAATGAGTTAGTGCAAGTGATAAGTATAGCTGCATATAAAGCAAGGACAGAGGTATAAGATCTCAGAGGCTCACATACAGTGGAGTCCATCTCTGGGCACATTTCCTTAAAGTAGCAAGATCTCAGAGGCTCATGTGCATTAGAGTCTATCCCTGGGCACATTTCCTTGGAATTTAAATGGCATAATAAAAGTCACAGCACATAAAAGTAATCCACATTATTTAAAATGGCATATAAAAATAAGTGCCGCAATATCCCTTAGTCAACCTGAAAAGGGGGTTAAAGGGTTAAAGGTGCAACATAAAAATAGGCACAACTTGGTGAAGTATTGCAGAAGCAGGCAGGGGGTCCTGTAAACAATATGGCCTTGATGCAATTTGTATTTTCAGCGGTCTACCGCCACCACTGAGCCGTGGGTAACTGGCAGCAGCAGCATAGGACCAAAACAAAGGACTCCTGTCCTGAAAGGGTTAATCCACTCTGATAGGGTCCCTTGGCAAAAGAATCAAATCAACGGCCTAGCAGGCCTACTCACAGGGGCATGTCAAATCCACTTGGCATAACAGTGGTGCTCCCTGGCTCCATTTGTAAATTTGGCCTGTATTGAGATTCCACAGACGGATGGGCCCACAAAATGGTATTAGGAGGTAACTGCAACATGAAAGGACCCCTAATTGGTATGGGCCCCATAGGCCTAGGGGTAATCACAGTTGGGGACCGCATCGGTCCAGGCATAATAATGGTAGGTTGTTGCATTGGCCTAGGTACCGCTGTTGCAAGCGGTTCTGTGAGTTCCTGGACAACTGGCTCTGCGCGACGATGCACAGTATAGGAGGGCCGGCTGGTAGGGACAGGTACCCTTACCTCTGACCCGTCGATGTCTGAGTACTGGAGTCTAATTTCTTCTTTCCTAGGTGGAGTCCGGATCCTAGCAGTAGCAATCCGGTGCAGTCCACACAGCTGTTCCTCCAGACGGACAATCTGGTCATCCAGGCTCTCGGATTCGGGATCGCTGTCTTCTGGGGTTGCCGCTGGTGCAGGTAGGGAAGTTGGCGCATCCTGCGCAGCCGCTGCAGGTTCAGGTGGCGCGTCTGGTCTTTTCCCTTTGCAAATGTTGTCCAGGGTGACATGGAATCGTTCCAAGTTTTCGAGGTCTTGAATAGTTTTCTCCCGGCGGGGCAGCTCAGGGGACGGATACGGCTCACCCACTTCTCCACCACTGTCGGCTGCCAGAAGACGTTTGGGCCAATGAAGGAGCCCCGCTCTTGAAAAGCATTATGGGCAGGTTCTGGAGAGCGCTCAGGTTCGCGCTCGCAGCCAGTATAGTCCTCATCGTTTTCCCAGTCCTCCGGTTTCATCTTTGGCCGGGTCACAGCAGTGGCGTAGGGGCCTCGCAGGCCCTCGGCAGGGGTGAATTCCACCTCCTCTCCCTCGCAGAGGTTGTGCATATGCTCCGGGAGGTAGCTCCGCTTGACGGACCTCCGGTTAACATAAAGGTCTCTGCCGGTAGTATAGTCTTTGATGAAGCCGAAGCCTCTTGCCTTGTCAAAGGCCACTACCAACCCCTTTCTCCATTACAGGTGGGGTTGGTTGTCAGTGTGGCGCTTGTGAACGGTCTTTGCCAGTTCTTCGAAGTAAATCTTAGTTTTAGTCGTCTTCTTTATTGCGGCCTCCCGTATCTCCGCCATCAACGCCGACCATTTAAACGAGGGCTGGTAAAAGTCTCTCCACGAGCCATAGTAGGTCTCAAGCTGCGTCCTCGGTGGCGGGCAGGTGGGTTTCTCCGGTCCTGGAGAGTAGGCCGGTGGAGCGTCCTCTTTCTCCAGGTCAGTAGGATCCATTTTTAAATTGCCAGGTGCCGACATCCCTGTAGAGCAGTCTTCACTCGCCAACATGCTCGATCCTTCTCTGGAGAGCGACAGGGCGGCACCAATAATCACAGACAGGTCCTCCCATTGCTCTGGGAGGCCGCCCCCCAGGTACTCCTGCATAGGGGAGGCGGAGTCCATTTCAGCAGACATGCAAATGTCCAGACAGGGCGGTGGCGCGGACATATAGCCTTTCCCACACTTTTCAGCAGAAGGTGCCAGTTTTTACCGCCAAGAAGATATGAAGATGACGCAGCAGTTAAATCCAAGCAGGATAAGCGGCCATCTTTAAGCAAAAACGCTGTTCATTCACTGACAGCAAGCGGTGGCTTTACAACAGCAAAACAGTCCACAAAAAGCACAGTTTCACACCGCAAATTGGTACAGTTCTCTGGCCCAGCAATTTTCAATAAACAGTGGGACTTAGTCACTTTTTAGGTGGATAATGGCACACAGTTTTGTAATCCAACAATGGCGCGGATATGATCGTATCCTGTTTGTGACGCCAATTTATGCAGCACGCCAGACCTGCAGGATATTGCAATAGTGAGGTCACGGTTATGGGCAATCGAGGGTTACTCATTGTTTGGAGGAGAACCCTGGGCAGGCATGCGGCAGTGAAGGAGAGGCTGACAAAGTTCCTCTGGGGCACACTCTTTATGTAGGGACCAGGCCTGATGGTGGATGAGGTGCCCTGGATGTTGCGGGTGTTTTGAGTGCCTGGGGCAAGGTCCCTTTAAGGATCGTGACGCCAGTGCCTGTAACGGTGGCACACCGATTTTCCAGTAGCAATAAGTGAGGTACACAGGTGGTATAGTGAACCAAACGTTGCTTTACTTTAAGCAGTCCAACTTTGTACATACAGTAGGTAATGATGCAGTCCCTTTTAGCATATGTTCTACAAGCAGGCTTACATTCAATAATGGCAGGTATAATCTTGCAAGATACTTGGAGGGTATACAATTAATGCTTATCAGTCCAGGCTGCACTATCTCCACAGCTATTCTGGCTGGCTGTATCCCAAGGCCCGGATGCCTAAATGCTGGCTTTAATCCTTGGTAAAATAATCTTCCTCCCGTATTGACCCTTGCTTCCATTTTATAGTACCTCTGCCCATCAGCTTACTTATCTGAGCTGGTTGTATCGTCCTCGCTTCATATGCAGATGGCTGCAGGTTTCTCCCAGAAGGTACATCTCTTCTCTTGGGGTAATCTTCTGAGCTAACTGTGGCTCACTTTAACAACAGGCAGGCTAGAGTTCTTCACTAGCCTCCTGGTAGCAACTAGCAGCCAGAACTATCTAGCTGCATGTCAGGAGGAGGCCCTCAGCATATCTCTGGCTAAGATGCCCTCTCACTTCTGTGTCCACAGACTCCTGACTACAGACTTCTGACCCCTCCCTGTCTGGGCCTGAACATTTATACTAGGGTCTCTCTATCTCCCTCTAGTGTCTAGGATGCCTAACTACACCCTCATAGGCCTGCTATGCATGACACAGGGGAAACATTGCATACAAAAGCACAAAATGCATGGTTAAATATAACATCACTGTTCCTTAGGAGTAGGAGTAACACGTGACCCAATTGACCCTTGTGTAGTGCCCACCCCTACCTAGTGGGACACTACACAATGATGAGGCCTGTTTAGCAGTTAAAGTTACAATGTAGTACTCAAAGCAGTTGCCACAGCTCAGACTTTGCATGGATCGATAGATATTTGCAATTCCATAGTTTTTATATCTGTAAAGAATAAATCAAGGCAACTGGACTTACTGTAGATTTCTTGAAAACGTTTCACTCGTTCTTCCAATGAGCTTTCTCAATTCTGAGTGACTGTACAAGAATTCTCTGGGAATAAATATGTAACTGAACCAACATCTGGTAATTATACCCAGCATGGGGTCAGAGGTCATTATACCCAGCATGGGGTCAAAGGTGTTGATTCCATTATCCTAATTGGAGTCAGTAGGTGATAATGACCTCCCAGAAAAAGGTGTCAAGACAGCATTGTATGTGGCAGACATTAGATTAGATGTCTAAACCCCCCGCCTCTATTAAAGCTTGGCTTCTCCATTTTTACGTAGATGGCCTCCTTCACACCTCGTTTGTACCAATCGGCCTCCTTATCCAAAACACTTACTTGACTGTCTTCAAAGGTGTGACCTGTTTCTTTTAGATGTAAGTACATGGCTGAATCTTGGCCAGAGGTTTTAGCTCTTCTATGCTGAGCCATACGCTGATGTAGTGGTTGTTTTGTTTCGCCGATATACAGTTCTGAGCATTCCTCATTGCACTGGACTGCGTACACAATGTTGTCCACCTTGTATTTAGGCGTTGGGTCTTTTGGGTGAACTAGTTGTTGCCTCAGTGTGTTGCTGGGTTTAAAGCAGACAGGGATTTGATGTTTATTAAAAATCCTTTTGAGTTTCTCAGACACCCCAGCTACATATGGGATAACCATATTCTTGCGTCGGTCGTGCTTCTCGCCCTCACTGGTAGTCTTGGTGCTCTTTCTTCTCCTTCCTTCTGTTTTAACAAAGGCCCAATCTGGATACCCACAAGTTTTAAGTGCCCCTCTGCGGTGTGTAAATTCCTTCGCCTTGGCCTCTGTGCTGGTGGAGATTTTCTCTGCCTGGTGGCTTAGAGTCTGGATAACTCCCAGTTTGTGGTCTAGAGGATGGTGGGAATCAAATAGCAGGTACTGGTCTGTGTGTGTTGGTTTTCGATAGACCTCTATTGTCTGCCACATACAATGCTGTCTTTACACCTTTTTCTGGGAGGTCATTACCACCTACTGACTCCAATTAGGATAATGGAATCAACACCTTTGACCCCATGCTGGGTATAATGACCTCTGACCCCATGCTGGGTATAATGACCTCTGACCCCATGCTGGGCATAATTACTAGATGTTGATTAAGTTACATATTTATTCCCAGAGAATTCTTGTACAGTCACTCAGAATTGAGAAAGCTCATTGGAAGAACGAGTGAAACGTTTTCAAGAAATCTACAGTAAGTCCAGTTGCCTTGATTTATTCTTTACAGATATACCATTACCTGGATAAATGAGAACCTTCACAGACATAGTTTTTATAGTTCTCACAGCTAATAGACCAAGTTCTTTCTATGAAGCAATCTTCTTCACACTGCACTTTGCTCTCTACCATTACCATCCAGAAAATAGGGTGCAACACTTTCAGCTTCCTGCACTTTGTCATTTTCTCTTACTATTATCTTTACTCACAAATGGATCCACAATGTCGTCTGAGGGATGTGCGTCTTAGCAGATCCTCAGTCTGCCTTTAAAGCATGTCCAGGCTCCATCATTTGATCTTCTCTGGCAGATTCTTCCTCAGGGCTATTCTTTGCTTGTGCTCAATTCTCTGTTTCACTCTGTACTCTTTTACTGCTCCCTACGGGGAGGGTGCAACAGCCTGTCACTTTCTTCTTCAGCAGCATACATACAGAAAATACTTAACATACATTACTCCCCATTTAAGCAGTAAACCACTGCCATGGCAGTGGGATGCCGCATAATGTCCTCCATCCTGCCACTGCTTCTGAGTAGTTGTTACAGAGATACAGAGGATCAGGCTCTCCTCTTCTCTGTGTTTACAGTGTATAGGAGGCATCATAGCAGCTAGTCTCTGCCCATTCTTGGAAATGAGCTCAAGGAAAACTGACAATTAGAGATGGAGGCAGCAAAAGGGAAAACAGGTGATAATTTGCAGAATACTAGTCATATCATGGTTAAAAATATGTTACTCCTCAATACACATGATAGCTTATTGTGTCACCTGAAATGACAGGTAAGCTTTACAGATAATAGACTGTATCCAACTGCACAGCAAATAAAGATAATATAGAAATAAATATTAGGTGCCCATGATATGTGTTTAGCTGCACATTTTTCTCTGCTTTAAGACTGCACGTTGAAGCATATTTGTTATACAGGTTGTCCGTTTTCTGGGTGTATCAGAAAAGCAAACATAGGGAAGCTTCATTTGTTCAGATATGAATTAGGATTATTTACTAGCATACACACTGTACATTTAGTTGCTGAATGTGTTTTTGTGAGCAACACAATGCAAATTTCATTTTCTATCCAATAATTCTACAAGATATGAATAGTCCTGTAACAGCGACTGCTGTGCGACGCTGTTCCCCTGCTTACCGCCGCGGTCCCAGGCGCCATGCTCTTTGGTGATCGGTGGCCAGTGCTTCCCAGTTACCGCTGCAGTCCGTGACACTCTGTGTGAGTGATGTTGCTTCTGAGGATTCCGATCCACAGCTTACATTCAGCCCTAGACACAGCATGAGTTCGGCTGGTTTCATGTGTCTAAGAGCAGTACGCATCACTCCCTGGGCTGGGCTGGGTTGGGTCAGGTGACCTCGTTGACCAATCCTGGCTCTCCTACACATACTTAAGGGGCTCAGCCCTTTTCCCAGATGCCTGAGTGTCAAGGTCCTAGTCTGTTGCTAAAGAGCTTGATAACCACTTGTGTTCCTGACCTATACTTTTTCCCTGGACTCTGCTTTTCGTCTGATCCCTGCCTGCTTGCTTTGTCTCTCCCGTTGCTGACCCGGATTGCCTGACCTGTACCTGTGCCGCCTGCCCTGACCTTCTGCCTGTCTGACTACGCCTCTGCCTCATCCTTCGGTTCCTGCTTTGTTGCTCCTGGTAACGACCCTGTCTGTCTACCATGCCTGTACTGCTGGTACCTATCTCAGGTATCTTCTGGTCTGCCTGGACCAGCTGCTACTGACTCTGGAACTGCTCTGGAGTGGCACCTGGCAACTACCCTAACGGCCCAAGTCTATCCTCACCATCAGAGGCTCTAGCGAAGACCAGGTAGTTACTTAGTCATGCCCCTCCAGGGTACAGCCAGTCAGTAGCATAGTGGGTTCACATCCACTGATCCGTGACAAGTCCATAGAGAAGCAATATACAGGGTGGGCCATTTATATGGATACACCTTAATAAAATGGGAATGGTTGGTCATATTAACTTCCTGTTTGTGGCACATTAGTATATGTGAGGGGGAAAACTTTTCAAGATGGGTGGTGACCATGGCGGCCATTTTGAAGTCTGCCATTTTGAATCCAACTTTAGTTTTTTCAATAGGAAGAGGGTCATGTGACACATCAAACTTATTGGGAATTTCACACGAAAAACAATGGTGTACTTGGTTTTAACGTGACTTTATTCTTGTTATTTACAAGTTTCTCTTTGTTTACAGCCATTGACATGTCGCGGAGGTTAACACGTGAGGAGCGGATAGAAATTGTGTTGATGTCTGGTGAACGCAGTAACCGGGTCATTGCAGCAGATTTCAATGCAAGACACCCTACGAGACCACCCATCTCCCATGCTACAGTTAGCAAACTGCTTGCTAAGTTTCGTGAAACTGGTTCAGTGTTGGATTTGCCAAAATGTGGACGCATGAAATCTGTCTCTAATGAAGAAACATCAGTGGCTGTCCTAGCTTCATTCAGCAAGAGCCCACAGCGTAGCACTCGCCGCATGTCACTGGAGAGTGGCATTAGTCGAACATCCCTTCCGCGGATATTAGCTACTCACAAATGGCACCCTTACAAACTCCAGCTACTGCAGCATCTCAACGAGGATGACCCAGATCGGCGCACTGAATTTGCAGAATGGGAAAAACAAAAATTGGAACAGGACCCTCAGTTTACGCAGAAGATTTTGTTCAGTGATGAGGCAAACTTTTATGTGAATGGTGAAGTTAACAAACAAAACCACCGCTATTGGTCTGACACTAACCCACATTGGATAGATCCCTCCAAGACTGTTGGAACAAAAAAATTGATGGTATGGTGTGGTATATGTGGTACAAAGATAGTGGGGCCATTCTTCATCAATGGAAACCTCAAGGCCACTGGATATGCGAAATTGCTACATGATGATGTGTTTCCGTCTTTATGCACTGAAGCTGGCACGTTCCCTGAGTTTTTCCAGCAAGATGGTGCACCACCACATTATGGGTGTCAGGTCCGAGCATTCCTAGATGAACAGTTTCCTGGAAAGTGGATTGGTCGTCGTGGGCCAGTTGAATGGCCCCCAAGGTCTCCCGATCTGACCCCCTTAGACTTTTATCTTTGGGGTCATCTGAAGGCAATTGTCTATGCTGTGAAGATACGAGATGTGCAGCACCTGAAACTACGGATACTGGAAGCCTGTGCTAGCATTTCTCCTGTGGTGTTGCTATCAGTGTGTGAAGAGTGGGAGAAGAGGGTTGCATTGACAATCCAACACAATGGGCGTGAACACATTTTATAAGTGGTCAGAAACTTGTAAATAACTCATGAAAGAATAAAGTCACGTTAAAACCAAGCACACCATTGTTTTTCTTGTGAAATTCCCAATAAGTTTGATGTGTCACATGACCCTCTTCCTATTGAAAAAACAAAAGTTGGATTCAAAATGGCCGACTTCAAAATGGCTGCCATGGTCACCACGCATCTTGAAAAGTTTCCCTCCTCACATATACTAATGTGCCACAAACAGGAAGTTAATATCACCAACCATTCCCATTTTATTAAGGTGTATCCATATAAATGGCCCACCCTGTATACAGGACATGCAATCTAAAGATTCACCAAATTCTTACAGTGACTAATGCTAAATAATACATTTGGTGCATGGTTAGACCCTTCTGTCTAACTTTACAATTATTGGTTGGCTTATTTTTTTGCGCACATTGTTCCATTTCAAGCCAAGCCCATTTCTACCAAGTCACACATTAGACAGTTGAAATAGAAATTTAAAATGGAACTAGATTCTTAGACTGGCTTTCTACATTCAGGTTTTTTTATGCAGGTTTTGAATCCAAAGCCAGGGGTGGATTAAAAAACAGAAGACTCAGCCATTTATATGTGTCCTCAGTTTATGATCTTTTTCTGGCTTTAAAAACAGAATATTGGGAGGGCGTGGCTAACTGCCGACATGAGCGGCCGCATCTGAGCTGAGCTCCGGCTTCCGTATAGAATCCTGAACAATCCTGAGCACTGACACGGTCTATCTACCAACGGAATAGACAAGCGATACCACGAGACCTCACAGAACCTCACCATGGGTCCCAGCAAAGGTCAGGCGGCGGCTGACCGCCTGAAGGAATATGCGCGCCAGGACACCCAACATGGCGCCGCAACGACCAGCACGCCCCGCACCCAGCATACTCGTGGCCAGGCGGCCCAGCAGGCGGTCAATGATATAGAAGATACGCCAGAGCTCTCACCGAAGGAGGCGCATGAACAACTCCTGTCAGCGATTCTGGCCTGTCAAACTTCCCTCACTACCAAGATTGATGAGGTACGTGTGGATGTAGGCCTACTTAGACAAGACGTCCAGCAGCTCAGGGAGCGGGTGAAGGGTGCGGAGGAAAGGATCTCAGACCTGGAGGATCTCACTCGCCCCATGCCAGCCAAGATTCATGCCCTGGAGGATTCGGTCTCTCTGTGGAGGCAAAAATGTGACGACTTGGAAAACAGGGCCAGGAGGAACAATGTGCGTATTTTGGGCCTACCGGAGCGCTCGGAGGGGTCGGATCCTGCCTCTTTCCTAGAGGCCTGGTTCAGATCTACCTTCCCGGAAGCAGCCTTTTCCATGGCGTACGCAGTGGAGAGGGCCCACAGGGTTCCAGCTCGTCCACTGCCACCTGGAGCTCCACCTAGGCCGCTGTTAGCACGCATGCTGAATTGGAAGGATCGAGACCTCATCCTTACACAGACGAGGAGGAAACAGACCATTATGTATGAGAATGCTAAAGTATCTTTGTTTCCTGACTTCTCTGCCGAGCTCCAGAAAAAGCGGGCGACCTTTGTCTCGGTCAAGAGAAGGCTGCGGGACATGAACTTACCTTATTCTATGGCTTACCCTGCTAGGCTAAGGGTGGTGGATGGAGAAAAATCACACTTCTTTACTGACCCCAAGGAAGCGGATGATTGGGTCGCAAGGAAATCGCGCAGGATGGCGCCATCTTGAGGTGTGGTATGGCGTTGATACCCTTTTTTTTCTCCTTGATCGGGGACTCTATCAGCGGGACTCACTGTTATCTGGGGGAGGAGAATGGCTATCTACATTATCTGGACATGTTCAATTCTGGACTTTGTAGTGCTTGCGACCTCCCACCCCCGAAAGGGTTTTGCTGATACGTTGGTATATCATTTGTTATATGTCAGTATGCTATACAATATCATGGGAGCTGCTCAGCTACCTGCATAGTTGAGACACCACCTTGTAATATGCAGGTCCCTGACACTGTTGCCACAGGGAAATCATTTTCCCATTCTGGGCAAAATGCACGCTATTGCACCATTTGTTTATGGCCTGTTTTGTTTTGCCTTAAGTTTGTATACTCTGTTTGGGCATTATATGGTACGCCGCTTAGTACAGGTAGTTGTGTGAATATGTGGAATGATGTGGTGGGAGGAGTCTATTCGTCATTGCAGCAGAAGTGTAGACTCGTGTGGATATGTGAGGTGCGAATGCTATGGCCGCCTTAGTTTTAATGTCCTGGAATGTGAGGGGACTTGGAGATGCGAGTAAAAGAATGTCTGTTTTTACGCATGTCCGCAGATATACTCCTCACATACTCAGTTTGCAGGAGACCCATTTGACGTCTGACACTGCTGGTAGACTCAGGAAGCCATGGGTTCAATATGCGTATCACTCGTACGGTACCTCCCATTCCAGGGGTGTATCTCTGCTAATTAATCGCTCTGTCAGATGGGAGTTACATACGACTGAGAGCGACCCAGAGGGTAGATATGTTTTTGTCTATGCACACGTAAACGGCACTCCGTATGTGATCCAGAGCGTTTACTGTCCCCCTCCTGCTGATTTAACCATTCTACAAACTGCAACCATATTTGCAGCTCAATACCCACATGCGAGATTTCTATGTGTGGGGGACATTAATATGGTCATGGACTCGCAGAGGGACCGCTTCTGTGCTCATCCCGCCTCCTCGACTCGCAGCCACTCTACATTGCTGGGGGCTTGGACTGGTGAGGTGGGATGGCTAGATTTTTGGAGGGAGAAACATCCAGATGCAATAGAGTACTCTTGCTTTACTCCTTCCCATGGAGCTCTGTCTAGGATAGACTACATATTTGGATCCCCTGATGCCTACTTGGACCTGTCCACTATTCTCTATGGCCCTCAAAGTGTCTCTGATCATGCGCCTTTGATTGCACAATTTAATGTTACTCAGGGGTTGAACCCTTGTTTGAAAACGAGGATTCATCCATTTTGGCTTACCTTACTGAAGGAGCAGGATAGGATCCCAGATCAATTACAGGTTTTCCTTGAAGTACATGACGCTGATACGAATGCCCTCCTCCTTTGGGAAACACTAAAGGCATATCTAAGGGGATGTCTTAAGTCATCGATTTCTTATATTAAGAGGGACACCAGGAGAAAGGAGGACTCCCTTAATTCTAGTGTTAGGGAAGCTGAAGCTAGGTTCCTGGCAGACCCATCGGAGACACATAGGCAGGACTGGTTGTTGAAAGGTAGGATGTATTTAGTCCACTTGCATGAAAAAAGTGACCGCAAACTATTCTTCTATAAACAGCAGGCCTTTGAGATGGGTGACAAGGCAGGGAGACTACTAGCTCATATAGTACATAGAAATACCTCTGCCCCGCCGGTTCTACGTATCCGGGACATGGAAGGGGAGGTCAAAGAATCTGTCCCGGATATAGTAGCATGTTTTGCTGACTTCTATCGAGAGTTATATCAAACACGAGTGTCATATTCAGAGATTGAACTTGAGAATTACTTAGATGGAATATCTTGCCCATCACTCTCATTGGAGGACAGCAACCTAATGGAGGAAGATATTACTCTGGAAGAGATACAAAATGCAATTGCCGGACTGTCAAACGGGAAGTCCCCGGGCCCCGACGGGTTGCCACTGGAGGTATACTCCAAGTATGTTGACGCTCTTGGGCCCCAATTGAGAGAGATGTTTAGGGAAGCGTGGCGTCTCGGTAGGCTCCCAGACTCCCTATATGAAGCATCCATAGTAGTGATTCTTAAACCTGACAAGGACCCGTTGGATTGTTCCTCCTATCGGCCAATATCTTTGCTAAACCTGGATTACAAAATCCTCACGAAGGTTTTGGCCAATAGGTTAAACAAAATAGTGTCTAGCATAATCCATTGCGATCAGACTGGGTTTATACCGGGAAGATCAACTTCCAGTAACATCCGCAGAGCACAAATCATAGCCCAAATTGGGACCTGTCAAGGAAGGCAGTGGGCGATGGCCTCATTAGATATGGCCAAAGCCTTCGATTCGCTAGAGTGGCCATACCTGCTGAGAGTGTTGGGGAGATTTGGCTTTGGTCCTAGATTCCTACAATGGATCCGGGTACTATACAAAAATCCGAAGGCTAGTATCTCGATTAACGGTACTGCCTCCTCCTACTTCCCTTTGCAGAGAGGTACGAGGCAGGGTTGTCCTCTCTCTCTCCCCTTTTGTTTGCAATTGCCATAGAGCATCTAGCTCTGCACTTTCGCCACGACTCGATATTCAGAGGAGTTGGATTGGGGGGGAGGGAGGACAGAGTAGGCCTATATGCAGATGACCTCATATTGTATATGAGTGATTTGGATACTTCCTTATCACAAGCGATCACGATCATAGAGCAATTTAGCCATTTTTCAGGACTGCACATTAACTGGGCTAAGTCTGCCTTGATGCCGCTGTGGCGATCTGATTGGCCCAAAGTCTATCATAACCTTAGAGTAGTGGACCACTTTAAATACCTGGGGATAGTCATTACCAGAGTACCGGGAGACTCCTACTCCAGAAACGTTGCCCCTCTAGAAGCCTTATTCACTGAGAAGTTCAAGGTATGGAAGACCCTCCCTCTGTCTGTCATGGGCAGGATCAATCTAATCAAAATGGTCCTACTGCCTAAAGGATTATATATACTGGAACATGCTTGCACCCCAATACCACGGAATCTCTTGGACCGCCTACACTCCTTAATGATTCAATTCATTTGGGGTAGGGCCAGACACAAACTCGCTATGAATACATTGCAGAGGTCCAGAGTGCAGGGGAGGGCGTCGCTACCAAATTTCCATTTGTACTTTTTGGCAGGACAAATAAGATTCTTAGCTAGTTGGGTTAATGGTGAGCCCCTGCAGAATATGGAATATTATTTGCAACAGCACCTGGGTTTATCTAACTTGTGGCCTGTACTGGAGAGGGTAGGTTCCTTGTCGAGACATATGCTACCGGTGCATAGGCTGGCACAGCAGGTTTGGAGGGACGCTAAACTGAGACAATATCAGGATTGGGCCGACACCATACCTTTATGGGATAACCCTTTATTCCCCCATTTGCAAGGGATAGAAGGAACACATACATGGGCAACGTCCGGGATTGTGGTCTTGCGGGATTTATATAGCGAAGGTGTCCTACGCTCCTTCTCTCAAATTCAAGAACGATTTGGAATAGTACGTACCCAATTCTTTAAATATCTACAGATTAGGCACGCCTTTCAGGAACAGTTTGGAGATGGAAATAAGGCCATCTCTTCTTATCCCCTTATTGGAGTTATCAAATCGCAAGGACCCCGAGGCATAGTGTCTGTGCTATATACTCATCTCTTGGAGAATCACATGTCAGCACAACCCATATTAGCTGAGGCCAGATGGAGAGGGAACATTCCGCATCTCTCAGCGGAGGATTGGACAGAGGCGTTAGAAGCAGTCACTAAGGTATCTCCTTCGATTAACAATAGATTGATCCAGTTATTTATGCTGCATCGCAGCTATCTAACCC
This sequence comes from Bufo bufo, assembly GCF_905171765.1. Lineage (NCBI taxonomy): Eukaryota > Metazoa > Chordata > Amphibia > Anura > Bufonidae > Bufo > Bufo bufo. The sequence goes on along the minus strand of NC_053394.1, from coordinate 275,512,119 downwards.
CCACTAGGTTACACAGGATGGGAAGGATTCCCCAATCCAATTGCTTAAGATGTGCACATAATAACGCAGACTTCTGGCATATGATGTGGGAGTGTGAGTACATCAAGTTATACTGGCAAACGGTACTGGGGGTACTCTCATCACTGGGCTTAGGTCCTATCCCACTTTGCCCCAAGGTATGTCTCCTAGGGATCCTGGATGATGATAGCTGGACCCACTATAATAAGATATTTTTAAGCGAATCTCTATTTTTAGCCCGCAAAGTTATTGCTCTTAAATGGATGGCGGATGATTTACCGACTCTGGGGACATGGAAGAGGCTGGTTAATCAAGTAATCCCTTTTGAGAAGGTGTTATATGTCAACAGAAAGTGCCCTGATAAATTCCAGAAGGTGTGGGGTCTATGGTGTGAGTCACATTTAACGACTTCGGAGAGGTCAGCGGTTTCTTTAGGCCCTTGATAGGACTAACACATTCCGAGTCTTACGCTCCACCTTGTATAACTCAGTTTATTGTATCACTAATGTATACGCAATGGAAATGCTGTGTCTTCTCTCCTTCGAATTGTTTATGTATGTACCACCACCACTCAACGTGATCTGACCTGTAATATGTCTTTGTATTTTGCCTGTAAGACTGTACCACGTATATGCCTTGTTACTCTTTTTCAATAAAACGAGTTTAAAAAAAAAAAAAAGAATATTGTACTGTAGTCTTAGGTAAGTGATAGAAGAACACTGCAAAATGTGAAATTCAGCAACAAATTACTCAATAAACCCAACCCTAGCTCAACCACTGTGAAAAGAGACAAAGCTTGTGCAAAAGTGGAGAAATGGTTGGATTCTGAAACAACTGAAACCCAAACCCCCTTCAACCATAACTTGGCAGTGGCTTTGCTCGTTTGCGGTTCACCAAACGAGTGAACATATCGCGATGTCCGCCGGCGCCATATTCTTTCACATTGTGAAGAACTTTGACCCATGACACATCCATCAGGTGGTACAGGACAGCAAATTGAGACGTTTCAGCACATGGACATACCCCCTACCTTATAAATAAACCTGATCTGGCTGCCATTTTATATTCAGTCTTTTGCCAGTGTAGGGAGAGGTTGCTGTGTGGAGCAGGGACAGGTGTGACTTACTGAGGGGTGTGATATAATGTACTTATAATATACTTTCTAACATAGAAAGTATATTATAGTGCATTTGTATTGTGCAGCAGTTGTGTGCGTTTCTGCTGTGATACTGCAGCTATACAGAGGGGCAAACGCTCTTGGAACAAATAATTTCAACTGGTGTGATATGCCAGTTGCACCCAAAAAAACTGATTGAAGCAGAGGTGTTATATACTAATAATATACTTTCTATATAGTGCATTTGGGTAGTGCAGCATTTGTTTGCGGTTTTACTGCGTTACTGCAGCTACACAGAGTGACAAACGCTATTGGAACATATAATTTCAACTGGTGTGATATACCAGTTGCCCCCCCAAAAAACTGATTGAAGCAGGGGTGTGATATACCAATAATATACTTTCTATATAGTGCATTTGGGTAGTGCAGCATTTGTTTGCGGTTTTGCTGCGTTACCTCAGCTACACAGAATGACAAATGCTATTGGAACAAATAATTTCTACTGGTGTGATATACCAGCTGCCCCCCCAAAAAAGTGATTGAGGCAGGGGTGTGATATACCTTCTTCCACAAATACTGCTCTTCTATGGGGACTTTTGTCACAGGGTCATTTTGAAAATGACAGGCAGAGGAAGAGGCAGGCCATTCTGCAGGGGTGGTAGGGGTCGGGCCCTAAGTGGGAAGTTGCAGAAAGTGCGTGCGATTACGTCAAAGGACTGCAACCCTCTTCACTCTCTGCTGTGTGCACCCCCAAAGACACCACCACCACCATATCCCCTCCGCTCGAGTCAGAGGAATTATTTTCCCATCCATTTTCAGACCTAACCGATGTGCAGCCATTCTTGGCATCGAATCAGGAAGAGGAGGTATCAACGGTCGCCACCTAGCAGTCTGATGACAGTACCCAGATCAGCCCAAGGAGGGTGGTCCCCGCTGTTGCTGCCTGATCTCTAATGTCAGTGGTGGTGAAGGTGACGATGATGACGTGTCGATGGACGTCACGTGGGTGCCCACAAGAGAGGAAGAGGAGGGGAATTCAGAGGGAGAGACGGAGCAGCAAGGCGAGCCAGGGAGAGACGGAGCAGGGAAGAAAAGGAGGAGAAGCAGGGAGAACTTACAGTGCACAGGAGGCAAAAAGCAGACTGCTAATGTATCTAGAACGAGCCATCCACCATGCACTGTCAAATCTGGCGCTCCCAGGATGCCGGCACATGGCTCCGCAGTGTGGGCTTTTTTTTAACGTGTCCGCTGCTGACAATAGTGTTGCCATCTGTCCTGTCAACGCATAAGTCGTGGTAAGCCCAACACTCAACTAGGGACGACCGCCTTAAGAAGGCACCTGGCCTCCCATCACTTAGCCCAGTGGGAGCAACACCGTCAGAACCCACAAAGCCACTCTCCCGAAACTCCAGGTCCTGTCTCTTTTCCTTCTCCTCTCATTTGTCCTCCACTCCTCCTTCCACCGTGCCGTCATAGCATTCATCTGGCACAAGGCAGGCTTCCGTGGCCCAAATGTTCGAGCGTACAAAGATGATGATGCCGGATAACCCTCTTGCTCAACGGCTGACCGTTTTCTTGTCAGAACTGGTAGCCCACCAACTACTGCCATATAAACTGGTGGACTTGGAGGCCTTTAGAAAATTTGTGGCCATTGGCACACCGCAATGGAAGGAAATATTTCTCCCACAAGGGCATCCCGGAGCTACATGGCCACATTCAGCGGCAAATGAATGTAGCTCTGGCACACAGTGTCGGTGCCAAGATACATCTGACAATAGACACGTGGTCTAGCAAACATGGGCAGGGAAGGTACATAACTTTTACTGCACACTGGGTGAACCTTCTGACGTCCGTTAAGCATGCAACCCGTGGCACCCGTGTGGATTTGGTGTTACCGCCATGGATTGCAGGCCTGCCTCTTCTTCTCCTCCTCCGTTTCCTCCACTGCTACCACCTCTTCCGCTGCGCCCCCCAAGCTTCCCAGAACCTATTTAACGTGCCAGGGGAGACGTTGCCATGCGGTGGCTGTTGTGCCTGAAAGCCAAGAGCCACACCGGTCCTGCACTCCTTTCAGCTTTGCGGTCACAGGCCGATCAGTGGCTAACCGCGCTCAATTTGACATTTGGTAAAGTGGTCCGACAACGGTGCCAATCTGCTGAGCGCATTGAAACAGGGCAAAATGCCACAGGTCCTGAACTTAGTCGTGCAGCGATTCGTTGCAAAAAACACCGGGGTCCAGGACGTCTTGCAACAGGCCAGGAAAATCTCTGGCCATTTTAGATCTTACACGGCCATGGCTCGCCTTGCTGACATTCAGTGGCGACACCACCTGCCCGTCAGACGTCTGATTTGTGACTGCCCGATGCGCTGGAACTCCACCTTGTATATGCTTGATAGGCTGCTCCAGCAGAAACGTGCAGTTAACGACTACATGTACGAACTCTGGGACAGGTTCTGGGAGCTTGTTTTTTTTCCACCACGCAAGTGGCTGCTCATGTGTGACGCATGCAGACTTCTGCGGCCATTTAATGAGATCACCAAACTGGTCAGTCGCAGCCAGGGCGCCATCAGTTACATCGTACCTTACGCCTTTTTTCTGGAGCATGCATTGCGTCGTGTCATTGATCAAGCCATCGAGGAGCAGGAAGATGAGGAAGTCGCAATGCTGAATGAATTCCCGGGGGGGAAGGGGGGCTACTCCATCTGAGACAAGTCAACAGGAGTCTGAAGAGGAGTCAGAGGAGGATGGTGCCGGGGTGGAGGTGAAGCAAGAAGAGCATGTTTTAAACTTTTCTGGGATCCCTGGTGCTATCCGTGGCTGGGGGGAGGAGACCGAGGACAACATTATCCTGGACGATAAGCAGGAGCCAGGCCACTCCACCGCTTCCAGTTTAGTGCAAATGGGGGCCTTAATGTTCCAGTGTTTGAAGAGGTACCCCCGTATAAAAAGCATAAAGTGTAAGGACCAGTGCTGGGTGGCAACTTACTTAGACCCCCAGTACAAACACAAAATGGCAGACATGTTACCAGCATCACAGAGGACTGTCAGCATGCAGCACTTCCAGGCCTTGCTTCGAGAAATGCTCCATTCTGCTTTTGCTGGCGCTGGCAGAGGAATTTCCACTCACAGAGAAATAGTTGCGAGTACCAATCCAACAGCGGATGCAAGATGAGGGTGGTTTGAAGATGTGTTGGTCACTTCGGATATGAGATCATTCTTGCAACCAACCCATCGACAGCCGCCCTCCGGATCCAGCCTCAGGGAACGCCTAGGACGACAGGTGTCCGACTACATCGGGTTAATGGCCGAAGTAGATGCTCTGAGAAGCGTGGAACCCCTGGACTACTGGGTGTGCAGGCTTGACCTGTGGCCAGAGCTGGCACAATTTGCCATGGAACTCTTGGCTTGCCCCTCATCGAGTGTCCTGTCCGAAAGGATGTTCAGCGCAGCAGGGGGGATCGTGACTGATAAGCGCACTCGCCTAGCTCACGACAGTGTGGACTACCTCACATTTCTAAAAATGAATGAGGCATGGATCTTGGAGGAATTCAACACATATGATGACCACGTTTAATTAAATTTCCTCATGACAGCCCACAAATATCCACCACCCAGAACAAATAATGGTCCCTGTCTTAGGTAAATACAGCAGCATAAAAGGCCTTTTCTGTCCGGTGAATGCCTAATGTTTTGGGCCTCAGAGAAATTCAAAACCTGTGACGACCATGTGTTTCAACTATTATCATTAGGGTTTTTTTCAAGAGGGGGATTTTGTTAGCCATGTTTTCAATCTTATTTTATATGTTTAGTTCTTTTAAACATATATATTTGACCTGTATTTGTACTGGCCTTCAGTAAAATTGATATCCATTGACCGTCTAATAGACCTCCAGCCACATAATCACTTGATCTTTTCTGTACGGTGAATGCATAATTTTTGTGGCCTGTAATGCACTGGCCTGCTGTAAAATCTATATCCAATGACCATGTAATCTACCTCCAGCCACATACTTGTTCTTTTCTGTCCGCTGAATGCATAATTTTTGGGGCCTGTAGTCCACTGGCCTGCTGTAAAATTGATATCCAATGACCGTGTAATCTACCTCCAGCCACATACTTACTTGTTGTTTTCTGTACATTGAATGCATAATTTTTGGGGCCTGTAGTCCACTTGCCTGCTGTAAAATTGATATCCAATGACTGTGTAATCTACCTCCAGCGACATACTTGTTCTTTTCTGTACGCTGAATGCATAATTCTTGGGGCCTGTAGTCCACTGGCCTGCTGTAAAATTGATATCCAATGACCGTGAAATCTACCTCTAGCCACATACTTGTTCTTTTCTGTACGCTGAAGGCATAATTTTTGGGGCCTGTAGTCCACTGGCCTGCTGTAAAATCTATATCCAATGACTGTGTAATCTACCTCCAGCCACATACATACTTGTTCTTTTCTGTACGCTTAAGGCATAATTTTTGGGGCCTGTAGTCCACTGGCCTGCTGTAAAATTTATATCCAATGACCGTGTAATCTACCTCCAGTCACATACTTACTTGTTCTTTTCTATACGATAAATGCATAATTTTTGGGCTTGTAGTTCACTGGCCTGCAGTAAAATTGATATCCAATGACCGTGTAATCTACCTCCAGCCACATGGCCTGCTGTAAAATTGATATACAATGACCATGTAATATACCTCCGGTCACATAATCACTTGATCTTTTCTGTACACTGAAGGCATAACTTTTGGGACCTGTAGTCCACTGGCCTGCTGTAAAATTGATATCCAATGACCATGTAATCTGCCTCCAGCCACATACTTACTTGTTCTTTTTTGTATGGTGAATGAATAACTGTTGGGGCCTCGGAGGAATTCAACACCAGTGACGACCACGTGTTATCGAATTTCAAGTATTATCATTAGGGTTTTTTTTAAGAGGGGGGATTTTGTTAGCCATGTTTTTAATCCAATTTTATATTTTTAGTTCTTTTAACCCCTTAACCTCTTAAGGACATAGGGCGTACAGGTACGCCCTTGTTCCCTGGTACTTAAGGACACAGGGCGTACCTGTACGCCCTGTGTATTTTCGATCACTGCCGTGCGGCTGGCAGTGATCGGAACCCAGTGCCTGCTCAAATCATTGAGCAGGCACCTAGGCTAAATGCGCGGGGGGGTCCCGTGACCCCCCCCATGTCGGCGATCGCGGCAAACCGCAGGTCAATTCAGACCTGCGGTTTGCTGCGATTTCTGCAGTTTCTGGTCCCCGCGGTCCCTGACCGCGGGGATCAGAAACTTTATATGCCTAAATTAACGTTTTATTCACCCCCCCTGCACCCCCGAATGATTTTATGGTGGCGGGAGGTGCAGGGGGAGGGTTGCGGGCGGTGTGGGCGGTGCGGGAGGCGGGCGGTGCGGCAGGCGGGATCGCGATCCCCCGCCCGCCTTCCCTTGTATAATCGTTGGTTTCTAGTGGGTATACCAGGGTGCCAGCACATTGCTGGCACCCTGGTATAAACGGCTGACATCTGCGATGCGATGTCAGCCGTTTAACCCTTTCCATACAGCGGTCCGTACTTACCGCTGTATGGAAAAGGTTAACAGCGCAGGGAGCTCCCTCCCTCTCCCATCGGGGGGCTGCTGTGCCTTTGCAGCCCCCCGATGGGGAGGGAGAGAGCCCCCAGACAGCCCCCCGACAGTTCCCCTCCTTACCCTTCCCCGTCTGCGCAGTTCTGACTTGTACTGAGCAGACGGGGAAGGTTCCCATGGCAACAGGACGCCTCTCAGGCATCCTGCTGTCCATGGTGCTGAACAGATCTGTGCTAAAAGGCATAGATCTGTTCAGACAAAGTGTAAAATACAGTACAGTACAATATATATATTGTGCTGTACTGTATTATACAGACATCATACCCACTGGATCTTCAAGAACCAAGTGGGTCTGGGTAAAAAAAAAGTGAATAAAAGTGAAAAAAAAGTAAAAATCAAAAAACACATTTATCACTGATTAAAAATGAAAAAAATAAAATTCCCTACACATGTTTGGTATCGCCGCGTCCGTAACGACTTGATCTATAAAACGGTCATGTTACTTTACCCGAACGGTGAACGCCATAAAAATAAAAAACTATGATGAAATTGAAATTTTGCCCACCTTACTTCCCAAAAAAGGTAATAAAAGTGATCAAAAAAGTCGCATGTACGCCAAAATTGTAACAATCAAACCGTCATCTCATCCCGCAAAAATCATACCCTATCCCAAGATAATCGCCCAAAAACTGAAAAAACTATGGCTCTTAGACTATGGAAACACTAAAACATGATTTTTTTTGTTTCAAAAATGAAATCATTGTGTAAAACTTACATAAATAAAAAAAAGTATACATATTAGGTATCGCCGCGTCCGTATCGACCGGCTCTATAAAAATATCACATGATCTAACCCCTCAGATGACCACCGTAAAAAAATAAAAATAAAAACGGTGTAAAAAAAGCCATTTTTTGTCATCTTACGTCACAAAAAGTGTAATAGCAAGCAATCAAAAAGTCATATGCCCCCCATAATTGATGCCAATCAAACCGTCATCTCATCCCGCAAAAAATGAGACCCTACTTAAGATAATCGCCCAAAAACTGAAAAAACTATGGCTCTTAGACTATGGAGACACTAAAACATTTTTTTTGTTTTAAAAATGAAATCATTGTGTAAAACTTACATAAATAAAAAAAATTGTATACATATTAAGTATCGCCGCGTCCGTGACAACCTGCTCTATGAAATTACCACATGATCTAACCTGTCAGATGAATGTTGTAAATAACAAAAAAAAAAAAACGGTGCCAAAAAAGCTATTTCTTGTTACCTTGCCGCACAAAAAGTGTAATATAGAGCAACCAAAACTCATATGTACCCTAAACTAGTACCAACAAAACTGCCAACCTATCCCGTAGTTTCTAAAATGAGGTCACTTTTTTGGAGTTTCTACTCTAGGGGTGCATCAGGGGGGCTTCAAATGGGACATGGTGTAAAAAAAAACTGTCCAGCAAAACCTGCCTTCCAAAAACCGTATGGCATTCCTTTCCTTCTGCGCCCTGCCGTGTGCCCGTACAGCGGTTTACGACCACATATGGGGTGTTTCTGTAAACTACAGAATCAGGGCCATAAATAATGAGTTTTGTTTGGCTGTTAACCCTTGCTTTGTAACTGGAAAAAAAATATTAAAATGGAAAATCTGCCAAAAAAGTGAAATTTTGAAATTGTATCTCTATTTTCCATTAACTCTTGTGCAACACCTAAAGGGTTAACAAAGTTTGTAAAATCAGTTTTGAATACCTTGAGGGGTGTAGTTTCTTAGATGGGGTCACTTTTATGGAGTTTATAATCTAGGGGTGCATCAGGGGGGCTTCAAATGGGACATGGTGCCAAAAAAACAGTCCAGCAAAATCAGCCCTCCAAAAACCATACGGCGCACCTTTCACTCTACGCCCCGCTGTGTGCCAGTACAGTAGTTTACGGCCACATATGGGGTGTTTCTGTAAACAGCAGAGTCAAGGCAATAAAGATACAGTCTTGTTTGGCTGTTAACCCTTGCTTTGTTAGTGGAAAAAATGGGTTAAAATGGAAAATTAGGCAAAAAAATGAAATTCTCAAATTTCATCGCCATTTGCCAATAACTCTTGTGCAACACCTAAAGGCTTAACGACGTATGTAAAATCAGTTTTGAATACCTTGAGGGGTGTAGTTTCTTATATGGGGTCACTTTTAGGGAGTTTCTCCTCTAGGGGTGCATCAGGGGGGCTTCAAATGGGACATGGTGTAAATAAACCAGTCCATAAAAATCAGCCTTCCAAAAACCAAACGGCGCACCTTTCACTCTACGCCCCGCTGTGTGGCCGTACAGTAGTTTACGGCCACATATTGGGTGTTTCTGTAAACGGCAGAGTCAGGGCAATAAAGATACAGTCTTGTTTGGCTGTTAACCCTTGGTTTGTTAGTGGAAAAAATGGGTTAAAATGAAAAATTTGACAAAAAAATGAAATTCTCAAATTTCCTCCCCATTTGCCAATAACTCTTGTTCAACACCTAAAGGGTTAACAACGTATGCAAAATCAGTTTTGAATACCTTGAGGGGTGTAGTTTCTTAGATGGGGTCATTTTTGGGTGGTTTCTATTATGTAAGCCTCGCAAAGTGACTTGAGACCTGAACTGGTCCCTAAAAATTGAGTTTTTGTAAATTTCTGAAACATTTCAAGATTTGCTTCTAAACTTCTAAGCCTTATAACATCCCCAAAAAATAAAATATCATTCCCAAAACAATTCAAACATGAAGTAGACATATGGGGAATGTAAAGTCATCACAATTTTTGGGGGTATTACTATGTATTACAGAAGTAGAGAAACTGAAACTTTGAAATTTGCAAATTTTTCCAAATTTTTGTTAAATTAGGTATTTTTTGGTGCAAAAAAAATATTTTTTTTTACTTCATTTTACCAGTGTCATGAAGTACAATATGTGATGAAAAAACAATCTCAGAACGGCCTGGATAAGTCAAAGCGTTTTAAAGTTATCAGCACTTAAAGGGACTCTGGTCAGATTTGCAAAAAATGGCCTGGTCCTAAGGTGTAAAAAGGCTGTGTCCTTAAGGGGTTAAGGCCCTATTTCACCTTAAGGACTTGGCCATTTTTTACAAATCTGACCATTGTCACTTTAAGTGCTGATAACTTTAAAACGTTTTGACTTATCCAGGCCATTCTGAGATTGTTTTTTCGTCACATATTGTAGTTCATGACACTGGTAAAATGAAGTGAAAAAAAAATCATTTTTATTTATGAAAAACTACCAAATTTCTCTACTTCTATAATACATAGTAATACCTCCAAAAATAGTTATTACTTTACATTCCCCATATGTCTACTTCATGTTTGGATCATTTTGGGAATGATATTTTATTTTTTGGGGATGTTACAAGGCTTAGAAGTTTAGAAGCAAATCTTGAAATTTTTCAGAAATTTTCAAAAACCCAATTTTTAGGGACCAGTTCAGGTCTGAAGTCACTTTGCGAGGCTTACATAATAGAAACCACCCAAAAATGACCCCATTCTATAAACTACACCCCTCAAGGTATTTAAAACTGATTTTAGGTGTTCCACAAGAATTAATGGAAAATAGAGATACAATTTCAAAATTTCACTTTTTTGGCAGATTTTCCATTTTAAGATTTTTTTTCCGGTTACAAAGCAAGGGTTAACAGCCAAACAAAACTTAATATTTATGGCCCTGATTCTGTAGTTTACAGAAACACCCCATATGTGGTCGTAAACAGCTGTACGGGCACACGGCAGGGCGCAGAAGGAAAGGAATGCCATACGGTTTTTGGAAGGCAGGTTTTGCTGGACTGTTTTTTTTTTACACCATGTCCCATTTGAAGCCCCCCTGATGCACCCCTAGAGCCGAAACTCCAAAAAAGTGGCCCCATTTTGGAAACTACGGGATAGGGTGGCAGTATTGTTGGTACTAGTTTAGGGTACATATGATTTTTGGTTGCTCTATATTACACTTTTTGTGAGGCAAGATAACAAGAAATAGCTGTTTTGGCACCGTTTTTATTTTTTGCTATTTACAACATTCATCTGAGGGGTTAGGTCATGTGATATTTTTATAGAGCCAGTCGATACGGACGCGGCGATACCTAATATGTATACTTTTTATTTATGTAAGTTTTACACAATGATTTCATTTTTCAAGCAAAAAAAAATCATGTTTTAGTGTTTCCATAGTCTGAGAGCCATAATTTTTTCAGTTTTTGGGCGATTACCTTGGGTAGGGTATGATTTTTGCAGGATGAGATGATGGTTTTATTGGTACTATTTTGGGGTGCGTGTGACTTTTTGATCGCTTGCTATTACACTTTTTGTGATGTAAGGTGACAAAAAATGGTTTATTTAGCACAGTTTTTATTAAAAATTTTTTACGGTGTTCATCTGAGGGGTTAGGTCATGTGATATGTTTATAGAGCCAATCCATATGGACGCGGCGATACCTAATATGTATACTTTTTTTCCCCCCTACTTTTTACCAATTTTTTTTAACTTTATTTGGGGAAAATGACGTTTTTGTTTATTTTTACTTGAAACGTTAATTTTTTGGGGAGGAAAACTTTATTTTTTCAACTTTTTTTTTCACTTTATTTTTTGTCCCACTTTGGGACTTGAACTTTGGGGGGTATATTCCTTTACAATGCATTCCAATACTTCTTTATTGGAATGCATTGGCTGTATGAGTAATACTGTGTGTATTACTCATACAGCTTCCTGCCTGTGAGATCCAGGGGGCTGGATCTCACAGGCTCTTCACTGGAAGGCAGCGCGATGCCTTCCTTAGGCATCGCGGTGCCTTCCATGCCATCGGGTCCCCCCCACAGCCGCATGGGGACCCGATGGCACCGCCGACACCCACCGCAACCGCAGGTAAAAGCCGCAAACCGCAGGTCTGAATTGACTTGTGGTTTGCGGCGATTGCCGACATGGGGGGGTCACATGACCCCCCCGGGCGTTGTGACAGGATGCCCGCTGAATGATTTCAGCGGACATCCTGTTCGGATTAACCCCCACGGCGCCGCAATCGTGATTTAAACTTAGGACGTACCGGTACGCCCTGAGTCCTTAAAGACTTGGGAAATAGAGCGTACCGGTACGCCCTAAGTCCTTAAGGGGTTAAACAGGTAGTCCAAGTTATTTTTTTTTCTTTGTATGTTTCTAACTAAGCAAATGTAAGGGGTTTTCAATTCACTTACTTCGTCTACAGTGGCCCCGTTACCCTAGTTAGTTAAGTGTCACATGACCTGTGATGTCAGCTTCTTTCCCTGCTCTGTCTGCTCTGTGTCTCCCCTCCCACTGGATTCTTCAGGAAAGTTTAACCCCTTCTACCATCAGCAGCACAGACTTAGCGCTGGAGGCTCTGCCTTAGGTACTGAGCAGCCACAGGGTTTCCTCTTCTCCAGGCACTGCAGAGATAATTGCTATGCATCAATGAAAAAATAAAGTTCCAGCACTCACGATTTCTTGGTAGCTAAAATCCTCCTCTTTATTCAGGCAATAGAAAATAGTGTACAGGACATCCACCAACTAGTGCAGCAACATTGACGCGTTTCAAACAGAGTTCTTATTCTTAACTGTGAACATTGTCTTTTCCAAAGATTAAACAAAGGCAAACGGAAATATAACAACAGATCAAGGTCATCGAATAAATCACCAAGAGTGAGTTTTTCCTCTGAATTAGACACTGTTGAAACTTCTGATGGCTCACAAGATTTATCACAAAGTCTCCATCAACCTACAGAGTATGGAGCAAGACCCAAATTATCCTATTATAAGAAAAATAAAAGGACCAACAAAAATCTAAATACAGATACAGTAATAGAAAAGAGAATAATTCCATAATATCATCAAAAAACGAATCCGCCGTGCGGGACGAAAACATACGAATACCGCAAACCAGGTCAACACGTCAACAGAAGAGATAGTCGACCATTCACAACTAGATGTAATTAATTTGTCTACTACAGTTCTTACGACTGAACAAATAGAAGTCCTTAAGCTGGGTTTAAACTATGTACCTTCTGTTAATTTTGATTTGTTTACAACCTTACTGGATATAAATAAGTTCATAAGACAATTGACTGTTGCTAGACACTTTAGTGATATTGGTACAGATGAACCCGTGCAGGATATCACTCAGACATGTCTATTGGGAGATATAGATAATGAGTATTGTAACCTTTTATTTCAAGAACAACTATCCCTTGCATGTCTCAGTGATCTCCACCGGGAGTCGTCTGTCCAAAATATGGATATCAATGTCCAAAAGTTTAAAACCTATAACCCTGGGTTTTATCCAACTATGTCCAGAACAGCCAATATGGACATTTTCCAGGATATCATAGAGAGGGAATTAAAGGAGATACATAGTCGCTGCCATGATGAGAGCGGACATAACAATCTATCAGCCAGCCATAGAAAAGCACTTAAGGAATTATCTGATAATAATCGCATTATAACGAAAATGGCTGACAAAGGGGTGTCCGTTGTCGTCCTGGACAGTGACATGTACTGCCAACAAATGAGTAATCTCCTGTCGGATCCAACCGTGTACCGAAGGTTAGATATCGATCCTTTACCACGGTACAGGGTGGAATTCCTTGAGGTCTTGCGAGTGGGCCTAGAACAGGGTCATATTAACCAAAAGCAATTTAACTATTTGAATATGGAGACCACAGTCACGCCCATAATGCATGCCCTTCCCAAAGTTTATAAGGGTAAATTTCCTCCTCCTCTACACCCCATAGTCAGTGGGATTGGATCTTTGACAGAGAGACTGGGAAATTGCCTAGACTGTATCTTGCAGCTGTTCGTCAAGAGAATCCCAGGCTATGTCAAGGATACCTCATCGATTTTAATATCTTTTTATGACATGACCTGGGCTGAGAATTTCAGATGGTTGATGATAGATGTAATATCACTATATCCTTCGATACCACACCATGTGGCGATGCTTGCACTTGAATTCCACCTGTATAAATAGAGTGGTTTTTCCGATGATTTAATCGATTATGTTTTGGTCGTGGCTCAGTTCCTGATGTCTCATAATTATTTTGCTTTCAATTCCATATACTAAGTACAAATCTCAGGTGTGTCAATGGGTGCGAAATACTCACCATCATCGGCTAACATGACTATGTCCTACTGGGAGGAGACATATGTTTACAATACTAAAAATCAGTTCTCAGAGTATATAGTCTGGTATGGCAGGTACATCGACGATATGCTCTTGATATGGAGCGGCGATGTACCTGCCATACAACGCTTTATGCAATACCTCGAAAATAACCCTTACAACTTGAATTTCACATATACTGAGCATTCCGAATGTGTCAATTTCCTGGATCTTACACTTTCGGGAATACCCGGTCAGATTATACAAGCGAAAACATTTCGTAAGGAAGTGACAGGAAACACATTATTGCGTGCGGATAGTCACCACCCTGCCCACACGATTAAATCAATCCCTGTGGGAGAGTTCACACGTGCCTATAGAAACTACAGTACTCCTGCGGCTTTTGAAAGGGAAGTTCAGATTGTTGAAAGGAGGTTAGCACCGAGAGCTTATCCGGGGTGGATGATATCCAGAGGTTTAGCTATCACCAGGAATAAAACTAGAGAGGAATTGCTTTTTCCAACTCATATTTCCTTCTCTGGAGATATGAACGAAAGTAAAAAGAGAAAAAATAAAAAACAGAAGGGTACATTGTGTTACGATCATATGAGGGACATTAAGCCCACAACTTCAATGGTGAAAAGGGTGAGACCAAGGAGAATATACCTACACTTGTCTTAACATACAGCAAGCAGTTTGAAATAATTCAGCAAACAACTAAAAAATACTTGCCTATCCTTTATGATGATGATGCACTGCGCTATATGTTGAGACAAGGAGGTAGAATTGTCTCCAGAAGACCTTGAAGTATAGGAAATGATATATCCCCTCTATGTATATGCAACGGGTTAAACAAAAAGAGGATTCCTGGCTCACCTATAAAGGTTTTACCAGGTGCGGAAGTTCACTCTGCCGCACTGGTACTTATGTAGTGAATACGAAAACTTTCCATGATGCGAATAATTCTCATATATACCCGATAAAATCGTACATCAACTGCAATTCGATAGGGGTAGTGTATGTCATTAAATGTGTAGCCTGCGAGATGATGTATGTGGGATGCACCACCAGAAAATTCAAGGTTCGAATTTTGGAGCATCTCAACTACATCAGTAATCCCGACAGTATGAACATATCCAATGCGGCTAAGCACTTCATTTGTAAACACGAACGTAAGGTGCGATACTTTAGGGCTTTTGTGATTGAACAAGTGAGGCTACCGAAAAGGGGAGGAGATCTAAAGCGATTGGTGAGATTGAGGGAGGCTTTTTGGATTTTTAAGTTGGATACCAGACACCGAATGGTCTTAACATGAAAAATGAACTTATGTATTTTTATTGACCATTTTATTTTCGATTGATAATGGAGACTTAGGATTTATTTATGTTGGAATCAGCATATGCTACTAAAGATACTTATACACGATAATCTATATCAGTATTTATATGTATACTGTGTATTTTTATTTCTGCATTTGAAATTTTACATTTATGTTCACTGTTTTGGTTATGGAATTTTTTCACATTATATATGTAAGATTATTGACCTTATATGGATGCTAAGTGCATCCCCATTGTAGGGCAATGTGAACAGTGCCTTATCTAGGGAGCGGAGGGCTCCACCTTTTCCTCCTTCCCATGCCCCCGCCCTCCAGGTGGGGGTGGAACCAGGTGCTCCCGGACCAGTATTTAATCTTTGGAAAAGACACTGTTCACAGTTAAGAATAAGAACTCTGTTCGAAACGCGTCAATGTTGCTGCACTAGTGGGTGGATGTCCTGTACACTATTTTCTATTGCCTGAATAAAGACGAGGATTTTAGCTACCAAGAAATCGTGAGTGCTGGAACTTTATTTTTTCATTGATGCTGCATGGGCCCACCGGCCTGTTCCGTGCACGCGGGTGATTCAAATGATTGAGTGAGCTGGATTTTTCTCTGTGCATATTCATAAATGCTATGCACAGGATCTTCCCTCCCTCCTCACCCAGCAAACACAGAGCTGGGAAAGACTAGAGGAGTTCTGCTGGAGTTCTACTCTTCTGCTGGCTATGAAAAAGTATCTGCAGAGCATTGCACAAGAAGAGGTAGGAGGAAGATCCTGTGTGTATCAGCAATGTCATTGTACTATACAGCTGGGACTTGTAGTCCTACACATACAACATGAGTAGAGTTGAGCGGACACCTGGATGTTTGGTTTTGGCAGGTTCGGCATTGAAGTCAATGGGGACCCGAACTTTTGGCCACTAAAATGGCTCTAAAATAGCCCTGGAAAGAGCTAGAGGGCTGCAAAAGGCAGCAAAATGTGCTTAAGAGCATGGCAAATGCTCTGCAAACAAATGTGGATAGGGAAATGAATTAAAATTAGGAATGATGTAGGAGGAAGAGGTTGAGGAGGCGGTGAATGGGTGAAATTGGCCGTGTAGGCTCACGTAGTGGTCTAGGTGGAAGCGGCGGCGAAGGAGGAATAGGTAGCCAACACAGATGTGTGTTATTTAGCATTTTTACATAAGGGTATCCCCCAAAATATTGGGACATCTAAAAAAAAAAAAAGGAATAAGTGCACTTGAGTACAAGGATGGATGGTTGAGGCTGTTAGAACTGTCTATTCTGCACAAGGTACGGACAAGTCTTGTGGGATCCAGGCCTGGTTCATTGTAATGAACGTGAGCTTGTCCACGTTGGCTGTGGACAGGCGGCTGCGTCTGTCTGTAATGACGCCTCCTGCCGTGCTAAATACACGTTCAGAGAGTACACTGGCTGCAGGGCAGGCCAGCACCTCCAAGGCATACAGGGCAAGCTCTGGCCATGTGGACAATTTGGAGACCCAGAAGTTGAATGGGGCAGAACCATCAGTCAGTATGTGTAGTCGTGTGCACAGGTACTGTTCCACCATGTTGTTCAAATGCTGCCTCCTGCTAACACGCTCCATATCAGCAGTTGGGGCCGGTTGTTGCGGCGAGGTGACAAAGCTTTTCCACATGTCGGCCATGCTAACCCTGCCTTCTGAGGTGCTGGCGCTGACACAGCTGCGTTGGCGACCTCTTCCTCCTCCCCTGCCTTCGCCTAGTGCTTCCACTTGTCCCCCGGCGTCAGTCGGGAATGCTCTCAGGAGCGCGTCCACCAGCGTGCGCCTGTTGTCGCGCATCTTCCAATCACGCTCCAGTGAGGGAATTAAGGCCGGCACATTGTCTTTGTAACGGGGATCCAGCAGGGTGGCCACCCAGTAGTCAGCACACGTTAAAATGTGGGCAACTCTGCAATCGTTGCGCAGGCACTGCAGCATGTAGTCGCTCATGTGTGCCAGGCTGCCCAGAGGTAAGGACAAGCTGTCCTCTGTGGGAGGCGTATCGTCTGCGTCCTCCGTATCCCCCCAGCCACGCACCAGTGATGGGCCCAAGCTGCGTTGGATGCCACCCCGCTGTGAACATGCTTCATCCCCATCCTCTCCCTCCTCCTCATCCTCCTCCTCCTCGTCCTCTAGTAGTGGGCCCTGGCTGGCCAAATTTGTACCTGGCCTCTGCTGTTGCAAAAATACTCTTTCTGAGCCACTTCTAAAAGACTGGCCTGAAAGTGTTAGAGATGACCCCTCTTCCTCCTCCTCGTCCTGGGCCACATCCTCTTCCATCATCGCCCTAAGTGTTTTCTCAATGAGACATAGAAGTGGTATTGTAACGCTGATAACGGCGTCATCGCCACTGGCCATGTTGGTGGAGTACTCGAAACAGCGCAACAGAGCACACAGGTCTCGCATGGAGGCCTAGTCATTAGTGGTGAGGTGGTGCTGTTCCGCAGTGCTACTCACCCGTGCGTGCTGCAGCTGAAACTCCACTATGGCCTGCTGCTGCTCACACAGTCTCTCCAGCATGTGCAAGGTGGAGTTCCACCTGGTGGGCACGTCGCATATGGGTGAGGCGGTGAGCGGGAAAGCCGAAGTTACGCTGTAGAGCAGACAGCCGAGTGGCGGCAGGATGAGAACGCCGGAAGCGCACTTTATGCAGCAGCTCTGACATGTCAGGGTAGTTGTGAATGAATTTCTGCACCACCAAATTCAGCACATGCGCCAGGCAAGGGATGTGCGTCGAAACCGGCAAGTCCCAGAGCTGCAACGAGATTTCGCACATTATCGCACACCACCAGGCCGGGCTTGAGGCTCACTGGCAGCAACCACTCGTCGGTCTGTTCTATACCCCGCCACAACTCCTGCGCGGTGTGGGGCCTGTCCCCCAAACACATCAGTTTCAGAACTGAAGTTCTGAAGTTGGTGGTGAAGGTCTGTCGCTGACCGGATGAGGAGGTGGTAGAAGAGGAGGAGGAAGCCGAGTAGGAAGAGGAGGCAACAGGAGGCAAAGAATGATGCCCTGCGATACTTGGCGGCGGAAGGACGTGCGCCAAACAGCTCTCCGCCTGGGGCCCAGCCGCCACTACATTTACCCATTGTGTAGTTAGGGAGATATAGCGTCCCTGGCCGTGCTTACTGGTCCACGTATCTGTGGTTAGGTGGACCTTGCCACAGATGGCGTTGCGCAGTGAACACTTGATTTTATCCGATACTTGGTTGTGCAGGGAGGGCACGGCTCTCCTGGAGAAGTAGTGGCGGCTGGGAAGGACGTACTGTGGGACAGCAAGCGACATGAGCTGTTTGAAGCTGTCCGTCTCCACCAGCCTGAATGACAGCATTTTAGAGGCCAGTAGTTTAGAAATGCTGGCATTCAGGGCCAGGGATCGAGGGTATCTAGGTGGGAATTTACGCTTTCTCTCCAAGGTTTGTGAGATGGAGAGCTGAACGCTTCCGTGTGACTTGGTGGAGATGCTTGGTGACGGAGGTGGTGTTGTTGGTGGCACATCCTCTGTTTGCTGGGCAGCAGGTGCCAACGTTCCTCCAGAGGTGGAGGAAGAGGCAGAGGCAGCAGCAGAAGAGGGAGCAGGAGGGGCCTGAGCCCTTTCTTGGTTTTGAAGGTGCTTACTCCACTGCAGCCCGTGTCTCGCATGTAGATGCCTGGTCATGCAGGTTGTGCTAAGGTTCAGAACGTTAATGCCTCGCTTCAGGCTCTGATGGCACAGTGTGCAAACCACTCGGGTCTTGTCGTCAGCACATTGTGTGAAGAAGTGCCATGCCAGGGAACTCCTTGAAGCTGCCTTTGGTGTGCTCGGTCCCTGGTGACGGTGGCCAGTAGCAGGCAAACTGTTTTGGCGACGGCTGCTCTGCTTTTGCACCCTGCTCCCTCTTTTGCTATGCTGTTGGCTCAGTCTCACCACTGCCTCTTCCTCCGAACTCTGAAAGTCAGTGGCACGACCTTCATTCCATGTGGGGTCTAGGACCTCATCGTCCCCTGCATCGTCTTCCACCCAGTCTTCCTCCCTGACCTCCTTTTCGGTCTGCACACTGCAGAAAGACGCAGCAGTTGGCACCTGTGTTTCGTCATCATCAGAGACGTGCTGAGGTGGTATTCCCATGTCCTCATCAGGAAACATAAGTGGTTGTGCGTCAGTGCATTCTATGTCTTCCACCCCTGGGGAAGGGCTAGGTGGATGCCCTTGGGAAACCCTGCCAGCAGAGTCTTCAAACAGCATAAGAGACTGTTGCATGACTTTGAGTACCAAACATTCGCGATTTTTCTCACGCGAGTACAAAACGCATTACAATGTTTTGCACTCGCGCGGAAAAATCGTGCGTGTTCCCGCAACGCACCTGCACATTTTCCCGCAACGCCCGTGTGAAAGAGGCCTAAGGTTCTTCTCCTTACATTATTTTCATGGGTCTGTCCTCCATGGCACAGGACTGAAAGACGAGCGATAATGGTAACCTAGCTCTGTACTCAAATGGTTATCATTTACACTAGAAACCAACTTGCAGTGTCTGATGAATTGCATGACAGATACCACGAACACGCAACGTATCCCACTGAGTGCTATCCTTCCTGCAAAAGCTAATGAAATCTGCAATGGATTGTTAGAACAGAACCTATAATGCAGATATGAACCCTTTGGCAGACCTGTTAATATTGCTGACACATCTGGCTTGCCTGACTTAAAGGGGCAGTCCCATCTTAGCTTTTCATGGCCGAGATGGGACTTAAGCCTTGGTAAGCGCCGACCTAGGGTGGCCAGAATTTGAGCAGCCAGCACTCAGCTGTTTCAATAAATCCCATGGCAGTGAACGGGAGCAATGCAAACAGCATAGCACAGTAATCTATGCAGCTTCAAGGAGTTCCGGAAAAGGCAACGCTTGTTGTGCTACCCTGTTTGCGTAGCTCCCATTCACTGCTATGGGAGTAAACAAAACAGGGTGCTGAGCCCGCACCCATTTCTATAGCTATGTCTCCCTGGGCTGGCTCCTACTGTGGATTATTCCCATCTATGCTAAAACTATTTTCAAAGCTTTTTAATTTTAATTTTTTCAAATTAGTAAAACTTAATAAAAACGATATAAATTTGATATTGCTATAATTGTACCAGAATAAGGTTGTCATGCCATTTTTAATGCATAGTGAATGCCATAAAACAAAGCTAAATACATATTGGGGGAATTACCATTTTTTCTAATTTCACCCCTTGGCTCTTGGAAGGAGGGAAAGAAAAAATGAAAATGAAAAAAGAAAATAGGCATTGTCCTGAAAGGGTTCAATTTTATAGTAAAATCTATGTATCATTAACTGCCTGCCCTGTACATACCAGGCTGATTTTTGTGCAGTACTATTACTCACACGTTTGGCTGTAACCCACAGCATACATTTTTTTCCTTTGTAGCATGTCCTGTAGTACTCTTGGTTTGTTCGGATAGAGGCACACCCTGCTCTAATGCTAAATGGTTGCTAGGCAAATGGTTATTACACAGACAGTAGCATGGCAATTATACAGCACTGATCCTGAACTCTCCCCCTTACATCAATGCAGGTTTTACCACAACCATGACTTTTCAATTATTAGCAAAGTCATTCACTCTTTATATCTCCAAGGAACCAAGCTCAGTAACAGGCAGAGGGCTGTATATTTGAGAAAAGGTCTCATGACACAGGGGAATAATAGAAAACTGTTTACTTATGATATTAAAGGATACTTCAACCTGAAAGTCAGTAAAATTCATTGTAGGGAATTAGCTCTCTTTCGGGGGTCATTCTCACAGATATCTTCAGGACACCAAGTTTAAGGTCCAAACACGGTGCTTTATTGCGGCACATCCGTGTAAACATAAACAATAATACTAAATAATAAACACTCGCCCGGCTGGGCTCTAACTAAACAAACAGATCCCTGACTCACCTAAGGCTACTTTCACACTAGCGTTCGGGTGTCCGCTTGTGAGCTCCGTTTGAAGGCTCTCACAAGCGGCCCCGAACGGATCCGCCTCCACTCAGAATGCATTAGGACTGGACGGATCCGCTCAGAATGCATCAGTCTGGCAGCGTTTGTCCTCCGTTCCGCTCAGCAGACGGACACCTGAACGCTGCTTGCAGCGTTCGGGTGTCCGCCTGGCCGCGCGGAGGCAAACGGATCCGTCCAGACTTACAATGTAAGTCAATGGGGACAGATCCGTTTGAAGTTGACACAGTATGGCTCAATTTTCAAACGGATCCGTCCCCCATTGACTTTCAATGTAAAGTCAAAACGGATCCGTTTGCATTATCATGAACAAAAAAAAAACATTTTTTATTTTTTTTTGGTTCATGGTAATGCAAACGGATCCATTCTGAACGGATCTAAGCGTTTGCATTATAGGAGCGGATCCGTCTGTGCAGATACCAGACGGACCCGCTCTGAACGCAAGTGTGAAAGTAGCCTAAGTCCCTGTTCACACCCTGTGAACACAAGCGGCTTTCTCAACCAATGTCCCACAGCCTCCTGGCTGTACAGAGCACAGTACGCCCACTGTCTCCAGTCCAGTGTCTCAGCACACATGGGGAATAGTGGTCTCTCAGCCCTCCTGGCTTGGACCACACAGAGCCTCTAGGCCTCTGTCCACAGGCAACACACTTCCCCCTTGCTGACACCCTGGGAGGTGCTTTATGCCAGCCTGATTACTTCGAGCTGGTCTCGCCTGTGGTGGAATAGGGGTATGGACCGCACAATCCACCCCTTCCATGCCTGTACCCTGCGTGAGACCTGTCACTGTCTCACAACATATAGTACAGTATAACCAATGCAGAGACTGTATGGAAGCGATTATAGTAAAATATTCTTAGATCCAATAAAAAATACTGTATTTTTCGCCCTATAAGACGTACCTGCCCATAAGATGCACCTAGGTTTTATCGGAGGAAAATAAGAAAAAAATGTTTTTTTCATTAGGCCTCAGGCCAGACCACCAATGTTAATAAGAACCCCAATCACACCTCAGATCAGACCCCCAATGTTAATCAGACCTCAGATCAGACCCCCAATGTAAATATGACCCCCAATCAGACCTCAGATCAGACCCCCAATGTAAATATGACCCCAATCAGATCTCAGATCAGATCCCCAATGTGAATAAGACCACCAATGTGAAAAGACCCCAAATGTCAATCAGACCTCCATTCGGACCTCAGATTAGACCCCCATGTTAATCAAACTTCACTTTGGTGTAATGAGGGCATCACCGTTGCATTTGTTGCAGCCAAGCTCCACTCCTTTATGTGGCCAGCCCTTCTCTGGCTGCTTTGCTATTTCCTAGCCCTATCAATCACAGAAGCGAGGAAGTGGCTGGCCACAGAAAGAAGCGGAACTCAGGTGCAACAACAATGACTCCTTCATTGCACCAATAGCCTACTTTAGATATTAAGAAAAAGGATCATGACTCAGGAACGAAGCCTCAGATCAACAAAATGAAAACAGTGGGGGTAATTTGCAAACAGATATACGCCACTTTTTGGCGTATATCTGTTGCAGATTGTGGCACAAAGATTATTTGCTCTGCAATCTACGACTTTTTCTTGCTCACGCCAGAAATAGAAAAAAAGGGGGGCGTGACGTGGGTGGGGAAAGGGGGGGGGGGGCCGGGCCCATCTAATTTATAATTTTCTATGCCTGTTTTAGGTGTAGAAATTGTCAAAATCTACGGCAGCAAGGGAGCTGGTGTAAATTTATGTTATGTAGACACCAGCACCTCTACTTAAATTCACCACATCCACCACCAGCTAATAGGGTATTAAGACTGGTGTCTAAAACGCCGGTCTTAAAAAAAGACCCCCAGTGTTTTCATCAGGTGAACCACAGCTATGTGTCTATGTAAACAGTTTGATAGGGAGGTGACAGATTTAGATAGCTGTCTCCACCTCCCATAGATATGCATGCCTGGCTCAACTGAAAGATGGATGTGCAGCATGCCGGAGACCCCTATGAAGGATGTGCGCGTGAGCGTACTAGTGATAAGGTGCAGAGGATAGTAGTACTCATGGTTTAGTTGTCCCTTGGGGCCGGCAGTGCAGTGGATGGGAAGACAGCACGAAATCCTCCCGGGCACTCTCGGTTGCAGGGAACACCAGCCAGATGTTGGTTGAGGTGCCCTTGATGGTAATTGGTGTAAGGTGCTTTTGCGGCTGGGCCCCTGGTTCGTGACGCCAGCACCATTAGGTGCAAATGTTGGTGGTAGTAGTTGAAATGATTATATAGAATAAGGGAGATTAGAGCTTTTAACAAACTCCCAGTACTTTACTGAAGCTGATCCACAGATCATCAAGGTATGTAACAGTCATTTACATAAAGCCAGATTTCACAGCAGTTCACATTAGTTCTCAGAAGTTGCATAAGGAATCGTCCTCTATGACAATCAGTATTTCTCTCTCTTTTTTCTCCAGGTTGGAGGGATGAACTATCTATGCTGTACTGTATAATCCTATACTTCTGTATCCTTTTTGTCTTTAAAGGGTTTCTGTCACCCCACAAAACTCATTATTTTTTTTTTGGATAGTTATATTCCTTATAGCGCGATATAGGAGAATATAATAGTCTTACTTACTTTCATGCGGCCGATTCTTTAGAAAACGAAGTTTTATAATATGTAAATCAGGGCTCTACCAGCAAGTAGGGCGTCTACTTGCTTGTAGCCGCAGCAGAAAACCGCCCCCTCGCCGTGTTGATTGACAGGGCCAGCCGTGATCTCCTCCTCCGGCCGGCCCTGTCAGTATTTCAAAAATCGTGCGCCTCTGGTCATTCGGCGCAGGCGCTCTGAGATGAGGAGGCTCGTCTCCTCAGCACTCCCTCAGTGCGCCTGCGCCGATGACGTCTTCTCTTTCGGTGATGTCATCGGCGCAGGCGCACTGAGGGAGTGCTGAGGAGACGAGCCTCCTCATCTCAGAGCGCCTGCGCCGAATGACCAGAGGCGCGCGATTTTTGAAATACTGACAGGGCCGGCCGGAGGAGGAGATCACGGCTGGCCCTGTCAATCAACACGGCGAGGGGGCGGTTTTCTGCTGCGGCTACCAGCAAGTAGACGCCCTACTTGCTGGTAGAGCCCTGATTTACATATTATAAAACTTTGTTTTCTAAAGAATCGGCCGCATGAAAGTAAGTAAGACTATTATATTCTCCTATATCGCGCTATAAGGAATATAACTATCCAAAAAAAAAAAAAAAGAGTTTTGTGGGGTGACAGAAACCCTTTAATTATGGTGGGTAGCTTGTAGCTTTGAATCTCTCCACCTGATGCAAAGGAGTCTGGAGTCTGATAAATGACAGTTACCTTCCTTTGTCAATATCCTCATTCCATCTCTGGGTAGCCTGGAGATACTGTGATCTTTTCCCTTCTATGGGCTGGTACATGGAACTAAGTATGGAGCTTTTATATCTCTGCAAAATGGCTGCGGAGGTTCAGCTTGTCCTCAGACATCACACACTGACCTTCTTCTTCCTGCACTGTGCACTGAGTGTGTAGGGTGGAGTTAGCCCTGGGAGGCTTGTTAGAACCTCCTTCTCCCTATGCAACTTTACGAGAACACATTTACAAGCACAGTTTACATGAAACACAATCACAACATTAAGCAGTGTGTTTCAGGACACTACAGATGTGTTTTGAATGGGTTGAGGGCTATAAGCTGCTGCCAGACACCTCCAGTGTTGGCTTTAATATACCTGACAACAAAAAGGATGTAGCATGTTGAAATCCCAATACTTCTCTGATCTGACATCTGCCAACACTAATCTAATGTGAATGGCCTTTTTACACCGGCCGAGGATTAGACCAATTATTGGGAATGAACATTCCTACGAATGCTTGTTTCTGATAATTGCCCCTGTAAAGGTTCCACTGATCTCCTGACAAACAAGTAAAACTCTCATCTGTCGGGTGACTGATTCTTTCATGCACACCCCAATCATTGTTTGTCGGCAGCCCATTACCCTGTGTAAACAGAGATGTGCTGCTGGCAATAGGCAAAGTGATTTGGAGGATGAGTGATTGAACAACGATTTTTTGCCTTGTAAAAGGACTATTATACTGGCCCTACACATGAGATAACTAGCGGTCAAAAGATAGCAAACAGCTATCTCCACTAGTGTTGGGCTCGAATAGCGAATATTATTCGTGAATATCGGCACTTCGAGAATTCGCGAATATCTAGAATTTTGGGATATATATTCGTATATATTTCGAATATTCTAGATTTTTTTTCATCAGTAACCTCCCTTCTTGCTTGTGGGCCAATGAGAAGGCTGCAATGTCTTTGTCTGAGCTTAGCAACACCCCTAGCAACCAATAGGAAAGTTGCCTACCCCTTACTATATAAGAACCTCCCCAGCAGCCCTTGTATGCAGTATTTTGCAGTTCTGAGAGAGACAGCAGTGTCATTGCTGTGCTCTGTGCTTTACTGTTTATTACATTAGATAGATAGTTAGCTTATATATATAATACAGATAGTTAGTGGGGGATAGTCAGTGTAGGTTAGATAGTGATATATTGAAGCTGAAAGGTTCTGCTGTCCATACATACATGCTACAGACATAGTGCTGTGATGTCACAAGTTCACGACAATACTTAGTGCACCAATCACTAATAAGTAGTCAGACCTGTTAAAATGTGAAGTTGCACGTATTGCGCCAAAATATTCGCATCATTGGTGCTGATTTCACAATCGCGAATATATTGGAGCGCTCTATCTGCATATAAAGCTATTGTAATGTCCTGCCGTGCAAACCATTTTCTCCAGTCTCAGGAAACTTCTAGCAGCTTGAAAAATGTAGCTATAGTGACCCACGCCTGTATTTCAAGCGCATTACACGAATATTACATTGCCGATTTTTCGTGATCAAGAAAATAATCTCGAATTTGTGAATTCTCGAATATATGACAAATATTCTACCAAATATCTTGGATCCGAAGCTTGATTTGATCATCCCTAGTTGTCAGCATTATATGAATGCCTGTTCTCTTTCTCTCAGGGGTAGTCTATAGCTCAGATGTCTTTCTTGCAGTTTTTTAGTCTCGGGAATGAAGGTTGCCTGAACTAGGCTTCTCTTAGGGCCTACTTAGGCAGAGCACACACAAGTAATGTCTTCTCTCTAGCTCTGCTGTTCAGACACTCCCTACTCTACAAGTCCAGCCTGTCTCCCAGCAGCCTAGCTAGGACTGCCAGTGTTAACTAGTTGCCGTCTATACAGAACCATTTGAGATAGACAGTGTATAAGGAACAGACAGTGGTGTACATAGAGAAGTAAGGGTCCCATAGCAAGGAAAAAACCAGGCCCCTCACACAGGACAGAAGGGTTTCCACCTAAACCCCTTTCAGTAACCCTTGGGCCATTTTTGCCACTGCTTCATTTGCTAATAGTTGTTTCTTCAGAGGTTAGAGTCCTGACCAAGTTTTCACCCCCAGTAGAAGAGAAGATGATCCCAACTGGGCCTCCTCTTGCCCTGGGCCCCATAGCAGTCACATGGTCTGCCGCTATGGTAGTTACGCACCTGGGAACAGAGTACTTTAACAATAAATCACAATGTTTAACTCTTTGACATAAAATTAACTCTTAGCAGTGATCTGCTGGGTCATTGCACGTTTCTCCCCCAACATCTGCATACTTACCAACATTTTAGTTGGTAAAATCGGAGCATATAAGCCCCGCCAAGGGTTTGCTTTAGGTCCCCCATTTTCTATCCGGGACATTGCAAATTTGCCGGGACTGTCTCTGAAAATCAGGGACAGTACCAGCAAATTAGATACAGGTAGCATTTATGCATCTGTCGGAGTAGATTTGGAAGGTCCCATGTGTAGCTATGTATAGCATTTAGGTTCCGCATTCTAAAACAAGGCAAAGAATAAGGGTACGGCGACAGAGTCTGGTATCCTGATACAGTTTTAGAAGCCAAAATCAATACAACTTCTCTCTTTTTTTTATTCATTCATGCTTTTGGCTTCCAAAACTGCATCAGGTAACCTGACCATGTGGCCATAATGGAGAACTATGAAGCACACACCCTACAATAGATCTCTTCTTTTACAAATCTATCATTTTAAGGTGTGTCTTTGGTGAACGCAGTTTATCTCTATACTGCCTTATATGGACCAGTAGAGGTTGTAAAACCTTTAATATATTGATAACCAGTGACCTCACAGTAGGCACTAGGAAGAAATGACTGCTTCGTGGAGAAAGGTTTCTGGAGAAATATCAGATAGGACACACTATAGTTTATGAGTAGCTACAATCCCTGATGTGAGCTGAAATACAAATGAGCTTACTGAATAGAGGAAGCAGACTTTGCACACCCTACACTTTGCCCTGCACGTATCTATATGAATACCTATGATCAATATATTATAAACACATACACAACAAGGAGATCTCAGCAGAGGTTAACAATTCATGGACATTCGAATTTCAATAGTGAAACATGGGGCTAGCTCCAGCTGCACATGGGCCCTTGTTAACAGAGTCTTAGCGAACTCCTCTTCTGGCCCACACTTGGCTTGACAAATCTTACATCATGTTCACTCATATTGATTGCATATATGAAAGTTTGCCTGGTCACACACCTTCAACCCCTATAAAATATTTAGGTGCCCCAGCACTTAAGGACCCTGTACATGGGCCAAGCATTGGGTAGATCATCTCTAACAACCGTTCGTACAAACGCTCCTTAGCAATAATCTTCCCGAGATACATATGGTGTATAATGCCCCACAATTTCCTTCTCTAGAGAGTTATAGCTATATATTTCCAAGTATATAAGTGTTGTACTTCCAAGTAGGGATGATTGAATAAAAGCTGTCTGTCCACTTCACCTGCTTCTCTATGAGATCACTACATTAGCACTTAGGGTGGGGGAACAGAGCAGGGAAGCTACTGAGCATGTTAGTCCACCTCTGAAAAGAGGAGAAGGTGGACCAGATGGCTAGACAGCAGGGGGCACTACCAGAGAGGAAAATGTACAGTAATAAAAAATATATATATTTTTTTATTGCATATATGTTATAATAACATTCATTCCAAATGCCCTGTTCATTGCTTTAGGAATACTTTTTGTGGAATAACCTGTTTAAAACAAAGAAGTTAGGCCCCTTGCAGACGAGCGTGTGCAAATTAGGTCCGGATGCATTGCGAATGCGTTCAGTGAAAAATACCCGATTTCGCAAACAAAGTCATTCCGTTTTTTCTGCGATTGCGTTTTGTTGTTGAGTTTTTTCAGCGCGGGTGCAATGCAATTTAATGCGTTTTGCATGCACGTGATAAAAAACTGAAGGTATACAAACAACATCTCTTAGCAACCATCCGTGAAAAACGCATCACATCCTCACTTGCTTGCGGATGCCCTGCGATTTTTACGCAGCTCCATTCACTTCTATGGGGCCAGCGTTGCGTGAAAGTCGCTGAATATAGAACATGCTGTGATTTTCACGTAACGCACAAGTGATGCGTGAAAACCAACGCTCATGTACACAGCCCTATTGAAATTAATGGGTCCGGATTCCATGCGGGCGCAAATCGTTCGCATCACGCATTGCACCAGTGCGGAATACTCGCTCGTGTAAAAGGGGCCTAAGGGTGTGCCTTATGGAGTCCAAAGCGAGCTATGTAGAGTTGTGTGAAATGTATTTTAATTGCTAGTAAACATACAGAAGGCTGCACCTAAAATATTTTTAGAGTAGAATCATAGAGAAAAACTGTGCCATGTGTGATCTAGATATAGAGAACTCACCAAGTTGTGAACATTATAATTAGGTGGCTCCAAAAGTTAAAGATGATTTTTAATCTGATTAAGAAACTGTAATGATTTGCTGGAGCCCATGAAACATTAATATATTATTATTACTACTTTTTTTTATGTTTTTTTTATGACCTGTAAGTTGCCTCTACCCACAGTCACAAAACATACAACAGTGTTGGCGTTTTTGAGACAGTTGGGTAGCAGTCACAACAACTGGTGGGTTGCAACATGACCATCAATTTCCATTATGTTGCAAGGCCCCTATGCTGAACTGTGATCTTTGGTCATGCAAGTTTTATTTAGTTTTATTTATTTCATTTATGTTAAACTGTGGACTCACCAATTTACTAGAATTTACTAGACTGGAGTAAAAGGAGAAAAAGTATGAAGGACAGATATGACTTTCTTTATTATTTATTCTTGGAAACCTGGCGATGTTGTTATACCCTTACTCTAGACTGTGGACTGACCTATAACAACATTTTTACCAGACTGTGGCCTGAATGCATTGTTCATACTAGACTGTGACCTTTACACTAGACTGTGGACGGACTGCAGCATTTACACTAGACTGTGGACTGACTGCAGCATTTACACTAGGCTGTGGACTGACTGCAGCATTTACACTAGGCTGTGGACTGAATGCAGCATTTACACTAGACTGTGGACTGACTGCAGCATTTACACTAGACTGTGGACGGACTGCAGCATTTACACTAGACTGTGGACTGACTGCAGCATTTACACTAGACTGTGGACTGACTGCAGCATTTACACTAGACTGTGGACGGACTGCAGCATTTACACTAGACTGTGGACTGACTGCAGCATTTACACTAGACTGTGGACTGACTGCAGCATTTACACTAGGCTGTGGACTGGCTGCAGAATTTACACTAGGCTGTGGACTGACTTCAGCATTTACACTAGACTGTGGACGGACTGCAGCATTTACACTAGACTGTGAACTGACTGCAGCATTTACACTAGGCTGTGGACTGTCTGCAGCATTTACACTAGACTGTGGACGGACTGCAGCATTTACACTAGACGGTGCACTGACTGACTGCAGCATTTACTCTAGACTGTGGAATGACTATAGCATTTACACTAGACTGTGGACTGAGTACAGCATTTACACTAGACTGTGCACTGACTGACTGCAGCATTTACACTAGACTGTGGACGGACTGCAGCATTTTACACTAGACTGTGCACTGACTGACTGCAGCATTTACACTAGACTGTGGACTGAGTGCAGCATTTTACACTAGACTGTGCACTGACTGACTGCAGCCTTTGCACTGACTAGACTATGGACTGACTGCATTATTTACACTAGACCAGGGATCAGCAACCTTCGGCACTCCAGCTGCTATGAAACTACAACTCCCAGCTTCACAGTGGGCGTGGCTGAGTCAGAGAACGCTGGACTCATCTCTCAAGCATGGAGGAGACAGGACTCATCTAAGGTTCATTTAGATATCTAGAAAATCATTTTTTTTATACAATAAAAGCACACAGAGCTATGGGGACTGGGTATTGCGGATGTGCTAGCGGCGATCTAGCAGCCCATGTCCTCAGCTCTATACACAAAATCCAGGTGACAGGTTCCTTTTAATATATTATGTCTATTACTACTGGTGGTAGGCACAATATGGAGGCCACTGCAACTAATGGGGACACTTTTGGGGAGCTTTATCACTACTGGGGGTACTCTAGGGAGCACTATTACTATTAAGAGCAGTCTGGGGGAATTATCTGTACTATTTTTGCAGTATAGTATTTTGGGGCATTGAGGAACACAGTGGACAAAGTATTGGGGTGGACAATGTTGGGGCACCAGGAAGGGGGGGAACCTAAGATGTCTGTGTGCCAAATTCTGTATATAGGAGAATATAGGAGATGCGGCAGAAAGAAGTGCTCAAGGCGGTCTTGTCTGAATGGAGAATATGAGAAAAAGAATGTCTATATCAGAGGAGACTTCACTGAATGTAATAGGTATGTGGTACTGTATTCTAATAACAATTATTTGTTTTTGAGAGATACTAAGGCAGTCATACAAGCTGTAAAAGAGTTAAAATGGTCTGATCACTATTCATGGGTGACAGCAGATGTGATTGCCTTGTATCCTAGTATTCCACACGATTTGGCCATTACTTCCCTGATATGGTTACTTAATAATTTTGGTGATTTCACAGATACATTAATTGAGTTTGTGGTGGCTGCTGTGGACTTCCTCCTCAGGCGGAATTTTTTTATGTTTGATGAGATGTTCTTTTTACAGACATCGGGGGTGTCGATGGGGGCCAAGTTCTCTCCCTCCATAGCCAATATATTCATGGCATGGTGGGAGAGAAACTTTCTCCTCATCGACACCAACCCATTTGTGGAGAATATCAGATGGTATGGCCGTTACATCGATGACCTGATCTTTATCTGATCTGGCGATGTGGCGGCCATACCATCTTTCTCCCATTATCTTAACACTTGTGTGAATGGTGTCCAATTTACTGTCCAGTTTGACACCTCGCACATTGTGTTCTTGGATCTCCACCTGAGGGGGGACTCCACGGCAGCCTCCATTCACACAAATACCTATAGGAAACCAACATCAGGCAATACACTACTTCATGCAAGGTCTTGTCATCCTCCTCATACAGTGCGCAATATACCCAAAGGGGAACTTATTAGAGCCAGGGGAAATTGCAGTGAGCAAAGCATGTATGAAAGAGAGGCTGAAGATATTATCAGCAGACTGTCAAATAGATCTTACTCAAAAAAACAAATGACAAAGCAAAGGAAAGAAGTCTTGGATATGAGCAGAGATAAACTGATAAATATAGATGCTAAAAAAAAAAAAGAAAACTGCGAGACAGACCGCACAAAAAAGAGTGTGTTTGTCACGCAGTATAGCAGTGAATACACACAAATTTGCAACATTATCAAAAAACATTTCCCAGTACTAGCATGCGATAAAAACTGGAGCGAGGTGGCTCTAACAGGCATGGGGGCAAATGACACACTTTAATACTAACTAGGACGTTAAATAAATAATTAACACTAACAACATAGTGGAAGAAATGGCCGCTGTGCTTTATTAAGGGTCACTTAAAATATTTTACAACCATAAATAAATAAATTAATTAATTTAAAATACCATAATAACCAATACCAGAAGACCAATGATAAATTAACCATATAAGGACCAAGATCCACTCAGCATGAGCTGAGCGACACTACCTCTCTAATAAAGCCCAGCGACAGATGATACAGTGAAAAAATAAGGGAAGGGGGGGGTGGGACGCTGGTCAGCTCTTCAGGCACTTCTGAGCCAGCTCCGCCGAACCTGGGAATATAAAGG
This sequence comes from Bufo bufo, assembly GCF_905171765.1. Classification (NCBI taxonomy): domain Eukaryota; kingdom Metazoa; phylum Chordata; class Amphibia; order Anura; family Bufonidae; genus Bufo; species Bufo bufo. The sequence goes on along the minus strand of NC_053394.1, from coordinate 275,479,799 downwards.
GTAACAGATTCCCGCCGCTAAACAAACAACAAATCAGGGAGCTGGAAATCTCCCCCAGCAACCAGCAGCAACCAATCAGCTGCCCTCTTGACTCTCAGCAGCTGGAATCTTCTAGAATGCAGGTAAGACGATTTCTGAGGTGATTTTACCTGAAATAAAAAAAAAGGGCGGGAAAAGAGGTACAGAAGAGAAACAAGGCCCCTAAACAACCCCAACTTTAAGCCTACCTAAGGTGTCATACCCCCATGTCTCCCCCCAAGCTAAACGCTCTGGAGGGGTTAATTCATTAAATTCGCAGCACGCAGAGCTCCGATAATTGCAAATACAGTCAGCCCAAGTATGTTCCAAAAAAATAAAACAACATCACCTCTTCATAGCACCTGGCTATCCACTAAGGGTAATTATAAATGTGGGCACTCTGTGTGTATATGCTGCAGATATATGAAAGTATCTAAAGTGTTTTAATCCTGTGTCACTGGTCAAAGATTTGTGATAAAATCCTTTCTAAATTGCAACACAACATACTCCATCTATTTGAATACATGTACTGAATGTTCAATTCAATATGTAGGATGTACTACCAATACTATAAAAACCCTGATAATAAAACACATACCGTATTTTTCGCCCCATATGACTCACTTTTTCTCCCCCCAAAATGGGGGGAAAATGCCCCTGCGTCTTATGGGCCGAATGCTGACAGTTTTACATCGCAGGCTGCGATGTACGAGCGAGCGGGGAGGGACTGGGAGGAGGAGCTGGGGGCCAGCAATAGCGGCGGGGCGGTGCAATCACTGTACTATAGCCCCGCCGCTCCAGTGCTGCAATATTCAAATATAAAATGTCTCATTCAATTAAAAGTGATTACACATGCCCCCTCACTCCTATTATTACCGTACATCCTAACAGCTTCAGTAGAATGCAGGCAGGCCGGGCGGGCGGCATCGTAACTCCCTGATGTCACGTGCCTGCGCCGCCTACTTTATGAATGAAGCAGGCGGCGCAGGCAAGTGACGTCAGTGAGTGACGCGCCGGCTGCCCGGCCTGCCTGCCTGGGTTGTCCAGAAGCTGTTAGGATGTACGGTACTATTAGGAGTGGGGGGGGGGATGTGTAATCACTTTTAATTGAATAAGACATTTTATATTTGTATACTGGAGCGGCGGGGGGGGGATCTGTGGATGACAGTTTTATGGGGAACATCCGTGGATGGCACAGTTAAGGGGTGGGGGGGTCTGTGGATGGCACTGTTATGGGCTGGGGGGGTCTGTGGATGGCACTGTTATGGGGTGGGGGGTCTGTGGATGGCACATATATAACAGTGCCAGCCACAGATCCCCCATAACAGTGCCACCCACAGATCCCCCCTCTAACAGTGCCATCCACAGATTCCCCCTGTAACAGTGCCAGCCACAGATCCCCCGTAACAGTGCAAGCCACAGATCCCCCCATAACAGTGTCCGTCATCCACAGATCCCCCCATAACAGTGTCTGTCATCCACAGATCCCCCCATAACAGTATCCGTCATCCACAGATCCCCCCATAACAGTGTCCGTCATCCACAGATCCCCCCATAACAGTGTCCGTCATTCACAGATCCCCCCATAACAGTGTCCGTCATCCACAGATCCCCGCATAACAGTGTCCGTCATCCACAGATCCCCCATAACAGTGTCCGTCATCCACAGATCCCCCCATAACAGTGTCCGTCATCCACAGATCCCCCCATAACAGTGTCCGTCATCCACAGATCCCCCATAACAGTGTCCGTCATCCACAGATCCCCCCATAACAGTGTCCGTCATCCACAGATCCCCCATAACAGTGTCCTTCACAGTTCCCCAGTAATAGTGCCATCCACAGACCACCATTAGTTCCAAACCCACCAAAAGCACACCTTTTGGTTAAAAATATTTTTTTTCTTATTTTCCTCCCCAAAAACCTAGGTGCGTCCTATGGGCCGGTGCGTCTTATAGGGTGAAAAATACGGTATCTGATGTACCGCAACTGATGCAACGTTTCTGCAGCCAGTCTCCACTTTGCGGTTGTTCATGGTGGGGATACATCTGATATGCTTGAGCAAGGTATTGAAAGGGTCAATAAGGCAGCAAGAGGCGGCGACAGAAGAAGAAAACTTCTGAATAGAGAATCCTTCTGGATTTTTAGACTGGAAAGCCGCCAACCCTTAGGGTTAAACAAAAGGTTGGACTTGATCCTTCAATACTAAACATCTGATCCCATATATTCTACATGTCACACATGAGTTTATTTTAAGTTTGTCTAGAGTTTTAATTGGCTATACACCTGTTTAGGAGGGGGTGGCTGCATGACCACCTTGATTGGTCTGGTGCGGTTCCCTCCTGCTTTAAAAGTGAAGATTTAATGCTTGTTAAATGGTCATGAGTAAGGGCTGTAATTGTTTTGTTGCCTGAAACGCGTAGACCAACATCTTCTGTACCTGGATGTTTTAAGTTTTGTATAAAATAAAGTGCTACTGGAATTTCACAAAGAAAAGGCTGGACAAACCTCTCTTTTTTCATATATACAAAATTTGCTCCCAATCCGGGTGAGGAAGCAGTCCGTGCCTTCATGAAAGAAGTTTCCAGACAGGTGAGAGCTGCTCTGATTACCTTTTGATAGCCAATTATTTTGTATTGTATTCAAAATAAATGTAGCCCACCAACTGTAATTTTTTTCTATGTGTGACTCATATATCCAGCCAAGTTTGAGATCCCTGCACAAGACTGTATAGTGATTGTAGCATTTATACTAGATGATGGAATGACTGCAGCATTTACACTACATTGGGCATCAAGAAGAATAAAAGAACTGTAATTGAGCATCTCAGGAGATGGTCTCAACACACAGGGCCGGCTCCAGGTTCATGTGGGCCCTTGGGCGATAAAGTCTCAGTGGGCCCCCTTGTGTCATTTTGCACGGCGCTTACAGCAATGAAACTGCATGTATTATAGATTAAATACCTTACACAGAGCTTGCTACAGAACGTATATATGTTAATCAGTTCTTATGTGCCTACTTTTATTTTCTACCCAGTGTTTCAGTCCCTCAGGTCTACTCCCAGATTTGTGCCCCCTGTGGGGATTTGCTCTGGTAGACAGGTTAGTGGACGCAGTATAGAGGCAAGGAACCAGGTTGTAAATCAAACTTCAGTGTTTTATTCACACTCAGCAAAACATAACAGTCTTGGTGCTTGTTCATACACAGCAAAACAAAACAGTGTTCACCTGGAATCCTAGGTGTCAGTTCACACCCGGCTGAATGCTCAGCCACAGAAACGTTCACTGGCAGTCTTCCAGGCGGCCTGCACGCCTGTTTGCAGTCTTCAGCCTTCAGCACAGAGGCTCCACAGCTTCACTGTCAGATGGAGGTAAAATCCACAACACCTGACAGTGCTGACTCCTTTTTAAAGCCTGCCTGTCATGCCCTGCTCAGGCTATGTGCGGAGGTCTGCCAGATTAGCGGCACGTGTCTAGCCTTTTGTTTTGTTTTGGAGTCAAGCTAGATCCGCCTCCCTTCAGGTGCACTGGGTGGGGTCGTTGGTTTCAGTTTAAATCACACCCACTCCCAGTGTTCCCTGTGGGTTATATCTTCTGTCTGGCTCTGTGTTTGCAAGGAAGGAAGGATTGGCTGTTCCTGCTCAAAAGATAAGTTGGTTTTTTGTTCTCTTGTGGTTTGCTGTCTAGGCTGTTAGAGAGACGCCTGCCCCTCCAGGTTCGGAGGGAGCAGGCTGCCTCTATTTCCCCTTTCATCATCTTAGGGATTTTTAGGTTATTCTAGCCCAGGCAGGAGGACACGTTATTCCCACCATAAGGGTCTGAACGTGGGCTTAGCAGTATAGGGAGAGCTGGTAGGGATTTATCAGGAGGTGACCTTGATTCCCAGCTTCTCGCCTAGAAACTTGTTTGTTTATTTATCTGTGTTTCTATATCCTGTCCGCCGTGACATTATAACCCGCCAATACTTTGACTGCCATTGCTCAGCGGTTTTGAGATGGAGTCAATTGATGCGCTAGTTGATCGCATGCAGGGATTATCCCTAGAGGTTTCTGATCTGCGTAATTCGGTCACACAGTGTCAGAATGCTCTGGCATCAGGTGCAAGTCAAATTTATGGGGAGCCTAAAGTCGCGCTCCCTGATAGATTTGCAGGGGATGTGGATGACTTTATCCGCTTTAAAGAATCATGCAAGTTGTATTTTCGGCTGCGTCCATCTTCATCTGGTGATGAAAGTCAGAGGGTTGGTATAATCATTTCTCTGTTAAAAGGGGACGCACAATCCTGGGCCTTTTCTCTGCCGCCCGGTTCTCTGGCCCTCCGGTCGGTGGAAGAATTTTTGAATGCCTTGGGATTAATATATGATGATCCAGATCGGGTCTCGATGGCGGAATCTAAATTGCGCAATTTATTACAAGGTGAACATACTGCAAAGGCTTATTGCGTTGAGTTTAGGAGATGGGCTACCTAGTCAGAGTGGAATGACCCCGCGTTACGTAGTCAGTTTTGTCAGGGGTTATCTGAGAGATTGAAAGATGCCCTTGCCTTTCATGAGTACCCGGATACACTGGAGAATGCAATGTCTTTGGCAGTACGGTTAGATAGACGTATTAGAGAGAGGTGTAAGGCTCCCTCCGCGCAAGGGATCCCTTCTGTGAGTGATTTCGTCTCACCTGCTCCCTAGGGTGATATTACATGTAACTCTGGGGTAGGGGAGGATCCCATGCAGCTGGGTCAGGTATCTTTCCGTTCTGATCGTAGAGACTTAATCAAATATCCACATGACAGGTTCCCTTTAAAGAAAAAAAAACATTCCTGACACTTGGTAGTGTGAATGAAGTGGTGGAGCAAGCAGGTATGCAAGCTCCCTGTAGTACTCATTTTCTCCTTCCAGCTATGGTGGCGCTAGACTCAAGAATTTTTTTTGTTGAAGTATTCATTGTCTGTGGTGCTGGGGTAAACCTTATTGATTTTCTTTTTCTTCAAAATCTGGGTCTAAGTACTTGCACTTTAGAAAGAGAGATTCCAGTTTTCGCAATTGATTTTTCCCCTCTTTCTCAAAGGAGTCTCACTCATATTGCTCATGGTATTTTTTTAAGGGTGGGTGATTCACATGTTGAGATTATGTCTTGTTTTGTCATGAAGGATTTGCCCGCTCCTATAGTTTTAGGGTTACCGTGGTTGACAAAACATAACCCAATTATTGATTGGCAAGCAAGACAGATCATTGGTTGGAGTGAGTTTTGTTCAGATAATTGTCTTGGCACATCTATCTCTGGTGTGTCTACTACGGCTCTACCTCTGTATCTCTCAGATTTTGCGGATGCCTTTTCGGAGGGTGGGGCTCAGGAATTGCCCCCTCATCGTGATTATGATTGTCCAGTTAATCTCATCCCAGGGGCTAAGTTGCCAAAGTCTCGGCTTTACAATCTTTCTCAGCCTGAAAGAGAGGTCATGCGGAAGTATATTGCCGAGAGTTTGGCAAAAGGTCATATTAGGCCATCTAAGTCTCCAGTGGCAGTGGGTTTATTCTTTGTAAAGAAAAAGGATGGATCGCTGAGACCTTGTTTGGATTTCCGGGAATTGAACCGTATTACGGTCCGTGATCCGTATCCCCTTCCTCTTTGATCTACGATCTTTTTGATCAGATTGTTGGAGCCGGAGCCAAGGTGTTCTCCAAGGTGGATTTAAGAGGGGCCTACAATCTGATCAGAATCAAGGAAGGGGATGAGTGGAAAACAGCCTTCAACACACATGAGGGTCATTTCGAGAATCTGGTTATGCCTTTTGGGTTAACGAACGCGCCAGCGATATTTCAGCGATTCGTCAATGACATTTTTCATCATTTTGTGGGGAGGTTCGTGGTAGTTTACTTGGATGACATTTTAATTTACTCTCCTGATATGAAGACCCATCAGGATCACGTGAGACAGGTTTTGATGATCCTTCGGGAGAATAAATGATATGCCAAATTGGAGAAATGTGTGTTTTCTGTGCAGGAGCTTCCATTTCTGGGTTATCTGCTTTCAGACTCTGGTTTTCGTATATGGACCCCGAAAAAGTCCGGGCGGTTCTGGAATGGGACCGACCGGAGAATCAGAAAGCTTTGATGTGGTTTCTGGGGTTTACTAATTATTATAGAAAATTTATTTTTAACTATTCTACCATTCTGAAGCCGATATGACTAAGAAGGGCGCCGACGTCTGTCTGGTTGGATGAGGCATTGCAGGCCTTTTCGACTATTAAAGAATGTTTTGCGTCTGCTCCCATTCTGGTGCAGCCTGATGTGTCTCAGCCATTCGTGGTGGAGGTTGATGCATCAGAGGTGGGGGTTGGAACAGTGCTGTCTCAGGGTTCATCTCCTGGCAAATAGGTTCCGTGTGCTTTTTTTTTCCAAGAAGCTCTCGGTCGCCGAGAGGAATTATGATGTAGGAGATCGAGAATTGCTGGCCATCAAATTGGCCTTTGAGGAATGGCGACACTGGTTGGAGGGGGCATCTCACCCTGTTACTGTATATACGGATCATAAGAATTTGGCTTACCTGCAATCTGCCAAGCGTCTGAACCCTAGACAGGCCAGATGGTCACTGTTTTTTACCAGGTTCAATTTTGTAGTTACTTTTCGCCCGGGGGTTAAAAACGTTAAGGCAGATGCGTTGTCTCGCAGTTTTCCTGGGGGATGTGATTCAGAGGATCCTGCTCCGATTTTGGCTGATGGGGTGGTGGTCTCCGCTCTGTATCCCAAATTGGAGATGGAGGTGTTGGGAGCCCAGGAGGGGGCTCCTGGTTCTTGTCCCCCAGGGAGGTTGTTTGTTCCTGACGGACTGCGATATAAGGTGTTCAAGGAACATCACGATACTGTCCTTGCTGGACATCCTGGTGGTAAGTCCACCTTTGATCTTGTGTCCCGGAGGTTCTGGTGGCCCGGGTTACGTAAGAGCGTTGAGGATTACGTTGCAGCCTGTGAAACCTGTGCACGGTCAAAGGTTGCTCATACTCGACCTGCTGGTTCACTTCTTCCTTTGTCTATTCTGTCTCGTCCTTGGACGCACTTTATATGGACTTTATTACGGATCTGCCGAGTTCCTCCGGGAGGACAGTAATTTTGGTGGTTGTTGACCGTTTTAGTAAAATGGCTCACTTTATATCGTTAGCTAGTCTGCCCAATGCCAAGACTCTTGCGCAGATTTTTGTGGATAATATTGTGAAATTGCATGGCATTCCTTCGGATGTGGTTTCTGATAGGGGCACACAGTTTGTCTCCATGTTTTGGAGGGCGTTCTGCTCTCGGCTTGGCATTCAACTTTCGTTCTCTTCGGCTTTCCATCCACAGTCGAATGGGCAGACAGAGCGTACTAATCAAAACCTGGAGACCTACTTGAGGTGCTTTGTGGCTGAGAATCAGGAGGACTGGTCCTCATTCTTGTCCCTAGCAGAGTTTGCTTTGAATAACCGTAGGCAGGAGTCCACAGGTAAGTCAGCATTTTTTGGCGCATATGGTTTTCATCCTCAGTTTGGTACCTTTTCTGGGACTAGTTCCTCTGGGATGCCAGAGGAGGAGAGATTTTCTTCTGCCTTGTCTTCTATCTGGCGGAGGGTCCAAGTGAATTTGGAGAAGATGAGTGAGAGGTATAGACAAGAGACGCATGACTGGTCCGGACCTGTGTGTGGGTGATCTGGTGTGGTTGTCTACTAAAAATATTAAACTGAGAGTACCATCTTGGAAACTGGGTCCAAGATTTATTGGACAGTACAAAATATCTGCGGTGGTTAATCCAGTGGCGTTTCGTTTGGATCTTCCGCAGACTTGGAGGATCCATGATGTGTTCCACAGGTCTTTACTGAAAAAATATGTGAAACCGGTGGAACCATCGCTTTTGCCTCCTCCTCATGTTCTGGTTGATGGAAATTTAGAGTTCGAGATCTCCAGGGTTCTTGACTCAAGAGTTCTTCGGGGTTCCCTTCAGTACCTGGTACACTGGAGGGGATGCGGCCCTGAGGAAAGGATGTGGGTTCTGGCTCGGGATGTTAGTGCCAGCCGTCTGGTGAAGGCTTTTCACAGATCCCACCCGGATAAGGTTGGGCCAGGGTGTCCGGAAGTCACCCTTAGAAGGGGGGGGGGGTACTGTCATGCCCTGCTCAGGCTATGTGCGGAGGTCTGCCAGATTAGCAGCACGTGTCTAGCCTTTTGTTTTGGAGTCAAGCTAGATCCGCCTCCCTTCAGGTGCACTGGGTGGGGTCGTTGGTTTCAGTTTAAATCACACCCACTCCCAGTGTTCCCTGCGGGTTATAGCTTCTGTCTGGCTCTGTGTTTGCAAGGAAGGAAGGATTGGCTGTTCCTGCTCAAAAGATAAGTTGGTTTTTTGTTCTCTTGTGGTTTGCTGTCTAGGCTGTTAGAGAGACGCCTGCCCCTCCAGGTTCGGAGGGAGCAGGCTGCCTCTATTCCCCCTTTCAACATCTTAGGGATTTTTAGGTTATTCTCAGCCCAGGCACGAGGACACGTTATTCCCACCTTAAGGGTCTGAACGTGGGCTTAGCAGTATAGGGAGAGCTGGTAGGGATTTCTAAGGAGGTGACCTTGATCCCCAGCTTCTCGCCTAGAAACTTGTTTGTTTATTTATCTGTGTTTCTATATCCTGTCCGCCGTGACACTGCCAAGACCTGGCCTGGAATGTGGGGAGTAGCCACCCACCCAGCACTTAGGCTACTCCCAGTAAAAGACGTCCCGGATCAGCTTTACAGCCATACTAAACAGCTGAAGTGTCAGACTGCAAATACTGACACTTGAGAAAAACCAGTACCTCATTGAGGCCAGGAACCTCGGTGACACATACCGACCATCAATGACGACCCCTTCGTCCTTCCTACACCCCTAACACTAGATATGCCAAGATATGCCCCCTTCATAGTAGATATGCCAAGATATGTGCCTCCTCACAGTAGATATGCCAAAATATGTGCCCCCTCACAGTAGATATGCCAAGATATGTGCCCCCCTCAAAGTAGATATGCCAAGACATGTGCCCCCTCACAGTAGATATGCCAAGATATGTGCCCCCCCTCACAGTTGATATGCCAAGATATGTTCCCCCTCACAGTAGATATGCCAAGATATGTGCCCCCTCACAGTACATATCCAAAAATATGTGCCCCCTCACAGTTGATATGCCAAGATGTGTGCCCTCTTACGGTGGATATGCCAAGATATGTGCCCAGAGCCCCCTTCACAGTGGTAATGCCAAGATGTGCCCCCTTCACAGGAAGTGAAAAAACAAACAATAAAAGCTCCTCGCCTCAATCACCAGGCTCCTCCGATGATCTGCGCTCCCCATCAGCAGCAGCAGGATACTGTGACACATGGCGCTGCGGTGTAGGAGGAACAGAGGCTGATTCCCAGCCTGCCCCGCTCCTCTTCCTACACAGATCAGCAGGATGATGTGTGAGGACATCGTGCTGCTGCTGTGGAGCTCTGGCGGCTCATTGGTAGAGCTGGGAGCTAATCGTTCCCTGCTTCAGTGGCGTGCCTACGGTGTTTGGTACCTGGGGCGGGTCCTTTCTCTGACCCCCCATACTTCAATGCTTTAAAAAAAATTGTATACCCTCACAGCAGTTTTGCCCTCATTGTACAACCTTCACAGTAGTTTTGTACAGAAGTGTGCCCCTCACAGTAGTTAGACCCACATTGTGCCCTCTCACAGTAGTTATGCCCTCTCTGTACCCCTTTCAAAATTGTAATGCCCTATTTGTGCCCCCTTTACAGTAATAATCTATATTGTGCCCCTTCACAGTAATAATGCCCACTGTGCCCCCTTCATTGTAGTAATGCCCTCTGGCTCTGTACCCACTCCAGAGTATAAATGCCCTTTGTGCCCTCTCCATATTAATAAAGCCCTCTGTGCCCTCTCCATAGTAATAAAGTCCGCTGTGCCCTCTCCATAGTAATAAGGTTCTCTGTGCCCCCTCCATAGTAATAAAGACCTCTGTGCCCCCTCCATAGTAATAAAGACCTCTGTGCCCCCTCCATAGTAATAAAGCACTCTGTGCCCCCTCCATAGTAATAAAGTCCTCTGTGCCCCCTCCATAGTAATAAAGTCCTCTGTGCCCCCTCCATAGTAATAAAGTCATTTGTGCCCCCTCCATAGTAATAAAGTCCTCTGTGCCCCCTCCATAGTAATAAAGTCCTCTGTACCCCCTCCATAGTAATAAAGTCCTCTGTGCCCCCTCCATAGTAATAAAGCCCTCTGTGCCCCCTCCATAGTAATAAAGTCCTCTGTGCCCCCTCCATAGTAATAAAGACCTCTGTGCCCCCTCCATAGTAATAAAGTCCTCTGTGCCTCCTCCATAGTAATAAAGCCCTCTGTGCCCCCTCCATAGTAATAAAAACCTCTGTGCCCCATCCATAGTAATAAAGTCGTCTGTGCCTCCTCTGTAGTAATAAAGTCCTCTGTGCCCCTCCATAGTAATAAAGTCCTCTGTGACCCCTCTGTATTAAAAACAAAAACACACAGTAACTTCTCACCTTGTCCCATTCCTGAAGCTCACATACCTCTCTTCCCTTGTGGGGCGGGACTTATGCAGATTTCCGGGCTGCAGCCTCCACCCACACAGGCCAGCAGCGTGATCTGTGTCTGAAGGCTGAATGGTGGAGCAGGGAGAAGTCTTCCTGCTTCACCATTCTGTGCGTCGCCGGCCTGAAGGAGGGGAGGAGCACGTGGAGCTGAACGGTGAGTGACAGGATTGCAGCTTCCAGCGCTCCAGCAATGAGCGCTTCCATCTGTATTGATTGAAGCGCTCATTACTTCTGGCCTCTGGCAGCTGTGCTGTGGGCCCCGGCACTGGGTGCTGACGCCGGCCTTGTTAACACACCCTCCTGACCACGTGATCATCACATATGGCCTCAGCATCAGATCTTGGTCCTTTCAAAGCACATCAGAGAACAGAAACCCAACCTCAACTCCAAAATTTCTTCCTGGTTGATATGCCCAGGGTCCTAACCCAGAGCAATAGGTGAAGTCCATGCAGCAGCAGTCCTGTCCTCCTCCACAATATTTCAAGTTCTGTCTCAAGAAAGTCTGCAGTATATTTAGTAATGGTGGGTTTACACTGGGCAATTGTCGTGCTGATTATCTGGAACAAACGGTAGTACGAATGCATGTTTCTAATAATCAGCTCATGTAAAAGTGCTGTAGATAACCAAATGAACAAGCAAAACGCTCGTTCATCAGGTGAAATAATCATGATTATCATTTCTGGGCAGTAGATTGTGCCGTGTAAACAGTAACCTGCTGCCCAGAAACAATAACTCTGTAGGAGGATGAGTGATGGCAGTAGACAGTGGAGGTGATGTAAATACAGCTCTTTTCTTCACTGATGAAGGCTCCCCAGTTTTACAGCCCCTTCTCCCCTGGATATCTGTTGGATAAGTGAGATAACAGCAATCTAGAATCACAATGAAGATGGGGAGTCTGAAACAGTAGTGAGTCCTGTAAAGAGACAAAGTCACCAACATCACAGTACATTGTGAGTTGAAACAAGTTGGATATGAGGCCCCAACACAAAAACTCTCCCATAGAAGTCAATGATTCCTGTTCATTGTGTATATGACCGAAGCAGCGTGTAAAGCATATCTCTAAATGTTGTTAACAACAGCTCAAGCAAGATGACTACTCCAATAATAAGGTCCCATTAAAAATCAGAAATTAAAAACAAACAGATTTTGGAAACACAAATATGTGTTTTAATTGTCATGAAAAATTATAGATGACACCTTTAACCCCTTAAGGACCGGGCTCATTTTCACCTTAAGGACCAGGCCATTTTTTGCAAATCTGACCAGTGTCACTTTAAGTGCTGATAACTTTAAAACGCTTTGACTTATCCAGGCCGTTCTGAGATTGTTTTTTCGTCACATATTGTACTTCATGACACTGGTAAAATGAAGTCAAAAAAATTATTTTTTTTGCACAAAAAAATACCTAATTTACCAAAAATTTGGAAAAATTAGCAAATTTCAAAGTTTCAGTTTCCTCTACTTCTGTAATACATAGTAATACCCCAAAAAATTGTGATGACTTTACATTCCCCATATGTCTACTTCATGTTTGAATTGTTTTGGGAATGATATTTTATTTTTTGGGGATGTTACAAGGCTTAGAAGTTTAGAAGCAAATCTTGAAATTTTTCAGAAATTTACAAAAACTCAATTTTTAGGGACCAGTTCAGGTCTGAAGTCACTTTGCGAGGCTTACATAATAGAAACCACCCAAAAATGACCCCATCTAAGAAACTACACCCCTCAAGGTATTCAAAACTTATTTTGCATACATTGTTAACCCTTTAGGTGTTGCACAAGAGTTATTGGCAAATGGGGAGGAAATTTGAGAATTTCATTTTTTTGTCTAATTTTTAATTTTAACCCATTTTTTCCACTAACAAAGCAAGGGTTAACAGCCAAACAAGATTGTATCTTTATTGCCCTGACTCTGCCGTTTACAGAAACACCCAATATGTGGCCGTAAACTACTGTACGGCCACACAGCGGGGTGTAGAGTGAAAGGTGCGCCGTATGGTTTTTGGAAGGCTGGTTTTTATGGACTGGTTTTTTGACACCATGTCCCATTTGAAGCCCCCTGTTGCACCCCTAGAGGAGAAACTCCCTAAAAGTGACCCCATCTAAGAAACTACACCCCTCAAGGTATTCAAAACTGATTTTACATACGTCGTTAACCCTTTAGGTGTTGCACAAGAGTTATTGGCAAATGGGGATGAAATTTGAGAATTTCATTTTTTTGCCTAATTTTCAATTTTAACCCATTTTTTCCACTAACAGAGCAAGGGTTAACAGCCAAACAAGACTGTATCTTTATTGCCCTGACTCTGCTGTTTACAGAAACACCCCATATGTGGCCGTAAACTACTGTATGGCCACACAGCGGGGCGTAGAGTGAAAGGTGCGCCGTTTGGTTTTTGGAAGGCAGGTTTTGCTGGACTGGTTTTTTGACACCTTGTCCCATTTGAAGCCCCCCTGATGCACCCCTAGATTAGAAATTCCATAAAAGTGACCCCATCTAAGAAACTACACCCCTCAAGCTATTCAAAATTGATTTTACAAACTTTGTTAACCCTTTAGGTGTTGCACAAGATTTAATGGAAAATAGAGACACAATTTCAAAATTTTACATTTTTGGCAGATTTTCCATTTTAATATTTTTTTTCCAGTTACAAAGCAAGGGTTAACAGCCAAACAAAACTCATTATTTATGGCCCTTATTCTGTAGTTTACAGAAACACCCCATATGTGGTCGTAAACCGCTGTACGGGCACACGGCAGGGCGCAGAAGGAAAGGAATGCCATACGCTTTTTGGAAGGCAGATTTTGCTGGACTGGTTTTTTGACACCATGTCCCATTTGAAGCCCCCCTGATGCACCCCTAGAGTAGAAACTCCAAAAAAGTGACTCCATTTTAGAAACTACGGGATAGGGTGGCAGTTTTGTTGGTACTAGTTTAGGGTACATATGATTTTTGGTTGCTCTATATTACACTTTTTGTGAGGCAAGGTAACAAGAAATAGCTTTTTTGGCACGTTTTTTTTTTTTTTGTTATTTACAACATTCATCTGACAGGTTTTATCATGTGGTAATTTTATAGAGCAGGTTGTCACGGACGCGGCGATACCTAATATGTATACTATTTTTTTTATTTATGTAAGTTTTATACAATAACTTCATTTTTAAAACCAAAAAAATGTTTTAGTGTCTCCATAGTCTAAGAGCCATAGTTTTTTCAGTTTTTGGGCGATTATCTTGAGTAGGGTCTCATTTTTTGCGGGATGAGATGACGGTTTGATTGGCACTATTTTGGGGTGCATATGACTTTTTGATCGCTCGCTATTACACTTTTTGTGACGTAAGATGGCAAAAAATGGCTTTTTTTACACCGTTTTTGTTTTTATTTTTTTACGGTGGTCACCTGAGAGGTTAGATCATGTGATATTTTTATAGAGCCGGTCGATATGGACGCGGCGATACCTAATATGTATACTTTTTTTTTATTTATGTAAGTTTTACACAATGATTTCATTTTTGAAACAAAAAAAATCATGTTTTAGTGTTTCCATAGTCTAAGAGCCATAGTTTTTTCAGTTTTTGGGCGATTATCTTGGGTAGGGTCTCATTTTTTGCGGGATGAGATGACGGTTTGATTGGTACTATTTTGGCGTACATGCAACTTTTTTGATCACTTTTATTACCTTTTTTGGGAAGTAAGGTGGGCAAAATTTCAATTTTCTCATAGTTTTTATTTTTTTATTTTTATGGCGTTCACCGTGCGGGGGAAGTAACATAACCGTTTTATAGATCAGGTCGCTACAGACGCGGCGATACCTAATATGTGTAGTGTATTTTATTTTTTTAATTTTTATTCAGTGATAAATGTTTTTTTTTTTATCTTAACTTTTTTCACATTTTTGTGACCCAGACCCACTTGGTTCTTGAAGATCCAGTGGGTCTGATGTCTGTATAATACAGTACAGTACAATATATATTGTTCTGTACTGTATTTTACTTACACTGAACAGATCTATGCTTTTAGCACAGATCTGTTCAGCACCATGGACAGCAGGACGCCTGAGAGGCGTCCTGTTGCCATGGGAACCTTCCCCGTCTGCTCAGAACTTCGCAGACGGGGAAGGGTAAGCACGAGCTGAGGGGGGCTCTCTGGGGGCTGTCGGGGGGCTCTCTCCCTCTCCATCGGGGGGCTGCAAAGGCACAGCAGCCCCCCGATGGAGAGGGAGGGAGCTCCCTGACCGATGACAGTTAACTTTTTCCATACAGCGGTCCGTACGGACCGCGGTATGGAAAGGGTTAAACGGCTGACATCTGCACAGATGTCAGCCGTTTATACCAGGGTGCCAGCAATGTGCTGGCACCCTGGTATAACCCACTAGAAGCCAACGATCGTTCATGGGGAGGCGGGCGGGGGATCGCGATCCCGCCTGCCGCACCGCCCGCCTCCCGCAACGCCCCCACCGCCTGCGACACCCCCATAAAATCGTGCAGGGGTGCAGGGGGGCGGGTGAAAAATATAGATTTTAGCCAGTCTAAAGTTTCTGATCCCCGCGGTCAGGGCCCGCGGGGATCAGAAACTGCAAAAAGCGCAGCAAACCGCAGGTCTGAATTGACCTGCGGTTTGCTGCGATCGCCGATACAGGGGGGTCAAATGACCCCCCCCTGCATTGTTACGGGATGCCGGCTGAATGATTTCAGCCGAAATCCCGTTCCGATTAACCCCTGGGGCGCCGGAATACAGATTTTAAGTCAGGACGTACCGGTACGTCCTTGGTCCTTAAGGACTCGGGAAATAGGGCGTACCGGTACGTCCTATATCCTTAAGGGGTTAAGCTTTCCATTTACATTAGATATATGTCATCTGAATCTACTGTGTATTGAGGCCTCCTGAATCTCCTCCGCTGGCAGGTGTTGGAGGAAAGAAGGATCGGGCTATCAGATTTCAACATTTTCAGCTTTTTTCTTTTTGAGACGAGAGCTCTGAGGCCAGAGATTGGCTGCAGAAGTAATTTGGTTAGATGGCATGTGATCAGCAGCATGGATGTATACAGAGAGGGGACCGCTGAATTGGTGGTGTTGGGGTAACAGGGAATAACAAACGCAAGAATTTTTAAAAACATTCTTTGCCTTTTGAGTATGTTTCATACCCTGGACAAACCCTTTAGTAACAAAAAATGCTGAGACCTAAATAATCATAGACACATCTGAAAGAACAGTCCTTTTGCTCTCCTTGATGACACTCAGTGCTGCCTTCACTGTCTCCACTTGTAATCTTTAGCCTTAGGCTACTTTGACATCTTCAGTTTCAATTCCAGCATACTGTTCTGGCAGAGAACAGCCTACTGGAATTCTCAGCGCTGCCGGATTCGGATGGAATGTCCACCGGGCCCCATTAAGTATAATGGGGTCCGGTAGAGGTCTGTACGCATTGCTGCGGTTTGTGTCCAGCCAATCCTCCTTTTGTCTGCAAGGCTCTATCTGCCAGTCGGACAGCTCATGTGGCTGATATATTCGGCTCTTGATGGCAAGAAACTATGAAGGACTCCTCACAAGAACTGTAGTTATCAAACAAGGATGGGGAATTGACTGTCAAAAATATATAGGAATAGAATACAGAAAACAGTTAAAATGAATACACAACAATAAAACAAAACAAGTAATCTGCAAATGAGTTGCAGTCCCAAATCAGTGTTCTCCTTTTGCGCTGCGGTTTTTATTGCGAGGTGGGTACCTTTCACAAATAACCAATGAGTATAGAAGAAAGAAAACCGCGCAGCTCAAGCTTAGGTAGAGTTCACATTCAGAGTAAACAAAGAGTGTCCTTCAGATAAAGTTCCTCAGATATATTGCTTCGGTTCTCACATAAATCGATGCTCTAGTCTCCAATATACTCAGAGACTCCCATGCACAAGATGGAGGACATGTTTATACAAAATTGATTCTTATCCCTCACAGTCCCCACCTCTCCAACTATTACAGACCTGTTCAAGTCCTATAAAACTTAGACCTGCTGGATTCTTATTATGTATTTTTTTTAAAGTGGGCAGAGACACTATGAATCTAACTCCTTTTTTATATTCCGTATATGTTCCTGGATCCTTACTTTACGTTTCCTAGTGGTTCATCCTACATACTGGAGGCCACAAGGACACTCCAGCATGTAGACAACTGCCATGTAATCACATTATCAGAGTTCTCCCATTATCTTATATGTAGTACCATTACTTCTAGACAACACTGTTCCTTGCACTGCCTGTTCTCTTTCAAACGATTCCTGCACGGTAAGCAGAAATCGTACCATGTGAACAGATGTTTCATAGCTTTAAGAGATTGTGTGGATATATAACTATGTACAAGCCTGTTCTTCATACTGGGTACTCTTTTGTAAATAACTGAAGGATTCCTAGCAATAATATCTCCCGATACAGGATCATTTTCAGCACAGACCAGTTATTCTTAACAGCATTTTTGATTTGCCATGCATTTCTATAAAAAAAATTGTGTAATAAATCTTTTTTGTCCTTAATATCTTCATTATCTTGATACATATTTTATTTTTATAACTCTCTGTACACAACTCTCTAGTTCTTCCTTTTCATAACCCTTCTCCAAAAACCTATTCCGTATCATGGTACTTTGCACCTCATACTCTTGTATATTAGTGCAATTTCTACACAATCTTTTAAATTGTCCTTTCGGAATATTTTTAATCCAGAGTTTGTAATGACAACTAGTGGTGGAGATATAGGCATTTACATCTGTGGGCTTGAAGTAGGTTTTTGTTATTAATTTCCCTTCTTCTGCAAAAATGGTCAGATCTAAAAAATCAACAGATTTATGGCTCATATTTTCAGTGAAATGCAAGTTCCTTTCATTCGCATTAATATAGCGCAGAAATTCCTCCAAACTCCCACGATTTCCCTTCCATATCAAACGACAAACAGTCGTCAATATATATTTTCCAGACAATCACCCAGGTTGGGCATTTGACGAGAGAACGTGCACATTTTAAATGGTATTTTATGGATCCTGTCAGTACAATAAATTACTAGATTTATATTTAGCGGTACTTCACTATGTCGGGCTGTCTCTTCTTTTATTCTTAGACTAGAGACTAGAGCATCGATTTAGGTGAGAACCGAAGCAATATATCTGAGGAACTTTATTTGAAGGACACTTTTTGTTTACTCTGAGTGTGAACGCTACCAAAACTTGAGCTGTGCGGTTTTCTTTCTTCTATTCTATGCAAGGGTGGGGAATTGGCCCAAGAGTCAGGGAAGGGAGGAGACAAACATCAAGCCCTTCTGTCCTGGGAGGCAAAGACATAATGGTTGTCTAGGTGTGTCAGAAATTTAAATGTGACAGATATCAATCAATCTTTACATGAAGCAGTCACAACATTTTTGTGTAACAACATAACATCATAACAACATAACTTTCCCTATGGGTCTGTTACATAAGTATAGTGAAAATAGTATGCCTCTAAGTAATTACCTTCCTTAACCAGGGTAATGAATTCAGGTTCTATTCAATTCTGCATGTTGTCTCTCTTAATTTCCCTAAAGTGCCCTTGAGTTCTTCCAGAAGATACCAGTTAGTGTGCCTGAAGGGATCAACCAATACTTCTCTCTCTCTCTCCTCACAATATCTAATAATAAAATATTTCCATTTTGAGAACTTTTTTGTCTGGTTCTCTTTGTCCTTTGCTGTTATTATTTGTTCCATCCATAAGGCCTTTTTTTTATAACCAATACAACCTGCCTATTGTTTGGGGGCTGTGGGAGTAGCCAGTTTGCTAAAATACATTTTTTCGCTGCCATGATAATGGTATGCGCCACTGGAGGCAGATGAGTTACCCTGCCAGCTGATGGCTCAGATGCCCCTCCACCTGTATGAAACAATGCCATTTTATAATCCATGGGCACCACCTGTACACAGGATCCCTTGACCATAGAGTAAATGTCCTCCCAGAACGCTGACAATGTTTGGCATCTCCAAAGGCCATGGTACAGATCAGATTTATGCTCAGAGCATTTTGGAAATTTTGTTTGCCTGTTGGGCATGAGGGCCGAGGGAGGTAAGTTAAAAGCATAGATTGCCCTATGCATTATTTTTAACTGAGTTTCTCTCCAGTTTTCAGAAATGATATGTTTTCTAAAGTCTGTCCATCCACTAATAATCTATTTTCCTATCTCCTGATCCCCCAATTGTTGTGCCCAGCCTTTATATATTGTATGGATGTTTCCCGGTAATAACTTGCTTCTAAGAAAGGAGTACAAATCTGAAATGGAATGTCTGGTATTAGAGGATAGGAGGGTGTCAAAGGCATTCGAGGAAGCCTCTCTAGAAATGTCTCTCAATTTTGCCCTGCAATAATGCAGAATTTGCTGGTAGGGAAAATACTGTAAACCCTGGAGACCAAATTTGCTACATAATTCTTCCAATGATAACCACCATGGCTCCTTATCATCAATCAGGTGCCCTACTCTAGTTATTCCCTTTTCCTTCCAACATTTATACAAGCGGCTCGTCTGTCCTTTGTGAAAATCTGGTAAGTTCCATAGGGGTAAGTGTTTAGAGCACTAGTAGGAAAGATTAAATAATTTCCATGTAATTTTCCAGGTAATAAAGGTATCTCTAAGGAGAATAGATCGTTTTACCACCGGTGGAAGATCAGGGATTCTGGAATGCACCAAGGCCATTGGGTCCCATGGGTACCCCATACTTCTCTCCAATGGTAAATTGGAGTAATAACTAGTGTTTCTTTTCCAGTCCGAAACATGACGTAATAAACATGCTAGATTATATCCCCTTACATTAGGGAAGTTTACTCCCTCTTCTATCTTGGGTCTCATAAGTTTATCCAGGGCAATCCTCGGTCTCTTTCCTCCCCATATGAAGGAGACAAAATGTGAATTTAATGTTATTATGTCTTTGTGCTTTATCAGTATCGGGATCATTTGTAGTGGATATAAGAGTCTGGCAAAACATGACATCTTGACTAGGTGACACCTCCCCACTAAATTAAGCGGGAATTGGGCCCACCTTTTTAAATCTGAGGATATCCTTTCCAGTAAAGTAATTCCTTACTTTTTCACAAAAATAATGTTCTTTTTAGTTTTTTAAATTTTCATATTTTTTCACATATTCAACCTATAGATCTGTTCAACTACTTAACAATGCTCTAATACACCGATACTAAACAAAAAGACTCATCCGGGAAGATTATATAAATATCTATACCAACAAAACACAAATACTACAGTGAAATGTCCCAATGAGGACATAATATGAGCAGCAAATCCCAGTTAATGAAATCCAGGTCGGTGGGTTATTAGACAGAGTGGGTATAAAAGAGGGCAGTCCTAGCAGTTTTAAAGAGGACCTTTCACCTGTATAAACGATGTTAACTGAGTATGCTGGCATATAGAGCGGCTCCCGGGGATCTCACTGCACTTACTATTATCCCCGGGCGCCGCTCCGTTCTCCCGTTATGCCCTCCGGTACCTTTGCTCTGTAAGTTATAGTAGGCGGTGTCTTCTCTTGTCCTGTGGGCGTCTCCTTCTGCTAGGCTGCAGCGCTGGCCAATCGCAGCGCACAGCTCAAAGCCTGGGAGGTTTTTTTCTCCCAGGCTGTGAGCTGTGCGCTGCGATTGGCCGGCGCTGCAGCCTAGGAGAAGGAGACGCCCACAGGACAAGAGAAGACCCGCCTACTATAACTTAAAGAGCAAAGGTACCGGAGCCTATAACGGGAGAACGGAGCGGCGCCCGGGGATAATAGTAAGTGCAGTGAGATCCCCGGGCGCCGCTCTATATGGCAGCATACTCAGTTAACATCGTTTATACAGGTGAAAGGTCCTCTTTAACATGGCCTCTGAGGAAGAGGTTGGAGTAACAACACATTCCAAACGCGTCTGGAATTACCTGGCATCATCTATGACTGAAGAGACTACCCACCATCACCCACTTTGTCACTGAAGGATTTGTGATTGCCTCATAACCAAAAGAAGGAATACAGTCAACTAAGCGCAAGATACAAACATCAGCTGACCGGCACATAGAAGACCACGTGACAGATCACGTGAGACGCCGTCCCGGCCACACAAGCCGCGCAGCTTACAGCGAGAAGAAGCAGTACGCCAGGGACCATCTCCTAACACAGCATTGTTATCGCATAGCGACAAGCTTGACCACAGGGTGAGTACTGCTTGACTGCCGTGTGGGACGCCACCGGCAGTAACGAATATTGAGCCACCGAAAAAACTGTGAGTCCACAATACCACACACTGTTTTTCCTGGCATAACCATAACTCACTCTGTTGGTGCAAATTACTTATACTATCAAGTGTCCACAATTGACTTTGGACCGATCCAATAACTTGCAACTTTTATCATTATTTTTTATCATCTATATATTTTTTCCATTTTTTACTTTTTATTTTTACTTTTAATATTTGTAATTTTTTTTCTCTATCTTCACATTTTCCATTTCTTCTGACATTTACCTGCATTTACTTAAATCGCATGATGTACCCACATCTTTGAACGAACATTCAGTACTTACCAGCTAAAAGACACATCAACCAAACACCAGTTGAACTACCATACCCTACTCCTAATTATTTAGCTTTCATAACTTTTTTTTTTCATTTTTAGCTTTTTTCAACATATTTTAAAATCTATTCAAATAAATTACTTATTTTATTTTAAACATAACTTATATCTAATAAATAAATATATTTTGTGTGATAACCAGATAAAGAGTGCCTGCCTAATATTTATTCATACCTTTCCAGTAAAGATTATATAGGTTGTATTAAGATTGTATAGGTTCAGGTTATATAGGGAAGCAGGGAAGCGATCTATCTTTATTCCTAAGTATTTCATATGGTCCCTTCAGGTGCAATCCCATGAACCTAATAGCTCGTACTTAGATAAATTCACCTTGTATCCTGAATACACAAACCAAATTCTGTCAGTGCAGAAAATATTTTAGGTATTTTTGTGTTTGGATTATCTAGAAACAAGAAAATATCGTCTGCGAATAACGCTATCTTTACTTCACGTTACCATCACCATGGTAAAAGATCATGTGACGTACCATGTGATGACCGGAGTGACGTCATCAAAGGTCCTGTAACTGTACTTAATGCTCACCACAGGTCCTATTCAACAAAGGAGACAGACGAGATGTCGGCTACGCGATCAAGTGGACTAAGGTGAGTTAAATTTTTATTTTTATTTTTTTAACCCCTCCAGCGCTGTTTTACTATGCATTCTGTATTCAGAATGCTATTATTTTCCCTTATAACCATGGTCTCCATCCCGATCGTCTCCTAGCAACCGTGCGTGAAAATTGCACCGCATCCGCATTTGCTTGCGGATGCTTGCGATTTTCACGCAACCCCATTCACTTCTATGGGGCCTGCGTTGCGTGAAAAACGCACAAAGAGGAGCATGCTGCGATTTTCACACAACGCACAAGTGATGCGTGAAAATCACCGCTCATGTGAACAGCCCCATAGAAATGAATGGGTCAGTATTCAGCGCGGGTACAATGCGTTCACCTCCCACATCGCATCCGCGTGGAATACTCGCTCGTGTGAAAGGGGCCTTACTGCGAGGTTTCCCCACAGAATATGGATGGTCACTGGAGGTCCAGGCAGGGGGACACTTGTGATGAGCTTATGGAGGGAACCTTCTAGGAAGTAGGGATTGCACAAAGTGAAGAACCCCTTTAAAGACATAGGGGGAGATTTATCAAAGTGGTGTAGAGCAGAACTGGCTTAGTTGCCCATAGCGACCAAAGGAGCTCTGAAAAATGAAAGGTGGAATCTGATTGGTTGCTATGGGCAACTAAGGCTAATTTCACACTAGTGTTCTAGTTTTCTGGTATTGAGATCCGTCATAGGGGCTCAATACCGGAAAAAAACGCTTCAGTTTTGTCCCTATTCATTGTCAATAGGGACAAAACTGAACTGAACAGAACGGAATGCTCCAAAATGCATTCCGTTCCGTTTAGTTGCCTTCCCATACCATGTTGTAGTTTACTTTCTGTCCTGGTATGTGGAGCAAGACGGATCCGGCATGACCCCCAATGCAAGTCAATGGGGACGGATCCGTTTTCGATGACACAATCTGCCACAATAGAAAACGGATCCGTCCCCCATTGACTTTTAGGCTACATTCACACATCCGCAATTCCTTTCCGCATTTTGTGTAACGGAATTGCAGACCCATTCATTTCTATGGGGCCGCACGATGTGCTGCCCGGATCCGCACTTCCGGGGCGGGAATCCAATCCCCAAAAAAATAGAACATGTCCTGTTCTTGTCCGCAATAGCGGACAAGAATAGGCATATTCTATTAGTGCCTGCAATGTGCGGTCCGCAAAATGCGGAACACACATTGCCGGTTTCCGTGTTTTGCGGATCCTCAAAACACACACAAATGTGTGAATGGATCCTTAATGGAGTTCATGACGGATCCGTCTTGGCAATGTTAAAGATAATACAACCGGATCCGTTCATAACGGATGCGGATGGTTGTATTATCAGTAACGGAAGCGTTTTTGATGAACCCTGCCTGATCCAGTAAAAGCGTGAGAGTAGCCTTACGCCAGTTTTCCTTTACACCAGTTTTGATAAATCTCCCCCTTACTGTGTATACTAACACTTGTGTTCTATATATATTCTTTAAAAGTGTAAATTGTTCCATAAAGTGATACGCATGGTCCATATTACTACATCATATTTGTACTCATTAGAACCAGACAATATTTGAGGAAGCAAAAAGTTGTAGGAGTTGTAGTATGGTTTACATAAAAAGCATATAAAAGTCAACTTCTACAAGACAACATGAAGATTATAATGCTTGTAAATACAGTTAGCTGGGATTCACTCTGAATGATATCCTCTTTACAAGAAGGAAATTAGAAGGGCTGGAATAAATCACTTCTCCCGGACATCACCTTCTGCTTTAACTAAACTTTCCTTGGTTGCTGGGATGCCAATTTATCACAATGTATCTAACATTTATATGGAAAGCAGGCATGTGATTTGTAAGAACTCAGCTCGGAGAAATTAAGATGTGCTGAAGTATAAACTGCAGATCCTGCAAATGCAAATTTGACTATGAATTCTGAGATTTCAAAAGTAAATGCACCATATTTATTTACAGCTTGTATATTTAGCCTAAATGTGCAGAAACTAAAAGAGGATAGTATTTCCTGTTCATAATGAGTTTAATGTTTTAATAAAGTCTTCTAAGCAAATAATATTATGATTCTAAATAAATTCTTATAGGAAATATAATAAAGAAGGCAGCTTTTTCCCCCCAGGTCAAATGTTATGGCAATAAGTTCAGTAATACAACAAGCGTGGCACCAAATCATGCGTAATATGCCACCATAATCCATGCAGGAATGTTGGATAAGAATTTTTATAAGTAAATATTGGACATCTATTCACATATGACTATGTACACCAAAATTTTCAAATGGCTGGTAAGTCGAGAGTGACCTTCAAAGATAGTAGACAGTACTGAGCCACAAATTGGGTATTAAAGGGGACCTGTAACTGTTCCTCACATATCTGTTTTAGTAACTACACGCATCCCCCATGTCATAACAATTCTGGAGCATCTATTCGTATGACTCTATGTTATACCATTACTTTATTATCCCTGCTAGACATTATAAATGAATTACTAGCTGGGTGTTACTACTTGGGGGGGTCCTTGCACAGTCGGAGACTATCCAATAAGTGCTGCCAGTGTCAGACTGTGCAAGCATGCACCCTCAACTGGTAACAACCAGACTGACCTACATTTTGCAAATTGCTTACAAATTCTTGCGCATTTTGCTGTAGATTTTGGTGCAGAAATGCTGATTTGTGCATAGCGAAGGATGAAATCTGTATCATATACTGGCAAAATACATTGACATGCTGCAAATTAAAAATTGCACTGCATGTCAATTTATGTGCAGATTCTGGTGCAGACACTCTCTGAATCATGTAGATAAGGTTTGTGGAAATCTTGGCATCATATATAACTAAACTACTACATCCTCCCCTCATTTTATGCTTCAGTGTCACTTCTACACAGTCACTAATTCAAGTGCCAGGGAACATTTTCCCCAAAATTTGCTTTGGCATGTATCAACCCCATGTGCCTCATATGCTGATGTGTGTTCTGAGCTGTGGTTAAATGAGGAACTCTCTAACCAAATGAGGCTAATTGACCATGTAAGTTCCAAACTAGTAATGAGCAAATTACGGTGCAGTAACATATGCTTGATACTTGCTCGAGCATATTGGCTGCTGGTTCCTAAAGTACATTGTAACCTATATGTTTCCACTGTTAAGCTTCATATTATCTATTTAAGGCATAAATGAAGGGAACAAATGTACCACCATATAGAGGGTAATACAATTGTGTTTGGAAAAATCTAAAGTGCTTTGTTTGTAAGCGATAGATTCTTCTCTATGACAGAAGTCTGTGGAATGGGAAGGCTTGTGCCTTGCTAGTTGATGCAGTAGAGATGAAGCTGGCAATACACCTAAGATCGGACCATCTTGCACTTTGGTGGCATATAGCTAAGATATTTCACCAATGTCCAAAAGGGGCGGGTCCCACATCTGTGAAGTGCATCAATGCATAGTACGGGGCCCCGAAAACGAAGGAGAGGGCACCACGAATGAGTCTCTCAATTCACTTCTATGGGAGTTCCGAAAAGTGAGGCACGGCCATTTCTGGAACTCCCATAAAAGTGAATGTGGAGTGCGCTGCTCTATGGGAGTGAATGAAGGGTGGCCATGCATGCACAGTGCATCCTCGTTCACATTGTCGTCCCCATTCTAGATATAGGTGGGGGCCTTAGAGGTGGGACCTGCCCCTATCGGACCTTGATGGCATATTGTAGTGATATGTTAAACAAAACAAGCAATGCAACAGCTCACTGCAAACCAAATAAAGTACAAAATTGCATAATAATTGCAAATGCTGAACTAATAAGTTAGAGATACTTGGCAAATCGTTTTGTACAAAATTATTTGAGCCCGTCTGCCGAACGTCAAGGCAATCTCTACTTAGACGGGTTCCTAACACTAAATATACCTGTTATGTGCCATAGCGGCTATCATATAATTCAGAAAGTGCAGGTTCCACTCACATGCTGGATCCGCCTGAATTTCTGTCATTTTCGGTGCCAAAATGGCCTCCATTATATTCAGGGAAAGAAGTTACCAGCATGCACGCCGGGCCCACTCCACACCACCCCTGGCGCCGCATGGTCACCAAGGACTGCAATGAGAGTCCACACACTATCTCTCTCCTGGTGCCAGATGGCTTCAGTGAGTGGGGGGGGGGAGCAGGCCAAGCTAAATACTAACACTAATTAAAATCAACCTGTGGGACAGACGAGCTGGTCAGGAGTGCACAACTGGGGAGGCAGCCACACCTCCAGCACGAACTGCAGAGAAAAAAGGGGTCAGTCAGCACATCCCAAAGCGCAGGGGCACGTTGCTATGGCTGAGAACAAGACTGTTAAACAAAACAAGCAATGCAACAGCTCACTGCAAACCAAATAAAGTACAAAATTGCATAATAATTGCAAATGCTGAACTAATAAGTTAGAGATACTTGGCAAATCGTTTTGTACAAAATTATTTGAGCCGTCTGCCGAACGTCAAGGCAATCTCTAGTTAGACGGGTTCCTAACACTAAATATACCTGTTATGTGCCATAGCGGCTATCATATAATTCAGAAAGTGCAGGTTCCACTCACATGCTGGATCCGCCTGAATTGTAGTGATATGCCACCAAAGTGCAAGATGGTAAGGTGTGTCTTTTTGCTGATGACACAAAGATTTGTAACAGGGGTGATGTTCCTGGAGGGATACACCAAATGGAAAATGATTTAGGAAAACTAGAGGAATGGTCAAAAATCTGGCAACTAAAATTTAATGTTGATAAGTGCAAGATAATGCACCTGGGACGTAAAAACCCAAGAGCAGAATATAAAATCAGTGATACAGTCCTAACCTCAGTATCTGAGGAAAGGGATTTAGGGGTCATTATTTCAGAAGACTTAGAGGTAGGCAGACAATGTCATAGAGCAGCAGGAAATGCTAGCAGAATGCTTGGGTGTATAGGGAGAGGCATTACCAGTAGAAAGAGGGAGGTGCTCATGCCGCTCTACAGAGCACTAGTGAGACCTCATTGAGAGTATTGTGCTCAGTACTGGAGACCATATCTCCAGAAGGATATTGATACTTTGGAGAGAGTTCAGAGAAGAGCTACTAAACTAGTACATGGATTGCAGGATAAAACTTACCAGGAAAGATTAAAGGACCTTAACATGTATAGCTTGGAAGAAAGACGAGACAGAGGGGATATGATAGAAACTTTTAAATACATAAAGGGAACCAACACGGTAAAAGAGGAGAGAATATTTAAAAGAAGAAAAACTGCTACAAGAGGACATAGTTTTAAATTAGAGGGGCAAAGGTTTAAAAGTAATATCAGGAAGTATTACTTTACTGAGAGAGTAGTGGATGCATGGAATAGCCTTCCTGCAGAAGTGGTAGCTGCAAATACAGTGAAGGAGTTTAAGCATGCATGGGATAGGCATAAGGCCATCCTTCATATAAGATAGGGCCAGGGGCTATTCATAGAATTCTGTATATTGGGCAGACTAGATGGGCCAAATGGTTCTTATCTGCTGACACATTCTATGTTTCTATGTAAGATGGGCCATTGGGCCAACCTCTTTAAGGTCAACTGACTCCAACAGTTTAATCAAATAAGGCAATTAGTTTTCATTTTTGGCAGAAACTTCTCTTTAATACCAAGCCACTGCTCACATTTGCTGGTCTCCGTCATAGATTTTTTTCAAAATTGACAGGAAGAGTAGCAATGCTTGCAGTGCTATTTTCCCATCAAGTGACAGTCCGCTTTATGAGTCAGTGGAATCAACTAGGAACTGGTGGTGGTACTGATGGAGTCCGATCCAGCACTGCACCATGGTGTCAATAAAAAACTGTATGCAGATGTGAACAGAACCTAAATCAGATACAGTAGCAAGAACAAATTCTGATCCATGATTCCTCTAGGGAAACTTGAAAATTTTGCGACTTGATTCTGATGCATAACATGTTGCTCATTTAAATAGTAATTATTACGATTTCAAGTTTAGCCGTGTTGTTAATTTAATAATTGTATACATTTTCAAATTGTTGCCATTGACGTGATAATCATCATCACAGCTTTTATAATAAAGAGTACCTTTGTGTTAACCTTAAACTAAAGAAATTATCAAGCTGCCATTTTATGTTCCCCCGTTTTTATAACAAGTACATAGAGGTGTAGCTAGGAATTCAGCACGAGGGGGGAGTAACATATCTAAGGCCTGAGTGGTCTCCCAACTCCGAGAATGCTACACCATGACCACTACCAATACTACTAGATAGTGAATGCATAATATTACCATCCTATTACTTTTAAAAACACAGTATACAGAGTTTGCAGTAGAGACGTCTTTGGCTCCGAACTTTTCTAATACCCTCCTGTCACATTGTGTCACGAGTTGCTGTACATACTTCTTTAGTAGCTCTCTGGCGTACTGGCTGCTTTGGATTCCATGTAGGCTGGTTGCTATGGCCTACATGTAGTCACGGCAGCCTGTGTGAACTGCTATTTGTGTATGCATGCTCCCCTCCCTGTTATCTTGTTTCTGGTGGGGTTAATTGTCTGGTCTGGGTGTGTCTGTTAGGTGTCAGATGACCTAGTTATCCTGCTCTTTATCTGTGAGCTGTGGGTTGGGGGGGGGGGGGGCTGTCTGTCTCCAGTTTTGCTGGGTGCAGTAGCTATGCACCTGCCCTGGGATTATTCAATCTGCACTGTCTGTGTGGTCACCTAGTGAGACATCACCTTGTCTGGTTCTGTGTCTTGTGGTGCAGCTGTCTGTTCACTCATGGACTAACTCGGCATGGGGAACAGGAATCTTCTAGTCCGAGTCTATTCCTTTGGTGAGATGGCTCCTGGGTTCTCTGGAGGGAGAACATTTTTGGGCAGCTCAGCTTCTCACCCCCATGTGTCGTTCCACACAGAGTCCAGGCATCTGCTTGTAGGCCTGTTTGAGCAGCTCTGCCTGTGACCGCCATGTGTCGTTCAGCATGGGGTCCAGGCATCTGCTTGTCTGCCTTTTGGGGCAGCTCTGCCTGGGACCATCATGCATCTGTTCTGCAAGGGGTCCAGGCATCTGCTTGTGTTCTGGTTCCCATTGTCTTGTCTGAACTGTGTCCTGTGTGGTTGTTTGGGTTCCAGTTTGTGTGCCTAGGTTCCAGTCCTTGTCTGTGTGGACCGCTGGTGCTTGCACCATCAGTCTCTGCAGGTAAGTGGCCAAGTGAATCGGGACCATCCTGGAGGTGCGACCAGTGAGCCCTCGGCCAAGTTCATCTCCATCATTAGGGGCTCTGTAAAGAACAGGGCTCACTAAGTCTCTGCCCTCTGGGTCTGGCCCCAAATCAAACCGGTGCACTTGGTCCAGTGGTATTACCTGCCACTGGTCCCTTACCTGCTGGTCCATCTCAATGTCATGTCCTGATTCTGTTAATAAAGTATTCGTTTTTGGTCCTTGCTTTGTGTGTCTGCTTGCCTTGGTGTGTTATGCCTGAGAGATGTTCTAGGGGTCAGTAGGACCCTCGCTAAAACATGACACTTCCCTACCTTTCCCCAACCTACACTAACTTCCCATCCTTGCAATACCCTCAATTCTGTAGCTGTCACTGCCCCTATTATTGTTCCCACTGTGTGGCACAATGTACCCAGATACTGTGCTTCATAAATAGCATCATAACTATAATTAACACTACCCCCAAAAAATAGTGCCACATAGACACCACCCCTAAAAACAATAGTGGTATATAATACCCCCAAAAATAATTGTGTCAGATACACAGTGCTCCATATAGTACTTAAAGGGGGTTGTCTCTCTTCAGCAAATGGCATTTATCATGTAAACAGTTAATACAAGGTGCTTACTAATGTACTGTGATTGTCCATATTGCTTCCTTTGCTTGCTTGATTAATTTTTCCATCAAATTATACACTTCTCATTTCCATGGTTACAACCACCCTGCAATCTAGCAGTGGGGTCGTGTTTGCACAGTATAGGCCACCAGAGAGGCCAGCGCTTTTTCCTACAATGTGCAAGCACTACCACCGCTGCTGGATTGCAGGCTGGTCATAACCATGTAAACTAGCAGTGTATAATGTGATGTAAAAATGAGTCTAGCCAGCAAAGGAGGCAATATGGACAATCACAATACATTAGTGAGTGCCCTGTATTAACTTTCTCTACATGATAAATGCCATTTGCTGAAGTGAGGCGACCCCTTTAAGATGGTAATAGAGTTCTACACAGTAAAATTACAATTTTTTTTATCACACAGGTACCCCACAGAATAAGAGGGATTTTCTCAGTAACCCACGCAGTAATAATGCTCCTTTTAAGCCCCCACAAAGTAATAATGCCAAATATGATGCCTCCTACACAGAATTCATGTCCCTTTGTGTCTTCTAAAAAGTAATAATTCTGTGTGTAACCCCAAAAAGTAGCAACGACCCTCTTTTGTTCTCCCTATACAGTAATAATGCCCCCATGTATGTCCCTTTGCAGCTAAAAATGCCCCCGAGTACCCAATAAAAGTAATAATGCACACTAAAAAGTAATAATAATGTGACAGTGCCCCTTAGTGCCACTTTAACAAGTAATAATGTCCTTAACTGCCCCCATGTGCTCCAGGGAAGATAATCAGCATGTATGGGCGTACATGATTTGCAAGGATGGATTTATTCCCACATCCTTGAGCGTGCCTTGGATGAGTGGACCAAAGAATACCATAAAAAATATTCCCCAGACCATAACGCTGCCACCACCAGCTTGAGTTCTTACAGCAATGGTTGCAGGGTGATTGCTCTCTGATGTTTCTTGCCTGACATGTCAATGTCCATCAGTTCCATGAAGCACAAAACATGACTTTTTGGAGTCAACCCTTTGCCATTCAGCAGAAGTCCAATTCTGAAATTAAAGCCTTTTCTGCCAATGCAAATTCGTTAGCAGAGGTGCAGTAACCATCCTTCTGCTTCAGAGCCTCATACACAGTAGGGTTCGCTGAACTGTTTTAAGATACACGACTGGTGGCCCCTGGTTCACATTTGGTGGTCCACTGTAGTGGGTCAGTCCACCTTTGCTCACCTTCGTAGCCAGCATGCGGTGCTCTGCAGTTTCCACGTTGCTAATCCACTTTGTCACGATTTGTCCATTCATGATACACTTTCACCACAGCAGCACTGCTATACTGCCACCCTTCACCCAAAAGCCAATAATCATCCCTTTTTGCAACTCTGATAAATCATCCCTTTTACCCATGACAGCAACAAGGGATATTATAATAATCACAGGTCGGCACTGCTGTATATGGTCACGGTGCACGAGTCTATTATTTTATTTTTTAATTTTTTTAATTTTTTATTTTTTCACATTGCGCAATTGCAATGTTCAAAAATACAAAACCATAGAAAAATTATTATCTTGGAAAAAAATGTTATTTTGACAAGGTGATCTATCAAAGGAAGCTTTGTACATTATACTCACGATTGAGTCCACGGGGCTCAATCGTTTGTAATCGATGTATCCAATAAGCTTCCCTCTGAAGCAATAATTTGTTCCTATCTCCACCCCGACGTGGAAGCGGTACACTGTCTATGATCTGGTAGCGCAACTGTGCCACTGTGTGTCTATGTGCATGGAAGTGAAATGGCACAGGGAATAATAAATTTTGCTTTCGGATGGTAGACTTATGGTTACTTAGTCTGTCTTTCATCCTAGTGGAAGTCTCTCCCACGTACAATAGACCACAGGGGCACTTTAAGATGTATATAACAAAACGACTATCACAAGTGAAGAAATTTTTTATAGGTATGTGTTCACCAGATTGTGGATGTGTAAAATGTGTACCCTTAATTACACTAGAACAGTGTACGCAATTTAAGCAGGGGAAAGTTCCCATTTTAGGAGTAGCCAGTACTCTCTGTATAGATCCAGTTTTATTACTTCCAATGTCCGCCCGTACTATCTTGTCACGTATATTGCTAGCTCTTTTAAAGCACATCATAGGTGGTAGTCTAAACTCCACTACTTGTGGGTACGACTTTGACACTACATTCCAGTGTTTATTTATTATCTCTCTCAATCTCTGAGACCATGGATGATACTGAATTACAAGTGGAATCCGTGGTTCTTTTAATGGCTTATCCTGTTGTTTTATCTCGACTCGGTTCCTTTGTTCTTTTAATAAGTGATCTGGATAACCTCTATCCCTAAATTTCTGGCTCATTTCATCTAATCTTACCTTGCATAATTCAGTTTTACTCACTATGCGTTTAACCCTTTGAAATTGGGAAAAGGGGAGGGATTTTTTTGTAGCTGCTGGATGGTTACTAGTATACATGAGTAAACTATTCCGATCTGTATTTTTTGTGAATAAATCCGTGTATAACCCACCTGTGTCTCCCTTGATTACCCACGTGTCTAGGAAAGAAATTTTATGTACATCAAAATGCAGAGTGAATTTTAATTCAGGCCAGACAGAATTGAGGTGAAGAGTAAATTGTTGAAGGGATCGAACGTCACCCCGCCATACGCAAATAATGTCGTCTATAAAACGACGCCAGAACTTACAATGTTTTCTATAGAGATCATTAGTATAGACGAAATCCGTCTCAAATTGTGCCATATAACAATTTGCGTACGGCGGTGCGACGTTCGATCCCATCGCGGTCCCACGCCGCTGCTGGTAAAAAGAATCCTGAAATAAAAAGTAAGGCTACTTTCACACTAGCGTTCGGGGCTCCGCTTGTGAGTTCCGTTTGAAGGCTCTCAGAAGCGGCCCCGAACGGATCCGTCCAGCCCTAATGCATTCTGAGTGGATGCGGATCCGCTCAGAATGCATCAGTTTGGCACCGTTTGTCCTCCGCTCCGCTCAGCAGGCGGACTCCTGAACGCAGCTTGCAGCGTTCGGGTGTCCGCCTGGCCGTGCGGAGGCGAACGGATCCGTCCAGACTTACAATGTAAGTCAATGGGGACGGATCCGTTTGAAGATGACACAATATGGCTCAATCTTCAAACGGATCCGTCCCCCATTGACTTTCAATGTA
The DNA here is from genome assembly GCF_905171765.1 of Bufo bufo. Taxonomy (NCBI): domain Eukaryota; kingdom Metazoa; phylum Chordata; class Amphibia; order Anura; family Bufonidae; genus Bufo; species Bufo bufo. Next base: position 275,446,999 of record NC_053394.1, on the reverse strand, counting down.
AAGTCTGAACGGATCCGTTTGCATTATCATGAACCATTGTTCATGGTAATGCAAACGGATCCGTTCTGAACGGATCCATGCGTTTGCATTATAGGTGCGGATCCGTCCGTGCAGATACCAGACGGATCCGCACCAAACGCAGGTGTGAAAGTAGCCTAATTTTGTTCTAAAACAATCCTCAATAATGTCAAAAAGAATTCACATTCTGCATTGTTGTAGTGACTTGATTGTAACAATGTATCAATTGCTTTCAAACCTTTTTCATGTGATATTGATGTATATAAATTACATACATCAAAGGTGACAAGTATATCATCTTTATCTGAATTCAGAGTTTTGATTTATGTGTACAGACAGCCCATAACACACCTTATATACCCACCAAGCCAGCTCATGACATGTGACCTGCTTCATGAGCTAAGTGCTCCTGACTTTGAAAGTAGGAAATGGTCATAATAATAGGACTCAACCATGTATATGACCATTGCTTGACGTTATAGGCATTATCCTCAGAATAGGTCATAAATATCAGATCAGCGGGAGTCCGACTTCTAGCGCTGCTGCCGATCAGCTGAGGAGAACGCAGCTCTCATAGGAGCACTGCGTTCTCTTCACTGTGCACCTGCTCACTGTCAACACTGCAGCAGCGAGCAGTGTAATTACAGCTCCTCCATCTCATTCACTTCAATGGTACGGCTCCATCCTATTCACATTGATTTAGGTGAAATATCTCTATGGTATCATTACTAGTCTTGGTCCTGCATGTTGACCAGAGGAGTAATAAACCCATTATTCGGGTGACCGTGTTAGCAGATGTTTGTGACTCTGAAGACTGACAGCAGCAGAGATATATTGATTTAAAGTCTATGGAGTGCTACCTCTCGGATGTCAAAATTCTACTGAGCAAACTGGTAGCAATAGTGTTATCTGACCAGAGACAGGTCACGAGGTCTACATGAAATGACATGTGGATGGAAACATGATATGACATTGTGGATCATATATGTGCATCCTGTTATGGACTGGAGAACACCGCACCGTCTGCACTTTTATACTTTACACCGTGTTTCATAAGCAGTTGGAGTTTCTCTGACAATTATCCCTTTGTGCCTGAAATACCACATCAGACAGGTTGGCCAACACCTCTGGGCAATGCTAGTAGTTGCTGTACTTGACATGATAACATTATTAGGAAACACCCAAATTGCTGTACTTCTAACTATAAATTATTTAGCCTGTATTGTAGGCAGCACTGTGATTAGAAATAACTGCATGTATTTTACAATGAGGGATAATTACAGTCCTGGATAATAATATACTTTCAGCATATACAATTGGAATAATGAAAGAGCATACGTAGAGTAATAAAGCCCTCCATCATAATCAATGAAAGGCATTATGTTTGTTACTGTGATTGTTGGTAATATTATTGTTTTTTTTTGTTTGTTAAAGAGGTATTCCAGCTTTAGACAACCT